>NC_062213.1:167834677-169059240 GCF_902686445.1 Sciurus carolinensis
CCATAAGCTGGGATTTTTCTTTTCCTGAAATCTAAACTAGGCTATAATGCTCAAAATCTCCCTAGAAAAGGTCAGTGACTACAGCCTTACCTTCTGGGAGACCGACTCCTACTCCTCCTATAGCGCAGCGTGGGAGAGCGACGGGGCTTGTCCAAGTCTCTGTAGCTTCTCCGGCGGTGGTCAGGAGATGGCACTCTTTCCAACTGGAAATGAGAGAGATGGGCACAGGCTTATTACAGTCATTTAGGAATACTGATTATACTCTCCTCCCATCCTGTTCTAAAGTCCATCGCTAAGTGACTATACAACACAATAATTTGACTACATGGAGGGATAACCCTAAAGACAAAATAGAATTATCAGAAAACAGTTTCCAATAATCCCATTATTGTTCCTAGTGTTAGTATAGTTATTCTGGGACTGTGTGAGTATAGTAAGAAATAAGTAATTATCTCTTTAACAAGTTGGATTTTCAATGTGAAAGGAGAGAGGTATAAGATCAACAATGTTAAATACAAAGTATTTTAATCTTTAAAAAAATTTCCCCTAGTTCTGCCAAATGTAAAGGCCTAGCAAAACCAATCAACCTGGTAGCAATGACCACTTATAGTACCCAGATTGCAGTATTGAATACCATTTCCTATTAAAAGAAACTAAACTTCTGGGAGAAATGACTAGTTTCAGGTCTGGGTCAAAAGTTTGGAAGGATTCCAAAGATGGGAAAATTTGAGCATCAATATGGATAATGATGAATGAAAATACCAAATCTGCTTAAATCCAGGAGTTCAAAATGTTACTAAAGACAAAAGAGCATCACCCAGGGAAGGCACTCTGAGAACCAAACTCATTATTTTAAACTGTAAAGGAAAAGTTAAATATTTATCTCGCCTTGCCTATGACAAACTGAATGTTAATTTGGGAGGCTTTTCTTTATAGGAAGATACCAGATTAAAATGCTGAAGAAAAGAAAAATTAGAATATGTCACCATTTTACAACACCTAATGCATCTAGACGATATTGATCCTAACATCAAAAAAAGTGAGACAATTCCAGGGACTTGGGAAGCTAAAGAGGGAGGACTGACTGCTTGTTTGAGGCCAACTTCAGCAACTTAGCAAGACCCTCTCTCTCAAACAAAAAAAAATATAACAAAAAAGACAGACATTGTCTGGGATGTACACACCACTCTTATGAAATAGTGTTGCTCCATTTCAAGGGAGATAACTGCCCCCCCAAATCTGATTAAGCCTCATGACCTAGTAACTAGTTTATGGGAATGATACAAAGGGCACATAAAAATATTAAGTAACATCACAGATAAAATCAGAAAAATACAGACTGAAAATCTGTGTAGGATAAATAGCCTGACATATTAACACAAAAATGTAAGATAAAACAGTGAAAGATGGACCTTACAGACTAAAAGACACCATAAGAGACCTAAAAACCAACTATGATGTATGGCCTCTGAATACTTACCCAATTAAACTATTAAAACCTACAGTATAGCTGGGGAAATGCAAACACTAAATACTTGATATTGTTGATTTGCAGGAGGGAATGATGATGATATCATGGTTTTGCTTAAGATGGGAGTCTTTGTCTTTTCTGAAATAATATGAAATATATGATCTACTTCAAAATAGGGGGTAACTGGGTTGGAACACAGAGAAAACAAAACTGGTTATGGCTGATCATGGCAAAAAGCTGAGCAATAGGTATATGGAGGCATATCTTCTCCACTTTAGTATGCCACTGAAATTTTCCATTAAGAAAAAAAGAATGTCTACTTTTGATTCATTTCCCACAGAAAAGCACCTTAACCTTGTAGAGCTTTTGATTTATGGAAGAATGCCCTGTCTTCTGTACTCATTTTAGAGGAAGCTTAGCGCCTCAGAGACACACTTCCATTTGAACTGAGAGTTTCAGTAGCCATAAGCCAGCATTTCATTTCTTCCACTGCTATTTGTGTATTTTTAATACTAAGGTAACTTCCGGCCATAGCAAGGTTACCAGCCTGGACTGTATGTATTATCTCCTGAGACAGTGCACACTAAAATATTTTTCCTATAAACCCTATTAATTTTGGTATGCATTTTTGTAGAACACATACATTCTACACACATTACATGTAAGGTTTAGAACACGATTAATGTTAGTGAAGAAATACTTTAAAACATGTTGTTATTTATACTGGAACATATTAAATTTACAGATTATTTTAGGTAACTTGTCTTTACAATAGTTAATCTATAAGATAGGGTTCATGTGTCCCTTCTGCTCCACAGCATATTAAATTATTGTCTGTTTCTTAAGTTTATACCTAGCTTTGAGAATCCTTTTTTTTGTTTTTTGTTTTGGTGCTGTGATTTGACCGCCTCTTCTATATTTTCTAAACTGTATAAATGAACACATGAACACTGGGAATTTTTTAGCTAGGTCCAGTAATTTGAAGGCAGGGAAGGTTCCAAGTTTGAAGTCAGCTTCAGTAATTTAGCAATGCCATGTCTCAAAATAAAAAGGGTTGGGGATACAGCTTAGTGGTAGAATGCCCCTGGGTTCAATTCCCCAGCATCAAAATTAAAATAGAGGAGTTTCAAGATGGTAGCCTAGAGGGTGGCTGCATTTCATGTTGCTCCAGGACGCAGGATTCAAAAGAGGAGATAGTGAGAGACTTGGGACGAACTCAAAGCCGCCGGGTGAGTCTCTCCCGTTGGGGAGGCATCCCGGATGGGGCGGTAGCCCCGGAACGCAGGGAATTTGTGAAGTGCAGTTGCTCGGCGAGACGCCCCTCCCCCCCACAGGAGCGGTAAACACCGACAACTGGGATCATCGTAGAGGAGGCGGCTCAGCACAGCGCTTGGACTCTGGGGATCCGGGCGGCTGCCTGAGGAGGAGCTGCGTGGTGAGCTGTTTAGACTCAGAGTAATCGCTTCTGAACACCGGGGGGTTGCGCGGAGGAAGAGGAGGAGCGCGGCGGGTCGCTTGGTCTAGGAGTGACTGCATCAGAGTCACAGGCGGTTGCCAGAGGAGGAGCTGCGTGGCGAGCTGTTTGGATTCAGAACGACCGCTTCCGAACACCGGGGGGTTGTCCGGAGGAGAGGAGAAGCGCAGCGGGTCCCTTGGACTAGGAGTAACTGCATCAGAGCCACAGGCGGTTGCCAGAGGAGGAGCTGCGTGGCGAGCTGTTTGGATTCAGAACGACCGCTTCCGAACACCGGGGGGTTGTCCGGAGGAGAGGAGAAGCGCAGCGGGTCCCTTGGACTAGGAGTAACTGCATCAGAGACACAGGCGGTTGCCAGAGGAGGAGCTGCATCGCGAGCTGTTTGGATTCAGAAAAACCGCTTCTGAACACCCGGGGGGTTGCCCGGAGGAAGAGGAGGAGCGCGGTGGGTCACTTGATCTAGGACTGCATCAGAGCCACAGGCGGTTGCCAGAGGAGGAGGCGAGTGGTGAGTTGATTGCACTCAAAGCGACCACTCCTGAGCACCAGTGGCCTGCCTGGAGGAGGAGCGTTGTGGGTCACTTGGTCTCGGAGCCACCACCCCTGAACACCCGGGGGGCTACCCCGAGGAGGAGGAGGAGGAACAGGGTGGGTCACTTGGGCTTGGAGTGACTGCCTAGGGCTACAGGAGGTTGGCGGGAGGAGGAGACGCGAAGTGAGTTGCTTGGACTCCTAGTGACTGCGTCGGAAACCAGGCCGCTGTCCGGTGGAGGAGGTGTGTGGCGGGTCTCTGGGTCTCGGAGTTATTATACAGGGCTCCAGGTGGCGGCTCAGAGGAGGGGCCGCATAGCCAGGCGATTAGGTGCAGAGGAGGGTCCCAGGAGCTAGGTGGCTTCTTGCTGGAAGAGCTGCACAGAGACACGCCTAGGGGCGGAGCGAAGTTTCCAGGACTGCGGGCAGATTATCTGGGAGAGGCAGCCTAAGGAGACTCGCCTGCAGAGGGTGAGGCTCCCAGGCCCAGGAGGTAGTTGTAGATTGAGGGGAACCTCTAGGAGGGCAACTGACCAGCGAGACGTTCCCACCGAGTGAGTATTTCCTACCGGGAGAGGTTTTCCCACAGAGACGGTAAAACCAGAGACACAGGCACAAATAGGACTTGCCTCAGTCCACAGCCTAGATCCCCGTTGGATGACCATTGGTCAACAAGTGGAGACACCTCTGACCACTAGCAGGGAATATACACCACCTGAGGGTCACCACCCTAGAGAGGCAGCTTCTTCGTGGAGCTCCGCATTATCAACTTCCTCCAAGACTTCAGGCTACTGAAGGATAAGAGGGGATATACTAGCAATCTTCAGGGACATTATAAGTTGATAGAGGAAATCTGCAATATCTTAATGACCCACTGATTCCTGAACAATATGAGAAAACAAGGGAAGAAAATGCCCCCAAAAAATCTAGATGTTACATCAATAAAATCCAACGACAGCATGGCAGAAGAAATGACAGAAAGGGAGTTCAGAATGTACATAATTAAAATGATTAGGGAAGCAAACGATGAGATGAAAGAGCAAATGCAGGCACTGAATGATCGCACCAATCGACAGTTAACAGCAAATTCAGGAAGCAAAAGATCATTTCAATAAAGAGTTAGAGATATTGAAAAAAAAAAAAAACAAACAGAAATCCTTGAAGGAAACAATAAACCAAATTAAGAACTCCATAGAAAGCATAACCAATAGGATAGAACACCTGGAAGACAGAACTTCAGATATTGAAGACAAAATATTGAACCTCGAAAACAAAGTTGAACAAACAGAGAAGATGGTAAGAAATCATGAACAGAATCTGCAAGAACTATGGGATATCATGAAAAGGCCAAATTTGAAAATTATTGGGATTGAGGAAGGCTTAGAGAAACAAACCAAAGGAATGAACAATCTATTCAATGAAATCATATCAGAAAATTTCCCAAATCTGAAGAATGAAATGGAAAATCAAGTTCAAGAGGCTTATAGGACTCCAAATACACAAAATTACAACAGACCCACACCAAGGCACATTATAATGACAATACCTAACATACAAAATAAAGACAGAATTTTAAAGGCGGTGAGAGAAAAGAACCAAATTACATTTAGGGGGAAACCAATACGGATATCAGCAGATTTTTCAATCCAGACCCTAAAAGCTAGAAGGGCCTGGAACAACATTTTTCAAGCTCTGAAAGAAAGTGGATGCCAACCAAGAATCTTATACCCAGCAAAGCTTACCTTCAAATTTGACGATGAAATAAAATCTTTCCATGATAAACAAAAGCTAAAAGAATTTACAAAAAGAAAGCCAGCATTACAGAAAATTCTCGGCAAAATATTTCATGAGGAAGAAATAAAAAACAAAGAAGCAAATCAGCAAAGGGAGGAATTATCCTAAAGGAACTGTCAAATAAAGGAGGAACCAAGATGTGTCAAAAAATAAATAAATAAATAAATAAAATTTTAAATATGAACCAAATGACCGGGAATACAAATCATATCTCAATAATAACCCTGAATGTTAATGGCCTGAATTCATCAATCAAAAGACATAGACTGGCAGATTGGATTAAAAAGAAAGATCCAACAATATGTTGCCTGCAAGAGACTCACCTCATAGAAAGAGATACCCATAGACTAAAGGTGAAAGGATGGGGAAAAACATACCATGCACATGGACTCAGCAAAAAAGCTGGAGTATCCATCCTCATTTCAGATAATGTGGACTTCAAGCCAATGTTAGTCAGAAGGGATAAGGAAGGACATTTCATACTGCTTAAGGGAAGCATAAATCAGCAAGATATAACAATCATAAACATCTATGCCCCAAACAGTGGCTCATCCATGTATGTTAAACAAATCCTTCTCAATTTTAGAAACCAAATAGACCATAACACAATAATACTAGGTGATTTTAACATGGGTCTCTCACCACTGGACAGATCTTCCAAACAAAAATTGAACAAAGAAACCATAGATCTCAATAACACAATCAATAATTTAGACTTAACAGACATTTATAGAATATACCATCCAACCAAGAGCGAATACACTTTCTTCTCAGCAGCACATGGATCCTTCTCTAAAATAGACCATATATTATGCCACAAAGCTAATGTCAGCAAATACAAGAAGATAGAGACACTACCTTGTATTCTATCAGATCATAATGGATTGAAGTTAGAAATAAATGAAAGAGTAAAAAACAGAAACTATTCCAACACCTGGAGATGAAACAACATGCTATTATATGATGAATGGATAACAAAAGATATTAGGAAGGAAATTAAAAAATTCTTAGAGGTAAATGAGAACAAAGAAACATCATATCAAACTCTCTGCGACACTATGAAAGCAGTACTTAGAGGAAGATTTATTTCATGGAGCGCATTTAATAAAAGAAGTAAAACTCAAAAAATAAACGACCTAACACTACAGCTCAAAGCCCTAGAAAAAGAAGAACAGACCAACACCAAAAGTAGTAGAAGACAGGAAATAGTCACACTCAGAGCTGAAATCAACGAAATTGAAACAAAAGAAACAATACAAAAAATTGACAAAATAGTTGATTCTTCGAAAAAATAAACAAAATTGATAAACCTTTAGCCACACTAACAAAGAGAAGACGAGAGAAAACCCAAATCACTAAAATTCGGAATGAACAAGGAAATATCACAACAGATACGACTGAAATACAAAACATAATTAGAAACTATTTTGAAAATCTATACTCCAACAAAATAGAAAATTTTGAAGACATCAACAGGTTTCTAGAGACATATGAATTGCCTAAACTGAAGGAGGAGGACATACACAATTTAAATAGACCAATTTCAAGTAATGAAATAGAAGAAGTCATCAAAAGCCTACCAACAAAGAAAAGTCCAGGACCAGATGGGTTCTCAGCCGAGTTCTACAAAACCTCTAAAGAAGAGCTCATTCCAATACTTCTCAAAGTATTCCATAAAATAGAAGAGGAGGGAACCCTCCCAAACTCATTCTATGAAGCCAATATTACCCTGATACCTAAACCAGACAGAGACACATCGAGGAAAGAAAATTTCAGACCAATATCCTTAATGAACATCGACGCAAAAATTCTAAACAAAATTTTAGCAAATCGCATACAAAAACATATTAAAAAGATAGTGCACCACGATCAAGTGGGTTTCATCCCAGGGATGCATCAGGAAATCAATAAATGTCATTCACCATATCAATAGACTTAAAGTCAAGAATCACATGATTATTTCGATAGATGCAGAAAAAGCATTTGATAAAATACAGCATCCCTTCATGCTCAAAACACTAGAAAAAAGGGGGATAGTGGGAACATTCCTTAACATTGTAAAGGCCATCTACGCTAAGCCCATGGCTAATATTATTCTAAATGGTGAAAAACTGAAAAAGCATTCCCTCTAAGAACTAGAACAAGGCAGGGATGCCCTCTTTCACCACTTCTATTCAATATCGTCCTTGAAACTCTAGCCAGAGCAATTAGACAGACCAAAGAAATTAAAGGGATATGAATAGGAAAAGAAAAACTCAAACTATCCCTATTTGCTGATGATATGATTGTATACTTAGAGGAACCAGGAAATTCCACCAGAAAACTGTTAGATATCATAAGTGAATTCAGTAAAGTAGCGGGATATAAGATCAATGCACATAAATCTAAGGCATTTCTATACATAAGCGATGAATCTTCAGAAAGAGAAATTAGGAAAACTACCCCATTCACAATAGCTTCGAAAAAAATAAAATACTTGGGAATCAATCTCACAAAAGAGGTGAAAGACCTCTACAATGAGAACTACAGAACACTAAAGAAAGAAATTAAAGAAAACCTCAGAAGATGGAAAGATCTCCCATGTTCTTAGATAGGAAGAATTAATATTGTCAAAATGGCCATACTACCAAAAGTGCTATAGAGATTCAATGCAATTCCAATTAAAATCCCAATGATGTACCTTACAGAAATAGAGCAAGAAATTATGAAATTCATCTGGAAGAATAAAAAACCCAGAATAGCTAAAGCAATCCTTGGCAGAAAGAGTGAAGCAGGGGGTATCGGCAATACCAGATCTTCAACTCTACTACAAAGCAATAGTAACAAAAACGGCATGGTATTGGTACCAAAATAGAAAGGTGGATCAATGGTACAGAATAGAGGACACGGACACAAACCCAAATAAATACAATTTTCTCATACTAGACAAAGGGGCCAAAAATATGCAATGGAGAAAAGATAGCCTTTTCAACAAATGGTGCTGGGAGAATTGGAAATCCATATGCAACAGAATGAAACTAAACCCATATCTCTCACCATGCACGAAACTAAACTCAAAATGGATTAAGGATCTCTGAATCAGACCAGAGACCTTGCATCTTATAGAAGAAAAAGTAGGTCCAGAGCTTCAACATGTCGGCTTAGGACCAGACTTCCTCAACAGGACTCCCATAGCACAAGAAATAAAAGCAAGAATTAATAACTGGGATAGATTCAAACTAAAAAACTTTCTCTCAGCAAAGGAAACTATCAGCAATGCGAAGAAAGAGCCTACAGAGTGGGAGAAAATCTTTGTCAATCATACTTCAGATAGAGCACTAATCTCCAGAATCTATAAAGAACTCAAAAAACTCTACACCAAGAATGCAAGTAATCCAATTGACAAATGGGCTAAGGAAATGAATAGACACTTCACAGAAAAAGATCTACAAGCAATCAACAAACATATGGAAAAATGTTCAACATCTCTAGTAATAAGAGAAATGCAAATCAAAACCACCCTAAGATTCCATCTCACCCCAATCAGAATGGCGATTATCAAGAATACAAGCAACAACAGGTGTTGGTGAGGATGTGGGGAGAAAGGTACACTCATACATTGCTGGTGGGGCTGCAAATTAGTGCAGCCACTCTGGAAAGCAGTATGGAGACTCCTTAGAAAACTTGGAATGGAACCACCATTTGACCCAGCTATCCCACTCCTTGGCCTATACCCAAAGGACTTAAAATCAGCATACTACAGAGATACAGCCACATCAATCTTCATAGCTGCTCAATTCACAATAGCCAGATTGTGGAACCAACCTAGATGTCCTTCAATTGATGAATGGATAAAGAAACTGTGGTATATATACAATGGAATACTACTCTGCCATAAAGAATGATCAAATTATGGCATTTGCAGGGAAATGGATGAAACTGGAGAATATCATGCTAAGTGAGATAAGCCAATCTCAAAAAACCAAAGGAAGAATGATATCGCTAGTAAGTGGATGAGGACACAAAATGGGGGATGGGAAGAGTTAGTGTTAGGGTTAGAGTTAGGTTTAGGGAGGGGGGCAAGAATGGAGGAAGGAAGGACTGTATAGAGGGAAAAGAGGGATGGGAGGGGTGGGGGAAGGGAAAAAAATAACAGAATGAATCAAACATTACCCTATGTAAATTTATGATTACACAAATGGTATGCCTTTACGCCATGTACAAATAGAGAAACAACATGTATCCCATTTGTGTACAATAAAAAAAATTAAAATAGAAAAATTATAAATTTTTAATATTCAAATTTTAAAATTAATATTAGCTAGCTGTCATCTTGAAGTCTTTTTTTTTTCTTTTGTAGTTGTAGATGGACAGTATGCCTTTATTTTGTTTAATATGGTGCTAAGGATCGAACCCATTGCCCCACACATGCTAGGTAAGCATTCTGTCACTGAGCTATATAGTCCTAGCCCCTTTGAACTCTTATCTATAGTAGTTTTCACTTGATTAAGTTTTCTAGCATATAGTTATATCTCTGCAAGTAATTTTGTTGCCTCCTCACCAATATTGATACTTTCAAGTTTGTGTATAACATATCAGGTTTCATCTCTAAAACACAGCGTAACATCTTAATGGGAATGTTCCTAATAATTCACCATTAAACAGGATACAAAACAAGATGCTGTATTCATACACTAATAATATTAAACTACTTTATAAGGTTTGTAGCTTAAAAAGAAAACTTGCACATTTGTAGAACAAAATGTACTTGAACTTGGGGAAAAAGGGTAAAAATTACAATAGATTCCTCTCATTTGGCTTATTAGAGCTTACCAGGGATCCCAGAATCCTTTCAATGCAGAAGCCTGCCATGTAGCAATACAAATGCTTGTCTCACAAGCTCATCTCATAAAGAATAGTAAGGTGCTGGGGCAGTAACTCAGTGGTAGAGTTCTTACCTAGCATGTATGAGGCCCTGGGTTCGATCCTCAACACCACATAAAGATAAATAAATAAAACAAAGGTATTGTGTCTATCTACAACCAAAAAATAATTATATATATATATAAATAATTATATATATATATAAAATTATATATATACATATATATATATAATTATTTATATATATATATATAAAAGAGGAGGAGGAGGAGTAAGCTGCTGGGGACACAGCAGCAGGAATGTAGGAAAGCAGGACTGCCTGAACACAAATGCCAATAGATGCAATGCTTTAGGAAAAAGAACTTTGCACAAAATCCTTTCAAGGTATGAAAGGATTCATACTGGACCATAATTCTCAAAGTTGAAGAGATCCTGATCAGTAGTGTCTCTAGTCATATGCAGAAATAATCACGTAATACATAAAGATGTTTTTATCAACCATGGATCACATATATGACAGTGGTCCTGTAAGTTACGGTGGAGTTGGAAGATTTCTCTTGCCTAGGGCCATCACAATGTATTACACATTCATGGTGATGTTGGTGTAAACAAATCTGTGCTGCCAGTCAGATAAAAATATAGCAAATATAATGTACTATATTATTTTTTATCATTATTTTAGATATGTTCTATTTATGAAAAAAAAAACTTTATTATAAAATACTATGCTGTTATACTGGCAGCAGCTTCATACATCTGGTGTCCACTGTGCCTCTTGAATGCAATTCATGTTAAGGCTGGGTACAGTGGCACATAACCTGTAATTCCAACTATTTGGAAGCCTGAGAAAGAAGGATTGCAAGTTTGAGGCAATCCTTAATTTAGTGAGACCCCGTCTAAATAAAAGGGCTCAGAGCTGGGAATGTAGCTCAGTGGTAGAGCACTTGTTTAAAATGTGTGGGGCCCTAGGTTCAATCCAAGTACTGCAAAAAATTAATTAAATTTTAAAAAATAAAAAGGCTGAGGACATAGCTTAGTGGTAGAGCACTTGCTTAGCATGCTTGAGAGGCCCTGAGTGGAATCCCTAGGATTGTTAAAAAGAAAAAAAAGTTATGTCAAATAATCCATACCATCTGGATTTCTGCAAGTATACTCTGAGGATGATTGCACAATGTTTTCAGAACATATACCCATCCTTTTGTAAAATGACTACAAATCATTTTTGGAGGAAAAATTTCCATCTTCAGTTTATCACCAAAGGAACCTCATCAATCAAGTTTAAGTAATGAACATCAGCAATCATCTGAGAAGGCAAGACTGAGAGTTAGCAGTAGCAACTTACAGAAGCAGACACCTCCAGGACTGATACTGAATTGTCAGGTAGAAAATATGAGCTAAGTATGAAATGTTTTAAGTAATTAAGGGCACAATTACAGAGGTCAACAACCAACAAGAGATGTTTAGGAAAGAACAAATGGGTTAAAAAAAAAAAAAAAAAAGGAATATCTAAGAAAAAAAAAATAGGTAACACAAAAAAGAGTTTATTACTCATAACAGGAAAAAAAGGAGTGAACTGGAAAGAGTACCTGAAGAAATTATGCAGAATACATGACTGAAATAAGATAGAAAAAAGTAAAGAAACAGACAAGGTGGACCAAATAAGAACTTACATATATCTAATAGAACCACTTAAAGAGAGAAGGGAGAGACAGTAGACAAGATCAAGGGTTTCAACACCCTAGAGCTGAAGAAAAACAGCTGGAAAACAAAATGAATACACACACCAAATGAAGTAATCAATAAAAGGAAACGTAAGTCAGATCACAATAAAACTATAAAATAACAAAGTAAAAGAAGATCTTAAAGTAATCAGGGGGGAAAAAAAAACTAATTAAAAATGAAAGCAGACTACTCATAGTTGATAATGGTTGCCAGAGGACCGAACAGTATTTTAAGAGTGCTGTGAAATAAAACTGTCAATCCTAGAATTGTGTACTAATAAAAAATATCTTTTAAGAATGACAGTGAGGGTTGTGGTTGTGGCTCAGTGGTAGAGTGTTTGCCTAGCATGTGTGAGGCACTGGGTTCGATTTTCAGCACCACAAATAAATAAATGGCCCATCAAAACTAAAAAATATTTTAAAAAAAGAATGACAGTGAAATAATTCTTTATAGGTAACCAGAATTTACTAGGAAATATCCATTAATACAAATTCTGAAGAATTAGGAAGATGATAAATTAAAAATGTCAGAGATGCAAAAGGGATGAAAGAGCAAACATCTATAGACACTAGTCTATAAAAAATAATGTTTAAATTTTGGAGTTTAAAAAGGATTATATCCTGGACAAGAGAAACATGTAAATTGGGAACAATATTGATGGTTGTAAACTGAGTCAATTTTATGGTTCTTGGATTTTTTTTTTTTTGAATGGTGGGTGGATGGGTGGGATTTAAGATACATCTTAATCTCAGATTTTAAGTATTCATGTAAAATATCAAGAATAATCATCAGTGAGGATGTAAAATTCCAAATAGGCAAAATGGAAAAAAGTAGAATAGAGAAAAACTAAACCATAAGGCAGTAAGAAGAATAAAACAAGTAGGATAAGAAGATATGAAAAAGCATATCTATCACAATTATAATATACTTAAGTGTTTTAATAAGTTCAATAGTAATAACCTCTCAAGACTAGATGAAGTTATAGGTAAAAATGGACAACTTCCTAGAAAAATATTATTTAGCAAAGCTGATGGAAAAGAAACCCTTAATTTTCCTGTAACTATTAAGGGTATTTATACAATAATAAAAATTCTTTCCATAAAGAAAGCACCAAGCCCAGTTTTATGAATGAATCTTACCAAAACTTTAAGGAACAGATCATTTCAATTTTCAGTACATTCTTTTAGAGAATAAAAAGAGAGGGACTGAGTCCCAACAAGTCTATAAAGTCAATATAATTTTTTATAGCAAACCTGTAGGAGGACATCATGAGAAAGGAAAATTATGGGCCCTGTTACTCATGAACAAATATACAATTATCCCAAATAAAATATTAATGCATCTAATCCAACAGTGTATAAAAGATAAGAAGTCAGCCAGGCACAGTAGCACATGCCTACACTCCCAGTGGTTCAGGAGGCTGAGGGGGGAGGACTGCAAATTCAAAGTCAACCTGGGCAACTCAGTAAGAACCCGTCTCAAATGAAAATAAACACTTGGGGCTGGGGATATAGCTCAGTTGGTAGAGTGCTTGCCTCGCAAGCATAAGGCCCTGGGTTCAAATCCCCAGCACCACAAAAAAATAAAAAAAAAAAATAAAAAAAATAAACACTTGACTATCAGAAGTTTGCTATATTAATGGCAGGATTTTCACTATTTGTGGAGCTTGCTTCTATGACTAGAGTTTGATAGTGGTCACTGCCACATACACTCAAACTTTATAGAAGAATGTCTATTTAAACAGCTAGACCAAGTGTTAAAAAATCCATGTGGGGTGATGGGCTGTAACCCAGTGGTGGAGTGTGTGCTTAGCATACATCAGGCCTTGGGTTCAATCCCCAGTACAAAATAAGTAAACATGTCTGCTCTCATCTAGGAAAAAAGAAAAAAAGAGTTCAGGATATAGCTCAGTGGTAGAGAGCCCCTGTGTTCAATCCCCAGTACCTACCACCCCCAAATTTTTTAAAGATAATAAGCCATGAGGAAGTTGAGTTTATACCAAAAATTGAAAGGTAAATTAACATTAAACCTATAAGCCACATTTACCTCAACAGATTAAAAACTATGTAAGTTTTATCTAAGGAAAAGTAGGTAATAAAATATTCCTACTCATGACAAAAACTCACAGCAAAGCAGGAAAAGAAAGTAATTACCTTGATGAAAGGGAATGAATAACAAAAAAACAAAACAAAAAACTCATGCTGAGGATTGGACTCAGTGCATCTTGAATGCCATGTAAACACTCTACCACTGAGCTACATCCCCAGACCACAAATATAATTCTTAAAAAGGAAATACCAGAAGCATTACCTTTAAAATTAGGAAAACAAAGATGTCTTTTGTCACAACTTCTAGTCAACACAACACAAGATGTCCAAAGACATAAATATTAGGAAAAAAACCAAACTATATTATTCCAGATGATAGCTCATTCATCTAGACCTCCCAACAAGAACTATAAAATTTAGTCATATGCACAAATAACTGTATATTTACACATTAGCAACAAATAACTCATTTAAAAAAGTCCTCCTTTGAGTAGCAACAAAAACAAAAGATGACCTAGGAAATATGCAAGAACTATATGCAGGAAATTATTGAAGTTTACACATATAACTTCTAAGCTATTAAAGAGGTACATAAATGGAAAGGTATACCATGTTCATGGATACCATATAAAGATGTCATTTTCATTTCCCCCGAAAATTCAATTACAGATTCAATGTAATTTTAATCAAAATCCTGGCCAACTTCTTTTAAACTCAAGTTGACACTATCATGTACACAATAGAACAATGGCCAAATAATAGGAAAGTCACTTCTGAAAGAGGCACTTGGTCTTCTAAACATCAAGACTTCTTATGATCATAGTTATAAAATCAGAATAGTGCAGTCCATGCACAAAGTGGCTAGTGGAATAGAGTGTTACCCAAAACAGGCCCACACACATACACAACTAAACTTTGACAAAAATAAGAATGCAGATGAGTGGGGAAGGAATGGAATTATTAAAAAAAATCACAGGACCACTAATTATTGAGGAAAAATAAGCAGATTGCTACTTCACCACATGCGAAAAATCAGGTTAATATTTTATATTTCCTTCTAGTCTTTTTTAATACATATACTATTGCTATAATTATCACAAGTTTCAGATCTTTCTATTTTAATGTAAGCACCTCCACATTATTATGTATTTTCCAAAATAACTTAAATCTGCTGAATAGTTTACTGAACAGCTTTTCAGCATTTTAACTATGATTAAAAGAATATGACTGCAATAGGCACTCTTTTCCCCTAAACTAGGCTTATTTCTTAGGACAGGTTTAACTATCCCAAGTTTTTATTTTAATAGCTATATTTATCACACAATTAAAATGTGCCAACACCAAGAGCTTTACATATTTACTCACTGAATACTCGTAATAATCTTGAGAGAAAAGGATTATTATTCTCACTTTACAGAAGAAATTTGCATATGATTATACCACTAGTAGGAGGCTGTGTGGGTATAGTGTAGTTCAGTGGTAGTCCATGTCCTTACCCTGTGCAAGGCCAGACTTCAATCCCCAGCACCAAAAAATAAAAAATTGTAAAACAAAAAACAAACAAAAAACCATTAAGGGTATACCTCTAGTAAATAGTAGAGCTATGAATCAAAGGCTCATACCTTTATAAGAAGATATTACCTTTTTTTGTTAGAAATTGAAGCCTGAAAATAAAACACAAAAGGCTCATTTCCACCCTTCCCCAACGCTTAAAACTCTTACCTTCTCATCTTCTTCTTCCTCCTCCTCACTGGACTCCACATCATCCATGTCCTCTTCTAGAGCACTAACTCGAGGCTCTAGTTGCTCAGCTTCTTCTAGCACATAGCGTTTCTACAGAGAACATAAAAAAGGGATCATTACCATCTTCTCTATCCTGAGGCCCGAAAACTGCACTTCTGGAACTGTCAGAAAAAACAGGTAGTAACAGCTTTGGTAATCTCATTTCAGACAGTTCAGATTTTCCTAAGGAGTTTTGAGTTACCTTATGAACAAATACAAAGTGAGGGGGACTCATTGGTTCTGTTTCCTATACATATACAGTATCAGTATATGTATACCCAAAAAATGTGAGCTTTATATACACATAAAATCCAAGGGCTGGGGCTGGGATTGTAACTAAGTGGTAGAGCACTTACTGAGCATGTGTGAGGCAATGAGTTCAATCCTCAGCACCGCACAAAAATAAATAAATAAAATAAAGGTTTTGTGTCCATCAATAACTTAAAAAAAAAAAAATCCAAGGGTCAATAATTTCATGGCTGAGACTGTGTTGTGTTGTAGTTCCAACAGAAGAGGCCTAGTTCTAGAATAACACCAAATCTCCATTAGATCCAGAATCCAGGAAGTTGTTGAGATTCTTCATGCATTCTGAATTGCGCATAAACGAATAGTTTATTTCCTGGTTCCATTTTCTTTTGGGATATGGCTCAGCAGCATTTATGTGACTGACTAAGGACCTGAGAGGCAAAGGGAGTTCAAAACTGCCAACTGAACTGACTGGGTCACAAGACCCCTTACCATTATCTTGTTCAAAGGAAATAAAGAATGTTGGATGAGTAGCTGTAGAATAAATAGTATTATCTGTATGCTACCTAGCTCTAATTCATCTTCTATCAAATTCTGTAGGGTCATTATATTACTTCTTAGACAGTTTGTGTTTGATGGAATGAGAATTCAAAGCAATTCCTTGCCAATGTCATGGTGCATCTAACAAAAGTTCAATGGGAATCAGGGCATGGTGATGCATGCCTATAATCTCAGTTACTCTGGAGGCCAAGGCAGAAGGATTGCAAGTTTGAGACCAGCCTCAAGCAACTTAGCAAGGCCCTAAGCTACTCAGTGAGACCCTGTTTCAAAATAAATAAAAGGCGGCTGGATACACGGTTCAGTGGTTAAGTGCCCTGGGTTTAATCCCCAGTATCAAAAAAACAAAAACAACAAAACAAAATAAACCCATCAATGAAACAGGAAAAACTCAGGTGTAGCTGGGAACTGTGGGTGCACACCTATATAGAATCCCAGCTGAATATGGGGCCAAAGTGGAGGATTACAAATTCAAGGCCAGCCTAGGCAACATAGTTGAGACCCCATCTGAAGGAGAAAAAAAATAAAGGTAAAAGGTTAAATTGATGAGCTGTAGGTTGCTTGAGAGGAACAGAACTGGTCAAAAGATGGTCCTGGATTTGTTTTTTTATTGGTACTGCAAATTGAACCCAGAACCTGGCATATGCTAGGCAAGCGCTCTACCTGGAGCTATACCCCAGCCCTCAAAAGGTAGTCTTAAGAGTCACTTTAATGAGGACATATTGAGGCCCATGCCAGAGCACACCTCTTGGTGATATGTTAACATTTATGGGTCAGATTTCAAATTCTCTCCTCAGTACTTTTTCAGTTGTTTTGGATATTCTAGGTTCCTTGTACTTCATAGAATCAGCTTGTCGAGTCCTATAAAAGCTACCAGGCTTTTGATTAAGATTGCATTGAATAAGTTTGGGAGAACTGAAAATACTAAATCATGGTACAAGATATAAGATCAATGTGATACAGGTGATACCCAATTTACTTTTTTACTTTATCATGGTGTAAGTGATATGCATTCAGTAGACACCGTGCTTTGAATTATGATCTATTACCAAGTTAGTGATATGCAGTACATACTTCTTGATTCTGAGCTATGGCAGTGAGCAAAAAGCTCCCAGTCATGTGATCACAAAGGTAAACAATCAGTACTCTATATTATAATGTGTTGTCATCGTTTTCTGAACACAAGTATTCAAAAAATTATACAAGTAGGCTTTGTTATTAGATGCTTTTGCTCAGATGCAGGCTAATGTAAGTGTTCTGATTGGCTCTGCTAAGTTATAATATTTAGTAGGTTAGGTGTAATAAGTACATTTTCAACTTAAAATAGTTAATTGGGAGTAACCCTATCATAAGTTGAGGAACACCTGTTTATCTCTCCATTTATTTAGATCTTAATTTCTCTCAATAATGCTGTTTTGTAGTTTTAAGTGTGTAAATCTTGCTTATCTTTTGACAAAAATATTTTTTATGGCTAGGATTGTATTATGCATGAACAAGTAAATGGCTACACACAGTGGAGTGCTACTCAGCAATAAAATGTAACAAACCAGTGCTATATGCATAACATGGATCTCAAGAAAAGTATGCTGAATGAAAAAAGACAAAAAAAGAATGTATTACGTAATTTCAAAATGCAAAGTAATCTATTGCAATAGCACATGAGTGGTTGCTTAGGGGTGAGTGAGAGGGGTGGGAGGAAAGGAGTCACTATCTTGATTGCAGTAATAGTTTTCTGTGTGTATACATATTAAAACTTATCAAACTTTATACTTTAAAAAAATATAGTTGATTGTGTGTCAATTATACTGCAATAAAAGTCATTTTAAAAGTCTTGGTTCAGCCAGGCGTGGTGGCACACACCTGTATTCCCAGTGGCTCGGGAGGCTAAGATAGGAGGATCCAGCGTTCAAAGCTAGACTTAGCATTAAGCAACTGAGACCCTGTCTCTAAATAAAATACAAAATAGGGCTGGGGATGTGGCTCAGTGGTTGAGTGCCCCTGAGTTCAATCCTTGTACCAAAGAAAAAAAAAAAAAAAAAAAAGTCTTGGTTCAAAGAAAATCTCCCTACTCAAGCCCCCATTTAAAACCTAGAGGAAAAAGGAGCTATCTGGGTTGGAATATACTGGGTTGTCTTTACTTGCTCCTTTCAATATCTACAAAACAAAGTTTAAAGACCGCCGAAATGGTCTGATTTCTTCATTTTATAGATGGAGAAACTAGGACCAATGCTACAAGTAGTCAGGTATAACAACACAGAAACTTAGGTCTTCTGATTTCCTGTCATCTCTCTACCCATTCCCTTTCTCTTTAGGTTACCTACCATATTTTCCCTTGGTATTCTGCAAAAGTAGTTTTAAAATCATAAAACACAACCCTGAAGGGTGTTTCATGGACAATCTTCTATTAGTAGAGAAGGGAGGCAGGATGATGAAAAGGGGAAATTTAAGGAACTAAGGGCTCAGTCTCCCATCCCCTATTTTTATCTGTTTTATAGTCTAGTTTTTTACATGAAGATCTGTTTGAAAAAAGTTGCTCACAAAGTTTAAATCACTACTCTGGCTATAATATCTTGATAGAATATCCTAAAGAAAACTTCCCTATGTTGACTTTTAAAGAACTACCATTCAAACACTGTTTCCCTCTCACTCCCAATCCTCTTTTTCACATATATGAAATCTTTTTTTTTTTTTTTCCATTTAGTTGTCAATGGACCTTTATTTTTTATTTATTTATACGTGGTGCTGAGAACTGAACCCAGTGCCTCATACATGCTAGGTAAGCACTCTACCACTGAGCCACAACTCCAGCTCATGAAATCTTATAAAGAGGACACAGGGCTTCAGTGTTTCAATATGTATGTGTGACTGTCTATCTGCCTATCTTGGAGGGGAAGGGTGTTCTCAATTAATAGATTTCTGTCTCTTACCTGTAGCCGGGGCAGAATGATATCACAGACTCTCTCACTGTGCAATAGTTCATCAATAAACTCATCTACATGCATCAGTTCAAACTCTGAAAGAAAAAAATTAGCTCAAGCAACCTGGAAATTTAATTTCTCATGTGAACCCATGATGTTTCTAAATACAGAACATGTATCTTATATGCCATGTGGAGTAACAGCTTTTCAGACCTTCCATAATACAGTTCCATGGTTCTCAACCACAGGTTATTTTGCATACCCCCATCACCCTACATATAGGGAGCGCTACTTGCATCAAATGGAGAGTGGCCAGGGATGCTATTATACATTCTACAATACACAGCACAACCCCCACAGCAAGAATAATCTGGCTCAAAATATCAACCGGTTGAGAACTCCTGTCTTAACATAATATGAGCAAGTTAACCCCATAATGGCAATTCCATGTCCATCTTTTTCACCATGTTATTTCTAGTATACAACACAACACCTGCTATGTAAGTCACTGGTACTTAGTATGTATTTATCCAATGAATAAACTAATAAGTTAATAAAAGTTTTAAGTATAATACAAATTGAACATCCTTAATCCAAAAATCCAAAATATGGGCTGGGATATAGCTCAGTGGCAGTATCTGCCTTGCATTTGCAAAGCCCTGGGTTCGGCCCCCAGTTCCAAAATAAGACCAAAAAAAAAAACCAAAAAAACCCCTGCCAAAAATCCAAAATATGAAAATATGATAGGTAAATGTTTCAGATCTTGGAACATCTTGGATTTCTGGATTAGAGATGTACAACTGGTAAAGTTTATGCAAATGTTCCAAAATCTGAAAAAAAAACTGCATTCTCAAACATTCTGGTCCCAAGTCATTTTGGATAAAGGACACTTAACCTATACTAAATTATACTTCTGTTAATAATATAGAAGAGAAAGGCAAATGTTACTATCTTTTGTTATGACACTAAGTGAGAAAAGGTTTTGCTTGCTTCACCCCAGATCCTTCCTTAGTATAGAAAGTATTTCTTTGTAAAAAGTAGGTAGTTACCTCTTTGTGTAGACTTATATACTACATAATAAGAGTATACTTTATATACTACAGTGTGAAATATAATTTTAGAGAAGATGTAAAACTTGGAAAACTGACTTTGGTTGTACTAGGGCAGTTCTTTCTTTCTTTCTTTCTCTCTCTCTCTCTTTCTTTCTTTTTTTTCTTTCTTTCTTTCTTTCAGGAAAAGCCATTCTGGAGCTAGATCTTGTAAAATGGAGCACATGTGGAGGACGTACGTAATGCAAAGCAAGAATTAGCTTAAGATGCAGATGAAAAGGGAAGCAGACAGGGATAGAATGGATAAGGCCAACAGGAAGCTTAACAGAATGAATATTCCCCAAGAGAGAGATGAAAGACCTGGTTGAAGATAACAGTGTAGTTGAAGAGGAGTACTCAGAATATGTAACAATGTGAGAGCAGAGATACTGGTGAAATAAAAACTGATTTAATAACAGTCCAGAGATTTGGCATCATACTTACCCCCATTTCTATTCTGGCTCTTAATTTTTCGATAGTCGTTGTACAAAGGTTCCAAATACTTGTAGCAATCAATTGCAGTGCCTGTCAGTCTCATGTAAAGTGCCCCCAACATGCGGACATACCTGAGAGAGACATAACAGTGAAGCAACAGGTCGACCTAAAAAGTTCTTGAGTTTTACAAGTGGCTTTTCTCATGATGATAGTGGATAAATGTGTCCTTTCTTCTCTTTGGCAGACAAAAAGCTATTATTTGCAGGTGGTATAGAGCAAAGACTGCTAAAATACGGAGACATGAATTCAAGTTTCCTTTCTGTCAATTAACTGGATGTGGAAACTTGGTACATATAGCTCAACTTTCTCAGATATATCCTCTGTTAAACTAGGATAAAACCTAGTTACTTCATAGGCTTATTTTAAGAATCAAATAAGATATTGAATTTAGGAGTTGGGGCTGCTCAGTGGTAGAGTGCTTGCCTAGCATGCGTGAGGCACTGTGTTCAATTCTCAGCACCACATAAAAATAAATAAATAAAATAAAGGTATTGTGTCCATCTACAACTAAAAAACAAAAAAAAAGTACTGAATTTAACAATAGAAGGTGTAAGATGTATTCAGTAATGACACCTGAACAAGTACACATAGCTAGGAATGTGGGTTCTGGAAAAAAGTCATCTGGGTTGAAATTTTGATTTTGTAATTTACTAATTCTATGACAACAGGCTAGTTGTCTTCTCAATCCTTATAAAATGGAGACAATGCTACCTAATTTGCTGATTTGGTGTACTAAAAAAGAAATGCAAGTAAAGTGTTTAAGCACAGCACACAGCACATAGTCAGGTAAGTTCTTAACTAAATCTAGCTATATTCTAGTTGTTCATGTTTTGTAAGATTCCTTCCTTTTCTCTATCGCCTATATATATATAACTTCTTAAATCTTTGATAACTAACTGCCATTTGAAATCCATCTGTTTCTTTACATGAAAGAGATTAGTACACTTGTTTGTGAGCTTCTTTAGATAGATAAAGAGTTCACTTTTTTTTTGTTTGCCATGCAACATACACTGTGTTGATCTGCATGCACTATCTCCTTTAAATCACTCTTGTATAAATCCTATGAGTAGGTATCGTTGACCAGTTTTCAGATTAAAAACAGTAAAGCTTAGAAAACTAAGGAATGTCTCCAAAGTCACAGTTAATGAGTAACAAAGTCTGCACTGGAATCCAGATACACCACCTCTTAATTACCACACTATGTCATTTTCTCCACCCTGAATATCCATACCCCCCAACGTTATTAGGCACTCAGTTCTGCTTAAGAGATATTCAGTTAATTAGTGAAATTGGTGTGGGGCAGTGCAGAGCTTACTGAGAAAGTAAAAAATGTTAACATAACAGACAAAAATACAAGTTCAGGTATAGAGGGCAAAAAGCTAGAGTGGAAATCTTTGTGGAAATGAGAAACATCATGTTCGCCCCCCTTAACCAAAACCCAACTCTGAACCACTGAAATTGAAGCTTTTATATTAGTCAATATTGCACTTACTTGAAGTCTTCATTTTTTATAAATTCTACAATAATATCCTTCTCAGGTTGAATCTGAAGCATCTTCAAGGTTAAACACAAAAAGGGAGTTGGTTTTATGTTTCCACCATAGACGCCACCCACAAACCTTAACTCCATGGCTTTATCAACTACAAGTTCAGCTAAAACAAAAACAAAAACAAAATAGAGTGATATCCCACATATTAGGCCTGAGTTTTTCTTGTTTGGAGATGAAGAGAGTTCAAGGTTTGTAGCTTCTAAATAGTCATCAAGAATTCAATATTAGGGGTCTGGGGTTGTGGCTCAGTGGTAGAGCACTCGCCTAGCATGTGTGAGGCACTAGGTTCAATGCTCAGCACCACATATAAATAAATGAATAAAAATAAAAGTCTATCAACATCTAAAAATTTTTTTTATTAAATTTGATATTAGGAAAACAAGTACATAGTAATAGTAATAATAATGAGAGCAGATAATAAAACTGAAGGATATTATTATAAGTCAGGTACTCTTTTTTGGTGAGGGGGCAGTATTGGGGATCCAAATCAGGGCCTTACACATACTAAGCAAGCTCTATCCCAGTTCTTTTTTTCTTTGATTTTGAGGCATGGTCTAGCTAAATTAGTTGCCCAGGTTATGCCATCCTCCTGCTTCAGCCTCCTGAGTCAATGGGATTACAAGGTGTGCACCACTGCCCTGGCTCATTTAATCATTTACAAACCAGTAAATGTTTTATTTAGCACTGTCCCTATTTCAGTGTAAGGAAAATGAGGGGTAAGAAAAGTTAAGTGACTTACTTGCTCAATGTGCACAGCCAATGTCACATAGATTTAATGCTAGAATTCAAAAAAAGATTTGAAGATCACCTAGAAGACTTTTCTCAGTAACTTAAATTAGGCCGAGGCGATGGCTCACACCTGTAATCCCAGCGACTTTGGAGGCTGAAGCAGGAGGACCTCAAATTCAAAGCCAGCCTCAGCAAAAGCAAGGTGCACTAAGTGAGACCCTGTTTCTAAATAAAAATACAAAATAGGATGGGAGTGTGGCTTACTAGTTCAGTGCCTCTCAGTTCAATCCCCAGCATCACCCGCCCCCCACACACAAAAAAAAGAACTTAAATTAGGATGCGAACGTGGAAATACAGAACTGACCCACCGGGGTTTAAGAACAATTAAGACTATGGTTTTGGGCATGGAGACATTAATTTAAGATCGTCAGGAAGTTATGTCAAAGAGTTATATCTGGGACCCTTGAGTTTAACACTATTTGTAACTCAGGAGGTTATTGTCAAATATGGAATGACTCAATTGAGACACCGTTCAGAATAAAATAAGACTCCACCAGATTCACTAGTGTCCTCAACGCTCAAGACAAGTCTAGCCACAATAGGTCCTTAAATTTTTCTGAATAACTGACAATACACCCCACCAGAGTTGGTCCTACTGCCACCGAGTCAGGAGAAATGGGCCACAAGGCAGTCCAGAGGAGATTCGCGCGCTCTTGCTCACCGGTAAGTCCAAAACACTCTTCTTTCCAGTACTTAGATTCATAGATCCGTGTCCGAATGATCTTCTCCACTAAATATTGAGGGTTGGTGCCATGGATGCTATGCGCATCCTTTACCGTACGGTTCGCCATTTTAGAATGCTTTTAGTTCTATTTCCGTCGAGTCCTTTAATGCGTCACATCCAGTTTAAAAAAAAAAGTCGAAAGGGACGGAGAAGGTGGAGGAAATCTCTTTAAACTGTTTAGGCGACCATCTTGTAACCGGAAACTGCTGCACGATGGGCTTTTTCCGTGAAATGAGCGCGGATCGAATCAATGATGGCTGCTGCACGTTGGCGGATGTACGTCGTGCGCCCCTTAGGTGGGCGGGGCTCACTGGCGTCGCGCTACGGAGACAGCCCGGGGCGGGGCCATACTGTTTGGCGCGAAATTTTCTTTTCAGTGGCTGACTTCGATCCTATCCAGGGACAGATTTGGATACCGCGTGCGGCCTGTAGCTGTAGAGGAGGAATCCAGCTGGGGCAGGTTAGATTTGCTGCAACCCCTCGGAGCTCCCAGAGCACAGGCGGTGAGAAGCTGAGGGCTTGCGACTAGCCCGAGGAAACTTCAGCGCCCGGCGAACGTGGCGGCCTGGGTGTCAGGTGAGTGACCTAAACCTCGAACTGTGAATGTTCTCTGCAACATCACTCACTGATTTATTCATCGGACATGCACCGAAAGCCGGTTCAGTGCCAGGCACTTTTCTAATTCTGCTAAGAGTGGCTCTCTTCCCCATGTCGGTTTCCTTAAAGGCTTCTTGCTCTGCCAGAGACTGAGAATTTGCAGCGGGGAAGCCGGAAACCCACAGCGCGGAAGCGTAAGCATTCTGTCCTCAGTTACCCCAGACTCTCAGGAATGTTCTGGAGCCTTTACTTCCATCTACTTGTCCTCTGAATAGTACTCGCATCATTTCCTCCTTGAGCCACAGTGTAGCAAGCGCTACTGGAAAGGCGAATCAGATGCTATTACCCCGTTTTGCCTATGTAGCGATTACTCCCAGAGATTTGTCCAGGTCATTTTTCGTGGCTTAGGTGCTCCTACCAGATTTCTCTAAATGAGCAACTCTTAACTATGGGCTCCCATCCACATTCTTTCCAGGACAGAAGTCTAATGGCACCCTTTCTCCTTCCTCTAATCCAACCTGCAACAGAAGGGCCTTTTATTGTGACAATTCGGAAAAGTAGTGGACCCGAATGAGGTGTAAGATTGTTATCCTGGTCCACTACTTGTGAAAGTGCAATGATTAAGCGAGACACTGTGCCTCACGATGTAATTCCAGCGACTTCGGAGGCTGAAGCAGGAGGATCACAAGTTCAAGGCCAGCCTTAGCAACTTAGTGAGGCCCTAAAGAATTTAGTGAGTCCCTCTCAAAATAAAAAATAAAAAAAGGTGTGTGTGTATGTGTGTGGTAAAGCACGTCTGGGTTCAATCCCCAGTACTGCAAAGAAAAAGTGATGATTAAATCTGCTTTTAGTTATCTGTAAAATATGAATAATGATTCCTCTTTTCTGCTGTATTAGTTTTTGAATGCCAGTGGCATTTCCATTGTGAAAGCTTGGTTTAACAAGTTTCTCTGCAACCTTTTTAGAACTGTAATAGAGGGCTATATGTGAACTTTAGAAGGTTTCTGAATTCCTTGATATTTTAATACAACTTTTTGTGTAACTTGTGAGTTCCAAAATATTATATTCCAAAAGGATACAAATGAATGCAAGGGAGTGGATTTATAATTTTGCATTTTCTCAATCTTTAATAATCTTAGAATAGTGCCTGGCACACAATTGGTACTAAATAAAATAAGATTAGCCAAAGGAAAGGAAGATTCTATTACATCTGTTTTGTGAGTGAGAGAATTGAGAGCCAGTTGACCTTTTACTCAGTGACTAGGAAGCCTGACTTACTGTATTAAGCCACCAGATGTAAGCTCTCTTACACATTATCCATTTTCACCATGTGTTGTAAGGTGAAGCATGTAAAAGCAGTCTTGGGAATCTGGCTGTTCCAAGTCTGAGTTAGGCAGCTATTCTGTATAAAATTGGATGAAAGTTTCCACCTTGAGATAGTAACATATACCTTACCCCAACCCTAAATTAAGCAAATATTTATTATTGAATACTTACTGTGTACTTACTGTGTACTGACATTGTTCTAAGGTTATCTTGAGAATTAAATGAGATAAATATGTCAAGGGTTTTGACTCAGGCTGTGCATGGTGTCATATACTTGTAATCCCAGCTACTTGGGAGCTGAAGAAGGAGGATCACAAGCTGGAATCCACCCTGAACAACTTAGAGAGATCCTGTCTCAAAATAAAATGAAAAGGGCTGGGGATGTGTCTCAGTGGTAGAGCACTTGCCTAGCATGCATAAGGCCAAATGTTCATTCCCTGTACTACAAAAAAAGAGTTTTGTCTCAATCTTCTGTCATACTGGCTCAAATATCTGGTATCATTTTTACTGCAACTCCTTTATGTTTCCCTTGAGTGTGACTCCTAGACTGAGTGGTGTACATATTCCACATTTCTAATATCTGTGACATCTGTGCTGGGTATCTTTAGAAACGAAAGCCTTCACTAAACCAAGTCAGACCAGCCTCTCCAGTCCACCTTCCATTTTTCTTGGGAAATTTCTGTGTTGAAGGTGGATGAGATAAAGTGCTGGGTGGAGGGTGAGAAAGAGCAGTGAGTTCAATAAGCTGCATATTTATCACTTATGCACTTTTCTTTGTGTAATTCTTCAATGAAAAGTTAAAAAAAGTATGAGTTCTGAAGATGCAACATAAGGAAATCAGCAGATTTCAGGCCTTTTTGTACCTTTGGTGTCTAATTTCCTTAGCTTCATATCATTTTGTTATCTACATAGTTGTAGTTGGCTTAATTTCATCACTATATAGTGCTGTTATGAACATTCTGGTTCTTTTTTTTTTTTTTTTTTTTTTTTTTTGGTACCAGGCATTGAACACTCAGGGTGCTTAACCATGGAATATCCCCACTCCTTTTTTATTATTTTACTTAGAGAGGGTCTTGCTGAGTTGCTTAGGGCTTCACTAAGTTGCTGAGGCTGGCTTTGAACTCTCAGTCCTTCTGCCTCAGCCTCCTGAGCTGCTAGGATTATGGGTGTCATCATGCCTGGCCCTGGTTCATGTCTTTTGATGATATTATGTATTTCTGTTAGAATTGCTGGGCCAATGGGTATGCATATGTTCGGAATTTAAGAAAATTTGATTTTCCAAAGTGGTTGTATCAATTACATTCCCTTTGGTAGTATATTAGCATTCTGGCTGATCTACATCCTCATCACAGCTGCTGTGGCCCTAATTGTTTGATTGATTTATTTTTTATTTTTTATTTTGAGACAGGATCTTGCTAAGTTGGTGAGGCTGGCCTTGAACTTGCAATCCTCTTGCTTCAGCCTTGGAGTCACTGGGAATTATAGATGTGCACCACCAGTCCTGCTCTGATTTATTATTTATTTATTTGTTTGTTTGTTTATTTTGTGGTACTGGGGATTAAACCTGGGGTGCTCTACTACTTAGCTATATCCCCAGCCCTTTACAATTTTTTTTATTTTGAAATAGGGTCTCACTCAGTTGCCCAGGCTGGCCTTGAACTTGTGATACTCCTGCCTCAGCTTCCCAAATTGCTGGGATTATAGGGATGCATCATGGTGCCCTGCTTGTCCTGGTGATTTTTAAAATTCTCTCATTCATTTACCTGTTATATGCCTAGTCCTGACATAGAATTACTAATGCAGTAATGAACAATAAAGAGAAGGTCTCAAGATTTCTGTTCTTTGGAATTTAGCGTTCTAATGTGAGAAACACAGTAAACAGGAAAATAATATGGTGGTCTCTGTTTTGATAATAAGATGTTGGAATAGAACCTAATGGTAGGGTAACTTTCCCATTGGTTATTCAGTGAAGGCCTCTCTGAGGGCTTTCATTGGAACTGAGAACTGAACCATCCCTGGAAAGATGCAGGAAAAGAGAACAGCAGTTATATAAGTCTGAGGGCACTAACAAACTTGGTCTTTTTGAGGTTTGGAACAGGCATGCCGCATAGTGGTAGAAGAACGGCAAGTTATATGGTCCTGGTCCTTCCAGTAACTTTGCTTCCTCGGCCTAGATTAAATCACATACCCGTGTCAACTATCATACCAGTACAGTTTAGTAACACTGATGAATTTTTTTAAAAGTGGAATCATACACCTGTGCACACATTATTTTGGTCTCATCAAGCATGGCTCATGGTCTCCTAATAAAAGGAATTTTAAATTTTTACCTTGACTTGGTTTTTGAAGGAGGATACCTGCTTTAGTAAACTAAAATATGGTCTAGATTTAATAGAATTGAGCATGAATTTAATGTCCTTTGGTATACGTGAATATCTTTTAGATATGAAAATAGTTCTTCCCTATGCCAGTTTTTGGTTTGAAAAAATGAGGTTATTGTGCCCATAAAATAAGTAGTCATAGTCAAAGTGACAAATTAGTCTATATATTTTAGTTAGATTATTCAAGATTTGTAGAAAGTTTGCTGGGAAGTACTAATTTTGCAATAAAGCACTCAGTGCTATTTCCCCATTTTTTAAAAATGAGAGTTTAGTGAGCACTGCAATTTACTTTGCTTTTTTTCTTTGTATTTCAATAGCATATTTTATCTGTCATCATTGTGGAAAAGGCAAACATTTCAAAGTTAATTTCTGAAAGTTTTGTGTTAAATCATCCATCAAAAGAAACATATTGAAGGTAAATTTGTGTTATGCTTCCTTAAATATTTATTTAGATTCAAACATATTTACTAATTTTTACCAAAAGATACCTCAGTATTATTAATCCATATTTACTTTTCATTTGGGCAAGTCTTCCAGTTGGTTTTACTCAGCAATTTTCTTTGCTCTTTCTTCATTTTCACACCATGCCTCACTAAAATTACATTGAGTTTAATAGTGTTATGTTGTGAATTATACTCTCAGTGTAGCTAAAGCGATCATTTATGCATCTTTTGTAAGCAGTTTGTTAATGACTCAATATCTATTTTTTGCCATTAGCTCCCTCAAAAGTTTATGAAAAACAAAAACTTTTCCAAAATCATAAAATCTTAGGGGACAAGAATTCCCCAATAGAGTATAGTATAATACCACTGAGTTCCAGTGGTTCCTTCAATTTTTGAAGGAGGATGTTGTTTCAACATAGACTGAAATTATTGGTCTCCCAATCGTAACTCAGAATAATTCTGTTGGGCTGGATTTTTTTTTTTTTTTAACTCAGTTTTGTCAATTTTATCTCTATAAGAAAAACATGAAATTCAGAGGAAAAGTTTATTATTTTTTAAGTTACTTAAACTTAAAATAATGGATTGGCATTATTATTAGAACTATTAGATTATAAGGTCCACATTCTTTGTAAAGACAATTATATTTGTATTTTCATCCATATTTCTGCTTTCATCACTAAAAATATCTTTTTTTTTCTGTCTTTTAACATAAGCATTTCTTTTTAGCTATTCACAATACTCATATCTGAGCCTGTCAGCTCCAAAGAGACACACCTCTTCCAACTATCAGACCAGTACAGCTTAGTAACACTGATAATTTTTTTTAAAATATAAGTGGAATTATACACTTGATAAAACCCATTGCTGTCTCCAAAATACCACTTGCCCACCTTCTTCATCCCTTGGAACTCATTTCACTCCTTCTTGTCAATGTTCAGTGCAGGAATCTTTCATAGGAAGCCCTCCCTTTTTTAACAGCCACAAGAACTGGTCCTCTAACTTCCAGTGGTTCCTCTGGGCTCTTGGCAGTATTAACTTCCTTAATTGCATTTATGTTTAATCCCTATCTGGATCATAACATTTCATATTGTTAGATGTTCACACCTCTTATGCTTTTTTGTGAGTAAGTACTTCTGTTTGTATTGACCTTCCTGTTTCCCTGGGTGAGAAGAAATAAGGCATATTTGAAGATATACATACATGATGCCAAATCACCTATATTTAATCTTTATGGAGCTTTACTTTTTCCTCAAAGAAATTGTTATCTACCCCTAAATGTGCAGGGTGAGGCAGGGACAGGAAAAAAAAAAAAGGTTGAATTCTTTGGAGGGGGCTATGTCTTAGAATCCATCAGATTTTGCCATGGTAATTCAGTTAAGCCTTTTTCACAGGAGCCATGGCACCCTACCACACAAGACAGAAGATCAGACAGACTTACTCATGGATTGGCAGGCCTTTGCTGGATCGAAAACTGCACCACCGAACGTACACGTGAGTGATGGGGCCCTGTGGTTAGGCTGGAAATACAGCTTCCAAAGCTAAACTGTTAATAACTTGTAGCCAACCTATTCTAGTGCTCATGAATTGAGGACTGAGGGATAGTAGATATGTGTTGATTGCAAGGAGGGGTTTTATGTGATGGGAAAAGGAGGTAGAATAAATAGGGATGGGGCAAAGTTGTGTACATACAATAAGATCATAATTACTTAAGCTGAGTTCTGTGTAACTCTTCATGATAACAAGATAAAGGATGTTATTATGTCCTTCCCAGCTTGATAATTTTGATATTATCATTGGACAGCTCTCCACCGTTGGGAAGCCTTTATTGTTCTTTGTCAATAAGTGAGGGAGGTTAGGTTTGTATTAAGACCTTTAGATTTATCATTCATGCTAAAACAATTAGTTTGGCCCATTTTTGTTTATGCTTAAATATAATTGAGTACATTGGTTTCTCAGGAGGGGAGTTGGTCTGCATAGAGAAATTATTTAGGGGAATTTGTGGTTTGAGAACACTTTCTGGTTCCAGAGGGTCTTGAAGAGTTTTTCCAATCCTAAGAGATTTCCTAATATATTTCTCTGTTACTTCCTAGAGAAATATGTGTGAAAATAGAAGGTTGTTCGACTCCAGTGCATATCCAAGTTGGACAGTTTGTGTTGATTGAAGGGGATGATGATGAAAACCCCTATGTTGCTAAATTGATTGAGTTGTTTGAAGATGGTGAGTTTGGGACTGGAATGAAACCCACTGCCTAATAGGAATAATCTGGAGGTGAAGAGTAGGGGAGGGGCTCGGGTTGTGGTTCAGTGGCAGAGTGCTTGCCTAGCATGTGAGGTACTGGGTTTGATTCTCAGCACCGCATATAAATAAATAAATAAATTAATTAAATAAAGGTCCATTACCAACTAAAATATATATATGTGTGTGTGTGTGTGTATATGTAAATAAAAGAGTAGGAAAGATTGCTGATCCTTAGTTCACAGTAGTGTGCTGAGTGCCTTATACATGTAAGCATCAACCATTTCCTTTTCCATCTAGAAAATTTCTTCACTCATCATAGCAGTACTGGGTAAAATGGAATTGGAGGGCTCAAGAATCCAGCTTTTCCATTAATTCTAGGAGTGGCCATAAAGGCAGATTTGGGGATGATGAGAAAGAATGAGTTTGAGAAAGAGGGAGAAGGAAAAAAATAGGTGATTTGCACTGTGATAAACTTGTGCCCTTTAATTTTGGTGTGAGGAAGTTGGTAATAAATTTTGCAAGTGCATCTTTACAAGGAAAGAGGTAAGTTAGATTAGGGAGGAATATCATTTGGTGTTCAGCTGTTTTACCTAGAGGAACTTGTACATAGGGTTGAAAAGGCCAGGGGTCATTAAGTGCTGAGCCTTGAGCCCTCTGCAAAACAGGAGCACACAGGAAGGTGGGATGAGCCAGGTTCCAAAGGGAGGATTAAGAAGAAAGAACAACTTGAAACTACACAAAACTGCCTCTTCTAGGGATGTAGAAGAGGAATAGCATGAGTTAGAAAGTCCTGTGGCAACTTACTAAGAACAGGAATAGATAAAGCCAGTGGATAAAGATGTTTTTCTTTACACAGGAAAGATACTTGACAAGTATGAGGAAAAACCCAATGAAATTGAAATCCACTAGGGGGAGCACATCAGCAGAAGTGTGGACTTTTGTGTGGAGATTTTAGATTTCCTTTGTGTGCTGCTTCTTTAGATGGCTTTAGTCTGTTTGGAGAGAGTGTAGAAGAGAGGGTGGTGATGATGATACTATTGAATGTATGCTCTGACAGTGATATTAATGGTATATTATAATGATAAAGCTGAAGATTGCAAGCCTGTGATTGCTAAGTCATCTCTATGGCCACTATTCTATTTTTTTTTTTTTTTTTAAGATGTTGATAGACCTCTATTTTATTCATTTATTTAAATGTGGTGCTGAGAATCGAACCCAGTACCTCACACATGCTAGGCAAGTGCTCTACCACTGAGCCACAACCCCAGCCCTATGGTCACTATTCTGATTCTTGCTAGGATATTTTTTTTCCCCTTGCTGCTGTGAAGTATCTTCTTTATAATTACCAATTTGTAGAATTGATCACTGATGATTTAGTCAGTGCCTGTGTTTGGCATAGATCCTCTCAAATGCCTTTTATAATTTGTCCAGTGATGGCACCATTAGGAAATGGAGCAACATGAGTAGAGCTTGGGTGTGGGTTAGAATCAGATTACTGTTGGTTGATCCTATGACATTTGACAAATTATTTAAGGTCCCTGAAGCTTGATTTCTTTGCCTGTGAAAGGCATAGTATTTATGTGCAGGGTTATTATAGGTATTGAATATAATTCATATTGAGGGCTTATCACAGGAACTGGCACATAGGTAGTACTTTGATAAAATGTTATTGCATTTTTTTAATCCTCCCCTTCATACCTAATCATTCTAGATTTTGAACTTCATTCCAAAAAACGTGCTCGGGTGCAGTGGTTTGTCCGATTCTCTGAAGTCCCTGCCCATAAACAGCGCTTGTTGGGACGGAAACCTGATGCGCAGGAGATATTCTGGTATGACTACCCTGCCTGTGATAGCAACATTAGTGCTGAGACCATCATTGGCCCAGTTCAGGTAGGTGGTGCCTTGATCCCAGGTTCTGTCTTGAAGCTTACTTTTGTCTACCTTCTAAACTGCAAGACCTTAGAAATTTACTGGCTCTAATTTACCCCATGGGAATGAATTTTATCCTGTTATTTTCTCCATTGGCCTGCCTACTTCATCTCAACAAATATTTATTTAGAGCACATATCATGTGTTAGGAACCTCGTGGAGGAAGTGACATTTGGGTTATGACCTGAGGGATAAGCAGAAATTAGCAAATATGTCTCAGTAGAAAACTATATTTAGCTATGATTGTGGCAGGTGTAAGGCATTGTGAAGCTGAATATGCTTTGGTAAATGAGGACTTCACTTTGAGTAAATCAGTTCAAAGAGTGCTAGTTGCTGCAGGCAAATTTGTGTTATGGGATTTTATAACAAATCAGGAGCTACTGAGCTGCTCATTTGTAGGCTGAAGCAGGACACTAGTTTGGATACTAAATTTATGGCTTATTTCTGGACTACTTCAGTCCCCCGAAGTGGGATTAGATCAGGATGTGAAGTGTGGTTTTAGGATTAGGTGGTTGGATTAACAGTTGGGCTGGGAGACTGGTCTGGCAGTAATACAGTAATTACAGTCCAGGTTAAATAAGTAAAGGAGGGAAAGTCAGATGTAGAAGTTGAAGCTGCAGGGTGGGTAGATTTGGAAGGGCAGAATGCAGAGGAGTGTTCAGGCAGGAGATGTTGGAGGGAATGAGCAGGACTGTGAAAACCACGCTCCATTAGTGGTGCAAGGCCATGCTGAGGAACCCTGAACCCTGTAAGTAGGCTGGGGCCAGATTTTAGAAGGCAATGAAAATAATCTGATCTTACTATGGTGGAGAGCCTCTATTAGCTGTTGAGCAGGGGAACATGTTTACAGAAACTTCTATGGGAAAATTTGACCTTGGAGGAAAGGAAAGCAGGGGAGGGTGTAGATATCAGCTATATGAAGTCTGAAATTATCTAGGAGTGAAATGATGTGTACTCACACTAGGGTAACAGCAGAAGTTAAGAGATGAAGCCAATACAAATTTTAAAAATGGAAAGGAATCATTTATATATTTCACTGATGTCTTTCAAGCTATTAATGATTAAGTGTTCAGTTTTTTTGTCAATATGCTATGTAATATCTGCGCTCTTTTAGATTGAAAAGATAACATTCCGTGTAGAGATGTAGGCTTAACTGTTTTTTTTTAATCACAGCACTGTTAGAGTCTTCCTTGGCTCATCTTTTCCTATTCATGTATACTTCCTAAATTCAGGTAGTAGCTTTAGCTCCAGATGAAGTGATACCTGTGGATCTGAAAAATGAGAAAATATTTTTTGTGAAACTATCCTGGAATGAAAAGAAGTTCAGACCATTGTCCCCAGAACTATTTGCAGAGTTGGAGAAACTGCAAGAAAGCAGCCCCAAGTGCCAGAAGTCTGTGGAAGCCATGACTAAGAACATAGAAAGCCCTGCTTGGACCACAACAGAACAAGTGGTCAAAAGGATTGAATCAAGTCACTCTGCCTCCAAATCTCGCCAAACTCCTACCCATCCTGTTGTCCCCACTGCAAGGAAGAGGCTGGAGCTCGGCAGTAAGTGTTGTGTGGGTCTCAGGGCAGTATTGAGGCTGAAGGAACACTATGAAATATTAATTCATATGAGAGTATTGAATTAGTGCAGTAGGCCAAGAATTTGTTAGATATATGTTAAAATATATATAACATGAATTTTATTACCATTTTGATAGTTTTTCAGTGGTAGTAAGTACATTCACATGGTTGTGCAACCACCACTGTCATCTTCAATTTGAACCTCTATATCCATTAAATCCTAACTTCCAACCCTTCCCCCTTTTCCTAGCCCCTGGAAACCACTGTTCTCTTTTTATGACTTTAAGAATTTGATTACACTAAATAATCCCATAAGTGTAATCACAGGATTTCTCCTTTTGTGACTGGTTTATTTTACTTACCAGAATGTTCTCAAGGGTCATCCATGTTGAGTATGTGTCAGAATTTCCTTGCTTTCAAGGCTGAATAATATTTCAGTACATGTATGTATCACATTTTTTTTATCAGTATTCCTCTGTCTGCGGACATTTGGCTATTGCAGTAACACTGTTTTAGGCACAGATAGGACAAATATCTCTTGGAGAGCATGCTTCCTATACTTCTGGGTATCCCAGAAGTGGGACTGTTGGATCACACGATAATTCTTTTCCTTTTTAAGGAACTGTTATACAGTGGCTACGTCATTTTAATTCCCATGCCTAGTGTGAAGAGTTCCAGTTTCTCCATGTACTCACCTATGCTTCTAATTTTCTGATTTTTTTCTTTTTATAGCAGCCATCCTAATTTTATATACAAAGTAGCATCTGATTGTGGAGGACAGTTTTTCTTTTCTAAAAATTCAAATTATTTTTCATTGACTTCATAATTGTGTTACATTTATGGGGTAAAATGTGATGTTTTCTTTTATGTGTACAATCATGTCATATCAAGCTAATTAATATGTCCATCACCTCACTTACCTAACATTTATTATGGTAATATATTTGAAGTTTGCTATTGGTTATTCTGAAATATACAATTATTATTGCTAGTTATTGCTATTCAGTAGATCTCAAAAATCATTCCTTTGTCTCACTGAAACTTTGTACCCTTGACGAACAACTACCCACTCATTTGCTCCCCACCTGCCTAGCCTTTGGTAACCATCATTCTGCTCTACCTCTATGGATTCAACTGTTTTAGATTCATCATATAAGTGAGATCATATGGTATATTTTCTTTTTGTGCCTGGCTTATTTCATTAATGTAATGTCCTCTAGATTCATCCATATTGTCTTCTTGTGGTTTTGGTTTGCATTTCTCTAGTGGTTCAGTGATATTGAGCTCCGAAGTCAGGTATTTCTTCAAGAGCCCTACTGCAGAGAGGACACTGCTTCTAGAACCTCAGTGGAACAGCTAGGGGACCTCATACGTGTTAAAACTGTTTAATTCATACTGATACTTTTAATCCAAACCATAGGGTCCTTCCCATATTTCACATTATATCTGTTCTCCTTCAGGAAGACCCTGGTTCCTGAAGTAATCTTAATATACACAAAATAGTAAAATAGTTCCACAATTGCTATACCAATGCCCCCACCAACAGTAAACTCAAAAGTTGAAAATTTATTTGCGGTTCTTTATGCCTTTGGAATATATTACATGAAGTGAATAAAGACACTTTAATTTTATTTCTTCTGAAAAACAAATTGTTATTGGTGGCATACAGGTTGGTTCTTTTAATTCTGTTTAACTTTAGGGCTTTTCCCATCCTGATTTAATTTATTACTTCTTGGTTCATTATGTATATTAGCAGATTTTATACACATAATACATTCATGTGTGCATGAATATGAGCATGCCTTTTTTATTTTTCATTCTTACTCAGTAGGACAGCACACTGGATTCATTCTTTTCTGACCTGCTTTTCACTCGTAAAGTGAACCTGAATGTCTCTCCATGGCTGTTCTGAGAGCTCAGACCTATCTTGTTATATGCCATTAATCCTTTTGAATTTTTTTATATATGCCAAGTTTCAGATATGTTTTTTTGTGGTACTGGGGATTGAACCCAGGGACACTTGATTACTGAGCCACATCCCTTTTCATTTTTTATTTTGAGAAAGGTTCCTGCTAAGTTGCCCAGGCTGACCTTGAGCTTGCAATCTTCCTGCCTCAGCCTCTCAAGTCACTGGGATTACAGGCATGCACCACTGTATCTTACTAAGTTGTTTGTAATTTTGGCCTCTTTAGACAGCATATGTTTTAGGAACTGAATATGAAATATAACACATTTGGAAAATGGAGAAAACAGACAAGATTTGTAATATCACTTTCAGAAATTATTGTAGTATTTTTTGACTGTTGAGTACATAGGATTTTGAAAGTTATGGCAAGGAATTTACACTTGATACAGTTATACAATTAGAGGAAGGAAAAATGGTGAAAATATTTTGGATGAGGCAGAAAGACAGGGAATGAGGTAGGAGGGAGGCCAGGAATTTGAAACATATTTGTATGAATCTAGATAAAATAAACGAAGGAATAAATTTAGCTGATGTTCGAAGACTTTTAAAATCTGACCCTAAATAGCTTTTTTTTGGCAGGAAAGTGAGGGGCACCTGGGATTGAACTCAGTGGCACTCCACCATTGAGCCACATCCCCGGCCTTATTTTGAATTTTATTTAGAGACAGGGTCTCGCTGAGTTGCTTAGGTTCTCGATAAGTTGCTGAGGCTGGCTTTGAACTCTCAATCCTCCTGTCTTAGTCTCCTGAGCCACTGGGATTACAGGTGTATGCCACCGCTTCTGGCCCTAAATAACATTTTGAAGTCAGGTTTAGTTTAGAGACTGTAAAATTTCCCCTTATAGTATATAAAGATTGAGTATCCCTTACCTGAAGTTTGGAACCAGAAGTGTTTTGAATTTTGGAATATTGCATATGCATAATTCGGTATCTTCGTAATGGGACCTAAGTCTAAACACAAAATTCATATATGTTTCAGATGCCTTTCATAAACCTAGACTGAAGGTAGTTTTATATAGTACTTGTAGTGTGCCTGCAGTATGCCTGTGACCCATTACATGAGGTCCGGTGTGGTACTTCCCACTTATGGTGTCATGTTAACACTTACAAAGTTTCAGAATGTGATGCATTTTATATTTCAGAATTTGGGTTTAGGGATGCTTACCTTGCATGGACTAAGTCTTTACAGGTGCACAGATTTATGTTAACTACCTTTATAATCAAAATGTAGAACAGTTTCCCACCAAAATATTCTTATGCCCCTTTGCAGTCAACCATCCCTTCCCCTCTCCAGTCTCTGGATGTGTTTGTTGATGTTTTTATAGTTTGCCTTTTTTACAATAGTATATGGTTGAAAGCATAGTCATTGGCTTTTAGTTTGTCGCCTTTCACCACAGTTTATTGATTCCCAGTATAAGAAGATCTGCATTGTTTGTAGTTTTCAGTGATTATGAATAAAGCTGCCATAACAATTCATACACAGGCACTAAATTACTCGTTGAGCCTTGCTGGTTCCTGTCCCTGACACCACGGGCATGACAAGTGAGCTTCCTATGCTCAGAGCTTTCCTGCCTTGCTTCCATAGCTCATGGCCATTTCTCCTTTGTTCTCTTCATATGTCCCCTCCTTTGTCTTTCACATCTGTTGGAATTTTACCTTTCCATTAAGATCTATCTCAAAAGCCATCTTTATTAGTATCTAGGTACTTCAGGACCTTTATTTGCTTCATCTTGTAGACACTTGTGCCTGTCATTTCCCCAGTTAGATCAGAGTGTTCTTTGAATAAGGATCAGGGTTGAGTCTCATTCAGCTTTTTTCCTCCTGGTGGCTGGCACATACTTTTTAATGGCTTAGTTGTACTATGAGTGAATGGCTGGGGTGGTTTATGCCTATGGTCCTGGAGAGGCTGGAGCAAATCCACATGGATCTGTGTTCACAGATCTCAGATAATTGTCCCCAGAAATCCCTCTTTTCTCTTAATGGCAGATACAATCTGGGTTAAGAGAAATCTTGGTTTTACTCAGTGGCATCACTAGTATAAATTTGAGGGTGTGCAAGATCACACCTGGTTGAGAACCACTGTTCTGGTACAGTCAGGGAAACTTGATTACTGAAAACTTATCCTTCAATGCTGACTTAGAAGTTTACTTTTAGGCCAGGCATGGTGGTGCATGTCTGTAATCCCAGCAGCTCAGGAGGCTGAAGCAGGAGGATCACAAGTTCAAGGCCAGCCTCAGCAATTAGTAAGGTCCTAAGCAACTTATCAAGACTCTGTCTCAAAATAAAAAATAAAAAAAGGGATGTGGCTCAGTAACTAAGCACCCATGGGTCTAATCCCCAGTACCAAAACAAAAGATGTTGACTTTTAGGGGTTGGGTGTATAGCTCAGTGGTAGAGTGCATGCTTCATGCACAAGGTTCAATCCCCGGCACAAACAAATAACATCACTTATGGTTCTAACTAGGAGATTCGCTAGTAAATTTAGGAGTCAGAAAATAAAAGAGCGGGCTGGGGAGATAGCTCAGCTGGTAGAGTGCTTGCCTTGCAAGCACAAGGCCCTGAGTTTGATCCCCAGTACCACAAAAAAAAAAAAAGAAAGAAGAAAGAAAGAAAAAAAAGAAAGAAAGAAAGAAAGAAAATAAAAGAGCTTCCTGGCTGAGAGAAAGAAATAATGGAATAATTCAAAGTATGGATAACATATTTTTGTATGACGTCACTGAATTTAGTTGAAATGAGATTGAGAATGTATATATTGCTAGGTCTAACATTCCCACATCTGTCATGTCTCTTGGGCTTAGGTTTCCCTAGGACACCTCACACTAAGATATCCCAGCCTACTTCACAGGCTTCCTTGGATTCTTCAGGAAGAACTAAGCGAAAAGTGAACTTCTCTGAAACTACCTCACAGACGAAGAGGTCTCACTTATATAGAAGTGAGATGTCTTCTCCAGCACTGAAAATCCCAGAGAAGACTGGAAAAGTTCAACCCTTTTGTGCCAAGGATGTTAAGAAGGCTTCACCTAAATGTTGCATGATCCTGAGAACCCGAGTGCCTGCTTTGAAAACCACCCAGATTAATGAGGAGAGAACACTTACCCCTGTCAAGGGGGGTCAGAGACCTTCAGTGCCCTCTGTGGTTCTGAAACCAGAAAACATCAAAAAGAGGTGACCATGGACTTTTTCCTGTTCCATAGAGCAAATCAAGATCCTTCGTGTGACATAAAATGTAATCAGATAACTTAGATCAGTGGCTTGTAGACCTGACTGTCACAGAATCAGCAGAGAGCTTTTCCAAAATAGATTCCTAAGCCTCTTCTCATACCTAGTGAATTGGGCTTTAAGCACTGGGCCCTGGGATTGGTATTTTGGGAAAAGTTTTTTTCATGATTCTTACATACCAGCTGTCACTTGAAGATCATTGTAGTAGAAGGATATTTCCCAAACCTGCATTGCCTCACAATTCAGGCTTTCATTAGTTGCTGTGGCTTTTTGTCACATTTTCACAATCATTTTTTGAATCACTATTGGTGTTTCAAGGATTTTTTTTTTCCTGGTGTTTGGGATAGAACCTATGGCCTTGTGCATGCTAGGTAAACAGTACCACTAAGCTACATTCCCAGCCCATGTTGGTGTTTTAAAATCCGAAACCATTCTCAAATATAATAACAGAAGATAATACATCTAGAACAACATTGAAAGTTGACACTAGCTAATATTTGTAGATGAACTATTCAAATGAAAATGTGACCAGCCAGAAATTACATATCAGTGTTTCCTGAATAGAAACTCCTAACACCTAACTCAAAATAGGTTGCACAATCAGTGCTTTATATTGAGTATATATTTGCATTTCTGCTGACCTTGAGTGTGGGTACAGAATAAATTCATGGACATATCAGAAACACAGACAATAAACTGGGATTACTATGTTCTGGTCTGTAGTTGGGGAGGTGATAAGTTGGCTCTAAATGATAAACTTTAAGTGAATTTTGATCCCTGACTTTGAGTCAAGTTTCATTAATACATTTTTTAGCAAAGTGTGATTAACTCTTCCCAAGATAGCTGAAAAAGAATAGAAGGCAGTCAGTCCACTTCTAGTGCCTGGTTCCCAAAACCGTTTACCATAACTTTGCTACAATATCTTGCAGGGAGGCAAAGGAACCAGAAACTCAGAATCAAGCTACCGCTACTTCCCATCGAATCCGCAGAAGGAGTTCTCTCTTGACTTTGAATCGAATTAGGCAGCAGCTTCGGTAAGACTGCCCTTGGGTAGCCAGAAAAACATAATTGCTGAAGGACATCTATGACTTTATCCTTTAATGCCTTTTCTATTATTTGTTTTTTTTTTTTTGTTTTTTTTTGTTTTTTTTTTTTTGTGTGGTGCTGGGGATTGAACCCGGGGCCTTGTGCTTGCAAGGCAAGCACTCTACCAACTGAGCTATTTCCCCAGCCCTATTTATTATTTTTTGATCCACTGAAATTCAACTTTTACCTAGCATATCTGGAATTAAGTTCCACACAAATGTCATATTTTGAAAGGGACAAGAACCATTGCTCTGACTCCCATGATCATTGCCAGCAACTCTGCTGGTGGTGTGGGATGCCTAAAAGCATGAAGTTTGATTCTGATAGATCCTGATTTGAATTTGAGCTTTTGAATCTGTGAAATTTGGTAAGGTTATTTAACTTTTTTAAGTTTCCGTTTTTCCTCTGTAAAGTAGGAATATTAATATACGAATCACAAACATGTTGAGGGTCTTAATGAGATAAATAACACCCTTAGCAGAAGGTCTCAGAAGCAAGTCCCTGGGAAGTGGAATAAATTTTTTATTACCTGGTGGCAAGAGAAGCTGTGATGCCTCTTAATCCATATTGACCTTTATGGAGTTCTTAATTAGGCTTGAACACTGACTATGAGAAAATAATATGACCCACCATTCAGGGTTTTAGAAAACAATAAAAGTGACCAAGAAGAGGAAGAGTTCCTGCCAACAGCAGAGGTTTCAGACTCCAGCAGTGAGGAGGAAGAGGCATCTACTCCAGCCCTTTCAAGGAGAAATACCAGATGCATATCCAGAAACCTGCGACCTTTCTTGAAACCATCCATACAGACCCCCTCCAAGACACCAAAGAAAATGGTAAGGTCCTTCAGGGTTTATTTTCCAGTGAAGTGTCCTTTTTCTAGTTTAAAGGTTGCAAATGCTGAGATCACGTAATAAAAGCTGGATTCTAAGCACAGGTTTGTCATATCCAAAGCTATTCCTGTTGAATTGTCCAAAGAAGAGTAGACCCAAGTAAACCCAAGATCTGAAAATGAATCCAGTCTACAGTGATATTTGATTTTAAGATTTTTTTTTTTTTTTTTTTGGCAGGCAGGTACCAGGGATTGAACTCAGGGACATTTAATCACTGAGCCACATCCCCAGCCCTGTCTTTGTATTTTATTTAGAGACAAGGTCTCACTAAGTTGCTTAACTCCTTGTTTTTGCTGAGGCTGGCTTTGAATTCGTGATCCTTCTGCCTCAGCCTTCTGAGCTGCTGGGATTACAGGGGTGCGCCACTACACGTGGCCCAAGTTCCATCTTGATATGGAAAAAATGGCTATCAGTTTTATAAAATGTCTTATTTCCCAGCCATTTTCCAATCTACAAAGATGCTCTATAAATTAAACTGTTTTATCCTAACATTTTGAGTGTTCCTGAGTTCAGTCCCCAGGTGGGGGAAAGAAAAAAAAAGATGGAACTTGGTCCTGGTGTGGTGACCCATGCCTATAATCCCAGCAGCTAGGGAGGCTGAGGCAGGAGGATCATGAGTTCAAAGCCAGACTCAGCAAAAGCAAGGCACTAAGCAACTCAGTGAGACTCTGTCTTTAAATAAAATACAAAATAGGGCTGGAGATGTGGCTCAGTGGTTGAGTACCCCTGAGTTCAATCCCCAGTGCCCCTCACCAACGCGCCCCCCCCAAAAAAAAAAGGAACTTGGGTGGAAGTCAAAAGCCCTAAGGAAGGGAGTCCAACAGATCACATGTGGTCTAGAGAACCTTTTACCTGGAGTTCCTCAAATATGCAAATTGCTCCCTCTTGTTCTGATTTGATTGCATTTCCTGAGTCACCAAAAGGAAGGGATACAGTCTATGGGGCACCTTCAACATATTGAAAAAGAACATCAGAAGTCCTCCAGGCTTCTTGTTACCTTCGCAGCAAGGTTTTCTTATTCTTTGCTGTTTTGTGCATAATCAATACATTTTTAAACAGAGTCTTAAGTGCCTTCTTTCTGAGGCAGAGGTGGAGATATGGTTGTCCGTGGCTCACTGTGAGAAGGAGGGAACAGGAACAGGCCTGCTCCAACCAGCCAGGAGCAAGGAAGAAGGGAGATAGGAACATGCGCCTGAGCAGTGATCCTGGCTTTAGAGTGAAAAAATCAGATGAGATTTCTCCTAAGTACTGTGTTGTGGATTGTGGAAATCCTGAACGAAAGCTTAACCATATTTTTAAACAGAATGAGAAAAAGAACTTAGGACCCAAACCCAATTTCCAGCTATTCATTTCCCCTCTCTTTGGGCATAGTAGTTGGGATTTTTAAATTTCTTGTCTTTCAAGAAAATTTTTTAAAATAGTGGGTTTTTTCCTATATACCTATCTATGAACAAAGTGCATGTGTATTGTGAGGTAGAGGGGGTGAGTCATGGTACTTCATGCAGCCATAAGAGGAGGATTTTATCACTTCTCTTTTACCTGATCAGTGTGATGTGTCCTGCATGGTGTTTTGCCTTGTTTTTCCTTCTGAATCATGTTCTCTTTGAATACAGGCCAAGTCTAGAACACCACGTTGCGCCACTCCCCAGATCCGGAGCCGAAACCTGACTACCCCAGAGCCAGCCAGCATGCTAGAGGAGGCCCGACTGAGGTAGTGCTGTTCTGGGGCCCTGTTTAGGCAGGCAGGAGGTATGGGGCCTCTGCTTCACATAAAATGGGGGAGTTTGCCGTCACTGTTGTACCCAATAATGGTAGAGGATAAAGTGAGTGTGTTTAGAAGGAAACCTCTCAAGCAGCATCTGGCTGAGCTAACATGTTCAGGCTCTGGGGGCATCATCTTCTGGTTGACTGCCACCATCTTCTCAGGATCAAGAGCTGATTAGTCAAGATGTACCTCTGAGTTACAATGTACCCTTTAGAACCATGTGGGGACTTTTTCAAAACGCAAAATCCTAGATCCTGTCAGAAATCAAGTAAATCAGAAACTCTTATATGAAGAGGTCCACTGGAGTTATTGGTTAAGTAATTCCATGCAGAGATTTAAGAACGAAGGCATCCCCTTCCATTTGTGATTGCATTTTCTTGCAGTAACACTAGACATGTGCTTTCCAATTATTATTGAGTAGGTGATGAAGTGCTTCCAAAACTTTTTTTCTTCCATTTACTACCAATTGTAGGCTACATGTTTCTGCTGTGCCTGAGTCTCTCCCCTGTCGGGAACAGGAATTCCAGGACATCTACAGCTTTGTGGAAAGTAAACTCTTTGACCGTACTGGAGGGTGAGTTGTGCTGAGGTAGGCAGTATTTGGGAAAGAAGCCTAAGGGGAACCATTGCTGAATCCTATATCTTCTGAAGCAGCTTTTATTTTGTTCTGTAAGAGTAGGATTTCTGCCTTTCAGAAAAAATGAAACTGGTTATCTCTGAATGGGTGGTTTGCATATAGTGTTGCTTGTGGAAAGAATGATTCAATCTAAAAAAGGTCCTACCCTAACCCGCTTTCAAGTATGGACCTAACTGTCCCACCTCCACATTTTGGGGGTCTCAGTGCTTCCTAGCATGAGGTAGCCAGCACAGACAAACTAATAGGTGTTTACTTCTTGCCCTAGGTGCATGTATATTTCTGGGGTCCCTGGAACAGGAAAGACTGCCACTGTGCATGAGGTGATACGCTGCCTGCAGCAGGCAGCTCAAGCAAATGATGTCCCTCCCTTTCAATACATTGAGGTCAATGGCATGAAACTGACAGAGCCCCACCAAGTGTATGTGCAAATCTTGCAGGTAAGCAAAGCTCCCTGACCTTTTTGGAAAATAAGATTTCCTAGTGGCACATGTTAAAGGAAAAGTTTATTTTGTGTATTTCATGTTTATGATGTTCCAGGCATTGCTCTTCATGTAGTGGTAGCAAGGGAGGGTACCTTAAGGTCTAGGAGCTGGATAATGAATGAGCCTAAAGGAAGCCTTTAGCTCAGAGGAGGTAGATGGCAATCCATGGAAGAGGGGGCAAGGCAGGCCACACTCTTATGTTCATCAGCTGTGACTTTGGAGCAGATAATGTCTGGATATGGAATGGTGCACAGTGACATCAGCAGGCTTTTGGGATCAGTGTGTGACTCATTTGCTTTTCGTCTTTCTTTTAGCACCAGGGATTGAACCTGGGGCACTTATTCTCTGAGCCATACCCCTAGGTCTTTTTACATTCTTTATTTTGCAACAGCTTCTCTATAAGGCTGGCTTTGAACTTTTGATCCTCCTGCCTCAGCCTCCCAAGGAACTGTGATTACAGGTGTGCAGCACCACACCTGGTGCTTGTTTGCATTTTAAACACAGTTTTTTATCTTCTTCTTCTGTGCCTTTTCCTGTCCTTTCAGGTTAAGGTTAAGACTAAAGTGCAAGGCAGAGAATAGTATACTGAAGTCCTTGGGCTAAATAGCTTCCTAATTTTAAAGATGTTTACATTAAGCCCATGGGAATAAAATCCTTACTGTTTACCACACTGTTTTCCCCTCAATGCAGAAACTGACAGGCCAGAAGGCAACCGCTAACCATGCTGCAAAACTACTGGCCAAGCGATTCTGCGCCAGTGCATCCCCTCAGGAAACCACTGTTCTGCTTGTGGATGAGGTAAGGTGTCCTGCGAGAACTGGAAAAGAATTGGGCAGTACTTAACTGTGATGTTCCAGAAGCAAGTGCTGGCTGGGAGGGTGTGCCAGGTCCCTTTTGCTTTCATCCAGATGTGTTCATCAGTGACTTTACTGCTTTGCTGGTGTGACCTGGACAGCACAGGCAACTAAAGAGTGGTAATAGGTCTTCACTCTGGGGCCCTGGCTCGTCTCACTGATGAACCCTGTGTCTATGTCCTCTTCCCTGGCAGCTTGACCTTCTGTGGACTCACAAACAAGATGTAATGTACAATCTCTTTGACTGGCCCACTCACAAGGAGGCCCAACTGGTAGTCCTGACCATAGCCAACACCATGGACCTGCCAGAGCGGATCATGATGAACCGGGTGTCAAGCCGACTGGTAGGTCCTAGGCAGTTCTTAAACTGTTCTTACAGATCCATAAGCTGGGCCAGGATGTTCTCTGTAGAAATGAAAACATAGAAATCAAGAAATTATGGTTTCTATTCTGCTTTTAATTTCTATGTTGGAATGAAAAGCCATTGTGTGATTTTCTACAAATATCATTTCTTGACGTTCTGCTTACCTGTGCAGTTTTTATTTGTTTGTTTGTTTTTTGCAGTACCGGGGATTGAATCCAGGGTTACTTACCACTGAGCTACTTCCCTAGCCATTTTTATTTTTTATTTTGAGGCAGGGTCTCACTAAGTTGCCAAGCTGGCCTCAAACATGTGATCCTCCTGCCTCAGGGTTTACAAGCCTTTGCCACCATACCTGGCTTACTTGTATACTTTTAAACTGCATAGAGTCCTAGATGTTTATTTTTAACAACATCAAAGCACTTGCCACCTGACACCTGATAGGTACTTGGAGTAGAGGAATGAGCCAGGCAGACTCAATCTCTGCCTGGGCTTTGTGGTCCAGCAGGAAGCACAGTGTCAAATTATGGAGAGCATGATAAGGGATGCCATGGGTGTGTAGTGCAGGGCATGGGTCCAGCGATCCTTCTGACCACGTGGAGTGGACCACCTCTGCATCTGTCTATTTCCAAATGATTCTGTTAGACTAAAAGGATCTTAAATGAAACAAAAAGATAGTTTGAGAACTATTGTACTATAGGATACCACTGGCCATTGTCAGTAATGACAGTAGCCGGAAGCAGCAGTAATCCTGGGAGGAAATGTATAAGTTGTTATGTGGGGCTTGGGAATTTGGTTTGGAGTCCTGAGTGATTTTTCACCTGCACAATCTGTGGGCAGTCAGTGAATTTGCTCCCCTGTCATCTTTGCTCCCTAGGGCCTTACCAGAATGTCCTTCCAGCCCTATACTCACAGCCAGTTGCAGCAGATCCTAGGGTCCCGACTGAAGCATTTAAAGGCCTTTGAGGATGATGCCATCCAGTTGGTAGCCAGGAAGGTAAGTTACTTTGGGGAGCTCCTGGCTGCACTCACAAATCAGTCAGCAAGTCTGTGCTGAGCACCTGCCACAAGCAAGGCTCTGTGTTGGGTATTCCGGGGCTGAAGAAAACTTTAGGAAGTCCTGTAAAATAAATACCAAGAAAGAAACAAAGTTCTGAAAGATTTCTTAACCTTATTGTATGAGTACTTAAAAGGCCATGAATATTGTGTGCTTATATACAAACTAACATTAATTGATTCAGGGAGCAAAGCAGTTTTGTGTAATTAAAAGGATGGTATAGTCAGGTAGGTAAACCTGACTTGGATTCTGACACTTTTAGGAGGCATGGGGGGGTTTATAGGAAAGTTACCAAGAACTTCCATTTTCATCTCTGAAAAATGGGAGTAATAATAGTTACATCACAAGGTCCTTGGGAAAATCAGATGAGATCCTGTCTGACTTGCAGCAAAGTACACACTCTAGGACATTGAGATATTGGATACCTGTGTCTTCCGAGCTCTAGAGGAGAATGCTAGATTCCACCAGAGACTGTTCCTGCTGAGAACAAAGTGGGCTAAATATCTGCCTCAGACTCAAAGAAAAATACATACATCTATAAGTATTTCAATACTTACAAGTATCATAGAGTTATATCTGTTTCCTTTTGCCCAAAATTATCTGAACTGTAAGTGGCTACAGCAGCAGTGCATGCCCCTGTCTCCTGCTTGGAGCTAGGTCCCAAATCAGTTGCTGGGTTCAGGTGAGTGAGCATGTTGCCTATCTCCAAGTTTGCTTTCTGGAAAAGAGCTCAGAGTTTACCCTCTGATCCCTCTATGGGAAGAATTATTCACTGTGCTTTTGTGCATATTCTCAGACTTCTTTTTTTCTCTAAATGCTTTTTTTTTTTTTAATTCCCATTATTTAAGGTTATTTTCTCCTTTTTTCCTCAAAGATGCTTTTTGGTGGTTGGTTTTGGTATCTGTCCTGTCTTGTGTTGGTGACATTCCTCAGATGTCATATTTGTATAGGATAGAGATTAAAAAACTGATTTGAGTCAGATATGTGCTGAGGCAGGAAGATCACTTGAGTTAAAATCTGGCCTACCAACAAACTGAGACCCTGACCCTGTCTCCTCTTCCCCCTCCAAAAAGAAAGAAAGAAAGAAGGAAGGGAGGGAGGGAGGAAGGAAGGAAGGAAGGAAGGAAGGAAGGAAGGAGAAAGAAAGGAAGAAAGAAAGAAAGAAGGGAGGGAGGGAGAGAGAGGGGAAGGAAGGAGGGAAAGAAAGAATGGGAGGGAGGGAGGGAGAGAGGAAGAAGGAAGGAAAGAAGGAAGGAGAGAGAAAGAAAGAAAGAAAGAATGGAAGGGAGGAACAAAGGAAAGCAAGCTGGCTTGCTGGCTGGTGGGGAGCTTCCAGCAGGAGTCTTATTTGCTTTGGGATAATCTGGGACCAATTACAATATCATTCATTCTTTCTCACTGGGATAGTCTGGTTTCCCTGACTGCTTCTTATGTCCTGCTGGGAGGGCAGTATTCTGAGAGTGAGGTGTATAGAATGGTACCATAAAGGGGAAAGGTCTTAGATTTCAGCATGCATGCAGTAATCTATTTTGGGTAGGGGACACTGTCTCCTGCAATAAGACTTAGGCAGGCCCCGAGATTGTTTTCCTTATCCTTGCAGAGGCCCCCAATTTTCTCATACTGTTTCCCTCTGTGACCCCATTAATGTGCACCCAACAATATGAAGTGAGAGAAGAAGGACCTTGGGCAAGGGTCAGCAAACTTTTTCTGTGACAGGCCTGGTATTAAATGTTATAGGCTTTGTAGAACATAACCGTGTATTCAATCTACTCAATTTTGTTTTTGCAAGAGGTTGGAGGACATAGTTTGTTGACTTCTCATCTAGGACATTTTTAAAGTTAGTTTTCTAGCTTTCTGAACATTATTTAACTTTCAGCCTGTCTTCCTTATTTTATAGCCAAACATTCCGTTCCTCTTTACCTTCAGTTCCAGTACCACTAACTCTGGAGCATTTTGAAGATTTTGTTGTTGTTCGTTTTGTTTTGGAGTACTGGAGTACTAGGGATTGAGCCCTGAGATGTTCTACCACTGAGCTAACCCTGGGTGCCCCCCCCAGTCCCACCCCCACCCCCACTACTTGGTAAATTGCTAAGGCTGGCCTTAAACTTAATGTCCTCCTACCTCGGCCTCTGGAGTCCCTGGGATTACAGGATTACAGGTGTGTACAACACCACCTAGCTTTTCTTTAATTTGTTTAGCATTTTGAAGATTTTGTTTGGTTTTGTTTTACACCAGGGATTAAACCCAGGTTTAACCTTGGTTTAATCACTGAGCCACACCCCACCCCTTTTTATTTTTTATTTTGAGACAGGGTCTTGCGAAGTTGCCGAGGCTGACTTTGAACTTGTGATCCTCCTGCCTCAGTCTCCCAAGCCACTGGGATTACAGGCATGCAACACTGTGCCCGTCAAATCCTAGTAGTTTTTTGCTAGGGTTTTCTTGATATACAATCATATCATCAGCAAGAAGAGATAATTTTATAATTTTTCTAATATTTACATTATTTCCTTTTTTATTGTAGTTCCTAAGACCTCCAAAACAATATACAAACTGTGTCGTATAATGTTACTTTTGAGACAGCTTTTTGCTGAGTTGTTGAGGTTGGCTTTGAACTTGAGATCCTCCTGCCTCAGCCTCCTGAGCTGCTGGGATTACAGGTGTGTGCCAGTAGGCCCAGCCATTTTGAAAATTTGTAATGTAACTTTTAAGTTGCGTTGCAAATCTATTTACTCTTGGATTCCCAGGTCTAAGTCACCACCACTCTTACACCTTTATCGTTGATGACAATATTCTATTGTCATTTATTCCTCTCTTGCTCCTTTCCTTCCTATTGTGAGTCTTATTACTGACAGCTTTTATTTCTTTATATATAAAGAAGCATACTTATTTGTAGATCTGATTTTGATTTCTGCTGGTTCTGATACATGTATAGCCTTGTTTCTTTCTTCTTTTTTAATACCTGGACTCGATTTTACTTTTGCTAATATCTTCTTGTTCTTTTTTCTGAGAATTAATTGAGACCTGAGTTGAAGTGGAGTTCATTTAGAGTTTGTTTTGACTTCTGGCCATCGACTAGGGACACCACCAGGTGTTACCATTTTTAAAAGATTTTCCACTGAGGATTTTAGGGGGTGTAACATAAATTTGGGCTTCAAACTCATGTGAGGGCTTGTGGTTAGAAAAACAGGGAGTTTTCTTTATTCCACACTCACTAGCAGCCCATGTCAAAACAGACAATTTCTCCTGCCATCGCACTGTGAGATAAGTCTCATTTATGCTTATACCAAGGTGGCCGTGGAGGTTGAGCTCCAAGTTCATGCAGGGTCTCCCATTAGAATCCATGATGGTGGGGCCCTAGCTTTCTTTTGTCTTCCGCATACCAGTGATAGAAAAAAGAACCTTGAAAAGTCACCAAGGTTCACAGATCTCCTCTAGGTGAAAACTGCTTTGGATGTCTTCTGGCCTCCTAGGGATGCCCTCTGTCTGTCTTTAGGCCTCTCAGCAGCTCTTGTCCATTTTGTTCACCACCGTTGTGCTGTTTCCAGAGGGGAGGGTTGGTGACAGGAGGAACGAGAAGTGATAAGGGGGGCAAATCTAGGGGACAGCCTTACTAATTGGAGATTAGAGGGGGAATTAGAGGAGAATTAGAGGGAGAATTAGTTGGAGATTAAAGGGAGAGAAGAATATAAGTTGATATAAAAGTTGTCTTGGTTCCTAGAAAAATGGTTTTTGTTTTGAATGTCTTAAATTTGAGTTCTGAAAACAAAGATATCTTACAAAACATTAAAAATTGCCTGTAAACTTAACATATCATGAATTTTGGAAAATGGTAATGATTTCAGAGATACTTCAGCAGAGTCTGATGATAGTCAGATGAATGGTGAGGATGACTGACAATACTGGGAATAGAAACTAAGAGGCCTTGCAGGCTGCTGATTGTGAAAATTCCTGGGAGACATGGCCTTCTAAGTCAGCGTGGGAGAGAGTAGAGGGTTCCTGAAAAGGGGGACCCAGAGCCCCTCAACCTTGCTGCATGTGTGAGGAGGGAATGACAGCAGAGCTGTGGACATCGAGAGTTAGTCTAATTCGTCCATCGCACAGAATCCTCTGGGTCCTCCAGCTTGTGGCTTCCTTCCCTTCCCTTATCCTTGATTCTGTTTCTCTTAGCCATTGATCAGGCTATCTCCCCAAATTACCACATGCTGCTGGGGAGCCAGCCTGTGGCTTTATCTTCAGATAGAGTCCCGCTCAGCCTCTGGCCTTGGCTGCCTGCTTCTGGGGGCACATTTTTCTCTCCAGGCAAGGAATGAGAATCCCTTTGTTTCCAGATGGTTCATTCATGATCTTGGAGTCAAGGGTCTTCTTTTTTCTTTCTTTTTTTAAAATTTCCTGAATAATAAATAAAGCTGAGAATTTTTACCTTTTCCATTGTGGAGTTATCCATAAAACCAAGACAAAGGTTGGGACTAGGGACTATAGTCCCAGGTATGATGTCAGTAATTTAGTCCTGTACTTCCACAAGGTTTCCAGACAAGGCTAAATCATTAACACTATGTAGAAATCCATTCTCAGAACTGCTTTTCCTGTTTAGCTGAACAAGAATCTGCTGGTTGTTCTCCTGGGCTGAGATGGCCAGGGGATCTCAGAATGAAATGTTGCTCTTGTAGGTAGCAGCCCTCTCTGGAGATGCACGACGCTGCCTGGACATTTGCAGGCGTGCCACAGAAATCTGCGAGTTCTCCCACCAGAAACCTGACTCCCCTGGCCTGGTCACAGTGGCCCACTTGATGGAGGCTATAGATGAGATGTTCTCCTCTTCATATATCACTGCCATCAAGTAAGATGCTTCTGGACCTTCCTGGGAGATAAGTGGAGGTCTACAGCCTGGGAAGGCTTTGGAAACAGGCTTCCCTTTCTGAACCTCAACTCATTCAATGTACTTTATTGAAAAAACAGTGCTTTTTCTTAGGAGCTTAGATCAGTCAAGGAGGGAGAAACATAAACATAGGATAGCAGGTGAATATCTGCCATTTATTGAGCTATTTTAAGGAGTTTAGTGAGTAAAAGCACCATGGGAACTAGAATGAAGCAGTTGGCTTCTCACTGCATGTTGAACTCAGCTCATGAAATGAGAACATGGATATTTTTGAGGTGCTAGTGTAATTCCAGATGCAGTTAGTTTCTGTGTTCCCCCATTTCCAAAGTGATGTGCTTTCTCTATTAGTTTGAGACTTAATAAGGGAGAAACCTTATGGAATAATATAAAAAACATTTCCCAATGCTTCTTTTCCTCTCTAAAGACAGAAGCTTTGCTTGCTTTGCTTGCTTTCCTTGGGGCTGGTGGTGAGCCGTATGAGAACTCACTTCTCCTCATTTCTTTTAAGAAACTCCTCCGTCCTGGAGCAGGGCTTTCTGAGAGCCATCCTTGCAGAGTTCCATCGATCAGGACTGGAAGAAGCAACACTTCAACAGGTAGGTGATCTTCTTTTCTCAAATCCTTCTGGATCTTAGTCTGGGGCTTTAAAAGTAGATGAAGATTTCAATCAATATATAATAGTTTGTCTTTATTTTGTGTACTCTGACTTTGCTTAAGAATACCAGATTAACACCTATTTTTATGTGATTTTAAATAGTTTGTTCTTTTCAATTTAAACATAATTTCTTCCTTTTTTGGGGTTTGAACTCAGGATGCTTAATTGCTGAGGCTGGCTTTGAACTCGCCATCTTCTAGCCTCAGCCTCCCGAGTCGCTGGGATTACAGGTGTGCAACACGGTGCCTGGCATAATTGAACATATTTATGGGGTAATGTGAAAATTCAAAACTTGTGTACAATGTGCACTGATGAAATCAGGGTAATCAGCATTTCCATCTCCATATCTTTTTTTTTTTTTTTTAATGTTGGGAGACTTTGAAAGCCTCTATTCTAGTTCTTCATAAAAATGTGTTACAGGTCATTGTGAACTATAGTCACCCTGTCATTCTGTAGAATCTAGAACTCAAGGAATGTTTTATTGAGTTACATGAGAAGATGCCTTTAGCAATTGATTTCTGCCTGTTAACTTGAAGGCCTACTATGTACCAGACGTTGTTCAAGAAGTGAGATGAACAAGCTGAAATTACTACTCTGCAGACAGCTACGTTAGAGTGGAGACAAGACTTTCAGAACGATACCATGTTTGAAAACAGTCATATCAAAGTGATCTATTTGGGAATAGTTTGAATTAGATCAACTAAGAAGAATCTTTAGGGCTCGTGCCTTAGTTAAGATGGTGTCTTCAGGTAGTTGTTAAAGATGTTCATAAGAGTGTGTATATCTGTGTGAGTATAATTTAGAGAGAACAGGAAAACATTTTCCTTTCAGCTTTTTAATAGGTCAGTTATAAATTCTTTGATGGCTAGGTGCGGTGGCTTATGTCTATAATCCCAGCAACTTGAGATGCTGAGGTGCAGAAGGTTTGCAAGTTTGGAACCTACCTCAACTTAATGAGATCCTGTCTCAAAATAAAAAGTACTGGGGAAATAGCTGAGTGATAAAATACCCCTGTGTTCAACTTCTAGTACCCTCCCCCAATAAAAGTATTAAAAATGAATTCATTTGGGAACATTTATTTACTGGTCATATCTTTTGCCCTTTATTGTCTCCTTTTAGAGCCAGAGAGTGTTCTTTTATGAAGAGTGACTCTCATTTTAGTTCGTAAGCATTTCCTGAACATCTCTCTGCAGTATGCCATTAACTGTAGTGGGTGCTATGAACCCCAAGCTGAACTGGTTACTATCCTTGCTCTTGTCATGCTCCCAGTCTTGGTAGAAGGGATACACTCATAAATATTTAGAACAGAATGACCTACCGACTTGCTTGACCCTGTGGGGAGCTTTAGCCATCTGTGGTTGCAGCTTTCCTCCTGCCTCCCTTTACTCCTTTATTCAGTTTTCTCTTTGAGCCATTGAGCTTGGCAGAAAGTCATGCCTGGCATCTATTCACTGTATCTTATTGCAATATGTGACTTAAATATTGTCATTTTCAATTGTGGAACTCTCAGCCCAGGGATACCAGGACTATTTCTGTAATAGTGACAGTTAGTAGTCATTTTATACCTATGAACTCATAAGGTATGTGCATTGTTTTATAAGTAAAACTGAAGCTCAAAAATGTGAACTTGCCCTGTGTTGCATGTTTAGGCAAATGACAGAGCTAGGAATCACATGCTGCTTTCTGATTCAGGGGCTGGCATTCCATTCTCCATTAATCCTTTTGGATTATTTGTTATTCTAGGTACCAGGTGTCTGCTTTTCCCAAAGAAGCAATGGTCAGATGCTGACCCAGGACTTCCCTTCCTCTTAACCTGTGCTTTTTGTGTCTAGATATACAGTCAACATGTGGCCCTGTGCATGATGGAGGGACTGCCATACCCAACCATGTCAGAGACCATGGCGGTGTGTTCCCGTCTGGGCTCCTGCCGTCTCCTTTTGGTGGAGCCCAGCAGGAATGACCTGCTCCTTCGTGTGCGGCTCAACGTCAGCCAGGATGATGTGCTTTATGCACTGAAAGAGGAGTGAAAGGCTTCTCAAGGGCAACCGCTTTTAAAGATCCCACTTTCCTTTTTCTAAGCACATGGAATTATGGAAGTAAAATATGCAAAGGAGAAATGGCTATCATGTGTTTTTGAATTTTCTGTTAAATGATTTGCTTTTTCCAGAGTGTTTGGGAACTTTATAGTCAATACAAACATTCAGAGTATAAAACCAAACTGGCCTTCTACCACTGGTTTTCATTATTTAAGTTAAACTGAAGCTCAAAAAGGCGAAGTAATCCCTAGCAACATAGCTATAAACTATAATTTTTAAAAAATATATAACGTTTAAAAATTTACAATAGAAACTTTCAAATATAAAAGGTGTATACAGCACATTAATTGTAAGGTACTAGGAATAAATCTAATAAAGAGATGCAATTTTTGTCTAGATGCAAGTCTTGGCAATTTCTCTTTTTATCCTTATATGACACAGAAAAACAACATCACCCAGAAATGTTTGAGAAAACTATCATACTATCAGACAAATCCAAATTAAGGGAGAAATATTCTACAAAGCAATTGTTCCACTCATTTAAATATTATCACAAAAGAAAAACAAAATGCCAAATATCCTGAGAAGAGAATAGAGACATAAGAACTAAATGCACTGGGTGAACCTTAATTTGAGTCCTAGATTTAAGAAATCCAATTATAATTCAGGTATGGGACATGTGCATCTAATTCCAGTGACTGGTGCCTGAGACAGGAGGATTACAAGTTCAAGGTCAGCCTGGGATGGGCATGTAGGTCAGTGGCAAAGCATCCCTTGGTTCAACCTCTACTAGTGGGGGGAAAAAAGTATATTCAGATATATATAACCTAATATAATTGGCTGAGGATTGGTATCAAAATACTATTTTTAAGCCATCACGTCAAAAACCTGTGTATGGTTATATGGCATAATTGGAACCCAAATGCTTCACTGATGGTCATTAGAAACTAATAACTTTTTAGATGATTTGATAACAATCTGGAAAATGCAAGAAATCCTATTATCCCTTTCCTAGTAATATACTCTAGAGAAATTCACATGTGTACACCATGAATTAGGCACAAGAATGTTCATGGCACTGTGTCAGCAGGCCATTGGAAAAATGAAGATTCATTTTTATACTATGGAATGCCATTCTAAAAGGAAAATTTAAAAGTATACATATCAATGTGCATGAATCCTGCAAACAGGGTTGAGTAGAAAAAAGTTCAATTATGCAGTATGATACCAATGATATATATAAGAGCTTACAAAAATAGAAATGTTCAGGAATAATAAATCCCACAGTCAAGATCACAGATACCTCTGGTGTTACCATATTGGAGGCTGCAGGTGGCCTCGACCGTATTGTAGTTTAAGAAAAAACGTGGAATATGTAGGTGTCCATGAAGTGCTAAATCACACACAAATAGGAACTACTGAGTACCTGTTGTGTGCCATACTCTGCTCAGATACCCAATAGAAGCAGGGAATTTTTTTTTTTTTTTAATCTTTGTGCAGCTTGCATTCTAGTAAACTTGAAATGTATGTCTTTGTGTATACCTTAAACATTCATTAAAAAAATGTTAACTAAGGAGTGAGAAAAAAGTGATGAAGCCAGGGGCGGTGGTGCACACCTGTAATCCCGCCTATTCAGGAGGCTGAGAGAAGAATAACAAGCTCTAGGACAGCATCAACAATTCAACAAAACCCTGTCTCAAAGTGAGAGCTGTAGGGGTAGTGTAGCTCGGTGATAGAGCCCTGGCTTAACATGAGAAGGGCCTGGGTTAGAAAATCAATACCAAAAAAGAAAGTGAACTGTTCCTTCTTTGGGAGGTTATCCCAAAACAATGAGATGTAAAAGCCTTTTATCCCAGGAAACAGGAAAATCCTGGAAATCACTAATAGTTTTAGAAGATAGGAATGAGTAGCAATATTTTAGCTAGACAAAGGCAATTTTACTGATTGCCAAAGCAGTTGGTTTTGTATATCCATGGCCAAGTTTCTCTGAACTTCCGTTTTCTTCTAGCAATGGTATCTATCAGGATTGAAAATTGGATAAAATTCATTGTGAAAAGTGATAGGTACAAACTGGGCAGAGTGCAGGTGCAGTCTTCATTTCTTTGTTTCCCCTTTCCACGCACCTCCAATTGGCTGCATTGCCGGGTAGGGGCCTAAGAATTCAGTATTAAACTTTATGAAGTGTTTTCCAGAGGTGCAATGCGCTGTTTGTTTTAATATCAAGTTCCAACCCGCCTTCTGAATGGAAAGGGGGTACATTCAGGTGCTGAATTATGAAAATAACGATGAGATACACTTCGGGGACTTGATTATAAAGGTCTACAACGTCAAGGACCGCCAGCACAGAAGCTCCGCCTCCTCGTACAGTAGGGCCGGGCTAGGACGTCGGCGGTTTAGGCCCGTCGAGCGTGTGCCCAGTTCCTGATCCTGAGAACGACGGAGGGGTTTTGGCGAAGTCACTGGGCAAAGGAAGGGGCGCACCTACTGCTTTTGCGCAAGCAGTTTAGGTCCGGGAGAAACCCGCCAACGCTCCTGTCAGGTCTAGCACTACCTGGCCGAGGCGCCTGCGCATTGCGAACCCCACCCTAGGAGTCACCTGTCGGAACGCCCCGCCCGCTTCGCCTTGCACATGCGCAGTGCGAACCTCCCGACTGTGAAATCACGTGTTGGGCCCTAGCCGCCTCCCGGGCGGGCGCTTCCTGTTGCTGCCTCCGCTGCCGCCCGGGGGCCGCGGGAAGCCAGGGCGGTGCCGGGAGGGAGAAGGCTCGGGTTTGGTTCGGATCCGTCGCGAGGTATGCCGCGTCCCCGCCCCCTGGCGTGGGTTTCCCTGGGGACAGCCGGGGAGATGGAGGCGGCTTGGGCAGGCCCGGGCGGGGCGGTGAGCCCCGCCGCGTGGGAATGGGAGGCCCCGCTTAGCCTCTCTTTGCAGACCCTCTCCTGACCCTGGACCTGGGTCCAGCACCGAAGCCGCACACTTGGAGAGTCTGACCGATCTTGACTTTCCCCTGAGCCCAGAGTCATTCCCGCGGCCTCCGCAGCCCCTGCACAGTTGACACCCGGGATTCACCCAAGTCTCCGAAATCTGACACTTGTTAGTGCTCCAGAGCGCCAGCTCCCATGCGCCCACACCCAGTTAACCTCGAGCCCTGTACACATTCCTCTTAACTCAGGACTCCAGCCACTTCTCTCCATCCCCACCACCAACACCCCGAGATGCTCGGTACCCAGGTTTCCTTGCTCCTTCCGTTCTGTAAACAGTGATGTTTCTGAAACACTGGCCTGATCCTGTCACTTCTTTCCCCATTACCCTCAGAATAATGCTCAGATTCTTTCAGAGTTAAAGATTTTGCCCCTTGTGCACATTTATCTCATGCATTTCTGGTCTCAGAGTTTGGTGCATGTCCTAGTAATACCAGGCCCTTATAACGTTTCCTTTTCTTACCTCAGAACCATTATGAAGTTGTTCCCTCTGCCAGGATTTCTATTTCTTTTCTTTCCCCCACCTTCATGAGTCAGCACAAGCATCACCTTCTCCAAGAAGTCTTTTTTTTCTGTGTTGGATAAAGTGCTACTTCTGGGCACCCATAGCACCTGCAGCAACCTTGTGTGGTGGGTTTTTGTTCATGGGTTTGTCTACACCATGTAAATGTTCCTTAAGGACTGAGGCCTGTGAATGTTCCTTGAGGGTTACATTCATTTCTGCACTCCCAGGGGCCAGCACATCTGCCATGTAGGTCCCATGAATGGTTGAGAGAGCTCTGAGAGAATCTAAATGCTGAGTCAGGTTTCTCTGGTGCAGAGCTGCCCAAGGAAACTGCCATGGTGAAAATGCTTTGTGTCTGTGTCTTATGGTGATCACAAGCCGCATACAGCTATGTGCCTGGCATGGATTTTTAATTTTAATTAATATAAACCCAACACATTGTTTCCAGAATAGACAGCACTGCTTTAGGGCCTGTCTGAATCCTACCCAGCCTTGAACCTACCCTGTAGCCAGCGTTGCTTCTGTGAGTCTATCTTCCAAATGCATCAGTCAGTTCAGTGACTTTATATTGTGTGTTCACACACCCCACTAAACCCACTGACAGGTGGTCCCCAGCCTCCCATCTCCCATGTTGCTTGTTTCAGTGCTGTGATTCCAAGACTGGTATTTCACCCCGTGGGTAAAGCACTGCCACCCATGAGAGCTTGCTAACCACTCTTAACACTGTCAGAACCTGGCTCAGGTCTACTCCAGTCTGAGTCTCTTCAACTTCCCACCTGATAGGTATCTAGGTTGCCGGGATGCCAGGGCCACGACCTCGGAAAGGCCTTCAGGCCAGCGGCCAGGGTGTGGCAGCTGCCAAGCAGGTATGAACATGGCCTCCTTCACCTGGGGCCAGTTTGGGGTGGGAGGTCTCTGGACAGCTTGGGCAAATTGGGTTACCTGGGTGGTTTTCCTGTTAGTCCAAAGAATTGCAAAGGTGCCTCCTTCTGTAGACACTGCCACACAGTTGGAAGAGGAGGTCTGAACTCCCCTCCTGGATTTCACATGGATATCCTCCTGCCATGACCATTCCATGTAAACTATCAGGGTTTAGGACTCTCATAGGGTTTCTCATTTAGGGTCATGGCATTGCTTGCCAGCCAAGGATGCCAGGGCTGGAAGTCTATGGACAGTAAGAAGACTTTGCTGCTAAGGCGCATAGGGCTGTGGCTGAAATGGGGAGCTAAAGGGGCCTGTCTTCCAGTTTTCTCCCTTTAAGTCTTCTGGACCCAAGTCCTGAGACTTGTTAGTCTGTTTTTATTGTCTTAAAGGAGGCAAGTAAGGGATACGTTATTTAAATTCTGGTTTTGTCATTTAGGGTGCTGTCTCAATTTCATATGGACATTGGTATAAAAATAGTACCTACCTCTTCCTAGAATACTCAAATCTGTGGACACAGAAAGTAGAATGGTGGTTACTAGAGGGTAGAGGGAAGAGAGGATGGGGAGTTAGGGCTTAATGGGTACAGTTTCAGTCTTACACCATGAAGAGTTCTGTGGAGGGACGATGGTGACAGTAGCACAGTGCTACACCATTAACACTGCTGAGCTCCACACTTAAACATAGACTGATAAGTATCATGTATGTGTTTTACCACAATTGAATAGTAGGACCTACCTCTCAGAATTGTGAGAATCAATTAAAATAATCATTTAGTGTGCTAAGTGTAGCGTCTGGCAGCTATTGCTGTTGTTGTTAGTAACAGTAATGACAGTGTAGTCCTTACAAGTTCTTGGAAGAATCCCTGTGGAGATAAGTGGATAATGTTACAGGCCTGACTTTCTTTTTGCACACTGATCCTCACACAGTGAAGGGACCACACCGGGATGCTGGGAGCCCCAAGTCTGGCTCTGGGGCTGGCTCTATCCTTTCTCACTGTGTGATTCCTAAGAATCCTTTTCTGTTATCAGCTGGGGCTCTTTGTGGAGTTCAACCCTGAGGACATGATGCTAGGGATGGATGAGACTGAAGATGACGAGGACCTGGAGGCTGAGCTGCTGGCCCTCACTGGGGAATCAGGAACTACAGGCAGGAAGCCAGCACCCAAGGGGCAGGGTGAGTTTTCAGCACTGGTCTGGGCTCTGATAGGACCTGATGGGTACAGGCCAGTGGTAGAGAAGCCTGGAGGAACCAACCAGATCCCCTGGTCCTTCTGACACCCATCGCCCCTCCTCAGCTCTCCTAGCAAGAGGTCAGTTGTACACCTCTGATGGGAGCTCACCCCTTCCTGAGTTGCGCCCTCTCTCTTGTGGATCTGACTCAGGTCACTCTCCTTAACCCTATCAGCCTGGTATACAGTAGGGGCCCAGTTAGCTCAGATAGAATTGGATATAGAGTAAGTGCACAGAAATTGTGTCAAGTGGAATTTCCCTCCACAGCCTGGACAAGGACAGAGATCTTAGGCCTGGGAGGATCAGGGAGTCTAAATCTTCTCTTCTTACCAGGAACCTCAGAGAACCAACACTCCCCCTCCCAAGTTCCCTTGAGCTCAGGACAGTAAGAGCATTACTGATCAGCCCCTTGCTCTGGGTTTGCATCCTGCTCTGCCACTTAGTTGGATTACAGTGCTAGGAAAATGGATGTTGGCGGTTCACAGTTTATTATATAAAATGGTGATGATACTACTCATCTTGCAGAATTGTGAAGCTCAAATGAACTTCACAAATCTTTACAAATATGAAAGGTGTGGTTGGAGGGCCCAGGTGTCCCTGACAAGGGTCTTCTGAGCAATTTTCTGGATGGGACATTGCTGTAGGAGGGAAGGGGGATTTCTGCCTGGGGTATCTCACAATATAATGGATTGAAGACCCTTCTTTAGTGGACCTTATTTTGAGTTGCCCTGACCTTCTGTGACCTTCTTCTCCCAGCTCCCTTGCCCATGGCCCACATTGAGAAGTTGGCAGCGGACTGTATGCAGGATGTGGAGGAGGAAGAGGAGGAGGAGGAAGAAGAAGGGCTGGAGGAGGATTCAGACCTGCTGGTGCGTCTGTCAGGCTGGTGTTTGAGGGCTCTGCGGTCAAGCTCAGGCCTGGTGGAGGAGAGGGCTGTGGAGAGGAGGCCTGGGGTTTTCCTTCTGTATCTCTAAATTTGAGTGAGTGCCCTTCCCTTCCCTGCCTGTCTTCCTGGTTATATACAGTGTGAGGCCTGTTTCCTGTGCCTTCTAGTCTGAACTCTGCTGTTGGATATTCTCAGATTTGAAGTCTTCACTGTTTTCAAGACTATTCTTGGTCAGATTAAAGAAATGTTTTGGGAAAGGGGACTAAGCACCAGTACGGGCTTTAGGAAATATTGCTGGGAGAAAGGGTCCTTTATTTTCAGATCTGTTGTGGGTGTGATCATGAGGTTCCTAAGCTCCTGGAACTTGTGTGTTTCCCTAGTCTGAGCTGCAGGAGGTCCTGGGTACAGATGAGGAAACTGGGCCCCTGGATGCTGATGAAGCAGCTAACCCAGAACTCCCTGAGGAAGCCAAGGGACAGGAAGACACTGAACCTCCTCCGGTGCAGACAGCCCTCCTAATGGCTTCAGTTCCAGCAGCTCAAGTAGGTTGAGGAGGGGCACTGGGTGCCTTTGATACTCTTACTTGTAGCCTGGCTTGTTACTGCCTTCCTCCAGCAGCTGCCCCAGACAAACTGAGCGGGAGAAACTCCTCTGTGGCAGGCCAGTCTCAAAGCGCTCTCTGTTCTCCCAGACCACCCCCCACAGCCACTTCTTGGCCTCTATTGATTATCTGGGCCTCTCCATTTGCCTCTAGCAGGGCCTGTGGCCTCTCTAATGGGTTTTTGCCTCACACCTTGGGGGCTTTAGGCTCTTCTTTCTCCTGGAGTCCCAGAACTCCATCTTCCGGGGCAGCTTCCTCACAGGGAGAGAATGGCAAGGGCCTAGCTGGCTGTGGAGTGGCCCAGCCCTGAGCTGAAGTATCTACAGGCTGGAGGGCCTCAGGGGCTGCAGGCTTTGCTGGAAGAACGGATCCACAACTATCGGGAGGCTGTGGCCAGCGCCAAGGAGGCAGGTGAAGCAGCCAAAGCCAGACGCTGTGAGCGTGGCCTGAAGGTAAGTTGAACAAGTGGGAAGGAGAGCTGGGGAGCCTTATAAAGGTGATGGATTCCTGGCCTTTTGTAGAGCAAAATCCAGGCCAAGATGGCTACCTGGGTTTCTGACTTGTTTTCTCCTTCAGACTCTGGAGTCCCAGCTAGTTGCCCTAAGGAAAGGAAGGAAGATCAATGAGGATGAGATTCCACCTCCAGTGGCCTTGGGCAGGAGGCCCCCAGCCTCCCAGGAAACAGCCAGCAGGAGCCCTGAGGCTGACTCCCAAGCTCCCCCTGCCATGGAGCCAGGTATCTGGAAACACCCAAATTCTTTCCTAGTTCCTAGGGTCAGAGCCCATGGCCTATTCACCCCAGCCTGCCGCTTGCCCATTGCTCAGTCACACCTTTCCCAAGAGGCCCTAAGCCAATGAGACCTGTGGGAACCAGGTACCCAAAGTTATAACCTTTCCTTTAACCCTTGTGCCTTCTCTGAGGGATTTATTTATTTATTTATTTATTTATTTATTTGCAGTACTTGGGGGATTGAACCCAGAGCCTCAAGTGTTCTACCACTGAGCTACATCCCTCCATGACCCTTCTTATTTTTAGATAGGGTCTCATTAAGTTTCCTGTGCTGGCCTTGAACTTGTGATCCTCAGGCTCCCAAGTCACTAGGGTTATAGGCATTTGACACCACAACTCAACTTTCTGGGGCTTTCTGTTATAGACAACCCCTCCCAATCTGAAACCAGCCTGCTGCACAGCCCTGGCATTGCTGTCCTGCCTGATTCGGACCCACACCCACGGGCCCTGCTGTCAGCCCGACAGAGAGCGTATAAAGTGGCTGCTCTCAGTGCCAAGCGGGCCGGAGATCTAGATCGTGCATGTGAGCTCATGAGGATTGGGAAGGTATGACATCTGACTCCAAGGCACTGCGTCTGTCCCTCCTTTCACAGATAGGGAAGTGGAAGCTCAGAGAGAGAGAGCTAGGCTAGGCTTGGGTGAGACTGGCCTAAGGGGGAGCTGTTTTAGCCCAGGCTCCTGAGGCCCCCTGGTTTGTATCCACATCTGCTTTTCTCACTACTACAGAGATTTGGTGCTGTACTGGAGGCCCTGGAGAAGGGGCAGCCTGTGGATCTGAGTGCCATGCCCCCAGCACCTGAGGGTCAGTGTGGGAATTATGGGCTGAGACTGGGGTTGGGGAGGAATATCAGGTGTGGGACCAACTGGGCACTCCTGCCTACACTTCTGCTCTGGGTCCCCAGACCTGAAGACCCTCTCAGAGACTTCCAAAGCCCCCACAGCACCCTCAGTCCTACCCCCAGCAGTGGAGAGAATGCAGCCAGTTACAGCCCCCAACATCCCAGCAGCCTCAGGTAGGACCCGATGGTGGGACAGAAGTGGAGACCGTGGACCTAGGGAGGGGGGCAGGCAGAACTCACGCTCTCTCCTTACCCATTTCAAGTGGCCCCTGCAGAGCCGCAGACAGTTCTGGACGCCCTGCAGCAAAGGCTGAACAAGTACCGTGAGGCAGGCATCCAGGCCCGGGCCGGTGGGGATGAACGCAAGGCCCGGATGCATGAGCGCATTGCCAAGGTGGGCCTGCAGCTGGCCTCTTCTCCTGGCTGGTTGCTTTCTCCGTCTCTGCTGCTCCTGCTTTCCCTGGTCTCAAGTCTTCATCCATCTGTCTGTCTTATTCTGGAGTTCTTGCTGCCTTAGCTTTTTCTCCTAGGACTGCTATCTTCCCTTCAGTTTTCCTGTCCCTGCCTCTTTCTGTCATGGTGGCTATGTACCAGAGGTCCCTCCTTTTGTTCCCATATAGCAATATCAAGATGCCATTCGAGCACACCGAGCAGGACGTAAAGTGGACTTTACTGAGTTACCTGTTCCTCCAGGTGAGTGGGCCTTGGCTTAGGGACTCTAGGAGGAGGTCTCTGAGCCAGAAGGGAGACAGACTTATGTGTCTGTCTCCACCCTGTGCGAGTCATGCATCCCAGCCATGCCCAGGCAGAGCCAGACAGGACCTGAGGCTATAGCATCCTCTTCCCTCATCATCTCTCATTGTAGGATTTCCCCCTATCCCTGGCCTGGAGCCCACTATGGGCACTGAGGAGGATTCAGTGGTAGCAACTTTGGCAGCTGCCCAAAAACTGGCCACTTCAGAGGATACAGCCCCAGCAGAAGATCAGGATGAGGATGAGGATGAGGTTTGACTGAGGGTTCAGGGCTCCATGGGTTGGTGGGAGATCAGGGATATGCTCAAACCGTGTTGTCCGTACTAACAAGCCCAGTGAGATAGGTATCCTGAACAAAGGCAAAACTGGGATTCAAGCCCAGGTGTTTCTGACTCAGAGCCCAGGTTCAATACCCATTTCCCTACTGTTTACTGTCAGGGATGTTAGACCAGAGAGCTTTTGAGGCTTTTTCTAGCTCTGAGCTTTTGTAGGACCAGGAGGAGAAGCCTCTCATCTCAGGTCACAAAACATCAGTATAACATTAGGAAGAGAGTCCAGGTCTAGGAGCTGCCATGGTCAGGGTGTGGAACCCCCTGTGACAGCGTTCTGGGCACCTGCAGGCTGAGCCTCTAGGACAGGCCCCAGTGGCCAAGAAGCCAGCACAGCCTCTGGTTCCTTCATCCCGGCCCCTTCCTGAGCCCAAGGCCTTGAGTTCTAAGGAGTCACTGAGTCCAACTGGTGAGTAGAACAAGCAGGATGGAGGGGTGGAGGGTCTAGAGAAGGGCAGGTGTGGCCCTAACCACTGGCTCTCTCTCTTCAGTTCGGGAACAGCTGACACTGCTGGAGGCACGGAAACTGCAGTACCAGCGAGCAGCCCTGCAGGCCAAGCGGAAGCAGGACCTGGAGCAGGCCAAAGCCCATCTGCGGGTGGCCAAATGCCTTGAGGGGCAGATCATCCAGGCCCGAGCTGGCCGACCTGTTGACCTCTCAAAGGTGAGTTCTATCTGGTTAGGTACTAGTTCTTCCCAGGTGAAGGAGGGGACTTGCCAGGCAGACCCTGAGCTGGGGCGGCTGTGGGAGGACGTGGGGTTTGGTGTGGATATGGTAACAGCTGGGAAAGAGTCTTCAGCCCATGCCTCTTTCTCTTTCATGGCCCCAGGAGAGACCAGGGGAAGGGAGGGTGGGCTGTTGTGGTCTGCAATGACAAGGCCAGGCAAGGCCAGTGGGAGCAGGGTGCTCTAGCAGCCTGGGGCAGATGGGAAGGCAGTGGGCTCCTGGCACTGAGGTTAGTGGAAATTGAAGAAACACTTAGTTTGGATTCCTGGATTTGTTGGGCTCAGTAGAAGAGTAATTTGACTCTTGGGGTCTGAGGGACCTTGTGACCTGGGTAGGTGCCCTCGCCTTTGACGGATGAAGAGGGTGACTTCATCCTCATCCACCATGAGGACCTTCGACTCTCCCAGAAAGCTGATGAAGTATATACCCAGCTACAAAAAATACTTCTGGAGCAACACGAGGTCAGTAGGCCTTTTGTCTCTTCCTTACCTTTCAGTACCCACAACCTCCCTGTGGAGAAAGGCATGGGGCACAGAACAGGTTGACCTGGATTCAAACTGGCTCTATTGCTTTCTGGCTGTGTGACCTTGGGCAAGGCACTTGTCCCGCCTGAACCATGTTTCCCTCATCTTTAAATGAATGATAATAACCTTCTTTCAGGGTGATTATGAAGTTCAATAGTTTGAAGGGAAAAGAACTTTGTAGATGAGAGGGGAGAGATACATGTTTCTGTTTCTATGTAGCTATCTGAACAGCTGACTAATCTTCTGAGAAGTCTGCTTTCTAAGGTGATGTTTGAATTGTGTTTTAAAGGAAGGATGAATTTTGCTAAGAGAATTTTGGGGAATGGCTGTCCTCAGGAGAGGAGACAGCAGAAGTGTAGTCAGAAAAGTGTGGTGGGCATTGGTAACAGTGACCTTGGGGCATGTGTTGGAGAGAGCTGAGACTACATGGGAAAGTTGGAAGTTTTGTGAGGTCAGGCCTTGCATGCCAGCCTACGCAAGTCTTGCTCTGGCTCTGGAGTCACTCTGGGTCCCTATTTTTAGAAGTGCCTGCTGTTCTCCAAGCAGTTTATGCACCAAGGCAATGTGACTGAGACAACCCGGTAAGTGCAAGGGCTGGGGGGATTGGGGTGGGGGGCAGACAGTGAGCCTTCCTCTGCTGATGTGCATGCCCTTACCTGTCAGGTTTGAGAAGCTTGCTCAGGACCGTAAGAAACAGCTGGAGATCCTGCAGCTAGCCCAGGCTCAGGGCCTTGACCCTCCCAGCCACCACTTTGAGTTGAAGACATTCCAGACTGTGAGGTACCAAAGCCTAAGGGAAACAGTGGCTCTATGCAGGAACAGGACAAGAGGTTGGGAATTGAGGCTGGAGACTCTTCCTTAGTTAGACTTGAGTGTGACAGGCAGTGGGGCCAGTGAGGAGGACGTGGTGCCTGCCAGGGAAGAGCTGAGCTGTGTGGTGGCTGTAGAAAGAACTCCGGACCAGGAGTCAGAGATCATGGTCTGTGCCAACTCTGCTCCTTCCGGCAAATCAGGCTTTTCCTCCCACTACTCTCCTGGTTCCCTCTCAGCTGGGCGGGCAGGCAGGCAGGCACTGGAAGAGGGAACCTTGTTCTGCCACTCTCCTTCACTTTGTGATCTCTCCTTTCTCCTTGGCTGTAGGATCTTCTCAGAACTCAGTAGCACAGAAATGCATCTGATCATTGTCCGGGGAATGAACCTCCCAGCCCCTCCAGGTAATCCCAGAACCACCTCTTCTCAAGGATGCTCTTTTCCAGAGCTTCCACCTCAGGTACTTGGTTTCTGGCCACTCCTCTGACTGACTGCCTTCTCTCCTCACAGGTGTGACCCCTGATGACTTGGATGCTTTTGTGCGGTTTGAGTTTCACTACCCTAACTCGGTGAGGCTGTTAGGATCCCTGAAACATCATCCTCCATTTAGAACTGTTTGATTTCTCTCTGTCTTTTGGGGGCCTGGCTATGGGGAGGGGTTTGAAGACCTTCTGGTCCATTCCTTACAGGACTCAGCCCAGAGTTCCTGGTCCTGTGTACCTGTTTTTCAAACTGTGCTGACTTTTTCCTTATATTTAGGACCAAGCTCAAAAAAGCAAAACATCTGTGGTGAAGAACACAAACTCTCCAGGTGAGTGCCGCATAAGAACCTCTTGTATTTCCAGAGGTTCAAATCTGCTGTCTCAGTTGGTTCATCCAACTTGGGAGATAAAGGCAGGTGTTAACAACATTTAGGTCACTGAGGAAACAGGCTCAGTGGGGTAGAGGGATTTGCCGAGGGCCTCATAGCAAGGAAGTGGTAGAAATGGTGAACCCAGGAATTCTTACTCCAAATTTCAAGTCCTTTTCACTTTGATATAATTCAAATAGAGTACAAAAACTGTTGGTTTCCAAGGCCAGGACCTAGATGCTCTACCCAGCCCCCTGGTGGTAGCCATGCTGAATTGAAGGCAAAGAGATCTGGAGGGGAAGCCTGCCCTGGGCCTCCTTTTCCACTTTTTCAGGAAATCCCTGGGAACCAAGCCCCTCTTCACCTTCTCCCTTTTGCAGAATTTGATCAAGTCTTTAAGTTAAACATCAACCGAAACCACCGGGGCTTCAGGAGAGTGATCCAGAGCAAAGGAATCAAATTTGAGATCTTCCACAAAGGGTAAAGCTCCTATCAGTTACATTTCCAAGATGGACAGGGAGGAAGGAATGGCATTTCTGTTCCCACTGCCCCTGCTATTACTTATTTTGCCTGCACTGGACTCATTCAGTTCATTCCCACCTTCCCTGCCCAGTCTTAACTCTCTGCTGCCTCTTGGCTCCCTAGATCCTTCTTCAGAAGTGACAAGCTGGTTGGCACAGCACACCTGAAACTGGAGCGGTTGGAGAATGAGTGTGAGATCAGAGAGATTGTGGAGGTAGGGTCCAGGGAGTGAACAAGCTGGAGAACTTGTAAGAGGAGAGCGTATTATGTTTCTGTGCCCTTGATTTAAAATGGTCCATAGTGTTTGTGGAGTTTGTAGTATCCCCATTTCATAGATGGAAGAGGTTCAGAAGAGCTGAGAAAATTTATGGTCAGCCAGAGAGGAAATAGCCATACACTTTCCACAACACTCTGGACACTCAGGTTCCCAGGATAAGAGAGAAAACCCTTGAGTCTGATCACTGCTGTCAGCTTAGCATACGGATTACTAGGTTCCTAGGGGTGGGGCAGTTGTCTGACAGCAAGACCAGGTGAAACAAGCTCCAGACCTGAAACTGATATGGTATTTCTGGGTCCAAGACCCAGTTGAATGCAGTTAGTCTGTACTTAGGAAATCAGCCCCCAGATAGCTCCTTAAGCATCCATGAACTTATAGCATTATGCAGGCAGGGACTCTTAAGAGCTTAAGACAGATGGGGAAACAGGCTGGAGAGGAAAGGGGGTTCCATTAGCTCTCATATGTCCTGGGCAGAGCTGGGACCAGACCTTACTGATGACTTTGCAGGCTATGACTTTTCCTGCTGCAGTGCACATGCCCCCTACCCGTGGGAGTTGTTCTAAAGTGGGACCTGGTCAGTATAGGCCCCACTGAGGGTGGGCTGAACTTCTCTGGCCTATTGTGCTTTGCAATCCACCCACCTGCTCTCCTGCCCGGGAGAGGGAGCAGTGTGCTGGATGAGAAGGAACCACTGGCCAGGGTTCTAGTCCTGACTCTGCTACACAGAGTTGTCCACTTCTCTCTGGGCCAACTGTGAGGTGAGGGTTTGGGCTCTGGGTTTCAGCTGCTCCTTGAAGCCAGTGTTTCTCCCGGAGTGGCCATGGGGATCGAGGGAAAAACTGAGTAGAGCCCCAGGTTATAATCTTTTCAGCTGGAGATTGATGCTTATTTAGATTTACATTCTGCTTCCTTGTAAGATAACCCTAAAGCAGCCTCCACACACAGCAGGAGGCAGGGTTGTCCTGACCTGGAGACTGCCTTTTAACACTGCAGGTTGCTTAGCTCCTCTCACTCCCTTTCTGGGACCTTAGGGACCTGCCTGCCCGCAGCCTGTCTCCTCAATTACCACTTCCCTCTCCGTGATCTTCGTAGGTTCTGGATGGAAGAAAGCCCACTGGGGGGAAGCTGGAGGTGAAGATAAGGCTGCGGGAGCCTTTGAGTGGCCAGGACGTGCAGATGGTCACCGAGAACTGGCTGGTCTTGGAGCCCAGGGGCTTGTGAGGTGTGCAGCTCTCAGGATCCTCAGAACCTCTGCCCCCCTGCTTCCTGCCAGGATCCCACAGAGACCTTTCTCTTGCTCATCCTATATCTGGGGAAAAAATTCCCAGGAGTTTCTTATCTGTCAGGAAGAGGCAGAATTGTCGGGTAGAGCTCATGGGCGGAGTTTCTTATGTTCCTCTGTCCAGAACTAGGGAGGGAAGGTAATCGTCCAAGGCTTAACTGTCTTTAAGAAAGTCTTACTAAAATCCATTGGTTTTCACTGTGGTTTAGACTGACTTGCTATGCTCTGTGTCCTGTGTGGCAGATGGTCAGCTCCTGGAGAGGATCAGGCCAGCGGTGGCATCCAGAAGGTTATGGCTTCACTGGTCACGAAAGCCTTTGTACTTAAGAGAGACACTGCTGTACACGCACCAAAGGCCTGTGACATATGTGCGCCACTGACCATGACCCTGGGCTTTGCTCTTGCTGGCCCCTCTTGGTCTCCACAGAAGTGGGCTGGATTCCAGGCGCTCTTCTCCCCCTTGTCTCCCACTCATCCAAAAGTGGACAAAGGCAAGAATACCCTCACCACTCTGTGCCATGGAGTCCCACAGCCCCTTAACCTCTGCATACCAAGTGTGTGCAGCTTACCCCAGCCCCACCATTTCTGGATGTGCCTTTCAAAGATGTAACTGCTTAGGGGATGGGAGAACTTGAGTGTGATCGGGAACCAGTCCTCTCAGGACAGGACATGACTCCGTGACTCCAGTTGGTCAGTGGCAGCCTGTCCCACTCAATCCAGTTCACCCAGCTCTGCCTGTGCCTTTGTCCTGACAGCTGCTGCATTAGCCTTCCTGCTCCCACAGGACTTAGTAGAAGAGGAAAATTTCAATACTGCTTGGTGGGAAGGAGGGGGAAGGCTGCATCTTGGGTTTGGTCTGTGCACCTAAGACTTGTTAACTGGGGTGAAGAAAAAAAAATATATATATATATATAAACTTATGTAGTCATTTTTATTTATTTAAGAAAGTAGGTCTAATTCATTATAGGGATTCTGTACCTTACAGCATAAATCCTAAGTCTTAAAAGCCCTCCTCCCTAGCACTGTTTAAAAGCTAGAGTAGCAGCGACATCTGTCCACTGCTCCTGTGGGTTCCATTTTTGAGAGAAGACAGGGGAAGCCTTTCCTCTCAGCTGATCACCTGGGCCATACCTTAGTTCCTTCCAAGAAATTTGTCTTTGGCTTTTTTTTTTTTTTTTGTGGTGCTGGGGATTGAACCCAGGGCTTTGTGCATGTGAGGCAGGCACTCTACCAACTGAGCTATATCCCCAGCCCCAGCTTTGTTTTTCTGAATGGATAAAAATGGTGAAGGGATTTGTAGTTGTAACAGATTTAATATTAAAAACTGCAGTATTCTATATTTCTTAGAAATAAACACCCCATCTTTTATTTCCTCTTTTTTGAAGCATTAAGTTCAACAAAGCATTCCTCAAGATCATTTTTAAAAGGCTGCAAGTGAAGCAAATACATTCAGCTTACTGGTCACTATGTATTGCATAAGCACAGCTCAGTGTGTTCATGTTGAGCTAACAGGGCTGGGCCATGCTTCCCTGCCCAAGAGAGCAGAGCTTTTAGTGGGGAACAGCAGGAACTACAGATAAGTGACTTTTCTAAGAACTCTCTGGCCAGTCTTACCTATCAGATGTGAGCTAACGAAACTTCCACAGAGAGCTTTAACACTTAATTGCAGTCACACGTGTATCAAACAAGCAGTAATCTAGAATGAAAGGAGGGTCCTCAGCCTTCTTAACATGTTCTAGACCAGCCTGAAGGGTTCCTGGTCCAGCCTAGCCTTCCCCTTAGGGTTTGCATCCCACCCAGCTTACCAAGAGGGTGAAGGATGAGCCACTGGGCTTAACCTTTAAGATTCTAACCAACCCCAAGAGATTCTGAATCCAGGCCTCTGCTGAAAATGTCCTATATCAATAGGACACTTTCTCTGACTCCAAAGATTTTTCTTTGCAATCTATTCAATTCGGCAGGATTCATTGCTCTATTCTTTGAAAAACAGGACTTCAAGACTGAGGGAAGCAAGACAAAGACACCCACAGGCTTGCTGGCTGAGATTCTTAAAAGGCCTTTGTTGTAGCCAAGGCATGCATGGGTAGTGGGAGGGGCCTACACAGATCCATCTTGTCCTAAGATTTGTCCAAAAGCAATAACCAAACACTGAAGATTAGTCACTCATGGGGTGGGAAGCAGCCATAACTCAAATCATTTTCCAATTTTAAATTGTCTCTTGAAAGAATATAGTGCAGTGTGCACTTTCTTCTGAATTAGTGAACTGAATAAAACATGGAAGAAATTTTTAGACTCAAAGTCTCACTATTAAAGGGTGAACTCTTTTGTAACTTAAACATTATTTTTCCTTTATTGTAGCACAGTACTGAAACCTGCATGTTTGCTTCCAAATATCTGTGGCATCTCCCAAAAGATTTTATCCTTCAAGTAAGATCAGCTGCAGTTTGAAACGCCACAGAGCTGAGATTAGTAGGTCCCAGGGAGTTTGCACCTGGTCCAGCTCCATCATAGATAGATTATTCTCTGGGCTCAGCTGTCCAGGGGCTGAGATGGACCATGGTTATTCCTGCTCTATTCCTTAGTCCTTCTGTGTATATAATCCCTACAAATCCCATTTCTGTTATTTGAATCATTATTTTAGCATTAGTAAAATAAGTCACTATCATAAACTAGCCAAAACAAGAAACCTGCTTATCTGAAATGCATCAAATGCAAAAATTATTTCCCAGATGATCACAGAGGTAATTTGGAAATTTTGGGCCCACCAGCAGAAATCAATGTAGGTAGGAGAAGACAGGAGATAGGAATTTAGGCAAAATCCCATATCTGTACCACCCTAGAGTGCAGTAGCTGCTCAAAAAGTGTTAAGAACAAATTGGAGAAACCTTATTGCCTGGCATTTGGCAAGGATTCAACAATTTTTAAAAATTTAAGAAATCACCAGAATGGCAATTCTGTTCCTCTTCGGTTCAGAATGATCACAATCTCAGCCCTCACCACTGGTGACTGGACTATCTACCAAGCTACACCCCAGCCCTTTTGATTTATTTTGAGACAGTCTTCAGACTGGCCTTGAACTTGGACCCCTACTTCCTTAGCTTGTGAATAGCTGGGATTACAGGTGTGTGTGTGTGTGTGTGTGTGTGTGTGTGTGTGTGTTAGATCTCAGTATTTATAATGTACAAATTTTGCCTAATCAGAAATGTGATGTTTCAGCACTTCATTCTATGTAATTCTTAAAATATACATTGTATAACACCAAAGATAAACAAGGGGAAAACAAACTAGCCTTGGCTTTTTTATGCCAAATTCCAAAAGGTGATTTTACTACACATAAAAGGACATTTTATGCAGTTCAGAATGAACCTGACTATACAGGGCCACGGTCTTTCTTTAGTAGAAAAGCTTGCACTGATCCAGAAGAAATATTCGCAATGGCAGGATGTATTTAGCTGAATGGGAACAAGCTATAGGGAAATAGGACCAGTTGCTGTAGAAGCTTCAAACTTTTGAGGTATATTTAGACCAAGCTAGACTAATACTTGCCCCTTTAACAAGTGCTTCTTGTCCTTGTCAGGTTTGGAGGGTCAATTCCAGGGCTCAGTCCATACAAGCTGGTGGTGTGGGGGCCAAGGTGCACTTTAGAAGCTCCATAACTGAATTTATGGGGAAGATACCAATCATAGTTCTCTGTAACTTCTATGGCAAAGGTTTTGAAGAGAGATATGGACATAAACCCCACCCCATCCCATGAAGAAAGAGAAGACCCCAGCCAGACACATTTCCCAGACCTGGATTTTGGGCCTTTTGGTAACATTACCCAGACATAGCTTCACAATCTGTTAGTTCCACATGCTATGTCCAACTCCAGCCACTGGGGAGTGCCTCTTCTGCACTGGATCTGGGGCATTATTAGGCTGTACTTTTGCTGTAGATGGACTAACTCAGTGTGGCCTGGGCTTTCAGAAGATGGTGGTGACAATGGCATTTCCTTAGAGCAGTAGTTTTCTTTTTTAAAAAAAATACCTTTATTTTATTTATTTTTATACGGTGCTAAAAAGGATCGAACCCAGTGCCTCACATGTGCTAGGCAAGCACTCTACCACTGAGCTACAAACCCCAGCCCTACAGCAGTATTTTTCAAAGTATGGGTTGTGGAATCCATTTGGTCTGTGACCAAAATAAATTTTTGACAAAAGAGAAAACGATCAGAATGTATCACATATATCCTGGTTAAACCAGACCCTGGTTTCTAATACCACTTCCACTAAAAGAAATCAAGGCTCCTTGAGAAATGAATGATTCCAATTCTGGGGCACAGTAAGTACAAGACTAGTCTGGAACGTACTTAGACTATAAAAGAAAGTGTTAAAAAAAAAAAATAGGAGTATGTCACAAGGATGTAGGAGCCAGCCTGAAGGTGTTCCATTTGGACAAAGCTAAGACCATTTAAGCACCAAAATAATGAATTGGAACCACTGAAAACAATCCATGAGACCAGAATGAAAATTAAATATAAACAGGGAAGAGGAAGGGATGCTGTTTATAGATTACTGAGTTCAAATTGTAAAGGTAGAGGGAGTGCTGGAATTAGAAAATCACTTTGCAACTGTTATAGTAAATGACCAATAGAACTAGGAAAACAGTGGGTTTTAGGTCTAGGGACAATTTGATGAGCAAGAAATCTGGTGGTCTGAAAGTGTGTCTACATACTGGTTATTAGTTTCAAGGGGAAAAATAGTGAAGAAATTAGATAACACCTTGATAAGATTTATTGCCATCAATGAGAGGCAGACAAATGCCAAGTGATCCTGGCCAAGAATGCACAAACTGATTCTGAGGAGGTATCAAACTCAAAGGTATTTTCCATTAAAAAAAAAAAAAAAAACATGATAGGAGGGCCTATATTCACCAAAAATACCAATGACCTGAAAGGTAAAGGCAAGTGATGATAGCTACATGGCCTGCCTAATCCTACGCTGGAAGGGTTACTGGAGGGGAAAACCCTAAGAAGGTGGTTACTGGGCAAAGCTAAGTTAAAATGGTGCATCAGGGTGAACCTGACCCAAATTGAAAACTGTTCTGCAGTTCTGTAACAGAATGTCCTTATTAAGGAAATAAGTATATTAAAGTATTTAGGGGCAAAGGGTTAGGATATATGAAACATACTTTGAAAGGTCTCAATTTTTTTTTTTTTTTTGGTACTAGGGATTGAACCCAGGGGTGCTTAATTAGTGAGTCACATCCTCAGCCCTTTTTATTTTTTTAATTTTGAGCCAGGTTCTAATTGTTGCTTAAGGCCTCATTAAACTGCTGAAGCTGGTTTTGAACTTGCAATCCTCTGTCTCAGCTTCCCCACAGGCAAGCGCCACCACATCCTGGGGCCTCAAAAAAAATTTTTTTTTTAATGGGGGAAAAAATGGGGCAAGAGAGAGAGAGTGAGGAAGAAGAAGGAAAGGGGAGGGGATAACAGGACATAATAAATGAAATAGGACAAAATGTTACTACGTGAACAGTAAGTGAATATGGGTAAAGTGTACATAGCGGGGTTTCATACTTGCAGCTTTCCTGGAAATTAAAAAAGTTTGCAATAAAATGTTTTTAAAAATACTTATAGAACATAGTAACTAAAAATGTCTTGGTGTATTTTGTCAGCTTCCACAGAAAGGCCCAGTTTAATGTCTGCCATTCACCTGGGCAAACTTCAAGTGATCCTGAATTCAGCTCTGCTATCCAAGTAATCTCATTCACACTGAGGAGCCTTCCATGGCTTTGAGAGGAGATAATCCCTTTGGTCTTTGATTAACTTCAATGAGTGATCTGGTGAAAATAAACAAAAATCTAAGTGTGACTTCTATCTGACAAACAGCTATGATGTAATGGGACAAGATCAGTGTGGAATTCTCCCTTTTATACCAATTCTGTACAAAGAGTGCAAATCTGATGCTTCATTGTTTATTTCCCCTCTGCCCTCCCACTGCACCATTGGTGATGGTTGTACCCATTTCAACATTTCTGAGCTTATGACCATAAATGATCTTAAAAGAGAGGAGTGGGATTCTTGGCTAGACATAACAGAAGGGGATTAGCTGCAAGATAGCATAACTGTTGTGCAGTAACAGAAGCTGCTCAGGTCTTCTCGGTGGACAATGCATAGAAGACTTAGAGTTATAGAACATCTGTCCCCCCAACCACCCTTTCCCACCCTGTCCCCAAACCCCCCACTCCCACCCTATTCCACCCCCCCCACCATTAATAGTGTTAACAAAAGCTTAATCTTCCAGTTTTAAAGTGCAAATGATTTGGATATGACTGCTGTTGCAACAGGTCTGAACAGAAAAAAATGAAGTCCTCTTTGTCTATGCGATGTTTTCCAGAATATAAAAGATGAGTTCCATGACAACAGGGCCCTCACTGAGCTGGCAGGCCCCTCCATGGATCACCGGCACCAGTGCGCTGTCCAGATCGTTCATGTACTGCGAGGGAAGGGGCTGGCCATTGCTCCCTGCTTGATAGCCAACCTACACCACAGAGAGAAGGGGATGATAGGTTACTAAGCACAGAAGACCTCTCCAGGGCTGGGCTTGGGGCTCAGTGGCAGAGTGCTCACCTAGCGTGTGTGAGGAACTGGGTTCCATCCTCAGCACCCCATAAAAATAAAATAAAGGTATTGTATCCATCTACAACTTAAAAAAAAAAAAAAAAAGATCTCTCCAGAGGGCTGAGCAGGAAAGGTGTTGTCCTTCTTGGTCATGGGCTAATCACATGACAGTGAATACAAATCCCTCCTGGTCACTGAGCTGCCATTTATCATCCTGTCATTTACACATCCTGACCACTTGATAGCTATAAGACCTTGAGCTAATCACTTAACCTCTTAAATGGTTTTTGTTTTCTGGAAGAGGAGGCACATAAAGAGGCATGCAGAGTCAGAAATAATATTAAGTTTTGGTTGCAAAAATTAAAAGGAGAAACAATGTTCAGCTTCCTGATGCAGCAACTGTTCTTCAGTCCATCCAGTCACCCAGGCACCATTTTCTGAGCACCTTTGAACACAGAGATTCAAGGATAATAGGGCCCCTGCCCTCAAGAGGCTCATAAATTCAACAGAAAAATGCTTGTTTTCTAATTCTTTCATGTAAGGGAATTCTCTCTCTCCAGCTAGATAAATCAATACCATTTGAAACAGGACCAAGAAACTTCACTAGTAATACCCTGATATGCTTTGCAAAGCCCTAGGCAAGACCTTAAGTAGAAAATAAATACTTGTTGATTGATGATTACTCAGGAAATGGAGCCAGATACATAACGTTTATATTGTTCCCTGATAATAGAACAATTCTGTACTTAGGAACCAGTTTCTCCTCATAGGAACTCAGGTCAGGAGCAGCTTCTGGGCAGAATTAATACTTAGCTGGGAGGGGTGATCATGCTGAGGACTCACACTCATTTTCTAAATGACTCAAAACTAAAGAGTTGAGGGAGATGAAAGGTCTGGCAATTTATTAGCATCAAAGCAAGACCAGTGGGACCTCTCACAGGCACCTGAACTCCAAAAGAAATGTAGAGATTGGAGTGTTTAGCCATAGGAGAAAGACTGGGACAAGAAACTGGGAATTGGGGGTTTAAAGACTGGATTGTTTCTACAAAGTGCTCATAAAAACATCAGGACAGACATGAGAGAAGCCAACAGGAGACCTGAACTGACAGGAAAATTATTAGTGAAAAAGCTCAAGTTTTAGCCACTAACTAGTATGAAAATATTGGCAGTAAGAAAAATCTCATTAAGGCACCGTCAACTGCAGTGGCCAGTTAGCAGAAACCTGCTCTAACTGGATAAGAAAAAAACAAGACTAGGGACAGTGTGGGACCTACCCTCAAAGGGAGTGAAGAATGATGCATGATGGGTGGGACTGGGAGTATCACACAGGTGCCAGTCATAGGGGTGGCAGGTCCTCACACTCCTCTCCTGACCATGGAGAGAAGGCAGGCAACTCTCTGGAAGGCATGTGGTAAAGAGGACATGGATCAAAATATTCAGACAGTATCTGACCAAAAGCATATCTGGGTATTTTACCATTGAAGGGTGATTAGAACATTACATCTGTGCAGGCCAGGAGGTCTGGAGAAGTAAGCTCTGGGTTGATTCAGAAAAACTCATGACAGAAAATACAGACACTGCCCAAGGTCAGCTTCAAAAACTAAGATTCTTCTTACCTGATCTGAGTCGAGTGTCACACGTAGTCCCAGTTTTGTCATTCCATCTTCCTTCAGAAGCTTCAGGTGGGGACAGAGAGCAAGGCAAAAAGCCTTGGCAACATGCTCAGTCAATCTGCTATGATCTGCAGGATCACTTAGGCAATTATGCTGGTCATCATTTTCTAGGAAAAACACCTGTTCCCCAAACAAAAGAGAATTTTAACTTTTTACATAGGTTTTGGAAGAAACAAGTGGATTAGCTCACAAGTGGATGAGCACTGTGATTCTCCAAAACGTGCAAGATGACCTGACAGGAGCAGGATGCCATATAATCCCTGGGTCAGGAAAAGTAGGGCACCTGGTCTCTACTTCCTGGTAGTAGCAGCCTATTTCCTGGTAAGCCTCCACCACAGTCTGATGGCACATCTTCCTCAGAACCAGAAAAGGCCTCAATTTTGCATTATACACTTCTAAAAGGAAATATCCTATGTATGGATAATGTTCTTAGGATGTGATCTGAGAGAGTCTAAAAGAAGAGCCTTTGCAGATTGGGAGATCCAGCCCCTTTGTTTTACGGTTACTCATAGAGAGCAAGTGACTCACTCAAGTGCACAAAAGTATTCAGGAGCAGAGTCAAGACTATAATCCAACTCTTCTGCTTCTTGTCCTAGACAGAGCTTTCCCCCCTACATAACCCTGCCACCACAGACACCAGAGCTGTTGTCAGTGTGCTAGCACAGAGCCAAGCACTGTCTCGTGCATAGGCAGAAGCCCAGCAAATGTGGAATTGAGAGACCCAAGTCCTGGTCACACAGAGGAAGGGTCATGAACAAGTCCTCTAGTCAAAGCAAAGGACTAACAGATGTTGAAGGACTTTTTTTTTTTTCTTCTTTGAGATGGGATTTATATTGCCCAGGCTGGTCTCGAACTTATGGGCTCAAGTAATCCTCTAATCTCAGCCTCCCTAGTAGTAAGACCTCATAGGCATGTACCAACATGCCCAGTTTTCAAAGGCTTCTTAATGCCTAATTTTCCTCTATAAAAATGAAAAGTATCTACCATCTCTGGATATTGTAAAAAGTAAACAATATAAAAACAAAATATAAAAAATATATTAGTGCAGGGGCTGGAGTTGTGGCTCAGTAGTAGAGTGCTTGCCTAGCATGTATGAGGCACTGGGTTCAATTCTCAGCACCACATATAAATAAATAAATAAATAAAGTAAAAGAAATAAAATAAAAATTAAAAACATAAAATAGCACAAATATACAATGTATACTGTTTGATAAGGGGCAGCATGACGTGACAGAGCTCTGAAGTGGGTGTCAGAGACCGCACCCTGGATGCTGCTCTGCTAACAACCAGCATTAGTCATAAAGTTATAAAGGCCATTTTCTCATCAGCATGATGGAATGGGTGCTCTACCTACCTCACTGAGTTACTGAAGAACAAAGAGGGAATGGAGGTCAAACTGATTTATAAGCTATAAAAAATTTTACATGTTTCAGACTCTGCAATGCTAAAAATGTATCACAGATTGATCATTATAAAGCAAGAAACTAAAATTGCTCAGTTGAATGTAAAAACATGGAGCCTGGTATACAGGATGAAACAACAGCTCAAGACCTAGAGAACCAGGCTGCAGTCCCTGTGCTATCAGGAACCAGCTATGTGAACCTGGGAATAAGACACTTAACCTCCCTTGGCCTCAGCTGCTTTATGTATGAAATGGAAAATGAGACATCACAGAATTAAAAAAAAAATTAAGACAAATCTGAAAGGAATTCTAGAGGTCTTATAATTGAATATTATTTTATAGATGAGTATACATGAAGCTTGAAAGCAATTAAGAGACCTACTTATTTACTCCTTGAGAATAAACTTTCTGATCTGTGTGAGAATAAACTTTCTGATTGTGTGACCCACACAAACAGGGGTCTAGCCCTGCTCCTCTTCATTTCCATATTAGACTCTATTAATAGTTTCATGGTAAAGAGCACTTAATTTAGTGTAAATGAGCACAGAAGTTGGCCAGATATGAGTTTGAATTAGGAACTTGCTATTACTTGCCTTCTAGTTACTGACAAGTTACTTATCTCTGAGCTTTAGATTTCTTACAGTGAAAAAAGATATTTTTGTGTGGAAGGGCAGTTCCAGGGATTGAACCCAGGGGTGCTTAACTACTTAGCCACACTCCCAGCCTGTTTTTGTTTGTTTTATTTTAAATTTTGAGACAGGGTCTTGCTAAGTTGCTTAGGGTCTTGCTATGTTGCTGAGGCTGGTTTGAACTTGTGGTCTTCCTGCTTCAGTCTCCTAAGCTGCTGGGATTACAGGTGTGCGCCAATGCACCTGGCAAAAACAATCTATTTTTTAAGACCATGTTATCTCACAAATCGAACTACAAATGCAGTAAGACTCTCATAGCTTTCTGAAGATCACACCAAAGATAGTATGAACCACTCAGAAATGCACTCTTTTTGGATTCTAATGCAAATAATCTCTAAAAGTAGTTCATCAGATTGAAGAAGGCTACACATGGTGGCAATTCTTCTCAGTGATCTAAGACATTCTGGGGGAATTAGAGTATAGTAGGTAAATGGAAAGATTTCTTTCTAAGAAAAAAATTTTTTTTCTTATCTTCGGAATTAGCCTGGAATGTGACTCTCATGGCAAAAAGTTTGATCAAAGCAGATCAAGAATACCATGTTTCATTTCCTTACCTCTGTCCATCTGATCACTTTTCCATTTGCTTTATACTCTGATCCGTGGAATATCTTCACATTCGTTATTGACTCCATGGACTTCCCATCTATAGGACTTATGACACTAAAACAGAGGAAAGGAAAAGAAATACATCTTATCAAGTCTTGCTATTAATTACATTGGTTGCCTTGCTGAACCCATCTTTGCAGCACATTATAACAAGAAGCCACAGTAAAAAAATGTACATAAACAGAGCTTTTATGGAGAGGACCTATGCACTGAAATAATTACAAGGACTCACAAAGAAAAAGACATTTTTCTAGAAGCCAGGTTTCTTTAATGTAAACAGATCATTTAATCAAACCTGCTCTTCTTCCAGCATGCCTTCTTTCAGTAAATGCATCCAATCTTATTCTCCCACTCTGTTCCTGACTCTAATAACACTCATCATGTAAAGTTCTTCATATGTTCACATATCTGCCTTACAAATGAACTTCTGAAGGAGAGGGAATATGATATAGTCACTCGGTGTGTTGTAATTTCAGTACTGACCAACTATTCAGAACTTAGGAATTTAATGAATGTTCATTAAGAATTATTTTACCTAGCTGGGGGCACACCTGTAATCCCAGCTACTTTGGAGAGTGAGGTAGGAGGATTCCAAGTACAAGGCCAGCCCAGGAAACTTAGAAAGACCTTGTCTCAAAGATATAATTTTTAAAAGAGGGTTAGAGAGATAGATCGGTGGTAGAGAATTTGCCTACTATGTGTGCCTGGGTTCAATCCCCAACATTCCCCCAACGTTCCCCCAAAGAAACAAAAAATAATTTTTTGATCAAGTATGTTAATTAGGACAGTGCTACTGGGAACTGATGAACCAGTATCCTTGTATCTATCACAAACTCCCCACAGTACTATCACTCCTAGATTCCTGAACAGAAAAGGTACTTTAGAGAATCATTTCCTCCCTGAAATATAGCAAGTAAATTCAATATGTGGAAGTACACATTCATTCTGATACGGACCCAAAACATTTGGCATAAAGACTCTAGATTCTTCCTAACAACTGTTTATGTTCTTGATTCTCCATGTATTAAAAGTCAAATAAGATGGGTGTGGTGGTGCACACTTGTAATCCCAGCAACTGGCAGAGGCAGGAGGAGCACAAGTTCAAGGTCAAACTGGGCAACTTAGTGAGATCCTGTCTCAAAATAATATAAAAACAGGCTTGGGAACTATGCAACTCCTAGAATAAAATGTAGGTTGAACAATGTAGGTTTAACATATAGGTGCAGGCAACAACTTTCTCAGTAGGACCCCTGAAGCTCAGGAAATAATACCAAGTTAATAAGTGAGATGGCATCAAATTAAAAAACTTCTTCACAGCAAAGGAAATAATTAAGAATGTGAAGACAGGGGCTCAGGAGATAGCTCTGTCTGTAGAGTGCTTGCCTTGTAAGCACAAGGCCCTGGGTTCGATCTCCAGCACCCCCCCCAAAAAAAAAAAAAAAAAAAAAAAAAAAAAAAAGAATGTGAAGACAAAATGAGAGAAAAAGCTTTGTGAGCTACTCTTCTGACAGAGAAGTACTATCCAGAATATATAAAGAACTCAAAAAACTTAATGCCAAAAAAAATCAAATAACTCAATTAATAAATGGGTAAATGAACTAAAGACATTTATCAAAAGGAGGAATACAAATGACCAAAAAATATATGAAAAAAATGTTTAACATCATTAGCAATTAGGGAAATGCAAATCAAAACTACACTGAAATTTCATCTCACTTCAGTTAGAATGGGAGTCATAAAGAATACAAACAAAAATAAATGATGGAAAGGATGTAGAGGGAAAAAAAACACAATCACACTGTTGGCAATAGCCAAATTATGGAATCAGCCTAAGTGTTCATCAATGGATAAAGAAAATATGATATATGCCAGGTGTGGTGGTCCACACCTGTAATACCAGCAACTTGGAAGTCTGAGGCAGGAGGATTGTAGGTTCAAAGCCAGCCTCAGCAACTTAGCAAGACCCTGTCACTAAATAAAATATAATCCTTGGACCCCTCCCAAAAAAGCAAGAAAATGTGGTATATATGCACAATGGAGTTTTATTCAGTCATAAAGAAGAACAAAATTATGTCATTTGCAGGAAAATGGATGGAATTTAAGACCATTATGTTAAATGAAATAAGCCAAACTCAGATAATCAAGGGTCATACGTTTTCCCTCATATGTGGAAGCTAGAAAGGAAAAAGGAAAAGAAGGGTATGTATGGAGTTGGGGGTGTGTCTCATGAAAATTGAAGGGAAATCAGCAGAGTAGAGGAAAGAGAGCTGGGGGAGAGAGAAGGGAAGGGAAAAGGAGTGATATTGGCCAAATTATATTATTATATTGTGTGCATGTATAAATATGTAACAACAAATCCCATCATTATGTACAGTATACCAATAAAAATATAGAAAATTATACAAAAAAATTTTTTATATTGGGGATTGAACCCAGGGTTACTTAACCACTGAGCCACATCCTCAGTCCTTTTTATTATGAGACAGGGTCTTGCTAAGTTGCTTAGGGCCTTGCTAAGCTACGAGGCTGACTCTGAACTTGTGATCCTCCTGCCTCAGCCTCCCATGTCACTGAGATTATAGGTATACACCATTGTACCAGCTGGAGGAAAAAAAAATTTAAATAAAAAAGGGCTGAGGATGTAGCTCTGTGATAAAGTGTCCCAGAATCAGTACTGAAAAAAAAAGTCAAATTATACTTAAATATCAGGCATTCATTTCATTCATTTAAATTAAAATTGTTTAAACAATTTTATGCTAAATTTCTAATTTAGAGTCAGGTGCAATTGCACATACCTGTAATCCCAGCGGCCCAGGAAGCTGAGGCAGGAGGATCTCAAGTTCAAAGCCAGCCTCAGCAACTTAGTGAGACCCTGTCTCTAAATAAAATATAAAAAGGAACTGGGAATGTGGCTCAGTGGTTAAGCACTCCTGGGTAAGGAAAGGGCAACCTGTTGTTGCCAGTTACCGGTAACTTACAGTACCAAATTTTCAGGTTAACCATTTTTTTGTCCAATTATGTAAGTCTATTTTCAACTATAAGAATTAAACACAAGCTAATTTTGAAATTAAAATTTTCAATGAAGAATGGGAAGATAGGGGTGGGGATATAGCTTGGTTAGTAAGGGTTACTTGTGAAACAGGCAAATATTCATTGATTGGAAATTGCTTCTTTTTGGCTGAGGGTGTAACTCAGTGGTATAGTGTTTGTTTAGCATGCTCAAGGTCCTGGATTCAAACCAGAGCACCGGGGCAGAGGAGTGGTAATAAGGAGAGGGGAAGGAATACAAAAGAAGAAAGAAATTGCTTCTTTTTGTTCCTCCCCCCAAAATGTTGAAAAATAATTCTGGGGTGCCATGTTCTAAATGCACTCTTTCTGTCTTTACTCCTGCTGTTCCCTCAAACTGAAATACCCCTTTTGGCACAGCTATGCGGCAAATGCCTACTCATCTCACCAGAGCCAGTTTAAGCACGAGCTATTTCTCTGTGGAATCTTTCTTGAATATGGCCCTATCATGTCTACCAAGGTTCCTATTTTCTTTAGTTATCAGTCAACATCTTCCACACTTTGGTGTACTTATTAATTTATAACTATCTTCAAAACTAGACTGAACACTTATTAGCAGGAACCACATGGAATTAATTCATTTTTGTCTTTTTTTTTTTCCTTTCCCAGTGCCGGGAGATCAAACCCAGGGATTCGTGGATGCTGAGCACATACTCTATCACTGGGTTATATTCCAAGTCTCTGGAATTCATTTTTTCTTCTTCTTCTTCTTCTTCTTCTTTATTTATTTATTTATTTTTTGGCAGTACTGGGTACTGAACCCAAGGTCTTGCACCATTTAAGTGTTCCACTGAGCTACATCCCCAACATTTTTTATTTTGAGACAGTCTTACTAAATTGCTCATGCCAGCCATGAACTTGTGATCTTCCTTATTTCAGCCTCCCAGGTAGCTGACATTAAAGGTGTGTACCACCACACCTAGCTTGGAAAATTCGTTTTTGTTTTACCAGAACCTGACATAGCTTGAAGGATGGATGGATAAATGAATGAGAGAAAGATTAATATAATGAATTATGGTATATTTATTCATTCAATTCATTTTTTTCTAGCAGTGGGGACTGATCAAAGGGACACTTTATTACTGAACTATCCCCAGTCCTTTAATCTTTCATGTTGGGACAGAGTCTTGTTAAGTTGCCAAGGCTAACTTTGAAGCTAAGATCCTCCTGCCTCAACCTCCTGAGTCAGTGGGATTACTGGCATGTACCACTGAGTCCAGCTCAAACAATATTTTTAAAAATACTTAGCAGGTGCCAGATAATGTTTTAGGTGCGGTAATATAGCAATGAATAAGCCAGACAAAAATTCTTGTACTCATGGAGCTTACACTCCAGGGGCAATATAATAAAAAAAAAAGTAAAAATATATTATGTATTAGAGTTATAGTGCTATTGAGAAATTTAATGCTGGGAAGAGGAATAGTAAATATTAGGAATAGCAGAAAGAAATGTATGAGAGGGTTACAATACAGATAAGTTGACCATGAAAGGTCTTACTGAGAAAATGACATTTTTGAAAAGATTTGAAGGTGAAATGATTTATGTGACTAAAGAGAAACAGAATAACATGTACAAAGGACTGGGAAGTATAGTTGTACTCAAGTAAGAAACCAGTGTTTCCAGGCATGGTGGTACAGGCCTATAACCCGCGTGGCTCAGGAAGCTGAGGCAGGAGGATCACAAGTTCAAAGTCAGCCTCAGCAAGTTAGTGAGGCCTTGTCTCAAAATAAAAAATAAAAACGACTGGGATGTGGCTAAGTTGTTACACACCCCTGGGTTTAATTCCTCTTACCCTCCTCACCCCCCACCCCCACCCCCCACCCGCTGCAAAAAAGGAGGAGGGAGGGAGGTAGGAAAAGGAAGGGGGGAAAGGGGGAAGGGAAGAAGGGAGGAAGCCAGTGTTGCTTCTGAGAGGTAACAGGGTGGGAAGAGGGATGCCCAGATTGTGTAGGACCTTATAGGTCATAAACAACTTTGGTTTTTGCACTAAAAAATACTGGAAACCACTGGTGAATTTGAGGAAAAAGGTGACATTATCCTGGCTGTACTGGAAACAGACTGGGATATAAGAATGCAGGCCAACAAGAGAAACGAGGAAACCTGTGAAGAGGCTACTGCAATAATCTAGACCAAATGAGATGGTAGCTTATACTAGGATGATAGTAGCAGAGGTAGTGAGAAGTCGTATGAAGAACAGCAGGATTCACTTTGAATTAAGAGTTCAACAGTGTGGAGTATAAGAGAAAGAAAAGTGTCCAAAAAGACTCCTGGATTTTGTCTTGAATCATTGGAACAGAATTGCCACATACTGGGAAAGTGTAAAATCTGAAGCCAAAGGAGGTAATTTTAAGTCCTAGTCCTGCCACATCCTAGGTTTATGGATCTGACAAATCATTTATCTTTTTGGTACCTATGTACCCATCTATAAAATGGAAATACTACCTCTACTATATGAAATAAAACAATCTTAGTAAATATATGCTTTGTAAGTCAAAAAAGGCTATTTCTATTACTTCAAAAACCGTATAAAGACTTTTCTATTTCATCAATCTTTATCCTTATCCTTCTCTTAAAAATACATAAACTCAAAAATTAAGCCAAGAAATCAGAAATTTTAAAACTGTTTTATAGTTTTTTTTCTTAAGCAGGCTATTAGTAAGTAAAATTGTAAAACACCAATGTAGAGAGCAGACAAAACCCAGAGCTGTCCTATGTTGGCTGCATTTACCCCTTGTTAACGTTCTTGTCGTCATCGACCCACTGGATGTGAATGTGCTCCTGGGGATCCTCTGCATCTGCCTTTCCACAGGTGATGGTGAAGTCCTTCATCTCTCGAAGCGCCTGCCTCAGGGAATCCATGTTCTCTGCAGTGATCTGGACCATAACGCCATCTAAGAATCAGCACCAAGATAATACAGATGGAAACAATGCAAAGCTAGGGAGAGGAACAGACGAGATGCAGTACCTGGCATTTAACAAATCCCTGAGATGTTAAATGTAAAACTTCTCTCTGCTCTTCAAAGCTAACAGATACAAAGGTTTTGTTCTTTAAGCTGAATCTCTTATTCATTAAAAGAACTGTGAGGGCAAATGCCAAGAAAGGTTCTGCTTAAAATACTTGCCTGCTGATTTCACTTCAGAAACAATTAAGGGTTTTCCATGAGGATTCCTCAGGGAAAACTTACACATGGTCACATTCTCTTTTGGACTCACAGAGCGTTTTGTTTCTGTTTCCCCTCTTTAATTCCTTATTCTCTGATCATATTTATTTATTTATTTATTTGTACCTCCATCTGTCTCACTTAATTGTGATTGCCTGGCACAGACTGAATACCCAGTAAATGTTTGTTAAGTAAACCACTGAATACACTATACTAGTACACTTGGGAATATATCCACTTATTGACTAGCAATAAGGCAAACCTACCAGAGTTTCATATGAGCTACCTAGTCAACAGATGGTAGCTATTTTTCAGCTACCTGAGTCAAATTTAAACACTGAAATTGAGGATAAAAGTTAAGTGCTAGCAATTACCCTGCTTCACTGACATATAATCTTGCCAGCTGAGATAATTTCTAAAGAGCCTCAGTAAAATTTTACAAATAAACAATCAATTGCTCTACATAAACACAATGAAATGCAAGATCCAAGAAACCAACCCAGAGACATAAACACATGACACATGACTTTTGTGTGTGTGATGGGGGGGGTTATGGGAATCAAACCCAGGTGTACTTGACCACTGAGTTATATCTCCAGGACATTTTATTTTATTTTTAGACAGGGTCCCACTGAGTAACTAAGTCTGGCCTCAAATTTGCAATCCTCCTGCCTCCCAAGTGACTGGGATTACAAGTGTGTGTGCACCACCATTCCTGGCTAACACATGATTTTCAAAAACATTGCTTTGCATTTGTAAGACTCTGTTTCAGTTCAATTTATCATTTAAGGAACACTTTAGTGGTTTTTGTTTTTTGGTTTTTTTTTTTTAGGTTCTGAGGATTTTTAAAAGGTATTTTTAACCACCTTATTTAAAAACCACAAATTCAACAATAGCCTATACTTGATCAGATAGGTATTAGTCACTTTAGACCAAATGAGATTTGGTCTAGACTTATTAACAACTTTCTTTTTGAGATGGAGTCTCACCAGGCTAGTCCTGAGCACCTCAATTCAAGCGATCTTTCTGCCTCAAACTCCCAAGTAGCTGGGACTACAGGAATGTGCCCAGCTATTTAATAGTTTCTTAATAGCATGTTCTTGCTTTGTAGTCAAAGTTGTGAAATTAAGTTATAAAATACTAATATACTCTGAGTTTCATTGTTTAATTAAATTTATCAAAAAAAGATCAAAGTCAGTATCTATAAATATATGTAAGATTATCTAATTAACACACTGGACTCCAGCTCTCAGAAAGGACTGCTTTCAAATAGGCCTTGTTCACTATTGTGGAAACTGAAACTTTTCCTTATATGTGACTGATGATTTTCCAACATTAGAAACATCTTCTAATTGATGTGTTTTTCTACAATGCTACCTTTCCATAACCCCATCAAGAGGAATCTAATTCCTCTCCTTTATTCCAAAACTAGACAGTCAAAGTGAAACTACAAGACTTTTGAGACTGGGTCAAAAAGAGCAATGCAACTTCTAACTTGGTGCTGGAATACTCATGTGTGGAGTCTGAACCACCAAGTAAGAAGTCCAAAATCACAAGGCTTGGGCTGTGCTAAGGAGTTCACCTGTAAGTCTCCAGTTATCAAGTCTTTAAATCATCCCAAGTAGGACCCAGAAATGTGTGTAAACAAACCTTCAGAGAATTCCAGCTCACTGATAACAAATAACCCCCACCTTTAGGTCACCCCACTGAGATCACAAACGGGACTGAATTGCCCTGTTAAGATTCATCATCGGGCTGGGGCTGTAGCTCTGTGGTAGCATGCTCACCCAGTACACGTGAGTGAGGCCCTGGATTCTATTCTCAGCACCACATAAAAATAAATAAAGGTATTGTAGTCACCTACAACTAAAAAATATATTTAAAAAAAAAAAGATTCATCATCTAGAGGAATCAGCAAGCATGATAAAATGGCTATTGTAAGCCATTAAGTTTTGGAGTAATTTATAATGCAATAAGACTAACCAGATCAAAATAAAGAATCAACAAAGAAATAAACAATGTGTTGATTAGCTTCTCATTTAATTAACTTTTATCAGGATATGGGTCATGTTTAATTATAGTAACCCCACAGCAAGCACATCTCTTTCTGAACCCTAAATGATTACCACACCATTACCACAGTAGGAGGGAGTGAACTTCATCTATGCATCTGCATATGTACATCCAGTGGTATATCTGAACTCAAACTACATACTCTCAATCCCAAAGCTATGAAAGGTCATCTTTTAGTTGTCATTGTCCTGCAGTACCTGTCCCATGGTATCTGTACCATGTATTCCCTTCTCTGGAGAATTAAGCACTCCCATGATAGTTTTAATTTGCTGAAGAGAGAGGTGCCACAGAATAAAAAGAGGGGTCAGATATCTAAAGCAGAAATATTAATCCTTCTGTAACGTTTCTTGCTATTTGGTTGTATAATTAGGTCCGAACTAAAGCACATGCAGTGAATAATTCATTCTTTACCTTCCACAATACTAGACTTGGCGAGGTATCCTGAAGAGGATTTCAGAGCGCCACTGAACACAAAGAAGCTGGCACCAGTCACTAGAACGGCAACAGAAATAGTTTAGTGAAGACATGCCCGAGATGGAGGGATTGGGAAGAGTAATGAAATATTTAGTAATTGAGAATTTCAGACATCATACAGAAAATAAAAAACACTAAATCTATATACCACAGTATAAAGTCAATAATTTCTTTAGTATGTTTTGTGAAACACTTCTCTAGTGGCATATAGTAGAGTAGTAACTGTCTTCAATATATTTTTAAATTAGTTTTTCACTAAAGGCATTTAGCACAAGTATACTCAAATAATATATCCAAAATAAAGTAGGTGATAAATTCATAATGTAACCAATAATTCTCATGCTTATGATAGCTTCAAAAAATTTTTAAAATAGGATCCTTCATTTTGTTTTGCTCTTCTTTCAACTAAGAATCAAAGAATATTACAACAAAGAAATCTTAATGAAGTCCAGAGGTCAGAAAACTATAGCCTACATCATCTGTAGTCTAGCTTTGTAACTCTTATTGAAACAGCCATGTCCATTCATTTGTATATTGTCTAAGGTAGTTATTGGACACCAGAACCATGCTTGAATAGTTGGTGACAAAGACTGCAGGCCTAAAATATTAATCATTTTGCCTTGCACATAAAAAGTTTGTGGCCCCTAGTGTAATCCAATGATTTCCAGATTTTTTTGATCAAATATATATTGAAGATGAAGATATGGTGAAAAATACATTATCTTCCAAGAAAGGTTGGAATGTTTAAATGTTTAAATGTTTTTAAAAACATTTAAAAGACAAATTCCTACTACCAGTATCTCTTCATAAAAGAAAGGATTTGCAATTATATTTAGTATTATGAAAACTTCACTATACTACCCATCTTAAATTGGACTGGGCTAATCCAACTTCCTACCCACTACTCCAAACAGACCTGAGCACACTCTCACTAAAGGGCCTAGTCTCACCTTCAAACACTGTTGCTGGCCCAAGCAATATCCTGACAGTACTTTTTTTAAAAAAAATTTTTATTTTATTTGTTCTAATTAATTATACATGACAGTAGAATGCATTTATACATTTCGACAGATCATACATAAATAGAGTATAATCTCTCATTTTTCTGATTATACATACATGTACATGAAGTAATGTCTGTTTCATTCTACTATTATTCCTTCCCCCACACCCCTTCCTCTCCCTTCACTCCCCTCTGCCTTATATAAAGTAACTCTATTCTTCCCTATCCTCTCCCCCAAGTCCTTATTGTGAATTAACTTCCGCATATCAGAGAAAACATTCAGCCTTTGGGTTTTTGGGTTTGGCTTATTTCACTTAGCATGATATTCTATAGTTCCATCCATTTACCGGCAAATGCCAGAATTTCATTTTTCTTCAAAGCTGAGTAATATTCCATCGTATATATCCATTCATTTGTTGAAGGGTATCTAGGTTGGTTCCATGGTTTAGCTATCGTGAATTGAGCTATTATAAACATTGACGTGGCTGTGTCACATCAATGTAGTATGGTGATTTAAGTCCTTTGAATCACTGTAGTATGGTGATTTTAAGTCCTTTGAATCACTGTAGTATGGTGATTTTAAGTCCTTTGGGTATAAACCAGGGAGTGGGATGACTGGGTCAGGTGGGTCTGACGCAGTACTTTTAAAATGTTTCCCTCAATAACAAAGACCTCTTTTGAAACTCTGAGTCTGACTTCATGGGAGTCAACATAATTCTAGAGAATATGCTTGGAAAAGCTTAGTTGTGTGTGGTCACTCATCTAGAAAGTGTGTTATGGAATAAGATATCCAATGCTCCAAGTCCAGAATAACCTTCCATTATTAAACTCTCAACTAGCTCAAACTCTCACCTTTCCTGGGCTGATTGTGAATACTGATAGCCTGGGTCTGATAGTTTCCATCATCATTCTGTACACACACAAGGTGAGAATCCGCCTTTTCATTGAAGCAGGCACCTCCCGCCAGGACATGCTCATTGGACTTGTTCATAGCTTTCATCATCTGCAATCAAAGAAGAGGGTTAACCACATTCTCCCAAGAATGGACACATTTTCTCTGACATGGTGCAACTCCACCTTCTCAAAGACAAACTAACATCAAATATTACTTATTAAACTGACAAAGGACATGTCAAATAATGAAAACAAAGTGAAAAAACATAGTCACCATTAGTTAAAAAGAAACCACAGCATATATAAAAATTCCCTAGAGTTTATAAGTGATTCAGAATATAACCTATGCACATGACATATTTTACAATCATTTTTTTATCTTTTTATTGTTGCACTGAATTCAAGTAATGAAAATTAGTTTAACTAATTGCAGTGGTTTCTCCTACTCACTGAATCTCTGAGGATATATACACTGTAATTATAAGTCCAAAAAATGTTCCATATTTAAGTGCATCTGGCTTACTGAAATTTTCAGTATCAAATGTGTGAGGCTTTCCTCCACAAATCTATGAAATTCATTGTTTCTTAATTCTACTACCTAAAGTTCAAGATCTTCAGTGAAATAAGTACTGATATTTTGCTTTGTTCTTATCAAATGATTTAAGATGTTGGGTGCAGTGGTGCACCCCTGTATCTCAAACAACTTAGAAGGTTGACACAGGAGGATCAAGTTTGAGGTCAACCTGTGGTCAACTTACTGACTAAAATCTTTTTTTTAAAAGGAGATGTGGTTCAGTGGTAGAGGGCCCCTGGTTTCAATCTCTAAACAATGGGGAAAAAGAAAGACTGAGGATGATAATTATGAACCTAATCTGAAAAGGCTAATCGGCCACTTTTGTGTCTAGTATACAAATCTGAATTTATCTTGATATTAAACTCTGGCCTCTCTCTAAAACAAGTTAATGCTAATGTATTTTTATTTCCCATTTTTTTCCTGCATGTCATCCCATGTCAAACTTAGTGATCTAATCTTTTAATATGGTTTCAATTCTTTCAATGTCTAATCTGAAACTTACTTTGTTTCACTCCTCTATTTCGCCTGTGCTATAAATTGCAATACCACATTGCCCCATTCCTCCCTCTAACCACCAATCTATATACTTTCTCAATGCTTTTATCTATTCTGAATATTTCATATAAATGAAACCATGCTATATGTGACCATTGTGTTTACATTCTTTCATTTAACTAAGTTTTTCTGACTCATCCACATTATAGCATGTATCAGTACTTACTCCTTTTTATGGCTGAAAAATATTTCATTGTAGGCATAATTGTACAATTTGTTCATCCATTCACCCACCGATGGACATTTAAAATTTTTTTATTTGTTCTTTTTAGTTATACATGACAATAGAATATATTTTGACATACATACATGGAGTATAACTTCCCACTCTTATGATTATACATGATGGGGAGTTACATTGGTTGTGCATTCATATATGAACATAGGAAAGTTGTATCTGAATTCACTCCCCTGTCTTTCCTATTCCCATCCCTCCTCCTTCCCCTTAGTCTAATCCAAAGTACTTCCATTCCCTCCGCCCTCCCTTATTGTATGTTAGCATATGCATACCAGAGAGAACATCTTGACTTTGGGTTTTGGGGATTGGCTTATTTCACTTAGAATGATAGTCTTCAGTTTCATCCATTTACCTGCAAATGGCTGAGTAATATTCCATCATATATATATATATCTATCACATTTTATTTATCCATTCATCTGTTGAAAGGTACCTAGGTTGGTTCCATAGCTTAGTTATTGTGAATCGAACACCTATAAACATTGATATGCCTGTGCAGATGGACATTTTAAAACCCAATTCCACCTTAACTATTGTTATTATGAACATGTGTATGAATGCACTGGTTTGAGTATCTTGTTTTTGATTTTTTTTTTTTTCCAGTGTGAGGTATTGAATCCAGGACCTCACACAATCTAGACAAGAGATCTACCACTGAGCTATACCTCCAGCCCTTTGTTTTCAATTCTTGGGAAGGGAAGGGAAGGGAAGGGAAGGGAAGGGAAGGGAAGGGAAGGGAAGGGAAGAAAAGGGAAAGAGAAAGAGGAAGGGGAAGGGGAGGGGAGGGGAGGGGAGGGAAGGGAAGATGGATGGCTGGGCATGCAGCTCAGTAATAAAGCATCCTTGAGTTTAATCCCCCACATGGGGGGAAAAAAAAAAAAATCCAAAAGTGTTTCCTGCATGTCATCCCATGACTAACTTAGTAACAACAATGAAAAATCCTAGTGGGTGTGTGTGAAATGGTTATCATTGTTATTTATTTTCTTTGTGATACTGTGTTACCCTATCATTGAGCTACATCCCAGTTCTATTATTTTTTTATTTTGAGACAAGGTCTTGCTAAGTTGTGAGGTTGGCCTCCAACTTGCAATCCCCCTGAGTTGGCCTCCCAAGTGGATGGAATTATAGGTATGTGCCACCACATCTGTCTTATTACTGTAGCCTTCAATAAGTTTTAAAATTAGAAAATGTTAATCCTTTAATCTTATTCTTGTTTTTTAAGAACATTCTTGAATTGAGAGCCCCTTGCAATAGTGATAAAAATTTGAATACTGGCTTTTCTATTTCTTCAAAAAAGGCTGCTGACATTTTGATATGGTTTATACTGAATCTATAGATTGCTTTCAGTGGTATTATCATCTTATCAACATTAAGTCTTATCCATGAACCCAGGAAGGTTTCTATTTATATAAGTATTCTTCAATTTCAATAATGTTTTGTCGTTTTTAGGGTATCAGTCTTTACCTCTTTGGTTATATTTATTCTTAGGTATTTTATCAATACAAGTCTAAGTCATCATCATTTCCTAGCTTTGTTTATAAATTCCACAAAGTTAACATTTTAATTAATACTCTATCACCACAGACATCTAAACAATAATTGAATACCACTCATAGGCTGACATTTATTAACCTCACTATTCCAAATTACTTTTGTCAAGATTTTTCAAAGGTTATTTTAAAATAATTCTTCTGCATACAGATGAGTCATCTAGACGATTTCTGCTTAACAAAATCAACTGAGACTAATTAGCCTCTCATTTACAATTTACATTTGTATCACATGAATGAAGCACAGACTAATGCACGTAGTAATTTTAAAGAATGTTACAATTTCAAAGAATGTTTATAGTAATTTTAAAGAATGTTACAATTTCAAAGAATGTTATGTCCATCACTTCTTCCAAATCATTAGGCTAAAGTGGTTTCTAATTGTGTCTACATTAAGCAGACTAAGAAATCTTTTCAATTCAGAGATTCTGAATAAATTAGCTAGCCCTGAAGGAAATCATTTTCCTGAATGTCAATTTCAAGCCCAACAAGGTAAACTTTATATTGCTTTGGAGTTGAATGAACTTTTCTTTCTCTTAACACTCATATACAAGAGGTTCACAGATATCCAATAGACCCTTCTAACCATAAAATAAACCTACACTTGTCACATGATATACTTGACTATCAAATTTAGTTGTGCTATTTCTCAACTCTATTACTTGAAATTCTACGATATGTCTTTTATTTATTCCTATCTTTACCATAGTTCTTTTCTGGACATAACCTTATACCTATATTCTCCATCAGTTCTGATTCATTCTACAAAATATTTCCATACTTAAGAAAGCACAGTTCTAATACGTAACATCTTCTCTACCTTGTCACAAGCTTCCTATGCTTTAGTCCCAAACTGGTTTTTAAAATTTTTTTTGTGTGATAATGGGGATTGAACCAAGGGGCACTTTACCACTGAGTCGCATCCCCACCCTTTTTATTTTTTAAATTTTGAGACAGGGTCTCACGAAGTTGCTTAGGGCCTTGCTAAATTGCTGAGGCGGGCCTTGAACTTGTGATCCTCCTGCTTCAGCCTCCCAAATCACTGGGATTAGAGGTATGTACCACTATGTCTGGCTCAAACCGGTTTTTCTGTTTTGCCTCCTTTCCTAACTGTATCCTATGTGCTGCTTCTATATGAACCTAGTTCATGATGCCAAATCATTTACCATGGCTGAATCTTTGCATATACAATTATTAAGTCTCTCTTTTCTTCTCCCAAATCCAAGTACCTGAAAAAGATGGCCCCTAAATTATGGCTTAGTAAAAATATCAATTCATACATGAAGCTTTCCTAAACCCCCCATCAGACACTAATATGACCACTCCCTTAAATGCCATAGCACATTCTGTATATTTTTCATAAGCCATCATCTACACTCAGTCTTGGATAATGATTAGAAGCAAAGACTTGAGCCAGATTTACTGGAATTTAACATTGGACATTCAAAGCAGATTGGGAACTCAGGAGGTTGGATATAATAAAGTAAAAAATCCCCAGCCACAGCTGCTGCCCGCTGAAGGCACCAGCCAAAGCAGTTTCAGGGAATTAAAGGAACCTGCACTTCGAGGCTGGCTACAGAGAGATCAGAGGTCAAAGACACTGTCCAACTAAACTGAAAGGCATGCTGTACAACATCAGCAGGGGGTAGCCAATTCCTGGCGAACCTGAGTTTGCCTGAAACACAGGCCTGGCAAGCCCACACTGCACACCGTAGAGTGTGCCTAAGTGGCCAGGAGAAAATGAAACAAGGGGAGGAGTTTACACAGGGGAATACTGGTCATGGAAACTCACTTTGCCCCGCCCTCCCCCTCTAATCTGGCCTCTTGAAGGACTTACTGGGAGAGACCTAACTGGCCAGGAATTCAAAAGGACAGGTTAGGGAGAGGTTGAGTCTGCAGAACGAACCCAAGAGACCAGGAAGCATGGGGTTTGCAGGTGATGAAGGGGAATAAGAATTGGTTCCTCCACCGCAGAACTGGAACCCAGGGGAGATGGGTGAGGTCTTCCAGCATGGACTGGCAACTGCTGGGCCCTAGAGGTGCACTGATTTAAAATCTTCAGACCAAACACCATTCAACAGAACCTGGAGCCTACCTGTGCCTAAAACTCGCCTACAGGAGTTCCACCTACAGAATTTCCTCTCACATTCCAGCAACCCCACCCTGAGGGTGAAGTAGGCATCACACTCCGGACAACCCCCGCTAACACTGCTTAAAAGACAAGATGAGAAATCTGAACTCCAATGGAAACAATTCTTTAACATTTCATCAAGATCTTTTAAAATTTTTTTATTATGTTTTTCTTTTTTCTTTTCTCAATTAATTGTGACCTGAATAGTTCAGGAACTCTTATACATATTCATATATGTGTTTTTCCCATTTCTAGCATTTTTGAAGCCAGTTATTTTTCTTGGATCAGTATTTTGAGGACTAGGATATTCAATTAGTATATTATGGTTTTGTTTGTATTCTTTTATTTTTAATTTAAAAAATTTTTACTTTATATATTTTTCCATTTATCTGTTTCCCTTCTGTTTTCTTCTGCTAACAATCTCTAATATTCTTTCTTTCACTCTTTAATTTTTTTTATTTAAAAAGAATTTTTTTCATACATGTATAGAGGGTGATAATTTCTATCTCATTCTACCATCCGTCCCATACCCACCACCCCACCACTCCCCCTCACTCCTTTCTGCGTAATTCAAAATTCCTTCATTCTTCCCTACCCACCCCCGACTAATGATCAGTCATTAGTTTATCAGAGAAAACATTCAGCCTTTGTTTTTTGGGGATTGGCTTATTTCACATAGCGTGATATTCTCTAGTTCCATCCATTTACCTGAAAATGCCAGAATTTCATTCTTCTTTAAAGGTGAGTAATATTCCATTGTGTGTATGTACCACATTTTCTTTATCCATTCATCTATTGAAGGGCAATCTAAGTTGGTTCCACAGTTTCGTTATTGTGAATTGAGCTGCTATCAACATTGATGGGACTGTGTCATTGCAGTATGCTGCTTTTAAGTCCTTTGGGCATAAACGGAGGAGTGGAATAGCTGGGTCAAAGGGTCCATTCCAACTTTTCTGAGGAATCTCCATACTGCTTTCCAAAGTGGTTGCACCAATCTGCAGTCCCACCAACAATGTATGAGTGTACCTTTGTCCCCACATCCTCACCAACACTTATTATATCCTGGAGATTAGTGCTCTATCTGGGGTGTATGTGGTAAAGATTTTCTCCCAGTCTGTAGGCTCTCTCTTCACATTATTGTTTCCATTGCTGAGAAGAAGCTTTTTAGTTTGAATCCATCCCAGTTATTGACTCTTGGGGGTCTTGTTAAGGAAGTCAGGTCCTAAGCCAACATGGTAAAGATTTGGGCCTACTTTTTCTTCTATCAGGTGCAGGATCTCTGTTCTAGTGCGTAAGTCTTTGATGCACTTTGAGTTGCTTTTTGTACAGGGTGAGAGATCGAGGTTTAATTTCATTTTGTTAAATATGGATTTCCAGTTTTCCCAGCACCATTTGTTGAGGAGGTTATCTTTTCTCCATTGTATATTTTTGGCACCTTTGTCTAATATGAGATAACTGTATTTATGTGGGTTTGTCTCTGTGTCTTCTATTCTGTACAACTGGTATGTGTCTGTTTTGGTGCCGATACTCTGTAGTAAAGTTTAATGCCTCCTGCTTCACTCTTCTTGCTAAGGATTGCTTTGGCTATTATGGGTCTCTTATTTTTCCAAATGAATTTCATGATTTCTTTCTCTATTTCTAAGTTACATCATTAGGATTTTAATTGGAATTGCACTGAATCTGTATAGTGCTTTTGGTAGTATGGCCACTTTGACATTAATTCTGCCTATCCAAGAGTATGGGAGATCTTACCATCTTCTAAGGTTTTCTTTAATTTCTTTCTTTAGTGTTCCGTAGTTTTCATTTGTAGACATCTTTCACCTCTTTTGGTAGACTGATTCCCAAGTATTTTGTTTTTGTTGAGGCTATTGTGAATGCGGTAGTTTTCCTAATTTCTCTTACAGTGAATCCGTCACTTATGTATAGAAATGCATTTGATTTATGGGTATCAATATTATATCCTGCTACTTTGCTAACTTTATGTATGAGTTCTAGAACTTTTCTGATAAAAATTTTTGGATCTTCTAAATATAGAATCATGCCATCGGCAAATAGTGATAGTTTGAGTTCTTCTTTTCCTATCTGTATCCCTTTAATTTCTTTTGACTGTCTGATTGCTCTGGCTAGAAGTTCAAGGACAATATTGAATAGAAGTGGTGAAAGAGGGTATTTCTGTCTTGTTCCAGTTTTTAGAGGGAATGCTTTCAATTTTTCTCTGTTTAGGATGGTGTTGATCATAGGCTTCACATAGATAGCTTTTACAAAGTTGAGGTATGTTACTACTACCTAGTTTTTCTACTGTTTGAACATAAAGAGGTGCTGTATTTTGTCAAATGCTTTGTCTGCATCTACTGAGATAATCATATGATTCTTGTCTTTAAGTCAACTGATGTGATGTATTATATTTATTGAGTTCTGTATGTTGAACCAACCTTGCATTCCAGGAATGAACTCCACGTGATTGTGGTGCACTAACTTTTTAATGCTTTTTTGTTTTAATGCGATTTGCCAGAATTTTATTGAGAATTTTTGCATCTATGTTCATCAGAGACATTGGCCTCGAGTTTTCTTTACTTGATACGTCTTTGGCTTTGGAATAAGGGTGATACTAGCCTCAGAGAATGAGTTTGGAAGGGGTCCCTCCTTTTCCACTTCATGGAATAATTTGAGGAGTATTGGTGTTAATTCTTCTTTGAAGGTCTTGTAGAACTTGGCTAAGAATCCATGTGGTCCTGGGCTTTTCTTTGTTGGTAGGCTTTTGATGGGGTCTAGATGGGGTCTTCTATTTCATTGCTTGAACTGATCTGTTTAATTTGTGTATGTCCTCCTGCATCAGTTTGGGTAGATCGTATGTCTCTAGAAATTTGTCTGTCTTTTTGTTTTTCTGGTTTTTTGGAGTATAAATTTTCAAAATAGTTTCCAGTTATCTTCTGTATTTCAGTAGTGCCCATTGTGATATTTCCTTTTTCATCATGACTTTTAGCAATTTGAGTTTTCTCTCTCTCTCTCTTCATAAGCTTGGCTAAGTGTTTATCAAATTTGTCTTTTTCGAAGAACCAACTTTCTGTTTTGTGAATTTCTTCAACTGTTTCTTTTATTTCAATTCCACTGATTTCAGCTCTGATTTTAATTATTTCCTGTCTTCTTCTGCTTTTGGTGTTGATTTGTTCTTCTTTTTTTATAACTTTGAGATGTAATGTTAGGTCATTTATTTGTTGACTTTTTATTCTTTTAATGTATGAGCTCAATGCAATGAACTTTCCTCTTAGCACTGTCTTCATATGTCCCAGAGATTTTGATATGTTGTAGCAGTGTTCTCATTTACCTCCATGCATTTTTTAAAATTTCCTCTTGATTTCTTCTTTTATCCATTCATCATTCAACAGCATGCTATTTAATCTCCACGTGTTGGGGTAGCTTCTATTTTTTATTTTATTGTTGATTTCTAGTTTCATTCCATTATGATCTGATAGACTGCAGGGTAGTATTTCTATTTTTTGTATTTGCTGAGAATAGCTTTGTGGTATTAACATATGGTCTATTTTGGAGAAGGATCCATGTGCTGCTAAGAAGAAAGTATATTCTCTCCATGATGAATGGACTCTATACATGTCCATTAAGTCTAAATTTTTGATTGTATTATTCAATTCCATAATTTCTTTGTTTAGATTTTATTTGGAAGACCCATTCAGTGGTAAGAGAAGTGTGTTAAAGTCACCCAGTATTATTGTGTTGTCGTCTATTTGATTCTTGAAATTGAGAAGGGTTTGTCTGATGTACATAGATGCTCCATTGTTTGGGGCATATATTTTTACAACTGTTATGTCTTGTCGGTGTATGATTCCTGTAAGCAGTATGAAATATCCTTCTCTATCCCTTCTAACTTTGGTTTGAAGTCCACTTTGTCTGATATGAGGATGGAAACCCCTGCTTATTTATGCAGTCCATGTGAGTGATATGTTTTTTCCCAACCTTTCACCTTCAGTCTGTGGAGGTCTTTTCCTAGGAGGTAAGTCTCTTGAAGACAGCATATTGTTGGGACTTTTTTAAAAGTCCAATCTGCCAATCTATGTCCTTTGATTGATGACTGTAGGTCATTAACATTCAGGATTATTACTGAGATATGATTTGTATTCCTGGTCATTTTGGTTTATTTTTTATTTTTAAATTGACTTAGTTTCTCCTTTGATTGACCTTTCCTTTAGTGTAGTTCCTCCCTTTGTTGGTTTTCTTTTCTTTTTTTTTTTTTTTTTCATTTCCTCCTCATGGAATATTTTGCTGAGAATGTTCTGTAGTGCAGGCTTTCTAGCTGTGAATTCTTTTAACTTTTGTTTATCATGAAGGTTTTTATTTCATCTTCAAATCTGTAGCTTAATGTTGCTGGATACAAAATTTTCAGTTGGCATCCCTTTTCTTTCAGAGCTTGATATATGTTATTCGAGGACCTCCTGGTGTTGAGGGTCTGGGTTGAGAAATCAGCTGAGATTCAAATTGGTTTTCCCTTACATGTAATTTTTTCTCTCACAGACTTTAAAATTCTATCTTTATATGTTAGTCATTCTCATTATAATGTGCTTTGGTGTGGGTCGGCTGTAATTTTGTATATTTGGAGTCCTGTAAGCCTCTTGTAGTTGATTTTCCATTTCATTCTTTAGATTTGAAAAGTTTTCTGATATTATGACATTGAAAAGATTGTGCATTCCTTTGGTTTGTAGCTCCACGCCTTCGTTCTGTGTTCCGATAAATCACAGATTTGGTCTTTTCATGTTATCCCATATTTCTTGGAGGTTCTGTTCATGGTTTCTTACCATCTTCTCTTTGTGGCTGACTTTATTTTCAAGAGTATATATTTTGGACAGGACCCAGGAGTCAAGAAGAGGAGGTGTTGAGAGACTCAGGACCAACTCAGAGCCACCAGGTGAGTTTCTCCCACTAGGTGGGCTCCCCAGATGAGGCAGTAGTCCTGGAATGCAGGAACTTCGTGGAGTAGAGTGGCCCAGTGAGACTCCCCCGCTGGAGCTGTGAAGTCAACCAGGAGCACTGCAGAGGAGGGCCACACAGCGAGAGGCTTCGACACAGAGTGAGGGTCCCAGGCCCAGGCGGCAGGACCAGACCACAGGCAGCTTCTTGGAGGAGGGCTGCACAGCGAGAGGCTTCTACGCAGGGTGAGGCTCCCTGACCCAGGCAACAGCTCCGGTCCCCAGGGAAAGTAGCAGAGGAGGGCTGCTAGGTGAGGGAGTCCCTTGCAGGGCCAGGTTCCCCAGCCCAGGTGGTAGGTTTGGACCCCTGGGAACATCACAGAGGAGGGCTGCCCAGTCCAGGCGGTAGTTCCGGACCGAAGGGAACTTCTCGGAGAAAAGCTGCCCAGCAAAACTTCCCAACCAGGTGAGTCTTCACCGCTGGACGAGGTTCTCCCACCAGGGCAGCAGAACCAGAGACACAGGCCCAGACCAGACATTCCCCAGTGTGCAGTCTAGACCCCCTTTGGTTGACCATCAGTCAACAAGTGGAGGCACCTCTGCCCACTGACAGGGAATATACCCCACCTAAAGGCCACCACCCCTAGAGGGGCAGCTTCCTTGTGGAGCACTGCATTATCAAGTTCCTCCAAGACTTCAGGCTACTGAAGGCCAGGAGGTGAGTTATTGGAAATCTACAGAGACAATATTAGTCAACAGAGGAAATCAGCAATACCTCAGAGTTTCACTACTAGAGGGGTAGATACGTGAGCAATATGAGAAAACAAGGGAAGAAAATGTCCCAAACAACCTAGATGCTACATCAATAAAATCCAATGACAGCATGGCAGAAGAAATGTCAGAAAGGGAGTTCAGAATGTACATAATTAAAATGATCAGAAAAGCAAACGATGAGATGAAAGAGCAAATGCAGGCTTTGAATGATCGCACCACTCAACAGTAAATGCAGGAAGCAAAATATCATTTCAATAAAGAGTTTAGAGATACTGAAAAAAAAAAACCAAACAGAAATCCTTGAAATGAAGGAAACAATAAACCAAATTAAAACTCCACAGAAGGCATAACCAACAGAATAGAACACCTGGAAGACAGAACCTCAGACACTGAAGACAAAATATTTAACCTTGAAAACAAAGTTGACCAAACAGAGAAGATGGTAAGAAATCATGAACAGAATCTCCAAGAACTATGGGACATCATGAAAAGACCAAATTTAAGAATTATGGGAGTGAGGAAGGCACACAGAAACAAACCAAAGGAATGAACAATCTATTCAATGAAATAATATCAGAAAATTTCCCAAATATGAAGAATGGAATGGAAAATCAAGTACAAGAGGCTTATAGGACTCCAAATATACAAAATCACAATAGGCCCACACCAAGGCACATTGAAATGAAAATACCTAACATACAAAATAAAGACAGAAAAAAATCACATTACTTTCAGGGGGAAACCAATACGGATATCAGCAGATTTTTCAACCCAGACCCTAAAAGCTAGAAGGGCCTGGAATGACATTTTTCAAGTCCTGAAAGAAAATGGATGCCAACCAAGAATCTTATACCCAGCAAAACTTACCTTCAGATTTGACGACGAAATAAAATCCTTCCATGATAAACAAAAGCTAAAAGAATTTACAAAAAGAAAGCCAGCATTATAGAACATTCTCAGCAAAATATTCTAAGAGGAAGAGATGAAAAACAACAATGTAAATCAGCAAAAGGAGGAACTACCTTAAAGGAACAGCCAAATGAAGGAGAAACCAAGCTGTGTCCAAAAAAAAAGTGTCAAATGATCGGGAATACAAAGCATATCTCAATAATAATCCTGAATGTTAATGGCCTGAACTCATCAATCAAAAGACACAGACTGGCAGATTGGATTAAAAAGAAAGATTCAACAATATGTTGCCTGCAAGAGACACATCTCATAGAACGAGATACCCACAGACTAAAGGTGAAGGATGGAAAAAAATATACCATGCACATGGACACAGCAAAAAAGCCGGAGTATCCATGCTCATTTCAGATAATGTGGACTTCAAGCCAAAGTAGTCAGAAGGGACAAAGAAGGACATTTCATACTGCTTAAGGGAAGCATAAATCAGCATGACATAACAATCATAAATATCTATGCCCCAAACAGTGGCTCATCCCTGTACATCAAACAAATCCTTCTCAATTCCAGGAATCAAATAGACCTCGAAACAATAATACTATGTGTTTTTAACACACCTCTCTCACCACTGGACAGATCCTCCAAACAAAAATTGAACAAAGAAACAGCAGATCTCAATAACACAATCAATAATTTAGACTTAACGGACATATGTAGAATATACCATCCAACAAAGAGCGAATACGCTTTCTTCTCAGCAGTACACGGATCCTTCTCTAAATAGACCATATTTTATGCCACAAAGCTAATGTTAGCAAATACAAGAAGATAGAGATACTACTTTGTATTCCATCAGATCATAATAGATTGAAATTAGAAATAAATGAAAGAATAAAAAATAGAAACTTCTCCAACACCTGGAGATTAAATAATACGCTACTGAATGATGAATGGATAACAGAAGACATAGGGAAGGAAATTAAAAATTCTTAGAGGTAAACAAGAACAAAGATACATCATATCAAAATCTCTGGAACACTATGAAAGCAGTACTTAGAGGAAAATTTATTTCATGGAGCGAGTGCATCCAATAAAAGAAGAAAAAATCAACAAATAAACGACCTAACACTACAGCTCAAAGCCCTAGGAAAAGAAGAACAGAGCAACACCAAAAGTAGTAGAAGACAGGAAATAGTTAAAAGCAGAGCTGAAATCAATGAAATTGAAACAAAAGAAACAACTGAAAAATTGACAAAATAAATAGTTGGTTTTTTGAAAAAATAAACAAAATTGATAAACCCTCAGCCACACTAACAAAGAGAAGGAGAGACAAAACTCAAATTACTAAAATTCAGAACAAACAAGGAAATATCACAACAGACACCAGTGAAATACGAAACATAATTAGAAGCTATTTTGAAAATCTATACTCCAACAAAATAGAAATCTTGAAGACATCAACAGGTTTCTAGGGACATATGAATTACCTAAATTGAATCAGGAGGACATACAAAACTTAAATATATCAATTTCAAAGTAATAAAACAGAAGAAGTCATCAAAAGCCTACCAACAAAGAAAGTCTGTGACCAGATGGGTTCTCAGTCGAGTTCGACAAAACCTTTAAAGAAGAGCTCATTCCCATACTTCTCAAAGTATTCCATGAAATAAAAGAGGAGGGAACCCTCCCAAACTCATTATATGAAGCCAATATCACCCTGATACCTAAACCAGACAGAGACACATCAAGGAAAGAAAATTTCAGACGAATATCCTCAATGAACATTGATGCAAAAATTCTCAACAAAATTTTAGCAAATCGCATACAGAAATATATAAAAAGATAGTGCACCACGATCAAGTGGGTTTTATCCCAGGGATGCAAGGTTGGTTCAACATACTGGAAATCAATAAATGTAATCCACCATATCAACAGACTTAAAGTCAAAAATCACATGATTATTTCAATAGATGCAGAAAAAGCATTTGATAAAATGCAGGATCCCTTCATGCTCAAAACACTAGAAAAAAGGGGGATAGTGGGAACATTCCTTAACATTGTAAGGCCATCTATGCTAAACCCATGGCCAATATCATTCTAAATGGTGAAAAAACTGAAAGCATTCCCCTAAAAACTGGAACAAGGCAGGGAGGCCCTCTTTCACCACTTCTATTCAAGATTGTCCTCGAAACTCTAGCCAGAGCAATTAGACAGACCAAGGAAATTAAAGGGATACGAATAGGAAAAGAAGAACTCAAACTATCCCTATTTGCTGATGATATGATTATCTACTTAGAGGAACCAGGAAATTCACCAGAAAACTTTAGGAACTCATAAGTAAATTCAGTAAAGTAGCAGGATATAAGATCAATGTTCATAAATCTAATGCATTTTTATGAAATGAATCTTCAGAAAGAGAAGATAGGAAAACTACCCCATTCACAATAGCTTTGAAAAAAAATAAAATACTTGGGAATCAATCTAACAAAAGAGGTGAAAGACCTCTACAATGAATACTACAGAACACTAAAGAAAGAATGAAAGAAAACCTTAGAAGATGGAAGGATCTCCCATGTTCTTGGATAGGAAGAATTAATATTGTCAAAATGGCCATACTACCAAAAGTGCTATACAGATTCAATGCAATTCCAATTAAAATCCCAATGACATACCTTACAGAAATAGAGCGAGCAATCATGAAATGATTCATCTTCCAGATGAAATTCATCTGGAAGAATAAGAAACCCAGAATAACTAAAGCAGTACTTAGCAGGAAGAGTGAACCAGGGGGTATTGCAATACCAGAACTTCAACTATACTACAAAACACTAGTAACAAAAATGGCATGGTATTTGCACCAAAATAGACAGGTAGATCAATGGTACAGAATAGAGGACACGGACACAAAGCCAAATAAATATAATTTTCTCATACTAGACAAAGGTGCCAAAAATATGCAATGGAGAAAAGATAGCCTCTTCCAACAAATGGTGCTGGGAAAACTGGAAATCCATATGCAACAGAATGAAACTAAATCCCTATCTCTCACCCTGCACAAACTCAACTCAAAATGGATCAAGGACCTTGGAATCAGACCAGAGACCCTGCATCTTATAGAACAAAAAGGAGGTCCAAATCTTCAACATGTCAGCTTAGGATCAGACTTCCTTAATAGGACTCCCATAGCACAAGAAATAAATGCAAGAATCAATAACTGGGATAGATTCAAACTAAAAAGCTTTCTCTCAGCAAACGAAACTATCAGCAATGTGAAGAGTGAGCCTACAGAGTGGGAGAAAATCTTTGCCACTCATACTTCAGATAGAGCACTAATTTCCAGAATATATAAAGAACTCAAAAAACTCTACACGAAGAATACAAATAACCCAATCAACAAATGGGTTAAGGAAATGAACAGACACTTCACAGAAGATCTACAAGCAATCAACAGATAAATGAAAAATGTTCAACATCTCTAGTAATAAGAGAAATGCAAATCAAAACTACCCTAAGCTTTCATCTCACACCACAATTAGAATGGTGATTATCAAGAATACAAGCACCAATAGGTGTTAGAGAGGACGTGGGGAAAAAGGTACATTCATATATTGCTGGTAGGGTTGCAAATTAGTGCAGCCACTCTGGAAAGCAGTGTGGAGATTCCTCAGAAAGCTTGGAATGGAACCACCTTGACCCAGCTATCCCACTCCTTGGCCTATACCCAAAGGACTTAAAATCAGCATACTACAGAGATACAGCCACATCATTGTTCATAGCTGCTCAATTCACAATAGCCAGATTGTGAACCAACCTAGATGTCCTTCAATTGATGAATAGATAAAGAAACTTTGGTATATATATACAATGGAATATTACTCAGTCACAAAAGAATGATAAACATTATGGCATCTGTAGGCAAATGGATGAAATTGGAGAATTAATGCTACATGAGATAACCCAATCTTAAAAAAACAAAGGACAAATGATCTCGCTGATAAGGGGATGATGACACATAATGGGGGGTGGGGGGCAAGAATGGAGGAGGGAGGGACTGTATAGAAAGAAAAGAGGGGTGGGAGGGGTGGGGAAAAGGAAAAAAATAACTGAATGAATTAAAAACTACTACCCTATGTAAATGTATGATTACACAAATGGTATGACTCTACTTTATATACAGAGAAACAAGATGTATCCCATTTGTTTACAATAAAATAAATAAATAAAAAGAGTATATATTTTATCTTCATTGTCTGAGGTTCTGTCTTCCACATAGTCTAGTCTGTGTGGTGATATCTGCTATTGAATTTTAAATTTGGTTTACTGTTTCCCTTGTTTCAAGGATTTCTGCTTGATCCTTTTTATAATCTCTGCTTCTTTACTGAAATGATCTTCACTTCCTGTATTTTCTTTCCAATGCCATTCTTTATTTTAAAGATCAATCTAACTACGTATTTTCTAAACTCCTTCTCTGGACATTTCTTCTGTGTTGTCTATGGATTCTATTATTGAAACATCTCGTTTTATTTGAGGTGCTTGGTTCCCTTGTTTTTCATGTTGTTTGTGTGTCTTCTCATCTAGTGGTATGGAATTTAGGCAGTACAGATTCTACCCTGTAGTCTTATAGTGTCCCTGAAGCCTTCCAGTACTTCACCTTTAAGGGGGAGACCAATATTAACAATATCCAATGCAAATAATATACCACCTTAAACCAAATGGCTCCTATTAAAGTGTTTAGTTTTGTCACAATATACATGAAGTATATTGTCACAACATAAATGAAATATTCAAATTATTGTCTTCAATAAAAATAGTAAGTTTTCAAAAAGGCTTTATTGTTTCAAATGATAGACAATGAGGGAACAGAAGTAGTGTAAGATATGATGTTTATGAAGGAAAGGGAGAGAAGACAAAGGTAAAAATTTATAGTAAGAGAGAAGAATCAATAGAGGTTGACTTTTAGTATGAGAGAAGTTAGAAAGAATCTGGGAGACAGTAGGTGAGAGAAATAAATATGTATAGACCTTTTACAATAGTAAAAATATAAGAATACACAACAAAACTGTTATATACTATTCATATGTCCCATCCTCAATAAATTGATGCATTAAAAAACATTTGGATTCAAAGATGGTAGAGGTATGAGAGAGAGGACAAAAAATAAATTAAAAAAAAGGAGGAAAGTTTCAATGAAAAATTCAATGAATGCTTCCCTGGTTTTCAAAGTTTCCCTCAGCTTCCCTTCTCTGCTGATAGGTGGGTTGTCTGAAGTTGATGTTAGCTCCAGTCCAGTGGGTGCTGGACTGGTTGGGTGGATTAGCCCACAGCAAGATGCCCTCATACACTCTTCAAGTCTTCCCACCTTTTGTAGCTGGCCCCTTCCAACCTACACATTCAGGACTCACTGAGCTGGAGAGAGCCCCAATTTTCTCTAGTTTCTTCAACCTGTGCTCCCTACAGGGAACTGTCCCTGGTCTCTGGCTTTGCACAGGCTTTGCCAGACCCAGACTGGCGCACGCAACTCAGCTGCAATCTCACAGACCCCTGGGCATCAGCGTTCCCAGGCCCTGTCTTGCTGCAGTCCCAAGATCTCAACGCCCTTTCAACTTGCTGAGAGACCACTAGGGATGCGCTCACACAAAGGAGCGACCCTGCAAAGAGGTAGTTAGATGGCAGCCACGACCACACTGAGCAGAAAGATCTCAGGTGCAATCTAACCTGCAGGTACACCAATATATCTCCAGGCCCTGGTCTGAGACCCCAGACAAGGAGGCCATGTGGCAGGTACTGTGACAATGAACTTCCAGGCAACAGCAGGAAGCAGGCAATTGGCTGGCAGTCTGCAGGTGGTCTGCAGGCTAAAGACAAATGATGGCAGGTGGACTTCAGGTGGTGGGTGCAAGAGGACAAATGGCAGATGATAGGCAGTGGTCACTGAGCAATCTGCACTCAACAGGCAGGTGATATGCTGGCAGATGGGCAGGTGATATGCTGGCAGACGGCAGGTGAACTCGGCGGATCAATGGGGTAAGCAGGTGATCAGTGGGCAGCGATGACTGCCTCACAGAGAAATAGTATTTCCTCTGCTTGAATCCCGAGTTTTGGAGAGACAGCAAATGCAGGCCTCCCTCTAGTCTTCCTTTTATTATTTACTTCCATTTTCTCTCATCCTTCCTCATAATCATCACATCCTATATCACTTTTATTTCTCTCCATACTACCATTCAAAATTGTAAACGCTTTCACCAACTTACTGTTATTACTGTGGGCAATAACTGATGACACTATTTCTTTTATTGTGACAATTAACATTGGAGATGTCCTAGCAGGAACTAACTGATTAATGCTGTATATTGTTTGCATTGTTTGTTATTTGTATCTGTCTCCCACTAAACAGTGAGGTACTAGAAATCTTCAAGGACACTGGGAAGTCCACAGGGTTAGAAACTATCACTTCAGATCCACAGTGTTACATGGGCAGACACACACACAAAAAAGCAAGGGAACAAATTGCCCTAAACAAACCCAGATACTTTAATAACAATCCACCAACACCATAGGGGAAGAAATGTCAGAGAAGGTGTTTACAATTTTCCTAGTTAAGTTGATCTGTGAGGTAAAGGACGATGTAAGGAGTGAAATCAGAAAGACTCCTAAAGCACAAGAAGTAAAATCAAGAATCAAAAAATGGGATGATATCAAACTAAAAAGCTTCTTCACAGCAAGGCAAACTATCAAGAATGTGAAGAGAGAGCTTACAGAATGAGAGAAAAATCTTTGACCCTGCACCTCAGAGAGAGCATTAATCTCCAGGATATACAAAGAACTCGAAAAACTTAACACCAAAAAAACAAACAAACAAACAAATAAACTGATCAATAAATGGGCAAAGGAACTGAACAGGCACTTCACAGAAGAAGATATACGACTGGTCAATGAATATATGAAAAAAGTTCAACATCTCTAGCAATTAGAGAAATGCAAATTAAAACTACACTGAGATTTCACCTCATTCCAGTCAGAATGGTAATTATCAAGAATACAAGTAGGGGCTGGGGTTATGGCTCAGTGGTAGAACGTTTGCTTAGCATGTAGGAGGCACTGGGTTTGATTTTCAGCACCACATATAAATAAATGAATAAAATAAAGGTCTATCGACATCTAAAAAATATTTAAAAAAAAGAGAATATAAGTAACAATAAATATTGGCAAGGATGTGGGGAAAAAGGTACATTCATACATTGCTGATAGGGCTGCAAACTGCTGCAACCACTCTGGAAAGCAGTATGGAGATTCCTTAGAAAACTTGAAATGGAACCACCATTTGGACCAGTTATCCCACTCCTTGGTGTATACCCAAGGAACTTAAATCAGTGAACTACTGTGATGTATTCACGTTTATAGCAGCTTAATTCATAATAGCTATGCATGGAACCAATGCTGGTATTCTTCAACAGATGAATGGATAAAAACAGTGTGGAATACATACACAATGGAATATTACTCAGCTTTAAAGAAGAATGAAATGATGGCATTTGCTGGTAAATGGATGAAACTGGAGTATATCATCATAAGTGAAATAAGCCAATCCCAAAAACCAAAGGACAGATATGTGGATGCTAACACAGAATATGGGGGAAGGGAAGAAAAGATGTTGATTGCATTAGACAAAGGGAGATGAAGGAAAGGGAGGGGAAATGGAATTAGGAAAGACAGTAGAATGAATTGAACATAACTTTCCTATGTTTATATATGAATACATGACCAGTGTAACATCATGTTCAACTACAAGAATGGGATCCTATTTAGAATAAGTTATACTCCACATATGTATAATATGTTAAAATATACTCTACTTTCATGTATATCTAAAAAGAACAAATTTTTTAAAGTAGCTCAAATTATGAGTAACTCATAAATTATGATTATAATTTAATAATTATTTAATTAATTTAATTAATATTTATAAATTGCTTAGAAGAACACCAAACACAAAAGCTCTTAAGTGTTTGTTAAATAAAATTTGTATCCTTGTCTTTTCTGTCCTGCCTTTTGAAACTTAATGCAATATTAAAATTGGCAGCAAATTATTCAAGAGATTCAGCATGTCTTATGAGATAGTGGGATTTAGAACTTCTCCTGAGAGTGTGCAAATTAGTGAGAAGACATACCAATAAAAGAGAAACAATTTGCTGTGACAACAATGTCAGAGCAGCTACCATTTATTGAGCACCAATCATAAGCTAAGTGTTGAGCTAGCTGATCTAAATCCCACCTGGGTATTATCTTGAAAGAATCATTTTACTCATCAAGTGAAGCAGCATATAAGCTTTATCTCCCTGTGTTTCCCACCCTCAGAAACCTAGAAAATCACAGAGACAATTAAAAGAATACTGTTCTGTGAGCGAGTGTGCTAGAGGACAGGTGGATTAGGGGTGACAAAATCTTACCTCTGAATTAACAGACCATGTCCTTTAATTTTCTGTTATCTCAAGAAACAAGGGTTAACCTTATTTATTTATTCATTTTGAGACATGATCTTGCTAAGTTGCCAAGACTGGCCTACAACTTGTGATCCTCCTGCCTCAGCCTCTCAAGTTGCTAGGATTATGGGCATGTGCCACCATACTCGAATTTATTTAGTCATTTGATTTGAACTGCAAAGGACTTGTAAAGGAGAAATTAAGCAGGGCCTTAAGGAACAATTACAATTTGAATTGATGTATTTGCTTAGCATAAGATCTCCCTCATGGCAGTTACTCAATAAATATATTCTGAACATATTAATTAGTAAATCATGTAAGTAGAGATAGCTTTGAAGAGTGTTTTATTCAGAGAACAAAGTCACATAGTTTTTTAGAAAATACTTGGTTCACTTGTAACTGCATTGTCACACAAAATAGGTATCTAATAAAGTAAGTTTTAAGGAGCATTTTATAAACATTTGTCAAGCAATTCACAAGGGATGTAGGCAGGAAAATTCATTTTAGAGGCATGGAAAAATCTATGAATGTGAACGACAGTGCCACATACATAAGAGAAAAAGAAAGACATACTCTGCTCTCAAGGGGCTCATATTTCAAAGCTGTTATGTTACAGATCTGGAATCTCCCTCAAAGGCTAATGTGTTGAAGGTTTGGTTCTCAATGCAACAATACTCAGAGGTGGGGCTTTTGGAAAGTGATTGGATCATGAACCTCTAACCTCACTGGTGGATTAATCTATTCATGGATTCATAGCTGAATGGGTCATGGAAAAGTGGTAGAAACTGTAGAAGGTTGGATATGGTTGAAGGGAATGGGTCTTTGGGGTATGCTCTTGGGTACTATCTCTAGTCCCCAGCTGCTCCTTTCTCTGTTTCCCAGCTGCCATGAGGTGAGCATCTTTGTTCTCCTGGCCATGATGTTCTGCCTCACTCCAGGCTCAAAGCAATGAAGCCAGCTAGCCTTGGATATCTTTCAAATTGAGCCAAAATAAATCTTTTCTCCTTTAAGGAGCTTTCTCAGGTATTTTTGTCACAGGGACAGAAAAATAATACAATTTCATCAGCTATACATGTTCAACATGAATTAAAATCGGCTGGGAAAACAAAGGGAAAAAGTGAAAATGTCTAGGGGAGTTTTCCTAAAGTTATAATATTGAATCAATTTTGAAATCAGGTGCAGAAAAAGGACATTCTGGATAAAGGGAGCAGCATGAGTGAAGAAACAAACAGAAGTGAAAACAAACACTGAGATGAACAATTATGGAACAGGTGGAGGAATATTCTTTCTGAGAGTTATTTAGGGAAAACGTAAAGCTCACCCTTGTGGAGAGCTGGAATTCACCAGTGACCAGAGGCTAAACCCCATCTTCCATTAATGAGTGTGTGTATCACAAACTATGAGCCTTTATTCATTCATTTAGAAAATACTCAATAATACTTATTTATTTAGGAAATGTTATGGATCATCTAATACGTGCCAGGTCCTATTTTAGTACCTGATTTATTTAGTAGCAAATAAACAAAACCTTGTCCAAATAGAGCTTATATTATTGTCTGTGTGGAGGAAGGAGACAAAACTAATTAAACAAATAAAATACATAAACCACTACATAATCAAACTGGCTTTTTTTTTTTTTTTTGTGGTACTAAGGATTGAACCCAGGACCTTGTACATACTAGGCAAGCACTTTACCAACTGAGCTACATTTCTAGCCCACCACTACATAATCCCAAGTGCTATAGAGAAAAATAAAATTTGTAAGAAGGACTAGGAGTACTGGTGGATGTAATTTCAAATACACAGGAAAGGCCTTATGAAAGAAGTAAGGAAGAAGCCACAGGGTTTCTAAGGAAGAGCCCTACAGGCATTTAGAGCAATTACTGCAATGCCCTAGAATGGCAGTGGCAGTACAGTAGCAAGCTTGGCATTTTCAAGACACATTAAAGACAATATGGCTGGAGTTCAGAGAAAAGAAAGCAGTACAAGAAATGAGGTCAGAGATGTAATGGGTTAAAGAAATGCAAGTGTTATAGAAGACTTCAATTTTTATTCTGACTGGAATAAAAATCTTTAGAGGGTTTTGAGCAGATGAGTGACACACTCTGATTTAGTTTTAACAGAATCACTTGGGCTGCTGTGCTGAGAACAGAGTAAGAAGGGCAAGGGTACTAACAGGAAGATCAGATAGGAGGCTACTGTACAAATTTGTGTCAGAGATGGTATTGGTCCAAGGACCAATAGGCAGTTGGATGTTAGAGATTTTTAGAAGGTAAAGTTAGCAGAATTTCCTAACAGGTTTGACTATCTATAAGGGAAAGAAATAAGATTCAAAATGACAAAAATTTTGTAACTGGGTAACTGGAAAGATGATCACACTGCCATTCATTTAGATCAGGAAAGATGAAAGAAGACTATGTTTTGAAGAAAATTAAAGAGGACCAAGTTGAACTTGCTAATTTTGAAATACTTGTACAGAAGAGATGTCACATGGGGAGTAAGACAGCTGAGTCTACAAATCAGGGGAGAGACTCAGGCTGAAAGAAATATTTGGAAGACAACAGCATACTTAAGCCCAAGGAGTAGATCACTAAGGAAATGGATATAAACACATAAGACTTACAGGGACTGAGCCCTTGGATTCTCACAAATAAGCAAGAAAGGGGGTCAGAAAGGAGGATACAGAGGTAAAAATTAAGTTGTGAGAGATGAGAGATCATATTGAGGGGTCCAGGGTTTCTTGGGGTACTTGAAATAAAAGTAAGATTAGAGTTGATGTCTTGAGGTCAAAAGTGGCAGCAAGATTGTGATTTCTGGTTGACAGAGAAGGCCAGAGTTTGGCTAGGCCACCAGTGTCCTAGGGCCACTGTCCACTCCTACCAATGGCATAGTAAGCATAGAGTAAAGAGAGTCTTATTTTGGGCATACAGAGTTCAGCAGTGATTCCTTTTGCACAGAGTGAAGGTACTGTGGTACAGTCTCCTTGGGGATCTTATATTTGAATTTATAGCTATGGTTAAATACTGTCTTTTACATATAAACTGGGAATGGTTATATCAATTATTGTTCTTCTCTGAACGAATGTATTCCTTGAAGGCCAGAAAATCAAGCATTCCTCAAACAGATTTTAGCACCATCTGTTCTGACTAGTGCTACACAAACCTTTGAAAATTATGCTTTCATAATTTCACATTCCTCTGAAGAATATGTGTAGTCTTGAATTAAAATAAACCAAAACTCTGATTTTAGAATCAGTGTGGGAATGAATCTCAAGAGGGTATTCAGTCTAACTTTCAGCCTAAATTATAAAAGATGGAGGAGGATTGTACAAATACATGATTTCACAGATCCTTGCTTTATATCACAGTAACACAAACTTCTTTATTCCTGTATTTTGGTTTTGAGCAAAGGGTTAACAAAACTTTGCTCCATTTTGTATGAGAGTTTGACAGGTTAACTATTTGGCTATATTCCCTAATTGACCTGATAAAAATTTGGGTATTCACTACCTTGGCAGGGGGAAAAAAGTGTTTTTTGGAGTTATATTTAACATAATAAACAAAATGAACATATTTAAAGTGTATAATTTGATGAACTGTGATATGTATTTATATATTATTGGAGTGAATTTACCAAAAGTATTTATGCAACTTTCTTCATAAGAAATACTGATGTGTAGTTTTCCTATTTTTTATTGTCTTTTCCTGGTTTTGTTATTGGTTAACTCTTAAGTCTGAACTCAAAAGAGTGACTCCTCTTCTATTTTCTGGACATGGTTGTATAGAAATATTTTTCTTTCCTTCATTGTTTGGTAAAAGTAACCAATGGAACCACCTCAATCTGAACTTTACTTTGAAGAAAAATTTTAAAAAATAATTTTGATTATTTTGATAGATATAGGGTTATTCAGGTTATCGATTTCTTTTTGTGACAGCTTAATGTAAAAGGAATTTGTCTATTTTGTCTAAGTTGAACATGTACTGGTGTAAACATGTTCCTAATGTACCTTTATTGTTCCTTTACTTCCTTCTAGAACCTGTCAGATATCACCTCTCTCATGTTCCAAAGGCAATTTTTTTCTCTACTTAATCAATCTGACTAGAGGTTTATCAGTGTTATTAAACTTCTCCAAGAACCAGCTTTTAGTTTCATTTATTTTCTTTGTTGTTTTTCTGTCTTCTATTTTATAAATTGCTAGTTTTTATTTGCTCTTCTTTTTCTAATTCCTTAAGTAGAAAAGTACACCATTAATTTGAAATGTCTTCATAATATGAAGGTTTAATGTTGTAAATTTATATGTCATCACTGCTTTAGCTATGCCCACCAAATTTTGATATTTTCATTTTCATCAATTCAAAGGGTTGGAGGTGTAACAGCTCAGTGGTGGAATGCTTGCCTAGCATGCATACGGCCCAGGATTGAATCCCCAGGACTACAAAATAATAACAACAACAATAATAGCAATTTCCTTTTGATTTCTTTGATCCATGGATTATTGAGAAATATGAATTCTGTTTCTAAATATTTGAGAATTTTCTAGAAATCATTTTGGTATTGGCTTCTAATTTAATGCCATTGTGGTCCCTGATCACACACTGTATAGTATGAATCATTTAAAATTTATTGAGACTTCTTTTTACATCAAAGAATATGCGTGTGTACTAGAAAAAAATGTGTATTCTAGGGCTGGGGATATAGCTCAGTTGGTAGAGTGCTTGCCTCAAAAGCACAAGGCCCTGGATTCAATCCCCAGCACCACCAAAAAAAAAAAAAAAAAGTGTATTCTGATGCTGTTGGGTGGAGTATTTATAAAAATCAATTAAGACAAACTGGTTGACTATGTTGTTAAAATTTTCTATATCCTTGCTGATTTTTGTCTATCAATTGAGATGTTATTAAAATATTCAAATATATTCATTTACCCTTGTAGTTCCATCAGTTCTTACTTGAAGCTCTGTTATTAGATATATAAATGTTTAAAATTGTTATATCCTCTTGAACTGTCACATTATAATTCAAAATTAATCTCTTTAATCCCTGGTGATATTGTTTGTTCTGCAATACACTTGGATATCCTTTCCTTTGATTAGAGTTACTATAGTTTTCCTCATATTTTCCCACTCATTTACTCTCAAACTATTTGTCTTCATTTTATTTTTTTCCAGGAATTGGACTCAGGGACATTTAACCACTGAGCTTTGAACTCATGATCCTCCTGCCTCAGCCTCGGGAGCCACCAGGATTATAGGTGTGTGCCATGCCCAGCTGGAGTTCTTATATTTTAAGTGGTTTTCTTGTACACAACTTATAGGTAAATCTTGAACATAAAACCTCTGCATTTTAAACGCAGGTATTTGGACCATTTATACTTGAGTAATTATTAATATTATTGAATTTAAATCTACTATCTATTTAATTAATTAATTTTGAGGTACTGGGGATTGAATCATACATGCTAGGCAAGCACTCATCTGAGCTTCCCTCCGCCCACAGTTCCTCTATTATGTTTTTGTCATATCTCTTTTTTATTCTTTTTTCAAGATTCTTTTATGATGCCAATTTATTTTCTTTGTTGGATAATTAGTTATACCTATTTTTTCTTAGTGGTTTCTTTAACCTATCAATATACTTTGAAGTAATCTTATATCACATCACATTATATAATTCCATTTCCCTTTCTTTGTTTTATTGTCCTATATTTTGCTTCTATGTGTGATTAATTCCATAATGTTATTAATATATAACATATGTATATATTTGAAGTTATCTTCTAAGATTTTATATTTACTTACATATCTACCATTTCTGTTGTTCTTTGTTCCTTTCTGTAGATCTAAATTTTCACCATTTGGTACTCTCCCTGAGTGACTGCATTTAATATTTCTTATATGATAGGTCTGTTGATAATAAATTCTTTTAGGCATTGTATACCTGAAAAAACACTTCACCTTCACTTTTGAAACATTTTCACTTGGTATAAAATACAGGGTTTTTTTTGTTTGCTTGCTTTTCTCAGTAAAGAATTTGCTACACTACTGTTTTTTTTTTGTACCAGGGATTGAGCTCAGGGGCACTTAACCACTGAGCCAAATCCCCATCCCTTTTTTGTATTTTATTTAGAGACAAGGTCTCACTGAGTTGCTTAGGGCCTTGCTAAATTGCTGAGGTTGGCTTTGAACTTGTGATCCTCTTGCCTCAGCCTGTGCAGCTGCTGGGATTACAGGCATGTACCACTATGCCCATCTTGCTGCACTGTCTTGTGGCTTGCACTGTTTTCATGAGAAGTCTGCTATCATTCTTATATTTGTTCCTTAATATAAAATGTAAATGTTCCCCATTACGTACTTTTAGAATTCTTTATCTCCACTTTAAGCAACTTACTTATGGTGATTATGAAGTTCCTTAATGTATGTTTCATCTCTTTTTTTGCAATTTGGGTTTATTGAGTTTGTTGGGCCTATGGTTTTGTAGTTCTTATTAAATCTGGGAATTTCCCACCATATTTCTTCAAATATTTTTTCTATTCACCACTTTTCCTCTCCTTTGGATATTTCAGAAGTAGGCTGCCTAAGGGTTTCCCACAGCTCAATGATGCCATTTATTTAATTTTTCAGTCTTTTCTCTTTGTGTTTGGATAATTTTGGATAATTTCTATTCCTATGTTTCCAAGTTCACTAATTTTTTCTTCAGCATTGTCTAATCTGCCTTTATCTCATCCAGTGTATTTTTCATCCCATTGTCATTTTCATTCCTTGAAGTCTGATTTTGGTCTTTTTTTTTTTTTTTTCAATCTTCCATGGCTCTTCTTAAGAGGAAAACATGAAACTTTTTCCCATTCTTTCAAAGCTTTTTTCCAGCTCATTAAAATGAATCAGAGCACCTGAATTTAAGGATAATTATGATCATTAGGGATTATCTGCTCCCTAGTGAAGAAACTTTTAAAGGAAACTTTTTATTTTGGCTGATAAGAATGCAAACTATTCCTGGTTTCATAAGAACTGTTCTATCCATTCCTTTTCACTGCATTCTTCAAGTAATGTACTGATCAGTAAGTCATAAGCTAAAGACTCAACAAAAATCCCTTGAAGATCTCCTGAATTCTATTTCTTGTAATCTGCCTTGCCAATTCTAATCATCATGGGCTCCCTATATTCTCAACTCTGCCTCCCAAACTCAGGGAGACCTCTAGTCTGTTTGGGTTCTGCCTATCTGTCTTATGATCTGAAAACTGTAGGAAGTAAATTAAGGAAACCATGGGACTCACCTTCACTGCACCATTGCTCATGGTGTTTGGTTTTTTTCAGTTTGTCTTGATATTTAGTCATTTAAGGTAGATTGGTATGTTAGTTTACTAGCACTACTGTAATAACATACCACAAACTGGTGACTTTAAACAAGAAAATGTATTGTATCACAGTTCTCAAGCCCAGAAGTCCAAAATCAAGTCCAAAATCAAAGTTGTCAGAGATGGTTCCATGTGAGTGCTGTATGGGAAGGATTTGTTCATGATCTTTCTCCATGGCTTAAAGATGACCATCTTCTCCCTAAGTCTTTTCACATATTCTTCCCTCACTGTATGCCTTTATCCATATTTTCTTCTTATCACAATATCAGTCATATTGGATTAGGGTCCAGACTAATCACTTCCTTCAAATTTTATTACCTGTTAAAGGACTTATTTCCAAATAAGGTTACATTCTCAGATCATGGGGATTAGGACATTAACATATGAACTTTGGAGGGACAGAATTCAACCCAAAACAGTCAGTCTTTGTCACTCCAGCATGACCAGAAGTAAAAACTGACAAACTATATTTGAATAGTTAGAAGCAAAAACACCTGGTAGCCAGTCATACCTTTGATTTTCCTTGAGCACAATCAGTCTTGTTACACAGCATGTGCCCTACAGACGCCATGCAATTTCTGCCAATGAAGTTGTTAGAAGACATACTGGCTGCTGTCATAAAGATGGTTTCTAAGCCAGGATGACTCCTGCAAATGCCTGGTGTGAATCTCATCTCCTTGCATTTCAGCAAACTTCTGGGGTAGATAAAGGTCTAAAAATATGTTCCCAGGCTGAGTACATAGCTCAGTGGTACGGTGCTTGCCTAACACGGATGAGCCCTAAGTTTGACTGCCAGCACTACAAAACAAAACATAACAAAACTCCCAGTTGGCTATATCAAATGCTGCACAGACTGTTGCAAGGGTTGTCCTATAAGACAAACACCTGATACCACACTGCTAGCAAGTTATGGTTCATGTTCTATGTCCTAATGAGCACCCTGAGGCCAAGTATAACCCCACAATATGAATGTATAATAGGGTCTATGCAGATTCACAATAGATGCTGCATCATTCCTTAACAGTCTTCTACTCACATTAAATGTCTACAGTTAACATTAATATTTCTTTCTAAAATGGTTTCCAGAATGGTTTCCAAAATATTCATCACTCTGGCTGCCTTTCTGTAGATTTACTTATGAGCTTTATACTTCTTAAAGGAATTTAGCATATTAGGAAATTATTTAAACCCTACAAGACTATGCAAATAAGAAGTCTGTAACACAAGTTCAATAAAAGTTAATCAAATAAATAATCTGAATGACGATAATGATAATGACAACAGCAACAGTGTATTATTCATGAACAACTATAATATACCAGGCACCAACTAGTTATTTGACAAAACTGATTTAAGTGTCACCTTAATAAGGTAGGCATATTCATTTTCCAGAACAGAAGTTAATCCATCAAGGTAATAGAGCTAGTAATTAAAAATTATCCCAAGGTCTATTTGATTCCAAAGCCTGATTTTTTTCCCACTATGACTTACTTTTTTTTTTTCTGATCTTAACAAACATTAAAAAAAAAGTTAATTACAGGTTGGGGTATAGTTCGGTGGTGGAGCATGTTAGCACATATAAGGTCCTAGATTCAATCCCCAACACCAAAAATCAAATCAAATCAAATCAAATCCAGTCATATATTAGGAAATGCCCCATACATAATTCTAGTTTTACTGTTCTATGGGACTTCCATATTTAAGTAGACATACTGGACATGCCAGTGATCTGTCAATATACAAAACTTAATGGAACTACACTGATGATTATTTTTTATAGTAGCAATTGTACAATTTTAATAGCCCCAATGTACTCTCCAAAATAAAGTGCTATAATTACTTTACCTCATCATGCCTAACAGATTGGTAGTGGTTAAACGGTTTATACTATAGGGGTTAACAGTAGGGACACTGGAGTCAGACTGCCTGGGTTTGATTACAGTTCTACCATTTGCTAGCTATGTGACTGTACATAAGTAATACTTAAGTTCTGTGCCTTAATTTCCTCATCTATAAAAAGGAACTTACCATATTCATTTCATTGAATCAGTGTAAAACACTTACTTGCTTAGACTAGTGCTCAGTTCAAAACAAATACCACTTATAATTTTTACACTGTTCGAAGTACTATCCTTTTCTAGCTTTCCAAGCTTTATATCTTTCCATTCTCTCCACCTACATTTTCCACATTACTACTTAAAACTCAGGTTTCTAAAATTTTACTTCCACTAAGTCAGCTTTTCTGCTTAAGAATCTGTAAAAGCTCTTTACAAACTATTATATGAAAGTCTAATTTCCTCTGCCTGGCTTTTTAAGTCTTCTGAAAATCCAGTAGCCTCTTTGCATAACTTCATTTTCCACTAACTCACCACCCTGTTAGCCTCCTCTTTTAATACCAGGTAGCTTGTTGTTTTCTATTTTCTTACAAGACATGCTCATTCCTGGTGCTTCCCTGCCTTCATTTAGGCTAATATCTGATTCCTTTTTCACTTAAGATATTTTCCACCCTTCTCTTCCTAGTTCCTAAACAGTATTTCTTATCCATAAAACCTGTCATTCATTTAGTTATTAGATGAACACTTACTAATTTTTCCTATAGGATTGTGGTATTCCAGCTATAAGGGATTCAGTACCATTAAAGATATAAGGAAATTTTCTTCTTTCTATGAACTTTTAAGGAATATTTCTTACAAGAAGTTTCAGCACTTCTTTTCATATTCTGTTTCATGTCTTCAATCAGCATGCATTTCTTACACACCTACTCTGTCCTAGGGAGTAAGTGGTAAATAAGACAGTACCTCAAGAATAAATAGTCTAGAAAAGAAAACAGATAGTCATCAAGGAATCACATATGTTCTGAGTATTACCAACAGTATGTGTAGAATTCTAGAAATGAATGTAACAGGAGAGTTACTACAGTTAGGAGTTAAATGAAGGTCTATCAGAGAAAATGACATTTAAGCTAACACCTGAATAATGAGTGGGGGTTAGGCAGGTGAAGAGTAAGAGAAGTATGTGTCAATATAGAAGCAACCTGTGCAAAAGCCATGAAGCAAAAGCCAGTATACACAGACAAGGAAAAACAAAAGGCAAAAACAATAACTATTGGCTTTAAGTGAAGAAAAATGAATGAGAAGTTAAATACTGTGCTGATTAAGAGAAATATGTACAGATGCTCCTCAACTCAGGAGGGAGTTACATTAGATAAACCCATTTGTAGGTTGAAAATATCATTAAGTCAAAAACGCATTTAATATACCTAACTTACAAAATATCAAAGTTTAGTCAAGCCTACCTTAAACTTCTCAGAATACTTATGTTAGCCTATGGTTGGGCATAATCATTTAACATAAAATCTATCTTATAATAATGTATGGACTATAATTTATTGAATACCTGCATTCAAAAAATGCTGGCAACACCAGATACTATAGAGCATTGGTTGCTTATCCTCATGATCAGGAGGCTGATTGGAAGCTTCAGCTCACTGACACTGCCCCTCATATGCACACTGCATATTCCAAACACAGGAAAAGATCAAAATTCAAAATTCAAATTACAGTTTCTACTGAATGCACATAACTTTGGTACCACTGTAATGTCAAAAAATTCTAAGTTGAACCATTATAAGTTGGAAACAATCTATATAAGAAAATTACTTTTTCAACTATAAAGTAAAACTATTAGACATACACAAGTCACCTGTCCAAGATTTTAAAAGATAAACCTATGTTGAGATAAAATGAAAACTGAATGGGAAGGGAAATCAGTCTGCTAAATCAGGTAAGAAAAATAATCAATAAAATTAACTGAAAATGAAACATAAGAAATGATAACTGATATAGTTATTCCTTTCAAACAAGGATTTCTGAACCAGGATACCAAAACTGAAACTGCACAGTTCAGATAAAACGGGTAAGATGAATGGTAGCCATTGTGATAAATGTGTTCAGTTAGGACTGAAAAAAATCTGGGGGCCTCATAGCTTTTATAGAATATGAACAGATACAATTTCTAACACATAGTACCACCTTGCAAACATCAAGGATAGAAAAAGTATACTATTCATTTGGGGATGACATCTTATCCTACTATTGGACAGTTTGTGAAATAGATAACAAAACTTCAAATGTGAGAAATAAAACAACTTTTCAAAGCACATTCTCCTTTAACACTTTTTAGGCACAAATTGCTTATGAATAGTCCCCTTTAAAGATTTGACTCTATATGGTCTAGTCTATTATTCTTCAATATTCTAAGGTAGGATTATCTAATAGCTAAAGAATGGTAATTGTACCTCAGAAAAACTTAAGCACATGTTCTATGATTTTCTGATGTTCTGAAAACAAAAGCAAGCAAATAAACATATTACATGGAATTTCACAGGTAAAGGGTTTTTTCAAACAGGTCATTTTCCATAATAATGCTGAGCCCTGAGTTCATAAGCCAGTAAGAAATGTGGGACTCTAAGTGTATATCAAGTGTAAAATATTTACTGGATGTATGAATAAGTGGATACACATCTGAATGAAGAAGGAAAAAAAAGAAAATAAGAAGCAAGAAAGGAAAGAAAATAAGGGAGGAATGAAATTATAATATACTATAAAATCTAAGAAACAGTGGAAGGAAGGGCTGCTGATGTAGCTCAGTGGCAGAGTGCTTGTCTACCGTGTGTGAGGCCCTGGTTTTGTATTCCCAGCATTGCAAATAATAATAATGATAATAAGTAATAATAAATATTTAAAAAGAAGTACTAGAAGAAGTGATTGGGAAGTTACCACTCTGCCCTAATAAACAATAAACCTGAACCACTGTTATATCAAGCTATTAAATTTCTCTTTAAAATAAAACCCTAATGGTTGAGGTAGGAGTGAAGTTCAGTGGCGAAATGCTTGCTCAGTATGTACAAGACCCTGGGTTTAATCCCCAACACCAAACAAAACAACACAACAACCCAGTGGCATTTTAGAACTGATTTAAGTTTTTTTAAATTGAAAAAGACTTCATAAGCAAAGACAACTTTGTATAAATCTGTTAATGTATATATAGTATATACACTATCATTTTATTTTATTTACTTTTTGATACTGTGGATTGAACCCAGGGGTGTTTTACCACAGAGCTACATGCTTAGTCCTTTTTACTTTGTATTTTGAGACAGGGACTCATTAAATTTCTGAGGCAGGTGTCAGACTTCAATTCTCCTGCCTCAGCTTCCAAGTCATCAGGATTACAGGCATGCCTGGACACTATCATAGTTACAGCTTAATTCAAATGCAATAATTTACTTTTGGAACCTCATTAAAAGCTATTTTGGGACTTACATACATTGAACATTAAGTACAGTAAAAAATAAAAGCCAGGCACAGTGGTGCATGCCTATAATCCAAGAGGCTCAGGAAGCTGAGACAGGAGGCAAGTTCAAAGCCAGCCTCAGCAACTTAATGAGACCCTGTCTCAAAGAAAAATATAAAAAGGGCTGGGGATGTGGCTCATTGGTTAAGTGCCCCTGGGTTCAATTCTGGTACCAAAAAGTAAAGGTAAAAATAAATTTTAAAATACACACACACACACACACACACTAATAAAGGGGGACCATGAAAAAAATCCCACCACTTATACTACAGACATATGGTTAATTTTATGATTTTTAATCAAAAAGCAAATCTGTCACTATTATCATAGCATTAATTAAAAGGTCAAAAGACATAATTAATGACTAAACAAGTTAGACTACCTTTCTGGTATGAAATTCCACATAGCTGAGCTAAGCACACAATATTATAAACTGGTTTCACTGTCAATTAAAAGGGCTGGGTTGTGGCTCAGTGGTAGAACCTCACCTCACATGTGTGAGGCACTGGGTTCAATCCTTAGCATCACATAAAAATTAGTAAATAAAAATAAAATTATTGCATCCATCTACAACTAAAGATTTTTTTTTTAAAAAGTAAAATTTAGAGCAGGGTATGATGATGAATGCCAGTAATCCCAGCTACTGGCATTAGCTCCCAATCTCAGTTATTGGGAGGCTGAGGCAGGAGCAGCACAAGTTGAGGTCAGTTTCAGCAACTTAGTGAGACCCTATCTCAAAAGGGGTTTAGCTCAATAGTAAAGTGCACGTGAGTTCAAGTCCCAGTACCAAAAATAAAGTAAAATTTATATGTAATAATGTATTTTTCACTTTCATTCATGTTTTCAACTTTGAAAAATTTACCTTTATAATAAATCTTACCTCATTGTATCTGTTGCTGGGAATTTGATGCTTGTTTTCCGAACTTCCATATCAACCACCAAACCTTGAACTACTGGCAAAGTATACTGGTAATTTCTAAAGTCCTGGGCAGAAGAAGGTTAAAGTAAAATAAAGAATTCATCAGTAGTAGGATTTGACTTACAGTAATAAAGTTAGCACAAATGGAAGGAATGTCAATACTGAAAGATTCTATTTATTTAAATAAAGAAAATATATAAAGAAAGCCCTACTGGATGTATTCAAGCTCTCTAATTAGTCTGAAATTCTTATAAGGAAATAAACCAAATAGTTTTCTATACCCTTATATACAACATTTAAAAAAAATTTTTTTAATTATTTTTTATTTTTACAGACTGCATTTTGATTCATTGAACACAAATGGGGTACATCTTTTCATTTCTATAGTTGCGCACCCTTATATACAACACTAAACAAATACTTGAATGCTTACTCTGCTTTAATATCATTTAACATTTTCTATATTTCTATATTGTTAAAGATGTCTTCTCCCTCTAAAGTAAGCTTCAAAAAGGCAGGGAATCTCACTTATTTTGTTCTTGCTAGATCCCTAATGTCAGGAGCACCTTAGTACTCAATGAGTATTTATAAGGAAACACACACACATATACAGCCCCTATCCAGTGTGACTGAAGCAAAATGAGCAAAAGTGGTAGGAGTTCAGGCCAAAGTGGTAGTATACTGCTAGGTTTCATAGGTTCTTATAGGTAATCACAAGACTTTTGACTTTGCTCTAAGGAGACTTTTGACCTGTTAACAAATCTGCCTTCTCTATAAAGAACAGGTGGTGAGTAAGCAAGTGTGAAAGAGGTGAGACAGACACAATAAAACATCTGGGTAAGAGAGAGTGAAACTTAAACCAGTATGTTAATAGTTCAAATAGTGGTGAGAAGTTGTTAGATTCTAGATAAACTCTGATGGGAAAATCAACAATATTTGCCACTGGCTTGGATGTGGAATGTAAAAAGGACAAGAGTTTTAAAAAGATTATAAATTTATGGCCAGGATTACTAGAAGACCAGAATTGCCCTTTACTGTAGAATATGTAGAATATGATGGAAAAGGGAGGGTGTTTCTAAGTAACTTTACTGTATTACTTAACAACAGAGATCAAGAACATTGATAGGAACACAAAAACATCCAGCACCCTACAAGGTAAAATCACAAGGTCTGCATCCAGTGAAAAATACCAAGCAAAGAAGCAGGAAAATACAACTCAAAATAAGGAAAACAAAGCAAAGCAGAACAAAATAATCCATGGAAACTAAGCTAAAACTTATACAAGATGTTAGAATTATCAGTCAAGGACATTATAAGAGTTATTTTAATTGTATTCTAGGTGTTCAAAAAGCTAAGTAGAAGCATAAAAGACAAAGTCACCCAAGTAAAACTTCTAGAGATAAAAATAACAATTAGTTTTCTTTTTTTAATGGATAGAATTAATGGTAGCTTAAATATTGAAAAATGAAAGTTCATTTAGTGAACTTAAAGTCCTTAGAATTAAAAACTAAATGAAACAGAGGGAAAAAACTATAAAATAAATAATTATTCACCTGTGCAACAAATTTCACGAATCTAATGTATATATAATTGGAGTTCCAGAAGGAGAGAAGGAGTAAATGGAAAAAAAATTTCATAAAAACCATGAACCCACAAATCCAAGAAGTTCAGTGAATCCCAAGCACAGGAAACATGAAGACAACTACACCATGGTACACTATAATCAAATTGTTCTAAATCAGAGACAAAAGAAAAATTTTAAAGGAGACAAAGAAGAAAACAATGTTATATAGAGAGGAACAAACACAAGAAAGAAAACAGAATTCTCATCTGAAACAAACTAGAAGATAGTGGAGGAACATCTTTAACAACTCAAACAACATTGCCAAACTAGAATTTTGCATCTGGCAAAAATATCTTTTAAATATGAAGAAGAAATAAAACTGCTAGAAATACAAAAGCTGAAAGAATTCATCACCAGTGAACCTATACTACAAGAAATGTCACAGGCAATTATTCAGGCAGAAGAAAATGAAACTGGATGGAAATACAGAGTTGCACAAAGGAATGAAGAGTGCTGGATGTGGCAATTAATTGCTGGGTAAATGGTTTACAAAAGTGACCATTTCAATGCTCTGAAATTAGACCAAAGGTATGGGACACACTGTAAAGTGTTTTTCATGGAAACTACTGAACTTCAAGTAAGAACAACAGAGATGAGTCTGTGACCTTCTTGCCTAAGGCTGTCCCCATGCACTGCTTAGTCCAACCAGAGAATGATAGTGGCCTTTAAAAGATAAGGCCACTTATCTTTTAGCTCTTATCTAATAGCTCTGTTAGGCTGAGGCCACCAACCTGTTTGGAGCAAGTTATGTATAAATGTAGACTAGTCAGAATTTAAGGAGGAGTTCTGGAAGGTGAGACAGTCATAGTGAGCTTTAGACACATTCCAAATATCTGGAATTGACCTTGGTCTACATATATGCAGCAGAGAAAGAAATAGATAGACCCAAGTTGACCAACATTTTGTCCAAAAGAATCAGCGCCTTTATATGTATAGAGAGAAATGAAAGCGCCCAACAAATAAGAAAATAATGAAGTTTAAACCCAGTCCATATATAGAACCATCAGCAGAGCCTTACTGGCTTGAGGTATTTGAGCACAACCTTTGACCAATTTTTGGCTGAATAGTATCTTTCTCTCTCTCCCTCCGCCTCCCCCCTTACACACACACACACACACACACACACACACACAGGATGCCAGTATTAAAATGAAAACAAGACAAAATGCTAAATATCTTATTTATACCTCCTGTCCTAATAAAAATTCTGCAAGGTCACTAATAAATTAAGTATATAATTAGGGTTGGAATCCTATAGTATTTCACTACATAATTTCAAAAGGGCATATATGTTTTGTTCTCCTCTAACATAAAACTTCATCTTCCTTAAGCAGCAGGCAGATGACTATCAATAAAATAATAAAACCCTCTCTTCCTTCTCCCATAGAAATTCCAGTAAGAAAAAAAGAAAACAAAAATTCCCAACTTACTGCAAGAAGATTCATGATGGTATGCCCTGTCTCTCCAAACAATGGCTTTCGAAATCTGACACTGAAGAGTGGGCAAGGATAAACTGTGGAAATGAGAAAAGATCAGAATGTTAGGCAGCTTAAAATTCTGGGCAAAGAGACATCAAGGATAATATAATTTTCAAAATTTAATATTACAAAGGCTCATTAGAACATATTAAATTTAGGGCTCAAAAAGTATTTAGCAAGGGGGCTGGGGTTGTAGCTCAGTAGTAGAGTGCTTGCCTAGCATATGTGAGGCCCTGGGTTCGATCCTCAACATCACATAAAAATAAATAAACAAAGGTATTGTGTCCATCTACAAATAAAAAAAAAATTCAAAAGGAAGTATTTAGCATGACAGCAGACAAATCTTAAGCCAGAATAAGCATTTTGCTTCAGTTGTTCCAAAAATGACCCAAAAGTTCTTAAGAAGCAATCTTCTTCAAACTGGATTGATGTGATCCAGGAAACATTCCTCCGTGCTCAAGAAGTTTAAGAGTTCACTCTTCTATGCCTCCTAACCAGGACCCTCCTTAGGACAGACAAATACCAGTTGATAATAATACTGGCTGGCTCATCCCTCAAGCTTATAGGTTTGACATGCTAGAACAAGTCAAGATACACATGTTGCTCTCATGCAATCCTTATCTTTCTGTGCTTCATTTAGCTGATTCACTTGATCCCTTCAGATCCATCCAAAGGTAGGTTGGTCTAAGAAGTGTTTTTGTCTAACTCCATTCTTGGTCAGGTAGAGACCATCCTGAAACTCTCAAAGAACTTAACCTTAAAAGCATTTCTATCTTAACACAGTGCACCACTGTAATAATGACTTCTGTAAGCCTTTCTTACAAAGATTCCCAAGAGCCTATAACCAGGTCTTAGTCATTTCAGAACTCCCAGGATTCCTGATACATTGGTAGACCTTGATTAAGTTCTTACTGAATGAATAAATAAGTGAAAGAATAAAGCTGATTTGCTGAGTGCACAGACTGTTTTATGGTATATAAAATAATGTTTCATTTATCACCTCATTTGTTCCTTTTAATATCTAGTGTTAATATATACAGCAAACATTAAATTACAAAAAACTGTCAGAGATTTTGAGTGAAACTGATAATCAGAAGGCCCTAGTGACTAGCCCAAAATTACCGAGTTAGTAAGTGATAGAGCTGAAAATCTTCTTCAAGTGGTCTGAGTTTTAAACTCTAAGAGCTTTTAATTAGGCAAAGATACAAAGTTTAAAGTTTGCATTTAACATTTAAAGTCCTTTTTTTTTTAACTCAAAACTCAGTGCACTGCCACAGCCACGGTCAAAGAACTCTTCTGTAGTCCTTACTAACTGAGAATGCCCTCCATAACATAGCTTTAAGTAGCTGTTAGGTTACATTAAAATATAATTCATCATAACTATTTTCCAACAAAGTGACAATAAACAGGCTCACAATATACTACAGATTTACTGCTAAAAATTTCTTAAATTCAAATTAATTTTTCTGGAGATGATTGTGTTTTTATCAATGAACCATGAAAACAGTAAATTTATTTATTTATTTTTAGTACTGGGAATTTAATCCAGGGTCACTTTAGCACTGAGCCACATTTTTATTTTTAATTTTGAGACGGTCTCTCTAAGTTGCTTAGGATCTCCCTATGTTGCTGCAGCTAAACTGTAACTTGCCATCCTCCTGCCTCAGCTTCTAGAAGTGTGGCATGCGCCACATCTGTCAATTTACAAACTAATAACCACTCACTTGCTCATTTATATTTTTACTCCTTCCCATTACACCCAAAATAAGTAGAGAGACTGGCCACATTTAGCCCATTTATTTCAAAACACTATTTCTGAATTGTATCACCAAATTAGAAGGGCTCGGAATAGTTTTAAGACTTACTAAATCATCATGCCTTGGTTATGGCTCAGAAGAAAATGTTTTTTAACTACTTACGTCGATATTCAGCTCCAAGTCTCAACATTAGTCGGATGGGAAACACTTTAGCCCAAGGAGTTTCCCACTTCTGGATAAGAATCCCAAACAAGTAAGGTGGGGTTGGGAGAACTAGGTCTTGAAGTGACTGATAGGTAGATGTCACATATAAGAATCCACCATGTTCTTTACTGCCGAGGAAACTTTGACTGAAGAAGGAATGTCCCAAGTTGCCCACAACATTCCCTAAAACAAAAAAGTTCATTATTTATTGTCTATTAGTAAATAGATCTCTCTCTCTCTCTCCTCCACCTCCTCCTCCTTCTTCTCTCTCTCTCTCTCTCTCTCTCTCTCTCTCTCTCTTTCCCTCTCTCTCTTTTAGCAGTAATGGAAATTGAACCCCAGAGTTCTATCACTGAGTCACACTCCAACCCTTTTTACTTTTTATTTTTAGACAAGATCTCACTAAGTTGCCCAGGCTGGCCTTGAACTTGCAATTCTCCCAGTAGCTAGGATTACTTTATTTAGAGACACAGTCTCACTGAGTTGCTTAGCGAGTTGCCTGCTTTTGCTGATGCTGGCTTTGAACTGGCAATCCTCCTGCCTCAGGCTCCCAAATCACATGATTATAGGCATACACCACTGTGCCTGGCTACAAATGTTATTTATTAAGTACTTTTTAATTCAAATAGTTTTATAAGTAAAAGAACAACAAATATATCAGCCCTTCATTAAGGGGACATTTTCCTCGTTTAGAATTACAAAGAGGCTGGGCCCAGAAGTGCATGCCTATAATCCTAGCAGCTCAGGAAGTTGAGGCAGGAGGATCATGAGTTCAAAGCCAGCCTCAGCAATTTAGTAAAGCCCCAAGCAACTCAGCAAGACCCTGACTCAAAATAAAAAATAAAGGGTTGGGGTTGTGGCTCAGTGGTTGAGCACCTCAGGGTTCAATCCCTGGTAACAAAAAAAAAAAAAAAAAAAAAAAAAAAAAGAAAGAAAAAGAAAGAAAGAAAAGAAAGAAAAGAAAAATTACAAAGAACTGTTCAATAATAGAATAACAGGGGTTGGAGTTATGGCTCGGTGGCAGAGTGCTTGCCTGGCATGTGTGAGGACCTGGGTTCGATACTCAGCACCACATGTAAATAAATAAAATAAAAAATCCATTGACAACTAAAAAAAAATTTTTTTAAATTGAAGAACAACAGATATGTTCACTAGATAGGTACAAGGGTCCTTTGAAAGTTCTTAAAACAAAAACACAAAATAAAGAAATTCCCATCAGAGAAGGTTATGCTTGCTTTACCAGAAAACTAGAGTTTATCCCTGTAGACTTAGACTCCATTTGTGAAGTGGGAAGGTATACTGATGATAGGATCCAAAGAAAAGGGAACACCTCCCTATAAAATTCAGAGAAGTGCTGTGGTGTACACCATACTGCCCTGAACATTAACACTACATTTTACATTTGAAATAGTACTTTTAAGAATAAAGGGGTAGTATTCTTGCCTGAGCATTAGCCAACCCAACTCTGGTTGCACAATTAAGCTGCTAGGCCAGATCTATAAAAACAAAACAATCCCCATGTCAAGGAAGAAGTATAGTTTTTGCAAACAAACAAACAAACAAACAAACAAAATCTGCAGATTTCAAAGTCACAGAGATATCTGTTTGAATACTAGTTTGAACATTCACCACTATAGAATCGAGGCAAGTTAATCCTGGGAGCACCAACATCTGTGTAGAATGAGGGAAATTACATTAAATTTCAAACTTCTTGCGAAAAATAAATTGTAGAATATATAACATATATATGTAAAAAAATATGTATATATATGTATGTAAAATGCCTAACAGCATTAGCTAGGCAATGTGTTCTCAAAAATTATAACTATTATTGTTCTAATGTAAATATACATATAACAATTAGTTGAATCTTACAGGATTTCTTTTTCGTTACCAAAGACTGTAGAGCAAGATTTGTATAAATTTTCATTTTGTCTGGTACTCACTGCAGAATTACAGATAGAGTGGCAGAACTTTTAGGAGATCAGATCCCCAAATTCACCACTGCTTTTTTACCACCTCCCCTGCCAAATCCTACAATTCTAGGATACTATAAAAGACACTCCATATCAAGGAAAAATTCAAAAAACAGGTTGTAGAGAGGAGAAAACCTTACCCAGGTTTGGCAGGGGAGGGGAAAGATGGGAGATAAGAGATGAAAGAATTGTTTCCCTCTGCAGTAGAGGGTGCATGATAATATTCCTCTAAAGGTCTAGTGACAGTATGCTATGGTTTAAAAATGCGCTCCCAAAAACATGTTGGAAACTTAATTCCCAACACAATAGTGTTGGGAGGTGAAGCCTAATGAGATTAGGTCATGATGGCAGAGTGAATGGATTTATTATGATATTATCATGGGAGTGAGTTTATTTAAAAAGGACATTTTACCCCTTCTTGTTCTTTTGCCCCATCTTTGCCCTTCCACTTCTGTGGAATAGCACAGTAAGAATGTTCCTTCTGTCGCGTTCCTTCTGCCCGCAGAAAGAGACACGACAAACTGGTTGTTCATCAGAGCTCTTTATTGTTCTTCTTTATTGTCCTCCTTGTTCTTCTTGTTCTTCCTCTAACAAGGAAGTCACAGTCATTATATATGAATCATGAGCCAATCAGGTTACAGAGCATGTGGGGAGAGCCAATCAGGTTACAGAGCATGTGGGGAGAGCATGATTACTATATAGAATACACTAGGGGCATGAAGAGAGCACGCAGCGAGTACGAGTCACCTCGTCCAATCAGGTCAACTTCCTTAAGCAGTGTCAGCTGTTTGTTGCAAACCAGGCCGCCCCGGCTTAGTGCCAGGCGCCATATTGAAGTCCCTGAAATGTTGCAAACCAGGCCGCCCGGGCTCAGTGCCAGGCGCCATATTGAAGTCCCTGAAATGTTGCAAACCAGGCTGCCCCGGCTCAGTGCCAGGCTAGGGTGGGGTCCGCGAACCCCGACACCTTCCATCTCCAGAACTGTAAGAAATAAATTTATGTTCATTATAAATAACCTAGTCTGTGGTACTCTGTTAAAGTGGCACAAAACAGACTAGGACATAACATAAATTTATGCTTCACAAAGACTGTCCTAGTGAATATACCTCAGAGGTAAAAAGTATGTTGCGTGGTACTCAAAGAATTCATTCATTATTTCTTTGGGGATTCCACCATGAGAGCCTAGAATCTATTACTAGTTATTTTTCCACAGATTCTTATTTCCTTTCCTTTCTGCCATTACCACTTAACAGCCTCCTCATTACAATCATTCATTCTTCATCATGTCCCTTCCCATGATCAAAATCATCTTTTATCCTTAAAGCATTTATTTTCTTTCTTTTTTTTTAGTGTGGATCTCCACTGTCAATCCTAATGAGTGATTTAGACTATGATTAACCATCTCATACATAAACAAGTAAAATTCCACAGTTGTAGACATTAGCAAAAATAAAATGCTGGGTATAAGAATTTGACAAGGAAAAAAAACCAGAAGTTTCATTTAAAGATAATCTGGGGCTATGAACTCCAAAAGTCTGTTATATATTGAAGGATATGAAAAATGACAACCCCCCAAAACTGTCTGACCTAGTGCAAGATGGAGGTGGAAGGCAATCATTAATCCTCTCTCAGTAAATCCTTTCCCAGTAACAATGGGCCTGGGGGTTCATCCCCAGCATCTCCACCAAAAGCAAACATTCATCCCTTCTCAACCACAATGGGTCCTGAAGGGAGGAGGTAGATACTGAACAGTGAACCCTGGACTTTTACCCTTTTCCACTGCCAATGAGTACTGGAAGGAGAAAAATAGTGAAGCTCTGGGTAACAATGGTTCCGAGAGGAAGAAGATAAGCAATAAACACCGAGTTCTGAACTTTCCCCAGAGACAATGAGTTCCAGGTTTTTTACAGCTTATTTCCTAACTGTCCAAACAGATGTCCTGCCTTAGTCTCCAATAATTAAACAACTCTCATTGTAAACTATAAAACTTAAGAGTCCCTCTGTAACCAGTGGCCATTTTTCTAACCAGAAAATGAGCCCTTCAGTGCCTGACTGATTGACTCCACCGGGGAATAAAGAAAAGCTTGTTGATCCATTCGAGGTCTGCTTCCGCCATCCCAGTTATTTATGTTTTCATAATGGTGCCAAAACCATGTTGATTATTTTTGCTTCATACATATATTTATTTGTATCAGTATTTCACTTCAATACAATGGACCCAATGAACTAATTCTATAGCTCTCTATCTACATATCCCATGCCAAAAGACAAAAAATGTCAACAATTTTAGCTTAAAGGTCTTAACTGGCCTATAATTGCACAACATCTCAAAACAGAATGAGTATTGAATCAATAGTTTACAAAGCAATTTTATGAAGCATTTAGACCAATGCAATCATGAAGTTTATTACAAATGAAGAAAATGTAGCTCAGTAGTAGAGATGAAGTAACTCCAATGGAATATTACTCAGCCATAAAGAAGAATGGAATTATGGCATTTGCCAGTAAATGAATGGAACTGGAGACTATCATGCTAAGTGAAATAAACCAAATCCCAAACCCAAAGGCAAAATGTTCTTTCTGATATGCGGATGCTAACATACAATAAGGGTAGAGAAAAAAGAATAGAAGTTCATTAGATTAGACAAAAGGGAATGATGGGAAGGGAAGAGGGATGGGAATAGGAAAGACAGGAGAATTAATTGGACATAACTTTCCTATGTTAATATATGAATACACGACCAACATTAACTTCACATTATGTACAACTACAAAAGGGAAGTTATACTCCATGTATGATCAATACATCAAAATACATTTAACTATCATGTATTAAAAAAAAAAAAAAGATGAAGTGACCCAAGATACAGGATAAAAAATGTGGCAAAGTAAGACCTGGAAAGATCATCTTTCGAACTCCTAGTATTTCCATGAATCATACTATCTTTAAAAAAATTAGTGTAATTTTGAAATTTTCCATCTTAAAATTATAGTTTAAACTTTATCTTTCAAATGCTTACTGGAAGCTCTCTTTAAATTCAGTTCAAATATAACTTATATACCAATGTGACAACAGTTTCCTTTTGTTTCAAAACACTGATCAATCCTTACATCAACTCAAATGGAAAAATTTCCAAGCAAATGGTTCATTTATTTCAAGAAATACTAACAATTCTAAATATTAACATAACTAAAACTCAAGCCACCAACAGAATTTAGACAAGCTGGACACAGTAGTACAAACCTATAATCCCAGCTACTCAGGAGGCTGAGGAAGGAGGATCACAAATTTGGGCAACTTAGGGAGGTCCTGTCTCAAAGTTAAAATAAAAAGGTCAGAAGATGAAGCTCAGTGGTACACTGTTTGCCTAGCACACACAGGGTTCCAGGTTCAAGTCTCAGTACTATGAAGTACTATGAAAAAAAAATTTTTTTTAGACAATCCCTCAGAATTCCCTATAAGGCAATAAACTGCAATGAAGGAGGAACATATTATAAAAGATCATTTCAGTTTAGAGTATATGTGGAATTTACCCTGAATTTCAAAAAGCTCAAGAGGCACTATATTACTGCTTATGGCTCCAAAAAGATTTAGAAAAGATACAGCTGAACTCAAATCTGAGTTCAGACACTTTCCATCTAAGTGCATGATCACCAAACAAGTTACTTTTGTCTTCAGTGCCTTTCAAATACCTCTTATATAAAATAGAAACAGTAACAGCATAAATACCACAGAGTTGTAGACAAGAAATAAAATAGTGCACATAAAGCCATGAATATATTGCCCAGGATAAACTAATTACTCAATAAATGTTAGGTACTGGTTTTGTTTTATATTTTGGGGGTGGGATTACTAGGCATTGAACCCAGGACCTCACAATGCTAGGCAAGTGCTCTACCACTGAGTTATACCCCCAAATCAAACACTGGCTTTTGATAAATTCATATAAGAATGATACCTAAAATCAAATGGGTTAACTGTTGTCCACAGGTTAAAACTACAAGACAAAGAACACTTTAGAATGCAAATATAGGTAACAAAAAAGAGATGATAAGAAGAAAAACTATTTCAAAGATTTAAAGTTGCAGAAATTTCCCAAGTGACCTACTTAAGTGACCCTTGGCATTTCTTTCTTTCTCAGGGGACTACAGACACTGGGCCTCAAAAACAGACTAATGTAAATGGTACCTTTCCATGTCTCCAAGTCACAGTACAAACAAGAAGTCAGGAATAACCTGACATGCTGGTGCATGCCTATTATATGAGCAACTTGGGAGGCTGAGGCAAGAAGATCACAAATTTGAGGCCAGCCCAGATAACTTAGCAAGACCCCTGTCTCCAAATAAAAAATAAAAAGGGTTGGAGATATAACTCAGTGGTAGAGTACCCCTGGGATCAATCCCTAGTACCATTTAAAAAAAATAAAAAGAGACAGGAATAATAAACAGTATTTTTATTAACAGAAGTGTTCTCTGAGGACACCTTTCTATCCTGGTGCTTTTCTACCAAAGAACAAAAAAATGTTTCCTAGTGACATCATGCCAACTCATTAATTCCTTCAACCAATAGTTTTTAATTAAAACTCTCTGATATGCCAGATGGTTTCTTTAGGAATGAGTACAGAGTTGACCCACACAGATAAAAATCTTGCCCTTATAGATTAACATTCTATGGAGGGAGACAAATAATTTCAGTATGTGTAACTACAGACAAATGCTTTGAAGAAAATAAAATAATGTAACAGATTGATGGGGCAAGGGAAAAGAGACTTCTTTAGTCAAGACAGAAAAAATTCTCTGAACAGAAAACATTTAAGAACAAAAAAGAAACAAGCCAATTAAGATCTGACAGAGCATCCCAGCTCATGGAAACAGTAGTGCAAAAGCCATGAATTGGAAATTAGTTTGACGGGCTCAAACATTACAAAAATGATCGATGTAGCTAAAGTAAATTAAGGAGTAGTGATAGATAAGGTCAGAGATCTTTAGGGGCTAGATCACATGGGTCCACATGGGCCAAAAGGAATTGGGAGTTTCTTCTAACTGCTGTGGGAAGCCCACTAAAAGGTTTAAGGAGCTTCAGTTGTGTTTTCACACCTATCATTATGTCACTGTTCTACATAAATGTGCTCTCAGTTCCCCAGGATTAAATTTAGTATGTCTCAGGAATAGCTGAGGGAAGATAAATATGTCTGCAAATGTAGAACTGTAAATGGTTGAGAAGGAACAACAAGCAGTACTCAAATATAAAAAAGATTTAACTTGCAAGGTTGAGTTCTATGTTTAATTAAAATTCTCCTCTTGCTTTGTTCTAAAATTAAATCTCAAAGTTGAAAATTAACAACTGTAAATCTTATCATGCTCATGTAAATATAAATCAATGTTCTCCTGAATTAATAGTTTTCTTGAAGAGAAACATTAAAATTGGAAGACAGAGCTGAAGAATGTACCCCAGGATCAGTAGAGAAGGATAAAGAGTCAAATTATACAAAAGAGCAGTTAGATATGGATGGATGATTTCAGAGGCTCCAATATTAAAAAGGAGTTCCAAAGGAAGACAGTGGAAGGAATGAAAGAGAAGTAACGTTCAAAGATTCAATAACCATAGATTTTCTAAATAAATAACAAAATACATTTTCAGATCAAAAATATACTTTGAGTACTCAGCAGTAAAAATAAAAACAAAATCATATGTGCAGACACAGACCAATAGAACAGTATAGAGTCCAAAAACACCCATTCATATAAGAATAATTAATATTCAGAAACAGTTTCAAGGTGTCTCAACAGTGAAAAGATAACCTTTTTAACAAATGCTGCTGGAATAACTAGATAACCACTTTAAAAAAAAAAGAACTTAAGGTTTTATCTCATTTACTGCACAAAAATTAACTCAAGGGTTGGGGATATAGCTTAGTGAAAAAGCACTTGCTCAGCATCCATGTGGCTCTGAATTCCATCCCCAGGGCCTCATTTAAAAAAAAAATAAATAAACTCAAAACAGATCATAGATCTAGAAAAACGTCTAAAAAATAATATAGAAGAAACTGCTGTGGGCTCTCTGCTCCTCCCCGTTCGACAAACAGCCACTTCTCAAATCGTGCAGTGCCAACCGCGTCCCTGAGACACCATGGTGAAAGTAAGAGTGAATGGATTTGGCCATACTGGGCACCTGGTCACCAGGGCTGCTTTCAACTCTGGCAAAGTGAATATTGTTGCTATCAAATGACCCCTCCATTGACCTCAATTACATGGTTTACAAGTTCCAGTATGATTCTACCCATGGTAAATTCCATGGCACAATCAAGACTCAGAATGGGAAGCTTGTCATCAATGGAAAGTCCATGTCCATCTTCCAGAAACGAGAACTCGCCAACATCAAATAGGTTGATGCTGGTGCTGAATATGTTGTGGAGTCCACTGGTGTCTTCACTACCATGGAGAAAGTCAGAGCTCATTTGAAGGACGATGCTAAAAGGGTCATCATCTCTGCCCCTTCTGCTGATGCCCCCATGTTAGTGATGGGCATGAACCATGAGAAGTATGACAACACTCTCAAGATTGTCAGCAATGCCTCCTGTACCACCAACTGCTTAGCTCCCCTGGCCAAGGTCATCCATGATAATTTTGGCATTGTGGAAGGACTCATGACCACAGTCCATGCCATACTGCTACTTAGAAGACTGTGGGTGGCCCCTCTGGGAAACTGTGGCGTGATGGCCATGCAGCTGCCTAGAATATCATCCCTGCATCCACTGGAGCTGCCAAGGCTGTAGGCAAGGTCATCCCTGAACTGAATAGGAAGCTCAATGGCATGGCTTTCCATGTGCCCACCTCCAATGTATCAGTTGTGCATTTGACCTGTCTCCTGGAGAAAGCTGCCAAATACAATGACATCAAGAAGGTGGTGAAGCAGGCATCAGAGGGTCCCCTCAAGGGCATACTGGGTGACATGGAGGACCAGGTCGTCTCCTGTGACTTCAACATTGATACCTACTCTTCCACCTTCGATGCTGGGGCTGGCATTGCCCTCAACAACCATTTTGTTAACCTCATTTCTTGGTATGACAATGAATTTGGCTACAGCGACAGAGTGGTGGACCTTATTCCAAGGAGTAATGGACCATTTGCCCCAGCAAAAACACCAAGGAAGAGACAGGCCCTCAGCTGGGGAATCCCTGCCCCTAACTCAGTCCTTCAACACACTGAGAATCTCCCCTTATCCCAGGTTCCATCCAAGACCCCCTGAAGAAGGGGAGGGGCTTAGGGAGCCCTACGGTCACATACCATCAATAAAGTTCATTGTAAACTGCTCTCCCCCCCAAAAGAAAAGAAAAGAAAAGAAATTGCTGTGACTTTAAGGCAAAAGTTAAGGCAAATATTTCTTAGAAAACTAAGTATAGCTGGGCATGTTGGTACATGACTTGAGAGGCTGAGACAAGAAGACCGTAGTTTCAAGGCCAGTTCAGTCACTTAGTGAGGCAATAAATAACTTAGAAAAACACTCTTGAAAATAAAAAATAAACAGGACTGGATGATATAGCTTAGTGGTACAGTGTCCTGGGTTCAATCCCCAAAGCCACAATAAAAAAAAAAAATAGAAAACTAAAGTATAAACCATAAAAGACTGATGTTTAAACTGGACCTCATCAAGATTCAGAATTCTGCCCTTTAAAAAACAGGAAAATGAAAAGACAAGCCGAGCGAAGAAAAAAATATTTGCAAAAACACGTATCTGATATAGGAGTTGTATTCAAAATTTATTAAGCACTAAAAACTCAAGAAAACAACCTATTTTTATGTAGGCAAAAGAAGAGATATAGACGGTGCTATGGTTTGGATATGGACCTGGTTTTGGTATCCCCCAAGGATCCATGTGTTGGGAGGTTGATTCCTAGGGTGGAGGTACTAGGAAATGGTATGGAATATTTAAGGTCACTGGGGGCCCTGCCCTCAGAAAGATGAAGGTAGTTCTCTGAGAGAACTGAAAGGACCAAGTCTGGTCCCACTTAGCACTCTGTTTCCTGGCTCAAGATGTGACCAATTGCTGACACTGACTCCTACCACTGCCTCTGCTATCTGTCACAGTGCCCTCATCAAAACTGAGCCCATGCAGGCCTCATGCTCTTAAGCCTCCAAAACTGTGAGCTAAATAAACCTCATTTCCTTCTTAAGTAGCCTGCGACTAATACAAGATGATAAATAAGTAAATGAAAAAATGCTCAATATCATTAGTCAGCAGAGCAATCCAAACTAAAATCACAGAGATACAAAGAAAAGCAAAAACAAATAAATAACAAAGTGTGTATGATGGTTTTTCATTGCTGGGACTAAAATGCTTGACAAGAACAACTTAGAGGAAAAACAATTTATTTGGAGCTCATGATTTCATAGGTTTGAGTCCATAGATGGCTAACTCCCTTGCTCTGGACCCCAGGAGAAGCAGAACATTGTGACCAAAAGGCATGGCAGAGGAAAGTTGCTCACCTCATGGCAGCCAGGAAACAGAGGGGCGGGGAGAAGAGGAGGAAAGGAGCTGCAGGGAAGAAAAACCTTTCTAGGGCACACCCCTGTGACATGCCTCCTCCAGTCATGCCCCACTTGCCTACAATTACCACCAGATCAGTCCATTCAAACTAGGATAGAATGATTAGATCACAGCTCTCACAATCTAATCTTTTCACCCCTGAATATTCTTGCATTAACATAGAAGCTTTTGGGGAACACCTCATATCCAAACCATAATATTCCACCCTAAGCCCCAAAAGCTCATGTCCATCCCACAATGAAAAACACATTTACTCCATCTCTAAGAGTCCAATAGTCTTAAAGACTCCAGCACTGTCTAAAAGTCTAAGTTCAGACTCTCCTCTGAGACTCAAGGCAAACTCTTGGCTTTGAGCCTTTGTAAAAGTTACATATATTCAATATACAATGGCATAGAGTAAACATTCCCATTCCAAAAGGGAAGAATAAGAGGCATAGAAAGAAGGGTAGAAGCAAAACAAGACCAAAACCCTGATGGGAAAACAGATCCTGTAACTCCTTGTACAACATGTAGGACACATGGTATAAGATGTTCTCTCCACAAGGCTTGGGCAGCCCTGCCCCTTTGGTCTTGGTGGTTGCAGGGCACAAGGGTTATCTTTTAGCCTGGCTCACTCAGCAGCCAGTAGCTATTCTCAGCAGACAGTCCACATTACTGGCATCTCTTAATTTCTGGAGTCTCCAATCCAGTATCATCCTACGGTATAAGGTGGAAGGAAGCAAAAACAAGAGATAAAGGTACCAATCCTACCCATAAGGGTGGAGCCCTCGAGGTCTAATCATACCTTTTAAAGTTTCTACCTCTCTATACCATTGTAATGGTAATTGAATTTTGACATGAGTTTTGGGAAGGACAAACAATCAAACCATAAATATACCAAATTTTTAAAAATAAAGTATTAAAGGAATTCAGAAGAAGAAATTACTTCTGTCTGGAGGCTCATCATTTTATAGAGCAGTGTTCTTTAAGACCTAAGAAAAGAGACAGGATTCAGATAGTTGGGTGTTGGGCAATAGTATGGTGGGAGAATACCATAATCACCAGTAATGAAGTAGAAGTATATCAGAGTTTATAAAAAAAAAAAAAAAACAAAAAAAAACAGGAAATGTTTAGTTCGGTCACAATGTAATAAGCATGAGGAAACAATTAGTGGGAAATGAGACTGGAAATGTAGGATCAGGTCATGTAATATAGGACCAGGTCATGTAGAGTATGAAGCTGGTATATACAGTTTATTCAAAAGGAAATATGAAGCCAAAAAAATTTTTTTAATGAGAGGGAAACAGAGATTAACTCCAGAAAAAATAAATGGTAGGTACTAATCCCATTTCATTCAAATCTATGTTCTGAATGTTTGTGTGCAAAACCAAAACAAAACAACAATAACATATACACACACACACACACATATACAAAAATAGAGCAAAGAAGGTGATATGGGAAAAACAAGGTACAAATTACAATCTCCCATAGCACTAAAATATCCAGGGGCATCCTGAAACTCTCAGAATGCAATCTCTCACAAGTAACAATTTTTCATCTCACTACAGAAAGCATGAACAACTATATATGACAAGTATATACACCAAGCAAAAATAGATGAACACATTTTAATATTCATATATATTGTTATTAAATACATGGAATTTAGGTTTTTTAATTCACAGGAAATTATAAAGAAAGTTCATTCAAGGACCTTTAAGTCTTTTGGAGGGATTCACAGCACAGTAGCCATTAAACTAGTGATAAGAGTAGTCAAGGCTTCCACATTCAGGAGAAATTTGATACAGTTTGTCAATTCCATACAATGTGCCACAGAGAGATGAATAATGAATTGGGATAGTTTTAGAACACCTAAAATATGTTTCATCTGATAAAAAATTATAGTGAAATATAGGAAGTCAAGCTAACTACCCTGATTATCTAAGCACAGGATTCTTAATAAAACATGCATATCACAGATATTGTGCATATCTGATTTTATAAAACTGATGTACTATTAATACACAAAGGCAACTGAAATAATAAAAAGAACACTGGTTCTGACAGCTTTACTCCTAACTTTGCCACCAACTAGGCTTGTGATTTAGTCAAGCCATTAACACATCTAGATTTCATTTTACTCATCTAAAAAATAGTTTATACTAAACAAGTGAAGATACTTTCTAGTCCCAATATCTGAATAGCTGTGAAATAAGTTCTATACAAGGAGAGATTCTTTACATCTCATTCATGCTTTGAAATGTTATTTACTTTGTCATATGTATATATGTACATGCCCTCATCCTACATTATGGAAAATACCTTAAGATGACTTGGATATATTATAGCCTGACCTCATACTACCATTATTTTATAATCACTTCCAAGTAATTTTTCTTATAAAAATTTTCATATTTTAGTAGTTCCAAATGATCTGCTGGTGTATTTGGACACTTTTTAAAAATGTGTAACCAGGAACTCAAAAACTTTAATGTCAACCCTCCCCCCCAAATAATCTAATTTAAAAATGGGCTATAGCTGGGCACAGTGGCAAATGCCTATAATCCCAAGGGCTCAGGAGGCTGAGGCAGGAGGATCACGAGTTCAAAGTCAGCCTCAGCAATTTAGCAAGGCCCCAAGCAACTCAGTGAGATCCTATCTTTTAAATAAAATACAAAATAGAGCTTGGATGTGGCTCAGTGATCAAGTGCTCCTGAATTCTATCCTCAGTATCCCCAACCAAAAAAGGACTATAGAGTACAAAAGATATTTCTCAAAAGAAGACATACAAATTGAAAAAGTATATGAAAAAAGTTCAATATCAGTAATCACCAGGGAAATGCAAACAAAATCCACAATGAAATATAGTCCGAACCCAGCTAGAATGGTTATTATCAAAGTCAAAAACAACAAATGGTAAGGGTGCTGAGAATGGGAAACTCACACTGTTGGTGGGAATGTAAATTAGTACAGCCCCATGGAAAACAGTATGAAAAGTTCTTAAAAAGATTAAAACAGAACTATGATGTGATCCTCAATTCCATTACTGTGTATATATCCAAAGGAAATTAAATAATACTATCAAAAATATATTTGCACTCCCATGTTTACTGCAGCACTATTCATAGTAGCCAAGATATAGAATCAACCAAGGAGTCCATCAAAAGATGAATGATGTGCAGTGGTGTACACCTGTAATCCCAGTGACTCCTTTAGTAAGGCCCTAAGCAACTTAGTGAGACCCTGTCTCAAAAAATAAAAAGGGCTGGGTAAAGTGTCCTGGGTTCAACCTCTAGTACCAAAAAAGAAAAAAAAAAAAAAAAAGATGAATGGTAGGGAAAATGTGGTATATATTATAGAAAATTATTTGGTTATAAAAAAGAATACAATCTTATCATTTGTAGCAACATGGGTAAACTGGAGGTTATTATGTTAAATGAAATAAGCCAAACACAAGAACAAATACCATACTTTCTCACTCAATTGTGGAAAGTAAAAGTGAATCTAATAGAAGAATGGAGTGAAATAGTAGTCACTAGAGGTTGAAAATGGTAGGGAAAGGATTAGATAAAGGACACCAAAACACAGTACGATAGAAATTAGTTCTGTTTTCTTCAGCACAGTAGGGTTAACTACTGGTTACAATAATCTATGATAAATTTTAAAATAACTAGCAGAGCATAAAAGTTCCCAATGCGTAGAATGATTAATGTCTTTGGAGATGCAAGTAGTTATTATTATCCTGATCCAATCAATACATTCTTTATATATACAATTATTATACCATACCCCATAAAATTTTACAACCATTATGTCTCAAAAATGCATAACTATTTATGCAATAGTTATTCATAACTATTTAGTAACTCATGCCATAAGTCACATTCTTTCCTTACAGATATCTCCCAAGACTCCATTCGCAGCCCTGATTTCTCCACATTAGCCTAACCCATTCACAACCATTAACTTCAACTATCACATGAAAGCTGTGTCTCCCAAAATCTGTATGGTAGCCCAGATCAATCTTCTGATATCAACATCCATATACCTTCTATTCACATATTTCACCTGACATCATGAATTCAAACACAACAAACTGAACTAAGAACTTGTCTTTTTCTCCTCTGCCAGATCTGCTCCTCTCACATTCACCATCTTAACAAAATCAACCTACTCAGGTGCCAAAGACACAAATTTGGAGCTAATCTTGACTCTAACTCTAGCCCCTTGTATTCAGTTAGCAAACTGAATTGACGCATCAATGCCTTAAATATATGTCTCCAATACTCTTTATTCCCACTGCCATTACTTAAGTTAAGCTCTGTAATTTCTTCCTTAATTCCTGAAGTTGCTTTTTTTTTTTTTTTTTTTTTTTTTTTTTTTTTGCAGTGCTGGGGATTGAACCCAGGGTTTTGTGATTGCAAGGTAAGCAATCTACCAACTGAGCTATATCCCCAGGCCAATGAAATTGCTTTTTAAAAAAATTTTTTGAGTATAATTTTTATATAGCCCCCTCCACACACAAATTTTAAGTATACAGTTCCATGAGTTTAAATAAATGTAAAGTTGACCATACTAATTGATTTTGAAATGTGAATATTCAATAGTTTTTACATTATAATATATAAATAATGATACCTTGGTCTGGGTTGTAGCTCAGTGGCAGAACACTTGTTAGCATAAGTGAGGCACTAGGTTCAATCCTCAGTACCACATAAAAGGAGATAAATAAAATATTGTGTTCATCTACAACTAAAAAAATTTTTTTAAAAATAAGATCCTGATTGACTTATGATTATGTTTCCTTCTACAAGGCACCAATGTCATAAACCTCAAGCAACTCAAAGGAAATTCTTCTTACATCAAGGTAAAAAGATTCCCTTACAACTTTTGATCTTAGCTTTGTAAAATAATGTGAACCACATAGGTAAAGCATTAAATGTGTAATTTTCACAAACCATGGAAAGTTCTAACTTGCCACTAACATCAAAATCCAGGGATGGGTATGTAGTTCTGTGGTTGAGTATTTGCCCAGCATGTGCAAGGCCCTGGGTTTGTTCCCCAGCACCACCAAAAAAAAAATTTTTTTAAGTCCAATACCATGTTTCTAAATCTACCTTTTATTTTTTATCTAAGTCCAAAATTTTTTATCATTTACTAAGGGTGCAAAGTTATAAAGCATTCCCACCTGCCAGAGCATCACGATAAAGCTGCACAAAATGATTAAAGATGTCCTTTGGCAAACACTTTTCATCTGGTAGGCACTGCAGAAGGATGACTATCTCAGACTGACCCACTGCATGCATTCCCTTGGTTGTGAAACACCAGCACTTCCTGTTCACATCTACAGATGAAAGAAAAATATAAAAATAAAGACATTCTCCTCAATCCTGTTCTTTAAAAAGATGAATAGAAATCTATGTTACAATACAGCAAAGAATAAAATAGGTCATACTGAGTTTGTATAATTCAAACTCAGTCATTGCATTGAGCCAAAGAACAATTGTAGAAATTAAAACATGCCAATGCCTCTGGCTCTTTTCTCAACATTTAAATTTTTAAATTCTACTATTAAAAGACACAATTAATAAAAGAAACAATATTCTATTAATAACAGAATACAACCAAAATATACCATATAGATTACAGGATATAGTCCTCTACCTTTATTTAAAAAAAAAAAAACACTTTACCAAAGGAAATAATTACTTAAATAAGATCAGAAACAACAAAAATAAAAGCCAATATTATAGTTTAGGTTTCAGGTTGTGACCTAAAGAAAGTATAATTTATGTCTACTTGTTAAATTTAATCTGTGATTAAATATTATTAGTTTAATTATAGTCCTTTCAGGGGGGCAATTATAGATCATCAACAATATGATGTTATGTGGTTTTATGCTATAAAAAATGTTGAAAAGGATGACTTTTCTAGACTACTTACTTCCACTTTTTCACTTCGGGGCTGTGAAGATTTCAAAAAAGCAGAAGCTATATATATTAAAAAACTATTCAATATCCTTGACACTTATCATTTGTACCCTAACACAATAGGATCCCCGAAGGTCATGAAAAAGAATCCAAATAAAATTATGAATACCACTATGCATATCAAGGCTAATAAAAGATTCTTTTTTTTTTCACTTTGAAAATTATTACTTTATGTATCTAAACAGATGTGACCAATCCAACTATATTAAAAAGGCATACACTATAGGAATTTCAGGTTAGCTAATTTATAAGCATAACCTATACAAAAAAACTTATGTACAGTACATGGAAATTTCAAGCAGATTATTGTAAATCTGATCCTGAAAGGAAAGGCAGAAAGCATTAATAACTGGCCCAAAATACAAAGGTGTAATGATCAAGTAAGCCAGAAACGTACATTTCATCAATGTCGAACCTCTAAGGAATTGGTATATATAGGTGCTTCTTGTTTCTAAGGTCAACTTAAAACAAGTACATAGTGAGTACTAAAGGACTGTTCCCCAGAGCTTTCTCCTTCCTTCAAAACTGTCTCATCCAGGATAAATTCATTCTCTATTTTCCAATACCATACTGGAAAAAAATCAAGATTTTAAGTTACTATCCTCTTTCTTGTTCTGATGCCCATGAATCCAGCACTAAGAACTGAGAAATTTCTTCTGAATCTTCATTTGTGATGAATTAAAGTTTTACTACATATTAGTTAACTAATACTTTTCCCAAATAAGGTTCTATACCACGATTAAGGTTTCTGGGATTAAAACCTAGTATGTAATTTGTCTGGCCCTCCTGAATAATTTTTTCACTTCCAGTTACTCTGATGGTGAATTATGACGAACATAACCTATCTCAAGAACTTAACTTGATCTGAGTTCCTCCAGGGAGAAGTCACCTATCTCACCCCTGTGACTAAAGGCAAGAGTTTCAGTTTATATGATTTTATGTAAACTAACTTTTTCAGAACTTTGTTTTCAGTAAGATGTAGCTCTATATAAAAATTATTGTGTAAAGAATTTGAAGGTTTTATTTACTATCTATGAGTCTGTAAAGTAACTCAATTTAATTAAAAAAAATAAATTTCTAACTTACAATTTACAATTTTAACCATTGACAATAAATTTGCATTTAAAACAAATACAAGTGGATCAGGGCCACCATCCTCCAATTGCTGCATTACTGAAATCTGTGATGGTTTCTCTTCCACAGCATAGTCTGTAAGGAGAGAAAACATTGTAATAGATTGGTTAAAGGGACAGATTGAGAAATAAATCTAATGGAGAATGGGCTGATTATTCACAGGAAAGAGACAAACATTTGATTTATAAATGGGGTGAGTATAGGTCCTGGTTTGTACCTGCTGTCCAAGCATCGAGTGCCTTTTTTCACTCTAAATAGTAATCCAATCCAGTTTGGATGATAAGGTTATCCTTTGTACAGACATCTCCCTATAAGATTTGTGCCACATCAAAAGATAACCTCTTTATTTAACTAAAATTTCAAATTATCATAACGACATCACATAATAAATGTTCTAAGCTGGGTGTGGTGGCACATCCCTGTAATCCCCAAGACTCTGGAGGCTGAGGCATCACAAGTTCCAGGCCAGCCTCAGCAACTTGGTAAGACCCTGTCTCCAAATAAAACATGGATAAAGAAACTGTGTGTGTGTGTGTGTGTGTGTGTGTGTGTGTGTGTGTGTACACACACACACACACACACACACACACACACACACACACACTGGAATATTACTCAGCCATAAAGAATAATAAAATTATGGCATTTGCAGGCAAATGGATGAAATTGGAGAATATCATGCTAAGTGAGATAACCCAATCTCAAAAAACCAAAGGACGAATGATCTCGCTGATAAGTGGATGATGACACACAATAGGGGGTGGGAGGGAGGCAAGAATGGAGGAAGAAGGACTGTATAGAGGGAAAAGAGAGGTGGGAAGGTTTGGGGGAAGGAAAAACAACAGAATGAATCGAATACCATTACCCTATGTGAATGTATGATTATACAAATGGTATGCCTCTACTTCATGTACAGAGAAACAAGACATATCCCATTTGTTTACAATAAAAATAAATTAAAAAAAAAAAAAACTGTGGTTGTAGTTCAGTGGTAAAGCACCCCTGGGTTCAATCCCTATTACCACAGGGGGGAAAAAAAAAGAAAAAAGCAAGCCTGATGTCAAGGAGATCAGGTAAAAAACTAAAAACTAAAACAAAAGGAAACAGAGATTATTAATAAACCTCCTGAAAATGAATGCTGATTTGAATACATCAATAATATACTTTAATATACTTTAATATAAAGTTAAGGATTCTTTTGACCAGATAATAATTTTACCTTTTACCAGAACTCCCTAAAAAAATGTACATATGACATACATAAAACATATATTCATAAGCATCATGTGTATATATATGTATATAAAGGTTTTTTTTTGTGGCAGTGCTGAGTATAAAACCCAGGGGCTCACACATGCTAAAAGTACTTTTTAACAGTGAATCTCTTATTTAAGTCCTCATCATATTTATTTATATGTATCTTTCTGAATGTATTAGACTTTAAAACAAAAAATTAATGTCCTGACTGTATCAGAGTGAGCCAATTCTAGAACTCTTGAAAGTATTATGTGCTTTGAAATATAAAGGAAAAATCTCTAATAAACTATCTTTACATTATAATTAATATTATATTCCTCCAAAGAATGAAAATGACAATAATATAAAAACATAAACAGGGGCTAGGGCTGGGGCTCAGTGGTACAGCGCTTGCCTAGCATGTGTGAGGCACTGGGTTTGATTCTCAGCACCACATATAAATAAGTAAATAAAATAAAGGTCCATCAACGACTAATAAACATATTTAAAAAAACATAAACATCTACTCAAATAATTAGGAACAACAACAATTGTTTTCATGGCATTGGGGTAATGCTTTTTATGTTGGATAGGAGAAGGATAGTAATCACTCAAACTCTTGTCTCCTTCCCTTAATCAGAAGACAATATTTGGCATATATAACTATACCTGTTTAAATATGTAAATCCACATACCTCCTTTCACACCGGTGGAGATGAGAATGGGGGGAAGACCATCTTCAGGAATAAGGTTCATTGCACTTCCAACAGGACTTCCAACCTGAGTAATACTCCCAGAAAATAAAGAAATGTCTGCCTAGGAAAAGCAAATCAGCAAAGTGAGCATTGAAGGCAGTCTGAGACTTTGGTAGAACATAGTTAAGAATAAAAATGGGAATTTAAGTAAATATTTGAACTTTACGCTTTCTGAAAAATAGCTCAGGATACTAAAAAATTCACAGAAGCTTTATTCATAATAAGAAAAAAAACTCAATAACAGAATGAATCAAACACTATTACCCTATGTAAATGTATGATTACACAAATGGAATGCCTTTACTTCATGTACAGAGAAACAACATGTATTCCATTTGTTTATAATAAAAATAAATTTAAAAAAACTGGAAATAATGCAAATATCCACTAACAAGGGAAAAGATAAATTAGACATGTATACACAGTGGAGTTCAGTAATAAAAATATCAATTTTTGGTGCAACAACAACATGGATAAATCTCATAAATTTTATGTTGAGCTTAAAACACAAAACATTTATATTATGGTTTCATTTATAAGGAATTCAAAACTAGGCAAGAATAATCTATGATGGCAGAAGTCAGAATAATGGTTACCTTGAAGAACAAATAGAAGGTTTTGACAGAAAAGTGCATGAAAGTACCTTCTGGGGTGATAGAAAGGTTCTGTATCTTCGCCTGGGTGATGGTTACATAGATACATGTAAAATCACGTTGTCTCCTAAAGGTTAATGCTCTTTAAGCACTCTGCTATATTTTAGATCTGAAAAGATACTGAAACTATTTTTTTTTAAATATGCTCATGTCTTGCCACACTTTTGTCTATATTATCTATAGTTTAGGACTATAAGATTTTAATGTTTTTGCTAAAAATATTTTTCAGTGTGGCCAGTATGGCATTACATGAGATTTGGAAAATTCTATTAACAAGTCATTATAACTGATTTGAAGGCCTGGTGCCAGAAATACAGCAATCTATTACAACCTGCTATTTAATGATGCATAAATCCACCCTTTAATAGAAAAAGAAGTGGTCATCTGGCATCTACTTAAATACCTTTTATGAAAAGGAAATCACTCCATTTACTAAACACCTATTAAATACTAAGCACTCAACTAAGCTATAAAGTAAGAAAAATGTATTTCAGTCTGGACTTATACAGTTTGTTTTTCCTCAAATTACAAATAAATACTAAAAAGTGTTGAATAATGTGAGAGCACAGAAATAAAACAACTTGGTTAGTTCCTTTTACTGAGTCAGATCTTGTTTCCCTACAGCATTCATTCACTAGAGTTTCTGCATTCATTTAAAAATATTTATGTTTTACATGGAATTACCATATGACCCAGCTATACTACTCCTTGGTATTCAGCCTAAAAAATTAAATTCATCATACTGTAAGGATACATGAATACCCATGTTTACAGCAGCACAATTCACAACAGCCAAATTATAGAAACAGTCTGAAGCAGCCTAAGTATCCTTCAATGGATGAATGGACAAAGAAAATGTGGTATGTACACATAATTGTAAGGAAGAATGAAACTGAGTCTTTTGCAGGAAAATGGATGGAAATTGACACTGCTGTGTTAAGTGAAATAAGTCAAACTCAGAGGTCAAGGGTCATATGTTTTCTCTCATATGTGGAAGCTAGAGAGGAAAAAGGGAAAGGAAGGTTAGGGGTGATTGCATAAAAAAGCAAAAGGAGATTAGTACAAGAGAGGAAAGAGACCAGGGATGGGAGGAAGAGAAGAAGGGAAGTTCTGGGGAGGGATATTGGCAAAATAATATTGTTATATTGTGCGCATGCACAAATAAGTACAACAAATCCCACCATTATATGCAAGTATAAACAACTGTAATGCATCAATAAAAAAATGTGGAAAAATTTACATGGAAAAGCAAAGGAATAGAATGAAGATGTATAAGGACAACTAAAATGTTTTAAGAACCTAATGTACAAAGAGATGTAAAGAAATCTAACAGAAAAAAGAAAAATCACCATATAAGTTCCATATCCATAACTGATTCAGATAAGAATCATCAAAGTAAAATAATTGGCTAAAAAGTGTCAGGGAACAGAATACTCACAGTCTCAGATTACCCTTCATATTATTTATTAATTACAAAAAGGAAAATGTACTCTTGCAATGGAGAAACAGCAGACATCATCTTAACCAATTACCAAACTGATACTTCTTGATATGATCCACTAAGAAATGAACACACCTTCTGTAGTATTATTATCCTTGACAAAAATGTTTAATCTGAAACTAATCATGAGAAAAAAAATTAGACAAATACAAGTTGAGGACATTATGTAAACTATGGTCCAAATGCTTTAAAAGTAATAATGATAATGAAAGATAAAAAAGGTAGGGAAAAGCAAGATTTAAAAAAAAAGCAATTGAAAAAGACAATTAAATGCAACTGTGACCCTTGATAGGATCCTGATTTTAAAAAATAAGTGTATTTTATTTAAACATTTATGTGTCTGTGCATGTACATGTATGTATAAATGAAAGTTTTAAGAACTTTATTGAGACAAATGGGGAAACATGAATATGGATTATATAACAGAAAGTAGAATTATATATTAAATTTCCTCCTCATGTGATCATTGTACTGTGAATATGTAGAAAATTACTTGTTCTTAAAAGATACAAGCTGAAGGATCAAGTAGTGAAGTGCAACTAATCTTCAAATTGTTCACTGAAAAAAAGAAAAATGTGTGTTTGGTGGTAAAGTAAATGTGGCAAAATGATAACAGCTGGTAAATACCATAAAGAGTACATGAGGTTTACTGCACTCCTGCAAATAGTTCTGACTCTCTCTGCAGCCATAGAATAAAATCCCCCAAAACAGACTTAGAAATACATAAAGGCAGACAGGACATGATTTAATGTTCCTTCTCCAACCAGAAAACTCAGTTATGTTTGTGCTATGGTTTGTATAAGGTTTGAGTGCCTCCTCCAAGGTTTCATTTAAAATTTAATCACTATTGTGAGGTATTAAGAGGGTAGTAACTTGATCTAACTCTGGCATTTAGAGGTGGGGCCTTTGTGAGGTGGATAGGATAAGGTTGTTAGTAAAGTAGAGCACTGTGATTGGGTCCTGGTAGCTTTCTAAGAAGAAGGAGAGATCCCAGAGGCTCGGAAAGCTGAGACAGGAGGATCACAAGTTCAAAGCCAGCCTCAGCAACTTAGCAAGACCCTAAGCAACTTAGTGAGACTCTGTTTTTAAATAAAATACAAAAAAGGGCTTGGGATGTGGCTCAGTGGTTAAGTGCCCCTGGGTTCAATCCCTGGTACCAGGGGGAAAAAAAAAAAAGGCGACGACTACAGATGGAAACCAAAAGAGACATAGATATGTGCCTATCTCTCACCAGGTAAATGCCCTTCACTTCCTCAGGATTCAGGATATCACTAGATGCTGGTCCTTGATATTGGACCTTCAAAACTGTGAGCCAAAACAAATCTTTTTTCATTAAACTTACCTAGTCTGTGGTTGTTGTATTATTAGCAACAGAAAACAGACAGATATAGTGTGTCAATAAATTACCTTAACGACATGCAATTTTAATTACGATCAAGTTCACAAATGATATGGAAGTATCTAAAAAAATACTATTAAACATAAATATAAATAATTAGTAACTAAAAATTCTATGAAAACTTCAGGAGTAAAAAGTTCATCTAATCCAAATATAAATTGTGGACTCTGAGTGATTATGTTATCAATATAGATTCATTAGTTTTTAACTGTACCACCCTGGTGGAAGATGTTGATCATGGGAGAGGCTATGTACATATAGCTGGTGTGCAAAGGGGCAGCTACTAGGGACTGAATCAGAGGTGGAGCAAGGGCAGAGCTAGTTTATCCAACATGTACACTGCCCTTGCCATTACATTACTTTTTGCAGGCAAGGGCATTAGTCAAGGGTGTGGGCCAAGGGCAGGGCTAAGGACTTGAGCTAGGCTGCTTAGTAAGGCATGTTTTGCATTTTAAAGGTTCAAGGGCATTTCCTCAATTCTAAAGGCTTATATGCATTTCTCTTGTGATACTCAGTTCATCTTTCCTTTTCTGTATTACCAACTTTATAGCTCATGAGGACAGGGATTGTATGAACAATCTCTCCATCCTCCTCTCAAATTTTTCAATGTACCAAAAGTTGCTCTACAAAAATCTTTTAAAAAGTCTTATCCAAACTTTTAACCTCTAATTAAAAAAAAAAAAGATAGACATAAATACTTAATTGGAATTTATGGTCTTATAACTTTACCAAATTGAAGGAAGCAACTAGCAATAGAAAGGGACTCACAGTATAAAAGGTCCTATGTGTATATCTTTGATTTTGGTTCTAGGTGGATATTTTCTCATTGACTCCAAAAAATGTAGTTGGTATTTGTCTTCTTCTGAATATTAGGATCCACAGAAAGAGAATACCATTAGCCCTCAAATGGTGACTGGGACTTCTACAGAGAGGAAAGTGAGAGCCTGGTTCGAGCCAGTTCCTTTAGATAATTTGCACTATCCTTCTATCTATTAAGATAATGAGGGGCTGGGGAAATAGCTCAGTCGGTAGAGTGCTTGCCTTGTAAGCACAAGGACCTGGGTTTGATCCCCAGCACCCAAAGAAAAAAAAAAAGATAATGATGTGTCAACTTCTTAAACTTTGGAACCCTGTTTTAAAATCTTAAATGGAAACACAACAGGACAAACAAAAACAAAAACCAAGAGGTGCCTGGGTTGAAGAGAAGCATAGCTGAGTTCCTCAGTCATTTTCATATACCCCACCTTTCTTCATCATGGCACTCTCAAGATCACCACAGAACTTGAGAAACATGGTTTGAAAACCAATGTATCTGCCAGGCATAGTGGTGCATACCTATCAACCTAGAAAATTAGAAAGCTGAGGCAGGAGGATTGCAAGCTCAAAGTCAACCTGAATCAAAATAAAAGGGCTGGGGCTGGGGTTGTAGGTCAGTGGTAGACTGCTTGCCTAGCATGTGTGAGGCACTGGGTTCGATCCTTAGTACCACATAAAAATAAACAAATAAAATAAAGGTATTCTGTTCATCTACAACTACAAATTTTTTTAAAAAATAAATAAAGGGGGTGGGGGGTATAGCTTAGTGGTAAAGTGCTCCTGGGTTCAAGCCCCACCTCCCCCAAAAAAAGAAAGAAAAAAGAAAAACCAGTGAATTAAGAAACCAGGATTCTTTCTAGCCTGACCGCTAGCTATAGCAGCAGCTTGAGTTCACTTGAGAGCAACCTTCATGAGAATCTTTCTCTTGGGGGCGGGGGTAACCCTCTCTCTTAAGAAAACCTTCTATAGAACAAGAACACGCTGATTTTGCCACGTTTACTTTACTCTTATACACACCTATGAATACTTGTTTGCACTATCCAAAACCTTCAGGGTTCCACACAAAAGTCACTCAACTTAGCAAAAGGCAAGAAAGATGCAGCACAATGCTGAGCAAAGAATACTCACTTTTAGTTACTGTTTTGTTTTTCTTACCTCTGTTGGTAGAGGACTGGTAGTTACTGGCTTGACTGGGTCATGTGACACAGCCAGGGTTCCTGCAGAGGAAGTTCCATTCATTGTTAATTTGGCTGCATCAGCAACTTCTCCATTGGGCAAGATCCCATCAGCAAACCAAACTCTCCTCTGCTCTCTGGGCTGAGCCACTTGAGGACAGGACCAGAAAAATAAAACGGGCATCAATGTGAAATTAATAGTGTTTCTGGCATCAAAGAAGAGAAGGTCACCAATTCCAGATGTACAAAGAAATCACTATTTGGCATCTTACAATCAGAAATAATATTAGACCTATAACTGTGTATGAAAATGGTTTATAAATAAATAAAAAATACATGTTTAAATATATATTTTGATATAACTTTTAGGGAAAGATATAAATGCTATGTTTTAAAATATTTAAAATTCTTAAACACATCTATGATTATGTCTTATACTCACACTGCTTCACTGACAGAGAAACTTAGGAAAGTGTTTTAAGCACCTTCAACTCATAGCAGGAAAAAAAAATCTATCAATAGAATCCACGTCTCCCCCAAATTATGAGGTTTCCACAGAAATTAAATATCTAGAAAAGTCATATGATATTTTTAAAGGGCAAAAGATGCCCTGAAGAATGCTGAAGAAGAGTTAGCACAGATATATTAAGAACTGGGAAGCAAACTGACCAGATCTTTGGCTAAAGTGTAAGTGAAGAAGAAAAAGATAGATCTGGCAGTACAAAGTAATTTGCATTTTAGTAAAGGACAGGGAAAAGCTGGAAAACTGAGTCTGATGAAACAATATCTGTACATCCAGTTCTGGAAATCAGTCAAAACAAAGAGACTAGGGAAGAACAACAAAAATGACAAATGAAGTAAAGAGAAAAAAGATTTTGAGAAAGAAAGCCTGAACTCACAAAAACACAAAGGAATGTCACTGAGGGATGATCTGAAAAGAAGGGAAAATGGGGAAGAGTATGATAATCTCAATAGAAATCTTTGATCTTCAAAAGGGAAGGGAGAGCTATTTAGCAAGGGGAAGAGAATATTACTAGATGAAAAGACATAAAATTAATGAAAGAAGACTGATTTTAATTATTGAGGGACACAGCTTGATAAGATTACTTTAAGGAAATATATAATTATTACTTCTACTATTCATAATCCTCTGAATTTATAAAATGCCTTTCATCTGACCATATCATAATCATAAAGAAGTAATAATCCAAAATAAATTAAGCCTATAATTTCCTATCTGTCATGACATAATCAGAATTCAAGTTCTGGATTTAAAGGTCTGTGTACCTGTGATAACATACTCATGTTTTTCTAATGGATAGATTAAAAATGAAAAGAGAAAATGGTAACATATATTCCAAAAAGCAACACTAGAATGGGCTGGTAAGGACGAACTCTCATTTTTATCACTTAACAAACTCCTATAAAGAACATTAAGATAGGCTTCAGGCAAGAATATTACAGGCTGATTTCAATTCTCCAACTCTTTTCAAGTATAAGTAGTGTAATCATTCCATTCTTAAATTGAAGAGTAGACTGACATATTTTTAGAAGTGCCTACAAAATATCAGGCAATACAATATTATTTTTTACTTGCTCAGATAGAATGTTAACACATTTCTCACCTTGTTCTTCCACTTTTAATAACCACTCAAAGGGACTGATCTATAGGGTTTTAAAGAATTGTGCTGTAAAGTCACATCAGCACCTTTTCAGAGGAACTTGGTGAGGAGAAAGAGAGAGAATAGCACATGATCCCCTACCTTCTGCTCCAGGGTGCTTTAAAACTCCCACAGGTACCATCACAGTGGGAGGTGGAGAGCTCAGGGCTCCTGAGGCCTGAGCTTGCTGCAAGGGAGGGATAGTAGAACAGTATTCAGCAGGATTGTTAGGGTTAGGGCTCTGGCTTGAGGCACTCATCATGTTCTCCCAGGCTTGAGCTAAAGCAAATACAGACACAATCAATGTGAATGGATTGCAAAATATGGACATCAAGACCTCCACAATATTGGGTAAATAATGTAGCTCCTCCTCACTGATACTCATAGTATGTCTCTCTTTCAGCTAGTGAAGATATTAAAGAGATATGTGATTTTATTCAATAAAAGAGACCATTTGTGCACATAAAACTATTTGGCTGGAGTAAATGAGAATTATATAATATTTTTAAAAAATAATTATATAATGCTTCTGATACAATTAAGAGTAGATCAGTCTGAGTTAAAGACTAGATCCATGGCTTCCTTAAAGGAGACTGTACACTTCCTTAATAGGGAGTGATAATATCTAACTTTAAGGATTTACATCTGAGATAGTCAGGTGTTTAGGGCTTTGTTTTATTAATTAATGCATTTTATAAACTACAAAAATAAGGGGCAATAACAATATAACTCTGTTGTATGGTTTATTTCCAGACTTTTAGGCTCTTAGTTGAGAAAAAATCTCATTCAAAAAATTCAGAAGCATAAAGCTCAGGATAAATCTCTCAATATTTTTATGAGTTCTGCTTTTATACACTCATTATCCTGTAGAAAAGAATCCAACAATATAATAACCATTTCACATCTTTGGTGTGTCTCAAAAGCATAGGACCCATTTGAACATGAAAATGTGCCAATATAATTGTGATCCATCAATATAAATGATCACAAATATGTTAAGATTCTGTATACTCTATAATTTTATTAAATACTGACATATCAACTGTTGTCTTTAAAAGTAAACAGGATGAAAGGTGCTACAGAAATAAAACATATCAATTTTTATTTTTGAGGTTCAAGTAATACCATGCCCAGGAATAGAAATTCTCCAGTTTTTTAGTATCTTTTCAAAAATCTCAATCAACATCAAGGAATGATCAATAAGATTTTGAATATTCATTGCCTCCAAACCGAAAGACAAGGCCAGTAACGAAAGCTATGTTGCTTTTAAAGCACTGCAGGAAGAGGGAAGGAAGAGAAAAGGAGAAAGGAAAAAGAGGGAACACTGAAAAGCATCAAATTAAATATTCAGAAAAAGACTGGGCTAAGCCATGCAAGAGGAAAGACGCTGGAAAAACCAAGTGGATTACCTTAGGATCCCCTATTAAGGGCCTCCTTGACTTAATAAAAAGTAATATTCCATATGAATCCTCTGCCATTTCCTTCATCTTTAGCTATACCAAGTTTAAAAAATTGCCATAAAGTTGAAAGACCTCATTGAATAAAAGAGGTATTATGTATCATAATTAAACGACATACTCTTTCTGTGGATGTGTCCAAAGTGAAAGCAGTGGAATAAAAATCATCCATTAAGCAACTGTATGAAATAACCACCATCCAAAAAGTGACCCTTAAGAGTAGAGAGAATGATTCATAATTGATCAAAATTATAAGAATTCAGAAATGGGAGGAAATTGGGTGGATCATAGGAGATTAGAATAGATCAGATTAATTGACATGCAATAGGTTAATAAGCCAGCAACAGGAAAACATCACTATGAGCAATGCAGACAGACAGAGCAGGAGGGATCTCAGAGCAGTTAAGTTCCAGCCTCCATGAGTACACTATCTGGGCATAGGCAGCAGTGGTGTCTAAGTCCAACATTTTATGGCAACTATACAAAGACACATTCAAAGATAAAATACTATAATCTGATCAGTTTTATTTTTTCTCTTTATAACAATACTGACTGTTTTTAGGTTTTGGTGTTTGCTTTTAATTTAAATGCACCAGGATTCATTTCCACTCCCACAAAAAATACATAATTAGTTTCATTTACCTTCCTCTGGCTATATGCTTTTACCACACAACAACTTAATTAAAAATCATTATTCTTAGAGTAAATCTAAGTAGTATTAAGGAAATAATTGAATAAAAGTACAACTTTATACCTGACCTGATGCTAAATTTTATTTTATTTTTTGTACCAGTGATTGAACTCAGGGGCACATTCCCAGCCCTATTGTCTTTTATTTAGAGACAGGGTCTCACTGAGTTGCTTAGCACTTCGCTATTGCTGAGGCTGCCTCAGCCTCCTGAGCTGCTGGGATTACAGCCATGCGCCACCTGGCCAAAATATTTATTTTAAACAAAGTGAACAACAACAAAAAAAGTTCTGTTAAGAATATGGAATGGGATTGTGGCTCAGTGGTAGAGCATTTGCCTAGTATGTGTGAAGCACTGGGTTCTGTTCTCAGCACCACATACAAATAAAGGTTCATCAACAACTAATAAAAATTAAAAAAAATTTTTTTGAAAAAGAATATATCCTAGGGCTGTGACTGTGACTCAAGAGTAGAGTGCCTGCCTAGTATCTGTGAGGCACTGGTTGGAGTCTCATCACCAGACATAAATAAATAAAGTAAATAAAAGAAAAAAAAATTTTAGAAAAGAATGTATCCTAAGTTATTATGGTGTTCCATAGAAAAGGAGAGATTCTCTGAAAAGAAAAATCTTGCCTGATTTTAATATTTAATATTTCATCATCTAGGTAGTAAATAGCACCTAACCCCAACCTTTTCGGAGTCATTTCTCAGAAACATAGACCATTACATAACACCTAATTTCCAAAGAATTTCATACTTCTCATAAAACTTACCTGAATTTAGTATTCTATTCATTAAATTAGGCACAGGAATTCTGAAATGCTAAGATACTTTCAAAACATGAAAATTAAGCTCGATATTTTTAAAGTTAGAACATTTGAGAAGGTGAGCAACTTGTAAAGAAAGGCATGGGGGAAAGTAGCCTTTTCATAGGAATCCTCAATGACTGGGAATCAACCTGTTTTAATACTTACCATTCATTAGCACTGAATGGCAGATTACACACACTCTAGCTTCCTTTCTGTCCATGTATAACAGTTTACATTTCAGGCTACAGCAGGAAGCACAGAAAACCTGTGGAGGGAAAAAACATACTAAACTTACTAGGAAAACAGTGTTAAGGGCCAGGCATGATGGCACAAGCCTGTAATCACAGTAACCTGGGAAGTTTAGGGAGGGGATCACAAATTTGACACAGCCTCAGCTATTTAGCCAGACCCTCAGTAACTTAAGGAGACTCGAGATACTGTCACAAAAGAAAAAATAAAAGGGGCGATGACATAGCTCTGGTGTAAAGTACCCCCGATTTTAATCCCTGACACCAAAAAACAAAACAAAACAAAACAAAAAATGCAAAAGGAGCAAATCAATATGACCAGTACTGACTGATGAGCTCTATTAGACTTCAAAACCAAAAACTTCAAAAGAAAATGCAGTTCAGGAAGCTGAGCAATTCAAATCAAGAATGAGATTTACAAGTCTTATCAATAATAAGGAAATCAATGAAGTCTGCTGAAAATAAAAATTCTGGGCCAAGGTCACACAGCAAACACATAACAGGACAAAACAAAACAAAACACCAAGAGTTACCTTTAGGCAAATTTCTATGCACAGTATTACATAACACAGCGTTTAAAGATAATTTTATCTGCTATTTTTATTTGAAAAGGAATTACAGGATAAAATGAACTCCGATTGGAATTCCTGGGTTTTAACTTCTGTTTTCTACTGCCCTTATGTGTGGAATAATCACACTAGCTGTTTTCACTGGTTTGCTATAAACGACAGGAATCAAAACATATAACTCAATCATAAAAATAAGTACAGCTTCAGCTACAGGAAATCAAAGCAGGCAACCATATCAGCCATGCCAATTTCCAGAACCTTTTTTTGGTAATGAGGACTGAACCCAGAGGTGCTTTACCACTAAGTTATCTCCCCAGTCCTTTTGATTTTTTTTTTTTTTTTTTTTTGGTACTGGGGATTGAATGCAGGGACACTTGACCACTGAGCCACATCCCCAGCCCTATTTTGTATTTTATTTAGAGATAGGATCTCACTGAGTTGCTTAGCACCTCTCTTTTGCTGAGGCTGGCTTTGAACTCACAATCCTCCTGCCTCAGCCTCTCAAGTCACTGGGATTACAGGCATGCACCACCACGCCCAGAAACCCTTTTGATTTTTTTTTGACATTTTCTATTGTTATTTTTATTTGCATCTTGCCTAAAACAATTAGACTCAGTCCTTTTAAAAGAGCAAATGGCTATTTCCTTTTTTTCCATTTTTTATTGGTACATTATAGTTGTACGTAATGTTGGGATTGTTACATATTCATACATGCACACGATATAACAATATAATTTGGCCAATATCATTCCCTAGTATTTTCCCTTTCTCTCCCATACTTCCTCCCCTGGTACCTTTCCTCTATTCTGCTAATCTCCCTTCAATCTTTAAGAGAACACCCCCTACCTTTCTTTTCCTTTTTCCTCTCTAGCTTCCACATGAGTGAATACATATGACCCTTGACGTTCTGAGTTTGGTTTAATTTGCTTAACATACTGTTCTCTAATTCCATCCATTTTCCTGCAAATGACATAATTTCATTTTTTTTTAAGGCCAAAGAAAACTCCATCATGTATACACACCACATTTTTTTTTATCCATTCATCTATTGATGGACACTTAGGCTGGTTCCATAGTCTGCCTATTGTGAATTGTGCTGCTATAAACATGGGCAGGCATATAACGCTACAGTATGATGACTTTAATTCCTTAGGATAAATTCGAAAGAGTGACATAGCTAGGTCATAGGGTGGTTCCGTTCCTAGTCTTTTGAGGAACCCCCATACTGATTTCCAGAAGAAATGTACTAATTTAATTCTACCAACAATATAACAGTGTTCCTTTTTCTCCACATCCTTTCCAGTATTTGCTGTTTGTATTCTTTTTTTTTTTTTTTTTTTTTTTTTTTTTTTGCGGTGCTGGGGATTGAACTTAGGGCCTTAAAGGCTTGCGAGGTGAGTACTCTACCAACTGAGCAATCTCCCCAGCCCTGTTTGTATTCTTGATGATGGCCATTCTCAGTGATGTGAGATGAAATCTCAGTGTAGTTTTTTTTTTCAACTTTAAAGAGAAAAGGTTTATTTATTATTTTTTTATTGTAAACAAATGGGATACATGTTGTTTCTCTGCCTGTACATGGCGTAAAGGCATACCATTTGTGTAATCATAAATTTACATAGGGTAATGTTGTTTGATTTATTCTGCCATTTTTTTTTCCTTCTCCCCCACCCCTCTCACCCCTCCCCTCCCTCTATACAGTCCTTCCTTCCTCCATTCCTGCCCCCCTCCCTAAACCCAACTCCAACCCCAACACTAACCCCTCCCACCCCCCATTATGTGTCATCATCCACTTATTAGCGATATCATTCTTCCTTTGGTTTTTTGAGATTGGCTTATCTCACTTAGCATGATATTCTCCAGTTTCATCCATTTGCCTGCAAATGCCATAATTTTATCATTCTTTATGGCTGAGTAATATTCCATTGTATATATATACCACAGTTTCTTTATCCATTCATCAGTTGAAGGACATCTAGGTTGGTTCCACAATCTGGCTATTGTGAACTGAGCAGCTATGAACATTGATGTGGCTGTATCTCTGTAATATGCTGATTTTAAGTCCTTTGGGTATAGGTCAAGGAGTGGGATAGCTGGGTCAAATGGTGGTTCCATTCCAAGTTTTCTAAGGAGTCTCCATACTGCTTTCCAGAGTGGCTGCACTAATTTGCAGCCCCACCAGCAATGTATGAGTGTACCTTTCTCCCCACATCCTCGCCAACACCTGTTGTTGCTTGTATTCTTGATAATCGCCATTCTAATTGGGGTGAGATGGAATCTTAGGGTGGTTTTGATTTCATTTCTCTTATTACTAGAGATGTTGAACATTTTTCCATATGTTTGTTGATTGCTTGTAGATCTTCTTCTGTGAAGTGTCTATTCATTTCCTTTGCCCATTTGTCAACTGGATTATTTGCATTCTTGGTGTAGAGTTTTTTGAGTTCTTTATAGACTCTGGAGATTAGTGCTCTATCTGAAGTATGATTGACAAAGATTTTCTTCCACTCTGTAGGCTCTTTCTTCGCATTGCTGATAGTTTCCTTTGCTGAGAGAAAACTTTTTAGTTTGAATCTATCTCAGTTATTAATTCTTGCTTTTATTTCTTGTGCTATGGGAGTCCTGTTGAGGAAGTCTGGTCCTAAGCCGACATGTTGAAGCTCTGGACCTACTTTTTCTTCTATAAGATGCAAGGTCTCTGGTCTGATTCCGAGATCCTTAATCCATTTTGAGTTTAGTTTCGTGCATGGTGAGAGATATGGGTTTAGTTTCATTCTGTTGCATATGGATTTCCAATTCTCCCAGCACCATTTGTTGAAGAGGCTATCTTTTCTCCATTGCATATTTTGGCACCTTTGTCTAGTATGAGAAAATTGTATTTATTTGGGTTTGTGTCCGTGTCCTCTATTCTGTACCATTGATCCACCTTTCTATTTTGGTACCAATACCATGCCGTTTTTGTTACTATTGCTTTGTAGTAGAGTTGAAGATCTGGTATTGCGATACTCCCTCTTTCTGCCAAGGATTGCTTTAGCTATTCTGGGTTTTTTATTCTTCCAGATGAATTTCATAATTTCTTGCTCTATTTCTGTAAGGTACATCATTGGGATTTTAATTGGAATTGCATTGAATCTCTATAGCACTTTTGGTAGTATGGCCATTTTGACAATATTAATTCTTCCTATCCAAGAACATGGGAGATCTTTCCATCTTCTGAGGTTTTCTTGAATTTCTTTCTTTAGTGTTCTGTAGTTCTCATTGTAGAGGTCTTTCACCTCTTTTGTGAGATTGATTCCCAAGTATTTTATTTTTTTCGAAGCTATTGTGAATGGGGTAGTTTTCCTAATTTCTCTTTCTGAAGATTCATCGCTTATGTATAAAAATGCATTAGATTTATGTGCATTGATCTTATATCCCGCTACTTTACTGAATTCACTTATGAGATCTAAAAGTTTTCTGGTGGAATTTCCTGGTTCCTCTAAGTATACAATCATATCATCAGCAAATAGGGATAGTTTGAGTTCTTTTCCTATTCGTATCCCTTTAATTTCTTTGGTCTGTCTAATTGCTCTGACTAGAGTTTCAAGGACAATCTTGAATAGAAGTGGTGAAAGAGGGCATCCCTGCCTTGTTCCAGTTTTTAGAGGGAATGCTTTCAGTTTTTCACCATTTAGAATGATATTAGCCATGGGCTTAGCGTAGATGGCCTTTACAATGTTAAGGAATGTTCCCACTATCCCTATTTTTTCTAGTGTTTTGAGCATGAAGGGGTGCTGTATTTTATCAAATGCTTTTTCTGCATCTATCAAAATAATCATGTGATTCTTGACTTTAAGTCTATTGATATGGTGAATTACATTTATTGATTTCCTGATGTTGAACCAACCTTGCATCCCTGGGATGAAACCCACTTGATCATGGTGCACTATCTTTTTAATATGTTTTTGTATGCGATTTGCTAAAATTCTGTTGAGAATTTTTGCGTCGATGTTCATTAAGGATATTGGTCTGAAATTTTCTTTCCTCAATGTGTCTCTGTCTGGTTTAGGTATCAGGGTAATATTGGCTTCATAGAATGAGTTTGGGAGGGTTCCCTCCTCTTCTATTTTATGGAATACTTTGAGAAGTATTAGAATGAGCTCTTCTTTAAAGGTTTTGTAGAACTTGGCTGAGAACCCATCTGGTCCTGGACTTTTCTTTGTTGGTAGGCTTTTGATGACTTCTTCTATTTCATTACTTGAAATTGGTCTATTTAAATTGTGTATGTCCTCCTCCTTCAGTTTAGGCAATTCATATGTCTCTAGAAACCTGTTGATGTCTTCGAAATTTTCTATTTTGTTGGAGTATAGGTTTTCAAAATAGCTTCTAATTATGTTTTGTATTTCAGTCGTGTCTGTTGTGATATTTCCTTGTTCATTCCGAATTTTAGTAATTTGGGTTTTCTCTCGTCTTCTCTTTGTTAGTGTGACTAAAGGTTTATCAATTTTGTTTATTTTCTCGAAGAACCAACTATTTATTTTGTCAATTTTTTGTATTGTTTCTTTTGTTTCAATTTCGTTGATTTCAGCTCTCAGTTTAACTATTTCCTGTCTTCTACTACTTTTGGTGTTGGTCTGTTCTTCTTTTTCTAAGGCTTTGAGCTGTAGTGTTAGGTCATTTATTTTTTGAGTTTTACTTCTTTTATTAAATGCGCTCCATGAAATAAATCTTCCTCTAAGTACTGCTTTCATAGTGTCCCAGAGATTTTGATATGATGTTTCTTTGTTCTCATTTACCTCTAAGAATTTTTTAATTTCCTTCCTAATATCTTTTGTTATCCATTCATCATATAATAGCATATTGTTTAATCTCCAGGTGTTGGAATAGTTTCTGTTTTTTACTCTTTCATTTATTTCTAACTTCAATCCATTATGATCTGATAGAATACAAGGTAGTGTCTCTATCTTCTTGTATTTGCTGACATTAGCTTTGTGGCATAATATATGGTCTATTTTACAGAAGGATCCATGTGCTGCTGAGAAGAAAGTGTATTCGCTCTTGGTTGGATGGTATGTTCTATAAATGTCTGTTAAGTCTAAATTATTGATTGTGTTATTGAGATCTATGGTTTCTTTGTTCAATTTTTGTTTGGAAGATCTGTCCAGTGGTGAGAGAGGCGTGTTAAAATCACCTAGTATTATTGTGTTATGGTCTATTTGGTTTCTAAAATTGAGAAGGATTTGTTTAACATACATGGATGAGCCACTGTTTGGGGCATAGATGTTTATGATTGTTATATCTTGCTGATTTATGCTTCCCTTAAGCAGTATGAAATGTCCTTCTTTATCTCTTCTGACTAACATTGGCTTGAAGTCCACATTATCTGAAATGAGGATGGATATTCCAGCTTTTTTGCTGAGCCCATGTGCATGGTATGTTTTTCCCCATCCTTTCACCTTTAGTTTATGGGTATCTCTTTCTATGAGGTGAGTCTCTTGCAGGCAACATATTGTTGGATCTTTCTTTTTAATCCAATCTGCCAGTCTATGTCTTTTGATTGATGAATTCAGGCCATTAACATTCAGGGTTATTATTGAGATATGATTTGTATTCCCAGTCATTTGGTTCATATTTAAAATTTTTGACACATCTTGGTTCCTCCTTTATTTGACAGTTCCTTTAGGATAATTCCTCCCTTTGCTGATTTGCTTCTTTGTTTTTTATCTCTTCCTCATGAAATATTTTGCTGAGAATGTTCTGTAATGCTGGCTTTCTTTTTTTTTTTTTTTTTTTTTTTTTGCAGTGCTGGGGATTGAACCCAGGGCCTTGTGCTTGCAAGGCAGACACTCTACCAACTGAGCCATATCCCCAGCAATGCTGGCTTTCTTTTTGTAAATTCTTTTAGCTTTTGTTTATCATGGAATGATTTTATTTCATCGTCAAATTTGAAGGTAAGTTTTGCTGGGTATAAGATTCTTGGTTGGCATCCATTTTCTTTCAGAGCTTGAAAAATGTTGTTCTAGGCCCTTCTAGCTTTTAGGGTCTGAATTGAAAAATCTGCTGATATCCGTATTGGTTTCCCCCTGAATGTAATTTGGTTCTTTTCTCTCACCGCCTTTAAAATTCTGTCTTTATTTTGTATGTTAGGTATTTTCATTATAATGTGCCTTGGTGTGGGTCTGTTGTAATTTTGTGTATTTGGAGTCCTATAAGCCTCTTGAACTTGATTTTCCATTTCATTCTTCATATTTGGGAAATTTTCTGATATGATTTCATTGAATAGATTGTTCATTCCTTTGGTTTGTTTCTCTAATCCTTCCTCAATCCCAATAATTCTCAAATTTGGCCTTTTCATGATATCCCATAGTTCTTGCAGATTCTGTTCATGATTTCTTACCATCTTCTCTGTTTGTTCAACTTTGTTTTCGAGGTTCAATATTTTGTCTTCAATATCTGAAGTTCTGTCTTCCAGGTGTTCTATCCTATTGGTTATGCTTTCTATGGAGTTCTTAATTTGGTTTATTGTTTCCTTCATTTCAAGGATTTCTGTTTGGTCTTTTTTCAATATCTCTAACTCTTTATTGAAATGATCTTTTGCTTCCTGAATTTGCTCTGTTAACTGTCGATTGGTGCGATCATTCAATGCCTGCATTTGCTCTTTCATCTCATCGTTTGCTTCCCTAATCATTTTAATTATGTACATTCTGAACTCCCTTTCTGTCATTTCTTCTGCCATGCTGTCATTGGATTTTATTGATGTAACATCTAGATTTGTTTGGGGCATTTTCTTCCCTTGTTTTCTCATATTGTTCAGGAATCAGTGGGTCATTAAGATATTGCAGATTTCCTCTATCGACTTATAATGTCCCTGAAGATTGCTAGTATATCCCCTCTTATCCTTCAGTAGCCTGAAGTCTTGGAGGAAGTTGATAATGCGGAGCTCCACGAAGAAGCTGCCTCTCTAGGGTTGGTGACCCTCAGGTGGTGTATATTCCCTGCTAGTGGGCAGAGGTGCCTCCACTTGTTGACCAATGGTCATCCAATGGGGAACTAGGCTGTGGGCTGAGGCAAGTCCTGTTTGTGCCTGTGTCTCTGGTTTTACCGTCCCTGTGGGAAAACCTCCCCCAGCAGGGAAGACTCACTTGGTGGGGACGTCTTGCTGGTCAGTTGCCCTCCTAGAGGTTCCCCTCAATCTACAACTACCGCCTGGGCTGGGCTGTCTTCCTCTGCAACGTTCCCAGGGGTCCGGACCTACCTCCTGGGCCTGGGAGCCTCACTCTTCACAGGGGAGTCTCCTTAGGCTGCCTCTTCCAGAGAATCTGCCCGCAGTCCTGGAAACTTCGCTCCGCCCCTAGGCGTGTCTCTGTGCAGCTCTTCCAGCAAGAAGCCACCTAGCTCCTGGGACCCTGCTCTGCACCTAATCGCCTGGCTATGCGGCCCCTCCTCTGAGCCGCCACCTGGAGCCCCGTACAATAGCTCCGATATCCAGAGACCTGCCACACACCTCCTCCTCCGAACAGCGGCCTGGTTTCCGACGCAGTCACTAGGAGTCCAAGCAACTCATTTCGCGTCTCCTCCTCCCGCCAACCGCCCGTAGCCCTAGGCAGTCACTCCGAGTCCAAGTGACCCACCCTGTTCCTCCTCCTCCTCCTCGGGGTAGCCCCCCGGGTGTTCAGGAGCGGTGGCTCCGAGACCAAGTGACCCACCGCGCTCCTCCTCCAGGCAGGCCACCGGTGTTCAGGAGCGGTCGCTTTTAGTCCAATCAACTCACCACTCGCCTCCTCCTCTGGCAACCGCCTGTGGCTCTGATGCAGTCACTCCTAGATCAAGCGACCCACCGCGCTCCTCCTCCAGGCAGGCCACCGGTGTTCTGGTTTCATTTGTTTGTTATTTCCAGAACCCCAGAGTGCTGGGGATTCGAACCTGGGCCTCCAGCATGAGAGGCTGGCCCTCTACGAAATGTGTTATATGGCCTGCTGCGCCACCGGTGTTCTGGAGCGGTCGTTCTGAGTTCAAACAGCTCGCCACGCAGCTCCTCCTCTGGCAACTGCCTGTGGCTCTGATGCAGTCACTCCTACATCAAGCGACCCGCCGCACTCCTCCTCTTCCTCCGGGCAACCTCCCGGTGTTCAGGAGCGCTCACTCTGAGTTCAAACAGCTCGCCACGCAGCTCCTCCTCAGGCAGCCGCCCGGAGCCCCAGTGGTTGCTCCGAGTCCAAGCACTGTGCTGAGCCGCCTCCTCTACGATGATCCCAGTTGTCCGTGTTTACCGTTCCTGTGGGGGGAGTGGCGTCTCGCCGAACAACTCTACTTCACAAAGTTCCCTGCGTTCCAGGGCTACCGCCCCATCCGGGACGCCTCCCCAAAGGGAGAGACTCACCCGGCGACTTTGAGTTGGTCCCAAGCCTCTCACTATCTCCTCTTTTGAATCCTGCGTCCTGGAGCAACGTGAAATGCAGCCGCCCTCTAGTCCGCCATCTTGAAAACCCTCACGGTAGTTTTGATATTCAAGAGAGTCTCACTAAGTTCCATAAGCTGGCCTGGAACTTGCAATTTTCCCTGGGGATACATGCCTGTGTCACTGTGCCCAGCTCAAGACTAAATCGATTTAATTTTTTTTTTTTTTTTGGTAGTGGGAATTGAACCCTGGGTTGCTCTATCACTGAGTACATCACCAGTTCTTTTTATTTTTATTCTGACACAGTCTTGCTAAATTCCTGGGATTGGCCTGGAACTTGCATCCTTCTGCATCAGTCTTCCAACTGAGATTATAGGCGTGTGCCAGTGCACCTGGCTTCAGGACCTCATATTCACTTCGGGGTTTAGCTGGAATTTCACCTCCTTCTTCCTTCCACACTTTGTAATAATAATCCCCTTATGCTCCTGTTAAGGTTTAATTGTTTTGAGATCTTGTTAGTCATTTATCACATAGTTCATCATAGAGGAAGAAAGCTGTTCCCAGTAAGATAAATTCTGTTTCTCCAGTTTTTATGGTCAAGTATCCTATATCTTACAAAGCTAAACCAAGAGATGAGGGGTCGTATCAAAGCCAACATTAGCTAGATCATCTTTCCTATTACTAAAATTAACCTATCTAGCTACTATGACTGCCAATTTAGTTTTCAAATGGCTTTATACTTTCAAAAAATTATAAGTGTAAATTTATGATTATACAAATGGTATGCCTTTATGCCATGTACAAACAGAGAAACAACATGTATCCCATTTGTTTACAATAAAAAAAAAAAAAAGAAAAGAACTTGCTCCATGGAGGAGTAGGTTTGAAGTGTCAGTAGAAGAATAAAGTTGTATTTAAAAAAAAAAAAAATTATAAGATGGAAGGAGAAGAAAAATTATGGTAGACTTATTTTTTATAGGAAGTAACTGAGTTTGGATGGTTAAACAACTTGCTCACATTTGGAGCAACTATCGGAAAACTAATTACAATATGTGTATTGCCTGCTGTAATTAAACTAAAAAATTCTATGCAGATTCATTTACAATTAACAGAGCTGGATAACAGACAAGTGCTATGTCTGAAATTTGTGACCCTTGAAAATTCATATCTTAAAATCCCATCCCCTAAATACCAAAATAATGGTATTGGGAGGTAAGGCAAACTTTGAAAAGTGGTTAGATCAGAATCCCTCATGAATGGGATTAGTACCCTTTAAAAAGAGACCTGAGAGAGAGATCCTTTGTCCTTTTCCAACATGAGGTCACAGTGACATTGTGACAACCAAAAAAACCCCTACCACATTCTATATAAAATTTAAATCCATCCCAATTCTCTCAGCTAGAGGTTTAGAGTCAAAACGTAAAATCAGTTCTAGAAATAAATAGAATTAAATATTTGCAAACTTGAACTTAATTATACAGTTGAAATATCTTATTACCTACTATAGCTCATTTATCACAACTAACGTAGTATATTTAACTTATTCTCCATTTCCTCATATTAGAATGAGGAACAAACACTATGGAGCAATGAACTAATTAATTATTTTCAACACTATTTCAGTATTCCCAAAGTTATCACTGTGCCTGAAACATAACAGACACTCAATATATGTCTGCTCATTGCTTCCTTTTTTAAAAAATATTTTTAAATTGTTGATGGATCTTTATTTTATTCATTTATTTATATGCAGTGCTGAGAATTGAACCCAGTGCCTCACACATGCTAGGCAAATGCTCAACCACTGAACCATAACCCCAGTTCCTCATTGCTTCCTTGATAAGTGAAAAATGAACGGAAAACATTAATGTGCACTTATCTGGAAAGGGCTATATCACTTATGCCCAAATTCATAAAATAATTTAGGGTCCATCAATTTTAATAATGACAGTCAAACACATTTTTAAGCAATTTATATGATAGTGACCTCAAGGTCGATAGGCCTACTGGTTATGATGACTTCAAACAATATGATCTGCCTAACTGCAGAGAAACAAATTATGGTATTACAATACATATTCTATATAATATTCCAGCTACATATAGTCAGACCTCTGGTATCCTGGGGTTCTACATCTGCAGGTTCAACCAAACACAGATTGAAAATATTAAATATAATTGTGACTGTACTGAACATACACAGGCTTTTTTTTTCTTGCTATTCCTTGACAATATAACATCTATTTATACAATATTTTCATTGCATTAGTTATTTTAAGTAATCTAGTGATGACTTCAAGTATATGCAGATTATGTGTAAACACTATACCATTTACTATAAGGACTTTGAGCACCCAATGAAATCAATCTCCTTTGGATACTAAGGGATGAGTGATTACTTAAAATGGTCCATTTGTGTTTACACATAATTTTCTTTAAAGTGGTACTTCTTGGTCCTAATCTCAATTTTTATCATTCACTAGTCAAATTATCTTAAAGTAATTATTTAAACTCTCTGAGCCTTAGTTTTTCTTATATGTAAAACTGAAATGCTAATATTTCCCTCAGAAGGCTTTTTTGAAGATTAAATGATTAAGTAAGTAGCACATAATAGGTACTGAAAGTATGTTGGTGAATTTCCCATTCTCCATTCCTTTTAAAATCTCCCACTTACAATTTTCCGCATTAAAAAACAAAAAACTGCTAACAAATTTATGAACAAGCTTTATACTCAAGTACAACTTTGTGATTATTTATACCGCCTTACAGCACGAATAATTTATTCTTTGCAATTCCTGAAAATTATCAAATACTTCTTTCTTTCCAAATTAGAAAATGGAAAAAATGATGTCCCTAGTCTTCAAAAAGCCTTGTAACTGTGACAAAAATAACAGCTATGAAAGAACAAAAACAGCAGGAGAGAGTGCTTGTAATTGACCAATATCCAGCTATTCACAGATTTGAGCGACAGTAACAATCTGTAAAAATCTCATATTTGAGAGTTATTTGCACATATAAAAATGTCATCAGAACTAAATCAGTTTAAACAGATACTGACTCTCTGTACAAACACCTGTTCCAATTTAGTCATTAACTGAAATCAGTAATAATTACCACACTATAAGAGTCCATTATATAAAGTGTTACAAAGGGTCTTTTATTTGGACTTTCAACAGTTTTTAAACTGTTTGCAATTGATGCACTCAGCTATTGCTTCCTTTAAGGCACTATGAATTGATTTCTTTAAAAATATATTGTGTCTTAAAAATAGCAAATTTATATTATATTGAAAATGTTATGTGTGGGACAGGCACAGTGGCACATGCCTGTAAGCACAGTAATTCAGAGACTGAGGCAGGAGGATTGCAAGTTTGAGGCCAGTTTCAGCAACTAGCGAAAACCGTGTTTCAAGATAAAAATAAAAGGAATTGGGGATGTGGTAGCTCGGTGGTAGCGCACCCATGCAATCAAATCCCAGTATTAAAAAGAAGAAAAGAATGTTTTATGTGTGCATTAGAAACTGCCAATTTAAGATAGGTAAGCAACTAATATATACCTCTATTTTTTATAATCATATTCTGGCCGTTCTTCATCTTTTAAATTATAATTTCATTATAAAAATTTTAACTCAAAAGTAGACCGAACTATTTACAAGAGCCCAAGTGTCCACTATCCAGCTTCAACACTTACCAAAACCAGTCCTCAGTGTCTGTTTTCCTGAAATTTTTTGTTTATTTGTTTGTTTGCAGTGCTGGGGATCTAACCCTTGGCCTCAGGTAAGCTAGGCAAACTCTTTAGCAGTGAGCCAAATGATTGTGGAGTACATCTCAGAGATCATTTCCTCTTCAAATGTTTTGGTATGAAACCAAGCTCAGTGACACAAGCCTGTAGCCCTAGCTTCTCGGGAAACTGAGGCAAAAGGACTTCATGAGTCCAGGAGTTTGAGACAAGCCTAGGTAACATAGTTAGATCCTGTCTCATTCAAAAATACAAAAACAAAAATAAAACACATGAACAAACCCTTCTATACATCTCTGAAACATCGATACTGTTTTTTAAATATAACAATAAATGATTAATATAGAAAAGATATTTTGCCAATTACATTCTATAACCAACTTTTGATTTATTTTGTCAGAGAAAGCCGAAGTACTGATTTAGGACTCAATATCCTACTCTTTTTTCCAAAGAATTTTCTTCTGGTTTAAAAAAAAATTGTGACCAACTTAGAAGAAATGACAAATTCCTAGAAACACAAAACTCACCAAGAATGAATCAAGAATAATCAGAAAACTGGGCTCAGGTTGTAGCTCAGTGGTAGAGCACCTGCCAAGCACGTGTGAGGCACTGGGTTCGATCCTCAGCACCACATAAAAATAAAGGTATTGTGTCCATCTACAACCAAAAAAAAATTTTTTTTAAATAAACAGAACACTGAATAAACCTATAATTAGTAGGGAGATTAAATCAGTAATCAAAAACATCCCAACAAAGAAAAGTCCTAGATCAGAGGGCTTCACTGGCAAATTCTACCAAACATTTAAAGAACTAACACCAGTCCTTCCCAAACTCTTCTGAAAGGCTGAACAGAAGCACTTCAAACCTCATTCTAAGCCAACGTTGCTTTCATATTCTCAAAGTCAGACAAACAGAGCTGGAAAGTGTAGCTCAGTGGTAGATCATGTTTAGCAAGTATGAAGCCCTAGGTCAACCTGCAGTACCACAAAACAAAGTAAAATTTCAGCAGCATTGTAAAAAGATTATGTACATGACACTTATTTTTTCTTTTTTTTGTTTAAGGCTTTATACGAGTGGCTCCATTTTTTTTTTCTGACAACTTTCATACCTAGAATGCAAGGATGGTTCAACATAATAAAAACCACTCAATGTAATAAACATTAGAATGAAAAAAATGATCACTTCAATTGACATGGATAAAGCATTTAACAAAATGTAATTCCCTTTCATGAGTGAAAAAAAATTCAATAAATTAGTTATAGCAGGAAATTACCTCAACAGCGTAAGGGATCTATATTAAAAACACAGGACCACCAGGCATGGTGGCACACACCTATAATCCCAGTGACTAGGGAGACTGAGGCAGGAGCATCAAGAGTTCAAATCCAGCCTCAACAATTTAGAGAGGCCCTAAGCAACTCAGTGAGACCCTGTCTCTAAATATTAAAAAGGCTGAGGATGTGGTTCAGTGGTTAAGTGCCCCTGGGTTCAATCCCTGGTACCAAAACAAACAAACAAACATAGGACCAACATCATATACCAAGTTAAAAGACTGAAGTTTTTCCTTCAAGATGGTAACAAGACACTGATATGTTTTTTGACATGTCTATTTAACAAAGAATTGAAAATTTAGCCAGAGCAACTAAAAAGAAATAGAAGACATCCAAATAGGAAAGGAAGAAGTAAAACTGTTTATAGATAATGTGAGCCTATGTATAGAAAATCCTTAAAAAGCACACACACACACACACAAAAAAAACTATTAGAACTAATAAACTAATAAAGCTACAAGATATAAAATCAACATACGATATTATCAGCTGTATTTAGCTGGGCACAGTGGGGCACGCCTTGTAATCCTACCTACTCAGGAGGCTGAGGGAGGAGGATTGCAAGTACAAGGCCAGCCTTAGTAATTTAGTGAGACTTTGTCTCAAAATAAAAAATAAAAAGGGCTGGCAATGTCACTCAGTGGTAGAGTGCCACTAAGTTCAATTCTCAGAACCAAAACAAAAGCCAAAAAAAAAAGAAAAAAAAAATCAGTTCTATTTCTATACACAAATAATGAAACAATCCAAAAATAAATTTAAGGAAACAATTGCACTTATAATATCATCAAAAAGAATTATATACTTAGGAATTAACTAAGGAGTTGAAAGAGTACAACTACCAGGTTGCTGAAAGAAAGTAAGACAAATAAATGTGAAGACACTCCATGTTCATGGATTAGAAAGTTTAATATTGGGCTGTGATTTTGGCTCTGTGGTAGAGCGCTTGCTTAGATGTGTGAGGCACTGGGTTTGATCCTCAGTACCACATAAAAAATAAAATATAGGTACTGTGTTGGTCTATAACTAAAAATATATTTAAAAAAAGAAAGCTTAATGTTGTTTAGATATTGATACTATCTAAAGTGATTGACAGATTCAATGCAATCCCTATTAAAACCTCAATGATTTTTTTTTGCAGAAATAGAAAAATCCATCCTTAAATTCATATAGAATCTTAAGGGACTTCAAATAGCCAAAATAATCATGACAAAGATTAACAAATCTTGAGGACTCATACTCCCTGGTTTCAAAATTTACTACAAAGTTGCAATAACCGAAATAGAATGGTACTGACAAAGACCAAAGGTAAGGAACAGAGAGCCCAGAAGTAAACTCTCACAAGCAAGGTCAAATAATTTTCAAGAAGATTTTCCCCCACTCAATAGGGAAAGGACCGTTTTTCCAACAAATTGTGCTGGGAAAGCTAGGTATATTCACATTTAAAATAATGAAAATGAACTTTTATATTATATCATATACAAAAATTAACTTAAAATGTACCAAAGACCTAAATATAACACCAAAACTAAAAAAATACCTAGAAGAAAACATAAGTAAAACACTTCAGGACATTGGATTTGGAAATGATTTCTTGGATATGACACACAAAGTACAGGCAAAAAATAGATAAAAATAGATTTTAAAAAAATAGGTCTTCATCAAGATTACAACAAATAGTTTTAACAAAAGGACAACAGAGCAAACAAGTCCATAGGATGGAAGAAAATATTTGCAGATCATCTATCTGACAAGGGATTGGTATCCAGAAAAAACAGCTCTACAATTCAATAACAAAAGGATGAACAGTCCAATTTTAAGATGGGCAAAACAAATTCAGAAAGTCAAGGATTATGTTTTCTCTCTTATGCAGAAGCTAGAGAGTAAAATGAGGAAAAAAGATGATAGCTGGAATCTTAAGAAAATAGAAGAGACTGGTAGAATAGAGGCAGGGGACCAGGGAAAAGAGGAGGAGAGGGAAAGGAGAGGTACTAGGGAACAAAATTGACCAAATTATTATTCTTTTACTGTACACATGTACAAATATGTAACAATAAATTCTACTATTATATATAATCTACCAAAGCAAATTAAAAATGATTAAAAATGGTTCTGAAATCGTTAAAAAGGGACAAAAAATCTTGAATAGACATTTCTTCGAAGAAGACATACAAATGGCCAATAAGCACCTGTAAAGAAGCTCAGTGTCACTAATCACTAAGGGAACTGCAAATCAAAACAATGAGAGGATTACTTCACCCCCATTAATATGACTATTAAGCAACAGAAAATAAGTGTTGGTAAGGATGTTGAAAAACAAGAAACCCTGTGTATTGCTTGTAGGAATGAGAAACTGCAACTGATGTGGAAAATGTTATGGTAATTCCTTTAAAAATTAAGCACACAAGTGAAATAAGCCAATCCCAAAAAAACCAAAGACCAAATGTTTTCTCCGTTATGCAGATGCTACTTCACAATAAGTGGGGGGGGGGGGGTAAGAGAAGAATAAAAGTACTCTGGATTAGACAAAGGGGAATGAAGGGAAAGGAGAGAAGATGGGAATAGGAAAGAAAATAGAATGAATCAGATATTACTATCCTATCCTATGTGTGTAAATGATTACATAACCAATGCAATTCTACATCATGTACAACTAGAAGAATAAGAAGTTATACTTGGGCTGGGGAGATAGCTCAGTCGGTAGAGTGCTTGCCTTGCAAGCACAAGGTCCTGGGTTTGATCCCCAGCACAAAGTTATACTCCATATATGTATAATATGTCAAAATACATTTTACTATCACATGTAACTAATTAGAACAAGATCTTAAAAAATAAATAGAAAAAAATTAAGAACAGAATTACCATATGGTCCAACAATTCCACCTCTGGGTATATAACACAAAGATTGAAAGCAAGGAGTTTGAACACATATTTGTACACCCATGTTTATAATGGCAATTTTAGTAATAGCCAAAAAGTAGAAATAACCAAAACATGGTATATAAAAAATGTGAACAAAATGTGGTATATACATACAATGAAACATTATTTAGACTTAAAAGGAACAAAATTCTGATATAGGCTACAACATGAATGAAACTTGAAGATATTATGCTAAGTGAAACAAGCCAGACCCAAAGAGACAAACATTGTGATCCCACTTTTATGAGATACCTGAAATGGTGAAATTCAGAGACAGAAAGTAGAATAGTGGTTAGAAGGGGTTGGGGGTAAAGGCAGAAAGGAACAAATAATTAAGTTTGAGATTATGCAAATGTTCTGGAGATAGTGGTTATGGTTGCACAGCAATGTGAATACACTTAATGTCACTGAATTCTACACCCAAAAATGGTTAAAATAATAAATTTTACATCACATATGTTTTATCACAATAAAAATATTCTGGCCAGCATTTAGAAAGCATAAGCATACTAAATATTGAGAGGGAGATGGCTATCATGATAAAGAAAGATAGTTTTTAAAAACTGCATAGACTTGGAGTTAGATATAATTCAGTACCATCATTTTCTAGCTATTTTTTTTTTTATCCTACTTTAAACCTCTTTGCATCTCAGTTACCTCATTTGTTAATAACATTTGGTATCGGGGGGACCTATAGCATTGTGCCTGGTACCATCACTTTGCTTTTTTCCCTTCTTATACCTAACTCTAAGGATTTCTCAAAACCAGTGAAGTAGTATTTTGGTTTCCACTGCATCATCCTAATATGAATAACATCGGCTCTCTATATTTCAAAGCAGTGAGTGTTTTGCTTGCAACACAGCAGAAAAACCTCAGATAAAGCAGTACATACATATGCACAGTAAAATACTCAAAGAGAAAACACCAAGTGACTTAAAAGCCATAGGACTTTGTAGGAGAAGACCAAGTGTTAACAGTATCAAGTGTTTAGCAGTAAGCAGTATCTGCAGTATCATTAATTTCTTGAGCTTAGAGGGAAGTAAAAAACAGTCTTGAACACAAAAATATTATATTAGGCAGATTCCAAAGCCATGGCATATGGATAAAAGTAAACTAATACCTTATGTTAATCACAAGGCTGTATAAAATTTTATCTTATAGATTTATGGCCCTTTTCCAAGTTTAAAAAAACTCATCACATAGCACATCTGATTTAAAATTCAAGAAAACCCAATGTCACATGTTACATGTTTTTCCTACTGAATATATATCATTTAGTAACTATGTGATAATAATTATTATTGAATTTTGTTTTAAACAATCCAAGTTTTTAATGGGTAAGTTGCTAAAAATAAGTCATTTAAATGGGATAAGAAACATCTAAAGTTGGTGAAAATTAGACTTTATGAGAAATATCCAGTTATTACATCACAGAAAATTTAAACAGAAGTACTCTATGAATAGTCCATGAAGAAATAACTTGAATAAGAAAGTTTTTCAGCATTTGTTGGCTTTAATATATCCAATTACAAATGGCTTATTATTCTATTACTCTGCTAAGCCATTTATTAGTTATTATAAAATAACCATTTTGGGGGCTGGGGAGATAGCTCAGTCAGTAGAGGGCTTGCCTTATAAGCACAAGGCCCTGGGTTCGATCCCTAGCACCCAAAAATAAAAAAATAAAAATAAATTAAAATAAATAAATAAAATAACCATTTTTCTATCATTTACATCCTCAGCACCCTCTCAAAATTTTCTCCTTGTTAAAAGTAAATTAAAATGTGAATCATGACTATTAATACCAGTAATTAACTGTAAACCAGTGTTAGATACATGCAAATTGTAAAGATTTGCAACTGGATTTAATTTTTAAAAGAAAATTACAAATATCAACACTTTATAAAAAAACTATCAATTTTCAAAAAAATATAATTAGGATAAGTTGCCATTTAACGATAATCCATTATGTACAATGATAAATAATTTACATATATTACTTCTAACCTTCATAATTCATTTGTTCAATTAATCTGTTTAATTAAATGAATGAATTATGAGGGTAAATATCTATATTTAGTATATTCCTAAAGCATGGAAATATTGGTCTTGCTCTTCACAGTGCTCTTACCATCATTTCTCAACCAACTTTCAGTATGAGAGATTACTATAACTCTGCATCCTAAAGGAACACAACCAATGGTCATGTTTTAACATCTAAGAATAAAAATGAACCTCAAGAAAACTGATCCCTGCAGGTATGAGCCAAAACATTATGTCTTAATGTGCTGCTAATTCATTGGTTTTAACAAAGTTATTCTGTATTCACTACCAAAACTCTCAAATGTTAAAACTGTTCCAAATTACAATTAACACAAAACTATATTTATTTGACACCTAATGAAAAAAACATTTAAAACCAGATATCTTTTACCTTTCTTTTTGAAATAAGTATTTATAAAATTTGTTTTAAAAATCATGATATAATTGCAGGACATTTCTCTTAGAAACACAAAGAAAATAATAAAAAATCACAATAACAAAATCTCTTTAGTTTATTTATATCCTCTCAACTTGATTCATGGGAAAATGAGCTTGGGTTTACACAGCTAGCAGAATGTTGGTTGTTTGCTTACACTCTACCAACTCAGGTTCTTCAAACTGTATACTAGGGATAACACTTACCTCACAGGTTTACTAGAAGATTAAGTTAGATAAACAAAGCACAGAGTAGGTACTAAATAAACGTTAGCTACCTCTGTTTCTCTTACTTGGCTGCCCAGGAACTCTGGTCATATTCCAGTTACTGATAGAGAACTGGTCATACTAAGAACCTCAATTTCATCAGTCTCTTAATCTGTGTTTTCCTGAAACTGTAGCATATATTGCTTTGTGGTGTGAGCTCAAGAACTCAAACTGCTTGAGTTTGAATCCTAAATAAACTTATTAGATTTTCTATGATTTTGAATATGTTAATCTTTCTATGCCTGTTTTATCACTTTTATAAATGATTAGATTTAGATTATAACAGCCATCTTATAGAGCTGTTATGTGGTATTGAAGTAACAGAGATAGTGGTTTTAGAAAGTATCTGGACTATGATAAACAATAAAGATAGGTAGCTCACTGTCCTCTTGCCACCACCATCATCATCTATTTGCTTCTCATTATGGAGCAACTATGGTCTGTAATTGTTCATTTCTATTTCAATGTTTAGGTCTTGTCACCTACAGAAATGTAAGTGGTATGGTTAATAGGGACCATTTCTTTTCTTTAATGAAACACTAAGCCAAAAAGTAACTGAAAGAATAAATGAACAGACAAATAAGTAAAATTAACAGATAGATGGCAGCAAAGACTGGCCCTATAGAACTTTTCTTGTTTCTCTATAATCTAAACTGTTTGTATTGATGGTGAGGTGAATAACCTTGAAATAAAGTTTTTAGAGAAACATTTCAGATATGTGATTATTCCTTTTCCTTCTCAACTCATAATTTAGGCAAGAAAAATGCAGAATATGCTATTTTGGACTTTTTAAAATTTATATGCTGTGCTGAGAATTGAACCCATTGCCTCACACATGCTACACCAGGACTCTACCACTGAGCCACAACCCAGGTCAGAATACGCTATTTTTTAAATGTGAACTTCATCTCAGCTCATTTGTTCACTCTCATTCCACTAACATTTGAAACCTAACATAGGCGGGGCTCCCTTCTTATGCCAGAAATAAAAAGCTGTACCAGATGACTTATCTTTAAGGAGGTATTTGTCTAGTACAGAGGAATTTATATCAATAATTATTCTTAAAACTTCCAAGAAAAAATAATTAAGGTTGGGTGGTAAGAATGTATAAAACTTTGCTATAAATATTAATGTAGTGTGTTACCATGTTTTCCTTAAAAGTCATGTCTGGATTCAAAAAAAAAAAAAATACAATGTTTGTACTGCAAAGATAACAATCTCATCATGTCTCCAAGGATAAATGGATTTATCCCCTTAAGTTGGAACTGGACTAGGATAAACCAGCTGAAAGTTTGATATAAAGTCTCAAAGGGCTCTCAAAATTTGAACTCTCTTGGGCTAAGGATTTATTTAGCTCATTGGTAGAGTGCTTGCCTAGCATGCATAAGGCCCTAGGTTGGTCCAGCACCACAAAAAGAAAAAGAAAATCAATTCCATTCTAGGTTTTACTTTCCCATTCCAAGGTTACTATCCCTTCTCAATTCTTCATCTGTCCCTATTTCACCCTTTACAATATTTGTGTCTTTGAAATGAATACAAGTCAATCGGATGTACATTACTTCATTGCCTCACCACATCAATCCATCTACTCTGTTCCTAATCTTTCCCTGTTGAAGAGCAAACCCCTCAACATATGTATAGATCTCATCCCTTTGGCCTTCAAAGGACTTTTCTCATCTTTTGATAGTTCCCCTTTCTCCTAAAGCTTGCTTTCTTTTCTCTCCCCTCCCCAACGAATCTTTTTTTTTTTTTTTTTTGCAGTGCTAGGGATGGAACCCAGGGCCTCACACATGCTTACTCAGTGTTCTACCACTGATACACACTCTCAGTCCCCTAAAACTTCCTTTCTAAACAATCACTGATACCATTATACAAACAAATATCCTTACAAAGTTCATCCATAACCACCATTTCCATCTAACAATTGCTCTAACTTCTTCTGTTCTACTCATGGCAAAAGTTTTTGAAAAAAATCTTCTTCAGTTCCTACTTCTTATTTTTAACTCATTCCCATCTAGATTTTATATCTACTGCTCCATCAAATAGCCTTATTTAACAACCCTGATGTAGCCAAATCCAAAAGTTCCCTTTCCTTTCCTGCCAACAATCTTAATAATCACTCATCAGCATTTTATATAGGTGATAGTGCCTCCTTTCACAAAACACATTCATCTTTTAACTTCCAATATGTATTTTCTTGGTTTTCTCCTGCCTCATTAACAACTCCTCTTCAATCACTTGTTCTATGTCCTCATTCATTTCATCTCAGTGGCTCAACCCTAATCCCTTCTCTTCTCCCTTTCTGTACACTCTTTCCTAGGTGATCTCATGTATTCCCATGAATTCCCACTGCATTCCTCACTTGACCTGCAAAGCCCTACCTGATCTTTTCCCTGATTTCTTCTCCACCTTCTTTTATATGACTCTTCCCTCATTCACTATACTTAGTCATACTGGATTCCTTCCTTCTTTGAGTAGATGCTTTCCTACCTCAGAGGCCTTTGTCTATGCTTCTCTCTCTTCTTGAATGTCTGACTCCTCAACTTTCAAGTGTCATTTAAAATGTAATTTCTCAGAGGCCTTCTCTGACCATTCTTCCCACCACCATTTTTTTTATATTACCTCACCTTGCTTATTTTCTTCATACTCCTTCCCACAATTTATAATTATGTGTCTGTGTGCTTTGGTCCTGGTCTAATCTTTACACACCATGAGGTTAGGGGTCACAATATTATCAGTATAAACTCAGCACCCAGCACAGTGACAAATGAATAAACCAGTGACCTAGGGCTCATTCATTCATTAATAAACATTTGAGCACTTTGTAGGTGCCCATTAAGATACTGGGAATACAAAGACAAATCAGAACCAATTTCAAGATCCATACAGCCCAGTGGAGGACAAGGATAAAGACAATATTGTATGATAAGAGCTAAGACTTAGGTGAGCCTTACTTTTAATCAACACAGTATTTTGGATTGTATATGGAAACTATTTCCCTAGCATTTTTTTAGAACCCTTATTTAATCCAAATATTGGGGACTGGGGTTGCGGCTCAGTGGTAGAAGCCCTTGCCTAGCACACATGAGGCACTGGTTTTAATCCTCAGCACTACATACAAATAAAGAAATAAAACAAAGGTATAAAAAAAGAAAAATATTGGTCCTGTTTTACCATGCTAGAGGGTTCAAATCATGTCAACTATAAGGCAATACAGGTTTTCAAGCAGAGTAATGCTCTCACATTTATTGATTCCCATCAGTACATAAATAAATAATAGGAAACTAGGGAAATAAACTTGTTTTTGACTCTGTCCTTAAATAGGAAAAACACATATGACGAATGCATTTCCCAAAGTTCTTATATCTATTATATCTGAATTTGATACCAAGATCTAAAGACTCAAAGTATTGAGTAAAATATAGACTGTTACATTGAGACAGTATTCATTATTTCTTAGTTTATCTAATAAATATCTGAGTATCTCCTATGTGTTAGGGCTGAGGACATGGCAGCATCCAAGGCAGAAGAGATCCTTACCTATGGAGCTTGGAATAGAACTGAAGAGACAAATAGTAAACAAGTATAAATAAAATCATAGAGCTGGGTTTGTGGCTAGGAGAGGAAGAGCGCTCTCCTAGCTTGTATGAGGCACTGGGTTTCAACCTCAGCACCACATAAAATATAAATAAATAAAATGAAGGTACTGTATCCATCTACAACTAAAAAATTTTTTAATAAATAAAATCATAATCAGAAAGTCAGCAGAGAAAAAGTCAAGTAATTCTATTGAAAAGTATTGCTTAGAAATGTATAAATACCCAAAATACTTCTAAAAGAATTTAAAGTAGATATGTTTTAAGAGAATACGAGGACTACAGAATGGGAGAAAATATCTGCAAAACAGAGATCTAATAAATAATTTGTATCTAAACATACAAATAACTCTTAAAATTCAAAAAGAAACAAAACAATTAAAAGTTGAGCTGCAGACCTAACACACACCTTACCAAAATGATACAGATGATAAACAAATATAGGAATAGATGCCAGGGCTGGGGATGTAGCTCAGTGGTACAGCAAGTACCTGTCCAACAGACACTAAGCCCTGGGCTTAAATCTCAATCCAGCGGGGAAAAGAAAGTAGAAGTGGCAGGGTGTGGTGGCGCATGCCTGTAATCCCAGTGGCTCAGGAGGCTGAGTTCAAAACCAGCCTCAGCAAAAGTGGCGGCACTAAGCAACTCAGTGAGATCCTGTCTCTAAATAAAATACAAAATAGGGCTGGGGATATGGCTCAGTGGTCGAGTGATCCTGAGTTCAATCCCCAGTAATCCCACATACAAAAAGTGACAAACATTATTTGTCATTAGGGAATTATGAATTAAAACAAAAATAAGAAACACACCTATTAGAATGGCCAAAATCCAAAATAATGACAACATTAAATGCTAGGATATGGACAAGAACTCTCACTGCTGGTGGGAATGCAAAATGACATGATCACTTGGGAAAAGTCTTCTAAATTTCTTATAAGAGAAATATATGATCCAGCAATCATGTTCCTAGATACATATATAAATTAGAATATGCATAGAAAAAAGTTTTTTTCTTAGACATGACAACACAGAAATGTTTAGTAGCTTTATTTATTACTGTCTACGGCTGAAGATGTCACCCTATTGTACAGCACTAGCCTGCTTACCTAGAATGCCTGAAACCCTGTTAAGGCTCTATGCCTAACACGGCAAAAATTAATTAATTAATTAATTAATTTTTTAAAAACACAATGTAACTATAATTGCCTAAAACTGGAAGTAACCAAGCTGACCTTCAACAGATGAATGGATAAACAAATCCACTCATACAACAGAATATTATTCAGCAATGAAAAGAAATGTGCAGGTAGGTACGGTGGTACATGCCTGTCATCCCAGCTACTCAGGAGTCTTGCATAAAGTAAGCAAGCACTATCACTGAGCTATATCCCCAGCCCATCAGTGCATATTTCTAAGTGAAAGAAGCCAGTCTGAATGATTGGCTCTAGGATTCCAACTATTTTGGAAAAGGAAAAATTATGGAAGCAATAATAGAATAAGTTCATGGGTTCTGGGAGAGAAAGGGAATGATGAACAAATGGGTGGAGCACAGGGGATTTTTAGGGCAGTAAAACTGTGTTATATAATAGGATATGTAACATTCATTTATCAAAATCCTTAACACAAAGTGAACCCTAATGTAAACTATAGTACTATATATTTTCTTTTATAGGATTTTGGTAAAAAATGACATATTGATATTGATTCACCAGTTTTAACAAATGTACCACATTAATGCACAATGTTTAAAAATGGGTGAACGTGTGAAGGGATAGTATATGAAAACTATATTTTTGTTCTCTTTCTCTGCTCTAGAGAATAGTCTATTAATCTTTTTTTTTTTTTTTTTTTTGGTCAGTCTATTAATCTTCTTAAAGTAGATATGTCTTGGGAGTTGGACGGGGGATATGTAGAAGTGGCAAGAAGCTGCCACCTTTCAAGGTATATATATTATTTTGTTTTATTTAAAAAAAAAAAAAAAAAAGGACCAAGCCAGGGCATAGTACTGCATGCCTATAATCTCACAACTCAGGAGGCTGAGGTAGGTGGATTGAAAGTTCAAGGCCAGCCTCAGCAATTAAGCAAGACACTGTCTTAAAATGAAAAATAAAAACCAAAAGAGGCTGGGATGTAGCTCACTGTCAAGCAACCCCTGGGTTCAATGCCAGTACCAAAAATTAAAAAGAAATTTTAAAAAGTACCAGGATTCTTCCTCCCATCTCAAATGGTGTATTTTTGTCTCAATTTTTCCGTTGAACAGTTATTCTAATGATGTTAATTCTTTAAAGTACTTTTTTACTTAACTAAAATGTGGTATAATGACTTACATATAAAATATTGCTACATAGTTCTTCCTTATACCTTTATTGATAAAAATACTCCTAACTTTACTATGGAACACTAATTTTAATTAACTTAAAAGCACATAATTAGAAATGGACAGTAGTTTAACCATTTTAGACACTATGTATATATAAAATTATAAAAACTCAGAATATGACATTTTATAATTCATGTATAAATGCTCATTTTACATATATTTACAAACCTCAAATGTCTGAGAGGGAAAACTTTCTATTTCATAATAAAAATTAATCTAGATCCTGTTTCAATATGCCACTTGGATATTAAATGTCATCAAACCATTTTTTACTGTTATGAAGAACATGAGTGTGTAAAGCGACCCTGAAAAACTAGTATGAAAAATTAGTCAAAAAAAGGAAACAATAATTACAAAATAAAACCTTAAGAGTAGCTCACTTAACTGACACCCTGATAAGCAGTCTTCCAGACCACCAAAATAACTTCCAGAAAATACACTTTCAGTACAGCATGTTTCAAAATGTTTAATGGCATATACTTCCCATAAAGTGAGACAGGCTAGGCGGTTAAGTTCAGCAGTAATTTACAAAGACAAATCAGTACTAATACAAAGCTTTCTATCTCCTTTCCTTTTTTGTTTTTCTTTTTTTACAGTTTTTTTAAATTTATTTTTATTGTAAACAAATGGGATACATGTGGTTTCTGTTTGTACATGCAGTAACAGCATACCATTTGCATAATCATACATTTACATAGGGTAATGATGTTTTGATTCATTCTGTTTATTTTTTTTCCTCCCCCCACCCCTCCCACCTCTCTTTTCCCTCTATACAGTCCCTCCTTCCTCCATTCTTGCCCCCAACCCACACCCCCATATATATCATCCACTTATCAGTGAGATCATTCCTCTTTTGGATTTTTGAGATTGGCTTATCTCACTTAACATGATATTCTCCAATTTCATCCATTGCCTGCAAAATGCCATAATTTATTATTCTTTATAGCTGAGTAATATTCCATTGTATATATATACCACAGTTTCTTTATCCATTCATCAATTGAAGGACATCTAGGTTGGTTCCATAGTCTGGCTATTGTGAATTGAGCAGCTATGAACATTGATGTGGCGGTATCTCTGTAGTATGCTGATTTTAAGTCCTTTGGGTATAGGCCGAGGAGTGGGATAGCTGGTCAAATGGTGAGTCCATTCCAAGTTTTCTAAGGAATCTCCACACTGCTTTCCAGAGTGGCTGCACTAATTTGCCAGCCCCACCAGCAATGTATGAGTATACCTTTTTCCCCCGCATCCTCTCCAACACCTATTGTTGCTTGTATTCTTGATAATCGCCATTGTAATTGGGTGGGATGGAATCTAGTGTAGTTTTGAATTGCATTTCTCTTATTACTAAAGATGGTGAACATTTTTTCATATGCTTGTTGATTGCTTGTAGTTCTTCTTCTGTGAAGTATCTGTTCATTTCCTTAACCATTTGTTGATTGGGTTATTTGTATTCTTGGTGTAGAGTTTTTTGAGTTCTTTATATATTCTGGAAATTAGTGCTCTATCTGAAGTATGAGTGGCAAAGATATTCTCCCACTCTGTAGGCTCTCTCTTCACATTGCTGATAGTTTCCTTGCTGAGAGAAAGCTACTTAGTTTGAATCTATCCCAGTTTATTGATTCTTGCATTTATTTCTTGTGCTATGGGAGTCCTGTTAAGGAAGTCTGATCCTAAGACAACAAGTTGAAGATCTGGACCTCCTTTTTCTTCTATAAGATGCAGGGTCTCTGTTCTGATTCCAAGGTCCTTGATCCGTTGTGAGTTGATTTTAGTGCAGGGTGAGACATAGGGGTTTAGTTCCATTCTGTTGCATATGGATTTCAGTTTTCCCAATACCATTTGTTGAAGAGGGCTATCTTTTCTCCATTGCATATTTTTGGCACCTTTGTCTAGTATGAGAAAATTGTATTTATTTGGGTTTGTGTCCGTGTCCTCTATTCTGTACCATTGATCTACCTGTCTATTTGATGCCAATACCATGCTGTTTTTGTTACTATTGCTTTGTAGTATAGTTGAAGTTCTAGTATTGCGATACCCCCTGTTTCATTCTTCCTGCTAAGGATTGCTTTAGCTATTCTGGGTTTCTTATTCTTCCAGATGAATTTCATGATGGCTTGCTCTATTTCTGTAAGGTAAGTCATTGGGATTTTAATTGGAATTGCATTGATCTGTATAGCACTTTTGGTAGTATGGCCATTTTGACAATATTAATTCTGCCTATCCAAGTACACGGGAGATCTTCCATCTTCTAAGGTCTTCCTCAAATTCTTTCTTCAATGTTTTGTAGTTTTCATTGTAGAGATCTTTTACCTCTTTGGTTAGATTGATTCCCAAGTAGTTTTTTTTTTTTTTTTGTGGCTATTGCAAATGGGGTTGTTTTCCTCATTTCCCTTTCAGCTGTTTCGTCGCTTGCGTATAAAAATTGCTTTAGATTTATGCGTGTTGATTTTATAGCCTGCTATTTTGCTGAATTCATTGATGAGGTCTAGAAGTTTTCTGGAGGAGGTTTTTGGATCCTCTAAATATAGAATCATGTCATCCGCAAATAGTGAAAGCTTAAGTTCCTCTTTTCCTATTTCTATCCCTTTAATTTCTTTGGTCTACCTAATTGCTCTGGCTAGAGTTCGAGGACAATGTTGAATAGAAGTGGTGAAAGAGGACATCCCTGTCTTGTTCCCGTTTTTAAAGGAATGGTTTCAGTTTTTTTTTCCATTAAGAATGATGTTGGCCATGGGCTTAGCATAAATAGCCCTTTACAATGTTCAGGTATGTTCCTACTATCCTATTTTTCTAGTGTTTGAGCATGAAGGGGTGTTGTATTTTGTCGAACGCATTTTCTGTGTCAATTGAAGTAACCATATGATTCTTATCCTTAAGTCTATTGACATGATGGATTACGTTATTGATTTATGAATGTTGAACCACCCTGCATTCCAGGGATGAACCCCACTTGATCGTGGTGCACAATTTTCTTAATATGTTTTTGGATACGGTTTGCCAATATTTTGTTAAGGATCTCTGCGTCTATATTCATCAAGGATATTGGTCTAAAATTTTCTTTCCCTGGATATGTCTTAGCCTGGTTGGGTATGAGGGTGATATTAGCTTCACAGAATGAGTTTGGTAGGATACCCTCCTTTTCTATTTCCTGGAATACTTGAGAAGTATTGGAATGAGTTCTTCTTTGAAGATCTTATAGAACTCGGCTGAGAATCCGTCTGGTCCTGGGCTTTTCTTGGATGGTAGGTTTTTAATGGCTTCTCCTATTTCATTGCTTGATATTGATCTATTTAAACTGTGTACGTCCTCCTGGTTCAGTTTGGGAGGAGCATATGTTTCGAGAAATTTGTCAATGTCTTCAGTAGTTTCTATTTGTTGGAATACAGATTTTCAAAGTAGCTTCTCATTATGTTCTGTATCTCAGTGGTGTCTGTCGTGATATTTCCTTTTTCATCATGAATTTTAGTAATTTGAGTCTTCTCTCTCCTTTTTGTTAGTGTGGCTAAGGGTTTGTCTATTTGTTTACTTTCTCAAAGAACCAACTTTTTGTTTTGTCAATTTAATTGTTTCTTTTGTTTCAATTTCATTGATTTCAGCTCTGATTTTAATTATTTCCTATCTTCTACTACTTTTGCTGTTATTCTGTTCTTCTTTTTCTAGGGCTTTGAGCTGTAATGTTAGGTCATTTAGTTGTTGACTTTCATTCTTTTCTGGAATGCGCTCCATGCAATGAATATTCCTCTTAGTACCTCTTTCATAGTGTCCCAGAGATTTGATATGTTGTATCGTCGTTCTCATTGACCTCTAAGAATTTTTTTATCTCCCCCCTGATGTTTTTTGTTATCCATGTTTCATTCAATAGCATATATTTAGTCTCCAGGTGTTCAAGTAATTTCTTTTTATTTTGCCATTGATTTCTATTCTCAGTCCATTATGATCTGACAGAACACAAGGCAGTATCTCTATTTCTTTGCATTTCCTAAGGGCTGCTTTGTGGCATAACATATGGTCTATTTTCAAGAAGGTTCCATGTGCTGCTGAGAGAAAGTGAATCCGCTCGTTGATGGACAGAATATTCTACATATGTCTTTTAAGTCTAGGTTATTGATTGTGTTATTGAGTTCTATGGTTTCTTTGGTTGGATTTTGTTTGGAAGATCTATCTAGTGGTGACAGCGGTGCGTTAAAGTCACCCAGAATTATTGTGTTGTGGGTCTATGTGATTCCTGAAATTGAGGAGGATTTGTTTGATCTACAGGGATGCACCATTGTACTATCGTTATGTCTTCCTGATTTATGGTTCCCTTAAGTAGTATGAAATGTCCTTCTTTATCCCTTCTGACTCACTTTGGGTTGAAGTCCATTTTATCTGATGTAAGGATGGAACCCCTGCTTTTTTACTGAGTCCTGTGTGTGGTAGGTTTTTTTCCCATCCTTTCACCTTTAGTCTGTGGATGTCTTTTTTCTATGAGATGAGTCTCTTGCAGGCAGCATATTGTTGGGTCTTTCATTTAATCCTATTCTGCCAGTCTATGTCTTTTGATTGATGAGTTTAGGCCATTAGTGTTCAGGGTTATTATTGAGATATGATTTGTATTCCCAGTCATTTGGCTTATTTTGGTTTTTAAGTTGGCTTGGTTTCTCCTTTGAGTGGTTTTTTCTCTAAGGTAGTTCCTCCCTTTGCTGACCTACATTGTTCTTTTTCATTTCCTCCTCATGGAATGTTTTGTTGAGAACATTCTGTAGTGCAGGCTTTCTATTTGCAAATTCTTTTAACTTTGTTTATCATGGAAAGATTTTATTTCATCTTCAAATATGAAGGTTAGTTCTGCTGGGTATAGGATTCTTGGTTGGCAACCATATTCTTTCAGAGCTTGAAATATGTTGTTCCAGGCCCTTCTAGCTTTTAGAGTCTGGGTTGAGAAGTCGGCTGCTATCCGTATTGGTCTCCCCCTACATGTAATCTGATGCTTTTCTCCTCGCGGCCTTCAAAATCCTATCTTTATTTTGAATGTTAGGCATTTTCATTATAATGTGCCTTGGTGTGGATCTGTTGTGATTTTGTGCATTTGGTGTTCTGTAAGCCTCTCGTATTTGATTTTCCATTTCATTCTTCAGGTTTGGGAAATTTTCTGAGATTATTTCATTGAATAGGTTGTTCATTCCTTTGGTTTTGTATCTCTGTGCCTTCCTCAATCCCAATGATTCTTAAATTTGGTCTTTTCATGATGTCCCATAGTTTCTTGGAGAGTCTGTTCATGATTTCTTACCATCTTCCTCTGTTTGGGCACTTTATTTTCAAGATTAAATATTTTCTCTTCAATGTCTGAGGTTCTGTCTTCAAGTGGTCTAGTCTTTTGGTGATGCTTTCCATTGAGTTTTTTATTTGGTTTATTGTTTCCTTCATTTCAAGGATTTCCGTTTGGTTTTTTTTGAGAATCTCTATCTCTTTGTTGAAATGATCTTTTGCTTCCTGCACTTGCTCTTTCAGCTTATTGGTATTATCATTCATGTATCTTCCCCTCTAGCAGTGCAGATCTGGGGTATTGCAGATTTCCCCCTAAAGGCTTATAGTGGCCCTATAGGTTTCCAAAACCCTTTCTTTAAGGGGAGATCAATATTAGCAGTGCCCAATTCAGACACTATGCAATCCTAGACCAAATAGGCCCTATGGAGACAATAACAAAATTGTCATAGTAAACAGAATGAGTTCAAATATTATCTTCAGTAAAACAAACAGGTTTGCAATAAGATCTGCAGTTTCTAATGGAGGACAAAGAGGATGCAGAGGATTGTAGAATGTGGCTGTTAATGAGATAAGAAAAGAATATACAGAAGTTCTAGAAAATAGAAAGGGTGAGAGTATAATCAAAAGAAATTGGATATTAGCATGCAAAAGAGGGAGAAAGGGACTCTGAGGGAACAGATAAACAAAAGGAAAAGAGAGCAAGAAAAGTAAAGAAATAAAAACTTACATTTTTAAAAAGGAGAAAAAAAGAAAATCTACAGTATAACAGTCATATACTAATGAAACCTCCCAGTGTTCAGTAGCCTGATGCATGAGAGGTACCTGACAATGAGCTTCAAGCCTCCAGCCGGCATCTCAGGATGGGTTTTGCCCCACCCAAAGATCAGAGCTACGGCTTCCAGGATTATCCAAGATGGCTGCGCTGGCTTCGAAATGTGTTGGCAAATGGGGAGCTGTAGCTCAGGGGTGGACGTGGTCAGCTGGAGGTCCTGGAGGTGGGGTGCGGTTGGTCTGGCAGGGGTCCTGGAGGTCCGGTGTGTTTGGTGTGGTTGTGGGATCCTGGATGCCGGGTGCAGTCGGTCTGGGGTCCCGGTGATAGGGCGCAATCAGTTGGTCTGGGGGTTCTGGAGACAGGGAGCAGTCAGTCGATGTGAGGGCCCCAGAGGCAGGGAGTGATCGGTCGGGCTAAGGGATCCTGGAGACGGGGCTCAGTCAGTCGGGTCAAGGGTCCTATGGGGCCTGGCTGTTGTCTCAAAATGGCAGCAGCCACGTGTAATCAAACCTGCAGGTAGTGTAACAGTGAACTTCCAGGCAACAGCAGGCAGCTGGTGCTCCAGTGGCGGTGGACGATCAGTTTGCTGACTGTTGTCGTACGATCCGGGGGTGAACCTCATGCACTGGGTGATGGATAGGTGTAAGGCAGGGATGGACAGGTGAGAGGCAGGCAAATGGCGGATGACAGACGCCTGACAGTGAGCAATCTGCACTCAAAAAAGGTGTCGATATGCTGGCAGACTGCAGGTCATCACAGCAGACAAATGGGGTAAACAGCAGGGAATCAATGAGCAGCAAAACTGCCTCACTGAGAAACAGATATCCTCTGCTTGAAACCGGAGTTACGGAGCGACAAGGAACGCAGCCTCCCTCTAGTCTGCCATCTTGGATCTCCTTCTTTTTTTTGTTTTAAATAGAGTTTTTTCATAGGAGCAAGGAAAAAGAAACTATGCAATCCCTCCTTTTACAGAAGAGGAAATGGTCGCAGAAATCTTCATACCAATTCCAGGGCTCTTTTGCACACATTCTCATTATAGTTCTCTGTTCTATTCGAACCACTAATAAACACATTAAAAATCATCATTTTGAATTATACTTTTAAAAATCAATTAAAGTAGAAAAATAATGGGGGTATTTTGAAATGACTTATTACTGCCACTAAATCTCTCTTCTCTCAATGAATTGGTGCCTTTCATGTTCTTTTCCTATTTTGCAGTTCACAAGAGTAAGTACAACCTAAAAGCCTGCTAACTTTGCTAATCTGCCTCATCAGTTGATAGTACCAATCACTTCTTGTCTTCCTTAAAAATCCAAATTTCAAACTCCCATTAGGTCTTTGTGACAGCCCAAACCTAATGTCCGTCCAAAGAAAATGACTTATCTATATTAAAAATCTACACATTCTCATTTATAAACTCTTGAGATTTTGGGCAAGTTTCTCACCTTTTCTAAGGCACATTTGCTCACTTGTAATTACATCTCAGAGAAGTGTGATGCTAAACTATATAAACCTAGCATAAAGTTTAAGGATTCAAAAAAATGTTATTCTCTCCTTTAATGTCATTTCAAATATAAAATATCTAAATTTTAAGCACCAGTTCATGACGTTTTACTCTCCCGCCCCCAGTACTGGGGATTAAACCCAGAGATACTCTACACTTAGCTACATCTCCAGGCCTTTTTCAAATTTTTATTGAGACAGGGTCTACGTTGCCTAGGCTGCTTCTGAACTTGTGATCCTCCTGCCTCAGCCTGCTGAGTAACTGGGATTATAGGAATGCACCACTGAACCAGCTGCATGAGTCCTACTTTCAAAGTTTATATTTTAAAGTCTACTATAATCAAATAGTAAACAGTTACTTACCAACTGACACCTAGTAAATTATAACTAGTCACATCAGTGAAAATAATCAAAACAGTGTGACAAGTCTTGCAAATGGCCAAATAAATGTTTTCTGTTTTGTTTTGTTTTGTTTTTTGGTACAGGGGACTAAATCCAGGGGTACTTTACCATTGAGCCACATCCATCCTATTTTGTTTTTTGCTTTTAATTTTTTTTTCCATCCTGTTTATTTTTTATTTTAAGACAGGGTCTCACTAGGATGTTATGGATCTGGTTAAATTGCTGAGGCTGGACTCAAACTTGTGATTCTCCTGTCTCAGCCTACCAAGTTACTGGGATTACAGGCATGTACCAATATGGGTGACCAAATAAAAGGTTTTTATTAATCTATTTTTAAAGAAATTCTCTATCCTCAAAAAACTCATCTTTCCTATACTTTGAAATTCAATGGCTCTCCAAGGCTTTTTTTTTTTTTTTTTTTTTGCGGTACTGGGGATCGAACCCAGGGCTCTGTGCTTGCAAGGCAAGCACTTTACCAACTAAGCTATCTCCCCAGCCCCCCTCTCCAAGGCTTTTTAAGTCAAATGATCAAATAAAAAGGGGTATAATATTCAAGGCAAATGGAGTTTGAGAGAGGATGAATAATCACAATATGCTGGAATCAGCAGTTTCCACAGGAAATTAATAAGGATATATAATAATGGTGATAATTTGAACTTACAGGGCAATGTTGGGGGGATAACTACAGAGTATTCTTTCTATTGCTTATCAAACAGGGAAGTGGAGATTATGTTTCTCTATAAAGCGATTATCTAAATTTAAAATGTGTGAAGTCATAAAAATAAAACATTTGTGGTCATTTTAGAATGTGTGAAATGCTTTTCCAGTTAACAATAAAAGAATGCAACCCATGTGTCTTGAGCTTCCACATTAAAATAATATAGAAAAAAATTGCTACATTTTAATATTTTCCTATATTCTAGCATAATTATTTTGTACTCCACTAATATTATACCAAGATGAATAACAATTATGGAATTCACTATGTAATAATAGCTGAATATAAACTCTGTATCATATTAAGTAAATTCTCACAATTTTAACCCCTTCTATATTCAAGCATATTTTTAATAGTAACCCATCCTTCTGTAAGATTAATTTATTTCCCCTTTCCTACTGTTAATTATCCAGCTATGCTTTGCATGATCCCACTCTTCTCACATTATTTTAGAACTTTGTTCAGTATATATGTATATGTGTGGGTATATACTTATCTAAGACTATATATATATTTTTTTCACATTATAGCTTTCCTGACTCATTCCACAAAATCTTAGAAAAATTAACCTGAAAAAATTCCTGGAAAAAAAATAAACTCTTCATATTTCTGGTATGAATGAGGATGTATGCAAGAGAAAGCAGAATGACTAAAGGAAAAAGTACTAACTTTAAAGTCGGGAAGGGCATTTATAAGCTGTGTAAACTTGGACCTATTCTTTGCATATATTAGAGGCTTATGTGGAGTAAAGATAATTTAACTGTAGATACTTAAGTATAGAAATTACTGATTATGTTTAATTTCTACTGGCTTGAACAAATTAAGTTTCCTTTTTCAATAGTTGCCCACAGTATTCTTCTAGCAACTTCCCAGTAAAATCTGATTAATAGAAAAAGTATACCTATGTTTACAAGTCCTTTCCTTCTGAAAAGCTCAAGGATTTTCTCATCAATCCTTATAGCCATCTCTGAGATAAATGGAGATGGGGAAGATGGAATTATGAATCCATAACCCATAAGAGTTCATAAATTCCACAAAGTTCACTCAGCAAAATTTCCATCTAATTTCTCAATTTATTTGCACTTTATCATAATTTTATTTCTCAATCCACATGAAGTACCTAATTTTCTTTTCTTTTCTTTTTTTTTTTTTTTTTGTGGTGCTGGGGATCGAACCCAGGGTCTTGTGCTTGCAAGGCAAGCACTCTACTGACTGAGCTATCTCCCCAGCCCCCTAATTTTCTCATTACATTAGGATATGCTAGTCTGTACCAAAAATACTTTTGTCATTTAAGAAAACAAAAATTTCATAAAGTGTTATATATATATATGTTATATATATAGAGAGAGAAAGTGAAACAGAATAACATAAAAATGATGAATTTAATCTCCTTTTATAAAACTGTCCTGTTCAGTCTACTGACCATAGTTCTACTTTAGCTAACAAATACAGACTAAAATATTTAGGAATCAGACACACTATTTTCTTAAATCTTTAATAATCAGAGATCAACAACCCAGACTCAGCTTCAACTTCCTCCTACTATCCATCTTGGTTCTTCTGTGCTAGGACTTTCTAGTAAACTTTGCTGACTGCTCAACCAGGAACCACCCTTACCTTTTCGTCTGTCAACAGAATCCTTCTTTTGTTAAGGCAACACTGTGCCTGACCAACTTTGAGTCCCAAGAAATAAATTATGATTGATTAGCTTATCTTGGCAATCCTGATCCTCTCTGCCAGTGACCGATCTAAGACCTGTTGTCAAAAACTGGCCAATGAGTTAAAGGAAGATGCTAGGAATTCTTAAAGCATAGAAAGAGAAACAGGCTCTTTTGCCCCAATGCCAACCAATTTCTTCGCACTTAGGAGGCTGTCAGGATGGACCTGATACTTAAGAACTGAACTACTATCTTGAGACCAAGAGAGGAAGACGAAGAGAACTTCCATGATCCTGACATTGTACCCAGACATAATTGAGTCTAAGAGCTTCTTTTTATCTGAAATAAATGTCACGTATGTCTAAGTCACTGAGGGTCAATACTCTGTTCCTTAAAGTTGAAAGTATCCTAATTAATGCACTTATTGTTACTTCTGTAATCTCATGTAGTCTTCACAACAACCCAATGAAAATTACTCACTTTGGGGTTTTTTTTTTTTGCTTATTTTTATGGATTAGAAAACTAAGGATTAGTAAATTTACATAGTTAATAGTAAGAAAGTTAAAATTTGAATCTGGATCTGACACTGAACCTCACATTCTTTTTTTTCTTTTCCTTTTATGATACTGGGGATTGAACACAGGGACCCTCTACCACTGAGCTATATTCACAGTCTTCTTATTTTGAGAGAGTCTTGTTAAATTGCTCAGTCTGGCCTTGAACTTGCGATCCTCCTGCTTCAGCCTCCTGAGTAGTTGAGATTGCAGGAATGCACCAATGTACCTGGCTCCTCACATTCTTTTTAAAAATATAAAATTCCCCTTCTTCCTTATTTACAGTGTATGTTAAAAAAAAACTAGTAAGTTGTGTTATTAGCTATCATAACATGAGGAGAGCTAAGGAATATCAATTATTCTTATAAACTTGCCATAAGGATCTAAAATCTTCAACTCTATTTTGTACTTAAGTTTTATGGGGGGAAAAAGACAAAAATATGTATGTATGTCTATATTAAGTCCCAGAATATCTAGTATAATGGCAAAAATTCCATTTAAAAAACCGAGATGGAGGGTTCAGGCTGTAGCTCAGTGGCAGAGCACTTGCCTAGCACATGTGAGGCACTGGAATTGATCCTTAGCACCACATAAAAATAAACAAAATAAAGGCATGCTGTCCACCTACAACTAAAAACAAAATTTTTAATAAAATAAAGTGAGATGGAATCTAAGTGTAATAATCAAATTTTAAAGAACTAAAAAATATGAAGTAAATCACAACTATTTTCTAAGCTGAAAGAATAAACTTCCTTATTTCAAATGATCCCATTAACCAAGTATCTGTCAATATAGAAACCACAAAGTTAACACTTCCTCAATTCTCATCTCTTCATAGAAACTGATTCAGCATGAATTTTGGCAACAAAAAAAAAAGAATCAGCGAGGTCATTTTTTATATAGAAACTTATTAGAACTAGAATTTTAAAGCTATTTATATGTTTTCTCAATCACAAATTTACGCACAGAATATTGCCTTTATTAATTTCTAATTGAGTATTACAAACTGGACATGCCAGGTTTCTGAGCTGATACATGCAACTTACCTTCCCACATGCTCTGCAATGATGCCTCCTTTTGGTGAATGTAAACCGGGCTTCACATTTCATGCAATTAGGAGCCTGGGAATCTGGTACCCAAACTGGAGCCACCTCCCCAAGAGTGGTAAATGGCTTTCTGGCAGAAATTCCAAACTGACCAGCTCTGAGATCATTATCTGGGCTATCTGGAGCTAATGCAAGGCACGGTCTACTGGAGATCTCAGTCTCATAACTTTCTAAATGTTCTCCATTTGTATCAGTAATAGAGATGCTTCCCAAAGATGCGTTACACGCATTGGTTGCTGAGTTTTCCCCTAATTTTGCCTTCCCAAGAATATCATTTTTGTTTTTAATATTATTTCCACTGTTTGCAGGAAGGTCATTTTGTAAATGGTCTGATAATGGCTTTGGAATTTGAAGTTTAAGATTAGAAGGTTGCTTGGGTCTCGCACCACCAAAAGGAACACTGATAGATTGCAAGTTTGCTACTATCTTGGGGGAAGATTGTCCAAGCAATGACGGAACTTGACTACAGAAATTCTGTAAATAATTTTTCTTCATTAGGTCACCAGTGCTGTTTAAAAGCAATCCACTCCCTTCTGTGGCCTCATTTCCTCTCTGTTCATAAATATTTGAGTAGCATTCTGACTTGCTCTCCTCTATTTCTTTTTCTTCTGTTACTGAATCTTCTTTGGAAGGTAAAGTCTTTGGAACAAAAGAAACAACTGGGCTCTGCATTCCATAGGAATCACAACCATTAGAGATAGAATTTGCTGCTGGTGTATCTATAACAGTGGAGAAATCACATCCTTCACCTTCATTCATGCAAGTTCCTTGTAAATCTATACCTGCATCTACTGTTCCAGCATACTCTTCTGCACTATCAACATTAGTGGCCTCAGGCTGACTAATCTGTAAAAACTTTTCATTTTCTTCATTTACCTGGGTATCATTCATTTCGTGTAGTTTAGTTAATCTCCAATTTGTCGCCTCCTGAGAGTCAGAGAAATGCTCTGTCATATTAAGAAATTCTGTAGTACCAAGAATTTCTTCATGTTTGTAACCTTCATTTTCATCAGCCCTAATGTTAGTAGGCACAAGGCAATCTGAAAACTGTTCACATCTATTATCCCTTCCAGACTCATTAGGCATGTCTAGTTTGAGACAGAAAGCTAAACCAGACCTGAGGGATTCTTCAGTTGGTCTCCCCTCTGCTGGCTCTTTTTTTGTCAAAAGCTCCTCACTCAAGTGGGAAAAGGGGTTTGGATTCCCTAGATCTGTCGTAGGAGAGCTGTTTTTGTCTGTGAGGTCTTCGCCTGGTATATAGTTCTCTTGCTTTTTAACATCAGTACCTCCATCTATTCCCTGGGAGATTCCTGACTCAACTGTTAAACTTGTAACGACAGGTATGGAGGGATCTCTACTTATATTTTCATTATCCTTTAATTGTAAAGGGGAACAGATATTAGCTAGATTACCAGATGAAGCAGTACATAGATGGTTAACAGAGTCCTCCTCTGTTTCTGGTCTATCCAATGGATCCATTTGTTTTTCAGAGTTTATATCTTTTTCAGTGGACCCATTCATACTAATACTAAATTGATTAGATTGTCTATTTTCATTATCCAGTGAACAGCTAAAAGAATCCACGAGGGATTGACTATTATAATCATTACAATCCTGCAAATCACTTTGTAATGTTCTTTTATCACAATTATGCATGACAGCTACCACAAGAACATTCTTTTCATCTGGCAGACAAGTTAGGTTTCCACATTTCGTATCTCCCACTTCAACAGCAATGCATTGATCATCCCGGTTATAGTTTCTCTTAATTAACTGATCCTCTGTGATGGCATTTTCATCAATCCACATTGTGGCAATCTCTGGATTTAGACTACAGTCCTGTCCATTAGCATAATGATCTTCTCCTTCCCTGGTCAGGGGAGATGAATGAGCCAGAGAGAAGATTTTTAGCTGTGGTTGTGATTCACTAGAAATTGCAGAATCATTCACACTGGCCAATGCAGAGTTAAATGACAGCTGGTGAGAAGAGGGATCTAGAATCTTACTCCACTTTGTGTCCAATAAATTAGGAGAAATTGTTTCATCTGAAAAAAAAAAAATAAGTAGTTGCAGTAAGTTGTACTGGTAATACTGAAAAGCTACCAGGGCTAAGTTAATCAACATTTCCAAGTATACTCTAAAAGTAAAACATTCCCAGGATATTTGAAAATAAAATATTTCTAGAATATAAAGGTATCCAATTTTTTGCTAGGAATAAGAAAATATATTTAAGAAATTCCCTATAATTACATGTCATCAAATGATAATATTTGAAAACTTTCCAACAACAAAAGAATTCTATGTTAATCTAATAACATAAAACTGACCCTCACACCCAAGAGGGGAAAGCAACTTTGGATTGTGTGTGCATACAAGGCTGGGTACAGACTAAAAATCTAAGATGGGAAGAAAAAACAAAAAAGTAGTGAGAATAGAGTAATTTAGTGGGAAAGAAAATGAATGAATTTTTCTATGAGACTGCATGCTCTATAATCTATATTGAGATTGGGATGTGGGTTACATGGTTATCTCCATTTTTCAAAACTGTGTAGCCAGACATGGGAGTACATGCCTCTACTCCTAACTACTGGCGATGCTGAGATGGGAGGCTCTCCAAAGCCCACAAGTTCAAAACCAGCCTAGGCAATTTAGCAAGACCCCATTTCAAACAAAGCAAAGAGAGGGAAAAAAAAAAAAAAAAACAACTTTGCAGTTAAGAATTATGTATTTTAGAGAATATAAAGTTTACCTTTATAAAACTGTAATAAAGGGCTGGGGATATAGCTCAGTGATAGAGAGCTGGCCTCGCATGTATATGCCCTGGGCTCAATCCCTCAGCACAGGAAAATAAATAAATAAACAAATAAGAAAGAAAGAAAAAAACTGTAGGAAAAAAAAAAACAGGAAATAGGAAGTGAGGAACAGATAAAGGTATAAATGAAATGAAACTGGCAGCAGGTCAATAACTGTTGAAGGTGGGTGACAGATGCACTGAGGTTTATTATACTATTACCTAATTTATATATATTTAAAATGTGCCTATTATGAGTTTTTTTGAAAGTTTGCTAAAGTATGTGAAATTCTGCTTAATACCATGTCACAGTACATTATTAATTAGGTTCATATTTATATTGTTTAAGGACATTTGGCAAAAAGTGCTTACCTAATTAAATTGATTTACTTATAGTTTATCAATTAGAATGATTTCATTAACATTTTTGTTTACTTTTTAACAAATTGAGTTATAGTGCTATTGTTTATGTCTAAGTAAGTCAGAAATACAAGAAATAATACACTGAGTGCCTTTCCTACTTTCTTCCTCCAGTAATTGATAATCATGGTGCTGAAATTATGAAGATATATTTGTATCAATCTTCAGCGTACCCTTAGCACCCTGTTCATTATTTACTACATCGTAATACAATGGCTTATTTACCTCCTTTTATCCACTGAATGATTTCTGAAGGCAGAAATCATTTTGTTCCATCAGTGTAAGTCCTCACTTTGCATAGTGTCTAGTACATAGCAGATATATGATAAATATATGGTGAGTAAAAGACTAGGCTGTGGAATAAGATTTAAATGATAGCTCATTCCTCTATGAAGTATATAATCTAGTTAGGAAAATAAGAAATACATGCAATACACAGGAACATGTAATTAACAGTATAGAGTAGCCTATATATTAAAAACTATTATGTAGGAACAGAAAATAAATTCAGAGCAGAAAGACTTTTTTGGGGAGTGGGGGTACCAGGGATTGAACTCAGGGGCACTTGACCACTGAGCCACATCCCCGCCCAATTTTGTATTTTATTTAGAGACAGGGTCTCACTGAGTTGCTTAGCGCCTCACTTTTGCTGAGGCTGGCTTTGAACTCGCAATCCTCCTGTCTCAGATTCCTGAGTTGCTGTGATTACAGGCATGTACTATTACACCTAGCTAGAAAGACATTTTTTCAGAATAAGGTAAGTGAGCTTGAATTTACAGAGACAGAAGGAACTGGACTAAGCTTCAGAAAGTTTAAAGATTAGAAAAGGAGTCATTTACAAATAGGGAATAAGGAAAAACATGGCCTCAATCTTAAGAATTTAAAAGAACAATTACTAAATCTGTTTGGGGTAAGAAAATAACTAGCATAAGAAAACAGTGAAATGAAGCTACAAAGAAGCCATAAAACACCCAATTGTGTAAAGAATGGTCTTAGTATCCTCTGAGTTACTAAGTCCAAAGTTTAAATCCAAATTTAGTCTGGCAAAAATTTGAGATTTAATAATTTGAATTTTCCTTTTTAAATAAGCTGGTTCCTGAAATAAAAGAGATACTCTTCTACAAGAATAACCTAATGATATTCCAACAAGAATGATGAGGAATTAAAATTTTCATTTTTCAATCACTAATACCTAGGCATAAAGGTAAATACTAAGTGTAATCAACAGGCCTTTGTGTAATATTTTCCATTAATTGAAGGAAATAAAGTAATACAAAATGAGAAATCACTTCATTAAAGCATACTCTCTAAGGTACCAGGTGGTACTGGGATTCAAAAAAACTAAGTTCAAACAAAAGTAACACAGTTACAACCAAGAAGCAGGCTTTGGAAATCCTTCTTGTTTAAAGGAGTAATTTTTTGTAAGTAAGTGCTATATCTGATAAGATATTTTTACAGATTCAAACAAAATATACTGTAAAACAACTATACACAAAATACCCTACTAGTCTGTAAAAGTCACAAAGAGACTAATGTAATGAACTAATGGTTTAGTCAATGACATTCTGGAAGTATAGTATTCACAGGATTAGGTATAATACCTAGATATTTAGTGACTTAAATAACTATAATACACAGAGTTAAACTGAAGGAAGTGTTAAGAAAATATTTATATAAATGGTTGAAACTCAGAGGAAAATATACTTTCTAACTTGATAGGTTATAAAACCTACCTAGATCCAATAAAATCCCAAATCATCAGATTTCACATTCACATGAATCAGTAAGAGCCTAAGGATATGAGCTATGTTGGGTCATCAATGAGAAAAGTAAGCAATTCCAGGTAAATTTCCTCTTCCTTTTCCTTCCTTATCTCTACAATCTCATATTCTATTGAGGGCTTATTCCATCACAGACACAAAATAATGAAATCAAAACTAATCTGTCTTCCTAACAGCTCTCAAAGAGTAACCTGAATCGCTGACTATCACGATGGTTTGAAGAACATTACTAAAATCCAGGTTTTGAGAAAGAAAAAAATATTACTTCATAAATGTGTTATATGCCATTTCTGTTAGAAATAGAAAAAAGGGGGGGAGTGGGAAAGGTAAAAGATTTAATTATGACTTATCCATTCCAAGTCAACTTGAGAGGATAGTTTAGGGAAAAGGCTTCTCTAAATCTTAGGCAGACATTTCTAGACTGAGATTTGAGATGTATAATCTAATTAACCACATTGGCAGTTACTAAAAAATGTAAATCTTTTAAAATTAGTTTTAAAATATATCTTTACTGGGCAACTGTTATGGTTTGGATATGAGGTATCACCTTCAAAAGCTCATATGTGAGACAATGCAAAAAGGTTTGGAGGAGAAATGATTGGGTTATAGCCTTAACCTAATCAGTGGATTAATCCTTAATGTGATTAACTAGCTAGTGGTAACTAGAGGCAGGTGGGGTGTGGCTGGAGGAAGTGGTTCATTGGGGGTGTGGCCATGGGGTATATATTTTGTATATGGAGAGTAGAGTCTCTCTCTCTGCTTTCTGACCACCATGTGAGCTGCTTCCCTCTGCCACACTCTTCCTCCATGATGTTCTGCCTCACCTCGAGCCCTGAGGAATGGAGCCGGCCTTTTAGGGACTATGATCTCTGAAACCACAAGCCCTCAAAGATCTCCTCCCCTAAAATTGCTCTGGTCAGATCTTTTAGTTACAGCAGCAAAAAAAGCTGACTAATACAGCAATCGACATGGAAGAGTTCTTTATCTTTTTTTTTTTAGGGGGCGTGGTGGGAGGGTACCAGGGATTAAACTCAGGGGCACTTGACCACTGAGCCACATCTCCAGCCCTATTTTGTATTTTATTTAGATAGGGTTTCACTGAGTTGCTTAGTGCCTCACTTTTGCTGAGGCTGGCTCTGAACTCAGGATCCTCCTGCCTCAGCCTCCTGAGCTGCTGGGATTACAGGCATGCACCACCATGCTGGGCAAGAGTTATTTTTCTTAGTGCTGGAGATACAAGCACACATTCTAAAGTCTGTCTTGGCCATAAACTAATTGTATAGTGTAGGTAGAGCTCAGGATTTAGTATCATACTTCCTGGATCCTACTCTTGCCACTTCACTTGTTTGCAAGGTAACTTTGAGGAAATTGCTTGACCTCTCTATGACTCTATTCTCATTCATAAAATGGAAACTAGAAGATCTACTTTTATGGGATTGTTTTAAACATTAAATGATATAATCCATGTAAGTATCTGGCACATAATACTAAGAAATACTATTTCTTCCTCTGGATATTATGTTCTTATTGTCATTAAGCCATCAGACTTGAATTTTTTTTTTTTAAAGTACTTCATCTTTGCTGGGCAGTGGTGCAAACATATAATCCTAGATACTTGGGAGCCTGAGGCAGAAGAATTCCAAATTTGAGACCAACCCAGTTAATTTAGCAGGACTCTCTCACAACAAAATGTTTTAAAAAGGAATGGAGATGTAGCTCATTGTAGAGTGCTTGGCCTATCATGCGCAGGGTCTGGGTTCAATCCCTAGAACCATCAACCAAAAAAAACAAGTACTGCTTCCCCTTAGATCCTTGTATTCTCTTTCTCCATATCATAAACCCAAACATATTCACCAGTGTAAATTCTTACCTTCGTTTTGTTCAAATTCATCTAACACCTTGTCCAGGTTGTAAGCTTCTGCTTGGAAGTAATTCTCCATCAGTGAGAAAACACCACTCAAGAGACTTGTTTAAACCTAAAAAGCAAATCAAATTTGTTTTACACTTTAAGTTATTAAACTATACTTATAAATTTTAAATATACATGGATAAAATATTTTCTAAATATATACAGACAATGGTAAACAATAAAACCTCATCCCACCGGATACATTTTAAAATCTTTAAGTTAATAAATTCTAGAAACCTATAAGTTTACAATCATCAAAATACAGTTAGTCATCCATATCTGTGGATTCTGCAACTATAAATTAAACCTACCACAGATGGAAAATATTCAGGAAAAAACCCACATCAGTACTGAACATGTACAGATATTTTTTGACATTATTCCCTAAAAAATACAGCATAACTACTATTTGCCTAACATTTACATTGTATTTGGTTTTATAAGTAAGCTAAAGATGATTTAAAGTATACTAGAGAATATGCATAGGTTATATGCAAATACTATGCCACTTTATAAAAGATATGGGGGCTTCTGTGGACTTTGGTATCTGTAGGGATCCTGGAACCAATCCACCATGAATTCTAAGGGATAACCATAGAACTAAACATAGAAGATATACTTGATTGTACAACAGAACTTGCTTCAAGGCTGAGGCAGGTGGATTGCAAGTTCAAAGTCAGCCTCAGCAACTTAGCAAGACCCTGTCTCTAAATGAAATATAAAAAAGAGCTAGGGATGTGGCTCAGTGGTTAAGTGCTCCTGGGTTTAATCCCTGATATCAAAAAAGGAACTTGCTTCAGAAGAAAAATTTCAGGGTCTATCACAGTGGTTGCCACTTGTAATTCTAGTGACTTAGAAGGCTGAGGCAGGAGGAGCCCATATTCAAGACTAGTCTTGGCAACTTAGAGAGACCCTGCCTCTAAAAAAAATTAAAAGGTCTGGGGGTATGAGTAAGTACAGTACCCCTAGGTTCAATCTCCAGTACAACAAAAAAAGAAAAAGAAAACTTTCAGATGTTAGGAAGGGAATCATTTTGAATGGGATAAATCTTAAATTTCCATTAGAAAAGAAAGATTATAGAACTTTTTTCAAGTGTGGAAATTTAAGCATGGAGTAAGGGATATTAGTTTCAAAAAGCTAACGATGACTGGATTATTTTTTCCACATTTTTATAGGTGCATTATAGTTGTACATAATGGTTATTCTTCTTAAACTGTTTCAATTACCATTTCTTTGTGTGTGTGTGTGTGCATGTGTGTATACTGGATATTAAACCCAGGACACTTAACCAAGGAGCCACAGCCACAGTCCTTTTTGTTTTTTGAGACAGGTTCTTATTAAGTTGTTTAGTGGCTCATTAAATTTCTGAGGTCCACTTCTTTTTTTTTTTTTGCGGTACTGGGGATCGAACTCAGGGCCTTGTGCCTGCGAGGCAAACACTCTACCAGCTGAGCTATCTCCCCAGCCTCTGAGGTCCACTTCTAACTTGTAATTCCTCTGCCTCAGTCTTCCGAACCCTGGGATTATAGGTATGTACCACCAAGCATGGCTTCAAGTACCATTTCATCCATTCTTGGGTTTTTTTTTTTTTTTCAATTGTAGAGTACTGGGGATTGATCAGGGACACTTAATCACTGAGCCACATCCCCAGTCCTTTTTTTAAAAAAATAATTTATTTATTTTGATTCATTGTAAACAAATGGGGTAAAACTTATTTCTCTGGTTGTACATGAAGTTGAGTCACGCCATTTGTGTAATCATACATATACATAGGGTAATAATGTTTGTCTCAATCTGTTATTTTTCCCTTCCCCCAACCCCTCCCACCCCTCTTTCCTCTATACAATCCATCCCTCCCCAGCCCTTTTTTATATTTTATTTAGAGACAGGATCTCACTGAGTTGCTTAGGGTCTTGCTAAATTGCTGAGGCTGACCTTGAACTTGTGATCCTCCTGCCTCAGCCTCCCAAGTCAAGTACCATTTCTAAGATTTTCTTAGCATTAATCAATCCAAAAGCATCCTGAGAGCTGAGGTTGTAGCTCAGTGGTAGAGCACTTGCCTAGCACATGTGAGGCACTGGGTTTGATCCTCAACACCACATAAAAATAAATAAAATAAAGGTACTGTGTCTATCTACAACTAAAAACTTTAAAAAATAAATAAATAAAACTATCCTCTGGATACTTTTATACTATAGTATATAGTACAGCTAGTACTATATACTAGGTGTGTCAACTATTTAACAGAATGCCAAGAGTACACAGCAGGTGATAAATAAATGCTAACTATTATTTCTTTTTTCATTATGTCCATGCTTATCTATTTCCTTTATTTCTCAAAATTTTCTTTTCATACTGGAAATTCTGTTTTGGCTTCTTACGGGTATATATGGGAAGGAAGTCAGATTACAATCTCCCCAGAAAGTCTAAGCAAGGAAAACATGAAAAGGGTGGGGGAAGTCAGAAATGCAAAATTACAAACTTTAAGTCTTCAGAGTACATGAAAGTATATTGTTTCTCTAAAATAAGAAAATAAACTCATGAGATTTAACTGATTTGGAATATTTCCTTTTGGCTATTAATTTAGTCGACTTCTATTTATTGACTAGTTCCTGTTAAGTTGTTTAAGTTTAGGTAGACAATAAGCTACACGTTCTTTTTTTAAAAATCTGTCTAATTATTTACATTTAAGAATGATTTTCAAAAATATACCATTCCGAATGGTATAAAGAATAATAAAATTATGGCATTTGCAGGCAAATGGATGAAATTGGAGAATATCATGTTAAGTGAGATAAGCCAATCTCAAAAAACCAAAGGAAGAATGATCTCGGTGATAAGCCGATGATGACACATAATGAGGGCTGGGGGGGGGGCAAGAATGGAGGAAGGAGGGACTGTATAGAGGAAAAAGAGGGGTGGGAGGGGTGGGGCGAAGGAAAAAAATAACAGATTGAATCAAACATCATTACCCTATGTAAACATATGATTACGCAAATGGTATGCTGTTACTCCATGTACAAACAGAAACAACATGTATCCCATTTGTTTACAATAAAAATAAATTAAAATTAAAAAAAAAGAGAGTGGAAAATTCCTGGCCTTTTGCTTTTGCACTATGTCAGAATTCAGCAACAAATTATCCTATTGTAAGCAGAGAGCAAGTTTTCACAAAACCCAAAATTCGTGGATGATTGCCAGCCTCCAGAACTGTGAGCATTACATATGTGTTTATAAATTACTGAGTTTATTCTGTTTAGCCACCTGAATGACCAAGACACTACTTTTTATCAATTTTTTTAGAATTTTGAAATGATGAAAAATGAATAGTTTACCACTATTTTACTTTAATTAAAATTAAATTACTATAACTATAGGAGGAAGAGAATCAGTCTATTTCATTTGTTTATTCTTTATTTCTATTTCTTCTGTAGGTTGCCTACGTATAACTTCTGTTTATTTTATAATGCTTGGGACACTTTCTTATTTATTTATAATATTTTATTTGATATGTTTGTGAATCCACTTGTTTTTTAGCATTATTCTTTTCATATTTAGCTATTTATGAAATATCTCTTGATGTTCACTATGAGTTAAAAATCTAACTTTTTTCCTAAATAAAAGTTTATCCCCTCCCCCCAAAAAAATATACCATTCCATTTTGACAAAGATGCCACAATGTCTAATGCTCAGAGCAAAAGAAATTTCTCTCACAACACAAAATCTGGCACATTTAATATATACCTACAATGCTTCAGAGTCATTATATAAAAAATATTAGTAAACAGATTAGTAATAGATCAACATAGTTATTGTACATCTGTGTACAGGGTACTATAATCAATTCAAGTCTCAGACATTATCAGTAACATCAAGCAGTTTATAATTTAGTTAATAGTAAAAAATACTAAGTAAGGAAATTTAAATAATAAATTACTTTATTATCAATTCAGCATGAGATACCATATATCATCAGATACCATATGATTTGTCAGTTAAAATTAACAGAAAAGCATTATAGATTAAATATTATAGACTCAATGGACTAGGATTGTAGCTCAGTGGTAGGCACTTGTCTAGCATGTGTGAGGCACTGGGTTCCATCCTCAGAACCACATATAAATAAACAAATAAAATAAAGATATTGTGTCTATTGGTAACTAACAAAAGATGTTTAAAAAAAAGATTAAAAAGAGTCAAGAGGTCTATAATTCTTATTTGAGACCTTGGCTCAAATATCACTTTCACAGGAAGTATTCTCTAAACCCCCAAGAAAGGTGATGACTCAACTTATCTCTCAGGGCCCCATTCTTTCCTTTATAACATTTATCACCATCTATAAATATATACCAGTGTGACTATTTATGTCAAGCTCTCCTACCTCCCTGTAGGTACTATAAAGGCACCCACCAGACTGTGTTCATCATGTACCCCCAAAGATGAGCACTGAACATGATGTGGTATCCATTCAGTGATACTTATGTAATGAATGCATGAACAGTGTATAAGTAGTTGGTCAATAAGTTGTATTGAATTACAATATAATTACTAACAAAGACAAGCATCAAAAATGATTCTGAACAGGTTAGTGATTATTTAAAAAAAGAATGCTCACAGTACCTCAAGTATCATTCCAAAGATGAATTATTAATTTCCAATGAAAAAATATATATTTATAATGAAGAGATATGACAATCACTACCCTAACCAAATGTTCTAACAGCATAACCAATAGTTTAACATGCTAGCATGACACATTTTCTAATGTGATACAATGATAAGTATGAAGTATCACCTATATAGCTTTTTGTTTTTTTTGTTTTTTTAGTACTGGGTATTGGAGCCCATTGGTGCTCTACCACTGAACTACATTCCGAGTTCTTTATTTTTATTTTTCTTTAAATATTTATTTTAGCTATACATGGACACAATGCCTTTATTTTATTTATTTATTTTTATGTGGAACTGAGGATCGAACCCAGTGCCTCACACATGCTATGCAACCACTCTACCACTGAGCCACAATCCCAGCCACCCTTTTTTTTTTTTTGAGACAGGGTCCCACCTGTTGCCTAGCATGGCCTCAAACTTATGATCCTCTTGCCTCATCCTCCCAAGTAGCTAGGATTATAGACATGTACCACTGTGCCCAGCTATACAGTGTTCTTGCCAAAAACACTTAGCCTGAATTTAATCATGAGGAAACTATTAGGTACATTTAGAATGTGAAGATTCTATAAGACAAATGACTGGAACTCATAATGTTAAAAAAATTTTTTTAAATAGTATAAAAAACAAGATCATTCTAAATTAAAAGAGACTAAAGAGATTAAATAACCAAATGCCCTTTCTGAATACTGATTAAGTCCTAATTCAAGAAAACACCCAGGGGTTGAGGAAGTAGATCAGTGGTAGAGCACTAGCCTAGAATGTGCAAGGGTTTGATCTCCAGCACCGGGGAAAAAGAAGAAAGAAAGAAAAAGAGAGAGAGAAATAGGGAGGGAGAGAGGGAGGGAAGGAGAAAGGAAGGGATGGCTATGACAGTATAGGAGGAGAAAGAAGTGTGAGAAGGGGCAAAATGGTGAAAACTGATAAATCTAAATAAAGAGTATATGGATCTGGAATGTCTATTTTTTCAACTTTTCTATAGACTTGAAATTTCTTAAAAGTATTATAGCCATATTGAGCTGACAGGTAGTAAGCATTCCTTCCTACACTGAATGGAGAAATTCTAGATAAAGCTAATCATGTTAAAGGGTTGAAACAGACAAATTCAAAAGCAAAAGAGGGAAATATACAGATGCCATAAGCCTAGAAAAAAAAATTAAACTAGCAAAGTCAAACTGAAGGATAAGAGTTCATAGGAATAACAAAACTAGACAGCAACCCTTAGGCCTACACTCTGAAAGCTTGCAGGAAGGATGAGAATTATTGGTAGAGAACTTAAAGAAATTATAATTTATAGAAGAGAGGCCTAGGCTGGCCTTTCTACATGAAGCCAGGAACTGGGGGAATACTCCTCTTAATAGCCCCAAGACTCAGAGATGGAGCAGGATGGAACAGAACATCACTACAATCAACTTTGAAAATTAGAATTCCAAACTCGGACCTCACTCAGGAGTAAGAATGGTATTAAGTCCTCCCATTCAGGAATATAACACAGCTTATCTCTATGCTAACTCAATTCTTCCTATGACTTCTACTAATGTTTTTAATTTTAAAAAGTCATTAAATACTTAACAGTCAGGAGAAAAGGGTGCGTGTGACTACAAAGAGGTAGCACTAAGGAGATCTTTATGGTGACAGAATTGTGCTGCATCTTAATTTTGATGACAGTTAAATGAAAATGGCAGACAACTATTTACACTCAATGAATTAATGTCAACCTCTTGGTTTTGACATTATCTATATTTATGTAAAATGTAACCCAGAAATATTGGATGAATGAAGAATTCTCAGGAACCCTTTGAACTATTTTTGCAACTTCGTATGTATTAATAATAACTATGGAATCAAAAGTTTTTAAAAACAAAAAGAAAAGAAAAAAGGTTATTAAAATTTTTAAAAATAGGGAATGGGGTTGTGGTTCAGTGGTAGAGTGCTTGCCTAGCACTCATGAGGCACTGGGTTTGATCCTTAGTACCACACAAAAGTAAATAAATAAAGGCATTGTGTCTACCTACAACTAAAAATATATATTTTTAAATTGAATAAATAGGCCTGGGGATGTACCTCAGTGGTTTCAGTGGTAAAGCACTTAGCTATCATGTGTGAGGTCCTGGGTTTAATCCCCAGCACCCAGTACTGAAAAAAAATAATTTTTTTTTAATAAACATGGGAGCAGGATGAGAGGAAGGACATCTGTGGATGGGAGAGTCAGAGACAGTCAGTCTAATTAACATCAGGCAGATATCCTTTTGTAGAGATGGCCTAGAATGTCAAAGACCTAGCAGAGTGAGAAAGTCATTTAGGCAGAAGGGACAACCTACTGTGGGATACCAGAGGGCAAGAAAGATGAGAAGGGCATTCATGTGAAGGGACAGTCTGACATAGGAAGTCAGAGAGCTCCAGTGGGTAAAAGAGACATCCAAATGTTGGAAAAGTGAGGAGTCAGTGAGAGGAAAGTCCAGTGGCAAATCAGAGCCTATGAATATAAGAAACAGAAAAGGGAAAATATGGCAGTGATAGGAAATTAGCTACATAAGGAGAAATGGATCAAATAATTAACTGTAAGAGCAATAGCAGCAGGGTTTCTGACAGTTCCCTTCTGACAGGGGAAGGGAATTACAATGTGAAAAAGGAAAGCCTGAAAGAACTCTACAGTGTTGGTTTGGAATTTTAGGTATCAGTGTGAACTAATGAAATTAAATAAACAGATTCTTTGAGACATAAAATAGAAATGCAAATGTGTACGTGTATGTAAAAGTGTGCACATACGTATATTTTCTAGCTTTATCCACTGATGACCTGGATATCACCTGGACAGTAGTAATGTAATGAGTACACCTAGCAGCAGATTTGGTTTCTAAATATTAATTTCCCCTAAAAGGAATAGGACTCATGAAGAAATGGCTGATTCCAGGGTTGGAGCAAAAAAAAAGTACAAGAGCCTTGATGAAAATATAGAGAAATGCAACCTCCATATCCAGTTTGGTGGGGGGAATATAAAATGTGGCTTCCTTGGAAAACCTCAAAAAAGTACCTAAAAAAAGTTAAACATAAGCTGAGCATGATGGCAGACACCTATAATCCCAGCGACTCAGGAAGTTGAGGCAGATGCAGGTTCAAGGCCAGCATCAGCAATTTCAAGGCCAGCATCGGCAATTTACAGAGATCCAGTCTCAAAATAAAAACGAAAAAAGGCTAGGATATGGTTCAGTGGCAGAGTGCCCCTGGGCCAATTCCCCAATACCACACACATATAAAAAAGTTAAACATAGTTGACACATGACCTAGCAATGCAATGCCTCTGTATACCAAGGGAAAACACAGTAACACAAAAATTTGTACATAAATGCTCATAGCAGTTATTATTAAAAGTGGACAAAAAGTGTGAAAAATCCAAATGTCTAACCTATGATTCAATAAATAAAATGTGATAAGATGTATTATGAAACAATAAAAAAGGATGAGGTTCTTATATATGCTATGACATAGATGAATCTTAAAAACAATGTGGATGCCAGGCACGGTGGCACATGTCTGTAATCCCAGTGGCTTGGGAGGCTAAGTCAGGAAGATCACAAAATGCCAGCCTCAGCAATTTAGAGAGGCCCTAGGCAACTTACTGAGACTCTGTCTCAAAATTAAAAATTTTTAAAAAGGGCTGGGGATGTGCTCAGTAGTCAAGCATCCCGGGTTCAACACCTGGTACCAAAAAAAAAAAAAAAAAAAGGTACAATAACTGAAAACCAAGTATTATATGATTCCATTGATATGAAATATCTAAAATAGGTACATCCTTAGAAACAGAAAATAGATTAATGGCAGGAAATATTAGAAGTAAAGAGGGAATAACTGATAATCAAAACTGAACTTTCTTTTTGGGGTAATGAAAATGTTCTGGAATTAGTGCTGATGGTTTATGAATATATAAAAACCACTAACTTTAGACTTTAAAAGAGTGAATTTTATTGTATGTAAATTATATTTCAATTTTTAATAAAATGAAAACCAGTTCTTGAATATCTTGTATACTAGGAAACAAGGAAGTACTCCAAGAATGATAGGGACATGGTAAAAGAACACAGATGCCAACTTGAAAGAACTCCCACAGGCCAAATCAGACAATCTGAGCATCAAAATAAATAACAATAGCAAAGAATTATAATCCACTGAATAAGGAAAACACAAAGTCTTTACAACATGAATAAATGAATCACAAGTATGTTGAAAGAGAATTTACATAGTTCAAGGCACTTCTTCATCAAAAAAATTGTATTCATTGCCAAAATATAAAAAGTAATGTCAAGCTGGGGAGAAGCTTGTAATCCCCAGCTACTTGGGAAACTGAGGCAGCTGAATTATGAGTTTGAGGTCAGCCTGGAAAATATAGGCAAGACCTGTCTCCAAAAATGCATAAATGCATAACCTGAATCCAGTCATGAGGAAATATCAAACAAACCCAAATTAAGAAACAATCTAAAAAAGAACTTGTCTGTAATCTTCAAAAATGTCAAAGAGAGTCAAAGTCTTTAGAACATTTTTAGACTGAAGACTAAAGAGGCATGACAACTACATACAACATGATTCTAAACTAGAGTCTCTTGATTTAAAAAACATTATTTGGACAACTAGCAAAACTTGAATGAAGATCAAAGATTAGATGGTGATAATGCATCATGTTAATTCCTTTAATGGCTGCATAATGTTTATGTAGCAAATATCTGTTTATAGGAAACTCACAGTAAGACATTCAGAACTCATGAGACTTGCAGCTAACAATTTACTCTCATATGGTCAAAGAAAAAATGTTCTCTGTACTATATTTGCAACTTTTCTGTAAGCTTGAGACTGTTTGATTTTGCCCTTCTTAAATTACACTAAAAATCTATGTCACATTTTTAATTTCCAGTGCACTTTCTTTTTCTAATCTTTTATGGCATCTTCATCTTCTCTTACCTCTCAAATGCAATGACCTACAGCTTGTTTTGTTTTAACCATATCCTATTTTCAATATTACTTATTTCCTTCAAATTTCTCTTTTGTACTTAATGTGTTTTGGTCTCTGTCTTTCACATTGGAGGCTTTTCCCCAAATGCTTACCTGTTTAACAAATGAAGTACTAATAGGAAACTATGCATATGTAGCTTGTTCCCTAGGCTTCTACAATATAGTAATTGGGAACATGTCTGTCTCATTAGGAGTATTTTTTGGACTCCAGAGTATGACTGTCTAATTTCCTATAAAAGGGTGCAGAGATAAATACCTGACATATATTTTGTGAACAAGTAGAGGAAGGGGTAAATGGAAGGTCTCACCTTTCATTATATAGAATTTCCCTTATTTTCCCTGACTTCATTATAGTGTCTCATGCCTGATTTCTGTTTGAGTTCTCCAAGTCCTGAAAACTTTGGTTTCATTTGCCAAAGAAAAACATGTGATTTACTGAGGACTTGGGAGTGAAGCAGTCTTCTCACTGCATAAGCTACGGCTCTCAGGGAAATTAATCCTTATGCCAGGATTCTTTATTTGCCTTCTTATAAAAGTCTCTCTTAACCAAAATTGAAGCTCACTAGGGTTGAAGATGTAGCTCAATGTTAGAGTGCTTGCCTACCATCTACAAGGCCCTGGGTTCAATATCCAGTACCACAAAATAGAAGCTCACTAAATATTCACACGTGTATATTTCAAAGAGGAATATAATTACTTGAGTATTTTTCTCCCTAAGGATCTCTTCATGTGGCTTTCACTTCTAGGTCTCTTTTATTCTCTATTGAGCAGTGGCCTTTTAGACATTCACTACAATTTCAGTCTTAGAGATCCTACTCTTACAGCACTGATTACTACTGCTTTATGTCTTCATCATCAGTTATCCTTCTTTATGCCATATATTAATTACATTACATAAACATGTATATACTTGGGCATCAAATATTCTTGATCATCTGCCATTTAACAAGCACTGTTCTATTCACTAGGTAACAATGATAAACAAGATAATGTCCCTAATCTAAAGGAGTACAATGTCTCATGGGGAGACGAGTGAGTAAACTTAAAATATAGAGTAATGTGGTACGCACTGATACACATATTGTTTGCCATGGAACCAAAGAAGAGATGAATCCAAATTGGACTGAGACAAGGTTGTATTATTTAGGATATAACAGATTATTATATCAAATATTCTAAGAATTTTCAGTGGCTCAAATGAGAGAAGTTTATATCTCATAATAATCAAGGTCAATTCTTCAATATATGAAGCAACTCTACTCAGTACAGTGCATGGATCCAGGTTCCTTCCACCTTGGATCTCCACTATATACTAGGACAATACTATTCAAGATGTTAATTCTCTAGGAGAATATAAACACTGGATAAAGACTTGCTAACAAACAAACAAAACAAAAAAGTCAGTTGAACTAAACAGAATTCCTTATCTCAGCATGGCCCAATAACAGCTTAAGAAATGCAGGTGGTTGGTGGGCCATACTCATTAGTACTGCCTAGAATGTAGTTCTTTGATCTGCTTCATCGAAGTTGGGAGACAGCTGAATCTAGGTTGAGACAGAAAGGTTTCATTTTCTTTAAGAAAAAGAGTAGGCATACTTAATCTATTTAAAACACAAACCTGGAAATAGCACACATATCTTTGTTCACATTCCTTTGGTGCATTTAGTCACACAGTCACATCAAGTTACAAAGAAGGCTGATTGAACTGTCACATCCCACCTGCAGCTACTACAGAAGTGAAAAATGGATTTTAGTAGATTTGGACAGTCTTTGCTACAGTGGGTGGAAAACTCCCTAAAGAAGCATGCTTCCATGAAGAACAATATTTTGCCAGGTAAAGGATAGAAGGTCACTACGTTCTCACACAACCATGTGAGAAGGGTAGGGGACAAAAAGTAGTTTGCCAACTGCAGATCCAGAAGTTTTAGTGAAGACAACATCATTGTTAAATGCCTCTGCTCCATTCTCAACTAAAGAGAAAAGAAGTTCAACTTCTTATCACAGTTTCTTATCCTACACCTTTCTTCATAATTTATATGGAAACACCAGAGAACTCAACCAGATAATACAACACTACTAGTGGATAGCATGATTAGTTTCTTAAACCAGTCTTATCTGCATAACCTCCTGCCATTCACTGTCCTGTAAAATATCAATGGACTTGAAAAAAATATATCTAGTCAGGAAAAAATCAGATTCCTACTTTATAAAAATTAATGAAATACTCCTATTTTCTGCTGGAAATTATTACTCTTCACAACTAATATAAGTACAAAGTAAAATATAAATTAAATCTACAATTCTGATTCCCTATTCCCAAATTAGTTTTATTGTTTAGCTCTTGGATAACAACTAAGTAACATAAATGATATTATTGGGCAGGCACCACTATTTTCTCCTAACATATTGCTCAAATCTATGTTCTTTTTCAAACTGAAATTATCTTTCTACAATCAAGGTAGCAGTAAACTGATACTGAAAGGGAGGAACCAGCACTGATAGAGAAATTGGTGGTGTGACATAATTTAACAGCAATTTAAAAATACTCCATTTCTCTGGATTAATGTTAAATCTTTTTGAAAAACTCTACTGATGATTTAACAAGATACAATGTTATAAGTGGAGCAAGCAGCAAAAATACATCAGCATTATTTTCTATAGATACAATTGTTTTCTAAAGTCCAATCTCAAAGAAAAATAAGACCACTGGTTTTCTTACCTTTTTCTCCTTATACATGTGATAAGGGACAGGCTTCTCTGTGCTTATTCATGATGCTTGCCAGTTCTGCTGATTCAGTATGGTCTGTTTGATCCTAAAGGAAAAACATATCGTTCATTACATTTGCTAAAACTATAAGCCCTAGTTTTCATCATATAAGTCTACCATAGTCAGATAAATAAAAGCAATGGAGCTTAACAATAAATTACAATTATACCTTCAGATTCAAAGACCTGGTCAACATGGAAGACAGCAACACACAAATCTATTGTCTTAGAAGACCAAAAGTTGAAAGTGTAAAGGAAGAGTTAAGAATTTATGCATGCTTCTTTTCAATGGATAATGTATAAACATCAATAGCAAGGACTTTCTACCCAATGACTTTAATTATATTAATTCATAAAAATACCATTTATTTTGTGTATAATAGATCCTGCAAAAACCCAAAGCTAAGAAACTGCTGCTTCATGAGAATACCCTCTGGTATGAGGTTTTTTTTTTTCCTATATATCCAGAATTTTTTAATTATTTCAAGTTTCCTGTTGAGATTTTTATTGCCAAATAACCGTTCTTCTTCCAAATAGATTCTTTTTGGATTACAGTCATCATGCACTACTTTATAAAAGGAATGGATCGATTAGTCCAATATTAACCTTCACTGACAGTGGTATGCAAAAGACAATGCCTCCTCAAATGTGATTCCCTTCTTCTGAATAAACATACAGCAATATCTATGAAGTCCTAGTAGCCCAACTTAAATGCCTCTATAACTGCTTAGAGATAACATGAAATTCCTTAGCCTTAAACAAGATTAGTAGTTGAAACTAATCAGAATAAAACTAAGACTATCCTATTATCAGTACAAAAAGTTCAACAAATAGTATTTTCAGAAAAGGTAACTATCTTAGAGATAATCTAATGAACACCACTTAACTTTAAAGATAACCTGAGATACCAGAAGAAACTTCCTAACAATATTACAGATATTTCATTATCTGATATGAAAATGATATGATTACTAAAGAATTAGAGTGTAAGAAAATACAACTAAAATTCACATTTCAGAGACCAATGAATGAAAATCACTGGTCATGGGTTGGGGTTGTGGCTCAGTGGTAGAGCCCTTGCCTAGCACATGTGAGGCCCTGGGTTAGAGCCTTAGCAGCACATAAAAAGATAAATAAATAAAGGTACTGTGTCCATCTACAACTAAAAAATATTTTTTTTTTAAATCACTGGTGGGTTGGGGATAGCTCAGTTGGTAGAGTGCTTGCCTCCCATGCACAAGGCCCTGGGTTCAATCCAACACAAAAAAAAAAAAAAAAAAAAAAAAAAAAAAAAATCACTGGTGAACTGGGCACAGCAGTGCATGCCTATAATCCCAGCAGCTCAGGAGGCTGAGGCAGGAGAATCGAGAGTTAAAAGTCAACCTCAGCAAAGGCATAGCACTAAGCAACTCAGTGAGACCCTGTCTCTAAATGAAATATAAAATAGGGCTGAGAATGTGGCTCAGTGGTTGAGTGTCCCTGAGTTCAATCCCCGGTATCAAAAAAAAAATCACTGGTGAAAGATATTCTTCTCTTCAAGAACTTGAAAAATACGTACATAGTATGATATACTCTAAATGAGAAGAGCTATTGATGCTAAAAAACAAACTATCAAATAAATGATTGAATATATCAGAAGTATCAAAGGGCAGTATGGAGTAAAGTATCAAGGTCAAAATGAAAATGATGCAAAAGTAAGGTTCCTCCATTCAATGTCTAGCTAATAGGAGGTCTTCTTTTAAAATAAATTTTAAATAAATAAAATCAATTCTACAGATTCAATATCAAATCCTGTGTATCTATCTACATTTATAACTTTTGTTATTTTTTTTTAATGTATGAGGCAATTCCAGTAATGTAATGGTTAATTTTATGTGGGTGTAATGGTTAATTTTGTGTCAACTTAATTGGAACATAGGATGCCCAGATTAAACACTATTTTGGGATGTGTCTGTGAGGGTGTTTCCAAATGAGATTAGTATTTGAATTGGTGGACTGAGTAAAGCAGACTGCTCTCCATAGTGTGAGCGGGAATTATCCAATTCATTGAGGGCCTAAATAAAACAAGGTAGAAGAAAGAGGAATTTGTTATTGATTCTCATTTATCGCGTGCATGTGTGTGTGTTTGTATGTGTGTGTTGTTATGGGGTGTGGTATGTGGTGTTGTGTCTGACTGGTTTAGCTAGGACCTTAGTCTTCTGTTCTCAATCTGGGTCTTACATTGTTGCTCCTATTGTTTCTTTTTATGGTTTTAGGAAAGAAAGGAAGTAAGAGTGTTTGTGTGTGTGTTCATTCCATCCTATTTAATCATAAAAGTCTACATTCTTATCTTTGAAAAATAACATACAATGAAATATATGATTGCATTCAGATATGGTTTGGATATGATTTGAGAGTGTTCCCCAAAGGCCCATGTGTTAGAAGCTTGGTCCCCAGTGTGGCAAAAGGGAATATAATGGAACCTTTAAGAGGTGGGACCCTCTGAAACCATGAGCCAAAATCAACTTTTCCTCTAGGTTGTTCTTAGTGAGCATACTGTTCACAGCAATACAAAGGTAATGAAAACACCAGGTAACTTCCAAGGCTAGTCCTTTAAAGGTACCATATTTCGTCACAAAATCATCACCATCGCATAATCATTGCACTTTGTTTTCTCAGTCCAAAAACTGGTTTGTAACATTTCATTACGTAATTGTCACATGGTATAATTCTGTGTGTCACACCACTTAGAAGGTAAACAGAGCAGCAATGTATTCTCAGCACATGTGCATTGTTAGTATACTTCCAAAAGTCAATTTGTGGAGTTTGTTTAGAGTGCTGCATCACTAATGGTAAACACATCTTACATGAGTGGCACTGAGGACACCATGTCAGATAACAAAATTAGTGATAGTGGCGCAGAATCTTTGAACACGTAAGTTAAATTTTATAAATCCATACTTCCCGACATTTTAGTAAAATTTCTTGACTGTAGTAAATATTTTGAATATAATGCACAAATCAATAAACACTAATGTGTTAACTTTTTTCCCTTCAGACTAGTTAAAATGCTCACTAAACTGTCATGAAGAAGGGATATGCATCGATTTTTACTACTCAATTTTAATATATATTCACTCCATGCATTCTAATGTTGCACCAAATGCAATTTAGTAATAGATGATTTTTAAGTAATATGCCAAATTTTTTTTCTAAGAAAAGCATCACATAAAGGTTACATCCCACTTTTTTGCAGTTCAGTTACTATGCCAAAGAAAACACAAGGGGGAAAAAAAAGATGTCTTCTGAAAACACATGAAGAGGACATGTTGGTGATTTGGCCCATGCCATAAGCAAGTCTCAAGATGACTCTAGCCCCAGTCATTGTCTGAATTACAACTTTACAAAGACCCTGAGAACCACTTAGATGAGCTCAATTTCCAGAAGCAAAAGAGATAATTAAATTGCTGTTTTAAACTATTACATTTTAGTATAATCATTACATAACAATTATATAGCAATAAACAAAAGGAACACCAAGTTAGAAATTTGATACTCTTCAAATTAATATAAACATTTTAAAGAAAAGGGTAAAAACCATAAGGACAGGCAAGAAAGAAGATGCATTGATGGCAGACTTCCTCTATTGAGTTACTTAGTTCTTACTCCAAACTTGCATTAAACCACTCAGTAAAATTAGCTTTGGGTCTCCTAGAGTACAGTTTAGGAAATAACTAGTATTATTCAAGCAAAAAGCTAGTTTTTCAAATTTTTCCTCCTAACCACATATACCATTCTAATAATAAATAAAATTTTCTGAAAAAGGCATTTTTTTTCATCTCATTACTTTTCCAGTGCTAGTTTAATATTCCTTATAGGTTGGTACCCTGGAACTTATCTAGCTTCATAGCTCCTTAATGAGCTTAATGGTCATTCACCTGTCTCACCAACAGAAACCTGTCATTCTAGATCCTCCCCATGATTTCTCTTATCTCTACATTCAATCTAACTCCTAAGTCTTATCATTCTGCTTTTAAATCTTTCAAATCCACCCACCTCTCTACAGTCACACTGCCATTATCACAGTTTTTTGTAAGAATCCTAATAATCTCCCTGCCTTCCCATTTTGTATCCATCTACTCTCTATACAAATACAAAAAACAAATCTGTTTATATCTTTTTCAAACTTAACACCATTCAACAGCAATCTGCTGTCTCTAGGATAAAGTCCACAGGTCTGTAACATGGCTGAAAATGTTGTTTAATTTGATTTCTGCTTACCTCTTCAGTATGATGCATTCTGTCTTCTCAAATTTTTACTCTATTATGAATTTTCAATTCTGGATCTTCTCTATCTCTATTCCCCAAAAAAGCCTTAATACCAACACATGCTTCAACATGGATAGACCTTGAAAACATCATGAGGCTGGGTTGTGGCTCGCAGTAGAGCACTTGCCTAGCACATGTGAGTCACTGGGTTCAATTCTCAGCACCACATAAAAATAAATAAATAAATAAAGGTATTGTGTCCACCTACAACTAAAAACATATTTAAAAAGTCAATCACTAACAATTAGATATGTTATAGTTCTATTAGTATGAAATATTCAGAACAAGCAAATCCATAGAGATAGAAAGTAGGATACTGATTGCCAGGGCCTGCAGAGAAGAGGAGATGGAAAATGTTAATAGGTACAGAATTTCTTTCTAGAGTGACAAAAAATGTTCTGGAATTAGACAATGGAAATGGCATATAACACTAAATATGTTGAAAACCAATGAATATATACTTCAAAAGAATTAGTTTTATAGCATATGTAATATATCTAAATAAAAGTTATGTTTAATACCAAGCCAAAAAAAAAAAAAGGAGCCTTCACACTTGTTATTATTTAGGCCTTGAGTACTCTTCAACACTTTGCCACTACCACTGTTACTTATTCTTAATTATTCTCCTCATGGTACCCTACACATCACTTCTTCCATGAAGCCCTTCTGATCTAGGTCTGGGGTAGGTGCCTCTTTTTTGTATACCTTTTACTACTATCATGACACCTATCAACTGATTAATGGGTGAATTTTTTTTTTAACTGTTTGTCTCCGACTTCCAGGCTATTAAGGTTTTGCAGGATAATACTGCCTTTTTATCATTATATCTTTCATACATGACACCATGCATAGCAAAGAGTAAGTGCTCACTAACTTCTTGTAATGCAAACTGAAATAACTAAAGTATTTGCTTTCAAAGTACTTCCACCTAGGAATTTTTCCATACAAAGCATATCAACAGTTATGATGTGACTGGCAAAATGTCAATGTACTTACAATTTTGAACTTTATTAATGTCAACAAAAAACCACAGGTTTGCATACTGAAGAAGAATTCAAATGTAAATCATGTTTTATCACGGTTTTTCTTTTTTTGCTTTCTATCTATAATCATAACTCCAGAAGTTCTCTTAGGTTTTTTTTTTTTTTTTTTGCGGTGCTGGGGATTGAACCCAGGGCCTTGTGCTTGCAAGGCAAGCACTCTACCAACTGAGCTATCTCCCCAGCCCAGTTCTCTTAATTTTATGACTTAACTTTAAATAACAAGAAAGTATGGTTCAAGAGTATCAATGCAGCAATACATTATCTGACAAAACTGAGATTAGAAATATCAAATCAACTATTACCAAAATGTAATATACCTGTCTGAGGTTTAATTCAAAGGAACATTTTTAATGAATAGTCAAGTAGGGCTTGATAACTGGTATGAGAATCTGCTGGTTTGAATTCAGGCTCTAGTATTTAACAGTTGTTGCTACTTTATAGCAAGTTATTTAGCCTAAGTGTCAATTCTTTATACTTTATATGAAAAATATACTTTGTAGAATATTTTTAATGATGAGGAAGAGCATTATATGAAGTGCCTTGCACAGACCTGACACATTGTGCTCAATAAATGGTAGCTACTATTATTTACCATCAAAAAGCAATTTCTGTGAGCCAGGCATGGTGACTTGGGACTTGGGGACTTGGGACTTGGGAGACTGAGGCAAGAGGACTGCAAATTTAAGGTCAGCCTCAGCAACTTAGCAAGAGCTTGTCTTAAGGAAAAAAAAAAAAATTTAAAAGGGCTGGGGGTACTTAGTAGTAGAGCACTCTTGGGTTCAATACCCAGTAGAGAGAGAGAGAAAAAAAAAAAAAAAAAAAAGGCAATTTGTGTGTAAGTATTAGAATAGAAATGCAGAGTATGATTTTAACCCTGAAATCAACCAGTGGACTGATTTGTTAACAATTAATAATCTATCAAGGCCACTGGTCTTAAATGATCAATTCAAGTCTGAACAATGAAAGAAGAGAAAGAGGATTAAAAAAAGGTATCCTGACTAACATTCTAAAGTGGCTACATTTGATCCTAAAAAGATGTTCTTTGATTATACTCTCACAGTAGCAGAAAAAAAAAAGAAATAAGACAATCTCTTATTTGAAAGGACTTTATTTCTCTAGATTAAGGCCAAAATGCATGAAGAGAGCAGGATCTGTGAAGTTAACATTGTTGTTACTCCATAGTCACACAGTACTTCAATTTCCAGGATATCTGGCATCTTTCACAAACATCAAATTCTGTATTGACAGCTACAAAGAACAAGGTGATCAGTTTTACCTAGCACAGAAAAAAAAAAGCAGAGGAGTTTAACAAATATTGGAAAACATAGTTAACAGATGTATCAAATGTACGGAGGCACTGAAATCTCTAGAACAGCAACTGATTTCGGATCAGCATTAAAACAAAGAATATGTGTAATTCTCACATGTGGAATAATAAGACTCACAAACAGATAAACAAGTTTGTATATACATAATGTGACCAGAAACATTAAGATACACAGCATCCCTACTGTTACACCCCCATGAATTATTCATTTTACATGTCAACTTGACAGATATCTGATTAAACATAATTTCTTAGTATGTCTACAATAGTGTTTCCATAAGAGATTAGCATTTTTTTTTTGTTTTATGTTTATTTCTGTTGTTTTTTAGTTAGTACCAGGTATAGAACCCAGGGCTTCAAATTGACTAGGCAAGTACTCTACCACTGAGCTACATTCCTAGCCCTGAGATTAGCATTTGAATTGTACCAAGTAAACTAGACTGTCCTTCCAACCAGAAAGAAATCATGAGATTTATTATAAGGTTCATGTGGTTATGGAGCCTGAGAAGTCCCACAATCTGCCGTCTACAAGCTACTAGAGGTTCACATCTCCTATTGGTTCTGTTTCTCTGGAGAGTCCTAATTAAGATACTCCCTAAAGTAGTATGTAGTTTGTTCAGGACTAAACCATTAATAAACACCAAATTAGCTTAACTTCATATCTTTAATTTCTAGATATTAGGTATCTACTGGATTATTTCACCACCAACAGAATTTCTAGAATAGCCTATCCCCATCTCATATACACTTTTTTTTTTTTGCAGTGCTGAGGATTAAACCCAGGGTCTTGCACACGTGAAGCAAGTACTCAAGTACTGAGCATCATACCCAACCTATACATTTTTTCTTTATTTGTTCTTTTTACACATACATGACAGTAGAGTGTATTCTGACATATTACACATACGTGGAGTATAACTTATTCTCATTAGGATCCCATTCTTGTGGTTGTAATGATGTGGAGTTTCACTGATGATATATCTCCCAACCTATACTTTTTTACTATGAGATAAAATTCCATGTTCAAGGGAAACTCATCCATCTAACCAGTTTCTTAGCATGATGTGAGTTCCTGATCTAAACTAAGTTAATTATAGACCCTTCTATTCTATGCCTGAGAAACAGCTATAATCAGTGCCTTTGGAGTCTATGAGATATCCTAGTATTCTTATGAAGCTCCCCCTTTTATTCCTGTTAGCTTCAATCGGTTGCCTTAATTTGTAACAAGTCTTAAAAAAGATATTCTAATAGTATGATTTAAATGGAGGCAAACAACACCAAATTCAGTTTCAACTTTAATAGGAAACCTAGATTTTCAAAGATCAGATATTAACTCAGATATTATATGACCTACAAGTAAACAATAATGAGTAAATTCATGAGAAGGAAAACGGTTACTCAATGATTCTAGGTTGCAAAATTGATAGGGTTTGCATACCACAAATTGCACAGAGTTATAAGAATAAATGTAGGCTTCTAGTTTCTGGTCTGGCAAGTAAAATTTGGAAATCAAGTTGGGCGCATGCCTGTAATCCCAGCGGCTCCAGAGGCTGAGGCAGGAGGATCATGAGTTCAAAGCCAGTCTCAGTAAAAACAAGGTATTAAGCAACTCAGTGGAACCCTATCTCCAAATGAAATACAAAATAGGACTGAGGGTATAGCTCACTGGTCGAGTGCCCCTGAATTCAATCTCCAGTACCCTCCTAAAAAACAAAACAAAACAAAAAAACAAACCTTGGAAATCACTATTCTATCCTAACAACAAAGCAAAGAACTGAACAAACTGAAACAACTTCTCAGATTCGGTCAGAGGGGAGACCCCAATCTTTTGTGAGTTTTACCTTTGGGAGCTTAGGCTACTTCTCACAATTAGTATCAAAGACAAATCTGGGTGGGGGATATAGCTCAGTTGGCAGAGTGCTTGCCTTGCAAGCATGAGGCCCTGGGTTCAATCCTCAGCACCGCAAAAAAAAAAAAAAAAAAAAAAGACTAATCCCTCAGGGCTTCTGGCAGGGAGAGTGGGAAAGGAACCATTTTGAAATAAGTCAGCATTCTATTCTTAACCAGGTCTGCACTCAGGAGAAATAATTTAACTAGAGCCTAACCTGCTAGGGTCATATCAGTACCTAACTGACCTAGGGGAAGGTAAATACTCAATTCTTGACCATCTTAGCCATTCTGTCCCCCACCACTTCTCCCCCACACTCAGGGGGTGGCAGGGACTGAAAAAGGTCTTGGAAAGTTCAGAGGCATGAAGGCTTGCTAAAAGAAACTTAATCATAGGACTATGGAATGCTTCCCTTACCCCAACAACTTATCACATTACTCAAGGTCTATTTATATCCATTTCTTTTACCTAGTACATCATGTCCAGCTATCAAGAAAAAAAAAATTATAAGGAATTCTAAAAGGCAAAAAATACTAAAAAATAAAAAATAAACACAGTTGAAGTGGCACAGCAAGCATAAAAATAGACTCAGATATGGCACAGATGCTGTAATTATCAAACTGGAAGTTTTATTTTTTTTTACTTGCAGATGGACACAATACCTTTATTTTATTTATTCATTTTTATGTGGTGCGGAGAATCAAACCTAGGGCCTCACACATGCTAGGAAAGCACTCTACCACTGAGCCACAATCCCAGTCCCCAAACTGGGAGTTTAAAACTGTTGTTTTAACTATGATGAAATATGCAAGGGGCTATAAAGGTTAAAACAGATAACATGTAAGAACAGATGGGAAATGCAAGAAAAAGAGATAGAAATTAAATAAAAATTATTGGGAGGTTGAGGCAGAAGGACCACAAGTTCAAGGCCAGCCTCAGCAACTTAGCAAGACCCTGTCTCAAAATAAAAATAAATAGATAAATAATTTTGGTCCAATCTCTAGTAACACAAAAAAGAAAAAAATCCAAGAAAGAACCAAAAGGGATGCTAGAAAATCAAAAATACTGTAACAGAAATGAAAAATACCTTTGATGGGTTTATTAGGAGACAACATGACTAAGCAAAGAATATCTAGCTTGAAAATACCTCAAAAGAAACCTCCAACCCTGAAAAGTAAAGGGATTTAGAAGAAAAACATTTTTAAAAATAGAATATCCAAGGGCTGTGGGACACATATGAAATGTATAAATATGTATAATAAAAGGACAAAAGAAAAAAGATGAAATATTTACATCAATAATGACTGAGGAATTACCCAAATTAATGTCAGATACCAATCTACAAATCCAGGAAGCTCAGAAAAAAACAAGGAGAATAAATGCAAAACAAACAAAGCTCTACTCTGAAGCATATCCTACTCCAAATACAGAAAACCAAAGATTTTTCAAAGAAAATATACAGAAAGTCACAGTTTAAAAACAACTTAGCTACAGAGCTAAGCAAATATTAAGAATTGCATATGATTTCTCCTTAGAAACCATGTAAGGAGAGAGAGGAATGAAATATTTAAAGTCTTAAGACAGAAAAAAAACCACCAACCTAGAAATCTGTACCCCACAAATTTATCCTCTGAAAATAAAGGAGACTATATTAATAATTGTTAATAATGTCAGTTGTGTAAATAAACCAATCAAAACACAGACATTGATAGAGTGAATTAAGAATTAAAACCCCTGGGCTGGGGATGAAGCTAGGAGGTAGAATACATGCCTAGGATGTGTGAGGCCCTGGATTCAATCCACACCACCACAAAAAAGAAAAGAAAGGGAAGAAGAATCAAGACCAAATCATATGCTATCTACAAGAAACCTACTTTAAATATAAAGACATATAAAGATTAAAAGTAAATGAATGGAGAAAGATAACCATTCTAACACCAATCAAAAGAAAACAGGAGTAGCTATATCAATTTCAGACAGAACAGACTGCAAACCAAAAAAATTATCAGGGATAAAAAATACTTTATATAGGGGCTGGGGTTGTGGCTCAATGGTAGAGTGCTTGCCTAGATGTGTGAGGTACTGGGTTCGATTCTCAGGACCACATATAAATAAATGAATAAAATAAAGGTCTATCAACATCTAAAAAATATTTTTTAAAAAAGAACACTTTGTGTAATGACAAAAATGTCAATTCTCTATGACCTAACAATCCTTGACATGTATTATTTCTACATGACAAAAACTAGAGAACTGCAAGGAGAAATAGATGGATCCACTATTACAGTTAGAGATTAAAACACCCCTCTGTCAAAAATGGACAGATCCAGCAGGCAGAAAACCAATAAGGAAAGAGCTGAACTTAACACTACAAATGAACATCTATAGACTACTTCATCTAACAACAGCAGAATACACTTGCTTTTCAAGTTTACATGAGACATTCACCAAGATAAACCACATTCGGGGGTCACAAAACATACCTAAACAAATTTTTTTAAAAAAAGTCACACAATGCTATTCTCAGATCACAAGGGAATTAAACTAGAAACCAATAACCAAAAGATACCTGGAAGTTGGGCATAGTGCCATACACCTATAATCCCAGCTACTCAGGAGGAAAAAGGATTTTAAGTTCAAGGCCAGCCTGAGCAACTTAGTGAGGCCCTGTCTCAAAATAAAACTTAAAAGAACAGGGGATATAGCTGAGTGGTAGAGTGTTTATCTGGTATGCATGAGCCCCTGGGCTCAATCCCTAGTACCTCATGAACACCCACAAAAAATGATATCTAGAAAATCTCAAAATACTTGGATATTAAACAACACACTAGAAAACACTTGGGTCACAAATGAAATCTTGAGAAAAATTTTAAAATATTTTGAACTCACTGAAAGTGAAAACATAACATCAAAATTTGTGGGATGCAGCAAAAGCAGGGCTTAGAGGGCAATTTATAGTGTTAGATGTATATATTGGCAAAGAAGAAAGATCTAAACTCACTCATGTAAGCTTCTAGCTTAGGAACTAGAAAAAGAAGAGTATACGAAGTTCAAATTCAGTAGAAGAAAAGAATTACAGCAGAAATCAATGAAAACAGAAATAATACAGAAAATGAATGAAAAAAAGCTCATTTTCTGAAAATATCAGTAAAATTAAAAGCCTCTAGGCAGGTTAAGAAAGAGAGGACACAAATTACTAATACCAGAAATGAAAGAAGGGACATCACTGCAGATCCTACAGACAGTAAATGATGATAAATGAATACTATTAACAACTCTATGCTCACACATTTGATAAACAAAATATAACGGACCATATGTCAGTTAACTTTCTATAAAAGAAGGAAACATTTATTTTGGCACAAGGTTTCAGAAGTTTTCAGTCCATTATGGCTTTACTACATCTCTTTGAGCCTATGGCAAGGCACAACATCATGCCATGGTGGGGCCAAGCTGGTGAAGCAAAGCTGCTTCCCTCATGGTAGCTGGGAAGCAAAATGAGAGGAAGGAGGCAGGGTCACAATATACCTGTTAAGGGCACAACCCAATGACCTAACTTCCTTCCATTAAGCTCCACCTTCTAAAGTTTCCACTACCTCCCAATAGTGCCATCACCTGAGAATCAAGCCTTCATCACACAAGTTTTGGGAAGAAATTTAATATACAAATGATAACAGATCAATTCCTTAAAAAACAAAATCTTCCAAGTTCACACAACAATAGACAATCTAAATGGACTATATCTACTAAAGAAATTGAATTGATACAATAAACTTCAGAAACAGAAAGACCAGGCATGGATGGGTTTGCTAATGAATTCTACTGAACACATAAAGAAATTATATGGACTCCCTACAATCTCTTTTAGAAGATAGAAGCAGAGGGGATATTTCCTAATTCATTCTCTGAAGGCAGTGTTACCCTAACACTGAAACCAGACAAAGACATTACGAGAAAACTACAGACCAACATTTCTCATGAACATGAATACAAAATATTAGCAAATTAAACCCAACAATGTGCTAGGCACAGTGGCACACACCTGTAAGGCTAAGGCAGAAGGATCATAAATTCAAGATCAGCATCAGCAACTTAGCAGGACCCTGTTTCAAAAACAAAAGTTTTAAAAAGGGCTGAGTATATCTCAGCAGTAGAAGTCTCCTGGGTTCAATCCAAATTAAAAAAAAAAAAAAAAGAACGGAGGAGGCAATTAAACTAAGTCAGAAATACTGACATAATAAGAAGCTTGCTGAAGTTGACCTTCAAAAAAGAGCAATTGCATATATAGATAACAACACACTCTTTTTCACTATCAGAAAGATATATTAGCAATCAATTTGCTTATTCCATTTGCCAATGAAATAATTTCATATATATATACTTATTAAGTATACTGAAAGAAATGACTTCAGATTAATTAAAATTATTGCATCATTGAAAGAAGGAAAGGAAGGGAAAGAAGGAAGGAAGAAGGGAGGGAGGGAGGAAGGAAGGAAGGAAGGAAATGCATCCAACAATGTGTAAGTGTTATAAAGGGTACAGCCAAGCTGTCTGGCTGGCCTTTCATCCTTAGTTTAAGGAAATCAACCCACAGTCTCTTGAAACAAGAGCAAGTCCATGGTGATGCCATTTGGTTAGTTGCTTGGGGGACAAACAAAAAGAAGGTAATGGTCAGGATCCCTAGATGACCTGGTGAAGGTCTGAAAATGGCATGATGGGCAATTGTGTAATCATACATTTACATACGGTAATGGTGTTTGATTCATTCTGTTATTTTTCCCTTCCCCCACCCTCCCACCCCTCTTTTCCCTCTATAAAGTCCCTCCTTCCTCCATTTTTGCCCCTTCCCACCCCCATTATATGTCATCATCTACTTATCAGAAGATGATTCTTCCTTTGGTTTTTTGAGATTGGCTTATCTCACTTAGCATGATATTCTCCAATTTCATCCATTTGCCTGCAAATGCCATAATTTTATTCTGCTTTGTGGCTGAGTAATATTCCATTGTATATATATATACCAAAGTTTCTTTATCTATTCATCAATTGAAGGACATCTAGGTTGGTTCCACAATCTGGCTACTGTGAATTGAGCAGCTATGAACATTGATGTGGCTGTATCTCTGTAGTATGCTGATTTTAAGTCCTTTGGGTAAAGGTAGAGGAGGGGGACAGCTGGGTCAAATGGTGGTTCCATTCCAAGTTTTCTAAGGAACCTTCACACTGCTTTCCAGAGTGGCTACACTAATTTGCAACCCCACCGGCAATGTATGAGTGTACCTTTTTCCCCACATCCTCTCCAACACCTATTGTTGCTTGTATTCTTGATAATCACCATTCTAATTGGGGTGAGATGGAATCTTAGGGTGGTTTTGATTTGCATTTCTCTTATTACTAGAGTAGTTGAACATTTTTTCATATGTTTGTTGATTGCTTGTAGATCTTCTTCTGTGAAGTGTCTGTTCATTTCCTTAGCCCATTTGTTGATTGAATTATTTGTATTCTTGGTGTAGTTTTTTGAGTTCTTTATATATTCTGGAAATCAGTGCTCTATCTGAATTATGAGTGGCAAAGATTTTCTCCCACTCTGTAGGCTCTCTCTTCACATTGCTGATAGTTTCCTTCACTGAGAGAAAGCTTTTTAGTTTGAATCTATCCCAGTTATTGATTCTTACGCTTTTATTTCTTGTGCTATGGGAGTCCTGTTAAGGAAGTCTATGGCCATACTACCAAAAGTGCTATACAGATTCAATGCAATTCCAATTAAAATCCCAATTGACGTACCTCACAAAAATAAAGCAAGCAATCATGAAATTCATCTGGAAGAATAAGAAACCCAGAATAGCTAAAGCAATCCTTAGCAGGAACAGCGAAGCAGGGGATATCACAATACCAGACCTTCAACTATACTACAAAGCAATAGTAACAAAAACAGCATGGTATTGGCACCAAAATAGACAGGTAGATCAATGGTACAGAATAGAGGTCATGGACACGAACCCAAATAAATACAATTTTCTCATACTAGATAAAGGGGCCAAAAATATGCAATGGAGAAAAGATAGTCTCTTCAACAAATGGTGCTGGGAAAACTGGAAATCCATATGCAGCAGAATGAACCTAAACCCCTCTCTCTCAACCTGCACAAAACTCAACTCAAAATGGATCAAAGACCTCAGAATCACACCAGAGACCCTTCATCTTATAGAAGAAAATGTAGGTCCAAATCTTCATCAGGTCGGCCCAGGATCAGACTTCCCTTTTTTATTAATGAGAAGGTTCTGTGGTTTCAAGTCTCAATGCAACACCATTCTTCTGTGGCAATAAGTTAATCCATGTAGAATTTGGTATAGGAACATCAGATACTCAAGGACCAGAGTCAAAGATTTATCTGTGTAAATGATGTCTTGTACAGTTACTATGTTTGCATGTTTTAAATCCTTTAAGAGTTAAACTTCTCTTTTAACTGTACTGGGTGTGCCTTCTTTGTGTTCCAAACAGAATTTCCACCAAATTCTCTGTCAGTTTACTTTTTCCTTTATAAACTATTGCATATGTACCCTTTCCAAGTTTTTCTAATTTGATGTAGGTTTCTGATTTCCCAAGCCCCATTTCTGACTCCATTGAGATCCATCTATATTTATGATTTCTGAGACAAACACCTGTCAGTGACTGGATTTCATCATATAACTTCCAGCAGAGTGGTCACTCTCAACATCTGATCCCATTTTTAGATATTTGTGATCAATATCTCCTCCGGGATGGCCAGATCCGCAGTCGAAGAGGTGGCAGCGCCAGCCTCCAACTCCCTGTCCGGGTTGAACAGAGCCTGGTCCTGTTCTGTGCCGCTGCCGCAGCTCAGAGGGACCATCTTATAAAGGAGAGCCTTGCCCAAGGGGCCGGCCGCTGGGCGGAGACGCGGGGGGAGGGGCGGCCTGGTTGGTGCCGCCTGAGGGAGGGCCAAAAAAAAGCATTCTTAATTCAAAGAACAAAAAAGAATTATTATAGACCATAACCAAAAGAGATTTCCCTCATATGCAAAATTAGTTCAAAATTTGAAAATCAGCATAATCCATCACGTAGGTAGGTTAAAGAAGAAACAACATATGGTCATATTAATGGATTCAGGAAAACCTTGAAAAAAGTCCAGTACCATTCACAATAAAAACTCCCAGTCAACTAGAAATAGAGGGGATCTTCCTCAACTTAATAAACAATATTTGTTAAAAAAAAAAAAAAAAACTATACAACTGACATCATATATAACTGTGAGAAACTCAAAGCTTTCCTACTAAGATCAAGAACAAAGGAACAGGGTCATGGTTGTAGCCCAGTGGTAGAGCACTTGCCTAGCACATGTGAGGCACTGGGTTCCATCCTCAGCACCACATAGAAATTAATTAATTAATTAATTAAATAAAAGGTATTGTGTTCATCTACAACTAAAAAAATTTTTTTTAAAAAGAACAAAGTAACAACGTGCCCTTTCAGCACTGCTTTTCAACATCATATTGAAAGTCCTAGCTAATGCAACAAGACAAAAAAAGGAAATATAAGACATAAACACTGGGAAGAAATAAAACTGTCAGCTCACATACAACATAATCATCTATGCACAAAATCCAAAACAATCAACAAAAATACTCCAGGAACTAATAGTAATTATAGCAGAGTTATAGGACACAAGGTTAATACACAAAAGTCAAATGCCTTCCTATGTACTACAAATGAACAAGCAGAATTTGAAATTAAAAACACAATATCGGACTCGCGAGCCGACTCGGCGCGGGAGCTCTGAGGATCCCCGCAGACGCAGAGTGTCCTCAGGGGCTCCGCACGCCCGGCCACTCTGTCCCGCCTGCCGCCCCGGCGTGCGGCCCGCGTCCTACGGAAGCCTGAGTACTTGGGTCGGGGGACAGAGTGCCCCAGGTTTGCAGCAGAGATCGCGGCGGCGCCCGGGGAGATGCCTGGAAAGAAGGCGCGTAAGCGCGCGCCACCGAGCCTAACGCGGGCGCCGGCAGGCAATGAATTGATACAGATTGGCTTGTAGGAAGACGCTGGTTTACGTTAACAGAACTGGAAGTTGAGTGTGTCACTCAGCTCAGGAAAACTGAAGATAAACTGAATTCTCTGGGGTCTGGAACAGAGATCACAGCTGTGCTTGCAGAGATGCCTGGAAGGAAGGGATGGAAAAGCGAGCAGCTAACCCCAGCGTCAGCGTTGACAGAGGTGGAAGTTGAGTGTGGCACTCAACTCAGGAGATTTGGAGACAAAGTGAATTTCCGTCAGAAACTTCTGAATTTGATTTCCAAACTCTTCAATTTAGTGACCTGACTGCTTCAGAAGCTTTTGCATGAAGGGTGTCCTTTAAAAGGACAAGTATCCCAGTTGGTCCAATTTTTGTGAAAAAACATTTCACTTCCTTTTGGATGTCTTTGGAATGGGAAGACAGAACAAGTCAAAAGATGAATTTCTGTAGGAAGTTTCCCAGAAATCATTCTTTGGGATGTGAGATCATTGCAGAACCATGTTTTATTTTAAAACGTGAATGGAGGAGCCTTAAACATAGGGAAGTCATTGTTAATGCATTTCTTTTTTGCTTAGAGATTATTCCAGTATTTTGCAGAAGGTTGCTGCCCAACCTGGGTAATAGGAGTTAACAAATGATTACACTAGGCAATGGGGAAGAAGTAGCTCTGTGTTTTTGCTTTTTCAATTTGGTGTATACATATAATCGTGGTAAGAGAAAATTTTCATTCTGATAACACTAGATGCTATTTTTAAATTATTTTTTAAAAAAGCGAAGTTCACAGTGAACATTGACTTCATAGGTCACTATAAAATGTAACATAATTTAGCTTTTTTTCATTCAGATTGTATTGTTTCTGTTCAGATGACCTTTAACTGTGTTCCTGTGAGCATTAACTGCAAAGTATGTAAAACTAGAAAGTAACTGAAAAAATTGGGTTACATAGTGCCAGTAAAACTCTAGCAGATTGAATATTAAATGATAAAGAGCTTGGTGATTTCATATGACCAAGGATAATAAAAAAGGAATCAAACTTTTTTTTTTTTTTTTTTTTTTTTTACCCCCCAGTACTAGAATTTAATCTCAGGGCTCTCTATCACTGAGCTATATTCCCAGCCCTGTATTCATTTTCTTCATTTTTTTTTCCTTTTTTAAAATTTTCTGTTCATTTTATTCTTGAAATGGGTCTTGCTGAGACTGACTTCAAACTTGGCAATCCTCCAGTCTCAGCCTTGTGAGTTTGAGATTGACTTTTTAATTGATATAATTAAAACTTAGTAAAACAAATATTCTTAGAAAGTTTCTAAAAAATTGTGGGATGGCCTTTCTCACAGTAGTCAGTGTGCATCCTACAAAAAGTGATCTTTTAAAAGAAATTAGAACATTTTCATAATTGGGATAGTCTTCAAAAAAGAAGAGGTTGCCTTGTAAGCACAAGGTCCTGGGTTCGATCCCCAGCACCCAAAAAAAAAAAAAAAGAAGAGGAACATTTCTCATCCAAAATAAAATTTCATATATACATATATGAAGAGATACATATATATATTTACATATAGGTATCTGTATAATTTGCATTAGAGTAATATGTAGGTTCTTTGAAGAGTTCCATCAGTATTTTTCTATTGACTGTAGACATGAAACTCAATAATCAATAGCAAAACAAATCTGTTAAAAATGGACAAAGGATTTGAATACACGTTTCTCAAAGGAAGACATACAAATGCTCAACAGATAAAAGATTCTGAGAAATGCAAATGAAAACCACAATGAGCTATTACCTTATACCTGCTGGATAGGTTATTTTCAAAAAGGTGAAAGATAACAAGTGCTGATGACTGTGGAGAAAAGGAATCTTGATCTATCCCTTGTGATCATGTAAGTTAGTACAGCCATTTTGGAAGACAGTATGGAGATTCCTTAAGAAACAGCAGAACTGCTATATGATCCAGCAACCCCACTACTGGGTATATATCCAAAGAAATTGAAGTCAGTATGCTGAGGGATTATCTGCCCTCCTATGTTGCAGTATTATTCACAAATAGGCAAGACATGGAAATAGCCTGTGTCCAAGGGATGGCTGGAGTGGAGTAGTGTATGAACACTGAATACTTCTGGGCCTTAACAAAGTGAATGGGGCGAGTCTAGAGGACGTGCACAGAGACCAAGTGCCACTTGATCTCATTTATATGGTTATTTACCAAAGTCAAATTCTGACGAGTAGGGTAGTGATTACCAGATACCTGAATCTGGTTGGAGAAGTCGGGGTGGGTGGGGTGGAGAAAAGTGCAAAGTTGGAAGTGAGTTCTGGTGATCTGTTGTCTAACAAGATGACTACAGTTAATGTACATTTCAAAATAACTAAAGGAGTTATGTGTTCTTAACCACATGGAAAGGATAAATATTCTGATTTGATCATTCTGCAATGTACATATTAAAACACATAGTACCCCATGAATAAATATTCAGTTTATCAATTAAATAAAACTAAAAAAATACCAAAAAAGGGAATAATATGATTGGATTTGTCAGGAATTTTTATTTATTTTACCTATTTATAATTATTTTTCGTTTGGTTTGAAAACATGGATTGCATTTTTGTTTAACTACTTGAGTTCTTAGAATAAGAATTGCAATGTAGGATGTAGTCACCTTAGATGCAAAATTTCCTCAGCATCTGTTTGTCTTCAGTATTAAGTAGTGTTTATTGCAAAAATTTGGGGGTTTTTTGCCTAGAGGCAAATATTTTGCCATATGGGTATTTATGGTCTGTAACTATTTATATGTACATATGAAAACTGACACTGTGGCAACGAACAATTAAAATTTATCACCATTAAAAAAAAACACAATATCAATTATTTTAGCACTAAAAATGAAATGTGTAGGTAAAAGTTTAACAATACTAGGAAGTTTTTTCTCCATGCTCGGTCATCTAAGCACTCAGAGGTCACTACAACCATGGTACCAGAACATCTGGTTACTGTTCAAGATGGCAGTGGACCTTGGCATTGCCCACATAGGGCTGGTCCTGCAGAACTTCAGGATGCTGGAGTTAGGGGATCATGAAGGATTCCACCAAGATTTCAAACAAAGGCCGATGAGGCCAGGCAAAGTGCAGCAGGGTCAGAATCTCTGTCAGTAGCCCTGAGAGGGCAATGCATAAATATGTGAGGAGAAACTCAAAGCTGCTGTGGAGACCCCCAAAATTAAGAAATACCAGTAACATGGGACATCTGCCAAGGAAAGTTATAGAAATCAAGCAGAGACAAGCCAAGAGAGAGGTCACATGGGCTGCAACCAGTAATGTCTTAGAGGCAGAGCTGCATAAGCCCTTTGGAGAGAACATTACAATGCTTTGTGCACCAGATGCTGAATATGAGCTAAAGAACTTGTTTGCCCAGCTGGATTTTGGCCTTGCTTTGGTTCCATACCCCTATTTCTTCCTGTGTTTACTCTGTGCCATTATATATTGGATGTATATAACTTACTTTTGATCTTTACATGGGCTCATAGTCAAAAGCTTGCCTCAAGTCTCAGAGGAGATTCTGAACTTGGACTTTAGAGCAATGCTGGAACTGTTAAGACTATGGAACTCCTGGAAATGAACTAAATGTATTTTGCATTGTGACATGGGCCTGAGATTTTGGGGGACAGGGGCATAAAGTTATGGTTTGAGTATGAGGAATCCCCCCAAAAGCTCATTGTGAAACAGCAGGAATGTTCAAAGATGAAATGATTAGATTATAAAAATTATAACCAAAGTAGTGGATTAATCCATTTGATGGATTAATAATTTGAATGGACTGATGGGTGGTAATTATAGGCAAGTAGGGCATGAATGGAGGAAGTAGGTTATTGGGAGTGTGCCCTTGGGGATTATATTATCCCTGGCTCCTTGCACTCAATCTCTCTCTGTTTCCTAACTGTCAAACTGAGCAGCTTTCCTCCACCACACCCTCTGCCAAGATGTTCTGCCTCACCTTGGACCCTGAGCTATAGAGTCAACCAACTAAGGACTGAACCCTTAAAACTATAAGCCAGAATAAACTTTCTTCCTTTAAACTGTTCTTGTCAGGACTTTTGGACACAGTAATGTAAAGATGACTAATACAAATGGCAAACAGGCATATGACAAGATGCTGCACATCACATGTTATCAAGGGAATGCAATTAAAACAAAAATCAGATATCAACACATACCTATCAAAATGGCCAAAATCCAGAATACTGAAAACCCGGAATACTACAGAATATGGCACAACAGAAATTCTCATTCATTGCCATTAGGAATACAAAATGGTACAGTCACTTTAGGAGACAATTTGGAAGTTTCTTATAAAAAACAAACATATTCTTATACATCATCCAACAATCACACCCTTTGGTATTCACTCAAAGGAGCTGAAAATTTACATTCATAAAAGAACCCACATACATATGTTTATAAGTAGCTTTATTCATAATTGCTAAATTTGGAAGCAACAAAGATGTCCTTCAGCAGGTGAATGAGGAAATAAACTGTGGTACATCCAAACAAGAGATAAAAAGAAATGAGCTATTGTTACAAAAAGACAAAATATCCTTAAATGCATATTTCTAGATGAAAGACACCAATCTGAAAAGCCTACATACTATATGATTCCAAAGTAAAAGACATTATGGAAAAGTCAAAACTATGGACATAGTAAAAAGATCAGTGGCTGTCAGAGGTTAACAGGGAGGGAAGGATGAACGAGAAGAGTACACAAGATTTTTAAGACGGTGAAAGTATTCTATTTGATACTATCATGATAGATACATACCATACTTTTCTACAAACCCATAAAATATACATTGCCAGGAGTGAACTCTAATGTAAACTATACTCTGTGGGCAACAATGATGTGTCAATGCAGGTTCATAAATTGCAACAAATGTACTTCTCTGGTGGAGGATATTGATAATGGGGGAGGTTATACATGTTTAGGGGCAGGAGGTACATAGAAAATCTGTATCTTCCTTTCAGTTTTCTATGAACTTAAAATTGTTCTAAAAAATAAAAACTACTAAAATAAAGAGAAAGACTACATGTAAAGCAATGTTAATTACGACCCATTTAACTCAGTCAATACAAGAAATAATATTTCACATACTACATTTTACCAAATATTGGGAAACTGGCCAAACTGATAAGACTGCAACACTTGGAGTAGAGTTAGGTACTATTTATGATTCTGTTTTGACACCTTTTCTTGAGTATTTATGGCTTTGTATCTAACTTAACCACAACAAATTTGAGAAGAACATAATCTGACTTGTTTCAGCCAAAGCTTACAATAACTGAGTTACATAAAAACAAGTCCATGTTCACATTACTTGTACTAAGAACACTCCAATATTATTTAATCACAACCCTCAAAAAAAAAATCTCTAACTGCCCTGCCAGTTTGACTCCCTTTTCCTCTAAAAAGTCTTCAATTACAATCTACATGTGAATGACTCTCAGACTTCTCTAGGTATCATCTCTCAAATTCCAAGGCCATAATATCATCTGCCTGATACACAATATTCCTCCACCCAGCTGTTCACTAAAACTCAAATTTCAAACAGTGAACCCTTTGCATTCAAGAAAAATTTTTGAGTGCTGGGGATTGAATGGGGCACTCTATCACCAAGCAACAATACCAAGCTGTTGCCCAGGCTGGCGGTGAACCTGCAATCATCAGCCTCCCAAGTTACTGGAACTGCAGGCCTGTGCCATCCTGCATGGTTCAAGAGAAATGTCTAACCTCAAAGTGTCCTCATCACCTCCCACTCATGTTGCCACTCTTCTGGCTTCTGTCTCCACTATCTGTGCTTCAGATCTTTAATAATATCATACTGTTAAAACCTATGGACACTTTTTGGTCTTTAATTTCATCTGACATCTTAGTAACATTCAATTATGTAAATGACAGATTCCTTTAGGAAACTCTTCTTCCATGACTCAGGTGACACCACAAATTCTTATTTTCTTCTGCTTCTTTGATATATTCTTCTCATCTTCATCCCTGCTCCTTTTCTTTGACCTACTCTTTAATGTTGAAATTTCTCAGAGTCCTACACTCAGTCTTCTTCTTTTCCCGGTTTCCACTGTTTTACAAGGGAATTCCATCTACTACCTTTGCCTCAAACATCATTTGTCAACAAGTCCCAATTTCTTTTTCTCTATTTCAGGCCTCTTTTCTGGGTTCTAAACCGATATATTCAAATGCATACTCAGTGTTTCCACATCTCACAGATATCTCAAACTCAACACATACATCTACTCTCATACTAATCAATGCTGTTCCTTCTCTGTTCCCTATATCATCACCTACCAAGTTGCTCAGGCTATAGTCATTCTTTATCTCTAGATGTCATGATAACATCAACATTCAATCATCTTCCATAATTAATGAAAACCCATTTACTTCTGTCTACAACCACTACCTCAGTCCAAGCCACTATTACCTCACACCTATCAGATTCTCATAACTACTTTTACTATCTTCTGTTCCAATCCATTTTCCATTCAGCAGTTAAAGTGATATTTTAAAAAGAACTAATCAAGTAATTCTTCTACTTGAAATTCCTCAGTTGTTTTCCATTGCATTTAAAATATCAAGATTCCTTACAATGGACTAATAAGGTTCTGCCTAATTTAACACCTGCCTGCTTCTCCAGCTTATTCTTTTGCCACTTTCCCTTTAGCTTGCTTTTCTCTGCCCACACTGACATTGTTCTGTTCCTGAAGAATTCATATTCCTTCCCACCTCTGTTCCTTTATGCATGCTGTTCCCCTAGGTGGACTGCTGTTTCCATCTCCTTTCTTCCCACTCTTTTCTACTGGCTAATACAAACTGATTGATTTTTCAGGTGTCAAATCAAATCTCAATTCCTCAAGGAAGCCCTTCTTTGACCCCCCTCAAACTAAGTTTCCTGCACAGTTTCTTTATCTCTGATTATTTTTGTAACATTATAGAAAATCAGCTGTGTACAGATAGGTTTCATGACTATCTTGTTTGTTTGCCAAAGTATTACTAACACTTAGCACAGCACTAAGCAGACAATTAGTATTTGTTAAGTGAGCAGATGCTGAGATTTTGTAAATTCACAATTAAGACTACAACATTTAATTTCTCTCATTAAATGCTATCTAAGTCCTTCCAGGCTTCAATAATGTTAATGATGACCTCTAATTTACTGATCTTAATAATTTGTTGATCTTTATACTCTGGATTTCTTTATCATTTCCAACCAGATTCTTTAAAAGAACTCCTATAAAATTTGCATTTCAACATTAGTAGACTAATGCTCCCATTAAAGATGATAGTATACACTGCAGAGCCAGGAGAGAAATATAGAATAATAAATCACTACAATGGTTTTAAAACATATTCTATGATCTATTGTTATAATATATTCATGCATGTTATTTAGCATAGTATTATAACCAATCAGCATCATACAGAGCAATGTTAAATGATTCATGTCTGTACATTCAGATTTGCCATAGCCTTTTATTATCGTGAAAAAAGTATATATTTAGAATTAGCCAGCTGTACTCCTTTTAAGTGATCCCAATTTTGTTGGCAACATCCAAAACATCCTGAATATGTGTCTTCTCTCCACCAGGCCTATTGATCAGGGTATTTATTGATCTTGGCTCCATCAATATCATACAGCTTCTTTACAATCTGTTTGATCTAGTGCTTGTTGGCCTTGACATCCAAATATACATGAGTATGTTGTAATTTTCTATTTTCTTCATGGTAGACTCAGTGAGGGGTCAGAGAGAACTTGAAGCTGCCATAATGGTCAAGCTTATTTCTCCTGGGTGCACTCTTTGCAGGTTATTTGGGCTGTCTCTAGAGCTGCAATATCTTGGGGCACCAGAAGATGGGTGACATACAGATCTTTTGATTATGGTTGAAGATACTATTCAGCACTGCAGTACCTTCTTAGTCCTCTGAGTCTTTGCTTTGTTTGTTTGTTTGTGTTGCTGGGGTGCTAGGAACTGAACCCAAGGCCTACACATGCTAGAAAACTGCTCTATCACTGAGTCCCATCCCCAACTCTAAGTCTTTGCTTTGCTTTGACAGTGGCTTTGGGAGGGGCAGGAACTACCTTCCAGGCTTTTGATACCATCTTGGTGAAAAGTATCAGTCTTTCTAAAAACCTGAATAACATTCCATTAAATTCAAGTACTACAATTTAACTCTCATCCCTATCAATGAACATTCAAATTGATTCCATGTTTTCATATCATAAACAATATGATGAACATGCTTATACATGTATCATTATACTTTAACATAATAACTGGAGGATAATGAGTTCAAAGTCAGCTTCAGCAACTTAGCAAGGCCCTAGGCAACTTAGTAAGACTCTGTATTGAAATAAAGAATAAAATAAGGGCCAGGAATATGGCCCAGTGGTTAAGTGCCCCTGGGGTCAATCCCTAGTACCAAAAAATAAAAAAAAAAAATAAAAAAAATATATAAATAAATCCCCAAAAGTGGAGTTTGAGGGAAAGGTAGTATATATTTCAATTTTAATAACTATTGCCAAATTTTCTACTAAGCATGCTGTTTGTTTGTATTTTCTCCAAGGGTATATAAGAATTTTTTTCTTCATGCTCGTCACTACTGAGTAAAAACAATTTTTATCAATTTCACAGGTGGGAAACAGAACCTGATTTTCTTTCATGTATCTGAGTAAAACCTGGAAACATATTTATATCTTTCCTATGATTACTGGTCTTTATGCAAACTGCCTATACATTTTTAGATAGATAGATAGATAGATAGATAGACAGACAGATAGATAGATAAATTATGTTCAGAGGCTTTGTCCCAGTTTAATGTCTTGTTTTGTTTTGTTTTTCCCTTACATGGAAGTCTCCCATTTTACATAGTCAAATTCATCAATCTTTTCCTTTTGGGCTTCTGCCTTTCACATCATACTTTAAAAAGTCTTCGTCACGCCAATATTATAAAAAATATTCAACCATTTTCTCTTCTATTTTCATGGTTGCTTTTATTTGTTTCACTCTTTCATTACCTAAAATCTAGGACACATTATTGAATGAGAAAAGCAAGTAACAGACACTAGATATCTTTGCAGATCAAATACATTATTTTAACTGTGAAAACAGAATTCTATCAAATATCCATATCATAGTTTTTATTGTTTTTATTAATTATATGTATCACTGATAAACATTTACATTCTCACATGATTACACAGAATGCTTGTACACCCTTGCACACGCTTCCATGTATATAAGTTTTCTCTTTAAAGATAAGTATTAAGAAGTGGAATTACTGAGTCATTATTATGTGCCCTCTTTGATACTGATAAATTGTGCCCAAAAATGAAATACCTCGTATGATTTTTTTTCTTCTTCTTTTTTTAACTGATTACCTGTATTCATTAATTCAACAAATATTTAAATGTTTTTTGTGTGTGTGCTAGGCACTGATCTAAAGGCTGGGCATAACGATAACCAACCCAGGCAAAGGCACTGTGATTAAGAATGCAGAATGTAGGCTCTAGAGGCTGAGGATATGGCTCAGTGGTAGAGTGCTCTGTTGCCTGGCATGCATAAGGCCCTGAGTTTGACCCCCAGAAGTCCCCCCACCCCAACACACACACACACAAAAGAATACAGTCTCTAGTGACAGACTGCAAGTATGAGATGTTTGACTTTAGGCAACTTATTTTGCTGTTGTGCCTCAAGTTCCTTATCAATAAAATAGTAATAGGATCTCCCTGGTATGAATATTAGGATTGTTTTAACTCCTGTATATTAATAAAGGCTTCTTATTATTACTTAAATTTGCTATTATCAACTTTTATTTCTGCCAACAAGAGAGGTAAAACCAGTATTTCATTACGGAATCATTTCCCTGATAAGTTTGAACACACTGTCTTATGAAATGAGCTTTTTATAGATCCTGTTTATCTAATCTCCTATTCAAATCCTTTATCTATTTTTTATCTGTTGGGATTTTTTTTTTCTTTTTGTATTTTTCTTAATGATTTCAGAGTATTTACATGTCTTAGGTGTCAATTCTTTCACAGTTAAATATGGTGCAAATATTTTCTAGTATGACACCTAAGCTCTGACCCATAGGCAGTCAGGTTCTCTTTGAGATCAAATCACAAGGATAATAGTATGGATCATTGTTTTGCTAAGAGATTTCAGATCCTGCTCTCTAAAAAGTTTTTAAGTGCTTAGATTTAGGGGAAGGAAGTAGAAAATACTCTCTAAGCAATGGAAAGTATACACAAAGGCTTCAAAGTGGTTTCTAATTTACCTATTCCTGTCTCCTAAACACCTGGTATGGGGTCTCCCTGGATGAACAAATATGTTTGAATACAAAATTTCCTTACTAGGTTACAGGGTCCTTGTGGGCAAGCATGGTAACATCCTTACCTTGATATCACTCCCACAATGCCTGCCTAACAATGCTTTTATACAGAGAAAGAACTCAAATGTTTTTACTGAATAGATCAGTAACTGAAGTAATCAATGTAAAACAAGCAATTGGCTTTTTTCATAAAAAAGATCACACTCTGATTTGCAACTTTAGATAGCTCTCTACAGTCTGGCGTTGTTTAGGTCTCTTCATTTTAAATTCACTGTCTGTTTCAAGTTTTGTTCCAGAAAATAAAAACGTCCTTAGTAACTACAGAGCTCTGAACCTTTCTGGGTGCTGCTGAGACCGTGTCCTGAAATACTACTCATGTTTTAGTCTCTTTCCAAAGCATTTCCTCTCACTACATTATTTAAGAATGAGTCCATTTCAGCACACTAGACAGCTGTTTGGGTCTTCTGATTTTTTTTTTTTTTTTTTTTTTTTTTTCTCTTTCAATATGCCCTGCCGAGTAAAGCTGTGCTTTGCCAAGTGCTGCTAGACTGTTTACTTTCCAGGATATCACTCTTGGTAATCTAGGCTTATAGTTTCATGTGAAACAATGAGACAATGTGGTGCAATGGAAAAAGTACAGGAATCCCTGAGCCAGGTGACCTGAGTTTGTACTCGCTGAGCCACTGACTGACTAACTATATGACCTTTATATTGCTAAGTCTCAGTTCCTCTGTTTTCTTTTTTTTTAATAATGTTATTATATTTTTTATACCTTTATTTTATTTATTTTTATGTAGTGCTGAGATCAAACCAGTGCCTCACACATGCCAGGCAAGTGCTCAACCACAGAGCCACAGCCCCAGTCCAGTTCCTCTGTTTTCAAAGGGGGATAATATCAATAATATTTAACTTCCCTGGGTCAAAACATTGTAGTAAGGATTACAAAATAATTGGATTTATAGTGAATAATAATTTTACTATATGAAATGTGGCAGTTATGTTTAAACTGCTGCAGTTCACTGTGACTCATGTATATATAGACCCTCTTAATGAATCACTGTCCACTAAAGGGACTTCTCGGAGACAGTGCTTCTTTATGTAATCTACATTTAACAATTTACTACTATTGAATTCAAAAATCATTTAAGCGTCTAAGTTAAACTGAAACAAATTCCATTTACTGGCCACAGTATATAAGATGAGAATAATGTTTTATTTAGTTATCAACAGTATTCACATACCTAAAATCCAATCCATATTATGCGTCAGAATTTAAGCCAAAGCACCTAACAGTAGAGTCCCCAAATTTAAAGGATTTAAATCACACAATGTGTTTTTTTTTTTAAACACAACATAATAAAATCAGAAGTCAGTAACAAAAAAAATTTGAGAACTTGCCAATATAAAACACAAATACCACATATTAAAACTTACAGGCTGGGTTGTAGCTCAGTGGTAGGGTACTTGCCTAGCACGTGTGAGGCACTAGTTTTGATCCTCAGCACCACATAAAAATAAATAAATAAAGGTATTTTGTACATCTACAACTAAGGAAAAAAAAATGTTTAAAAAAAAAAACTTGACCAAAATAGTGCTAAGACAGGAATTTACAGATATAAACTTTTTTTTTTGGTACTGAGTATTTTACCCAGGGATGCTCTACCACTGAGCTAAACCCTCAGTCTTTTTTATTTCTATTTTAAGACAGGGGCTGCCAAGGCTGGCCTCAAACTTGCAATCCTCCTGTAACAGCCTCCTAAGTCACTAGGATTTCAGGAATGCCCAGTGAGTCAAGTTTATAAATACATTTTTAAAGTAATTTTTTAGTTGCTGATGGCCCTTTTTTTTTTATGTAATTATATGTGGTGCTGAAAATTGAACCCAGTGCCTCACACATGCTAGGTGAGTGCTCTACCACTAAGCCACAACCCCAGTCCCATAAATACATTTTTTTAAAGTAAGATTTCAAATAACCTAATCTTCCAATGTAACAAACTAAAAAAGAGGAACAAACTAAACCCAAGGCAACTGGAAGGAAATAATAAAGATTAGAAATAAGATAAAACAAGGAAAAAACGCTGATTATTTGAAAAGATAGTAACATTAGCAAACCTTTAGTAGAGGTGGGGGGAGGGAGAGAGGAGTAAAGAATGGGGGAGGGCTTCTTCTGCCGCTCCTGGAGCTGCTTGTGTGCTCGTTCGGTGCGGACCTGGTACCTCTTTTGTGAAGCGGCAGTGAGGAGACTCCGGCGCTCGCCATGGCCGACGAAAAGCCCAAGGAAGGAGTCAAGACTGAGAACAACGATCATATTAACTTGAAGGTGGCGGGGCAGGATGGTTCTGTGGTGCAGTTTAAGATTAAGAGGCATACACCACTTAGTAAACTAATGAAAGCCTATTGTGAACGACAGGTTTGTCGATGAGGCAGATCAGATTCCGATTTGATGGGCAGCCAATTAATGAAACAGACACACCTGCACAGTTGGAAATGGAGGATGAAGATACAATTGATGTGTTCCAGCAGCAGACAGGAGGTGTCTACTAAAAGGGAACCTGCTACTTTACTTCAGAACTCTGTTCCTACAGACCAAGAATACATTCTTAATTAGAAAACTGCAATTTGGTTCCACCACATCCTGACTACTACAGTATAGTTTTCTCTATTCTTTCATTTTCCCCTTCCCCATTCCTTTATTGTACATAAAGTAACTGGTGTATGTGCACAAGCATATTGCATTTTTTTTAACTAAATGGCCAATGATATGTTTTGATTGACATCAAATGGAGATGGGATGGGGAAAAATACTGGTTCTGTGAAATTATCCCCTTTCTCCATTAGTGGCATGCTCATTCAGCTCTTATCTTTATATTCCAGTAAGTTATTTTGCTCTCACTGTTTTAACAAAAAACAAAAAACAAAAAACAAAAAAACCTGAACAACATAAAAATCCTTGCATACCTTGTTCGATTGGAGAATTTTAATGTTTTTCATTTATCATTGTAAAACCAAGGACAATTTTATAACTTTTTTGTACGTAGCTGTTACATGTAGGGCAATCTGTCTTTAAGTAGGGGTAAATTACTCTTAAAAAAAGATTCCTAGATAGTTTTCCCTTCAAGTCAAGCGTCTTGTTGTTTAAATAAACTTCTTGTTTAAAATGAAAAAAAAAAAAAAAAAAAGAATGGGGGAGGACTCAAATTAATAAAATCAGAAACACAAAAGACTCAGTAAAATAAAAACCAACAGCAGAGACATTACTACTAATCTTACAGAAACAAAAAGAATTAGATAACCTAGGTGAAACAAATAAATTCCTAGAAACATATAAATTTCCAAAACTGACTAACTGGACCTATAACAAGAGATTGAACTATTTTTAAAATGTCCTATAAATTAAATTTTAAAACGTCCCCCCTACAGCACTGGGTGCTTTCACTGGTGATTTCTACTAAATTTTTTTTTTCATACCAAGGATTAAACCTGGGGCACTCAACCACTAAGCCATATCTCCAGTCCTTTTTATATTTTATTTAGAGACAGGGTCTCACTGAGTTCATTAGGGTCTCACTAAGATGCCGAGGCTGGTTTTGAACTCAAGATCCTCCTGCCTCAGCTTCATGAGCTGCTAGGATTACAGGTATGCACCAACTCTACCAATATTTTTAAATAAATTAATAACCCAAACTCCTTTTTAAAAAAGAAGAGGAGGAGGAGGAGAAAGGCCCACTTCTCAGAGTATTCTCTGAGGCCAACATTACCCTGATACCAAATCAGACAAAGGTATTTTGATGGGCTGACAGATCTGACTCCATGAGAATGTTATAGGCCAGACTCTAAGGGAAGTGACTAAACAGACTCCATTTTGCTCTGAGACTCCATGTTATGTAGGAAATAAGCTTCTCCCATGGGAACACCCCGCCTCTGTGCCAATCATCAGTTACTTGGTGTGACATGTTTAATAATATACAATGGCAACTTCTATGTAGTAAAGAATTGCTCTCTTTTGATTCCTATTGCTCCTAAACAATGTACCATGTGAACAGTGATTGTGTGGATGTTAGTAACCATTCTTTAGTTTGTACCTAGGTAAGGGTCATTTTGACCCACTTTCCCCTCTGTTGATGATCTCATGATGTTAATGTGTAATTTCAAATCGTAGCAATAGACACTTAAGATTAATGTAATTTTTGGTATAAGAACCCCTAAACCCTGTGGTCAGGTTGTTCTCCCAATAGCCATTTTTTGGGGACATTGTATGAGACAGTCAGCCAGCCGGCTTAATAAAGACTCTCAAATTTGGACTTCTCAGTGGTGATCAGTCTGTTCTCAAGTTGCGCCCCATAACAGTATCTCAAGAAAATCAAAGGACCAATATTCTTCATGAATAAACATGCAAAAATCCCGAGTAAATGCCTGCAAACTAAATCCAACAACATACAGAAAGCATTATAAATCCTGTACAAGTGGAATTTATTCCATGAAGGCAAGGTTGGTTTGACGTATAAAAATCGATGTAATATCTCATATTAATAAAAGAATAAAACTTCATCTTCTCAATAGACCCAGAACATACAACAAAATCCAACACCCTTTCACAACTTAAAAAAATAAATAAATAAATTAGCCAGATGCTGTGGCATATGCCTATAATCCCAGCTAATCAGGAGGCTGAGATAGGTGGATAACAAATTAGAGGACAGCCTTAGCAATTTAGCAAAAATCTGTCTCAAAATAAAAAGGGGTAGGATGTATCTCAGTCATAAAATGTCCCTGGGTTCAATCCCCAGTACCAGAAAAAAAAATTTTTTTTCAATACACTACAAATATAAAGGAACTTCCTCAAACCTGAAAAGGGCTGTTTATGACAAACCATAGTTTATAGCACACTTAATGGTGAAAGGTTGAATGCTTTCCCCCTAACACCAGGAACAAAAGTATGCACTCTCACTACCAGTTATAGAAGAACAAACATCCCATTATCTCAAATATTTGTTACAGTAAGTTATTTGTTGTATTTATATACAATAATAATATCTGAAAATAATATCTGAAATACAATATCTGAAATGAGACAATGTATATACATAAATACATATGAATTGTGTGTGTATAAATGTATATGTACATATGATAAAAATTACAAATAGCTCAATTTAAAAATGGGCAAAAATTTGAATAGACATTTCTCCATAGAATTCAAAACTGTGGGACCAGGGTAGAGCATTTGCCTAGCATGTGTGAGGTACTGGGTTCGATCCTCTGCACAAAATAAAAATAAATAAATAAAATAAAGGTATAATGTCCATCTACAACTAAATATATATATATATATATATTTTTTTTTTTAAAGAATTCAAAACTGTACCAGATGTTCTGACCAGACCAATTACTCAAGAATGAGTAAACATTAGTCAAGACATCCAGATTAAAAAGGAAGAGGTAAAACTACCCTACTTCCAGAAGATATGAACTTATATGGACAAAATTCCAATGAATACACACACACACACGACACATGCATGTGTGCACACACACACAACTATAAGAACTAGAAAATTCAACAGGTTTGCATAACACAAGAGCAATATACAAAAATCAATTACACTGGGTATGGTAGCATATGCCTGAAATTCCAGCTAATCTGAGTCAGAAGGACTGCAAGTTTGAGGCCAGTCTAAGCAACTTAGCAAGACCTTGTCTCAAAACAAAAATTTAAATCTCAAAACAAAAATTTAAAAAGAGCTGGGGCTGTAACTCACTGGTAGAGAGATTACCTAGTAAGTGAAAGGCCCTGGATTCAATCCCTAGTTCTGCCAAAAACAGAAAAAAATCAACTGTATTTCTATACACTATCAATGAATCAAAAATGAAATTAAGAAAACAAATCAATTTGCAGTAGCATCAAAAGGAATACATAGGGAATCTAATGAAAAACTACAAGATTTATAACTTGTAAAACTATGAAGCATCATTCAAGGAAGTTAAAGAAGACTTAAATAAATGCAAAGACTACTTGTTACCTTGTTCATGAATTGGAAAACTTATCATTGTTAAGATGACAGTTCCCAGATTGATATACAGATGGAGGTAAAGATTCAAGGGAATATTTGCACACAAAAATGAGTACACAAAAAGTGAAAACAATCTAAATGTTCATTAACTAATTAATGAATAAATAAAATGTGGTATACATAATGGAATATTATTTGGTAATATAAATAAATTGTTGATAAATGCTACAACATAGATGAACCTTAAAAACAGTCTACTAAATGGAACAATTTAGGTATAGATTCCATTTACATGAATGTCTAGAACAGGCAAATCCAGACACAGAGCCTACACAGAGCCTCTGGTTGCCAGAGGCTACAGAAGTAAGGATAACAGAAATGAAAAAGGACTGCTATTAGACCCATGGTTTCTTTCTAGGGTGATGAAATTGTTCTAAAATTAGTTACTGTAGTGGTGATAACTCCAAAACCCTGTAAATATACCCAAATATACCCACTGAATTCTACTCTTTTAAAAAAATTTTTTCATAGTTGTAGATGGACAACATGCCTTTATTTTATTTGCTTATTTTTGTATGTAGTGCTAAGGATCAAACCCAGTGCCTTGCACATGCTAGACAAGCACTTTGCCATTGAGCCATAGCCCCAGTCTGCATTCTACTCTTTAAACAGGTAATTTTTATGGTATGTTCATATCTCAATAAAGCTTTTTTTGAAACAAGAATTAAAATTAGAAATCACTATAATTGTGATCTGCCTGACATTAACATACCTGCTCTACTATGTCTATCAGTCTACCATATAAACCACTGGAACTAACGTTCAATTACAGGAGGAAGAATTAGCAACCAAGCCTTTCACAAACTATAAATTTATTTTAAGAGCAATGAAAGTATTTTGTACAAAATTACAAAATGATAATTTAAAAATTAAAACGAATCGTTTTTCAAAACATTTGTCAAATGCCAATTATAACTGCTAAATAAACTATTTTATTTTTAAAATAAGGATTTAAAAGTGCTTTTACAATGCTCTATATTAAAATTCCCAACTCAATAAGTAGCATATTTTGTTTACTTGGTAGCATATTTGTTTGGTTTTGTTAATCAAGCACTAATACTCTAAAAGAGCTAAGCAACAGAATTTTAGATATTCCTCAACAATCATTTCCCAGGTTTATAATTTCATTAAAATACCTATACTAAACAGCTATAATTTTGTCAAAATAAGACTTCCTATGGGAATTTACAATCTATTAGCAAGGTATAATTTTAAAAAGTTGAGAAAAGTTGCCTTATTTATTTATTTATTTATTTATTTTGACTAGGGATTGAACCCAGGGGTGCTTGACACTGAGTTACACCCCCAACCCCCAACCCTTTTTATTTTTTATTTTGAGACAAGATCTTCCTAAATTGCCCAGGCTGGCCTTGAACCTGCAATCTTCCTACCTTGGCCTCCCAAGTCACTGGGATTACAGGCATGCGCCACTAAGTACAGTTGCCTAATTTCTTTTTACCTATTTTTTATGTTTTGTTTTGTTTTTTTGTTTTTTCCTCCTTCTAAATGAGGATAATAAAAATATCTGCTCATAGCCTGGGGATTAGCTCAGAGGTAGAGCACAAACCTAGCAGGCACAAGTCCATGGGTTGGATCCCCCCCCACACACACACACACACATACACACACACACACAAATCTACCCTAACATTTTGATTGTTATGAAAGTCAAAACAGAAAGCACTCTCAAGGTGTAATTCTTAGCTCCTCCTAAATGAAAAAGCTGGACTAGTAGGTATTAAATTAAGGAACACCTTTTAAGAGGTGTTGAGGGGTACAAATGGGAGACAGTGCTGAATTGGGGAAGGAGAATAAAAGGTTCTACTCCTGAACAACAACAACAACAACAAAAAATGGCATATGTCACTGGATTTACAAAACTTTCTTATTGATTCTTTTAGAAGCCCTCTAAATCTAATGGATCATTTCAATAATAATCATCCTGCACAATCAAGGAAGAACTTTTTGCGCTAATACATTAAATATATGATACAGAAACCTCCCCACCCACCCCCCCAAAAAAACCAAAAAAGTTGACTTCAAAATTATTTTCCTTAGAACTTTTTAAGAAGTCACAAAAATGTCATGTTGACCTGTTTAGTGTTATTTTTAAAAAACAACAAATAATATTTTAGCAAAAATTAATACTTGCTCCAACACCATCCTTTGCAAACTAAAATAAGAATAATATGCCCGGGAGGCACTGACACTTGTCATTAAACAAATGTCAAAAGTACAAACAGAACCACAAAATGAACTAATTTAAAGCTAGACATTTGCTGGTAAATGGACAGAGTTAGAGAATATCATACTAAGCGAAATAAGCCAAACCCAAAAAACCAAAAGGCCAAATGTTTTCTCTGATATGCAGAAGCCAATTCAGAGTAAGGGGGACAGGGTAGGGAAAAACAGTTACTTTATATTAGGTAGAGGGGAGTGAAGGGAGGGGAAGGAATATGGGTGAAGGAATGATAGTAAAGTGAAACACATTATTACCTCATGTACATGTATGACTGTATGACCGATGTGATCTGGCAATATGTATAATCAGAAAAATGAGAGATCACACTCTATTTATGTATGCTCTATCAAAACGTATAAATGCATACTGTCATGTACAACTAATTAGAACAAATAGAATTTAAAAATGAAAAAAAAAATAAAGATGCCAGCTAGAAAGTTATATTCCACAGGTAAAAATTAAATCATCTGACAGTTTGTATGAGTTTACAAAATAATTCTTATGATGGTCTCTCAGTAGTTCCACCACCCCAACTTTATCTTTTAAAAATTATTTTTATAAAGAGAAAAATTCTGACAAGTTCCTAAAGATGCAACTGAAAGAATCACAATAAAAGAAGGGAAAGTTCTAACAGTGAAGGAATTCTGAAAGCAATGCTCAAATTTTTCAAAAACTTTAACATATTTTCTGGTCAATCTTTACAATAAAAAACCACCATAACTGACGAGAAAAACACTGGCTTGTATCAATTACCTCTTCAAAGCCATCCAGTACAATCAATTTGGAGGCTAAGGGAAAATAACTCAATAAATACATATGATTATGATGCTTCAAATGGGGAGAGGGAAGCTACAACTAAATACTAAAAGTAAAATTCCATAAATTCAGAGCAATTTGAAACACATCCACAAGTGTTACATATTTTACAGGCATAGAAGTTTCCTTTCCTTAGACATTGGTAAATTTATGCACAACAGAAGGAAAATCTATGTTTTTGTACAGTCTATTAATTCATCTAAGCATATATCTACACAAACATTTATTTAATGATCATCTACTATGTACACTCAAGAGCTATGTTTCTGAAGACAAGAAACTTCCAGGCAAATAGGAGGCAGGCCAACAATACAACATAATCCATGATAATGGATGCTCAGATATACAGCACTTAATTCAGCTAAGCAAAAGCTGAAAGATCAAAAGAAATATTTGAGATGAATGCAGATTCTAAGGACTGCTACATAAATCACTATTTTTAAGGGTCCAGTGTTAACCTGCCTTGACAGGCCTTTTGCTGTTAAGGTCACATATGCTATTAGGATATCTTAAAAAATTGAATACTATTTTATCCAAACAGCATATACATAACAAAATACCAGTTCTAAAAGAGGAAATGCAAGTAATAATAAGTTTAATGTAAAAATTTTAGGTAAGTAAAATTAATAAATTAAAAGGCAAAAGTACCAATAGCAGTCTCAATTCCCTCATCCAGTCAATGAAGGGACTAAGTCTAAAAATATAAGTTCCCCATGACATCTTGATTTTGAGTATTCTAGCTGTTGGCAGTTACTGTTGGTGGTGGTTGCTCTTCTAATAAATTACAACACAAACATATCCCAAGTATTCATAATTAGTTTATATAACATAAATTAATTTATCTCCCAATAAGTACAAAATTAATTTCAAAATAATCTACCTCCCAATATACATTGAGTGCCTATGTTCTGTCTTTTCAACCTCTTGCTTTCATGAACTATAAACGTCTTCACATATCTTTTAATAACAAACATTAAAACCTCTCCTTTGAATCTCCTTCTGAAAGGCCCCAGCTCCATGCCTCGAACCCTGAGTTGAGGCTGAGCCCCGCTCCCGTCCTTGGCGGATAAGGTTTCCAGGCTACCGCACATTCCTCAGACAAATATCCCTTTTAAGCACAGGGGCCCAGCAGTCCTGTTTGTCCTTGAGACAGTTAGCAGCACAGTTACATTGATAAGCAGGAACCATGAAAAAAAAAATAACCTTACCCTTAGATGGCCAATAAGAAACCTGTTACTTACCCCGCGCGAAACCTGCCCCTTCACCCTATAAAAACCCTGTACCCCAAAGCCCGGTGTGCCACTTCACCGAAGCTCCGGCTGAGGTTTTGCTGCGCACCCGCAGGCGCCTGTGTACCTAATAAATAGCCTCTTGCTTTTGCAGCCAGTGTTCGCGTGATTTTCCTTGGACAGGGGGACGGAGGGTCTTTCATTTGGAGGTTCCACCGAGATTTGTGTTCTTGCTGCCCGGAATCCCTGCCCGAGGAAATTCTGGAAGAACTACTGGGAGGTAAACTGGCCAGCTCGAGCTTGTTGTCGTGTTTGTTTCGTGTTTCGTGTTTGTTTCTACGTCACTTGAGCGCAGCGTTTGTACGATCACGCGTGGTCACTTTGTACTTTGGGCAGCCCGAGAAGCTCAGACTTCTCCCCTGCCACTCTGGGAGACGTCCTAGGGGTCTTGGTGCCCGATTCGTCGGGACTTGTTTGGTGCCCGATTCGTCGGGACTTGTTTGGTGCCCGATTCGTCGGGACTTGCTTGGTGCCCGATTCGTCGGGACTTGTTTTTGGCCGGAGGGGCTTGCACTCTCCGACATTTGATTTCTTCGGTCCGTGCCGAAGACACGCAGCGTTTGTAATCTGTTGTCTGGTCTGTGTTTTCTTGTGTCCTGTGCCTGTTTCTTAAATTCCTTTTTTACCAGCGAGACTGAAATGGGGCAATCCATGGTAACCCCCCTGAGTCTCACCCTCGACCATTGGCAAGACGTCCGGAACTGTGCCGGCAACTTGTCGGTGGAGGTCAAAAAGAAGAAGTGAGTAACCCTCTGCACTCTGAATGGCCAACCTTCAACGTAGGCTGGCCCAAAGAAGGGTCTTTGCGACTCTGTCGCATTTGAGTGACTCTCACATCTGAGCAGCTTTTGTGCTGCATTCTGGCGACTTGTCGCTTCCGGTTAACTCTTGGCCCCATTTGGGCATTGTGTTGCGCCTGGGCAACTCTTTGATATAATTGGAAATTGTTTGTTTTTATTGACAAAGTACCAGCTAGTCAATTTTTGATTTAGCGCGCTACGTGTCTGTCTGTTTGTGTATTGTACTATATGGTCTTTACTCTTGCCTTCTATTAAATTCTTCATTGTGTTAATCCGATCTTAGGCTTAGGGATACTCATTGCAGGGTACTTTACAGTCCTCCTCCTTGTTCCTGAGAGATTTGTTTACTCCAATCCCCCTAGGCAGAGAGCTCAGCAGCTCCATTCCTCAAAAGTAGTGAGAAATAATGTTTTGTTATTTTCTGCATTCAAACCTAACCTGATTTCTCAACCAGGAAAAAAAAAGGGTTAAAAAGTCCTGGGTAATCCCCCCTCCCCTCTGCCTGGCCTTGCCAAAGCCTGCATTGGAATGTAAACTGCAGCAGTCTCAGCGGGAAGGGGGGGAGTAACCTGAAGAAAAGAAAAAAAAAGGTGTCCGTTTTAAACTTCTACACAGAACTAACTTATTCTCTAGGATTCTTGTTTTGTTTTGTTTTTCTTTAATGCTGTATCTTTGAGCTCACAATTTTGATCCTACAGACCTAGGTTAATGATTTTTGATCAGTTCTTTTTATCCAACTCGAGTTATTTTTAAACATCTGCTACATTGCAATGGAGATGAATATTACAAGGCCTTTAGTTTTGTGTTAAATATAAGCGTGCATAAAAATTAAATTTTTTAAAATGGATCCAAATACTTTTAATTCACGTGATTTAAAGGTTCAATTCAAATTGGGTAAACTAATGAAAGTAAAATGTCTTTGAAAATAACTCACAAGTCTCTAGGTGGTCAAGCAAATAAAATATTGATGTTAATAAAATGTCTAATATCAATTGTTCCTAGGATTTTTCTTCAACAGGAAAGAGACAGCAAATACTGTTCAGGACACTTGACTGCTTTCTTGGTTTTTACAGAATAAGTGAATTAAAGTTAACATGTATGGGATTACTCAAATGTGTTTGTTGGTGACATCTGATTAATTTGCAAAATTAAAATGCTCATTGTTAAATAACATCAAGTACTCTTAACCCCTCAAATCCCATGGAGTATCGTACTTAAACATTATTGGTGTTTTCATAGGTTGGTAAATAAAAGGGTTTAAACTTGCTTTGTGTCATCACTAAACTAAAAACAAGGTTATTAAGAGTTATGTCCTAACAAGTGGAATTCTATATACAAAGGGTCCCAAAAGTTTCAACTGTGTTTCAATTAGAGTACTATAAACAACAAAATATTTAATCTTATTAAATTAGAGCAATTTATCTAAATTCAGAAATTTCATAAGAGTTGTTTCAGAATGTGAACAAAAAGGGGTCAACAAATAGGAAAGAGAAAATAAAAGGTTCTGGGTTTGAAAATATATTTAATAAAAAAAAAATGTTTCTGGGTAACAAAGTGCCTGTGTGATGGAATACATGAGGATCTAAGTGCTAAGAAAGTCTGTGTGTAAGTAAAGGGCAAGTTTCAACAAGTCTGTGTGTATCTAAATTGGTTGTATGTATGTAAAACAGCTAAAGCTATTTAAGGTTTTTCCTAAGGTGGAAATACTAATGTTCTGATATAAACCAAAGTTTAATCTACATGGTAAAATGACATGGTAAAATGGCAAGGATTTCTTAGAAACACTAATTTACTCTTAACTTTGTGTCTATTAAGTTTTATTCTTTAGAACAATTAGTCTTAAAAATTGGGGTGTATACAATTATGGTTAAACAACTGTTAAAGTATTGTACTGTGTTACAGAGTCTAAATTTTTCTTTAAAAACTAAATTTGGTAAGAAAAAAAAGTGTCAAGGTAATTGTGAAATGGTTTCTAGTTGTATATTAAATGTGTTCATATTTTCCAGGTATACAAGTTTTTAAAGCAGGAAATTTATCAAGCTGCTATTCTCCAGATTAAACTTGTCTGTAATGGTAATCTTAAAATTATAAAGAGTAAATTTTAATTGGGGATTTATTTCTATCATTTAATGTTCTATTATGGGACATATTATCAGTAAGGTATATGTAAAATTGGTTACTTATTTCACTGAGATAAAAATTTAAATGTAAATATATATCTAAGAGTTAGTGACAGCCTGATTTGTTTAAAGGTTCATATTGTAAAAGGTAAAAGCATTTTGCTACACAAAAGAAAAGCTAAAAGCTCTCTCAGCCTTTCTTTGATTGATTCCTGTTTTGGATATAATGTTAGACTGTGTTAACTAATGTTCATATGGACCTAGAAATCAATATATATAAACTTCTTAAATTGACATTTAAGAAAGAGTATAATGCATTATAGCAAAAATGGGACAACAATGACTGAGATTGGGGTCCCTGACTTCATGACTATAGCATGCCTGGTGCCTGGAAGTGTTCCTGTGTAGGAGCACAAGATGCCTAACTGCTGTGGCAGTAACCTCCCTGGGGAGGCTCTGTACAGGAGTCCTATCAGCTCTTACATTGATATCAGGCACACAGCTCTTGGGCAGAAAGAAATTGTTTTGCTAGATAACCAGTGTTTCATCAGTTCCCTTCTCTAATTCCTGCCCACCTTACAGTAACTTTGGACAGTGGACTTATTTGAGAGCTACACAGAGTTCCTAACATTGCACTTTGCAGTTGTGGGAAAAAGTTGCATAGATGGGCTAGTCTCTGTAACTCTCCTAAAAACAAAGAATAATGCTTACATAGTCTCTAAAATAATAAGACATGTATAAAGATTGCTAACATAACTCTTTAGGTCTGCATTTCCATCAGAGAATAGAGCTCCATCTGATCTCAGCTTAATCTTCAAAATCTGTGTTTATAAACCTTTATTTTCTAATACTCCTTTGACCCTCACTGAACTTGAAAATTTGGTCATGCTGGTCATGGCAAAAGGGGCAAAAATTAGTTGTAGGATTAGAACACTTAAAATCTGTAAAGAGTCACGCCTTACCTGAGATAAGGCTCTGCCTCCCCCCTTACTGCATGTTAGAGTGACTCCAAGATAAGTCAGACTTCAGCTTATTTAAAGTTATAATCAAAAGATTGGTTTTTTGTTGTAAAATTACTATGATCTCAAATAGGAAATATAATGTGGTTCTCAGTCAAAATTCAAGATAGCTATTATACAAGCAGAATATATTTTTACTCTTGCTAATTTCATTTTGTAAAACTGTTACCTGTTAATGTTTTGCAGAAGTAGCTGCTTCAAGAACACGCAACCTAGGTAACTTGTGATAATAAGCCCAGTACTCTTACTTTATGACTGGTGAAACTGGCTTGCTGGATGATTAAGATCAAACTTAGAGATTGGAATTAAATACAGAAGGCAAGATAGGCCAGTATTTGGATCTTTTGTCCTCAGTCAGCCTGAACCCACGAACAAGAGAACTTCTCTAAGGAGCTTTGCAACTCTGTGTCACACAACCTCCTGATCAAGGAGATTGTTGAGACTAGAGGATGAGAATCACTCAGTGCATCTGCTGCAGAGGAGGGTCATGGAAAAAGGGAGACACCCCTTAATGCTTCCAAAAGAAGTCAACTCATCAAGGAGACCCTGCCTAACCAATGGCACTGGTGGAGCTAAGAAGCTGCTCTTAAGTTCTCTACGAGTGGCCCCTGTGGGAACTCAGCTGACTCTTTAACAAGACAGGAACCAGGTCAATTTGACCAACTTGATGTTAGACACCCAGCAAAACAGTTAAAACCAAAATATAACCATTCTTGGGCATTTAAGAGAAATAACAGTTAAATGTAACTTAAGATGTACACTTGTGTTAGTCCACTAGAATAAAAACTGGAAGCTACAAATGAAAGAAAGATTCTTCAGCAAATGTGCCCGATAACTATCAAGAGAAACTGCCAGAGTCAGAAGTTTTTAGTCAGTTTAAGGCCTACAGACCTTCCTAAGCTATACAGGTAGACTTGATCTATGTTTGCTCGTATGATTACCTAGCCCTAAGTAACAGAAGTATAGAGCTCTCTACTAAACACAGGTTATACCAATAAAGGGATATTTTACAAAAATCAGATGACATTAAGTAGCTTAACTATATTTTTGGGGATATCTATGACATTAAAAGTTACATGTTGTGTTTACATTCCTGATAACCTGGACAATGTTAAAGTTCTCAAATAAAGGCCTTGTCCTTTCCAGCCTTTGCTAGGTCTAGTTATGGGAACAATTTCTCAGTTCTTCCACCTCCTGGTGAGAGATTGACTTCTGTCATTTTCATGATACTCAGTGGCATGCTCCAGATGCTACAACATTTACTTTGTACTAATTTCATTTCAGTACTCATGTCTTTTTGTTCTTCTATCATAGAAGCACCCACCCCCAGATGACTTTACAACCTGCTCTTCCCCAACCAGACTTCTACCTTGGACCCCTCAATTGACCCAATTTTAAAAAAAAAAAAAGGAACTCCAAACTGCTTGCCCCTCACTGCCCCCTTTCAGCTTCGAAGCAGCCAGAACGACTGACGCCCCCTTTTCCTTAAAGCAGTTGGGAGTTCCTATAGCTAAAGGGGGGAATGAAGCCAGAATTAAGGACAGGTAGTTAGTGTAGAAATAGGGAATCGGGTCAATTCGAGGAAATAAAGCCATGAAGCCATCTGCCTTTGAAAATGTCAAGGATCTCCGGAGCCCACTGATTACCAAATTTACCTGCCTTTATCAAGGACTGCAAGCAAGGAGATGCTAATTAATGCCCCCTGGGCCCTTACCTGCCTGAATCACCTTGGCCCTCCCCCTGCCCATGGTTTCTCACTTAATGCAAAACCAGGCCTAGTCACGTAGACAGGAAGAAGAGAAAGGTAAGGGGGGAAAGAACTGAAGAACAAAGGAAACTTTGACCTATAGGGGATGTAGGGTGCGCTCACTTCTTGGGACTTTTGGAATATCAGCCATGGCCCCCTTCTCCCTGCCGGGAGAAGTCTGTATTATTCCCTTTAAACAATCCAAACTATGGTCCTTACTCAACAGTACCAAATGATTAAGCAAACTGAAGGTACTAACCATAACTGAGGAAAAATGGACAAATGGATATAAGATTCTATCCATGATAAAGAAAAGGGGGGAATGAAAGGCCCCAGGTCCATGCCTCGAACCCTGAGTTGAGGCTGAGCCCCGCTCCCGTCCTTGGCGGATAAGGTTTCCAGGCTACCGCACATTCCTCAGACAAATATCCCTCTTAAGCACAGGGGCCCAGCAGTCCTGTTTGTCCTTGAGACAGTTAGCAGCACAGTTACATTGATAAGCAGGAACCATGAAAAAAAAAATAACCTTACCCTTAGATGGCCAATAAGAAACCTGTTACTTACCCCGCGCGAAACCTGCCCCTTCACCCTATAAAAACCCTATACCCCAAAGCCCGGTGTGCCACTTCACCGAAGCTCCGGCTGAGGTTTTGCTGCGCACCCGCAGGCGCCTGTGTACCTAATAAATAGCCTCTTGCTTTTGCAGCCAGTGTTCGCGTGATTTTCCTTGGACAGGGGGACGGAGGGTCTTTCACTTCTACTTACTGTCCTTTCACATTCCCTTCTCAACCAAGTACTTTTTTAAAAAAATTTTACTGATTCACCTTCTCATCTTTGATTCACTAAAATTGTTCCAGTGAAGGTCATCATCAGTGACTTTCCAACTGCCTATCCTAACAGACACTTTAAATCCTCATTTTATTTAGTCTATCAACAGGAACCAATGCAATTGACTATCCTTTAAAAAGTCTCCTCCCTTGCTTCTATAAAACAATACCTGGGGACTGGGGTGGTAGCTCAGTAGTAGAGCACTTGTCTAGCACATGTTGGGCACTGGGTTCAATCCTCAGCACCAAATAAAAAAATAAATAAAATAAAGGTGTTGTGTCCATCTACAAAAAATAAAATAAAATAAAAAATTTAAAAAGGCAAAACATTTTTTAAAAACTTAACACTTGTTACTTATTTTCCTCCTCTATTTTGGCTTTCTCCCTTTTCTCTCTTAAATGTAATTTTTATAGTTTCATGATCTTTCTTATAACCTTTCCTCTCACTCTCTATGGTCTCATTAGATGGTCTCATCTACTCTTCTGACTTTATTTCTCCCTAAAACCTAGTATGTCTTCCTAAAGCCTAACAAATCTATTAACATTTCTTCTCCTAATTAAACATTGCACCATACACTTAAATCAACTAAGCTTACATGCCTAAGAACCATTCTACTGAGCAAAAAAATCCTATCATCAATCTTTTTTTTTTTCCTGCAGTATTACAATAGAACCCAGGTCCTCCCACATAGTAGGCAAGTGCTCTACCACTGAGTTATACCCCCAGACCTCTAAATATCTCTTACTTTCACCCTTTATTCTTTCCCAGACTAACTCATACCATCTTCCCTGGTTTAGCTTTCATCAATAGTTTTCCCAATAGTATCCCTCCATCCATTCTGGCTCCCCTTCAACTTATCTGCTATATAGACAACAAAGTATTTTTCTAAAAGCCCAAATATTACCAAAGAGTCTATTATTTAAAATTCTTCATTTGGATCTCTATGCCCTATTTTTAAAAAATATATATATATTTTTAGTTGTAGACAGACAATACCTTTATTTATTTATTTACTTTTAAGTGGTGCTGAGGTTCAAATCCAGTGCCTCATGTGTGCTAGGCAAGCGCTCTACCACTGAGCTACAACCCCAGAACCCTATGCCCTACTTTTAAAAACACTAAATCCTTTGGATAGTTAAATGAAGCTTTTCATTATCTTGATTCCTATGCCCAATGCCCTGGTCTCTACCTCACCTTCTGCTTCATTCTGTTGTTTTGTTTTGTTTAGTTGTCAACAGATCTTTATTTATTTGTATATGTGGTACTGAGAATCAAACCCAGTGCCTCACACATGCCAGGCAAGTGCTCCACCACTGAGCCACAACCCCAGCCCCAGCCTCACTCCTTTTTAACTTATAAAATTGTTAAGCCTCATTATTTGCAGTTGCCCAAATAAAACAACATGCTGCTCCTCATACTTCCACCCGTTTGTGCTCAGGCCTTCCTTGGCTTAAAATGCTCTTCTCGTAAACTCCTGCTAATATTTCAATATTGAACACTAGTGTCACCATTTTGGTAAAGCCTTGCTTTATCTCCCGAGATGGAACTGATTATCCTTGCAGAATATGATGTATTTATTATTTACATATTTGTCTTTCCAACTATCCCTTTAATTCCTTTGTGGCAAGAATATCTTTTTTCCTCTATCTCCAGCACTCAAGTAGTCTTGTCAGAGTAAATGGGTCAATAACATTTATTTTTTAAAATATTTTAGTTGTATTTAAACACAATACCTTTATTTCATTTATTAATTTTTATGTGGTGCTGAGGATTGAACTGGTGCCTCACATGTGCTAGACCTCTAAGCCACAACCCCAGCCTAATAACTCCTATTAAGTGAACACATAAATGAATAAATGTAAAATACTTTACTGGTTGCTAATAAGAAGCATGTTTTTCCTATTTCAAAAAGTTTAAGGATACATAGTGAAAGATTAGGAAAACATGTACTTACCAAAAGTTAAGTAACAATACAAAAATATAGGTCAAAATTTCAGAAATATCGGAGCTGGCGGGTGAGTCAGGTCACCTGCACCGCGGAGGTAGCAGGTGGGCACCCAACCCACCTGCCTTGTGGAGCTAGGCAGCGGGCAGCCTACCCGCCCAACTATCAGGCCAAGCACAGACACCATCACTGAGCAACTCCGCCTGACCACCATGCCAAGGTCTGTTGCTATCGCGGAGCAAGCCGGCAGACCAGCCAGCCCACCTGCATCGTGGAGCTAGCCAGATGCTTCTTCATAGGCTGGTGCAAGCATTTCGAATTATTCCTGAGGGCATGGCCATCATCATTGGAAGGGCAGCTCCCTTCCTGAGACACCTACAGGAGGCTACAGGAACTTTGACAAGATCCAGGAGTCAAGAGGAGGTATTGAGAAACTCGGGACCTGTCAGGGGCGGGCTCTGAGGGCCCCAGAGCCGCACCCTGGCCTGATCTCTAAGATGGTGCCTGGCAGCTTGCCAGACATAGCTGCACTCATAAACAAGTTTTAGGAAGTAACTCTGGTTGGCTGTTGTACATGAGGCGATCCTGGTATCTGCCTGGAGACTGTTCCTTGATAGGCTGACTTTCCTGGTAGTCTACTCTCTGATAGGCTTATGTTGTCGATATAAGTCTGAGACTTGCGGAATAAAGGGCTTTTGGTTCCTGTGATCAAGAAGAGCGTACGTGTTGTGATTGTCCCCACGGGCAGTGGGCGATCTATAGGGACCAACTCAGAGCCACCGGGGAATATACCCCACCTGAAGGCCACCACCCCTAAGGGGCAACTTCCTTGTGGAGCACCGCATTATCAAGTTCTTCCAAGACTTCAGGCCACTGAAGGCTAAGAGGTGAGTTATTGAAAATCTACAGAGACAATATTAGTCAATACAGGAAATCTGCACTATACCAGTTTCACGACTAGAGGGGTAGATACCTGAGCAACATCAGAAAACAAGGGAAGAAAATGTCCCAAACAAATCTAGATGCTACATCAATAAAATCCAATGACAGCATGGCAGAAAAATGTCAGAATGTACATAATTAAAATGATCAGGGAAGCAAACGAGGAGATGAAAGAGCAAATGCAGGCATTGAATGATGAGATGAAAGAGCAAATCCAGGCTTTGAATGATCGCACCAATCAACAGTTAAAAGAGCAAATACAGGAAGCAAAAGATCATTTCAATAAAGAGTTAGAGATATTTAAAAAAAACAAGCAGAAATCCTTAAAATGAAGGAAACAATAAACCAAATTAAAAACTCCATAGAAAGTACAACAAATAGGATAGAACACCTGGAAGATAGAACCTCAGGTATTAAAGACAAAATATTTAATCTTTTTTTTTTTTTTTTTTTTTTTGGGTGCTGGGGATCGAACCCAGGGCCTTGTGCTTACAAGGCAAGCACTCTACCAACTGAGCTATCTCCCCAGCCCCAAAATATTTAATCTTGAAAACAAAGTTGAACAAACAGAGAAAATGGTAAGAAATCATGAACAGAATCTACAAGAATTATGGAATATCATGAAAAGGCCAAATTTAAGAATTACTGGGAGTGAGGAAGGCAAAGAGAAACAAATCAAAGGAATGAATAATCTATTCAACAAAATAATATCAGAAAATTTCCCAAATATGAAGAATGAAATAGAAAATCAAGTACAAGAGGCTTATAGGACCTCAAATACACAAAATTACAACAGACCCACACCAAGGCACATTATAATGAAAATACCTAACATACAAAATAAAGACAGAATTTTAAAGGCTGCGAGAGAAAAGAATCAAATTACATTCAGGGGGAAACCAATACGGATATCAGCAGACTTTTTAACCCAGACCCTAAAAGTTAGAAGGGCCTGAAACAACATTTTTCAAGCCCTGAAAGAAAATGGATGCCAACCAAGAATCTTATACCCAGCAAAACTTACCTTCAGATTTGATGACGAAATAAAATCCTTCCATGATAAACAAAAGCTAAAAGAATTTACAAAAAGAAAGCCAGCATTTCAGAACATTCTCAGCAAAATAGTCCATGAGGAAGAGATGAAAAACAACGATGTAAATCAGCAAAGGGAGAAACTACCCTAAAGGAACAGCCAAATAAAGGAGAAACCAAGTCATGTCAAAAAAAAAAAAAAAATGAGTCAAATTGATTGGGAATACAAAGCATATCTCAATAATAACCCTGAATGTTAATGGCCTGAACTCATCAATCAAAAGACACAGACTGGCAGATTGGATTAAAAAGAAAGATCCAACAATTTGCTGCCTGCAAGAGACTCATCTCATAGAAAGAGATTCCCACAGACTAAGGGCAAAAGGATGGGAAAAAACATACCATGTACATGGACACAGCAAAAAAGCCAGAGTATACATCCTCATGTCAGATAATGTGGACTTCAAGCCAATGTTAGTCAGAAGGGATAAAGAAGGACATTTCATACTGCTTAAGGGAAGCATAAATCAGCAAGACATAACAATCATAAATATCTATGCCCCAAACAGTGGCTCATCCATGTACATCAAACAAATCCATCTCAATTCCAGGAATCAAATGGACCACAACACTATAATACTAGGTAATTTTAACACACCTCTCTCACCACTGGACAGATCCTCCAAACAAAAATTGAACAAAGAAACAGTAGATCTCAATAACACAATCAATATTTAGACTTAACGGACATATATAGAATATACCATCCAACAAAAAGCGAATACACTTTCTTCTCAGCAGCACATGGATCCTTCTCTAAAATAGACCATATTCTATGCCACAAAGTTAATGTTAGCAAGTACAAGAAGATAGAGATACTACCTTGTATTCTATCAGATCATAATGGATTGAAATTAGAAATAAATGACAGAGTATAAGCCAGAAACTACTCTAATACCTGGAGATTAAATAATACGCTATTGTATGATGAATGAAAAACAGAAGACATCAGGAAGGAAATTAAAAAATTCTTAGAGGTAAAGGAGAACAAAGAAACATCATATCAAAATCTCTGGAACACTATGAAAGCAGTACTTAGAGGAAAATTTATTTCATGGAGTGCATCCAATAAAAGAAGAAAAAAATCAACAAATAAACGACTTAACACTACAGCTCAAAGTCCTAGAAAAAGAACAGAGCAACACCAAAAGTAGTAGAAGACAGGAAATAGCTAAAAGCAGAGCTGAAATCAATGAAATTGAAACAAAAGAAACAACCGAAAAAATTGACAAAATAAAAAGTTGGTTCTTTGAAAAAATAAACAAAATTGATAAACCCTTAGCCACACTAATAAAGAGAAGGAGAGAGAAAACTCAAATTACTAAAATTCGGAATGAACAAGGAAATATCACAACAGACACAAGTGAAATACAAAACATAATTAGAAGCTATTTTGAAAATCTATTCTCCAACAAAAGAGAAAATCTCGAAGACATCAACAGGTTTCTAGAGACATATGAATTACCTAAACTGAACAAGGAGGACATACACAATTTAAATAGATCATTTTCAAGTAATGAAATTGAAGAGGCCATCAAAAGCCTACCAACAAAGAAAAGTCCAGGACCAGATGGGTTCTCAGTCAAGTTCTACAAAACCTTTAAAGACGAGCTCATTCCCATACTTCTCAAAGTATTTCATGAAATAGAAGAGGAGGGAACCCTCCCAAACTCATTCTATGAAGCCAATATCACCCTGATACCTAAACCAGACAGAGACACATCAAGGAAAGAAAATTTCAGACCAATATCCTTAATGAACATTGATGCAAAAATTCTCAACAAAATCTTAGCAAATCTCATACAAAAGTATATTAAAAAGATAGTGCACCACGATCAAGTGGGTTTTATCCCAGGGATGCAAAGTTGGTTCAACATATGGAAATCAATAAATGTAATCCACCATATCAACAGACTTAAAGTCAAAAATCACATGATTATTTTGATAGAGGCAGAAAAAGCATTTGATAAAATGCAGGATCCCTTCATGCTCAAAACACTAGAAAAAAGGGGGATAGTGGGAACATTCCTTAACATTGTAAAGGCCATCTATGCTAAGCCCATCGCCAATATCATTCTAAATGGTGAAAAACTGAAAGCATTCCCCCTAAAAACTGGAACAAGGCAGGGAGGCCCTCTTTCACCACTTCTATTCAACACTGTCCTCCAAATTCTAGCCAGAGCAATTAGACAGACCAAGGAAATTAAAGGGATAGGAATAGGAAAAGAAGAACTCAAACTATCCCTATTTGCTGATGACATGATTATATATTTAGAGGAATCAGGAAATTCCACCAGAAAACTTTTAGAACTCATAAGTAAATTCAGTAAAGTAGCAGGATATAAGATCAATGCTCATAAATCCAATGCATTTTTATACATAAGTGATGAATCCTCAGAAAGAGAAGTTAGGAAAACTACCCCATTCACAATAGCTTTGAAAAAAATAAAATACTTGGGAATCAATCTCACAAAAGAGGTGAAAGACCTCTACAATGAAAACTACAGAACACTAAAGAAAGAAATGAAAGAAAACCTTAGAAGATGGAAAGATCTCCCATGTTCTTGGATAGGCAGAACTAATATTGTCAAAATGGCCATACTACCAAAAGTGCTATACAGATTCAATGCAATTCCAATTAAAATCCCAATTGACGTACCTCACAAAAATAAAGCAAGCAATCATGAAATTCATCTGGAAGAATAAGAAACCCAGAATAGCTAAAGCAATCCTTAGCAGGAAGAGTGAAGCAGAAGCTATCGCAATACCAGATCTTCAACTATACTACAAAGCAATAGTAACCAAAACAGCATGGTATTGGCACCAAAATAGAAAGGTGGATTAATGGTACAGAATAGAGGACACGGACACAAACTCAAATAAATACAATTTTCTCATACCAGACAAAGGTGCCAAAAATATGCAATGGAGAAAAGATAGCCTCTTCAACAAATGGTATTGGGAAAACTGGAAATCCATATGCAACAGAATGAAACTAAACCCCTATCTCCATAACAGAATGAATCAAAAACTATTACCCTAGGTAAATGTATGATTACACAAATGGTATGCCTCTACTTCACGTACAGAGAAACAAGATGTAACCCATTTGTTTACAATAAAAATGAATTTTAAAAAATTCAGAAATATCATATGATATTAAAATGTAACTAATAAGGGGTCTGTGGATGTAGCTCAGTTGGTAGAGTGCTTGCCTCACATGCACAAGTCCCTGGATTCAATCCCCAGCACCACAAAAAAAAAAAAAAAAAAAAAAAAAAAAAAAAAACTAATATATAAATATACTATACAAACAAAAACCATTACAGTTTAGAATTATGTGGCAAGGCTTCAAGGAAAAGCTTTAACTTGAGTATTAAAAGAGGAAGAATTAGAAAAAAAATTTAATCTTTTGAAATAAAACTTGTGAAAAATCAAAACTAATTTTTGCTGTTTCAATATATACAACTGTTCCACCATAGGGCTGGAGGTATAGCTCAGTGACAGAGCACATGCTTAGCATGCATGAGGCCCTGGGTTTGATCCCCAGCACCTCTAAACAACAACAAAAAAAAACGCAAATTGTGGGTTTCTCTAGTTGTGAGAAGCTGCACCGCCTGAGGAGGCGGGAGTCTCAGACGGCCGCCGGCATGGACGCTGCAGAAGTGGAGTTTCTGGCCAAGGAGCTGGTTATCATCATTCCCAACTTCAGCCTGGACAAGATCTACCTCATGGGGGAGTGGGGGGGGGCTGGAGTCATTCAACCCCAGCTTGTCAGTGCAAGTGCTGAAGTGGTTGGCGGTGAACCTGAAGCAGAGGCAGAAGGGTCGGCTGCTGCCCCTGGAGTGGATGGACTTAGAAAAGCTGGAGAAGATGAGGGATCATGAACGAAACAAGGAAACTTTTACCCCTGTGCCCAGTCCTTACTACATGGAACTCACCAAACTTCTGCTCAATCATGCTTCAGATAACATCCCAAAAGCAGACACAATCCGGACCCTGATCAAGGATCTGTGGGACACGCCCATGGCCAAATTCTCGGATGTCTCCTGACAGCTTTGTGCCGCAGCAGGAGGCACATGCCAAGCTGGATAATTTGACTTTGATGGAGATCAACCCCAGCGGGGCCTTTCTCACACAAGCACTCCATAACATGTACAAGCTCTGTACAAACCTCCAGCCTTCTAAGAGTGCCCCATCTCGGAACTTCTAGTATACTAAAATGATCTTGATACTTCATCTAGAATTTGCTACTGAATTACCTAATCTAATCTACAATATAAACTTAATTTGTTTCTACTTTCAAATATGATTTATAAAAGATTTAATAATAGTTTCCTTTAAAAAGTACTATACTAGGGCTGGGAGTATTCTTCAGTGGTATAGCACTTGCCTAGCATGTGTAAAGTACCGGGTTCAACCCCTAGCACTGCAACAACAATGAAAAGAACTAAATGAAAAGCAATTCCTCCTCACTCCTCAAGTGGCTACAAATTTCACACAGAAACCACCATAAGATATACATGATTTTAAAAAGTACATAACACTACAATGCAACTAACACTTCTTTCATTTCAAGAGCCTGCTAAAAATATTCCACCAATCCTAAACTTAATTTGCCTTTTTCCAAAAAAGCTATAGAACCAAAGATTGTTGCTGCAAGAATATCATTGGATCTAAGTGTCATGCCATGTCTTTAAAAAAAAAAAAAAAAACTGTTCAGAGAGAGGAAATGTGGAATGCAAGCTTCTATATTTTGGAGGGTTGGGGATATAGTTCAGTGATAGAGTACATATTAAGTACATGTGAGGCTCTGGGTTCAATCCCAAGCACACACAGAACTGCAAAGAAGACAGAAGAAAGTTGGGGGAGGGAGGAGGAGGAGGAGGAGGAGGAGGAGGAGGAGGAAAAAGAAGAGAAAATCCACACCTATATTTTTTAAAAAATTACTAGTGGGCTGGGGCTGGGGCTCAGCGATAGAGCGTTTGCCTAGTAGTACATGTGAGGCACCAGGTTTGAGCCTCAGCTCCGCATAAAAATAAATAAGTAAAATAAAGGTATTGTGTCCATCTACAACTAAAACATACATATATATTTAAAAAGTTATTAGCATAGAGTTAGTATGTATGAACAAACAGATGAAAAACAATGAAGGGTACACATTAAGAATCCTATCATTACAACTTTTTCATATAATACAGTTAAACATTGACAGAGTTTATCTAGCCATGCTGTTGAACTTATAAAAAATTTAAGGCCCCAGCACCCAAAAAAAAAAAAAAAAATTTAAGGGACTGGGGTGTGGTTCAGTGGTAGAGTGCTTGCCTAGCATGTGGGAGGTCCTGGGTTCAACCCTCAGCACCACATAAAAGTAAATAAATAAAATAAAGGTATTGTGTCCATGTACAACTAAAACACTTTTTTAAAAAATTTAAAATAGGCTAGGTAATTTTATGAGGTAAAGTAATCTTCAGGTTGCTTAAAAGCAACCAAACAAAATGGGATGAATTTAGATAACTTCAGTGTTTCTCAAAATGTGGTCCACAGATCCCTGGGAATCCACATGACTCAGGAATTACTCAAGGTCAAAACTATTTTTGTTAATAACACTAAGACACAATATCTTACTATGCCATTTTCACTGAGTTGACAACTGCAGTAAAGGTGAAAAAATAACAGTGAGCAGAAGAGCTTGCACCTTAGTACAAATCAAGGCAGCAAAAACAAATTGTACAAGCAGTCATATTCTTCACTGCCATGCATTCTCAGTTTGAGGGGGGAGTCAATTTCATTTGATTGACAAAACAATAAAAATTATTAATTTCAATTAATAATTAAATTATAAATTTCAATTCTTATTAAATTTGAATTTCTGAGTCAATGTCTTTTTAATATTCTTTGTGGGCTGGGGATATACAGCTCAGTGGCAGAACCTTTAGCTAGAACTGCAACAAGGCCCCAGGTTCAATACCCAACAGTTAAAAAAAAATTCTTGTGATAGAATGGGAAGTACAAAAAAGGTACTCTGCCACATATCAAAATGTAATGGTTGCTCAAAAAAAAAGAACCTGCAGGAGCTGGGGTTATAGCTCAGTGATAGAGAGCTTGCCTAGCATGTGTGAGACACTGGGTTCAATTATCATCATCACCACATATAAGTGAATGAATAAAATAAAGGTCTATTAAGAACTAAAACATATATATATATATATTTTTTAAAGAATTTACAGAATTGATATTCAAACTATTCAAACTCAATCACCTTTTCCATGTAACTATTGTTACTTTAAAGAAAAGGGAGTTAAAACAGCTCCAGTAGCAGAAGGGAATTCAAAGAAGAGGCGCTGGTAAGATATAAGATATGGTTTCAAGTCATTTGCAGTAAAATTAATGGAATTGGAGACCATTATTTTGAGCAAAATAAGTCAGACTCAGAGAAAAGTATCATGTTTTCTCTCATATGTGGAAGATAGAGGAGAAAAAACAGGAAAATAAAGGAATGCCAAGAGAGTAGAGGGGAGACCATTAGGGTAGAAAGAGGAAATCAGGTGGAGGGAGAAAGGTATTGGGGAGTGAAACTGATCAAATTATGTTTTTAAGTATATACAAACATGTCACAATGAAACCCATCATTCTGTATAAATACACACCAAGAAAAAATAAAAATAAATGCAATATAAAACACAATGCTATCAGGGCTGAGTTGTGGCTCAGTGGTAGAGTGTTTGCCTAAGCATGTGTGAGGTACTAGGTTCATAAAACAAAGGTTTTTCAACATCTAAAGAAGATTTTAAAAAATGTTAAATGTACCCTATTTGTGTACAATGAATCAAAATGCAGTCTGTAAAAAATAAAAAAATAATTCAGTAAAAAAAAGCTATAAACTCTCCAATAACTAGTAACATAACCCTAAAGACCTCTAAATTTGTCATAATTTATGTCTGCCTCTTAAATAATTCTTATAATCTAAATCACCTTGCAATGTTCTAAGAATTATAATTATAATTTACCAAACTCAAAATATTAAACTTTTCTGTTGGAAGAATCCAAAGTTCTAAACTAAATTGATACTATTAATAAAACTCCAGAATCTCCACAGCAGCACACACAAGTAAGTGTTCTAATTTGGCAGATACATCCATGCAGATACCCACACCCCATGAATTTGTCCTGTCTCCCATTTACCCATTCCCAAGTGATTCTACAGACTAATTCAATTGTTTTTACCCCTGGTTTCCTCTCACACATACACACACACAACAGTCCCCACTGCAGACTGGAGTCCTATTATACTTCCAGTGGGTCTTTTGTTTCTCTAACTTAGAGTCAAAGGAGTTCAATATAACCCTTCTACCAGGTTGCTTGTTTTGCTTTGGTTTGGTCTGGATTGTTTGTTTTTTGTTTTTTGTTTTTTTATTTTTTGCCCCGATGATGTCTTTTATTTCTTTCTTCTTGCCTAATTACTTTGGTAGTTCCTCCCAAAGTGGTGACTGGTAGACCTATTCTCTTGTTTCTGAATATTATAGGAAATCTTTAGTGCTTCACTATTAAACCTGATATGAGGTTTTGTCATATTTATGTAATGAAAAACAAGAAGAGATGAATAGATTTTTTACACTGTTGTTCCATATTGGTCTAGTCTTAATTTTTTTTTTTTTGACAGTGCTAGGGACCCAACACAGGGCCTTGCAAATGCGAGGCAAGCATTCTACCACTGAGTTACATCCCAGCTCTTAATTTATTTTTTGTATTTTTTGTGGTATACATAATCAAATTTTACATATTTTCAAGTGTATAGTTTGGTGACAGTAAGTACATTCACACTGGTGTACAATAATCACCTTCATCCATCTCTAGAACTTTTTCATCTTCCCAAAGGCACTCAGTACCCATTAACCAATAACTTCCTAATTTCTCCTCTCCGCAGCTCCTGACAACCACCATTCCATTTTCTGTCTCTATGAACTTGCTAATCCTATTATTTTACTGCCAAGGAAATCCTGAAAGGTTGGGGGACATCACCCAGCTGATTACTAGCATATAAAAGTAAAAGCATATACTTTAAAAGGAAAGCAGCAATCATCCATAGCCTAACAGATTCACTAAGTCAGGCCAAATCATTTCCCTTTTTTTTGCCTCAATGCCCAGTCTTGGTCTGTTGGATTTCTGCAAGGTATTTATTTGACAAAGTTTCTCATTATCTTTTAATGGATAAATGTATAAACTAGGGTCATATTTTAAAACAGTTAATTCCTAATAGGCTGAATAGTGTTGATCATAGATACTATCTACCTCAGGGTACATCTATAATGGTATGGCTAGAACTTGATTCTTGGTCTAATGCTGTTCAACATTTTTTGATATGGCTATTTTATGGCCCAATGATGAAATCTATAATATGATATCAAGAAAAATATAACAGCTAGATCTGCTAGATCAAAGAATCAGTGTTTAAAAGCCTGAAATCAAGGAGCTGGGGTTGTGGCTCAGTGGTAGAGCACTTGCCTATCATGTGTGAGGCACTGGGTTCAATTCTCAACACCACATATAAATAATAAAACAAAGGTTCATCAACATCTAAAAAAAATATATATATTGAATTGAATTAGGAAAATGAACTAAATACCATCTAACTCACAGTACTTTATAGATACCTAGTTCTATACTTGTGTTTTAAATGACCCAAACTTAAAAAGGTTTTAAAATAAATAAAAATTAAATTAGGACTGGGGATATAGCTCAGTTGGTAGAGTGCTTGTCTTGCAAGCATAAAGTCCTGGGGTCAATCCTCAGTACCACCAAAAAAAAAAAAAAAAAAAAAAAATTAAATTAAATCAAAAGACTCCCCTATGTACATGTTTGATTACACAAAGTGTGACTATATTGTGTACAACCGGAGGAATGAAAAGTTGTACCCCATTTGTGTACAATGAATCAAAAAAAATAAAATTTAAAAAAAAAGACTCAACTATTTTCTATAATGATTATAGAAAAAATCATCAGGGAATGAAAAGAAAAAAAACAAGAAAAGAAAAAAGTCATCAGGAAATAAGCAACAAGCTACAAAATCTGAAGTTGCACTACTAGAAATGGGATTATCATGCTTCATGCTGTACTGATCAACTGCACAGTTCCTTTTAATCAACATTCGCTGAGCACTATCTATGTGCTAGATCACACCTGAAATACTTGTTTTCTGTTCTACGTACGAACTTGTGTTCTGGGGCTGGGGTTTTGGCTCAGTGGTAGAGTACTTGCCTGGTATGTGTGAGGCACTGGGTTCAGTCCTCAGCACCACATAAACATAAAAAAATAAAATAAAGATACTGTGTCCTTTTACAACTAAAAAATTTTTTTTAAATCTTGTGTTCCATATTGACAAACATATTGTTGACAAAATAAAGAAGAAGTTAAGATATTTAGAAAAGGTTTTAGCCCTCAGCTGGGCATGATGAATCACATGTATAATCCCAACGACTTGGGAGGTTGAGGCAGGAGGATCACAAGTTCAAGGACAGACTGGGTAACTTTGCAAAACCCTGTCTCAAAACAAAAAAAAGTGGGGGTTGGGGATGTAGCTCAACAGCAGATGAACCATAGGTTCAATCCCCAGTTCTGTAAAAATAGAAAAATAATTTCAGCTAAAGTATAAAAGCAACTTAGAAAAATTTAATCAAAGGATTATTATAATAATAATACCTAACATTACTTAATACTTAATATGTTTGGCAGTCATAAAAGTGAGTCACTTGTATCAACCTTCATGAAAGACCTTGCCAATAAGCTTCTAGGTGTATAGTTACACAAGTCTCTAGCTGCAATCCCTTCAGGAACCCCTGATTTTAAGCTGAGGCCATGTACTTCCTGGGTAGTCCCAGTCAATAACTAATCACAGCCTGGGCACTAAGACCTGGCCATTTCTATGTATCTCAGAACTTCTCTAACTGATAATTTTTGCTCCAGGGTCTTCACTAGGTTGTCAGACTGTCCGGTCTGCATTGTACTCTAACGCTCTCCCTGACAGTTCTGCCTTATCCTCCTTTCTTTTCACAGAAGTCCTCCCCTTCCACATAAACCTCTTGTATTCCTAACTCTGTTTTAGCAGCTATTTCCTAAGAGACTGCAACTGACATGGCTGGTATCAGAAATGAACTGAGAATGTAGGAGGTAAGATGGAGCTTGGAAACTAGGACTTGCTGTCCTACTAACAATGAGAATCTCATGCCAGCTGGGTATGTGAGGTATAGGCAATCCTTGGCACAAGCTAGTGGCCCAAGTTTTAACTAATGCTTTCACAAGTTTTATGGAGAATATTCCCAGAGAGGAACTCTCTAGCTAGTATGAAGATTCAGATGTCTGAAAAGTATAGGGGTACATAATACATACAAGAACAATGGAATTGGCTTAGGTTACGTTGACTCCCAAGAGAGGGCAGTTAACAAAATAGTTGAAAACCCCAGGGCCACAAAAAAAAAAAAAAAAAAAAAAAAAAAAAAAAAAAAACTAAATGTGAAAGCCAGAGGTCTCTTTGGAAGCCGGCAAAGAGATCTGTATCACCAACAGTGGGACAACAGTAAAAGTTGAAGAACGAACAAACTCAGGGTGGTTAAAGACCCTTACTTCAAAGATAATAGAATGCTCCACCAGCATGATATGTTATATCAAGGTCAGGTCCTACTTTAGAAAACCTAGGAGGCTCATAGATGGGATAGGGTCATCTAAGATGGATGTCCTCAAAGACTGCCATCCTCCAGAATCCTTTGAACCCTCAGAGTATGTAGAAATGAGTTAGTACTCCCCACTGTGCAGGACCCACACTTCAGGGACCTTTTAGCTACAAGGTAATAAAAGTTCTCCGCCAGATTTGCCTCCATCTCCACTCCTGGCTGCCAAGATAGTAGCTATTGCTAATCCTGCCACGAACATGTTGGGGCTGAAATAGGAGGAAAGGTACTATACATCTCAAAGAAACTATAAGAATTAGCATAAACCAGCAGATTGGAGTAATATCCGTGGTGCTAGATTTTGAGGGTGTTTAATCAAGAAGACAGGAATATTAGGTTGAGGTAAAGTTTGCTGGGACAGTGGCGGGAGAGGGCACTCACAATCTGGAAATTAACACTGTGGCATGGACCTGGGGGATGGTATAAACTTACTGCTATGATGGCTCCTGGAAGCCCAGAAAAAAATGATGATACCGAAATGGACTGAAATGCCTGAACTAACATGGCAGAGAGCGGAGGATGGGATTAACAGGCTCAAGAAAGTGGGTATGGTAGAGTGGATATATTTTGTGAGGTCAGACCATTAACCAAGGCCATCAGGAATATACTGGTATGAGAGGCATGAACATTGCTAAGAAGTTCAATGGTGTTTCTTCCCTAAAGGAGAAGTTGTCACAGAGCTTGCTTGGCTTATTGATAACAATAGGGATGATGGGGCACTGAGGCAAAAATGCCAGGTGGCAACACCAGAAACTAGTGCATCAGTTATTATCATGACTGACAAGGTGGGAGACAGACAATAAGGCCTGACCCGCAGAGAGCTATGGAAATAGTTAATAGAAAAGTGTCATTAGGAGAAAACTGTTGACCACAGTTCTGCTTAATCAAAACACGGCAAGAGTATGAAAAAGCAGAAGGCTGAGAATGACTGTCCCAGTAAAAATCTACTAGCCCTTATCCAATTCCTGGACCTGAGCCAGTTTTCAGGTCCAGACCCACTAACTTAAACATATCCATATAGTGTGAAGAGAGAGAGCACATTTGTCCATTACATCAAGGAAATTGTGTTGATCTTGTTGAGGAGCAAGAAGTGGCTTACATGCTGAAGGGCTGGTATGATATATGTACCCCAAAAGGTGGGGGAAAAACTCTCCAATCATCCATCAGCATTGATGGGGGATTGGGTCCAGAATCCTATGGACACCAAAATCTGTGAACACTCAAATTCCTTATACAAAATGGCACAGTTCTTGCATATAAACTTGACATATCCTCCTGCTACGCTTTAAGTCACCTCTAGATTACTTATAACCTTAATACCTAATGCAATGTAAATAACATTTGTTTGTCATACTGTATTGTCATACAGTTGTTTGTCATACTGTATTGTTCAGGGAATAATGACAAGAAAAAAGTCTGTACATGCATCAGTACAGATGTATTTTTTCCAACTATTTCCAATCCATAGTCAATTGAATCTGTGGATATGGAATCCATGGACACAGAGGGATTCAGCCATTTCAGTGATGTTTTAAGAGTCCAGTGGTAAGGTTCATGCCAATACATCACCTGCAAAGCAAAAAACCAACTGCTGCATCTTGTGATCCCCCACAATACCAAAAAAAAAAAAAAAAAAAAAGTACAAGGGTTGGAGATGTGGCTCAGTGGTGGAACACTTGCCTATCATGCACAAGGCCCTGGGTTCAATCTCCAGCACAGCAACAAAATATATAAACAAATAAATAGCAGGGCACAGTGGTGCACACCTGTAACCCCAATAGCTCAGGGGCCTGAGACAGGAGGATCACAAGATCAAAGCCAGCCTCAGCAAGTTGGTGAGACTCTGTCTCAAAATAAAAAATAAAAAAGGCCTGGGGATGTGGCTCAGTGCTTAAGGCCCCTGGGTTCAATCCCTGGTACAATACTTAAATAAATAAAAGGATGGGCATCTTCAGATTCTAAAGGCAACACATTCTATACACCGGATGCTACCCACTTTGAGTGGGGGAAACAACTCTTCAGCACCTGCAGACTACTATACCACTTAAATGTGGAAAAAGATGTAGTATAGAGCTGATAGCAAGCCCCAGTGGAAGAATTACAATGCAGGACCCTGAAATTCTACAGGAAAGTCATGCTACTAAAAAAACAATTCCTGGGGTGCTTCTAAGTCCTGGTAGGAGATAAAATGCTTGATCACGGGGTACCATGTGTCCAAAACTTTTGATAATGAGCTGAATTAACTATGATTCTCCCATTTACAAAGCCAGATGAGCTCAGCAGCAACCCATTATAAGATGCAATGATGCATGAAGGATTGAACTTTCTGAAACAGAACCAAAGGGTATAAGTAAGCTACATAAACAGCCAAGACTTCCCTGATGCCCCCACAGTTTTACTAGCACCCCTTCCTCAGTTCACATCTATAGCTGCTTAGGTGATCCTTTGGGATCAAAATAGGAGGAAAAAAAAGCTAAAGTTTGGCTTATAAACAGTTCAGTTCAGCGCGTGAATGCAGGCTGAAAATAAACGGCAGCTTCAATACAGTTACACTTAAGAGTGACCTTGACAGTAAGAGAAAACCTTCCTAAAAAAACTTTAAGTGGTGTACTTGATTGTGATTTGTGTAGAAAGAAAAGTATCCTGGGGCGAGAATATATACAGACCCATGGACAACGTCAAATGAACTTGGTCAACTTGTCAGAGGCCTTTAAGGAAAAAGAAAATAAGAAGAGGGGCCAGGCACAGTGGTGTATACCTGTAATCCCAGCGGAGGATCCCACGTTAGAGGCCAACCTCAGCAACTTGACAAGATCCTCAGCTACCTAATGAGATCCTGTCTCAAAATAAAAACAAAAATAAAAGAACTGCAAATGTAGCTCAGTATAAAGCACCCCGTGCACAATCTCTAGTACTTCCCCAACAAAAAAAAAAAAAAAAAAAAATGCAAGAGATATGGGTAGAGGCAAATAAATACTTAGTGCTATGGAAATGCTATATAAATAGTTATTATCCTGTATTGTTTAGGAAACAAGGACAAGAAAAAAGTCTACATGTTCAGTACAGATGCATTTTTTCCAGATATTTCCAATAGTCAATTGTATATGGGAGTAGGTACAAAATATGAAAAGTATGAAAATCTGTTTTATGTATTATGCCCACCAGAAAGCATCTGACACAGAAAAGACACTGAACAGACAAAATGATTCAGCTAATTGACATATGCTATCCCAGAACTTGCAGGATGAAGAAATGAATAGAGGTCACTGTGGCAGAAATGGAGATAAGGACAAAGCAGTATAGACTCCCATTTACCAAGCCTAATTCTGAACGATCAACCTATGAGCAATAGAAACCAATACCAAGCCCATAAGACAGAACCATAAATCAAGCAAGTTGACTACACTGTACCTCTTCTATCTCAGAAGGGCCAGCAACTAATTCTCACTATTACAGGACACTTATTATAGATATGGGTTTGCCTTTGCTGTCAATACAGTCCTAACTAGCACCACTTATATGAGGGCTTTCAGAGTACTTACTCTGGGTATGAATTTGGTCTGAATGTGGTCCCCAAAGTTTCATGGGTTGAAATTTAATCTCCACTATGAGGTGTTAAGAGAGAGCAAACTTAATTCACCAAGGGGCGATTTACCACTGAGCCACATCCCCAGCCCTTTTTATTTTTGTATTTTGAGACAAGGCCTTGCTAAATTGCTGAGACTGGTTTTGAACTTGCGACCCTCCTACCTCAGCCTTCCAAGTTGCTGGGATTATAGGCATGTGCCACAACACTGAGTTAAAAGTAGTTTAATTAAAATTTGAACCCAGGCAGTCTGACTTCATTGCATGTGCTTTTAATTAATCAAGAGTCAGGGTATTATCTTGTCATCTTTAGACGTTAGGATGAGAGTAATTTATTTATTATTCAGAAAGCAAAACAACAAAATGACAGACACTAGAGGAAAGCAAATTTTCTTGCCAAACATAAAAGAAAACATTCTAACAGTAGTAAACAACAACAGAATGATCCTCTTCTGGAAGTAATCAGGGCTTATCAACCAAGAGTCAAATATTCATTGAAATTGTGAGAATGAAGCTTTATAAAAACAGATAAAAGTTGACCTACATCAGTAAAAGGTGTGTTACTAAGTACCATGTGGTGGGGAGAAGGACTCCAGGGTTAAATAAGTTTGTTTGGGTTAATACATAGACAAAGTTAAACAAGTCTCTTAACTTTTACTCTGTCTTTAAAATATTAATGTGTATTTGCAAATCTGTACCTGATCCATACAAAATGCAGAAAACCCAAACTCATGTAACTAAAGAACATATCTTTGGGCTGGGGATATAGCTCAGTTGGTAGAGTGCTTGCCTTGCAAACACAAGGCCCTGGGTTCAATCCTCAGCACTGCAAAAAGAAAACAAAAAACTAAGACCATATCTTTGCACCTGGGGAATACACTAGAAATCCTGGCCTAGGACAATTTCTTTCCAAAGTCAAGATTCAGTAATCCAAGGATTCCAGAAGAAGCTAATAAAGAAAAGGATAAGAATTTTCTAGTTTTCCAGAAAGTCAAAACATTACCCATCTCTTTATATTACTATTAGTAGCTCTAACACCTGAGAGTGGAAAAGAGGTATAAAAGTTTTGTCATCAAAACTCCATTATGCCAGGAACTCACTTTATGCCAAGTGCGGTGATGCACTGTAAATCCAGCGGCTCGGGGAACTGTGACAGAAGGATCTTGAGTTCAAAACCAGCCTCAGCAATTGCGAGGCACTAAGCAACTGAGACCCTATCTCTAAATAAAATACAAAATAGGGCTGGGGATGTGGTTCAGTAGTGGAGTGCCCCTGAGTTCAATATCCGGTACCCCGCCTCAAAAAAAAAGCTCACTTTATCCTTTCTGAATGCAAAATATTCCTTCCTTCCTTTGTTTCACAAACTCTGAAGATCTTCAAGTAATAAGGTCACACTTCAATTACAAATATTCACATTGTGAGCAACAGGAGAGCTTTAATTATTTCAAGTGTGCTACTGATGACCTTGTTATTTTCATGTAAAACAGCTCCAGATACATTTTTCTCAAACATATGTACACTATCATAAGAAAGGACAGAAGAAAGGGAGTATTAACTACAGAAAGAAGAGACCCCAGTCACAAACTAAATTTTCAGCGTTTCATGCATTTTATTCAGAAATACATTCTCTTTATTGATTACAAGGAAAACTTTTACATAAATTATAAATCCCTTGGTATTGAATTTCCCATCTTCCTAAACCACCACTGGGCCCAGTTCCTCATTTCATCTGTGAGAGTCCATCACCAGTGCCTGGACTCATCTACATGCCATTTATCTTTTCACCTGGTTCTCCTTTAGAATACAGAATAGAATATTAAACACATAAGATGCCTTGTTGTCTAATCTACCACTCATTTTCAGATCACAGAACTGAGACTCATCAATTTTTATATTTCTCTAGTAATAGCAAATGAAACATTTATCAACTTCAAAAATAACAGTATATGAAAGCTAAAAGTCCCAAAATATATACAACACATACATACCCAACTTTTCTTATACAAAATTCTACATGCCAATAGTATACTTCCAAGGCAAATATCTACCAAAGTCAGTCAACTAAATTTGTACTCTCCCAATATGAATACTTTCTGAAGCACCATGGAAAATCATTAGATACAACAAACACAGACACATGGGAAGATTCGCAAGAGAAAAAAATGTAGACTTTGTAGTCAGAGATACACGGATGTGGAAAATCAATAAAACTCTCCAAGCCTCAGTTCCCTCAGCTGTAAAAATATGCATAATACTATGAATATAATAAGGTCATTGTAGGGCTGGGGATTGACTCTATGGTAGAGCACTTGCCTAGCACGTGTGAAGCACTGGATTTGATCCTCAGCATCATATATAAATAAATAAAATAAAGGTCTATCAACAACTAAAAAAATTTTTTTTAAATCTGGTCATTTTAATAGGTGAAAATAACATACACAAAATACCTAACAGAAAGATGGCACACTGTAGGTAAAGTTTTTGTATTACACAAATAATATAACATAAACAAAATCAAGGAACACTTCATGAACTTGAAATCCTGGAAGAACTGGATGCAGAAAAAGGACTAAGGAATGATCAGGTTGGAACCAAATCCCAAAGGGCTGTCTGCCAGGTTAAAGAATCTCAACCTCAGTTCTTAAACACTGCAAATTTCCAAGAATGACTTCATAGTAACCTCAAAAATAATTTACCTCAGCTACGAATTTAAAAACAAACAGAAACTATGGGTGATTATTACATCACTAGAATCATACAAAAGTCTACATGATATATTCTGAAATCGAGGTTTTTCACAAACTGGCAAGTGTTTTATTTCCATTACTTTTCAGAGTTTGTTTCTCTTGTTCAATTGAAAGTGAAAAACAGGGTGGCAGAGTGCTTGTCTAGCAGAAATGAGGCACTGGATTCAATCCTCAGCACCACATAAAAATAAATAAATAAAATAAAGGTATTGTGCCCATCTACAACTAAAAAAAAATTTTTAAAGTAAAAAATGGACAGTAACATTTACATAAACCCTAATAGAAAAATTTTACAAAATTTTGAAATTACTTGCTCAATTTATTTTACATATTTTTAAAATATATATTTTTTTAGTTGTAGATGGACACAATATCTTTATTTTATTTTTATGTGAAGCTAAGGATTGAATTCAGTGCCTAACACGTGCAAGACAAGTGCTCTACCATTGAACTACAGTCCCTACTCTCAATTTATTTTAATTAAGAGAAACTTGAAATATTTTGTGCTATGAAATAGTAATAAAAACATGCACCCTTTACACTTTCTTTATTTTAATAAAACATATTCTGTCAGATAAAATACCAAACCTTAAACATGAAGGTTAACAAAGAACCAAACCAAATTATAAATAAAATGCTTACCTTTTCATAAATTCTACCAAAAAGGGCTGGGGAGATAGCTCAGCTGGTAGAGTGCTTGCCTTGCAAGCATAAGGCCCTGAGTTCAATCCCCAGTACCGCAAAAAAAAAAAAAAAAAAAAAAAAAAAATTCTACCAAAAAGGTTCCAGAACTACTGTTTTCATAACTTTATATGGAAATAATGGCATGCAAAGCAACTCAAAGACTGTGTAACAAACCAGTGGAAATCTTTCACCTCAGTTCAAAGTTAGCACTACAGGTTTCAAAAGTGAGTGGGGAAAAAAAAAAAAAAAAAAAGGAGTGGGAAAACATTGTGGGTATTCCATTGTATATAGAAATTAAGGCCCAAAACTTGCCTTTTGTTTATGAAACACTGGTTCCCTGCAGTATTTTCTAACTGGTCTGAAAAAACTTTTTAGAAACTTTAGCAAGTTACTATTGCTGTTTTTGAACTATGTCCTACAAAATCTCATAGAAAAGCTTTAATACCCTAAATGAAGAACAAAAAATAGGCTAACATCCTACACATAAGAATAAAAAACAATGACTAATTTATATTTATATAAAATTATATATCATTGATATGGCAATCTTTAAAGTTCGTCAGACATGAGTGCTTTGAAACTTTTATATGCAACTGGACTCTAAATTTTTAGAAATGTTTCAGTCGAATTAAAGGAAAACTAAACCTAGGGCTTACAATTGCCTTTTTTATTATTATTAACAACACATATTACAGATACAAATTAACAGGTTTCATTGTGACATTTCCATACATGCATATATTGGGGAAGAGAAGGGAGGATGAAAGAAGGGTACAGGGAAGGTGGATGTGATCAACGTACAAATTGCCTTTTGTTAAGAAATATTATTGGGGCTGAGGTTGTAGTTCAGTGGTAGAGCACTTGCCCAGCATATAAATAAATAAATGAATAAAATATAAAGATCTATCAACATCTAAAAAACAATTTTTTAAAAAAACTAAAATGATGAAAAAAAAAAAGAAAGAAATAGTCTTAAAAGACAGACTTTTAAATAGCACAAGTCCACACACTACCATTCCCATCACTAACCCAATGTGATTAACCAGTTTGATTAACTGAATTCACTGCTTACTAAACAGGAAATTAGAAAGTTCATAGCTTTTATCCTCAGTCGAAACATTCCTTATCACCAAAGAATCTGTCAATCTATCTGCCAGTCAAAGCTTCAAGAATTACTATACACAAAAGTTACAAACCTCAAACAGAACTTTACCTTACCACTTCACACTCACTAAGATATTTATAATCAATGAGACATACGGCAAGTGTTGGTGAGGATGTGAAGAAACTGGAACTCTCATTACTGGGAATTTAAAAAGGAATGGTCACTTTGTAAAACAGGATGTGGCAATTCCTCAACAGGTATAAGGCATTATACTAACTGCAGAATTAAAATATTAATTCTACCAACACCTTTATTCATCCTTAAGTACCTCTAACACTTCAAAATTTGATCATGTTGCCAGGGGCCATGGTACACACCTATAATCTCATCAACTTGAAAGGCTCAAGCAAGAGGATCACAATTTTGAGGTCAGTTTCAGCAAGTCAGCAAGACCTGTCTTAAGATAAAAATAAAGAGGGCTGGTGATGTGGCTTAGTGGCAAAGCAGTCCTGGGTTCATTCCCCAATACCTTCCCCCCAAAATTGATCATGCTGATTTTATTTCTTAGTAGTAAACTATATAAATAAATAATGATCTTTTAAGCTCTTTCAAAATTCAAACAAATACACTTTCCACTTCTCCAGTAACACTTACTTATTAGGACCCATGGGACTGAACTCCCACGGTTCATGGAGCTCTCTTTCTCAGGTATCACTTAGTCCTCACAGTAATCCTATAAAGAGGGTACTGTCAGCCTCATTTTATAGAAGAGAAAATTAAGGCTTAAAGAAAGTCAGAAACTTGTCCAAGGTAATATAGGTTATAATACTGGAACCCTTACATGACAGGTTATAAAATCTAGTTCTAATTTACTATAGTTTGTAAGGAAAAGACTTTGTTTTGAAAACTCTTCAGTTCTTAAATGTTTAATAAATTGATATTATTTTTGAAATTTAAGTATATAAACTATTTCTATTTAATACTGGCAACTATGTATTTGCCAATGATCATTATATATAAAGAATGTTGCTCTACAAAATGCAGGTCAAAGACACATAATATGGAACTAACCTAGAGGCCCTTCAACAGATGAATGGATAAAGAAAATGTGATTATATATATATATATATATATATATATATATATATATAAATGGAATATTACTCAGCTTTAAAGAAGAATGAAATTCTGGCATTTGTTGGTAAATGGTTGGAGTTGAAGAATATCATGCTAAGTGAAATAAGTCAAACAGAAAAACCAAAGGTCAAAGGTTTTCTCTGATATATGGACGCTAATTCACAATGGGGGCAGGGGGAGATAGGGAAGATTAGAGTTACTTTATATTAGGTAGAGGGGAGTGAAGGGAGGGGAAATACATAGGGGTAGGAATGACAGTAGAGTGAAACAGACATTATTACCTCATGTACATATATGACTGCATGACCCATGTGATCCTACAATACATGTAATCAGAAAAATAAGAGATTACACTCCATTTATGTATGATCTATCAAAATGTATAAATGTATTCTACTGTCATGTACAATAAATGAGAACAAATAAAAAAATTTTTAAATATCAATGTAAAATTGTGAAAATGAATAATGTGCAACAAAAATGAAATGGAAAAAATGTGTACTACATTAGGACCAAAATTATTTCTATTGAAAATTTCAAAGAATTCCAAAGTAGATTTATTCTCTAAAAAAATTAAAGCTACCAAATTTTAAGTCACACAGAAATTCCAAGGTCTGGTTTTTGTTTTTATTTTCCCCAAAAGGAAGAATGGGAATGTATATTTACTGATTACCTTCTATGTGACAGACACTGAGTTAATTGCTTTTGATGACTTCTCACAGAACCTGTTCTTCTTCCTTGGGATGGGTACTGTTACTCCAATAACACAGAAGAATAAACTCAGAATCCAAATGTCACATTGTCTCGAAGAGTTGAATAAGGATTCCTGTCCATATCTGACTCCACACACGGCACCACATCATGTAATTAATAATCATAAAACACACATACACACCACACTTCAGCTCAAAAGAACTTCAGCTAAAATCCAGGCAATTATCTTTAATCAAGCTTTGTGCCTTGCTATCAACCAGTCTGTGGCCAGCAAATAACAGGTGCCAAATGAAAGTTTTAGTGAGTGCAATGAACAGTGGTAGCTTAGCAACAGAGGATGAATGGGATCCTCTCCATTCATTCTGCCTTTCTTAAGGAGTCAATATAAAACTAGTGCTTATAAGGCAACATACACAATTATTTCCTTAAAACGCTGAATCATGGGAAGGAAAGGGAAGATACCAGGGAATGAGACTAATGAAATTATGCACAGGGACCAATATGGCATAATGAATCCCACTATTATGTATAATTATAATGCACCAATAAGAAAAAAATTTTAAAAAGGAAAAAAAAGGAGAAGAAAACACTGAATCATGAATTGGAATAAATGCATTTAATTGTTTTTAATTTTTATTTTTTGGTGGTGCTAAGGTTTGAACACAGGGTCTTTTGCATGTTAGCAAATATTCTACCAATGAGCCACATCCCTACCCTTTACCAATGTTCTTAAAAGGCAAGTAAACTGGGGACTGGGGTTGAGTACTTGCCTAGCATGTGTGAGTCACTGGGTTTGATCCTCAGCACCACATAAAAATAAATAAATAAATAAATAAAGGATTATGACCATCTACTGCTAAAATTTTTTTTTTTTTTTTAAAGGCTAGGCACTGTCCAAATCTTCACCTTGTTGGCTTAGGATCAGACTTCCTTAACAGGACTCCCATGGCACAAGAAATAAAAGCAAGAATCAACAACTGGGATAGATTCAAACTAAATAGTTTTCTCTCAGCAAAGGAAACTATCAGCAATGCGAAGAGAGAGCCTACAGAGTGGGAGAATATCTTTGCCACTCATACTTCACATAGAGCACTAATTTCCAGAATCTATAAAGAACTCAAAAAACTCTACACCAAGAATACAAATAACCCAATCAACAAATGGGCTAAGGATATGAACAGACACTTCACAGAAGAAGCTCTGTAAGCAATCAACAAACATATGAAAAAATGTTCACCATCTTTAGTAATAAGAGAAATGCAAATCAAAACTACACTAAGATTCCATCTCACCCCAATTAGAATGGCAATTATCAAGAATACAAGCAACAATAGGTGTTGGAGAGGATGGGGGGGGAGGTACACTCATACATTGCCGGTGGGGTTGCAAATTAGTGCAGCCACTCTGGAAAGCAGTGTGGAGATTCCTTAGAAAATTTGGAATGGACCCACCATTTGACCCAGCTATCCCACTCCTCGGCCTATACCCAAAGGACTTAAAATCAGCATACTACAGAGATACAGTCACATCAATGTTCATAGCTGCTCAGTTCACAATAGCCAGACTGTGGAACCAACCTAGATGTCCTTCAATTGATGAATGGATAAAGAAACTGTGGTATATATATACAATGGAATATTACTCAGCTATAAAGAATAATAAAATTATGGCATTTGCAGGCAAATGGATGAAATTGGAGAATATCATGCTAAGTGAGATAAGCCAATCTCAAAAATCCAAAAGGCAAATGATCTCACTGATAAGTGGATGATGACACATAATGGGGGGGTGGGAGGGGAGAAAGAATGGAGGAAAGAGGGACTGTATAAAGGGAAAAGAGGGGTGGGAGAGGTGGGGGGAAAGGAAAAAATAACAGAATGAATCAAACATCATTACCCTATGTAAATGTATGATTATGCAAATAGTATGCTGTTACTGCATGTACAAACAGAAACAACATGTATCCCATTTGTTTACAATAAAAATAAATTTAAAAAAAAAAGAGGCTAGGCACTGGATGAGACACAGAAGCCCTAAGCAAAAATCTAGCTAATTCCACTCAATTACAACATTTTTCTGACCCTGCCTTGTAACAGTTCATTAAACTTGTCCTGCTTCCACAATTAGCTAATGACTAGCAGAAACGGTCATTTTTGTGTTTCCTGGAACACTTAAGACAGAACCTGACATTTCAGATTAACAGTTAAAGTTTTATAAAAATTTTTATTTTACAAACTACAATATTTATTCAAATACATTTATCCTAAAAGTCTTACAAGGTAAAGTATGATAACCATCTGCATTTTACAGACAATGACAACAGGTCCATTAAGTGCCAAGATAAGTGGTCAGATATCCTTCTATATCACCACAGTGACCACAGTAGGCTCTCAAGAAATGTTTGTTGATTTATTGTTCATTAGATGTCCCTCAAAATTTCACTTTCCTTCCTAATATTTTAACACCATTACTTGCTGCTATGAGAAATGACTTTACTGCCACTTAAGACTGACAGTTTTGCTAGAAAACTTACGGTTTCATTCAGCTAGGAATGGTTAACATTTTTTCCCTGGCACCAGGACTAAACCCAGGGGGCACTTAACCACTGAACTGCATCTTCAGTTTTTTTTTTTTTTTTTTTAAACAGGGCTTCATTGAGTTGGTGAAGCTAGCTTTGAACTTGCATTCCTCCTGCCTCAGCCTCTGGAGCTGCTGGGATCATGGGCATGTGCCACTGTGCTACTATGGCCGGCAACATTAGTTAACTTTTTTTTTGGAACCTAGGTATTGAACCTAGGGGTGCTTAACCACTGAACCACATCCCCAATGCTATTTTATATTTTGTTTGGAGAAAGGGTCTCGCTAAATTGCTGAGGCTGTCTTTGAACTCATGATCCTCCTGCCTCAGCCTCTCAAACTGCTGGGATGACAGGCATGTAACACCCCACCCATCAAGGTTAGTAACTTTTTTTTAAGGTTAGTTAACTTTTAGCAGTGATTTCTAAACTTTAATAGGACTAAGAACTGAGATGCTTGATAAGAATTAAGATTTTTAGCTGGGAAAGGTGGCAGACACCTGTAATCCCAACTACTAAGGTAGGCTGAACCTAATACACAAATAATTTTAAAAATCACCATAAGTACAAGAGGATCACAAGTTCGAGGCCAGCCTGGGCTACTTGGTGAGACCTCGTCTCAAATTTAAAAATAAAAATGGCTAGGGGTGTAGCTCAGTTGTAAAGTGCCCTGGGTTCAATTCCCAGTAACAAAAAAATAAATTAAGCTTTTTGGCCAGGCACAATGGCACACCTGTAATCCCAGCTATTTCAGTAGGCTGAGTCGGGAGTAACACAAGTTTGAGGTAAGATAGGGCAATTCAGCAAAAAAAAAATATATATATTTTTTTTTTTTTTTTTTTTTTTTTAAGGCTAGAGATGCAGCTCAGTGGTAAAGTACTTGCCTAGCATGTGTGAAGCCTGGGTTCCAGTACAAAAAAAAAAAAAAAAAGGGCTGGGGAGATAGCTCGGTCGGTAGAGTGCTTGCCTGCAAGCACAAGCCCTGGGTTCAATCCCCAGCAACACACACACAAAAAAAAAAAAAAAAAAAAAAAAAAAAAAAATTGAGATTTTGAGCCACCATTAACCCTAAGATTCTGATTCAAGTGGCCAGGAATCTGCATTATTTAAATTAGCACTCTCAACTGATTCTAATGTTGGTCTTTAAAGACGCTTTGAGAAATGAATAAGACTTTTAAAAACCTGTATTACTCTAACAAAATTTTTAATCAAGCCTATTTTTACAGGTAGAAATATTTAAACAAAATCTGACAAAAACAATACAAGGAGCCCGATGCAGTATTACTGGCTACTCCAGAAGCTGAGGCAGGTAGATCACTTAAGCTCATGAGTTTGAGACCTGCTTGGGCAACATAGCAAGATCCTGTGTCAAAAAAACAGGAAAAAAAAATTCACATCTACAACATATAACACAACAGTTCCTCAAAAATGTTTACCATGCCTAACCTCCCTAGACCTCAGAAGCTTCCCATGCTGCATAAGATGATAAATTTCGAATTTTCTAGGTATCTAGAAGATTACCCATGTTATTCTGTTTTAGTTGATAAATTCAACTATGGTCCCAATGTAATTTAGTAAAACATTTTCATGAGTTTTTTTAAATTTTGTTTTGTTTTGTTTTTTTGGGGGGTGGGAGGGGCGGGTAGTCCTGGGGACTGAACTCAGGGACATTCAACCACTGAGCCACATCCCCAGTCCTATTTGTATTTTATTTAGAGACAGGGTCTCACTGAGTAGCTTAGAGCCTTGCCTTTGCTGAGGCTGGCTTTGAACTCAAGGTCCTCCTGCCTCAGCCTCCAGAGCCACTTGGATTACAGATGTGTGCCCTGCGCTGGCTTCATGGGTTTTTATACAAACCTGGATGTAAAATGAATCAGTTAGCTAATCTTGAACCTAATAAACAAATAATAATTTTAAAAATCACCATAAGTATTTGAGAGCTGACACAGCACCTTCTGTGCTCTTCCAATTTTCTACTATAAGAATTTTTTTTTCATGAATACAGTTTTAGAAGTACCTGTAAATCTTACACCTTCACAAACATAAGAAAACAAGAATAACCTGTAATCACACTTACCATAAACCATAAATACCCCGGTATCTGACTTACTGTATCAAACTGCAATCACTAACTTTTTTTTTACATTAATACCAAAACAAATCATGTTACTTCTAAAATTTAGATCACATCCCATTCCATCGGGTTCCTGCTATTAGGATACTTAGCACGACTTAAAATCCTCTTGCCGTCCGTCCTCTGAATCTATTTAGAGGGAACATTTTTGTACCGAAGACTGAAGCACTAACCAAATATTTATTCTCTCTTCTTGGGGGGTGGAAAAGACAAATTTTTGTAAAATAAATTTTTATAACGGTAGTGTTTATCTAGGAAACAGCATCGCAAGGTGGGATGGGGCTTTCTCCAAAGCAGACCACGCTTAGAGACAAGATGCAATATAAGAAGGAAGGGATGAGCTCTCCGCAGGTGATGAAATTTCACCTCAAATAAGTCGCAAAAGGCCTTCCTCTAGGAAGTCAAATCCGTGAATGACACTCCAGGAGTACCAGGGGCTCTCAGGACTCCGAACTCTCCGCACCACAATCCTCACCCTACCCGGCCTCCCCTCCCCCCGGGGACTCTGCGGGACTCGGTGTGGGGCGCTGGAAAGCTAAGGCTGTTTGCAAACAGGCATCCTCTGCCTCCCTCCGGGATGTACATTCAGGCCCGGGTAAGAAGCCGCACTCGGCCCCGCCCGGAGCAAACCCGAAGGGCGCCGGGGCCGCCGCCAGCCTCCTCTTCACACACCGGGCCGCGCCGGAACCGAGGCCGGGGCGAGTGTTCCTGACAGCTCGGGGCCTAGTCGCCCCCCACGGGCCTCGACCTCCCGAGGTACGCGGGGAGGAAGGGTTGAGGCCCCAAAGCCGCCGGGTGGAGGCAGCCGCAGTGGCAGGACGCCCCGTCCGCTCGGCCCGAGGGCTGCAGCTAGGGCCCCCATAGGCTGCGGGAGGCTGGCGAATCCCGGACAGGGTTGGCGCCGCACTCACCTCGGCTGCGGCCGCCTTCGCTTCACCATGGCCTGGGGGAGTCGTCCCTGAGCCGAAAGTCTCCTCCCCGGGAGGGCACCGGCGCGGCCACAGGCGCCGCCGCAAAGCCTCGCACTCCTGAAGGGGCTGTGGTCGCTGCTGCGGCTGCGGCGGCGGCTGCTGCTGAGGCCCAGTGCCCGCCCAGCCGCATCGGCTCCCGGGCCGCCGCAGCCACGCGGGTCCCAGTGAACACCGCTGAGCCGGGCGGGGGGCACAGGCTGCGGTGGGACGACCAAGGTGCTGCAGGCGGTGATCCTCCGCAAAGCCTCCAGCGTCGCGGTGGCCGCTCCAGCCGCCCGCGACGCTGGGCCACAGCGCCCCCTGGGCCCCAGGTCCCGCTACGGCGCCGGTACTGCGGCTGCGGCTGCCGCTGCCGCGCCGAGCACGAGCGGCAGGGAACGCGAAGGAGCGCGGCCTCGGGGTGGCTGGGGCCCCGCGCGCCCTGCGCCGCCCTCCGTCCGCTTCTGACGACGCTTCCTGGGAGCCGGAAGCCCGCGGTTCCCACCAACCCCTGGCGGTCCCCACCCCTGTCAGACCCCAGCACCTTATCCTTCCCTACAGAAGGTACGTGAACGCTCTTGTCACTCGAACCCGCACTTGAGAGCGGGAGTGTGAGGCAGTTTCCATGCCTCATATCTCACAGATAGAGGGGGTGTCCCTTCTAATCCCTTCAGTGTGCCTGCAGGAAAGAAGAAAGACCCAGAACAAACCTTTTTTTTTTTTTTTTTTAAAACACACACTCTCCTCCCAGAACAGCTGAAGGAATATTCTTTGCCCTTAAGTTTTTTTTTTTGATCTACCGTGCAGATCATTACAGAAATTTCCTACCGACACCAAACCCTTAACCCCTAGTCACTCCCTCCCCCGCCCCCCCAAAAAAATAGGGGAAAATGTGGTGACCAAGAGAAGAGAATAGCCAACGGGTTGTCCTGAAATTCATAAGCAACTTAAAGGTAAGAAAAGAATCATCCTTTTATTAGTCCCCCTCCCCCACCCTCACCTCTACTCTCCAACCTCTCCACCCGCCATCCCTGCCAAATCCTAGGTAAGGCTCTGAAGGAAATCCTTGTATGTATTAGTGTGGACTATAAAATCATTGTTTACAGATGCCCTATGTTTGATCTCACTCAGCCTCTAAGGTGCAAACGTCAGAACCCAAAACAAAAGAAACAAAAGATCATCAGAAAGGAAATAGGGAAAGAGAAATTCACCAAGTCCTCTGGCTTCCAGATTTTCCAAATACAGTCATCTTTTTTCACAGCGTGGAATGCTAGAATGAGCTGGAACTTTGGTGTCAGACAGATCCTGATACTACCAATCCAGTTCCACCAATGTACAGCTTTAGGACCCTGGCAAGTTACATAACATTTTGAATCTCAGTTTTCTCCTGCCTGTCTTGCTACTTGTCAAGATTGAAGATGGAGGGACTGGCCTACAGAAGGTATTCAATAAATGTTAGTTCCAATTTTTGTTGATTCCAGAACACCCTCAGTCTTTTAGGCCCAAGATTGTGCCCAGGTACAATTGTTGTTTGTTTTTATCTTTGTGAACGTGTGTGTGTGTGTGCACATGTGTTCATATAAAAAGATAGGTGCATCATTCTTCAACATCCCTGGTCTGGGGGAAATTTCACTAACAGATTTAACATCCCTCCACTGAAGACTAGAACCTAATGCAAAGCAGATATCAACATAGAACCAGTATATTTTTCCGTATAAAAATATAATAAGGCAATCTTATCTTACCTTATGGCCTAATAATAACAAATCATAATGGAAGAAAGTACATAAGATCTTCGGGAAATATTTGAATAATAATTGAGTAGCCACCCAGAGAAAAATATAACCTAGCAGTTCTCATCAATGAAAACTGTTCCTGTACAGTCTTAGATGTGCCTTTGCCACATAACTCTGAGTCACATTACAAAAAAAATCACTATCCCCTTTTTCTAACAAGAGAAACTGGGACTTAGAAGGAAACTGTGATTCATCCTCATAGCAACTTCATGAATTAGTAATTATGCTACCACCATTTTACATGTGAAGTACATCCAACCTAAGGGAAAACTGGAAGTATACCCCATATTCCTCTTGTCCCCTATTCGATATCCTAACAGTCCTCTTAGCAATATTAATGAAATGCCATAAGGGTAAGTTATTGTTGCCAAAAAATTTTCAAGCTAAAGAAAGGGGTCCTTTAATTCAAATCAGTCTGGCAACCTAACATAAGCACTATGCTTTCCAAGCCTAGATCACTATCACCACAAGAAATCTGCATTTGTTTATGAATCAATCATGTTACCCAGGGGTGTAGCTACTACATGAGGATGATTCATTTGTTCCCAGGACTAGTGTCCTCTTGCTTCACATTTCTCCCCTTCTATTCAAATTCTGTCGTTGATCAAGGCTACTTTTTCATTACCACCACCTCCCTGATCATAGCAGTTTACTTAAAATCCTTTTGGCCTACTACAATTTCCATCCATTGCAGGTGGCTCTTCCCACCCAGTTTGCTCTCTATACCTGAAATATTTCTCATCTGCTTCCCTTCTATTCTAAATCTCTTTTTCATATTAATCTACCTTGGCCTGCTGTCAATTAATTTGATTGCCCTACTCTCAGTTCTACATTGATTTTCATTATTATTCAGTGACTCTAAAATATCTCTTTATTCCTATGCTAGTACACCTCCTCACTTTCATTTTTGTACCATAAACATCCTTCAGAAAGCCAGTATTGTAAGAATGGTTTTTTCAAGTAAGTTTAAAGTCACCCTTAGCAAAATTTTCTTTGCTCTTTAGATCATGTTCTTTAAAATTCAGGCCAAACCAGGCATGGTAATGTTCATCTGTGATCTTAGCTACTCTGAAGTCTGAGTCAGGAGGATCACTCAACCCCAGTTTGAGGCCCCTGTGGGCAATGTAATAAGACCCCATCTCAAAACAAAATAAAATGCAGGCCAAAAAGATATTCATTTCCTGGCTTGTTGAATGGCACCATCATCCTCCCAGTTGCCCAATCCAAAAATCTATGAGTCATTCTTTACTCCCATGTCGCTTCCTAGACATGAAACCTAATAAATATTTTCTTGCTTTTTAAATTTCTCTCCTCTCCCATTCTGCTATCTACTTTGGCCTAGGATATATGCTGCATAAATTATAGGTGTCCTAAAGGAAGAGAAGAAAGAGGAATGAATGAATGTTGTATTTGTGTACAAGAGTATATAATGTATAAAAGTTTATTTGAAGGAAAGCATAAAACCTCTACCCAATTTATAACTAGTCTTCACTACAGTGTTAATATTGATTTGTATGTCTCCCCTACCAGACAGACTGTGAGCCGGTGGGCCAGGTTCAGTGTCTGATTCCTCTCAGATCCTCAGATCCATTCTCAGCCTGGCTAACTGTTGAACTGAACTGAATCTCCTTGAGCTAGCGAGCCTGAATCCCACCTGCTCAGTGATTTTTTTTTTTTTTATCCTTTCACCTTAACTTTCAGGACCTACCAATAATAAGAATCCCCTTCAACAGGTATAGCCCAGAACTGAGCCCAGCATGCTGCCAAGAGCTGTGCTGTCCTGCTGCAGCACCAACTACTATCCAGAGTTAAAACCAGAATTTATAGTTTGTTATCAAACAGATTTACCCAAGAGCAGGCCAGACGTCGGTAAAGCACCCCAAACTTAAAAAGGAACTTGGACATTTGAGAGCTTATTAGGTCACTTTAGTCATTAAATAATAATAATAATAAAGCAATTCCTGTTCCAGGACTCAAGCATGAAGTAATCAAATATGTGAACAAAGGTATATGAAAAAAAGATGTGGGGCTCAAATTGTGGCTCAGTGGCAGAGTGCTTGCCTAGAATGTGTGAGGCACTGGATTTGATCCTCAATACCACATAAAAATAAATAAAATAAAGGTCCATCAACTAAAAAAAATTTTAATTTTTTAAAAAGATGTGTTTTTTATGTTTTACTATAGGTTTATAACATGGATGTGTGAGGAAAAAACCTAAATAAATTACAACATCTCCACTTAAAAAATATTATGCACCCATTAACAATTTACTTTAAGGAATTTTAAGTAATATTGAAAATTGTTCAGGATTTAATATCAAAGTAATAAAAAGTGTTATGTTAAAAGACTACTATATGAACTCAATTATGTTTTTTATATATTTTTAAAATATGTAATTATAATATTTAGAAGGAAATAGTCCAAAATGTTACATGTTTCTGGGATTTTTTAAAAACTTTTATTTTGAAATAATTTAATTTCAAGAAAAGTTGGAAAAATAGTGCCAAAAATATACCACATACCTTTCACCCATATCTAACCACATTTGCTTTATCAGTCTCTCTCATACTTGCTCAGTTTTATCTAGATAGAAATATCTAGAGACTATTGTAATTATTTTTTGATCCATTTATCCCTAAATAAATGGTTCCCTCAAAACAGAGTACAAAAATCACAGTATAATTATCAAAATTAGAAACTTAACACTGATACAGTACAATGATATAATCTATGACCTTATTCTGATTTTGCCAGTTATACTAATATTTTTTATAGAAAAAGTAAACAATTTGTTTTGTTCTGGCCTAGAATCCAGTGCATGATTCCATATTATAATTAGTTGTCAAGTTTCTTTAATTTTTATTAATCTGGAACAGTCTCTCAGTCTTTGTCTTTCATGACCTTGACTTTTTTTAAGTTCATATATTTGTAAAAGTTCTCCCAATTTGAGTTATTTCTTTATATAAGATTTAGGGTATACATTTTTGGCAGGAATACACAGTATTGATGTATTCTTCTTAGTGAATCATACCAAGAGACATGTGATACCAGTGTGTCCCATCAGTGGTGATAACAATCTTGTTCAAATGGAATCTGCCTGGTTTCCCTACCATAAAATAACTATTTTTACCTCCTTAATAAATATCTTGATAATTTGAGACTACTCACAAGCTTTAGCATTTATTGATGATTCTTACTTGAAACAATTATTGCTATAGTGATTGCTAAATGATAATTTTTTATTTCCATCATTATCATTCCTCTTTCATTTTTTTATCTTTCCACTCTATAGGAGATCTTTTTGGTTCTCCATTTATTCACTTATAATATATTTATTTATATCAAAATGAACTTTTTTTATTCTAGCAATTACATAATCATTACTATCATTGTTTATCTTGAGTTGTTTACATGAGTTTGCTTACATGAGTTTTTTTAGATTTGGTTGATTTCTGTGTTCCTTTAGCATTTTTTCATCATTGTCTAAATTTTTTCATATTTTTATTGGTGCATTATAGTTGTAAATAATAGTGAGATTTGTTGTTACATATTTATATAGGTACACAATATAACCATATAATTTGACCAGTATCACTCCCCAGTTTTTCCCTTTTCCCTCCTCTCCCTTCTCTCCCTGGTCCCTTCTTCTACTGGTCTCCCTTCCATTTTCATGAAATTTCCCTACTCCCTTTCACTTCCTTTTTCCTTTTAGCTCTCTAGTTTCTTGTGGAGAATGGTATTTAGAAATAAAGATCAAAGTGCTAAATGTCATTACTGCTACTCTGGTGCCATTGCTTCCAGGCTCTCTCAGTGAATAGAGCTAGAAAATACACGCACTTCCCACTTTTAACTTCAACATTATTTTTACTCTCAAGAACAGCAGACAAACTATGGTTATTTAGACCTGGGAATATGGCAGACATTTTCAGGAATTGAACAAAGTGAGCTGATACATCAAGGAAAACAACTAACAATATTTGTTCCTCATGATAAAATTTAGACTCCAATAAATATTGGAATTTTGAGAAACTTATATTTACCACCATGAACTTTACAGTTTTGCAGATTTTCTGAAGGTAGTTATATTAACAAATGTTGTGGAGGATTTTTTTAAATGTTGTATAATAAAATGTGTCAACATTTGGAAAATTTCCATGACCCATTGAACCAACATTTTTTTTCAAATGACCAATGCATGATGGTACAAAAGTATGTATGAGTAAAATATACCTTTAAAATGTAATGTAGACTAATGGATTTTATTATAACAGAATTTTAAAAGTTCATTAATATGGTTTCAGAATTTACATTGCAACTAACCTTTAAGAAATTGGCACAGTAGGGGCTGGGGTTGTAGCTCACTGGTAGAGTACTTGCCTGGCATGTGTGAGGCCTAGGGTTCAATCCTCAGCACTGCATATAAATAAATAAATAAAATAAAGGTCCATCGACAACTAAAAAAATATTTTAAAAAAACACACATCGCCTAGCAATGTGTGAGGCACTGGATTTGATCCTTAGCACCACATTAAAAATAAATGAATAAAATAAAAACATTCTGCCCATCTACAACTACAAAAAAAATTTTAATAAAAAAATAAAGATTGTATTCATAAAAAAATACTCCTCACTTTTCCAATTATATACCTGAAACAAACATATACCAACAAATTGAATTTGGAAGCAGATATGAAAATCCAACTGCCTTCTATAAAGTCTCTCTAACTTTAATGCTATTTAGGAGGCCAGGAGTGTAGCTCAGTTGTGGACATCTTATCTAACATGCTGGGTTCAATCCCCAGCACCACAAAAAATTAATTAATTAAAAATAAGATAAAGAGATTTACTAAAATGTCAACAATGCTTCTTTCACTGTTTTTGTTTTGAAAATATATTTCCTTTTCATTAAAAGAAGTTCTATATTAACATGGGTTTGCTGTTGTTATTTTAAGTAAACTAATAAATGTTTGAAATGTCTTTTTAGTTTTAATTTCTAAGATGATAAATATCAATACATATAAGTCACAAAAAGATCTTTGGGGTCCTCTATAGTTAATGTGTATAAAGGGGGTTTGAAACCAAAGTTTTCGGGAATCACTGCTATAATTATTCAACCATTCTCTTAGGTACAGGCATGTAGGTTGTCTCCAGTATTTTGTGATTACAGTGTTGCAGTGAATAATTTTGTGCAGATGTTTTTCTGTTGTTATAGGTATATCTTTAGGGTAAATTCTTAGAAGTGGGATGGATGGGTCAAAAAAAAATGCTCATGTAGTTTTGTTGTTACTACCAAAGTCCCCTTCCAAAGAATTACACCTCATTCATATCACTGTCTCTCTTCCCTACCAATAACCATCTTTAAGTCAAACCTTATACAATGAGAGATATAACACCTTCAAGAGTATATAGTGGAGGGCTGGGTTGTAGCTCAGTGGCAGAGCACTTGCCTAGCATGTATGAGGCAGTGGGTTTGATTCGCAGCACCACATATAAATAAAGGAATAAAATAAAGGCCTATCAACCTTTAAAAAATATTTGTTAAAACAGTATATAGTGGAAAAGCTTTGGAACAAGAGAGACCTAGGTTCAAATCCTGAGTAACTACTGGATATGAACAGAAAGACCTTTTCTCTCATTAGTAAAATGAGAATGTACTAATGCACTATATGTACATAAGGAATTGACATATAGTAGCTGCTCATTAAACATCAGCTCCTGTTATTCGTTATCTGAATATTTCTGGGCAAGTGGGAATGGTAGAGTGACTAGCATATATATCTTAGATTCCTTGGGAGTAAAGAATGGACTGTCATAATTGAATTGGTAGAGGATGCTGACAATAAGCAAGTGTATAGAGCTGAGAATCTTGGAAATTGCCTAAGATGCAAAAACAGAACAGATCACTGAAACCAGAAAAGATCACCTAAACCAGAAAAGAGGGCAGAAGCAGATACTTAAAGCTAGGGTGTGAGGACAGGGGTTAAAGATCTGGGTAATGAAAGCACAACTGTTTATTAATTCAATCCATCAGTCAAAGATTTATTGACTACGACTGTATATTGGGCTGTGTTCTGTAGTGAGCAAGGTGCTATCTCTGTCCTTATAGAGTTTAAACTACTGGTGGAAGCCAGATGAGAAAATAAGCAATTGTGAGTTTAGGAGGTAAGCATAGTATACTATAGGAACACAAATCAGAGGCATCTAACCCAAAATTGGAGGTTAGGCAAGATTTCCTAAAGAATATGATGTCTAAGTGGAGACCTGAAGAATAGTGAGAACTTTGCTTAGTGAGTTAGGTGAAGGGAAGGGAAAGGAGTAAGTAGGTAAGAAAAGAATGTTCCAGGCAGCAGGAATAGAATGTATAATAGCCTAGAGTCAAGAGAACACATGGTATGTCTAAAAAACCAAGAGAACAATTTTGGCAGAACAAAGTTAGGGAGTAATCACAGCCAAGACAGACAGGGAAGTCCTAATAATTTGTGGCAAGGACTTTGTATTTTTGTCAGATAGGCTATAAGAAGCCATTAGAACTTGTAATCTGGTCAATATTATTAACAGATTTGATTTTAGAAAAGATCACTCTAACTGCTGTGTAGGAAATAGGTTGGAGGACACAAATTTAGAGGCAGGGAGGCCACTTGTAAGTGTCTATTGCAATAGTCCAGGCAAAAGTGAATTAGGGGTTGGGATTGTGGCTCAGCGATGGTGCATTTGCCTCACGTGTGGGGCACCACATAAAATGAATGGATAGGGTAGAGGTATTGTGTCCATCTACAACTAAAAAAATTTTAAATGAATTAGGGTAGAATAGAAAGAATAGAGATTTCAGAAGGTAAAAATCATCAAACTCATGATTGGATTGGTATGTGAACAAGAGGGAGAAATTAAGGATGACATTTGGGTTTCTAGCTTGATCAACTTGGTAGTCAGTGCTCCTCAACAGGAAGCAGAGGGAGGGGAGGAGGCTTGAGGAAAAAGATGATTGCTGTTTCAACATGTAGGTATATTAGGAAACCAAGGTTAATAGAGGTGAAGTTACTTATCAAAAGTGACAGAGTGGCAGAGCTAAGATTCCAATCAGGACCTACCTGTCTGACTACAAATTTCCTTGCTGCTTCCACACTGCCGAACATCCTCCCACACTCAGGAAAGGAGTATATACCAACTATGAGGGAGGGGCAAGCCATGGGGCCACTTATAAGTCAAATTTGACAACACAAGAAGGTATTTCCATAAGCATAATTATTGTTATTAAAATCTGTCCATGATAACACACTGCCATCCTCTGGTTCCAGTAAGGAAATATTAGGATACACTTGATACAGGTGAATGTTTATGATATGTTTTTCATAGGAATTACATGAGGCATTATGGCATGTGAGGTACAATGGAAAGACCTTGGGCTAGAGACTAGAATCCTGGGTTCTAGTGATATACACATGACCTGGAACAGAGAAGGATAGTTGTTATTTAGGTATTTGAATCTCTGGGCTTCCCTTCACGGTGTCCAGATTAGTCTATTCCATGCTACCCACTGTGCAGAGATAGTACAGCATAGTGGAAAGACCTTGTGCTTTGGAGTAAGCAGATCTGAGCTCCACCAATTTCAGGCTGTTTGGAGGGAATCACTTATTTTGAGTCTTGTTTTTCTCATTAGTATGGTATAAGATTATAAAGGTTAGCAAGAAATTTCCAGGCACATAGTAGGTTCTCAGTTAATTATCTTCCCTTGCCTTTTCTCATCTTTTTAACCATAAACATTGCTTCTCATCTCTCTCTCTCTCCTGTTCTTCCCAGTATCCATGTATTCTCATAATCAGAAAACCAAATAAAAAGAAGGAAAAAATATTTTGTAGTACAGAGTAGAACAGTCAAGTAGTGAGCATCCATTATAGGTTGATGACTCATGAGGTTTATTTTATTTGGGTGTGCTACATCAGTTGTGCATATGAATAAATGTGGTGGACTTGTTTGTGTTCTCATGTAACTGGGAATTCACCTCATTTCTATGAACACAGTGCTAACTATGACATGGGTACCATACACCATAGAATAGAGAGTAGGGAAAAACTAGTGGGTTTCATTGTTTTGTTTTGTTTTGTTTTTCTTTTTTCTTTTCTTTCTTTCTCTCTCTTGGTTTTTAGTCAGGGATTGAACCCAGCAGTACTTAACCCTGAGTCGCATCCTCAGCCCTTTTTTATTTTTTATTTTGAGACAGAGTCTCACTAAGTTGCTGAGACCCGCACTGAACTTTTGATCTTCCTTCCTCAGCCTCCTGAACCGCAAAACTAGTGGTTTTGAATGTATTTATATGTACGTGTGTATGTGCTTTGATTGAAGAAAGGATTCATAAAATCAAGAAATGTTGGAGGTGAAAACAATGATTGGATTATGTTAACTCATGAGAACAGATTGTTAAATTTTAAGAAGAAACTTTATGAGCTCATTGTTAAACACAGTCATTTCTCCTCCTTCTTCCTTCCCCTCCTTCTTCTCTTCTTCTTTTTCTTCTCCTCCTGCTGTTCTTCCTCCTCCTACTTTTTTTTCCCCAGTAGTAGAGATTAAACTTGGAGCAGGGCTCTATGCTAACCTACATTCCCAACCCTTTTTATTTTTTATCTTGAGACAGTTCTCACTAAGTTGCCAAGAAACACACTATTTTTTAAAGTAAAATTTGAAAAAAGTTAAATCATATAAACTTAAAGTTAAATAAATTATATTAAAAACAAAGGTAGCCCAGCATCATGGCACATGCCTGTAACTGCAGCAACTTAGGAGGCTGAAGCAGAAAGATCACAGCCTCAGCAAATTAGCAAGACCCTCTTTCAAAATAAAAAATAAAAATAACTAGGGATGTAGCTCAGTAGTAAAGCTCCTCTGGGTTCAGTACCAAAAAACAAACAAACAAACAAAAATTAATAGGGCTGAAGTTGTAGCTCAGTGGTAGAGCACTTGCCTAGCATGAATGAGGGGCTGGGTTTTAACCTCAGCACCACATAAAAAAATAAATAAATAAAATAAAGGTATTATGCCTATCTACAACTAAAAATACTTTCTAAAAATGTAATAAGGGGCTGGAGTTGTGGCTCAGTGGCAGAGTGTTTGCGTGGCATGTGTGAGGCCCTGGGTTCAATATAAATATATTGAACCACATATTAATAAATAAAATAAGAGATCCATTGACAACTAAAAAATTTTTTTAAAGTAATAAATGTAAGCAGCCTTGCTTTGCATAATTCTGAAATGCATGAATTTTAGTTTCCACAGTGTAGTTAAATAACATCAGTCATGTATCACAGTACAATGAAAAGTAGTTGCATAAATTACAAACTTTGCTGCTAGCTCCTCAGTTCACAAATGGCAGATCCACATCATGATCAGTGACCAGTCACACCACTTCTTTCAGTCTGTCAGTGATTGATCACTGCACATCTAGTATTCCATTCTTGCATACACAGCAAAGAATATATTGTGGTGCCTCCCTTTCTACCAGTATTACAGCTCACATGATGTGTATTATGAAAAAAATCAAATGAAGCAAAGAAACAGAAAATTGGTAAGACTCCAAGTAAAACTTTAAGTGAATGTAAATGGAACAATAGAAGAAATAGTTGAGCACAGAAATTTTGACACTGCTACCCTTTGAAAGACTAGATATGCAGCCATAGGAACTTAGTAAAATCAAACTTACTGAAAGTGGTGGTAACTACAAGGATGAAGATGTCCTAGAGAAAGTAACACCAGCAAGGAACTTCACATTAAAGGAATTCTTGGAGATACTTCATAACACTGAAAGTGCAAAAAATAAAATGTTGGCAGTGGACCCAAACTTAGAAAGAAATAGGACCATATACCAAGTATAGAAGAGCTGGTTGTTCATGTTATAAGTTATACCACAAAAAAGCAAGAGTTGTTCAAATTACTCTTTATAAGTTTTTACAAAAAATAAGATACTTTAATTCTCTGTTTCCAGTGTTTTGAATTGAATGCTTTTAATTATACTGTGCTATATCATATGCAATAAAGAATAGCCTTTTCAACAAATGATGGTGGCACAACTGAATTTCCACACATAAAAAGAATAAAGTTGAACTTATACCTCATGCCTTACACAAAAATTAACTCAAAGTTCATCAATGACCTGTACGTAAAAACTAAAACTACACTATTCTTCAAAGAAAATGTGAATGTAAATCTTTACCTTGGATTAGGCAATGGTTTCTTAGCTATGACACCAAAAGCTCAAGCAACTAAAGAAAAAAATACATAAGTTGAACTTTATCAAAATTTACAACTGTTATTAAATTAGTCATGCCAGGAATATTTATACCACAGAAATTAGCAAATGCTGTATGCCAGGGCTTGTTTAATTGTCAAAACTTGAGAAAATGTTAGAGCAAATATTAATAATGCAGATTAAAATGAAAATTATTTTGTGCCTTCAGTTGTTACATTGTGAAAAGCACCAAAGTATTTAGTAGATGACCTGTATTTGATAATTATTATTTGATTCAACATGGAATCATTAACAGATGAGTAAAGTTCCAATAGATGTCTTCATTGTTTCACTTTCATCTTACTGCAAAACATTAACCAACATTCATGTCAGAACTACACTAGGAAAGCCAGTAATCAGACATTTGCCAGCATACCACTAACTGGGACGGACAGCAAACATCCTAGAATCCAGCATTTCTCTCCATCTTACGTATTTGGGGCTTGAGGCCCAGGACCTGTCCAAGGTCATAAGTAAGTGAATGGATTAATGGTCAACATTTGAATTGTGCTGTACTTTAGTATTTTAGCACTACCTCCCTTGATATCCAGGAAAATTTGTTTTCTGTGACATGTCAGGGTGAGAATGGGCAGTGAAAATGGGAAACAGTCATCATCATTTAGCTAAGAAAAGACCTTTTCTCTAGGAATATAACAAGGCTTTGTACCTGCCGTGAGAGAAGGAGGAGCCTAGAAAATTGGGACACAGGTCCTTTTCCCTATTGGGGCAGGCAGCAGTAGGGGAGGCAAACAAGTCATGTATTACTTTACACTTTTCCCTCTTTACACTTTTCCCTGAGGCATTGAAGAGATTTTCATGCTTCAGAAGCTTGGTCCCATGAGGGTCAGGTTTGAACTTGGCTTCCACTCCGAAGCTATCCCAGTGACCTCTATCATTATTATTTCAACTTTGTTTTATTTACCCCGTCTCCTTGGGAGATGAACTAGGGTTAATAATAAATCCTTACTTTTACATACAGTTCTTTACATTTAAAAGGTGTTTGAGCCAGGTGTGGTGGTGTATGCCTGTAATCCCAGCAGCTCCGAGGCTGAGGCAGGAGGATCACAAGTTCAAAGCCAGCCTCAGCAAAAGTGAAGTGCTAAGCAACTCAGTGAGACCCTGTCTCAAAATAAAATACAAAAAATAAGGCTGGGGATGTGGTTCAGTGGTCGAGTGCCCCTGAGTTCAATCCCCAATACCAAAATAATAATAATAATAATAACAAATAAAAGACCTTTGTACAGGTACCATCCTGCATGAGCCTCATAATGATCTTGTATGGTAAGTAGGGAAAGGTTAGTAAAACCATTTTATAGATGGGGAAAATGAAGCTCAAAGGCACAGGGTACCCAATTCGGAACCAGTTTCAGTACTGTACTCCTGTTATGCTGACATGAAATTTGGTTGTCTTCTATAGCACAAAAATACTATACCACAGATTTAGGAATATTCAGAGAATTGTTATTATATTTATTAGTAACAAAATAACTATCATTTACAAAAACTTAACATGTCTCACTGCACTAAGTGCTTCATATACATTCTCATTTAATCTTCATAACGGTTTTTGATGTTGATGCTAAACTCTTCATTTAATGAATAAAAAGTTCATAAAGTTTAAGGAAGCTGTCCTGGATCACACAGCAGAAATGTCAGAGCAAGAATTTGAACCCATATCTTAAGTTTCAAAAAAACATAAGATAAATGAATGGAAACTGACACTTGAAACAATGTTTTTGTTAGCTATGAAATATTTAATTAGATATAACTGGTAAAAATATAAACAGGAAGGAAATAGAAAAGAAAGAAAATTAATGAATTATCACCTTTCATTCATTTAATAAACATTTCCTAAGAACTACATCTTCAAATTGTGTTAGATACTACGGATAGAGAGATGTAAAGACAGATTTACAGTACTTATTTTGGGAAAAGTGTATAAAGGATTAATTATAAATTGTGTAAAACCTGGAAAATGAGATTATTAGAGAGAATAATGGGGGCAGGGAGATCTTGAGAGACTGTGACTTAGGAGGATCCAGGAAAATCTTTTTAAGGAAGTGATATGTAAACTGAGACCTGGAAGCCAAGTTGTAGTTAGGGAGAGGGGTGCACAATGGCCTCATATGGGGAAAGAATGCAAGAAACTGAGTCAGCCAGTGTGACTGGAATGGCCTGGGCAAAGATTGAGTGACAAGAGATGAGGCCAGAGAAAGATAGGCAAAAGTCAGATATTGAAGGACTGATAGCCCACGGTAAGGATTTGGGTTTTTATATCCAAGACAATGGGAAATTTGGGAGGGTTTCCAATTGGAAGGAATATGATTCAATTTATGTCTAAAAGATCACTCTGGCTACTCAGAGGAATGGAATTGTAGAGATTTGAACTGGAAACAGGAGGCTCTTCCAGAGCCCCAGGCATGATGTTAGATCAGACTAGACCTAAGACAATGGCAGTGGACAGGGACAACTATAAGTGAATGAATTTGAAATGTATGCCATTACTATCCTAGATATTGTAAGATGTATTTTTTTAATTCAAGCTCACAATAACCCAGTGATTTGGGGATTTTACAGATTTTACAGAAGAGGAAACTGAGACAGAGAGGTTCAGCCTCTGCATCATACTTCCCTCCATAAGCAATGATCTGTCAGATGGAGAAATCTATATTTACAACCCTAGAGTAGGTGTCATGGTGATCTACATGATAAAGTTCTGTTTTTAAGGCCTCAGTCTTCCCCACATGAAATATCAATCTAAACAGGGAACTTCTCTGCTTAGAGGTCATGTCAGCTAAAAGACTGTATGTGACTTCATATACCATCAGACCATCAGTTCCCTGGATTCTAGTCAGTGGGGAGTTTCCTGAAGTTGGGCAATATGAAAAACTAATTTAGGCCGTAAAGAGGTGTAACCATAGATTGATTGAGCTGGAAAGACTCCTTCCAGATGACTGGATATAAATGTCCCACTTCACAGATGAGAAAAACAAAATCTAAAATCCAGAGAAGGGGCAGGGCTTGCCAGGATCACTTAGAATGAGAGAGACAGAATTGGGGCTAGCACCTGGTCTTCTGACTCCCAGCCCACAGTTTCCAGAAGTGAACTGTGCATCTCTCTGATGGGCCCAAAGGTCCTTTCACATTGGAATATTCTGTATCAAATGAATTCCATGCGAGGAAAATGCTGTTGAGTACAAGAGGGACAAATTTCATTTGTTTCTTCACAGAAACACGAGTCTGTCTTCCCAAGTAAAGAACAAATCCTCTAATGTAGCTTGTTCCTAAGAAAGGCTACATAGAATAAGTTCAAACTTCATACTTTCATTCAGGATTCTTAACTCTCTGGTGCCAACTTAACCTGTTTTCTCCTTTGTAATACTGGGATAGTAATTTCTACCTCACAGGTAAAATAGTAACATGATAACTATTGATTATGTTATTAAATGTTAGCTTCTAACAAGGGTAGTAGGAGCTTTTATCACAAGAAAACTTAAACTTAGTAACTGTTAAATGTAACAGTTATCAAATATAAGATTTAAACCAGAAGTTGTGGCACACACCTATAGTTCCAGCAACTCAGAGGACTGAGGCAGGATTCCAAGTTCAAGGCCAACCTGGGCAACTTAGCAAGACCCTGTTTCAAAATAAAAAGGAATTGAAATCTAACTCAGTAGTGGAGCACCACTACTGTGGTTCAATCCATAGGTTCACAAACAAAGTAAAACAAAACAAAAAAACACACAGAGTTAAGCCCAGGTCCCAATGCCATCACCACCCAGGATGTCAACCATTGTGTTACAAAACCTCCCTTGAGGACATATGTTTAAAAGGACTTTGTACACAATAAGGGGCTGTGGAAATTGGCTATCACTGTCATCACCTTCTCTTTCCTTGGATCCAAAGCCCTGATTACACAGAGCAATTTATCATTCTTTAAGGCACTTTTACAGCTCTGTGCCTTTGTCTATACTGTTCTCTCTGCCAGAAGCACTTTCATTTTCCTCTAAAAATTATCCTCCTTTCTCAAGAGCCAGGTAAAAGATCCTCTACTCTATGAAGTTCTGTATCACACTGATATATCTCATGGCCTCAAGTGTAGGAATTAAGACTTCTCCAGGGCTGGGGCTATGGTTCAGTGGGAGAGTGCCTAGCATGTGTGAGGCACTGAGTTCAATTCTTAGCACTACATATAAATAAATGAATAAAATAAAGGTCTATCAACATCTAAAAAAAATTTTTAAAAAGACTTCTCCATTCTTGTTTCCTTGCTCCTTTCTACTTGGTAAATGTTCATTAGATAATTTAACTCATTAATATTACATAATTTATTATAAATTCGTGAAATCAACCAAGGAAATTTTTTTTTCCCCAACGGGTCTTCAATTATCCCAAGAAAAATCTAAAGTGATGGCTGGGTTGCTACTTAAGACAAATTAACAGTGTAATTTAAACAATGTCCAAAAGGTGGCAAGTAGTCCTGGTCATAGCAGACAGAGAAAAGACGGTGATAATTACAATAGCTAATGTTTACATTATGTTCACCAATCTCTTCTACATATATTATCCACATGATTTCTAATCCCCATTTTACAAATGAAGAGACTTTTCAATCCCAGAATCTTTTTGGAACACATCAGTTAGATGATGTGATTTCAAAAGTTCAACATAGAACTCTTGTGATTTTTCTTTCAAATTAACTCCTCCACTCCTTGAAAATGTGTAAAATATTACATCAGGAGCTTCCACTCTTTGGCTAAGCCTTTAAATTTTAAATGTCTATACGGGGGAGGAGATTATGAAATATTTTAATTCATTTGTACTTTAGCATAAAAAGTTCCAAATATATTCTTGAGAGTAACTTGAATTAAGTAGGTTTGATGGCCACCATGAGAAGCATGAGCCTTGGAATCTGAAGACAAGCCACAGAGATGAGAAGGTGGGTGATGTAAAGGAAAGGGAAACTACAGGAAGTTTCCTTAATAGTAATTTTGTAAGAGTCCAATCTGGTTCCCTATTGCAGTAGCCATTGCTAAGATATTCCATTCATCAAAAGATTGGTTATTCCAGGTAGCTGAGAGCACAATTTATGAGTGTATAAAATATTCCATAGTCTGACAAATTCTCAAGAAACCCTTTTCATCATCTTCAAGCTAGAAGTTACAAGACTGAGAGTCAAATCTGGGGTTTTAAGAATGAAAAGTGTAATAAAATAGTAAAATCTGCCTTCTAATTTTGGCATCTGAAGTTCAGTATTAGAATCTCAAACTTTGACAGAACTTGGAGATCAAAAATAGAAACTAGAGTCAGATTAGAATGGAGTATTCCAAATGTAGACTCTTGGATTGCCGTTATTGAAATTCCTAAATCAAGTTCTGATTGTTGAACTGAACTACAGGATTCAAGAACCGAGAGTGAAGCTATGCTTCCAATAGTAGAACTTCAGATTTCAAATAGCAGTTGAATTTTGTTTGTTGATTTGTTTTGTGGTACTGACGATTGAAACCAAGGGCTTTCCACCACTGAGTTACATTTATTTATTTATTTATTTTTAAATTTTGAGACAGGGTCTCTCCAAGTTGCTGAGCCTAGCCTTGAACTTGTTATCCTCTTGCCTTGATCTCCCAAGTAACTGAATTATAGGCATATGCCTCTGCACCCTGTTCATGTATTGTTTCAATTAAGTTTTTCAGGACTGTTAAGCAGCTCACTTAGGTTTGCATAAATAATAGGAATTTATGATACATGTAGAATTGAAGAAAAGTGTCTGGTGGGGACATCATAGCCAAAGCCATGTAGAACAGGAACCTCTGTGCAGTGTGACTTAGAGTACTCAGTAATGTAGTCTGGAAATGAAATAGATGCTGTGATATAGCACCAAGATCCCCCATTCTAGATTAAAGCAGGCATATCCCCAACTGCTAAGACCCTCTCTGAGAACTGCCCATGACAAGAAACTATCCATCCAAGATATGCCTCCTTTATAGGTGCAGTCTGTGTCCAATGACTAGCTGGTGCTGGGGTCAGTGGGAGACATAAAGGTCACCCCTTTGTCTCAATTTCAGATGATTCTAGGGGGTTATTTGGCTCCTGAGCTCTAGTGGAATCAGCGGATTCTGTTGCAACTGCATCACAGTCTACCTTCTTCCTCTGCCCAGTCACAGGTCCCTCACTTCTCAGGTGTTGGTGGTAAGTACATGCCTCAGTAAGGCCTCTTCCCACTTATCTCTGACTCAGAGGGTTTCCCAGAGAACCTGACTTAAGATAGGAAACTACAAGGCAGATCAGGATTCAGGATTCATTAACCCCTCCACTATGAACTTTCTTTGCACTATGGTGATAACTCACTACCATTTTCTTCTTTTCCTGCTTTTGCAGTTACCAACAATCTTCTCTTTTAATTCTCCTTTTCTCTGTTTTTTGGTTTCTGTTTTTTGACCTTCTTTGTATATCTTTCAACGTTTGCCCCCACACCAAATATTTATTTAGTCACATTTTCATTTGGCCTTTTAGGTGTCTTGCAATGTGCTAGGCACTAGGAATTTAAATGGTGAAGGACATGGCCCTTATCTGATAATGATAATGTCATGTGGACTAAATGAGACCAACTGTGTAAAATGAGTTAGTGAATGGGAAAGTCCTTACGTAAATGTGAATTCTCATTGCCATAGGAATTTATATCAGGAAAGCATGATTATCTATGGCAAACTGAGAGAGCCAGGGCAAATTAAGTGTTCCAGGGACAGCCTAGACAAATTTTCAATATTTCTCCATCATCTTCTTTCTTGACCTTTCAACAATATATGAACCACTTTCTTTGCTTTCTGTGACATCATGCTCTGCTGGTTCTTTTCTACTTCTCTGATCATTCTCGCTTTGCTTCAACAATTCCTTATTCTTTGCCTCCTCAAATATTGAAGTTTCCTCAGGGCTCGGTCTTGGAATTCTTCTCTCATGCCTTACTTTCAATCTGTATCTTTACCATTTTTTTTTCACTATGTCAGTTGTATATTTTTGGTCTGTGTATGTTGTGCACTTCAGACTTGTATGACCAACTATCTTCTCAAATTTTCCAGTTAGATACATCTCAAATGTAACATGTTCAAAATTAAACCCCAGGTTTCCCCCAACAAATTTTCTTCTCTTTCAGGGTTCTGCTTATCTAGAAATTACCTCATTACCCATCTAGTTTGGATCTGGATTCATGTGTTGAAGACTTGACCCCCAGTATAACAATGTATAGAGGTAGGGCCTTTGGGAAGTCATTGAACTATGAGGACTCTGACCTGATCAGTGAATTAATTAACTAATGGATTAATAATTTGATGACATCATTGGGGGCTGGTAGAAACTGTAGAAGGTGAAGCCAACTTGGAGGAAGTAAGTCACTACAGATGTGCCCTGGAAGGGTGTTTCTTGTGTCCTGCCCTTTCCTCTCTTGTTTTGTTTCCTAGCTTTCATGAGCTAAGCAGCTTTCCTCTGCCATACCCTCTGCCACAATGTTCTGCCATACTTTAGGCCCAAAGCAATGGAACCAGTTAACCATGGAGTGAAACCTCTGAAAACCTAAGCCAAACTAAATATTTCCCCCTTTAAGTTGTTTTTCATAGGTATTTGCCACAGTGATGAAAAGCTAACTAATATAACCACTTGCTGACATCCACTCATCTTTGTCAAAAATCTAGGAGTTTTCGATATCTTCTATTTTCATCTCTCACATCCAGTCAAATCTTCTCAATTATGTCTCCCAAATATCATTCAAATTCATCCAGTTACCTCCATCCTCAATGTAACTGTGTGTTTTAGTCAGTTTTTTCACCACTTTAACCAAAAAAACTGATAAGAACAATTAGAGGAGGAAAAGTTTATTTTGGCGGCTCACAGTTTCAGAGGTCTCAGTCCACAGAAGACCAGCTCCATTTCTTCGGGCCTCAGGGATGAAGCAGAACATCGTGGTGTAAGAGAGTGGTGGAAGAAAGTGGCTTAGAGAGAGAGAGAGAGAGAGAGAGAGAGAGAGAGAGAGAACACATGCCATATACAAATATACCCCCAAAGGCATGCCCCCAAGAACCCACAGCCTCCAGTCACACCGTACCCGCTTTTAATTACCAATTGATTCCTATCAGGGGATTAATTCACTGATTAGGTTAAGGCTCTCATAACCAATCATTTCACTTCTAAACATTCTTGCATTGTCTTACACATGAGCTCTTGGGTGCTACTTCACATCTAAACCATAACACTATTTTAGTACAAGTTTCCATCATTTCTCCTCTATAATAACTTCCTGACTAGTGACTTCCCATCCACTTTTTATGTGTGTGTGTCTCATCCACTTTGATCTCTTCCAATCTATTCTTCATACACCAGAGATCTTTTTAAAACGCTGCTCTGTCTGAACATGGTGGTACATGCTTGCAATTTCAACTTCTTAGGTAGTTGGATCTCAAGTTCAAGACCAACCTAGGCAATTTAGCAAGACCCTCTCTCAAAATGTAAAGGGCTGGAAGTGTAGCTCAGTAGTAGAGTACTTTCCCAGCATGTGTGAGCCCCTGAGTTCAATCCCCAGCACCACACACAAAAAATAATTTGTATAATTCCTCTTATGTATTTATTAGATTTATTTTAACTGATTTATAAAGTCATAAAACTTGTACATATTAATTGTGTACTGTGTAATGTTCAATACATGTATACACAGTATAATGCTTAAATCAGGTTAAACATATTTATCTCCTTAAACATTTATCTTTTTTATGATTCCACTAATTTTTTTAGTTTTTATTTTTACTTTTGTTTTGTTAATGAGAATTGAACCCAGGGGCACTTAAACACTGAGTCACATCCCCAGTTCTTTTTATTTTTTATTTTGAGATAGGATCTCCCTAAGTTGCTTAGGGGTTCACTAAGTTGCTCAGGTTGGCCTCAAACTTGCAATTCACCTGCCTTAGCCTCCTGAGTTCCTGGGATTACAGGCATGCACCACTATGCCAGGTTTATGATTCCTCTTACTTTAGATCATTCAGAGGCACCATTACTTTCAAAATGAAGTCTACCTTCTCAATATAGCCCAGTAGGACCTGGTCCTTCCCTACTTCTCCAACTTCTCACTTTTCTCTCATCCTTGGTAACTCCACTGAAGTCCCACTTGTTTCCTCCAAACACCAAGTTCTTTCCTCTTCATAGTCTGGAAGACTCTTCCCTCAAACTCTCTACCTGGCCAACTCTGCTACTTGTTCAGAATTTAGCTCAAATACCCTGTGGATTCCCCTCCTCAACAATCTCTCTTAAATTGTACAGTTGTAGACTCTCACAGTTACCAGAATTTTTCGGAGGTTTTTGGATTCTACCAGGTAGTTGATGCTATTTGGCTTTTGCTGCTGTGCACAAGGCTATACTCATTTCATTCTTGCTTTGTGGGGGTCATAAATCACTTAAACTGGCCCCCCACCACACATGACCATCTATGAAACTGACTAGTAGTACACTGAGGAGAACTAATTGACATACTGTCCAAGCAATTATTCTTTTCTCTTTGATTGGATAGTATCAGGGTTTGCAAGCACAATTTCTAAGAGCAACTTAGAGGGCAGGTGATGTGAATTAGGGAGAAATCTGGAAAACATATTCCACCAGGACACAGCTTCTTTTCTTTTCTTTTTTATTTGGTACTGGGAATTGAACCCAGGGGCCCTTCAACCCTGACCTTCATCCAAGATCTTTTCGATTTTTATTTTGAGACAGGGTCTCACTAAGTTGCTTAGGGTCTTGCTAAGTTGCTGAGGCTGGCCTCAAATTTGGCAATCCTGCTTCAGCCTCCCAAGTTAGTGGAATTACAGGTGTGTATCATTGCCCTGTAGATTTGCCTCCTTTTCTAGGGAGGCCTGTATCCTTTTCTCTATTTGGACAGCTCAATTTTTTTTTTCTGGAAAGATTTCTCTGACTCCCTCAGGCAAAGCTATTCACTGTTTTCTCTGTACTCCTTTCTCGTAGTTAAGATACATAGCATATATAACTGGGCATGGTAGAGCATGCTTGTAATCCCAGCATCTTGAAAGGCTGAGGCAGAAGAATTGCAAATTCCAGTAAAGCTTGTGAAAGCAAGATCCTGACTCACAATAAGAAATAAAGGGGCTGGGGTTGTGGCTCAGTGGTAGAGCTCTTCCCTAGCATGTGTGAGGCACTGGGTTCAATTCTCAGCAACATATAAATAAATGAATAAAATAAAAGTCTATCAATATCTAAAAAAAAAAAAAAGAAAGAAAGAAAAAGGGCTGGGGAGGTAGTTCAGTGGTAAAGCACCCTTGGGTTCAATCCCCAGTAACAAAAAAGAAAAAAAAAATGTATTATCCCAAACGTAACATATTATCCCAAACAGCACTTTGGGCTTTTATCTTAGCATTTACTATACTGTATTGTAATTTTTTTTTTTATACTGGGTATTGAACCCAGGGGCACTTTACCACTGAACCACATTCCCAACCCTTTTTAATATTTTATTTAGAGACAGGCTCTTGCTGAGTTGCTCAGAGCCTCACTAAGTTGCTGAGGTTGCCTTTGTACTTGCCATCTTCCTGCCTCAGCCTCCCAAGCCGCTGGGATTATAGGCATGCACCACCATGCTAGGCTTGTATTGTAATTGTTATCAGGTAAGTTTTCAACCGATCACACAAACTTCACTTCCTTATACTCCTCCTTCAGTTCATCATTCCCTTGAGAATAGAGATATCTGTTTCCCCCAAAACTCCTGATTGTGAAAAAATTCGTACATACAGAAAATTTTAAATAAATGCCCATATACTTAACTTCCTATTTTTAGGAATTAATATTTTAATATATTTGTTTTGTTATTCTCTTAGCTATATGAAAGTTGCAGACATCATGACACTTTACCATTAAATATTTCAGCATAAACCTAAGAATTAGGAAAATACCATTTTATACCTAATTAATAACAATTCCTTAATATCATGTTACTCATCTCAAATTAAAATGTCCCCAATTGTCTTCAATTATCTTTTGTAGTTAGTTTTGTTTGATTTTCTATCAGCCTTCAGTCACTGTGTTGGGTTACTGTGTTTCTTATATTCTTTTAATTTGAAACAGTTGTTTCACTTTTAAAAAATTACAATAACTTCTGTAACTGATGAGGTCTATTATCTTAAAAAATGTCCCACATTCTGGAGTTGTCTGAATTTTCATAAAGTAGAAGTTAAACTAAATTAAGAAGTTAAACCTAATTTGACTAAATTTAGGATAAATACTTTTGGCAAAACTATTTCAAAGGAAATACTGGGAACTTTGTGTTGCATTGCATAAGGAGGCACATGATGTCAGGTTGGTCCATTCTTAATGAAGCTAAGTGTAATACTTTTTAAAAAAATATTTTTAATTGTAGATGGACATAATACCTCTATTTTATTTATTTGTAAATGATGTTGAGGATTGAACCCAGTGCCTTACATGTGCAAGGCAAGTCCTCTACCGCTCAGCCCCAGCCCCAGCCCCAGCCCAACCCCAGCCCAGCCCCAGCCCAGTAATTGGTTTAAATGATTCCAAATACTGTCTTTCAGAGGGGTGGGAGGGGTGGGAGGGATGGGGGGGAAGGAAAAAATAACAGAATAAATTGAACACTATTATCCTATGTAAAAGTGTGACTACACAAATGGTATGCCTTTACTTCATGTATAAACAGAGAAACAGTATGTATCCCATTTGTGTACAATAAAAATAAATTTAAAAAAATACTGTCTTTCCACTCATACACAGTCTTGCAACATACGAGTTATCTACAAAGCTATACTTAGATACCACATACAATCTTTCAGCTAATATTTTTATCATCTATTTAAAGGCTTATGTGTATTAGTGATTTTACTGGTGGTTGAAATATGGTGCTATTTCTAATTCTGTCATTTCTTCTGCATTTAGTAGCTGGCATTCTTCTGAAAAGAACATTGCCTCCAACTGGGGATGAACTAGAGTTCTTCCTTAAAACTTGATAAATGTTTAATCCTTTTCTCTGTACCATCAATTTTGAAAGTAAGATCTGGGGAAATAGTCACCTCCAGTTAGGGTTGTTTGGAGGGAAGGATGGGCAACTGTGGAGCTATCCTCAGTGAACTCTGACATTGATACTTTGGGAATTTCTCTCATTTTGTACAAACAATACTACATGTGCAAGTCCTTGTTATGTCACCCAGCTGGAAAATGCGTCATAGAAAACTGGTGCTAAAATTGCTGTCAGTAAAAACAGTCTAATCCCTGATTTAGGACCAGAAGTCTAGTGTTCCTGTGTGTGTGTGTGTGTGTGTGTGTGTGTGTGTGTTGTGTGTGTGTGTGTTTAAGTGGCATAACATCTGAGACCCTTTAAAGTTTACAGCTTAACACTTCATACTACCTCCCCAGCCCCTTTATTTGCTGTTCATCACATTAACATTTTTTAAGAGTTCAGAATAATTTTTTGGTAATTCCATTCTTCCTTTCCCATAAAAAAGCATACTATATATGCTCATTTGCACCTTGCTTTTCTACTTAGATCCCAGAAATTATGCTGAATCAATATACAGAGATCTTCCTTTCTCTCTTTTTATAGTTGCACAATACTTGATTGGTTGGATAGCCTGTATTTCCCCAGTACAAAGCACAAGGGTGTACCATAGGTACTCAGAAAATGTTATTTGCAGTGAATGATGAATCAGGAACAATTGAACTGAAGAGCAATGCGTGACCTGTACCAAGAATAATTTAGAGTCAGATAAACCTGGGACATAAATCCAGCTTTCCTGACCCTGAACACTTTGTCACAGGGGTGAAGTAAGTAAGCTATGAAAACCAAAGTACAAAGCTTTGAATCTACCACTTACTTGGTTGTATCTCCTTAGGAAGGCTACTAAACTACATGTGCTTTATTTTCCTCATCTATTAAAATGGTAATAATAAAAGCACCTACTTCACAAGGTTATTGTGAGGATAAATTAGTTAAATGTACAAATAATTGATTTTAAAAGTCTAGCACATAGTAAGAGTTCAACAAATGTTAACTATATATTAAAAAATTTCCATACTGTTTTTTCATTTGTAAGATAGTAAGACCCATCTAAAAGGGAGGGTGTTGAGGACTGAGTGAGACAATGTCTGTAAGGCACTTAGCATAGTGACTAGCACAAAGAAGCCATTAATAAATGGTACTTATCAAGACCAGCAGGCAGGGAAGGAGCATGTTACTGGGATCAGTACTATAAACTCCTTGAGCATTGGACTTTTTCTTGTTCACTAACTCAGGTGCCTGTCACACCAGCTATAGAGTTAGACAAATCTATTTAGATTCTAGTCATGACACTTCTGAGCTGTGCAATTTTGGACAAGTTACTTAACCTTTCTGATACATATTTTCCTTGATAAAAACACAGATAACAGTAGTACTTACCTCAGGGTTGTTATTAGAATTAAGTAAAATTAGAAGCTATTTGATTTTGCCTTTGATGATAAAAGAGTAAAGCAGATACCTGCCTGTGTATGTATATGTTATGAAATATTTTTTATGCAATATTTTTTACTTTGTCCCTGGATTGACTATAAGAATGTGACTTGCAAATCTCCAATTATAGAGAGGGTAATTGACCAAGGTTCCAGAGGCACTGAAATCCATTTGTACTAGGGCCATACCTTCCATGGGCTGAACCACTATGGCAGAAATATTAAGGCAGACCTATTCCCGGGAGATATGGGACTCCTCTGATGGTTGACTTCAGTTGCGGAAGCCCCAGTGACTTTGGGAAAACTTCCTCAGTCTACAAAGCAGACTAGGATGTTTCCACCCAGCCTTTCTCCTTCTTTCCTACACTAAGGGTCAGACTTGTACAACAATCTGACAACTCCTTCAACCTGTTCCAGCTCTGGGCCTAATTTCTCCAAAATTGGCATTTTTCCCTAATTAAATCATTGCACGATTAATCCCATCTTGGATTCTTCTAGGTACCAGACTACTATACCCTTCTTTGGAAAAGGAACACTTAAACATAATGAATACATGTTTTCTTTTTAAGTGCTGGAGTTCATGACGAGTATATTCATGTCCAGATATTATCTGAGTTTTATTTTGGAAAGAACCATTATAAAAAGTGTGATGCTCAGTCACTGGCTACTTCTGCTCCTTCTTGTCCACACACATTATCCCCAAAAATGTTGCAATTTACCTCTGTCTTGGTATCTACTTCCTAAAAGACAGGAACTGGCACAGCCTATCCAGAGGAGGAAAATTCACGAATCTGAATGTGTTCTGGAGGCTGGGGAGATAGCTCAGTCAGTAGAGTGCTTGCCTTGTAAGCACAAGGTCCTGGGTTCGATCCCCAGCACCCTCCCCCCCCAAAAAAAAAGAATATGCTGAATGTGTTCTGACTAGAACTCAGGAGAAAAGCAGGGGACAGGGTAGGTAAGGGGATGTTTACAGATGAGGTTATCAATTCTATTCCTTTCTTTGACCATTTCGCCTCCCAAACAGGACTTCTAATGTGCTTAAAGATCAATACATTGCCAGGTGCAGTGGCACATGCCTATAATCCCAGTGGCTTGGGAGGCTGAGATAGGAGGATCAAAAGTTCAAAGACAGCCTCAGCAAAAGTGAGATGCTAAGCAAATAGACCTGTCTCTAAATAAAATACAAAATAGGGCTGGAGATGTGACTCAGTTGTTGAGTGCCCCTGGTACCCCTCCCCACAAAAAAATCAATATATTCAAACATGAGAACTGAAATAAGCCAAACTAAGTTTTTCTAATTCACAAGCAAGAGTATCAGTGACAAAAAAGTGATTATGTAATTTAGTAAATTAGTGGTCATGATTGTATGCCATTCTGGGGTGTAGAGCAAAATCAAATGTGGAAACTTCCTATGCTATGCCTTGGTATAATTCTATTTTATTAAGCCCAGGCAATAAGGTTAAGGAAATGACTCTCACAACCAACTGCCAAATGAGTTTCATTACTCATCTTTATTGCTGCCACTCCAAATCATCCCTGAAACCCCTGAGGAAGGAAGACACGGGAGATAATACAAGTGGTAAAGTAGGAATTCTCTTTTACCCTTCATTATTGTCAGGAGCGGGTGGTCACTGGTGCAGACAACCAGTACCTCTGGCAGATAGCAGAGAACTTTATGGAGGAAACTATGCAATACAAAGACATCTCTATGTCCTATTTGCTGTCCCGTTTGCTTGAGAAGCTGGGGTGGGGATAATTTGGGGGTAGGATATTCTAGTCTGTAAGGTTGAATTAGATAAAATAATCATTGCAAAGTTTATCCATGGCCTGGATTCTGGTTCCCTGATTTCAGTCATAGTCCAGACAAACCTGACCTTGATGGTCATTCATACTGTGAAGCACATACAAGATATGCATATTTTATTGATCATTTTTGTAAAATAAAAAAGTCATACTTTCACAACCATTTTTAAAGTTATCTATAGAAAGGAACTTTATTTCTTGGTACATATTTTGCAAAATTTAAGAAGATATATATATATATATACATATATACACACACACACACACACACACACACACACACACACACATACATATAATGTGGTGTTCAGCCTGGGGAAATAGGAGTCTGACATCTAAAGACCAGGACTACTCCCCCAATATCCCACAGTGACATAGTCTCATTATATGTTATTGAATGAATGAAGTGGAAAAATTAGATATGTATTTAGGTCTAATTCCCAAGTCCATTTTCTTTTTACTTGGATTTGATATTCTCATAAGCTGTCCTTTCTGGATTCCATGCAAATTCTCTCTGAGAGGAATAAGTGCTAGTAAGTACTCATTTTTGTGCAAAGTACACATCCTCCTTAAAATACTAAATAACAATTGTAATAATCCACCAGTGGCAATATGCTTAGAATTTATTGTCACACAGAATCCCAGGAGGTGCAAAAAATCATTGAAATTATCAAGTCCAGGAAGTTTTCCAAACATGTTCAGATATCAGAGCTCCTAAAAGTCATAGTGCTCTCTGCAAAACATCACAGGTCACCAGGAGTTAACATCATATATAGACTAGCAATGATTTCATTAGCAGACACAGTATGGTGTAATGAGAAGGATCAGGCTTCAAAGTTTCAGAGATCTGACTTTTCCATTTACTAACTTGTGGCCTTGAATAAGTTAACTTTTATATGCCTCTGATCATTATTTGAAAAAATGGAGAAAGCAAATTCCCATCATAGGACTGCTAAGGATTACTTTTTATACATGTATGTATGTCATATTTGTACCTTAACAGATGCAAGGTCTATAATTCCTTGTTCAAAATGCTTAATGTTATATTTGTTTTAGAATTAAGAATTTTTTATTTAAAAATATACTATGGATCATATGTCATATAAACACTCCTAGTTGTGTCTGAGGCATTCCTTCATGTTTTATTTTTGTGCATTTGTACCAAATTTATTAAAAATATAGCTTGTTTTCAAACCATTTTGAGTCAAGTTGGAATTTGTGGATAGGGATTATAAACATGCATTTTTTAAAAGGTTTTTTTTCTTTTTAGTTGTAGATGGACACAATACCTTTATTTTTACTTATTTATTTTTATGTGGTACTTAGGATAGAACCCAGTGCCTCACATGTGCTAGGCAAGCACTCTACCACTGAACCACGATCCCAGCCCTGTAAACATGTATTATTATTTGAAGATAACATGACTACTAATGTCTTTGGTCTCCATAACTTGAGAAATTTTGTTTTGTATTTTGTGAGGCTAGGGATCAAACCCAGGGCCTTACATATGCTACGAAAGAACTGTATCATTGGACCACGTCCCCAGTCCCTGGTTTTTGTTTATTATTTTTGTTTTTGTTAGAGATATGTTCTCACTGTTTTTTCCCAGGCTTACCTTGAACTTGTAATCTTCATGCTTCAGCCTAACAAGTATCTGGAATTTACAAGCACCCACCACTATGCTCTGCTCTGGGCCTTGAATTTGGCAATCCTCCTCCCTTTGCCTCCTAGGATTACAGGTGTGTGCCACCATCCCAGGCTGTGATACAGTTCTTTCTTTCTTTCTTTCTTAATTTTTTTTTTTTTAGCTGTAGATGTACACAATACTATTGCTTTATTTTTAGGTATTTTTATGTGGTGCTGAGGATCGAACCCGGTGCCTTAAACGTGCCAGGCAAGTGCTCTACCACTAAGCTACAGCTACAGCCCCAGCCCCTGGGATACAGTTCTTGTTCAGAATTTCCCTGTGAGATGAGTCTGAGACTGGTCTTGGAATTCACATTCTTCCTTATTTTTACCTCGACTACCCTATATTGCTGCCATCTCTCCTCTCTTCCTAGGAACAAATCCTTCAATAAGTCACTTGAACCAGAATCCCTGTCTCAGGCTCTGTGTCTAGGGCCTCTAATTTAAGACATTTGGTTCCAGAAGTACCAAATGGAAGCAAACCCTAAGTGTAGGATTCCAGAGTTGAATCACACAAGGACTAGATAGCAATGTGGTGTATGAAGTGAATGTGGTGTATGCCAGGTAAATCCCAGGCGTAGATTTTCACTGTGGTGAGTTGTGGTGATATGGAGGTGGAAGGAAAGGGATTCTCAGTCTAGCTGGTGTAACGTCTCAGCATTTGAGAGATATATGGGAAATACTAACTATAAGGATTGTGGTAGTGAATGGCATGCTAAATGCCAAAACCGATGAAAGAAAATGATAGGCTCATATCAATTAATCAGTAATTTAAAGCAAAGAACCTCACTGATAGCTTTTAAAGAAAATCTCACCTCTTGCAGCTAGTTAATTACTAGGCAGAATTGTAAAGAGTGGAAGATTTTAGAAAAGGCTGAATTTTAGCATAGGCAAGTCTCCTCACAAAAGTTGGGTCTTAACAGGGAAGAAGCAGGACACTGAGATTGGGGGTGAAGATATGTAGGTAGATGTATTTAAGAAGCCTGAATTTCAAGATTATTTTGACTTTTCTGGGCTTAAACAGAAGTGACCCACTATCCCAGGTAGGAAGATAAATACCAACTTCTTTCCCATTTGTGGGTACCTTATAAAAAAACACAAGTTCTTCTCAGGATCTGTCTTGATCCTTCCTCCTGGCCATCAGATCTGTAACTGGGATCAAGTGCACAACTGGGCAAGTGCAGGATCTGCTATGGGGAAGGAGAGATAATATGCCCAAGTAGTTGTACAATCTGGTTTACACATATAGATGAGTGCCAGGAGAGTATGCCTAAGGGCTGGATAAATAAGAGTGAACTTTAAAGATGGGTAGGGAATGTTCATCAATATTGGGGTACTCTCAGGCTGGGGATATAGCTCAGTGGTAGAGGACTTGCCTAGCATACATATAACCCTGAGTTCAATTCCCAGTACTGGAAAAAAAAATGGGGCACTCTCCTGTGAAAGATTTAATAGGGAGGGCCCTAAGAGATGACTCAATATACACCTGGGGTGGCTTTGTGAAGCTTGAGAAGTTCACAGTCCACATCTGCATTAGGAGAGTATCACGACCCCTGGGAAACTATGGTGAAAGAAATCAAAGGGCTCAGATCAGATGGGGGTGGGGTGTAGAGCATGTGTTTAGCATGCTGGGTTCAATCTCTAGCACAAAACAAAACAAAAACCCACTCTGAGAATAGAACAATATGTAAGCCTGGAAAATCTACCAGAAGTTCGATCATGCTTTTCAGAATGGCTTGATGATAGACACAACATTTACCAACGCAGCAAGTGTGGGGGAAATGACAGCATCATTGATAATCTTGTAGTAGCTATCCTAAGTAAGGACTGATGGTAGGAGATGTTAGATTCCTTAGAAGCAATACGAATAAGATCTCAGCACAGCAGAAGCCAGGTGACAGCACTTAACCATGTGAAGAAAAGTAGACTGAATTTCAGAATGGTAGCCATGAGAGCCCAGCCTGTAAGAATTTTGAAGATGACTCAAAGAATATGGTGCTTTTATAATGGGATGGACTGCCCATTATATGTGACTTAAAGGGATTAAGAATGGATGAGAAGGGCTGGGGCTGTAGCTCAGTAGCAGAGTGCTTGCCTAGCATGTGTGAGGTACTGTGTTTGATCCTTAGCATCACATAAAAATACATCTACAATTACCAAAAAAAAAAAAAAAAGGATGAGAAGTCAGGTGAGATGGCGTACACCTGTAATCCCAGCAGTTCAGGAGGCTGAGGCAGGAGAATTGTGAGTTCAAAGTCAGCCTTTGCAATTTAGTAGGCCCTAAGCAACTTAGCAAGATCCTGTCTCAAAATAAAATATAAAAAGGGCTGAGGATGTAGCTCAGTGATTAAGCACTCTTGGGTTTAATCCTTGGCAACCGCCCCCCCCCCGCCGCAAAAAAAGGATGAGAAGACAAAATGACAAATATCATGATTCCACTTATATGGAGGAGTTAAAGTGGTCAAAAAAATGAAAAATGGAATGATGGTTGCCAAGGGCTGAGGAAGGGTAAAATAAGAAGTTGTTTAGTGGGATAGGGTTTCAGTTTTGTAAGATGATAAAGTTCTTGGAGATCTGTTGCACAACAAAGTCAACGTACTTAACACTACTGAACTATACACTTAAAAATGGTTAAGATGGGAAATTCTATGCTTTTTTTTTTAACCTCAATTTAAAAATTATTTTAGAAAAGCAAAAGAATGAGGAGAAGGCTGAGTTTAGTCACTACACTGGAAGTCACAAATCTTTGCCTGTTTTCAGACCCAGAAACCATCAATTGAAGGACAGGCCAGACTTCTATTTCAGAAGGACTCTGGTAAACCACAGCAAATATATGCAATAGTGATTCCCCTAATTCTTCTCCAAAGGAACCAATGGCTATTTACTCAGAAAACTCTACATTGGAGTAAGGAAATGATTCAGACTTTTCTAGGATTGTTGGACACAGGGTCCAAGTTAACACTAATACCTGGGACCTAACACATTAGCATGGCCCCCTTATTGGAATAGCAGTATATGTGGGTCAGGTAATAAATGGAGTCCTAGTCCAGGTCTGTCTTACCTACCCAGTTGTTCCTCCTGTTTCTGAATGTATAATTAAAATGATATACATAGAATTGGCAGAACACTCACATTAGTTTTTTTTTAATTTTTAGTTGTAGATGTACATAACACCTTCACTTTGTTTTAATGTGGTGCTGAGGATCGAACCCAGTGCCTCACATGTGCTAGGCAAGTTCTCTACCACTGAGTTACAACCCCAGCCCTCACATTAGTTTCTTGATCTGTAAACCAAGAGCTACTGTAGTAGTAAGAAAGGGCAAGTGGAAGCCCCTGAAACGGCTCCTTGACAATGGCTAAGGTAATACATAAAAATCTGTAACATTCTAGTGGGATAGCAGAGTTCAGCACCTCCCTCAAAACTTTAAAGACTGATGGTTTCTACCTTATTCTCATTTAATTCATCATCCTGGCTTCTGGAAAAACTTATGGATAATGGCAATGATGGCCAAACTAGATCAAGTAGTGGCTTCAATTATACCTGCTGTGCTAGATGTAATATCTTTCTAGAGATTAAAATATCTCAGTACATGATATGTAGCCTGTGATCTGGAAATGTATTCTTTTATACACCTATCTGGAAGGAGACTCTCACAGGATAGGTGATAATATACTTTCATGATCTTACCCTAATGTTAATGTTCATCTACTGTCTTCCATTTTGTAGTCCAGGGGACATGAACTGTTTGGCCATTTGCAGAACATCATGTCAGTTCAGTATATCAATATTATTATGTTACTTGGATCTGATATGAAGTAAGTAGTAAGTACTTTTACCTTTCTAAGGCACATGAATCTCAGGGTATGTGGGAGAAACTATACAAAAATTCAGAATCCTGCCACATCAGTCAAGTTTTTAGGGGTTCAATGATCTGGAGCATTCCAGGACATTCCTTCTAAAGTAAAAAACAAGCTATTGCATATTGTGCCTATTATCACTAAAAAAGAAGCACATTTGCCAGGCTTCTTTGGGTTTTAGAGATCACAATTTTTTTTCTCTTGGGAGTACTGCTATGATGCAGTTGTCAGTTAATACAGAACATTGTTGGCTTTGATTGGGTCTCTGAAAGATCAAGACCGAGGTATGAGCAATTCTGCTGCTTGGAGTGTATGACTTGACAGATTTTTATTGTATTTGAAGTACCTAGGGGTAGAGAATGATACTATGTAAAACCTCTAACCACCATCTGACTCCAATATTGGTTGTTCACAAATTGAATTCATTCACTTCTGAATTTAATTGATTCAGAGTTTACCTAATATGTGCTTACCATATACCAGTCTGTGCTTAATGCTGTAGACAAAAAGATGTGATAAAACCTATTCCCTGTTCCCAAAAAGCTCAGTTTAATTTTACTTTTACTATTTGCATGCTATTTAACTATTCTTTTTCTTCTCTTGGCATTAGCAAAAATTCAGGTGATATCAAAAGGGGGGTCCAAAAGAGAGGAAATTTGAGAACAATTCTGTTAACTAAAAATATGCTGCAAATTGGACTAAGGCCATAATATATCATTTGATTTGAACAGACCCTATTAGTCATGCTTTGACAATAAAAATTCGTTTACTCAATATCTACTAAATGCCACATATTTCATATGCATTACTTTCCCAATAATTCTGCTAAGTGATAACATCCCTCACTATCCAATAAGAGAACTGCAGTTCAGGAAGTTAAATAAATCACCCAGGAAATGTAAGGAGTGGTAGAGCTAAGATTTGAATGTAGGACCATTATGGCACCAAAATTCTTTGCTTTACCCTTAACATTCTACCTTCATGCTATTTCCCCTGTAGTCTGAAAATACCTTAATCTATTCCTACTCCTTCATCTAACATTAAATTCACTGATAAAAGCCCTCCAGAGACAATGAGCTCTTCAAAGCAGTCCTTTTCATTTATGATCAGGAACCACCCCACCCTTTCTTTGGTGCTGGGGATTGAAGCGTCACACATGCCAGGCAAGCAATCAACCACTGAGCTACATCTCCAGCCTAATCAGGAAATTCTTGTAAAGGACATTCAAATGTCTTCATTCTAGGATGATTAGTTGCAAGGAACATTCTCACAAGCTATCTTAACAAAGTGATGGTGGCTGAGGAAAGTGTTTTTAAGAGCACAGAAATCTCACTGGCAAGTTGGCAACCCAGGGTCAGAAGGACAGCTAGGCCTCATGGGACAGGAATTATGAAATAATTTTTTTAGGCTCTTCTCTCTCTAGTGTCTATTATTTCTGCTTCATTCTTACCAGCTTCCACTGTTTGCACACAGCCTAACATTAGTGCTATAGCCATATTCTACATGACCATTCAGTTCAAGGGTCCACCATCATCTGAATCAGTCTTTAAAATTCTTATTTATTTATTTTTTTTTACTATAAAATCCTTAGAAATAAATGAATTGGCCCAGCTTAGCCTATGGGCTGGATCTTGGGTCAATGTTCTGACCTTAGTCTGATTACTTATGACCTAGGTGAAGTCAATCCTGTGAACACGACTATTTAGGCTTCTATTTGGGGCAGGGAGTGCTAGGGCTCAAGACCAGGGCCTCAAACATGCTAAGTACATGCTATGCCACTGAACTACACCACTGCCCCTCTCTCAAGAAGGGTCTGCGAATATAAACCAACTTCAGAGGATATGTAAGCTGGGCTTAATACATTGTCTAGAAAACAATAGGGATGGGATGAAGACCCTTTTCTTCTTTGACACTTAAAAAGTCTAGCACATACCTCATCCTTATCATCTTTTATATTTTGAATACATTGCTAATTTCTATCAATATTAATACCATGGATGTAGAAATTGGCACCTAGCACTGGCATCTGTGACTTCTCAGAGCACCTACTCAAGGTCTCTCAACACTATGGCCTTGGGAATGACTTAATGCTGAGGTAAACCATATCCATAGTGTTTGAGATAGACACATTTACCTACAGATGACTGATCTCAACATGGGGTCTCCAGAGGCAGGCCACCAGTTTTTTTATTGTAGTAAAATATACATAAAATTTGCCATTGAAACATCTTTTTAATATATACTTCAGTGACAATAACTCACATTGTTGTATAGTTATCACTATTTGTCTTCTGAACTTTTTCATAACCTAAACTGAAATTATACTCACTAAACAATAACTCCCCATTCATCTCTTCTTCCCCTAGTAACTGTCACTATGAATTTGATCTAAAATACCTCATGCAAGTGGAATCATATATTTGTCCTTGTATGTCTTATTTCACTTAATATCCTCAAGATTCATCCATGTTGTAGCATGTTAGAATTTTCTTCCTTTTAAAGGCTGAATAATATTCCTTTGCATATACATACCACACACTGTTTATCCATCCACCCATCAATGGACACCTGGGTTGCTTCAATCTTTTGTGAATAGTGCTATTGTGAATAGTGCTGCTATGAATATTTGTGTGCAAATACTTATTCAAATTCTTGCTTTCAGTTCTTCTGGATATATACCTAGAGGTGGAGTTGCTGTATCGTATGGTAATTCTACATTTAGTTTTTGAGGAATCTCCATACTGTCTTCCACAGTGGGTATGCCATTTTATATCCTACTAGATGTTACAAGCATTCCTCTTTACATCCTTACCAACACTTACTTTTTAAAGAATCACCTAATAGGTGTGAAGTGCTTCTTGTGGTGTTTGTTGGTGTTTTTTTTTTTTTTTTTGGTATCAGGGAATGAACTCAGGGGCACTTAACCACTGAGGGTCTCAGTGAGTTGCTTAGGGCCTAAGTTGCTGAGGCTGGCTTTGAACTTGCTATCCTCCTGCCTCAGCCTCCCAAGCCACTGGGATTGTAGGCGTGTGCCACTGTGCCTGGCCCTTATCATGGTTTTGATTTGCATTTCCCTAAAGATTAGTGATAGCTATTGGCTATTTGTATATCTTCTGCACAAGTCCTTTATCCATTTTTAAGTTGGGTCTTGCTGTTGTTGAGTTGTAGATCTTTGTATGTTCTGAATATTCATGCCTTATCAGATATTTTTAAATATTTTCTCCCATTCTGTGGTATGTTTTCTCTCATTTTGGTACCAGGGATTGAGTGAGGGGCACTTTACCACTGAGCTACATCTCCTGTCCATTTTTTTTTTTTTTTTTAAGTTTGAGTTCTCTCTCTCTTTCTCTTTGTTAGTGTGGCTAAGGGTTTATCAATTTTGTTTATTTTTTCAAAGAACCAACTTTTTATTTTGTCAATTATTTTGATTCTTTTGTTTCAATTTCATTGATTTCAGCTCTGCTTTTAACTATTTCCTGTCTTCTACTACTTTTGGTGTTGCTCTGTTCTTTTTCTAGGGTTTTGAGCTGTAGTGTTAGGTCGTTTATTTGTTGATTTTTTCTTCTTTTATTGAATGCGCTCCATGAAATAAATTTTCCTCTAAGTACTGCCTTCGTAGTGTCCCAGAGATTTTGATATGATGTATATTTGTTCTCGTTTACCTCTAAGAATTTTTAAATTTCCCCCGATGTCTTGTTATCCATTCATCATTCAATAGCATATTATTTAATCTCCAGGTGTTGGAGTAGTTTGTTTTTTATTGTCATTTATTCCTAATTTCAAACCATTATGATCTGATAGAATACAAGGTAGTATGTCTATCTTCTTGTATTTGCTAGCAGTAGCATTGTGGCATAATATATGGTCTATTTTAGAGAAGGATCCATGTGCTGCTGAGAAGTGTATTCACTCTTTGTTGGATGGTATATTCTATATATGTCTGTTAAGTCTAAATTATTGTTATTGAGATCTATGATTTCTTTGTTCAATTTTTGTTTAGAGGATCTGTCCAGTGGGGAGAGAGGTGTGTTAAAGTCACCTAGTATTATTGTGTTGTGGTCTATTTGATTCCTGGAATTGAGAAGGATTTGTTTGACGTTCATGGATGAGTCACTGTTTGGGGCATAGATATTTATGATTGTTATGTCTTGCTGATTTATGCTTCCCTTAAGCAGTATGAAATGTCCTTTATCCCTTCTAATTTTGGCTTGAAGTCCACATTATCTGATACAAGGATGGATACTCCGGCTTTTTTTGCTATGTCCATGTGCATGGTATGTTTTTTCCCATCCTTTCACCTTTAGTCTGTGGGTATCTCTTTTTGAGATGAGTCTCTTGCAGGCAGCATATTGTTGGATCTTTCTTTTTAATCCAATCTGCCAGTCTGTGTCTTTTGATTGATGAGTTCAGGCCATTAACATTCATGGTTATTATTGAGATGAGACAGGGTCTAAAGTCACCTGGGCTAGCTTTGAGTGGGCAATCCTCTGACCTCATCTCCTGAGTAGTTAGGATTACAGGTATGTGCCATACTGCCCTCTGATGCTGTTCTTTGAGGTAAAAAAAATTAATTTTGATGTAATACAATTTATCTTTTTTTGTCATCTGTGCTTTTGGTAGAGTATCCAAGCAATCATTTCCAAATTCGTCATGAAGCTTTCCTGTTTTCTTCCAAGACTTTGGTTTTAGCTCCTACATTTAGGTGTTTGATCCATTTTAAATTAATGTGTTTGAGATTTAATTCTAATATTGAAATACAAAAAAATGTTTTTATTCAATTAAAAAATGTGTTTGGTTTAAGTCAACAATCTGACTTCATCCTTTTTCATGTAAATAGTTTTCCTAGTGTTATCATTTCCCAGCATAGATACTGGGAAAAAAGGTTATCTAACCTATTGCATTGTTGTGGCATCCTTGTTGAAAATCATTTGACCCTATATGTGAGGGTTTATTTCTGGGTTCTTTGTTATTTCATTGCTCTACATGTCTTTATGTAAGTACCATGCTGTTTTGATTTCTGCTGCTCTAAATTATGTAAACAAGTTTTGAAATCAGGAAGCATATCCTCCAATTTTCTCTGTGGGTAGTATTGACCTTAATAGTATTAATACTATTAGGTCTTCCAATCCATGAACACAGATGTCTTTCCATTTATTTTTCAATTTTTTTTCCAGCAATATTGTCTTCAGTGTACAAGTATTTTACTCCTTGGTTAAATTTATTTCTATGTATTTTATTTGTTTTAATGCTACCGTAAATGGAATTGTTTCCTTAATTTCCTCTTTGGATTGTTCATTGTTAACATATAAAAAGTGCAATTGATTTCTGCAGATTGATTTTGCATCTCATAACTTGGTTGAATTTACTAGTTTAAGAGTTTTTATGCAGAGCAGTTCATTTTTTCTTTTGCTTTTGAGTAGTTTGATTTTAAAATACAGAAAAATTGTGGTCTGGATAAGTGATGAATTCATCACTACAATGTTCAATTCATGGAATTTTTCTTTGACAAGGTATGCCTAAAAGATGGCAAAATTTACAAAAAATTAGTCAAGATCAAAACATGGAAACTAAGGATTTTTGTCCGAATACTGTCATCAAAGATCCTGTGTGAAAGAGCACATATTTGGTAGGCTTGAGACCCTAGGTTTTATCTCCAGTACCTGGGGGTATCCTGTTCTAAGTATACACACACACACACACACACACACACAAATCCAATGATTAACTTTATAAATATAAAGCTCTTTATGCAAAAATTGTGAATCCTCCCTGCCACCCTCCCAAAAGTACTGTATCCATCTACAACTTAAAAAGGGGGGGTGTGTGGCTTAGTGGTAAAGTACCCATGTTCAATTCCCAGTATTAAAAAAAAAAAAAATTAAAAAAAAAAATTAAAAAAAAAAAGAGTTGTACACTGCAACAGTCCTGCTTAAGAGGTTATAGGTAGGTAGTGGAGTTGATTTCTATCTCAAAAACTGTTTTTTCCCTGCCATCACATTCTCTTGTCTTTCTTTTCTTTTTTCTTTTTTTCTTTTTGTACCAGGGATTGAACCCAGGGGTGCTTAACCACTAACCCACATCCCCAGTCTTTTATTTTATTTAGACAGAATCTCACTGAGTTGCTGAGGGCTTCACTAATTGCTGAGGTTGGCTTTGAACTGGAAGTCCTCCAACTCAGCCTCCCAAGCTGCTGGGATTACAGGTGTGTGCCACAGCACCCAGCATAATATCTTAATATCTTACTTATGTAACATACTCAGGGCTAAACATTGACTTAAAACAAAGAAACAAATCAAACACATCCCACATGGGTTTTTCACAAAAACCATGTAGGCTTCTTAAAATGAATTTAACAGAATTCTTTAAGTACTAGTTATTTAACAACAAATAGAAGTACTTGCTGTATTCTTAAAACCAATACTTAATAGGGGAAATAACAAAAAATATAAAGGACCAACCATTCATTTTGGGCTTCCCTAAAATAGACGAGAGGCTTTACAAAAAAAGCCCTTAAAGACAAGCCATAAAAATTAAGATCATAAATCAATTTTCTATAGACAGTTCCTGAATTATCCCAAAAATTTAAGGCCAATTTCCCTAGAAAACATTTCTATAGTTATCCTGGCAAAAAATATTCAACTTTATAAAAGCATACATTTAGCTATATGTGTGAGTGTGTGTGTGTGTATCATGTTTATACCAAGAATCCTAAAATTTACTTAAGTTTCATCCATACTGTTATTCTTAAATTCTATGCCTACAAACTCTGAAAGCAGAAACATTTTTGGGCATTGAGAATTTCAATATGCTTTGTCCAGGAAAGGGAAAGGCATGAAAATACAAAACAAAAAAATACTGACTCATTGTACACAAGAGGGACCAGTCATTAAGAATTGCTGTTGGGCTGGGGAGATAGCTCAGCTGGTAGAGTGCTTGCCTCGCAAGCACAAGGCCCTGAGTTCGATCCCCAGTATCGCAAAAAAAAGAAAAAAAAAAAAAAAAAAAAAAAGAATTGCTGTCAATAGGATAAAAAGGAATACAGACCAGACCAGAGATCCTCTGATGAGCAAGTAAATATGAACCAAATGGAAAAAGAGGGAGATTGTTCAGTTTTATGAGTACTGATGAATATATCTCTGAACAGATTCCCTCCTAGAGAATTTTCAGAGATTCACAAAACTGCAAAAGTAGAAGAAACTTTACATTTAGAAACATTTCATTCGATTGATGAATTGCAGAGTATTTCAGTGGACAGGTCACATAATTAACGAAAGTTTGGCCCAGAACTCCTGACTTCTAGATGTCTTCCCTATTTTTTCATTTGCTATATAGCTTGTCTTATTATCTGTCCGTATCAAGTGGTCCCCCTAACTCTCTCTGCTCCACAATATGCTTATTTGGGGCAATTAGAGAGCAGAATTCTCAACTCTGTAGATCACGTGTAGCTACTGACTTAACAATGGATGAGACATTATTTCAAGTGATGGCTTCAGTACATTTAATTTGGGAGTAGAGAAGAAATACAAAAGAAGAAAATTATGTAGACAACAATAAGAGAGGCACATTTGGAAATATTCTCCTCCTTTATACTGTTATTTTATTTTGTTAAGTCCATATATTATATAAAAACATAACAGGAAAAAAATCAACAAATTTATAAAATAAATTGAGGTGTCTGGATGAAGAAAACACAAGAGTTTTGCCTTCATGTCTATTGATCTGTCAATATATTGTTGGTTTTGCACTTTAGATATCAAATAAAGATCTCTAACATGGAACAAAAATTGGTATGCTGCAAGGTTAAGCTGTAATTAGTTTGGTGATGGGCCAGGAAATAACAAATTTTCTAAATCTTATCTTAAAATATTGACTATCAAATGCTGATATGCAAAATGCAAGCTTTTATCAGACAGCAAGAGGGGAACTTGAGTGAATGAATGCAACTTACCTCCAAGTCCTCTGAAAGGAGGTAAAAAAATAAATACTGTTTATCAGTGTTCCCCCCAAAGCATTATTCTAAGCATGCAGGAGGGTGTTCTGAGCAGCTACAATAAGATCAAACCCAGAGGTAGGTTCAAGGCCAAGAGTGGAGAGCAGTTGAAGGAATTCTCCCTGGGCCCATACCATTTCTCAGAATGCCCATTTGTGCTGGGGGATGAAGTCCATGGCCTATTTTCTTCTCATTCGAAAGGACATTCCCATTTCAACCTTGCTGGAAAAAAAAAAAAGCTTTCTTGCACCTGCTATTGAGAACAGTTAGGATTCAGGATAAGGCTGGCAGAAAATTATTTAGCAAGCACATGCTGGCTATTCCAGTTTGAAATCTATCGAATTATAAATTCGAGAGAAAATAAAAAGGTGAAGATGGAGCTGTTATTCCTCAAGATGAGAGAACAAAACCTTAGAAAAAGAGGGATTAGGCACTCAACTCTACATGGAGAACCTCCTTCTCGAGCTACGTAGAATATAAGGAAAAGTATTACCAAAGGTTGAATAGAACATTTAAAGAGCAAAAGGAGAAGGGGAAAAAAGCAGTGTTGAAGAAAGCCAGTAAAAGAAATTCTTTTGGGTCTGGCTAGGTAAGTGAATCTACAGCAATCGCACCAAAGATATGCAGTAGTATTCCAGCATGAAGCTGGTGGCAAAAAAATCTCAAAACATTTTAAACCCAGAGAAATATATGAAAAATATGACTGTTAACCAAACAAGTTAAAACCAAACCTCCAAATGTAAAAAAACTTCTTCAGATCTGAAATCAAAGAATTCACTTTTCATTAATTCTGTGCATTATTAGAAAAAAAAGGTAACAAATGTAAAGAATTGTTTTATTTCTACTGGGGGAAGGAAAAGGATAAATAGAACTGTTTTTCCAATTTGCTCTCCACTGTATACACACATACTCACACGCATACATATACATACATACATCAAAAATACCCCCCAAAAACAAAACAAAAAAAACAAGAAGTAAAAACCAAAACACCCTCAAACTGCACCAATACTTCATATTTTGACCAAAAGAATAGATCCTGGGAAGAAGTGCAAAATGCAAAATCAAATGACCGAAAAATGCTGAACAAACAGCATTATTAATATACAAAATATTTATATTACTGAACTAGTAACAGGTGATGTTCTCTGTGTCTGTAAAACTTTGGAACCACATAGCTGATTTATTAAATCTAGTCCATGCCAGCTTCAAAATACCAAAAAAAAATTTTAGTTAGCTTCATTCTTTGATGCTTCATCAAAATTTTCTACGAGATCTGGAAAAAACAAAAAAAACCAAATGAGTCAAAGGGGAAACAAAAGGAAAAAGAAGTAAATGGAATATCTAACTTCTAAGTTAAATAAAATAAAATTGATCCAAGTACAATTAGCCTAAAAACATAAAACAGGCAGAAATGAACTCATGACATTTCTCTAATAATGATTCATTTATCTGTTTAAAACAGTAATCTTAAGGAAATATATTCTCCTTTTTTTTTTTTTTTGGTCTTAGCAAACTACTAAGGTGAGTAGTGTTTTCATAGGTCATTTATAATTACCACATTAACTATGCAGATTTATAATCACAGTGATTTCAATTTAATAAATTCAGTTAGCAGAGCTTTCTGTGACAATTTCTAAGTTCTACAGGAGGGTGCTTTTATTCTTTTTCATTAGAGTCTATGCACATCACTGTGATCACTTTAAATTCAGAGATTACAATCAACAAAATCTTCAAAGCCATCTTGTCAATAAAATGGATAAACAGGATATTGCATGTCTTAAGACCAAAGAAATGTCACTTACCTGGAACATCGTCATCCTCTTCATCAATGTCTTCTGGTTTTGGTGCTTTACTGTCCAACACTACAAAAAGTTTATTTTAATATTAGTCATTAAGAACAAAGACCTTTACAGAACACTTATAATGTTTATCCTTTTTTTGTTTTTTATTTTTTTGGGGTGCTGGGGATCAAACCCAGGGCCCTGTGCTTGCAAGGCAAGCACTCTACCTACTGAGCTATCTCCCCAGCCCCTATTCTTTTTTTTTTTTCAAGTCTAAATTTCATATGATTGCTCAGAAAAAGATTAAACATTGTCAATCTAAAATCTACTCATGCTAGGTGTGGTGGTACATGCCTGTAATTTCAGCAACTCAGAAAACTGACATAGATGGACTGCAATTTTGAGGATAGCTTCAGCAACTTAGTGAGACCCTGTCTCAAAATAAAAAATGAAAAGGGCTAGTGACAAAGCTCAGTGCTAGGGTGGGGGTTGTTGGGGTGCCTGGGGGTTCAATCCTGAGTACTGGAAAAAAAAAACACTTTTTTTTTTGCTTAAGTAACATTAAAATCAATAAAACTTTAAGAATTAGATATACTCTAAATACAACTGGCAATTTCAATGTGCAGCAAAGAAAAATTTATATTCAGATTGGAATAATTCAGATATGAATAAAAATAAAAATAAATTATAGTAAGTCACAGTGGCCATATTCTCCAAATAAAAATTAATATTAAAAAATTTTCCAAAAACTTACTAGAAAGTAGTTTCTAGCTATGTAGTATGTACTCGTGTACACAGTTCTTTGATTTTTAGGGATAACAAGACACATTTGAAATCTAGACTATCTTGGAAATACAGAATTTAAGGTAACCATTTCTATCAACAACATTGTCTGAATACTCTATATACCACACTACATTAATTATTAAAGAAACAAACTCAAAATTTGATGAAACATACAAATGATGTTATAAAAAGTCAAATAATCACATACTGAGGCAAATCCTCTCAGTTAAAGATGAGATACCATTTACATTATTAGTTGTTTCCTTAATTAAGGTGGAGAATGAAAGTAGTACTAAACTGAAATACCTACCTTGCCGTGGGAACTGTTCAGCTAACTTTCTAAGACTTGTTAAGCTGTCGGCACCAAGCTGACTTAATATTCCAGGAAGCATTTCTGTGATTGGTTTGGCTTCTGCATGACCAGTAATTGCGAAGGTATTAGCAGACAGGGAAGCTTGGACTTTGGGATTGTTGAAATGAATAACTGTCCCATCATCTTTAATCATGTTCACCTGCATGACCACAGGAAATAAATGTATTTCATATGCTAATACAACTAAAACAATATCTTTTAAAAAAGCATTTTATCCAATTATGATTTTGTACTTAGTAGGTATGCAATCTCAAGGTGTAACTAGTTAAATAGCGAATGTGAATGAAGAAAGACCCAAGCAATAAAGTACAATGATATGGATGGTGCAAGTTGCAAGTATGGTCAAGAAATAGTCATTTTATGGGCTGAGGTTGTGGCTCAGTGGTAGAGTGCTTGCCTAGCATGTGTGAAGTACTGGGTTCGATTCTCAGCACCACATATAAATAAATGAATAAAATAAAGGTCTATCATTTTATTATAGAGTCTAGATTTCAAATTCAGATTTCTATGAGAAGAAAGCTCCTGCCTATCATTAAAAAAAAATGAAATTATCAACCAAAAACCAGCTTCTTAGTGAAACCCTTTATCTTTCTCAATTTACATTATTAAACACAGTTTGTGTAATTACCACAAGATGAGACAACATCTTACTTAGGAGACAGATTGTAAATGGGAGACAGCATATAGTAAAAACAAACACTCAAAATTCACCAAAAAAAAACCCCACTCTAAAATTTAATCAACAGGTGTTTCACTCTTTTGAATGCTTAGTAAACTTATTAAAATTTCAACTTGTCAGGATACAAAATCAATATACAAAAATCAATAGCTTTATATAACAATGGATTCACTGAAAAAGAAAATCTCATTCACAATAGCCCCCCCCCAAAAAAAAAGAGAGAGAAAAAAGAAAAGCTAGGAATAAATCTAACCAAGGAGAAGATCTCTACATTAAAAAAATTATAGACACTGAAGAAAGGTTTAAAAAAAAAAAAAAAAACCAAAAAAAAAAAAAACCACTAGGAGATGGAAAGACTTCCCATGTTCATGGATAGGCAGAATAAATATTGTTAAAATGGCCATATCACCAAAAATGATATACAGATTCAATGTAATACAATTCCCATCAAAATACCAATGGTACTTTTCACAGAACTAGAAAATTCATTTGGAAGAATAAAAAGACTCAGAATAGCCAAAGCAATTCTAAGGGGGGAAAAAAGAAAAACAAAGCAAGGCTGGAGGATCACAATACTCAACTTCAAATTATACTACAGATATAGTAACAAAAACTGCATGGTACTGGCGTGAAAACAAGACACACAGACCAATGAAACAGAATAGAAGACAGAGAAAAACCCACACAGAAACAGTCATTGAATCTGACAAAGTTGCCAAAAATGTACATTGCAGAAAAGATAAGTCTTAGCAAATGATGCTGGGAAAGCTAGTTATCCATATGTACAACAATGAGACTAGATTCCTATCTTGCACTCTGAACAAAGGTCAAATCAAAATGGATCAAAGCGGCTGAGGTTGTAGTTCAGTGGTAAAGTGCTTGCCTAGCATGCATGAAGTACTGGGTTTGGTTCTCAGCACCACATATAAATAAATAAATTAAAGGTTCATCAACAACTAAAAAAAAATATTAAAAAAAAAAAAAGAAAAGAAAAAAGGATCAAAGGCCTAGGAATTAGATCACAAACTTTGCAACTGCTGGAAGAAAATGTAGGGTCAATACTCAACATAAAGGCACAGGCAATGACTTTCTCAATAGGACTCCTAAATCTCAGGGAATAATACCAAGAGTTAATAAAAGTGATGGTATCAAATTAAAAAGCTTTAGCACATTAAAGGAAACAAGAATACTAAGATAACCTACAAAATTTAAGGAAATCTTTGCTAGTTATTCTTTTGACAGAGGGTTAATACTCAGAATATATAAAGAACTCAAAACTTGCCAGGCCCGGTGGCGAACGCCAGTAATCCCAGGAGTTAGGGAGGCTGAGGCAGGAGGATCACAAGTTCAATTGAAGCCAGCCTCAGCAAAACTGAGGTGCTAAGCAACTCAGTGAGACCCTACCTCTAAATAAAATACAAAATAGGGCTGGGGATGTGGTTCAGTGGTGGAGTGCCCCCAAGTTCAATCCCTGGTACCCAAAAAACAAAAACAGAAACAAAATAGCAATAACCCAATCAACAAATGGGAAAATGAACCAAACAGAAACATCCCAAAAGAAATACAAATGGCCAATATATACATGAAAAAAAATGTTCAACATCTTCCACAATTATGGAAATCCAAATCAAAACTTTACTGAGAGTTCACTTCATTCCAGTTAAAATGGCACTCATCAAGATCACAAATAATATTGCTGGAGAAGAAGTAGGGGGAAAGGAACATTTTCACACTGTTGGTGGGACTGTAAATTATATAACCATTATAGAAATCAGTATGGACATTCCTCAAAAGACTAGGAAAGGAACCATCAAATGATCCAGCTATACCACCCCTCAGTATTTATCCTAAAGGATTAAAGTCAGCATACTATACATGCATACCCATGTTTACAGCAGCACAATAGCTAAACTATAGAACAACCTAGGTGTCCATCAGTGGTAGAATGGAGATACACACACACACACACACACACACACACACACACACACACAACAGAGCTTTATTAAGTCATAAAGAATGAAACTATGTCATGGAAGGAAAATGGATGGAACTTGAGAACATTAAATGAAATAAGCAAAACTCAGAAAGTCAAGGATTGTGTTTTTCTTCTATGTGGAAGCTTGAGAGGAAAAAGGTACAAAAAAGGCAGGGGTTCTCATTAAAATAGAAGGAAAACCAGAGTATCCGAGGAAAGGGACTAGGGATAGGAAAGAAGGTAGAGAAAGGGGAAATACTGGGGAATGATATTAACCAAATTATATTGTTATATCATGTACATGTACAAATATGTAACAATGAATTCCACTATTTTGTGTAATTACAATGCACTAATAAAAAATACAGAAAAATGTTTTGACCTGTTTTTATTATATATTTTTTATAGGGGATTTTGTCAGTTACTCTAATTCTCTTTTAAAATTAGAGAGGGGGTCCTACTCTGTTGGATTTAGGTGATCCTCCTGCCTCAGCATCCCACACAGTTGGGACTATAGGTAGGTGCTACTGTATCTCACTAGTTCCATTTTTTTTTTTTTTTTTCTTGCAGGACTGGAGACTGAACCTAGGACCTTGCACATTCTAGGCAAGTACTGTACCACTGAGCTACAACCAAGCTTTATTTATTTTATTTAAAAAAATTTTTTTTAGGGATGGGGATATGATTCAGTGGTAAAAGTGCTTGCCTAACATGTATGAGGCCCCGAGTTCAATCCCCAGCACCACCACCAAAAAAAAAAAAAAAAAAAAAAAAAAAAAAAAAAAAAAAAAATTTAAAGCAGAGCCATACTTGGTTGCTGAAGCTGGCCTCAAATTTGTGATCCTCTTGCTTCAGTCTCCCAAGTAGCTCGAATTATAAGTTATGCAACCCATACCCAACTAGTTCCTCTAATTTTATATATATATATATATATATATATATATATATATATATATATATATGAGTTGTAGGTGGACACAATACTTTTTTTTTTTTTTTAATTTGTTTTTATATGTGGTGCTAAGGATTGAATCTAGTGCCTTGCACGTGCTAGGTAAGTGCTCTACCACTGAGCCACAAGCCCAGCCCCTCTAATTCTTTTTTTGTCGTTGTTGTTCTTCTCATTTCTTTTTCTCTTTGTGGTATTGGGGAATGAACCCAGGAACTCACACTTGCTAGGCAAGCACTCTACCACTGAGCTACATCCCCAGCCCTAGTTCCTCTAATTCTTAAATGTAGCTTCTCAACAACCTTCGATGACCTTTGTAAACCCTCCCACCCATCTGCCTACCTGAACATCCTTTATCAACGACTGGGAAACCTTTAAAATCATTCTGACATTATTTCTGTGGCTTTTACCAGTATGAACTGATAATTTCAAATTTTATTTATTCTGCTTATTCTCTGGGACTTAGCTGAAATAGAAGGCTGAATATGTGCTACTTGAATTACTGTTTTTCTATCTTGCTAGTACTTTCTGTTTTTTTTTTTTTTGGTAGAGTCAAATCTATATAAGGTTAATGTGTAAATAATGTGATTCCACCATGTAGATGATTCCACTGGTAAGTTACCTTGGTGGTAACATGCTTATTATATAAAAATTTAAGGAGAGTTAACTCTTGGCTACTTTGGAAGCATTTCATGATCCATCCAAAAACTGCCCTTGTCATAATCAAGAAGAGATGCTGTGGTGTTCTCCATGATCAGTGAGAAGAGGGTTTTTCTTCCTCAGAGGTGACCACCACCACTGATAGCATCAGAAAAGAAGGGGAAGAAAAGGGCTTCTATATTTCAGGCAAGACCTGGAACACAGAGAAAATAAAGGCAAATCCCTGGAAAATTATACCTAAATCTCACAAATAATTTTCCAATTTTTTTCTAACAGAAATTGTTATTTCATTTTTGTACCCTTCCATCTTAGTACTGTATTTAAAGTTTTACCGAGTATACAATACATAGCAAGCATTCAATCCTGCTGTTCTAAACAAATGATATCATGACATAATTTATATTTACTTTAGAAAAAATTAATTACATAATTCTGAAGATGACTTTAGTATTGGTAGAAAACTCAAATGTTCAAGTGGCTGAAAATCTGGGAGGTTTAAGAAAGAAATGACATAGTAGACGTGAAATGTGATGTTAATCTAGATCCATCTTAGAATCACGTAATTTTAATATGGTAGGACTTTATTTTCCAAATCACACCCTGATCATATGGTTTAATAAACAGTTTCTACAATACTTCCAGGTGTAAAGAGTCTCAAAAACTGGAAAGTTGGGGCTGGGGTTGTAGCTCAGTGGTAGTCTGCTTGCCTAGCACCTATGAGGCACTGGGCTCAATCCTCAGCACCACATAAAAATAAATAAAATAAAGGTATTATGTCCATCTACAACTAAAAATATATTTTTTTAAAAACGGAAGTTCAGATTTTTTTTATTTACAGACATAAGAGTCACAGGGCATTTGAAATCATTGTTCAAAAAAATTCAGGCTATATGTATTTGTTGAACTTTGAGGTCTTCCAGTTCCAATATTTTATATTAAACAAATAAATACTGAAGATGAGCTCTTGATTAAGCAACATACCTAAGAATAAATAGCTGTTTAATTGCAAACTGAGTATTTGAATGGAACCCGGGTTTCTCTGTTTGCTGTTTAGTTTCCTTCCTACTGTGTCATTCTCATGCTTAAAACATTTATTTGCTTATAAAGTTATTTCCATGGCTCCATGTAAGCTTATCGGAGAATTATTTATCTCAGAATATAGGCTAAATGGAGACAAAAGAACAACAGCACAGATTAATGGATAATATCTCTCTGGCTACTTAAGAAGATAATATAAGTTCAAAAACATTCACCAGGTGCAGTGGCACACGCCTGTAATCCCAGCAACTTGGGAGGCTGAGGCAGGAGGATGGAGAGTTCAAAAACAGCCTCAGCAATTTAGCAAGGCACTAAGAAACTCAGTGAGACCCTGTCTCTAATAAAATACAACCCCCCACAAACAACAACAACAACAAAAATGATACATTCATAAATTTTCCTTCTGTCCAAGCTTCTCTTCCAAAGGCTGAAATCTCTTCCAGAGATCTGTCTTTCTAGTTTGAAATACATTGTTTGAGTTTAGTGTGAAAACTAAGATAAATTCTATTTTCATACTGTTAAATAGAAGTACATTTATATTCATGATTGTTTTCAGTGTGGTGGTATAAAAGATGAACAGAAAGATCCAGAAAGGGGTGGAGAATTAATTTTAGAATACAGAGAGTGAAATAGTAGAAGTTAAAAAGGACAGAATATTTTATTTCTAACATTCCTTCCTTTCCTCCTGCTGAGCAAAAGACATGGTTACATAAGGCTCCTGGGCGCAAGTTTTAAGAAACTATCAAATGATAATTGTTTCACTAAGCAGGATCAGTTAGATATCTCCCTTGCCCTTTTAGGTAAAATAGGGATAAGGAGCTTGTTAAATTCACAAAGCAAATTGTTATGCATTGCATAGAGAGAATTCATTTCTTCCAGCAATTTTATACTCTTTGGTTTAAGAAAGTTATACAATCTATATACAGAATAAGAGCAAAGGGCAGACAAGAGAACAAAGACCACTGAACTAGCCACTATACCAGTACTTAGGTCATTTTTCAACCCCAAATCCCCTTTATGTCAAAATATTTGTGTGCACTTTCCCCACTCAAAGAAAGTCAAAGGTAAAGGGTGCTATATGAGCTACAGATAAAGAGACATTTTGAGATCTCAGTTCAAAAGAGGATGACCTTGCTTTTATTTTCTGCTCTAATACTATGGGCATGTCTTGTAGTTAAACAGAAAACATTTTGTCTAGTTCATTTTCAGATACTGCTTTCATTATTTGCAAGAACCAGTTCCTGCTTCTCCCCCTTGCAAATTCCCAGATGCTTCTTTCTCTGAAAAATTATTTATGCACCTTACTGTACTTCATGGGTATTGCTACTACATAGAATTGTCTTGTAGTATAATTGTTTGCAAATCTTTAACCCTACTGGAAGGTAAACTCCCGGGATCAGAGACCAAGTCTACAGACATAGTACTCTTTCAAGTGTCTAGAACATAATACACTTAGATTCGATGAATGAATGAATATCTCCTATACAATTATTCTAACATCATGAATGCTGTCAGGTCTCAACTGACAATGTTAGACACAGATTCATATCAAGGTTTAGAAATAGCATCTCATTGGGTATGGTGGCACACCCAGCTACTCGGAGGCCGAGGCAGGAGGATTGCTTGAGCCCAGGAGTTCTGGACTGTAGTGTGCTATGCCGATGGGATGTCTGGGCTACCAGGTTGCCTAAGGAACTGGCCCAGTTTAGAAACAGCACAACTAGTGCCCCCAATAAAGATGTCCAGCACCTCCAGGGCTATATTTTTGGTCCAACTTTTCTTCAGAAGCAGTTCAACTCTCTCTAGTACTCAGTCATTTTAAGTCATTCTGGGAGGCCCCATTATGCTGCTACCAAATACCTGACAAGCCCTGCCTTCATTGGTTTCTAAGTACAGCACATAAATTACAGCTGTCATCTATGTTCTACCATATTTTACCCCATAATCACAACCACTGCATTAATGAGTATTCCATGCATCCTAATCTTATAGCACAGTTTAGTAATAATTGATTTTTAATTAATACTGGCACCCTTTTTTGGGGGAGGGGGGGTACCAGGGATTGAACTCAGGGGCACTCAACCACTGAGTCACATCCCCAGCCCTATTTTGTATTTTATTTAGAGATAGGGTCTCACTGAATTGCTTAGCACCTCACTTTTGCTGAGAATGGCTTTGAACTTGTGATCCTCCTATCTCAGCCTCCAGAACTGCTGGGATTATAGGTATGCTCCACCACACCAGCAATACTGGCACATTTAAAAAGAGAGTGTCACATAATGGTTGCACCCTACTTTTTTTGCAAAAAATATTTGGCATAAAATCTGTGATAATTATATAGTGAAATGTGGTACTGGGTGCACTGGATGGTGTCTTTCTTCCTACACAGCAATGACTTTTTATGGCTTGAGGAGGTTCACAAAGTTAAATTTGATTTTATAGTTTCTGCTAATTACTGCCCTCTCAGTTTAGAGAGAAGATCTGAATTCTTTTGTTGGTATCTGAGTCCTTATCCAAGGCTAGTTTTTTTTTTTTTTTTAAATGGGCATTTTTTTAAAGTTGTCAATGGACCTTTTATTTTTTATTTAATTATTTATATGCAGTGCTAAGAATCAAACCCAGTGCCTCCCACATGCTAGGCAAGTGCTCTACCACTGAACTACAACCCCAGCCCTAGCTATAGCTTTGATAATGAATGAATGTCTTAAAAAATTGAGTTTTATTGCCATTCCTTTCCGTAATGGCACTTATATACTTAAAAATACATTCACTTTTTATTGACTTCTTCCTGTATCTTTTAACCTTTTTTTTGTAGTTGTAGATGGGCAGTATGCCTCTATTTTATTTGTTCATTTTTATGTAGTGCTGAGGATTGAACCCAGTGCCTCACATGTCCTAGGCACAAGTTCTGCCACTGAGCTACAACCCCAGACCTTCTTCCTGTATCTTAACTGGGAGACAGAATAAATTTTTAGAGAATGAGGCACATTAAATGTCTGGGGTTTTATGAGGTGGATGGATAAGAGATTTTAAGAACTATCAGCTTTGTACACACTTTCTTAAGTCAGTGTCCTTCATATTCAATTCTTTTAGCTCAGTATCTACTTATTTCTAAAGGCTAGTATGAAACAAAACCCATTAACGTGGGTTTGCACTAAAGTTTATTGCTGTCATTAGATTGTTATATGCTGGGAGCACTTTATCTTGGTCCCTGGTGGCAAGAGTCTGATAAGATAGGGATACTGGCATATTCTCTACGAAAGGCAATTTGGCAATAATGGATGAAGAGTTTTAAAAATATTCATGCCCTTTCAGTCAGTAACACACTTCCAAGAATTTGTTTGAAAGAAATTAGAGATGAAGATAAATACTTATGTATAGAAAAGTTCAACATAATTCTTTTATTATCAAAACTTTATTATACATAATAAAAATGTTAAATTATGGCATAGCCATATACTAAAATATATGTAGACACCTAAAGTGATGATAAATAAGTTTTTAATGATATAAAACAATTTTTATAACATAAAGCTATTTGAAAAAAAAAAAAAAAGAACTTTAAATTGTATCTTAGCTATGTTAAAAATATATGCTTATTCCAGCTACTTGGAAGGTGGAGACAGAAGAATCTCAAGTTTAAGGACAGCCTCAGCAACTTAGTGAGAGCCTGTGCAAAATAAAAAATAAGACTTGGGGATGTAGTTCAATGGTAGAGTGTCCTTGGATTCAACTCCCAGTACTACAAAAAAAGGAAGAAAAGAAAAGGAACAGAAAAAGATGGGAAAGAAGTATAATAGTAATGGTAGTTTTCTCAGGTGGAAGAATTATGGTTGAATATTACTATTTTTTGTATACTCCTAATTTTCTACATTAATGGATATATTTTTATATTGAGAAGGAAGTTATTTAAAAAAAAAAGATGTCAATAGACAAGTAGATAAAATATGGTATATCCATAAAATAGAATATTATTCAGTTCTAAAGATAAAATTCTGATACACACTATATAACATGGATGAACCTTGAAAACATTATGCTAAGTAAAGTAAGCTAGGTTTAAAAGGACAAACACTATATAAGGCTACTTATATGAAATATCTAAAAAATAGGTGAATACATGAAGATGAAAGTAGATTAGAGGTTACCAGGGCTGGGTTAAAGTGGAACAAGGAGCTAATGTTTAACTGGTACCAAGTTTTTTTAAATTTTTCTTTTTTTAAAATTGGCAATGGACCTTTATTTTATTCATTTGTATGTGGTGCTGAAAATTGAACCCGGTGTCCTTGCACTTGCTAGGCAAGTGCTGTGCCACTGAGTCACAACCCCAGCCTGGTACTAAATTTTGATTGGGGAAGATGATCTGGCAATGGTGACTGTGAATGTAATTAATTCACAGAATTTTAAGTTAAATATAGTTAAAATGGTAAATCTTGTGCTATGTATATTTTACCATAATTAAAAAAAAATAGTAAAAACAAAGAATGGAACCTTAAGAGAGAAAGTAAGATTGCTATAGCATAAGGTGAATGGAAGGGATATCCCTTCTACCCTCCTATATAGGGCTGTCCAACTATCAGCAATGGAGGCTCTAGCTGAAGGAAAAAGGGAAGTGTGGGAAGAGTCAGCTGACAACTCTGGTCTTCCTCTGCACAAAGGGTTCAGGAAAAATAAGAACCAGGAAGAGCAAATTATCAATATTAAAACTTATGTGTACAATATAAAATTGATATGCCCAGCCCTAAGTTTTTTCCTGAGTCTTAGCTCCTAAAGCTAACTTCCTGGAGAACAATTTCACCTAGAATAATTAGTGTTTCTCAAATTTAATAGGTCCCAAACAAGGTCATTATGGGAGTCAGCCTGCTATAGATGATAAGCAATGAGTGAGATAGTAAGTAAATTTGGTCCCTGCTGTCAAGACTGAAAATCTAAAAATAGATTACTTGGTTAATAAGGAACCATCGCCATACACCACAATATGAGGTGGCAATAATAGTAATTATAGCAGAGCAATCTAAGCTAAAGACAGAAGGACAGAGGGAGGGTTGGTAGCTATGTCTGGAAAAATTAAGGAAGGTTAAGGAGGCAGAATGATATCCTAATAAGATGGAAGTTTCCTCTGAATGTAATACTATAACCCTATAAAACAAATTGAACAATTTAGGGCAAGTGAATCAGAGAATGCTTTTGGTGGTACTTAGACTCTTCAAACATCATAGAACATAAAACATTTTCAGAAATTTGGTTTTGGATTGTATTGCAAGTTTGCCTAAGAATCCCTTTTTAAAACCTGATTATCTATTTGGCTTTTGAATAATCTTTGGCATTCCCCCATTCCTACTTCTTCACAGCTTTGGATTTTTTGTCTTTGGTAATATATAAAAGAAATCTATACACGATAACAATGAATTATACTAAATTGATAAACTAATGAATACCTAAAAGACTAGAACGCTTGTCTTAATCCAAATAATCCTTTGGTTTTAAAAATTTCTAAAGAGAACAAAAGTTAAGTTTTGACAAGGGGAAAAATATGTATCACTAATACTGATAGCCTATAAAGTATGATTAAAAACCATTTAAAAATCATTGAAGCACTGGGCGTGGTAACACATGCCTGTAATCCTAGTGGCTCCCGAGGCTGAGGCAGGAGGATACCAAGTTCAAAGCCAGCCTAGTGAGTCCCTAAGCAACTTAGCCAGAACCTGTCTCAAAATAAAAAGAGCTAAAGATGTGGCTCAGTGGTTAAGCATCCCTGGTATCAAAAACAAAAACCACTGAAGGAGCACTCACTGAATTTTTGAAATTCATCACTGATTCCCTGTTCCCCACAAGCACTTTCTACTGTTCAATGCTTTGAAAGTCTAAGTACAGAAAACACTGTACTATTTTTTTTCCCAATAGTGGCCACAGTGTCTTCTTCTCAAAAGTTTTTATGTTTTTCAGGTAGTATCTTGAGTTCAGAACTTTGTAATAGGCTTAAAGCATCCCAAATATAACAAATCTGTAATAAATGGTTTTCTCCTAAGACATATATATATATATATATGTGTGTGTGTGTGTATTTTTTTCAACCTTATTGTTTCTAAAAACCACATACATATTTTCATGTACACATTTAACGCAAGAGCTTCTTTTTCCTTTCACAAGAAGACATTTTTAACCCAAAAGTGTGTGCGCAAGCCAGGTTATATTTAGTATACTCGATGTTCCTAAACAAAAATAGTTTAGATCTGCAAAGGGCTAAATAAAGAACAAATATCTTGGATTCTCAAAAAAATCAATTTTAGAGAGAGAGAAAGGAAAACCACAAAACCTTCTCCATCTTAGGCTCAAATATCTAGAAACTTTACAGTGGTTACTCTTGTATTGTTAATTACTTATATGTATTTTCTCTAGTCTGTGATGGTTGAAAACAACACACAAAGGGTAGAGTAGGGAACTGAGAAGCAGCAAGAGTATATACATGCTTATTATGCACCATTAATTCTCTGTGTAATATTTTGGGGCCAGGACTACTCAAAGTTTAAATTTCAATGGTAATATCAATAAAAAAAGAATTATCAATATAGTTTAATAAGTAAATACTTATTAAATACAGGTCTGGGATGTGGTTCAGTGGTACAGTGCTTGCTTAGCATGCATAAGGTCCAGGGTTTGATTGCCAGCACTGTCCAAAAAAAAAAAAAAGGCACCTAGGAAAGGCCTAGTGTGCAATCAGAAAGGCTTATGGGAAGAATTAACACCTAAATTACAATCTGAAAAAAAAAAGAAACAACATGCCCTTGGAAACACTGATGGGGATTTCTTTTATTTATAATGGCCTAAATAATGAATTCTGTGTGGCAGGTACTCAATAATACAGGATATGAAGCAGATACACTTCTTACTGTCCTGTTTTGGGGTGGGGGAGGTTAGGGAGACAGGACAGAAAAAGGGCAGGAGTGAGTTTAGGATAGCACAACCGAATAGACTAAAAACAGGAAAAATTAATGAACAGTATGAATTATGTCTAGTTGTATAATTAGTTTTCCCAATAGATTATAAGAAACAAAGGACAAAGAGTTTGAAAAATATTTTATGTAACACTATTTAGTAAGTCTATGGCAAAACGCTTGGCACACAGTAGACATTCAAAAAGTGTTGACTAGCTGGGCATGGTGGTACGTGACTGTAATCCTAGTGGCTCAGGAGGCTGAGGCATGAGGACTGTGAGTTCAAAGCCAGCCTCGGCAACACTGAGGTGCTAAGCAACTCGGTGAGACCCTATCTCTAAATAAAATACAAAATAGGACTGGGGATGTGGCTCAGTGGTCAAGCACCCCTGAGTTCAATCTATGGTACTGAAAAACAAAAAGGATTGACTATCATTAAGTATTTTAATATAACAATTTCAATTACAACAATACCATAACCTCCATTATAAGTTATTATAAGTTTGGCAATATTTTGAAGAGTTCAAAGATAATTAACAAGGGCTGAGCATTTAGCTCAGTGGTAGATTACTTGCCTAGCATGTAGGAACTCCTAGGTTCAATCCCTAGCTCCAAGGTCAAAAAAAAAAAAAAAAAAAAAAACAACAAAACAAAACAAAAAAACCAAAAAACTAACTGGTTCCTTATTTCATTGTAAAACATTTATAAAAATTAATGCTCTTCCTCTGCTAAAAATTTTATTAATCATCAGCCCCATAAAGCCTTCCAAATCTGAACAAAAACAAACATTGAAAAAAAAGTCAGGAAAGGTAAGCATAATTTTCCTTTCTCCAGAGAAGTGTTTTTCAATCAAGGGTGATTTTTTTTTTTTTTTTTAAAGCATTCTGTCTTGTTTTTTTTTTTTAACCTTTATTTTATTCATTTATTTTTATGTGGTGCTGAGGATGGAACCCAGTGCCTCACATGTGCTAGGCAAACACTCTACCACTAAGCCTTAACTCCAGTCCCTCAAGGGTGATTTTTGTCTCCAAAGGATTATCAGATAGTATCTAGAAAACATTTCTGATTGTCACAACTAGGGGAATGAAGCACCACTAGCATCTAGTAGATTGAAGTCAGGGATGTTGCTAAATATCCTTCAAGGCACAGGAAAACCGCACAACACAGAAATATGTGCTTCAAGACGTAAATGGGGCTGAGAAGTTAGAGAGTAGAAAGGCAAAGATATAAAGTTGCATAAACACTGATGATTAGGTTTAACATTATCAGAGTTCAGGTTTTTGTTGCAACTTATTCCTTTTTACCAAAGTTTTGGATTTTTATTGACTAATTTATTCTTGACAGTGTTGGAGATCAAACATAGGGCCTCATGCATGGTAGGCAAATGCTCTACCACTGGGCTATACACTCCCAGTCCAACTTTTGGATTTTTGTTTTGTTTTGTTTTGTGGTACTGGGGATCAAATTCAGGGTTTCATGCATGCTGGCAAGCACCCTACCACTGGATTATATTCCCCAGCCCCCCAAATTTTGATTTGTTAAAGAGAGGTTTGAAGGAACCTAGATTTGTCCCTCCCCCCAAAATATACCCCAGGTTGAGAACAATTCTCTTGAAATTTCAGGTCCATGAAAATACACAAAAGCTTTCAATAGCTCAGAAAAAAAATAAGGTATATAAAGTATTTAAGTTTAAGGCTTACAAATCAACTTCTAATCTTTATCTGAGTAAGAATGCAATAACAACAAACTGAAAGGAAAAAAGATGCATATAGCTTATTTTTACTATTTTGTCAGTATAATGATTTTCAAAGTATTAAAGCAAATTTAAATATTTATTTTATGCATTCATATATGCAGAGCAGAACACTCTGCCATTCCACTTTTTTCTTTGATATTCTGATATTTCTTTACCAGTGATCCATGCACCTTCGCATTATTTCCGATTCATGTCTTATATCATACGTGCATTAATAATCTATTAAAAACTGTGAGGTAGGGGCTAAGGGTATAGCTCAGTGGTAGAGCACTTGTCTAGCATGCACAAGGCCCTGAATTCCATCCTCTAAAACAAAACAAAACAGAAACCGTGAAGTGGTACCATATATAGTAATGATACAATTAAATCTAACTTATGGCAATGAAAAATGCAAATAATGGTTAGTATTAGAAATGGAGTCATCAGGCAGAGGTACATGGTAATAGATTACAAGTGGTTGATATTATTAAAGTTTTTCTTTAGTATCTTTTGGAGTAACATTAATCTTTGGTTTCATATTTGAGAAAAGTAGTATCATCAAAATATTAAAAAAATGGCCAGGCATGGTCACACATGCTTATAATCCCAGCTACCTGGGAGGCTGAGCTAGGGGGAGTCACAAGTTCAAGACCTGCCTCAGTAATTTGGCAAGACTGTCTCAAAATACAATTTTAAAAAGGGTTGGTTCAGTGGTAAAGCACCTCTAGATTCACTTTCCAATACCAAAACACATATATAAAATAAACTGATTTTAAACATTGAACAATAATTTTTTTAAGCATCCTAAAAAGAAACTCAATCTATGTAAAGTTATTGCTACAGGATCTTGGCTGAAGTAATAATTAAAAACGATTTGTAGAGTAAAAAGGTGTTCTTGGGGTAAAACAGTCTACCCTGTTTGTGGAAATCTTTGGGTTTATTTATTTCTATATTATTAGAAAAAAAAAATCTTATTCTATATTAAAATTCAAGAGCAGTTCCATAATTTTATCATATATATAAATACCTTTAGTCTAAAAAGCATGATAAAAATCTTGCTTACTAAAAAATCTTGTCTACTAAAAATCATGTAATTTTATTCAAAAAGCAAATTCAACAGTTACATTCCTTCAGAGATATCTGTATGACAATATCAGATTCTTCTAAGCTCATATTTTAAATTTGAAGTCTATATAATTATATGCACGTGCTGTGCCTACATCATTTAGTAGTTTTAAAGTAATCATACCTCTTCAATACCAGCTATATTATTCACAGCCAGTTTTTTTAGAGAACTCTGAAGCTTTTTGTCATCAGCTGTAGCTGTTCTATGTACCACCTTCTTCTTTCTGCGAGCCGTGCCCTGAAAAATAATCAGAGGTGTTAGCACACCCAGCAACTGGCAACTGCAATCACATCTTCCTATCTACTACAATAATCTAACTAAAACTTACTAAATAATAATGATTAGTAAGATTGCTCAGAGTAGTGATTGTCAGCCTAACCCAGATTTTTGAAGGTCAGTTCTAGCTGTTCTTATCTAATATCTAACTGTTCTTTCAACACGTTTAAAAATAGTGTTTGCTAATAATACATAATTTATAAGTTCAAGACAACATACTTTATAACAACCTTCAAATATTGTAAAGAATACTTTCTTACAGTCCTTCCCAACTCCTGCCAATAAGTCTAAAGAGGTCTGAAATATTGAGAATTAAGGCATATTAAGAATTAAATGCCTATGATTTGAGAACTGTAGAATCTGAAAATCCAGGAATGAAAAAGGTGAAGATTTTACCTCAAGTTCTTTTATTACATAAAAGGAAAAGTTAGTAAATATATAAACAAATAAAACTTTTTCAAACATGATAAGGGCTCTTATAAAATAACAAAACAAAAACAGAACAAGGTAGTTAAGAGTGACTGGGAGCAGAGCACTACTTTATCAGGCCCCTATGAAAAGATAACATGAATTGAGACCCACAACTAGCGAAGAGTGATCCAAGCAGAATGAAGAAAGATTGAATTTGTCATTTCTAGATAAAAGGGCTAGAGCATATGGGAAAAGAGGAGGAAAATGAAATCAGAAAAGATAAGCAACGGCCAGACCACATAGTCTAGAATTTCATGGGCAAGAACTGGATTTTATTCTAATTGCAATAGGAAGTCATTGAACAGTTTTAACCATGGGGGTGGCTTGACTTAATCTGATTTATTTACTTAGGACTAAGGTTGCTGTTTGGAAAATGGTCTTTAATGAGACCAGTCAGGAGGCTCCTGTAGCAGTCCTGGTGAGAGCTGACATTTGTGGAAGTGGAAATGGTGAGGTATCAGATTGTCACAAGAGACAACTTAGCTTTTGATGGATTGGATGATGGATGTCAGAAAAAGAGGAATCCAGGATGATGCTTAGGATTTTGGTCTAAGCAAACAGTTTGAAAATTATACTATTTACTGAGATAGAAAAAGTTCATTTTCAATATAGAAAAGTTCATTCAATCAGATACTCTGAAACTCAAAATACATTTTTCTACTGAAAAACTATTGTAAAAATGGGCCAATTTAAAAAAAAAAAAAAAAAAAACAACGTAACCTAAAGCAAAGCTGAAACGTGACCAAAAGTAGCCTAAGTTTAGATAATTAAGTCTTTCTGAAAGTAGGAGGAGTAGGGAGTCGTCAGGGAATCAGTTTTACAGAAAGGAGGTAGAGGCTTCACTCTCAGAAACTCCAGTGGGAGAAAGGACCTTTGGCAGCAGAGACTGTGACAAAATCCATACTGAAGGATCACTATTACAATGGATGGTCTTTTTCTTTTTTCTTTCTTTTTCTTTTTTTGTACTGTACTGAACCCAGAGGTGCTTTACCACTGAACTAAATCTCAGTCCTTTTATTTTTTTACCTTTAAATAGGACCTTGCGAAGTTACCAAGTGTAGTCTGGAACTTGTAATCCTTCTGCCTCAGTTTCCTGAGCAGCTGGGATTACAGGCATATGCCATTGGTTCAAAGGCCACTTATTTATGAAGGTTTTCTGACTCAGAGAGAGTTCAGGTGCTTGCTATATACCTCTATTCAAATGATCTTCAGGAACATCAAATGCGGTATATCTATAGGCTTATCAGTCCACCAGTCTATTCTTCCTTTAATTCCTAAGTTTTGTAGGTGCTGGCACTTTCATAAACTCAATTTCTAAAACCAGAATTCTGGGGATCATCCCACTCTTCTTTCTGACCTTCATCTCCCATATCCCATCAGTCATTAAATCATTTCAATTCCAACCCCTAAATTTGTGTTCCATGCAGTTCAGCAATAATCCCTTGATTATTCTCTATGCTAAACTTCTATTTCATTCCATTTTCCACACTGCCCAGTTACCTTTCTGAAATGGCCGTCCCTTCTGAAATCCTTCAATAGTTGCCTACTTCCTATAGGATAAAATCCCAACCTCCTTAGTATGGCATGTAAAACTACATTAGAACCTCATATTATCTGGTCATTTTGTTTCCTACCATTCTCTATCCATCATGTACTCTAAATTCTAGCCATATGAAACCAAAGCAAGTCATTCCTTTAAGCACTATATTATCTCAGCACCCTCTTATGCATTTGCACATGTGGAAATAACAATCCTTTTTTATCTGGTCTCCACAAACCCTTTCAATCTGTCAGTCTAATGATAAATTCTTGTTTATCCTGTATTTTATTATTATTTGGTTGCAGATCATGCCAGGATTTCCCACATGCTAGGCAAGAGCTTTACCACTGAGCTAAACCTCTAATATTTTATTTTTTTATATTGAGACAGGATCTCACTGTGTTGCTAAGGCTGACCTCACACTTGTGATCCTCCTGCCTCGGACTCCCTAGTAGCTGGGAATCCATGTGTGGGCCACCACGCCCAATTCTTTATCATCCATTAAATCCCAGCTTGCCTCCCCTAGGCAAGAGCACCTTGTTCTTCACTTTTTCACTCACTATTCTTCACTGTAATTGTGAGCAAGACTCTTCGAAGCTGAGTTATGTCAAGAACAGGAGATTTTATTTATTTACTATGTGCCTGGCATATGGCAAGTACTCAATAAACAATAGAAAAATGAATGAACGTATAAACCACTGGTTTAAAATACGTAATGATGTATGGTATCATGACTTTCCAGGTATATTCTATGATTCTTGAATATCCCTAGTTTTTTGCACTGGCATATTACATCACATTTGATGTTACAAAGTGACTACTGTGGTTACATGAGTGTGTTAATATTACTCCAGACTCATATAACTACAGCATTATGAAATGAGAAAGTACTAGTCAATTCTTTTCATCCCCTCTTGACTCTATCACCAAGAGCAGAGATTACTTTTAAAGTAAATGACACAGTGAGTACTGCTATAGACCCTTCTCCAGGTATGAGGTAAGAACCCCCTTTTTTTACTTTTGTAAACACTATATTGGATAAAGATAAGGGTAGAATATTCTCCTTGAGCCCAGGACCACAGTTGAGGGGAAACTAAAGATTTTTGGTGTTCAGAACTATACTTATTTAGGGTTTAAAGTATGGGGAATAAGAAAGCTCATGTTTGTATTCATCAACATAGAAGCATAGGTAGGAATCTGGGAGGAAAACCTGGCAATAAACAAAATTTACAATCTGTTCAAGAATTTTGAGTTAAATTTTTTTCTTTTTCTTTTTTTGCAGCACTGGGGATTGAACCTGCTGCTGCATCCCTGACCTGAGCTACATCCCTAGACCTTTTAAAATTTTTTTAAATTTTGAGATAAGGTCTAAGTTGCCCAGGCAGCCCGAAACTTGCAATCCTCCTGCCTCCGCCTCGCCAGTAGCTGGGATTATAAACATGTGCCATATTACCCAACTTCCAGTTTCATATCTTGTAAACCTAACAGTACCAGTAGGTACATTCTGTCAAGATGAGGTAACACTGATATCTGGCATGCCTGACAGATAAGCTGAACATAATAACTACGCATCCACCCTGTGACAGATACCATGTTAGGTGCTTTATAAATATTGTTCTAATTTTTAGGAGCATCTTTTAGGATTAATCTGTATTCTGCAGATGAAAAAAATGGAAGTCATGGTTGAAACTTGTTTATGTCACATAACTAGCAGCTGTTAAAAGTTAGGTTTCAAACAAAGATGGCTATTTTCATTGCATCATCAGAGAGAAAAGTCTTCTAGGTACCTGTTTTAGATCTAGACAAATAACTCTCAAATTGGAATGTGGTTTGGTTTGATTATTGAAAAAATTTTAGATTTTCAATGACCACAAATCCAAAATAATAATACTGTCTGGTAATCATACATTCTCCTATCAATTTTTCTTATGCCACACTCACCTTGCCCCCTATCCGGACCTGAGCCTGAAGTTTGGCTAACTTTTCTTGATTCATGCTGTTGGTAAATCTAGGGGGGGAAAAATAGATTCGTTAAAGTCACTGTTTCACAAAAATTAAAAACAAAAAAAAAAAACTTTATAAAAACTACCTTTTGGTTTAGTGAGTTTGCAGTATGCGTTAATACCACAACCATATTAATACTGTCTACATTCTTATTTATTCTAGTTTCACAAACCAGTTATTGCTAAAAATCAAAATTAAAATAATACCATAGGGAGTCAAATATACAAACAGAAAAAAAGAATGGGATTCAAAATCACCTATTTGAAGACCCCTCCTTAAAACATAATTCAATTCTTTGGCTTTCAGTAAAATCTAGTCAATTGTGAAATCTCTGTAGGCAAGCCAGTTTTTTTCTCCCAAAGATTTTTACAGCAGAGAACTGTTACCAAATGTTATCAGCAAAACCTTCAAGTAAATCATTTCTCCCACATCAAAATCTTTATTTCTTAAACCATAAAGAGGACAAAAGGGGTGGGGGGAGGGATGGACAAAGAAGAAATTCAACAATAGGCTGTCTAGCTGTCAAGATATTAAGTAGTCATGTCCTCTATTCAAGGTCAGATGTTGTGTTAATAACGGGGAAACAGAACCAGATTTCAACATTTAGTACTTCTACAGCACTCCAGAATTCATTTCGTACGTTGTGCTGATGTAGTAGTATATCACACTTGTCAAAATATTCTTGTATACAGGGGAAAACGTTTCATTGCACAATTTGGCAAAAATATATCTAGGCTACATGAAGACTAAATTGGGGGGGAAGGGCAACTCAAAGTTTTTTTTACAGCAATTTTTGTTTTGAAGATTCTAAAAGCATTATAAAATCATGAGTTCTAGTCTTGTCAATGATATTCCTTTTAAGGAAAACAACATTCTTAAGTTTATAATGGACCTTAACATTCCACACTATATAAACAAATAAAAGCCAATTTAAAAGTCTTGTTTGACTTGTTCTATAGCTCAACAGATCATTACTGAGATGTGAGGAAGGGAATAAGGGCCTAAGCTGTTATTAAACCTTTTTTGGCCAATTCTCCAAACCCTGCATGATCACCACTTATATAAATGCTATTGTTTTCTTCCTTTGAGATAAAGAAGAGAAAATCAAAGATTATGTAATTACTAGTCATTCTGAACTGACATTGAATTTAGGCACTAAACACTCTACATCTTTGCTTTAAGGCTGAATAAAATCCAGTTCCTAAATAGCAATTAGAATCTATTATTTCTCTTTGTTCAGCATTGTATCACAATGCTCAAGCAGCTAAAAACACTATTCTAGGAACAATTGTGTTCAGAGTCCAAAACAAGAAACCTTACGTGTATGCCAATCTTAGCTCTGCCATAGACTTAAATTCGCTGACGTTAAATCCTAATTTTTATATTCAGAGCTCCACAGGAAAGGACCAATATTCACTTTTCTCAAAAGAATGTGGTTTTGAAGGTGTAGTGAACTAACAAAGAGCTTACAGAATTTCTTGTAAAAATGGGGCTAAGTGAAAATATTATAATTGATAAACCCTTTGGGACTTTTCTTCATTTTGAAGTAATAATAACCAAGAGAAGAGAAAGAGGTTGGGAAGATAAGAGAGTCCTGACTTGTTTGAAACAAAAGCAAGAACCACATTAACTCTTTAAATCAATGTGTAGATGAAAGAACAGATGCCATTTCAGATCGTTAGGAGAACAAAATTGTGAAATCTTATCTTCGGCATTTCAGGGAAGTCGGAAACTCAAAGCAGAAGTGAAGAAACAAGTATGGTCTTTTGACTATTAGCAAGTTGTGGAGTGTGGAATTCAAGAGGGAAAGGTGATTGGCCTGCCTTTGAGAGAAGAGATGTCAAGCTCAGCATCTGGAGTAGACTTCAAAGATTACCTGATTTAATTCCCTTTTCTTCAACCAATCTTTATTTGTACCTGTCATTCCTGTCTTATATGTGAGTCAATCTCAAATACCTGCTGACAACAGTGGGGCATAAATTAAAAAAAAAAAAAAGAGTTTGCGGCTTTCCAAATTTAATAGAAAAAGAGGGCCTGGAAATAAGCAGTTCCTTTCTGCAACCAAAAGGGAGAAGCAACTTCCTTTGGTCACATAATTAATGAGTTCTTCCTTGGGGATCCAAGGATCTTTTAGCACTTTTCTTAGCTCAAATAATGAGGTTAATCAATACTTAATAAGTACCTAAGTTCCAAGCATTGTGGTGGGCATTTTCACATACATCATGTTTACACAGGGATAAAAATAATTTCAACCTTTAGTCTTAACTTTTTATTATGAGGTTTCTCTAAGAAAAGCACAGGCTGTAGAATCAAAGACACAGGGTCTACTACTCGAAGGCTTCAGAAAGGAATTTTACTTTTTTGAACTTTTGTTCCTCCTGCATTAGGAAAGGTACAATAACACAAACTCATAACACCGGGTTGTTTTGAGGATTAAAGGTAGATTATCAAATACAAGGTATGGCTCACAGAAAGACAGCAATTGGTAACTATTGTTACCACTCCCGAGGGGACAGCTAAGGTATAGTGAAAGAACGTGGGAACGGAAGTTGAAACCGCCATTCACTAGCTGTGTACCACTGTGCCTGTCGGTCAATCATCAAGCAGTGATGGGGTTATAAGGATGGGCTAGGCAATGTCTCAAAAGGGAGGTAGACTTGTAAACAATTCTGCCATTATAAGGTGAAGAGCGCTCCAAGAGAGTCTCGGACCCGGGGCAGGGGGCGGGGTGCTAACCTCAGTTTCCCTATCTGTAGTCTGGAAGGATCAAATGAGATAACAGATAAGCTGTATATGCTCAAAGCATATGACACTGTGTTGTGAATAATAAAGAGCAATGGGACCGAAGAGAGGGGGTCCACCCGCCTCCTGGGCTGGATATGGGCTACAACAGCACCGGCCCGCTCTCACAGGGGGCGTTGGTGCTGGGGACCTTCCCTCAGGTGCCGACCCCCAGCTGCGCCGCCGGTAACCGACAGGCCAAGCCAGCCGCCTCCGCCCCCACTCGCCGCGCCACGGCGGAAGTGGCAGCCCGAGCGGTTGGCGGGTGTCGGAAGAAGAGGGCGGGGGGAGACCGTGCGCAGCGGCCTATGGCCGTGGAGTGGCGGGACCGCCGGGGGTCTCACCTGAAGCAGGGAGGGTCCTCCAACACCAGCACGCGGCAAGAGCAAGATGGCTGCCTCAGCCGAGACAGAGAAAGACGGCGGCGGCGGGAGCGAGACCCACGTGACACACACGGCCCCGCCTCTCCTTCCCCGGCGGCCTATCCCGGGAGCGTGCATCCCAACTACAAAGCCCAGCCTGCTCTGCGCACCCCAATATTTCTATTGGCGGCAGGTGCAGGGCGCCGCGCTGCATCCTGGAGCTTACAGTCTCCCACGCGTTCTATTGTATCCGTATCCAGTTTGTAGAGAACCTAATAAAAGGGCGACGAGTGATTTTGTTTGTGTAGTATTGTTCGGATGCTTTTCACTCTGCATTAAGTATGCACTGTTGGATTCAAACTAATAGATGAAAGAAAGACGGGAAATTTTAACCTGTCATGTAGTAGAGGCGGAATATTGGAAATACTCAACCCATAACAAAAATAGATTTAAGCCGAATAAGCTTTACATTTTAAATGCCTGCAGTGACCTATGACCTGGTTCCCTTTGTCACTTAGTTTTGCAATAAGAGGCCCCAACTTTGGTTTTCTTGGAGCTTGTATTGGTTGCATTGCTTCTTCCCTAGCGGGAAAGTGCATGCCTGCAAGGCACGAGACAGTGCCATGCAGAATGGGTTTCCCAGGTCTCTTCGGAGACCTGAGCAGGAACTAAATAATGAAATTTAGCTGTCCGATTTTTCTTATTCGCGGTGGGGGAAGGGAAATTCGAGGTCAGTAGGCGACTCGCCCACTGTTGGGAGAGGCTGACCTCACGAATCAATAATTTTTGAATATTAAGTACAGCAGTTCTGGAGACTGGGGAAGCAGGGGGAGGGGTTAGTCTGGCTGGCTACGTAGTCCACAACGGTTCTTCCGAACTTCTCCCCCACCCCCACCATCTCAGCCCACCTTTTTCCGCTCGGTCCTGAGGCCTAGACCTACACGACCATGGGAAGGCAAATCGCGCTGGAGAGCACTTCCCGCACCTTTCTAAGTGATCTGCACCTTTAAACTAACTCCACCCAACTCCGGACTCCGGAGGCACCACCCACATCCGTCTAACATCACTTCCTTCAGAGTTTGGGGGAAAAAAAAATCTGGGAAATCGTGGGTCTGGGTTTAGCAGCGCTTGGGAAGCGAAGCGGACCTCTTTCCCTGTGTGGGGTCAGTCCGGCGGTCCCGCGCACCTAGCACCATGGAGATGTGGCCTCGTCTCGGGGCCACCTGTTTGCTGGGCTTCAGTTTCCTGCTTCTGGTCACCACTTCTGATGGACACATTGGGCTTGGAAAGGGTCAGACCGCGTTCTTATCTTACTCTTTACCGATTCTGGGGCCCAGCCGAATTGGACCCTGCCCTCGTCCTAAAATCGTTCTCCTCCGGTTTTCTTTCTTAGGCCACGCCAAATTTCTCTTTTATCTTCCGCAACCGCACCTAGGGAGCTTGAAGATTTCTTGGGGTAGGGAGTAGTGGGTTCGGGAAAGATAAGATGGGGAAGTTGTACTTTAGGTCTCTCAATTAATTTTTGGGTTGGGGAAAGAAATAGCCTGTAAATTTAAAAAAAGCATGTTTAAGAACCCAGCATAGTGCTGGGCACTTGGTAGGTCCTCCGGAATGGTCACATTCCTTCCCGAAAGAAATAGTGTCCTTTGGAACCTACTCTAGCCTTGAATCTGAAGATTTCCTTACTCTTCCTTGAAGAGGTAGTTACTGCCTCCTTGCCCTGGGAGACAGCACCTGTCCCCAGGGAGATGCAAAGAAAAGGGGCCAGATGAGGGATAGAAGTTCTGCTATTAGAGGACCACCTGTCTTTGGTGCGGTTCAGCCAGTGTGTCTAAAACTGATTTTTTTTTTTTTTTTTTTTTTGAGGAGGGAATGATCAGTAGTTATGAATGGAGGTTAGTATCCGTACTCCATCCCATTATCTACATCTTCATTCTCAGTTTGAACACCTCCTCACCAGTTCTTTCTTGGTTGAAAGTTGGATCCACTGAACTCAGGATTTCTGCTTTTCTAAGTGGGTTTGTTGTACTTGGATCCCACCCCTCCTTCCATTTTTTTTGTACTGACCTGACTATATGGAATGACTCTTCTGGAATATTTTTTATTGTGTTATCCTTATCTTTTACATTCCTTCATGGGTAAAATAATTGTGTGGACTTTAAGTGGACTGAATGCAACCATTCCTTCCTTCAGTACATAATTTTTGATCATCTACCATATTTCTGGCACTGTCACAGGCACTAGGGATGTATTAATGTACCAGACAGATAAGGTTCCTGCTTATATTCAAGTAAGAGAAAGTAAGTAGTGTAGATTCATTGACAAATTAATAAGACAAATTCAGCTGGGCAAATGAAACTGTGATAGAGTAGGAAGTAGTACAAAGGTTTGGGAGGATGAGGGAGGCATTAACTGAGTTAGGAAGATCAGGGAAGAGTTTTCTGAGGTTTCCATTTCTGTGATGAAGGCTGCACAGTGAATTCCAATAGACCAGAATGTTTTAAATACACTGGTAGTATTTACAGAATGTTTTTAATTCCATTGTAAAATAGGTTACTGTTTAGAATGAAATTTTAAGTACTGAGGGAGACAGAAGAGCATAGTGTTAGGAGGTGGATTTAGCTTCAAATTTTAACATGTTCTGATACAAACCAGTTGTCATGTCTGTGGGTCAGGAATTTGAATGTGGCACAGAAGGGGAAAGTTTCTCTTCCATGATGTCAGGTGCCTCAGATGAGCTGGTTATTTCTCTCTGTCGTCTTTCTGCACGGACTAGTATAGGCTTCCTCACATTATGGCAGCTGGATCCCAAGAGGGAGTATCATAAGAGAGTAAGGTTGAAATGCCTGGCATTTTTATGATCTAGCCTTACACGTCACTTGGCATCACTTCTACCATACTCTGTGGGAGCAGGTTCAGGAGGAAGGAACATTAACACCTATACCTGAAATGTGGGGTATATTGAAGTTACATTTGTAAATGGAACATGTGAGATGGGAGATTTTATTGTAATTATCATTGGTAAATATTATCTGCTACAGTGAGCCAGGACCATTTCTGTCTTGTTCATGATCAAGAATATTTGTTGCAAGAGAAATGAATGGTAAACATGATTGTTGTGTCCCTGTCCTTTTAAAAACAAGTAAGTAGGCAGTTACATGACAACATATATGTACTCTGAGAAAGAAAATACCAGGTAACTGCAGCAGCACAATGTAGGACAACTCAGGACAGCGGGAGTTGAGTTTTGAGGATTCAATGAAAAAAACAAAAACACTTAATATTGTGTCACACACTTAAAAAGTATTGAGTAAATATTAACTGGCATTATTTCCTCCCTCAAAGAATGTTTATTCCTGAAAGCAATTAATAATATTTCAAATTTTGTTTTATGTATTTATTATACATGGATTCTTGGAGTATAGATTATACCCCACTCTTCCTCCTTTTCCCCAAAATGCTACCTGAGGCAGTAGTTTCTGAAAATTTTGATAAGTGAGATTTCTTCCCAGATGTTTCAGTAGCTCTGAGTCTTTCCAAAAGATCACCTGGTGATTTGCAGAGAGGAGAGAATGTCCCCACTGTTTCAAGAAAGCACAGTGGTATGGAATGAGCACTAGATTGACTTTGGGAGGCCTGGGTTGTAATCCTCTTCCTTGCAGAGGGAGAAACTAGAAAGCTGTCAGAAGAGGCAGTTCGTTTGCTCTCTGGCTTAAAACAGAGAGATGATTTTGTCAAGTCTCTAGGATAAACTTTGGCACTAACACTTATGAAGTATTTACCTTCTGCTTATTGTCCTGTTCACTTTCACAACAACCCTTTGGAATGAATATTTTTGTTAGCCATGTTTTGCATTTGTGAGAATAGTAAGTGGTGGAGCTAGGATTCCAACTCAGGTCTATGTGTCTGCAGACAAGCCATTTAACCACTGTGTTATTCTACCTCTCAGTACAGTGTTCCCTGTATAAGAGGCATTTGACCTTTTGTTATTTAGGTTTTATCTGCTGGGAGAGGGTGGATAATACTTTTCTTATGTCTTTAGCTTACACTCATTAAAACAATTTTTAGAATGAAGAATTTGGAAATTCTGATGTAAATGCTGTATTTAGAAATGTTTGCTTTTCCTTTTTAAAAAACTGTTTTAGGAAAAGAGCTGCTGGCGTGGGAGACTTTAGCTTACTTCACAGATATCTGGCATAAATTAAGTGGATATGCAGGTGACACTTTAGGAAACTGGACTATCCTCCTGTGTTCCATATTGGCAGGCGAGTGAGTGTGAGTGGCTCTGGGAAGTAGATGATTTTAGTAACAAGGTAAATACTGCACCTGTTCATTTCTTTTGAAGGAGAAACAAACGAACTCAAGTTTTGTGTATTTGAAGTCAGTATTCTCATTTTGCTTTGGTGGAGCTTCATTCCTTCATTCACTTCTTCATTTAACTTTTGCTACAGAAGCAGTAAAGTACAGTGAGGTTATAACTCTGAAATCAACCTGTGTTCTAGGCAGTGTAACTTTGAACAAGCTACTTAACTTCAGTTTTCCTTATCTGTAAAAAAGATAATTAGAGTTTGTACCTAAGAGTTTGTACCTCAAGGTTATTGTGAGAATTAAATAAGTTAATACATGTAAAAGCATTAAAAAATGCCTTGTACATAATAAATGTCATGTAAGTATTAGTCATTATTAATATTGTTATTATCATTATACTATTATTATCATCATAATTATCACCTAAACTAAGCATTCAATAAGTGATGATGGTAACTATTGTGAAAAATCACTTTTTTTTTTTTTTTTTTTTTTTTGCTGTGCTGGGGCTTGTGCATACTAGGCATTTACCCTACCACTAAGTTACTTCCCCATGTCCTCTAATGTGTTTTTTAGTATATTCTCAAATTTTATACACACAGTTGAGTGTTTGTATTATACATCTTAGGGGTATTGCTGTAGACCAGCTTGGGAAGTGTTGGGATACTGGAAAGGCATGCTAATTAGAAATCAGAAAACCTAAATTTCAGATGTTGAATGGCTTCTGTATTTTTCTAGACCTCAGTAAAATGAGAGGGTTGGAATAATTGGTCTCTAGGATTGTGACTCTTTAAACTTATTAAACTTAATTAAATTTAAAAACTGAGGTCCTCAATTGACTTAGTCACATGTGGCTAGTGGCTACCATGTTGAATAGCACAGGTACGGAGCATTCCAGTCATTGAACAGTGGTGGTTTAGGGCCTCTATTAACAGTCTCCCCTGACTGTACACATTATCACCTAGCTTCTGGGTATCCCAGGATTATGGAGAAGTTTAATCTAGTGTTAATCTAACTTCTTTGATTTTCTTTTGGTTGACATTTGCCTTTATCTATTTCTGAATCACATCGCTTTTGACTCTTGCAAGTCCCATTTAAGGTATACTTTTATAAACGTCATAGAGATAGTTTGGATTTTTTTTTAAACTAAATCTGTTTCATCTTTACTAATTGATGAGTTTAGTCCATTTATGTTTGTTGTAATTATTGACAGGTTGCTCTTTTATCTCATCCAGTTTCCGTCTCTACTACTATTTTTCCTATGCTTTTCCCCTTTTCTTTGGAGGTTGAGTATTTACATGTTTTTATTTTATCTCCTTTATTAGTTTGAAATTTGGTATGCTAGTCCTTTTACTAATTACTCTTGAAATTATACTTGTATACTTACCAAAATCTAACTTTACCTTAATCCCCCTCCATGTGGTAAGGGGAACCTTAGAATATTAAACTTCAGTAAGCCCTTCTTTACATATAAGCAGTTGTCTAGGAATGGAGTTTTTCTAAAACTCCATCAATTGGGCTTTACAAATTTTTATGCAGACAATATTTAGATTTATCTACATGTTTATCCATGTATTTTTTCTCTATTTCTTGTATATAGGTTTTTTCTGACATCATTTCCTATCTAAAATGTATCCTTTAGCTATCCGTATAGTTTTCTCTCGTAGGGGACTATTTCATTCTTCCCCCGTCTTCAAATCTCCAGTACTTTCCCACAATGCTTATTCTCAGTTGGTGACCATATTCCCATTTAATAGAACATAAAGGGAATCATAAGAGGCTTTCAAAAATTTCGCCACTACTTTTACCCACCCGTGCTCCCTTTCCTGTTACTTGATAAATCATCCGTACTCCTAGCAAGGGGCTAATCCCTTTATTTGAGTACTAGATTTTGTCTTACCTACTTAATATCATTTTACCAGTGACTCCTACTGTACTGTGTTATTAATTTCCTTTCTTTATTGTATCATTTCTCTCAGCTTTTAACATGTCTTTGCTCTTACATTCTGTATTCACAGCAAAATCTTGTTGACTGCCTTCAAAATATATTCAAGAATCCAATATGATATTTCTCCTAGCAGGACTGTTCCTTCTGAGGACTGTGAGGGAAGGATCTTTTCCAGGCTTCTCTCTTTTTCTTGGAGATGGCCATGTATTCTCTCTGTATGCATGTCTGTCCAAATTGCAGCCTTTTATAAGGATATTAGTTATACTGGGTTCAGGCCTTCCCTAATAACCTCACTTAAATTTGATTACCACTGTAATGATCCTGTCTCCGAATAAGGTCACATTCTGAGGGTATCAGGTGTTAGGACTGCAACATATCTTTAGGGGAAAGGGGATACAGTTCAACCTATAATACCCTTTTGCTGTCTGTTTTCGGCATAGAAGCCCAAGAAATCCATAAAACACAAATTACATTGTGTTATAACTGCTCAGAACCCTCCAACAGCTCAGTAAAAGCCTGCCTGACTGCCTGCTTACCTTCTTTCCCTTCTTTCCTGTACTAGGAATTGAACCCAGGACTTTGTACATGCTAGGCATGTGCTCTACTACTGAACTATATCCCCAGCCCCTTTTATTTTATTATGAGACTGGGTCTCCCTAGATTGCCCAAGCTACACTTGAATTTGCAAACCTCCTGCCTTAGCCTCCTGCGTAGCTGGAATTAGAGATGTTCACCACCATCAGTTAAAAAGTCAGTTTTTGCAGTGACCTGCAAGACCCTCCACTGTCTACTCCTTCCCTTGCCTTGCCTTCCCTTCCCTTATCTTCTTTTTTAACAGATAAATAGTATTGTGTAATGCTTAAAAACAGAGTCTGTACCCTTCTGCCCAGCTCTGACATTCATTAGTTTTATGACTTTGGAAAAGTTATTTAAACTTTGTATCTCAGTTTTCTCATCTGTAAAATGGGATAATGAGACTTCTTCATACGGTTGTGTGGGAAAATTACCTGACTTACCTAAAGTCACATAATTAGTAAGCAGCAAAGTTAAGATCCAAACCCAGGGAGTCAATGTCCAGAGTCCATGCTCTTGACCATTATATGATCCTGCTGAATAAATACTTATTGAAATAATAACGAGTGGTGAATACCTGATGGTGTGTGTGGGGAAACCTCTCAGTGTATCTAAACATGTCTGTTTTGTCCTTATTCTTGCAAGATAGTTTTTCTGGGTATATAATTCTAGGTTTAGTTATTTTCTTTCAGCATTTCAAAGGTGATACTCTGCTATCTTTTGATTTTCATTGTTCCTGTCAGTGTGACAGTGTAATTATTGATCTTTTGTAGGACACACGTAATTTCTCTGTTGTTTGTTTATTTAGATACTGGAGATTGAATCCAGGGGTGCTTTTTATTTTGTATTTTAGACAGAATCTCACTAGATTGCTGAGTCTGGCCTCAAACTTATGATCCTCCTGCCTCAACCTCGAGTTGCTGGGATTACAGGCATGCACCACCATGCCTGGCGCTCTGACTGTTTTTAGTATCTCCTCACTCAGTGTCTTTGTCTACAGTTTCACCACCATTTAAATAATTGTGTATGCTAGACTTAAATCAATCTTCTGTGTATCTCTTGGCCTGTCCTTAACATTGTCTATCTCCATGGCTCTGTGCTGCATCCTGGATAACTTCTGATATATCTTTCCACCTGTCTCTAATTTGCTGTTTTACTCTAGCCATTATATTTTTGAAAATTTGATAGACTTTATTTTTGAAGCAGTTTTACATCTGCAGAAAATACCCATATATGCCCTTTCTCCTCTTCCTCCCCTACTTTCCCTGTTAATATTTTAATGTGGTATATTTATTACAACTGATGAGCCAATATTGATTCATTATTATTAACTAAAATCCCCAGTTTACATTAGGGTTCAGTCTTAGTATTGTATGTTCTGTGGGTTTTGTTGCCATACTAGGAATTCATCCTAGGGGTGCCACACCACTGAGCTACATCTACACCTCTTTTTTATTTTTTGAGACAAGGTCTCTCTAAATTACAGAGACTAGCCTTGAACTTGTAATACTTTTGTGTTAGCCTCCTGAGTCTGTGGGATTAGGGTGTACACCACCATGCCTGGCTCTTTTGTGGTTTTTGAAAAATGTATATGTATTGTGTACCAGGGCTGCCAAAACAAATGCTACAAACTGGGTGGTATAACCAACAGAAATTTATTTTATTAGAGTTCTGGAGACTAGAAGTTCAAGGTCAAGGTGTCAATAGGGTTGATTTCTTCTTGCAGGTAACTGTCTTCTCCGTGTCTTCACATGGTCTTCCTCTAGTGTACATCTGTGTCCTAATCTCTTATAAGAATTAGAGCTGGATCCCATCCTAATGATCTCATTTTAACTTAATCACCTTTTAAAAACTGTATCTTTGAACACAGCCATATTCTAAAGTACTGGAGGTCAGGACATAAACATACAAATTATTTTTTGCGGGGTGCATAATTCAGGCCATAATAACATGTATCTGACATTATAGTATCACATAGAATAGTTTAAAATCACTAAAAAATACTCTATGCACCACCTATTCATTTATTCCCCCCGCCCCCATGAACCTCTGACAACCCTGATCTTTTTGTTATCTTCATAGTTTTGACTTTTACAGAATGTCATATAACTGGAATTATACAGTATGTAGCCTTTTCAAATTGGGTTTTTTCATTCAGCAATACACATTTAAGATTCCTCCATGTCTTTTTGTGACTTGACTGCTCATGGCTTTTTATCATTAGATATCTATTCATTTGTATCTCAACAATTATATTTTTTATTTCTACAGTTCTATTTGGTATCATCACAGATTTGTCTATTTTTTGTGTGAGTTGCATGCCTATTTTCTGTGATTCCATGTGTTATTTCTGTAAACATTTCATACGTTCCTGTTTTTGTATTTTGTGGCTGATAATTCTGATAGCTGAAGTCTTCAGGGTCTAACTCTTGCTTCTACTCTTACTTGTGATGACATGTTTTCTTACATCTTTAGTGATCTATGATTGTGAGCCCATGTTTTTTTTTTTTTTTTTTTTTTTTTTCCTTTTAATAAAATGTTGACCGTCCTAGAGGCTAAAGGGGGGGAATACTTCCCTCCAGAAAGGTTCGGCATTTGATTCATCTAGAGACTACTGATGGAAATTGTTCTAGCCATTTTTTTAAGATTGGGTTAATATAGGAGTCTCAGGTACTCCATTTGCCACATCATAATGAATATTTACTTTCAGGACAGCCTTAACATTTGCTGGTTGTTCACTTTTCCTCATCTGATTTTTAGTTTAGTTTGTGTTTGTGGAGGGATTTCTATTATTACAATGAGTTCATTCTGAAAGCCTGTTTTATGTACAATTTCATTGTTTTGTAGGAGAATATTCCTTCAGGTTGTTTAGCTGGGCACCATGCCAAAGCAGGATTCAGTTGTCTTAGTTTAGGGACTGTGGGTAGAATGATGGTGATCACATTAGGCATCTCCGGTTCTCCTGGGCATCCTCCCAATTTCACTCAGTCATTTGTTCTTCAGGATCAAACTTTGGGCCCTAGGCAAATGACACATTTTCTTTTGACCAGCAGCCCATTCTGTTGGGAATGAAAAGTGATGATGTTTAATTTGGATACTACCTCCATGTGATAATCTGGGTGAATTTTTATTCCCCTGAGGTAGCACTGATAAAAATTAGATTTTTAATTTATTTCTGGGGAAGAACAGTCTGGAAGACAGATGTTGTAGCTGAAAAGGCAAAAGATTAAAGGTTAAATCGCAGATTGGCTACTTAGTAGCAATGTGACCTGAAACAGCTGATGTGACTTCTCTGAGCCTCAGAAGTCTCAGTTGTAAAGAATAGCAAAAGTTACTACCTTCTGATTGTTTACAATATGTTCAACACTGCGTTAAGATTTTTATATTTCTTATTTAATATTTGGTAAAAATCTTATGAGACAGAACTATTATGCTTTTTTTTTTTTTTTTCCAGTGCTGAGGGATCAAACCCAGGACCTCACACAGCCTAGTGCTCTAACACTGAGCAAAGTTCCCAAGCCCTTATGCCAGTTTTAATGATGAGAAAAGTGAAATGTAGGGAAGTAAAGAGGGTTATTGTTAAAGCCAAATTTAAATAAGTTAGCACATGTAGTATGCTAGTCATAGATAAACTGGTTAATAAATAACAGCATTATTATGCTCACTAACATTTTCTGGATATTAAGTCTTTCATGTGATGTGGCCTAAATTAGATTTGTTTATTCAATAACTACTTTATGGAGCACAGTCATGTGTACTGTTAAAAGTTAGGAAAACAGGGGAATGGGACAGATATGGTCCCAGCACTCAGGGAGCTCCCTTTGGAGTGAGGGAGATGGATATATAAATATTTACAATTCACTCTGGGAAGTGCTGCAATGGGAAAAAATAGGCTGGTTTGGGAGTCAGGGGAGATTTATAAGAATTGCCCTCTTATTACAAATGAGAGGAGGGTGGGAGGAAAGGCAGAGGTAAAGTGATTATGAAATAGTGGAGGGGAGAGAGTGCCTGCTGCATTTATTTATTTATTTGTGTTTGTTTATTTTGTGGTGCTGGGGAGTCAAACCCAGGACTTTGAGCATGCTAGGCAATTGCTCTACCACTGAACCACATCCCCAGCATACATGCTGCATTTAAAGAAGTAAAAATACTGTGTATGGGGTTTTAGGAAAAGTTTGGAATGTGGCTGGAGAGGTGGGCAGGTGCCATATCCTCAAAGCCTTTGAAAGCTCTGCTTCCAGCCTTGGAGCTTTATCTTTAGGGCATTGTAAAGCCTATGAAAGTCTTCTTATCCATCAGTGATGTGATTCAAAAAGATCACTTCTGCTAAACAGGGGGAATACTAACAAGAATCACTTAAAATGCATTACCTCATTTAATCCTTACATCAACACTTGATTTTTAAGATATGGAAATTGAGACTTGGAGAGCTTACTTCACTCACAAAAATTCACATACTTACTGGGAAGTGGAGTCCCATGTCTGACTCTAAAGCTGTATTACTATGTCACCTTCAACTAGTTATAATTTGTTATGACCTGCTTTATGTTTACTGTGTGGAAAATTCTCATCCATTCATTTATTCTTATAGTATTGTTGGCATACTCTGTGATAGTTTACAAAGCATTTCATATCATTAATTTCCTTAAAAGCTATTGATTGGGTGATATCATTTCCATTTTATAGACATGAGAACTGAGGCATGGGGTAGGGGACTATCCATGGTCTCATATTTCTAGCCGGGAAGCTGGGTCTTCAACATAGGCTGTTAATAGAGGAAAGCCTTTTTTGTGGGTATCTTATGAACATGACACACTTTTTTGGGTTGGTGCCCTTTGTTCTTTGTGTGAATGTTTATAAGGCTTTTTCCTTCCAGGTTTTGGGGATCATATTCACTGGAGAACACTAGAAGATGGGAAGAGAGAAGCAGCTGCCAGGTACAAAACATGGCTTTACGTTATTTATGGTGGTAAGACTCTTTCTAACCATCAGTGTAGCATTAATTTCAGATGAAAGGCAATGCCAAGGCAGTGAGAACTAAATAATTGCCTCATAATAACAACAATAATACTAGCTAACACTATGTGCTTACTGTGTACCAGATATTAAATTACATGAATTAATTCACCTGACTCTCACAACTCTATGAGGGGGGTACTGTTGTACCTTCTTTTTAGAGATGCGAAAACTAAGGAATAGAGCAATTAAGTAACTTACCCAAGATCACACAGCTAGTGAGTAGCAGAGCCTTGATACTGACCCAGGCACTTCCTTCAGGGCCTGCACTCTCAACCAGAATACTATACTCCTACTAGATTCAAGTAGTCTCATATTCCGAGTGGGTTTAGTTTATGTGCACACAACTCAGATCATGAGGAAGAAAAGGCAGAGCGGGGGAGGGAAGACTAAGCACTGTTTTATAGGCATTCTTCTATTTAATCTTTACAACCTCTGAGTTGGTACACCTGTGAAATAACTTATAATTTTATAGAAAAGGAAATTAAAATGCAGAAAAATGAAATAACTTGCCAGTAATTAAACTACTAGTAGGTGGCAAAGCCAAGACTTGCATTCTCTCCTACACTGTACTGGAGCCATACAAAGATCTACTCCACCCCAATATATGTTCCTACATTATACACACTCGAAATTTCAGAGATACCCACATGTCTCCATCTACTAAACTATATAGTGTTTCCTGCTCCCAGAACAAATCCTACAGTTGCCTGGCTCTGAGTCTCAAACCTTTTGTAGTACAGTTGCCATATTAAGCAAATAAAAACAAAGGATACCCAATTAAGTTTGAATTTTAGACAATAATATAAAATATGTACATGCAATTTGGAGACATACTTCTATAACTAAAAAGTTTTTGTTTATCTTAAATTCAAATTTAACTGGACATCCAGTATTTGTCAACTTCTGCTCAAGAGAAAATTTTCTATTAGTTGTTCAACTTCAAATTTAAATGACAGTTCCTAAAGTCTTTAATGACTTCTCTGGGCAGTTTTCTCTTCTGTTCTCTTATAGCCCAACCAACACCTACGCACTGTAGCATTTATTACTCTTGAGTGTAGGTGCTTGATTCTTCCCATTCAGTCACTTGATCTGCAGGGGAACTGTTTTATGTTCATCTCTAACTCCCCAGCCATGGAGATGTTGTATAATTAAAATGGTTATTGAATAAACATTTATTGGGCGCCAGTAGGTGTAAGAGCACGCGTGAAGAGATCAAGTGTTTATCAGTTGCCTTCTTCATGTTAAATATAAGTGCTAACAGCTTTGCAGTATTTAATGTTCATTAATAAATAAATGGATGGGCTCAGTCTTCGAACCAGGGAGATCACATCTTCCCGAAGCCTGTAACTTTTGGCAAGAATAACTGATGCCATTCTAGTCTGTATCTCCTGAGAAAGCGGAACGAGCCCGTTTCTATAGAAACAAAAGGTCTTGCAAGTGGATAGAAGCAGGAAATACAAATCAGCGAGTACTTCCGGTTTAAACCGGAGACGCGGACAACCCGGAAGGTGACGCGGCGCGTTTGCACATGGCCGCCCCCCGGCTAGGATGCCACTTGTGGTGTTTTGCGGGCTGCCGTACAGCGGCAAGAGCCGCCGTGCGGAGGAGCTTCGCTGGGCACTGGCGGCCGAGGGCCGCACGGTGTACGTGGTGGATGACGCTTCGGTGCTGGGCGCGGAGGACCCGACAGTGTATGGCGATTCTGCCCGTGAGAAGGCTTTGCGTGGGGCTCTGCGAGCCTCTGTGGAACGGCGTCTGAGTCGTCACGACGTAGTCATCCTGGACTCGCTTAACTACATCAAAGGCTTCCGCTACGAGCTCTACTGCTTAGCACGGGCAGCGCGTACGCCGCTTTGCCTGGTTTATTGCATAAGGCCAGGTGGTGCGAGCCGAGGACCTCAGGTGACTGGCGGGGAGGAGAATCCGGGCCGGAATGTCAGTGTGAGTTGGCAGCCGCGCGCCGAGGAGGACGGGAAATCTGAGACTGCAGGCACCAATTCTGTCATCGAACCGGTCTCTATAGTAAATGGGCGAACCCGGGTCTACGTACCTAGGGAACTGGCGCCGGAAGAAGCCGGAGCATCAGATTCTTCAGCTGTAGTGATGCCAGAGTCGGAGAAATCTGTGAAGCATGTGCCCAGTGCCTTTTACCCTCCCGAACTAATGGAGGCTCTAACACTGCGCTTTGAGACTCCTGACTCTCGGAACCGCTGGGATCGGCCTTTGTTTACTGTGGTTGGCTTAGAAGAGACATTACCTCTGGCGGAGATCCGGGCTGCCCTTTTTGAGAACCGGGCTCCCCCACCACATCAATCTACACAATCCCAGCCCCTTGCCTCCGGCAACTTTCTACACCAGTTGGATCAAGTCACAAGCCAGGTGTTGGCCGGACTGATGGAAGCACAGAAGTACGCTGTGCCTGGGGACTTGCTAACACTTCCAGGCACCACAGAGCACCTACGGTTCACTCGGCCCTTGACCATGGCAGAATTGAGTCGCCTCCGTCGCCAGTTTATTTCTTACACTAAAATGCATCCCAACAATGAGAACTTGCATCAACTGGCCAATATGTTTATTCAGTATCTGGGTCAGAGCTTGCACTAATCAGAGCGGTAGGGAGCATCCAAGGCTTCCACTACACTTTTATTTCCCTAGGAAGAATAGTCCGAAGGCCTACAGAGTGTGTTGGTGTATTACTGGAGCTGCTGAATTTGACTGATTTGTTCAAACTTTACTGACCGCCTCTGCCAGGCTCTGAATTTATAGCTTAAGTTTGAGAGAACAGGGAACTAGTCTGGAGGAGCCTGGCAAATTCCTCCAGAGGAGAGAGCCCAAATGGACAGGGATTGCTTAGATGGATTCTACTTGGTATATCATACACTGTTGATTTTCCCCATCTGAATAGTGGGTGAAGAGACTGGATGGGTAAGAATTGTTTTAAAACAGTTGTGAACAGAATCTGAGGATGACACTGTTCCGGACTCTGCAGTGACCAGTCTTTCTTACTACAAACCTTTTCTGAGTTCTCTACCTAATTTTTGCTCTTCTTTATTCTGGTTTCACTGATAAACCCATTGTTTTTGGTCTTTGGGAATTTTTGATTTTGTGAAAGTGGAAGACATAACCAGTGGGTCATTTTCTCTAATAAAATCTTTTAAAAGTAGAGAGGCTGCTGGACTCTCATTTAATGTGACTTCATATTTTCCATGTTACTTAGTGTAATATTTTATATACACATGTATCATTGTTTTATCTTTGGCTGAAATTGTATTTTTATAGTGCTCAGTGAAAGACTAGATTGTTTGGCCACCCTAAAATGACTAATTATGGCACCTTAATGGCTGTTGTGCTTTATTCTGTATTTTAAGGTACATATCACACTAACCCTTTTTGCTTTTGTTAGTTTCTTTGAACAAATGTAAATACTGTACCTACTATATTAGTACCCGTGGTTTTTCAAAGACTAATTAAATTGCCTTTGCCCTTGAGAAGTTTGTGAGAAATACAGAAAGGTGATAATGGGAAGAAAAAGATTGGTGGTCAGATGGTGGTGACAAATGCTTTAGGAGCCCAGAAGAGGGAAAGACTGACTAGCTGCTAGAAAAGGGCAGTTTGGGAAGAGTGTGCCAGGGAGAAAAGAGGGAGGAAGACATTCTAAAATGCATGCTCCGAAAGTGAATGGAGCTATAAAAGTTTGATAGATGGGCTGCCTTGGTTGATGGTGTGTTTATTGCTTGTAAAGTAATCTGGGCCACTTTGTGTTTCTGATGCACAGGATTTGTGTGTCAAATGGAGGTTTGCAGTAGGCAGCCATAAAGGCCTTTTCCATCTTTCATTTTTCAAATATTTTGATCCTTTGGGAGTCTCACTTTTCTCATTTCTATTATGAGACCATTGAGAGTATACCCTAGAGTTGTTTTGAGGATTTAAATGAGATAATGCATGTAAAGCACATTGCACAATGTCATCTAGTAAATGTTTAGCATGCTTTGGCTATTATGGTCACATACATCCCTCTACCCACCTAAACTTGCCCTTCTTATATGGTTTATAAGTCTTTACAAGTACTGGAGGCATAAGTCTGTCCTAGGTTTATAATAAGCTGAAGGCGAGGTTGTTGAGTAATTCATTTATCACTTACTAGATGAGCTAATTTATGTATTTTTACATAATATTTACTTGCATAAATAAATGGCTGTTAGAAGTGTTTGTTATCAATAGTTCCTTATCTTAGGAAGCAAGTGTAATGGAGGTGTAGTTTAATATGGTAAGTACAGTTAAAACTACTTTACCTTGTATAGTATTATGGTGGTATGGTGATAACAGGATTGTGTGATGGACAAAGCCAGTGCCTGCCTACATAGGGCCCTCCTATTTGGCAAATGAAATGAAGCCTTTTAAGAGCTTCATTTAGCCAATCTGGTTCAGGTGGATTATGTTGCTCATTATTTATAAAAAAAAAAAAGCAAACAAACAGTTTTTCATCACTGACTATAAAAATATTTAATTATAGGAAAATTTAAAAATACATAAAAGTAAGAAAAAAATTCAGTCTCATCTATAGCTTATGTTTTTTAACCTTTCTTTTAATTTTAATATTAAAATATTAATTTTAGTATTTTTTTTTAGATGTTGAAGGATTTTTATTTTATCATTTATTTATATATGGTGCTGAGAATTGACCCAGTGCTTCACACGTGCTAGGCAAGCACTCTACTACCGGAGCTGCAACCCTGGCCCCTTCACCTTTATTTTATTTATTTATTTCTATGTGGTGCTGAGAATCAAACCTAGTACCTCACATGTGCTAGATAAGTGCCGTACCACTGAACCATAACCCCATCCCTACCTTATGTTTTGATACATTTCCTTTTGGGCTCTCTTCTCTATAAGGTTGACTAAAACCATATTGAAATTTTATATCCTAGTTTTTAACATGCCAGCAAAATTTTTCATTTACATTTTCAATGATAATATAATAATTTAAAAATACTAGAACCTTTAAAATATTGTAATTTTGCATTTTCTTCCATTCCAGTCTTTCTATCTAGCTTTAAAGCCCAAATCTGCAGAATTTACAGAAATATCAGAATTTATCAATAATTTTGCTATCAAAATCTACTATTATTGAATATTTCAGTTGTCTTATGATTTTCTCAGTTGAAATCATACTACAGGAACATCTTTGTCTCCATAAACTGGTTATTTTATTATAATAGCTTTGAGGAAGTACAATTACTAAATTATAATTTCTTTGTTGTTTTTAAGTGGATTACCTTTGATGGTGATTATCCATAAGTCTTGGTGTGGAGCTTGCAAAGGTAAGTAAATGTTCTAAATCTAAAATCAGATCTCAAATGTGTTGTCAAAGGTAAACATTTAATAAATATTTTCACTAATTCTGGCACAGCACTGTAATTGCTTTAATGAACACTAAAGAAATGTATGACGTAGATTTCCTTCATGAAAGTTGCAGTTATATCTGCAGTGGCCTTTACGGAGATGAGGTGATTAAGGTACAGTTATATAAGTGGGGGATGGTGTTACAGAATCGTAGCTACTAAGGAGGCTGAAGGAGTATTGCAATTTTGAGGTCAGTCTCAGCAACTTGGTGAGACTCTGTTTCAGAAAGTAAAAAGGACTGGGGATATAGGTCAGTGGTAGAGTACAGCACCAGCCCTGCAAAAAAAGCCCTGCAGCAACAGTTATGTAAAAAATGGAATTAAGTGCTAAAATGTCTTGTGGACAATAAATATTAGAGGAAGTTGTACATGGTTAAGGAAGTTGTCCTAGAGGAGGTGGGATTCAAATCAATCCAAGGTTATAATGACTTCATGGCATATATTCTTTCTGCTGTACTACCCTGCTGCTTTCCCAATCAGTTTTTATTTTTCATTTGGTATCCTACACTTATTAAAATACTAGTTGGGAAAGGAGTGTAAAATTAGTGTAAATAATTGTATAATATATGTACACAAACATTTAGTGGTGGAGTGTTGTTACTCTATTACTCTTTAATAGAGGTTGTTAAACTTAATCATAAAAGCACATAGTAGTGTTTTCTCCCACCATTTGTATACCATTATCCTTACTCTATTAATGAGATAAAAGCTTCAGAGAAATGAAGTAAGTGACTCAAGGTCACAACTATGCAAATTAGTGGCAGAAGTAGCACCAGCGTCTAGGTGTCCCAGTTCTGGTTTTGGGAAAAAAAGAAAAGAAAAAAAAAGAAAAAGTCTCATTTATATGAATCAGTTTAGCATATGCCTGAACTACCAAAGAGAATAAGTGATGCTTAGGCTCACTGGGGTTTGGATATGATGTTTCTTCTACTCCAAAATCTTTTTTCTCTTCTAGCTTTAAAGCCCAAATTTGCAGAATCTACAGAAATTTCTGAACTTTCCCATAATTTTGTTATGGTAAATCTTGAGGTAAGCCTTAAAGAATTTCTCCTTTTGTGCTATGATTTTAAGACTTTATTGTTTTGAATTTAATATCATCAAGAGTATAAATCATATTGAATAGAGTTGGTTATTTTATATTTGTTTTTCTCTTGACTTTTCATACTAAGGCTTACATCAGATGTGTTAAAAAGCCATCCAGGATCTAATTTGGGGAGGAAGTAGGAAAGGAGAGTTTGAATAAGATGACTGAATTTTATACTTAGACTAAAGATATAACCATACATGGAGGGTTACAACACCCTGCAAAGGGTTACTCATTTGAGCACCTGCTTAATGTTGGACTTTTCTTTACAGTCTTCCTATTTCCTCATGACACATCTTTTATGTACTTCATATAGACTTAAGGGCTTGGAATACTGAGTCATAGAATATCTTAGACTTGGAAGAAATTTTTAGGCCATTGGTATTATTCCTATTTTATAAAAAGAACATCTAAGACCTCAAGGAGGTATGCAGTTTGATCAAAATCATAGAATCTAGTGAATGATAAAAGTAGGTACTGTGACTTGGCTGTGTTCCCTTTTAGGTCATGCTCTCCAAATGTGAAATTACTTGTATACTCTGTGATGATAATTCCTTCCAAAGTTTATGTAAAGATAATGTTTAAGCAAGAATCTTCTGAACACATTAACAGTTAAGGTTGAGATAGCAGAGGAGTTGCTTATATAGTTAATGGATGTCCCAGATGCACATATATCTGAACAGAGCAGTTACAACATAGTGTGGGGAGAAAGACAACTAGAATATGTCAGCCTATGGTAAATGCTATGGCTCAAAATAAAGGAGAGGGACTGGGGGTGTAGCTCAGTGCTAGAGCACTTGACTAGCACATGTGAGGCACTGGGTTCAATCCTCAGCACCAAATGAATAAATTAAGGTATTGTGTTCATCTACCACTAAAAAATATTTATAAAAAAAATAGAAGATGGCAAGTAGAAGAAAAGGCAACATTTGAACAAAAATCGGAAGCAGAAAGAGAAGTGAACCTCTGATGACAGAGGAAGTGTGTTCAGGCACAGGGAAAGAGCAAGTCCAAAAGCCTGAATTAGGAGTGTATCTGGTTTGTTGAATGATAGCAACAAAAAGCAGGTTAATGGGGCTGAAGAGGTCTGAACAGGGCAGAACATGAAATTTGAGAAGTGCTGTAGGGGCACATCATTTAGGGCCTTGTAGTCCTGAGCAAGAGTGAAATCTGAAGGCCCTTGAGGAGAGGAAGGACATGATCTAATGTAAGGTTTACATTTACCCTTAATAGGATGAAGAGGAACCCAAGGATGAAGATTTCAGCCCTGATGGGGGTTATATTCCACGAATTCTTTTCTTAGGTAAGGCAAAAAAATTCTTAATCTGAAGATTCATGATGTAGATAGAGAAATGGTGCAAGACACTGAATCCACCTTGTGAAACTATACTGGAATGTCCAAAAAGAAATAAAAACCAGTTTTAAGAGAGTAGGGGAGTTCTAAAAACCAGACCTGCAGGGACATGACACTGCAGGGACAAAGATAAGCCACAATTTCCACTCCTTACCCTATGTGCATCTGAGGCAACAGAATAGTACACCCAAGCAAATGTCTTTCCACAGTTTTATAAGAGATAGTTAATGACCATCTAATCTTTGCTCAACATTTGACTGGATTCTATAGGGGATACAAATAAAAATGTTGGCCCTATCATTATTAAGCAGAAAAAAAACATGCTAGAAAGATGGAACTGCAAGTGCCAATCATGGGATTGGGTGGGAGGTATTGTTTGAGGAGTTGCAAGGAATTCATTGTGGTTACAGCATGAAATGCTAGGGATAGGGTGGGGGGGATATTGGGCAAACGTGGGCAGATCTTATTTCCTGGAGGGCATAGTGTATTATATATTATAATTATTGTAAACCCTGTACCCTTTTTTCTACAATAGATCCTAGTGGCAGGGTGCATCCTGAAATCATCAATGAGAATGGAAACCCCAGCTACAAATATTTCTACATCAATGCTGAGCAAGGTACAGTTCTGTTTGAGAAACTGGGGAGGATTGCTGCTAGACTTAACTAGGATGAACCATAGGCAAGGTCTGTGATAGGAACTTAATCCCCAACCTGTTAGCCAAGCAACTCCTCCATGACTAGCTTTTGACTAGATCCTTTATAGGATACAGGAGAAAGATAAGATGAACCCTTCCCTAGCTACTTAGAATCCAGTGGAAGCAGTAGCTAACCCACAGGAACTTGTTTTTTTCCACTGTACTAATACTGTTCTTCCTGTAAGTATTCAGAGGAGGGGGAATACAAACTATTAGCTGAATAAGTGGTGTCATAGATATTAAACTTTAACTGGACCTATAAGTATAAGAATTGTCTTTGGAGACATGAGGAAGACATTTAAAACTATGGAAATGAGGTGTGAGGGGAATGTAGCCCAACATGGAAAGTCTGGATGGTTTGCTACAGATTGTGAGTGGATTGAGTCCTAAAGAATGAGACACAGCAGAAGAATGGAAAAAGCATGTTCCAGGCAGAGTGGCATCAATACAAATAGGCGAAGAAAGGCTGAAATCATCTCAGTTAGTCTTTCTTGATTTCATTCTGGTGCACAGTCATCCTGGGGGAAAGGGTTGGATTTCGTGCCATGTATTGTTACTATTTTCCTCCCCAGTCTCCCTGTTCTAAAAAAGAATTGTTTCCCAAGTTGCCACGTATCCCCTGTTGTCAAATTGCCAGGTGGAGAATAACTTTGAGTCCTTGAAACTCTTATTCTCAGAATAGGAAAGGGGAAGAGATAATGTCATTCATCGCCTTCCCTGGTTAAGAAGAATGGCATTTTCTTCAGCCAAATGAAGATCTTTAGAGATTGGTATTAGTAGATTTTCCACACAGAGAGTGGCAGCTGAGCTTTAGGTTCTAAACTCTTGTCCTTTGAGATTTGCTTTCCCTTTAGAATTTATCCAAGTTACCACTCCCGTCTCCACACTGGCATAGTCCTAATGTGAACACAGGACTCTTCCCTGACATGAAACTGGAACATTCAAACCTGGCTTAACTAAAGACGTAGGCAAAACAAAAGGAAAATAACACTACATTAGGAGCTAATAGTTATGCTTTCCAAGATTTACAGATTCTGGCTCAATCTAGCTCCCAGCCTGTGTTGTGTAGTGGTGCTGTTATAGAACCACCACTCATGGGCCTATATTGAAATAGTTGTCCTTCTTGAAGTGCAAATCCATAGGAGGGAGCCCCAGAGATATACAAGAAATTTCATCTCCTGTCTGCCTAAGGCCTTCCTTCTAGGTTTCTCTTTTATTTTGCCTGAAAACTTGGCTTCTTTCTTGTATAGTCAGTAGTGGAAATGACCATTCCCTCAGGATGCATGTATGCACACACACACATATACACACATATACCCATACACCATCATCAGTATAACCTGTAACCTCTACAGGGAATGAAATAAATGCAACAGTCATCCAAAGACAATGGGGATGGTAGGAAGGTGTTCTCTTCTCTCCTTGGTATCAAGTGAACATAGAGGAAATCAACTCTAATCCTAGTGGGTAAGCCAGAGTAACTACTAACATTTTTGTAGGACTTTGTAATTTATGAAGCACTTCTATCATCCATTCTCTCTTTTACTTTTTAAAATATGTGGGAAATAAGTGGGATTATATAATTTTATAAACAAGGAAACAAATTCAAAGAATGAGTGATATGCAATATGCTGGGACTAAAATCCAGAACTAGATTTTTTTTTAATAGATGGACACAATGCCTTTATGTAATTTATTTTTATGTGGTGCTGAGGATCAGACCCAGTGCCTCATACGTGTAGACCTTGCATTCTTATATTTCTCCAAAAACATTTAAGAATCTACATTTGTTGTCAAACATCAGATATTAAGTTGTGCTTCATATTTTTCCCCTTTATTTCACAGTTGTTCAGGGGATGAAGGAAGCTCAGGAAAGACTGACAGGTGATGCCTTCAGAGAGAAACATTTTGAAGATGAATTGTAACACAGATGTATCCCTTCCTTCATCAAAGATAGTGTTCTGGAAGGAAAGCAGCAGAGGAGGGAATATTGAGGAACTGCTCAGAACAGTTAAAGTGACTGGGAAACCTTGCTTCTTCCTACATTGGAAGGAGCTCTCTTACTGTGGAAGAGATGTTAAAAGAAGGTGGTCTGCATGTTTGTGGATCCAGCAGAGTGTGGCAGACTTCCTTTTGCTCCCTATCACCTAAATGTCCATATGTCTTTGAATGTAAAGGATGAAACCTGACACAGAACTTGGGCCACTTGGAGGTTAATACCTCACACTTCAGTATTTGAGTCTTTTCCCATTTCCTCCTGCTTTGCTCACCGTGGTGGTGAAAGGAGACTAGTAGCATCTTTTCTGCAATGTTAAAATGGCCAGAATAGCAATTTTTAAGAAAAGAGTAAATCCTAAATGTAAATCAGTAATTCTATCCCCTGTCAAGGAGACCAGCCTGTTTTTTGTCTTTTTCTCTTGAGAATAATCCTGGGCTTCTTCCTGAATCCCTGCATCCTCCTTCCTCTTTTCCTGCTCAGGCTTCCCTGTTAGCACGCATGCGTGTGCAGGAATGGCTATGTGCTTGGACTGAGCCCCAACTGGAAGCATGCTTTCCCTTGTTACTGTTGGAGAAACTCAAACCTTCAAGCCCTAGGTGGAGCCATTTTTGTCAAGTCATCGATGATATTTTTGTATTGGGGTTAATCCCCCCCCACACCAAAAAAAAAAAAAAAGATAAAATATTAATTGTTTGTTAAACTTCAATAAAACTTTAAAAGGAAATGTTCTGTGGTGGCCTTTTTGTTATTGGAGGATGGAGGGAGGGAGGAAGGGAAATCACTTCAGGAAGGAAACTAACCTTGAGGGCCAGCTCTACCAGTCCTAACCTAGGACTCCTGCCCTTTCACCACCCACGCCCAAATGCCAGTGCTCTTCTCTTACACTTTTTTTTTTTTTTTTTGGCATGAGTCTTGCTACAAACAAAAACAAAAGACAAGTAAAAACAAAAGTCAATGACTTGGGAGGCTGAGGCAGGAGGATTATAAGTTTAAAGCAAGCCTTGGCAACTTAGTATGGCCCTAAGCAACTTAGCAAGATCCTGTCTCAAAACAAAAACAGGGCTGGAGATATGGTTAAGCACCACTGGGTTCAATTCCTGGTACCCAAGAAATGAAAAAAAAGGTGCATTTACATGAAGTTATAAAAGGCAAAACACCATCTGTAAGAAAGCACATTGGTGGTCACTTGGGGGAGTAAGCCTGAGAAGGGATTGACTGCAAAGGCTTGGAGGAAATTTCTGTGGGGATGAAATGGCTACACAGGTGTACACACTGTCCAAACTCATTGAACTGTAAACGTGAACATTTTATCATGTGCAATTCATACATTTGATTTTAAAATACTCATTCAAGGCTGAGTACTTGCTGAGCACATGGCAAGACCTTGGTTCAATTCCCACTACTGCAAAGTAAAATAAATACTTAAAAAAAAAAAAAAAAAAAAAACTTGCTTATTCTAACTCCCCAAAATCAAATCTTTCTTAGATAAAGTCTGATTTAAATTGATAAAACAGTGAAGAGTAGGTTGGCTACTTAGATAATATATAAGACTGCCTGATAAATTGATTGAAAGCCAAATGTTTGATTAAAATATGCTTAAAGCACAAAAGGTAAATGCATTTTATCAAAGCATATTATGTCTACAAAGATTTTGGTGCCTTCTGAGTAATTTGGGTTATGCAAGTTACTTCTAAGGCAAGTAAAAAAGTCTGAGATGGTAGTTAATAAGCATTTAGTAAGTCTTTGTGGTATACTTGCCAGAAATTGAGAAAGGAATGCTTCTATTGAACAAGTAACACATTTTCTTGCAAATTGGATGCTTTATCTTTCTTTGCTTACAATGTTGAAAGAGGACCAAATTTAATTACCAAGGGATATATTTTTAAATATTAGACCATCAATTTTTTTGGCATAAAAGAGTTCAAAGAATTTTATGTCATGTCAAAAGAATTTTATGTCATAATGAAACTCCTCCCATCTCCATGAATGTACTTAAGTGAACATTATTTCTCAGAACTTGTATTTCTAAAAGTAATAACAAATGCTAAGAAAATTCGATCAAAACTTGGGGTGGCAGGGGTACCGGGGATTGGCTTCAGGGACACTCAACCACTGAGTCACATCCCCAGCCCCATTTTGTATTTTATTTAGAGACAGGATCTCACTGAGTTGCTTAGCACCTTGCTTTTGCTGAGGCTGACTTTGAACTTGGGATACTCCTGCCTCAGCCTCTGGAGCCAGTGGAATTATAGGCGTGCACCATCATGCCTGGCTATTCAAAACTTTTAATGTCATTTTAGTGCATTATTGTGACAATTCTGCCTAAAGGGTTATCAGACTTTTCAAAATAATATAACAATTTGATTAAATATTTACTGTTAATTAAAATCTAGACACTTTAAAACTCTCTAGAGTTAGATGTTAACTTGTAGGAAACTAATAACATGCAAGGCTGTGGTTGTGGCTCAGTGGTAGAATGCTTGCCTAGCATGGGTGAGGCACTGGGTTCGATTCTCAGCACCACATATAAATAAATAAAGGTGTATCAACAACCAAAAAATTTTCAAAGAAAAAAAGCAAAAGCTAATAACATGCAAATGATTACTCTTTCCCAAAGTGAAAATAACCTCAAGGTTAAGACTTTATTGCCTTTAAGTCATTAATCAGTTTTTTTGCAGTCTTATGTCTGTTCCTTTTTATCATTGACAATATACAACTACCATACCTACAGGTCCCAGGAGGATATGCCTACCTTATATGCAAATAATAAGCCATTTTATATAAGGAACTTAAAATTTGTGGATTTTGACATATTCAGGGAGTAGTACGCTCAATTCCTTGCCTAGACTGTCTATACCGTGGCCCAAGAATACCTCCAGAAAAGGAGCTTATAATTAAATGTTTAGGTAATGCACAACCTGGATTGATTCATAATTCAAATAAATATTTTAGAAATTCTGAGAGGTCTCATAGGAAAGATTTTTGACTTCCTATCCAACTGAGGATGATGACAACACATGAGAAAACATTGGTGAAACAGTTGGAGTCAACTTCATATCCCCCTTTGTTTTGGAGTTCCAGATCTGTGATCTAGTGCATTCTCTTATGTTCAAGCCAACTGAAGCTTGGGTCCCCATTACTTGCCACAAGAAACATCATAAAGGAAACATCTAACATCTTGGCCTCTCATTTATTTGACTTCCTCAATATCAGTGACCAGCTGTATCTTACCCCTCCATTCAATTGGTTTCACCTTGTTATTCAAACTCTTCTGAAATCTGAATTTAGAAATCTATTCTCTGACCCAGTTACCTATTTGTTCTTTCAACGTAGTTGGTCAACATCTTCCATAACACTCTAACCTCATGTAGACTTCATATAACTCCTTCAGTTTTTACTGCTAAATCTATAGACCTTCCTACATCTGTCCCATCTCCTCCTTCCCTCTTGTGCTAGTGGAGGAGTGACTCCTACTTATTCTTCCATTGTGCTCTGAAGTCATTCCCTCCTTATCCTCAGATACCTTTTTTTTTTAACCATATATGTTCCTTTCTCTCTCTCTCATCAAGCTATCTCTGTAAGATCATCCCAATGAAAATTTAAATGGGTACTATTATTATTCATGTATAAACATGTGATTTGCAGGTTTCCTATGTCCCTCCAGTCTGGTCCATACTGTCAAACCTTCATCACTTCTTATTTGTTCATTACCATTATACCTGCTCCACTCTGGCTTCTGTCTTCAGAGCTTCACCCAAATGATTTCTCTCACAGTAGTAGGAGGAGATATGGGATTAAGAAATGAGTAAGAGGGCTGAGGCTGTAGCTCAGTGGTACAACACTTGCCTAGCGTGTGAGGCACTGGGTTCGATCCTCAGCACCACATAAAAATAAATCAATAAAATAAAGGCATGGTATCCATCTACAACTAAAAAAAATTAAAGAAATGAGTAAGAGAAGTTCGACTGATAAAGTTATTTTAAAATTTTCTTTTTAATGTTTTATTAGTACATTATAGTTATACATTATATTGGTGTTCATTTAGATGTAATCATACCTATGTGGAATATTATTTGCTTCATTTCAGTCCCCAACACTTCCTCTTTCCATCTCCTCCCTCCCTGAAATTTCTCTGATTCAGAATTGCTTGTTTGATCCACTTCCGCCAGGCATACCGGATACTATGCATCAATAAATATCCTGATATGCTGCTGGTCAAACAAATGTTTTTTTGTATATTGCTTTAAAAGAGCCCTTAAAGGGCCATAAGTAAAACAAAACAAAACAAAACAAAACAACAACAACAACAAAAATAAGTATAGGTAGTGAAAAAGAGGAAATGCATCCTTATGCTCTTTCCTGCAATTTCCTACTATTTATTTCCTTATCAAATAAATAATAGCACCACCTTCCACTGTTTTATATGCCAGAAACCTGAGACCCATCTTCAACATCTCCTCTAGCCCCCACCTCATAATCACTAATTACTATTCATTTTCTCTCCTTAAAAAGAAAGAGTCCTTTTTTTGAAACGATGTCTTATGTTACCCAGGCTGGTCTCAAACTCATGGCTCAAGGGATCCCCTTGCCTTAGCCCTGTGAGTAGCTAGAACTACCAGAATGGACACCTGGCTCATTTCTTGTTATGACTAAATTGTGCTCCCTCACTCCAGTTTGTGTTTGAAGTTCTAACCCTCACTTCCTTAGAATGTAACTGTATTTGAAGATAGAGTCTTTAAATGTCACCAGGGTCCTTATAAGAGATTAGGGCACAGACACAGGTGGAAGACCATGTGAAGAGAGAAGATGGCTATATAAGAGCCAAGGAGAGAGGCCTCAGAAGAAACCAACCATGATCTCAGACCTCTAGTTTCCAGACTCTGAGAAAACAAATTTCTGTCCCACCTAGTCTCTGCACTTTGTTACAGCAGCCCTAGCAAACTAATTTGCTTCTTTTCATCCTCATCACCACCACCGTGGTCTAAACCAGCACTGGTTGACTAGACTTTTGCAGTGTAAGGTCCATCAGGGAAGGGCTTGTATCTGTCTTGTTCATGGCAGTATCCTCAAGGTCGGGTATAGAACCTATGTATTTTATATATAATATAAGTATTTTATATTTTGTGTATATAAATATTTATGGCTAAATAAACAAATAGCTTTTTAGGTGGTTTTTCTTGTATCCATCCTTGCCCCTCTCTCCAACTGTTCTCCTCAGGGTTTGGAGAATATAATCACATTATAGTCTCTTTGTAATTTAATTTTGCATATTTCCCTGCTTGGAACTCTTTGTTGTCTCTCTTCCTCCATTACTGTTAGGGTAAAATCCAAAATAAATTATATTATTCAAATGGCTGACATAATTTAGCCCCCAACTCAAATTTTGTTGCACATATTATTCTCTTATTCTAGCACCTTACAGCTACACTTGCCTTCTTTCTGCTTCTCAGTGTTTCTCATGGCCCTTATACCTGTTATTCCTTCTACCAGAATTATGCTTCCCCATCTTTTTGTACAACTCTCATTATTCAGAAATCCTACCTGAATGTTACTTTGTGAAACCTTCCTTGATCATGCCACTAAAACAGGTTTAAAAAATCTCCTTGCTGCTTTTTCTTTAAAATAATAATTATTATCATAATGATTATTAATTTTTGGTGTGATTATTGGTTTATTGCTTACTTTCCTCACCAGAATGTAGGTTATATGAGAATAGAGACTATGTCTGCTCATCTTGGTGTTTCTTTTTCTTTTCTTTCTTTCTTTTTTTCTTTTTTTTTTTTTTTTTTACTGGAGATTGAACCCAGGGGTGCTTTATCACTGAGCTACATATATCCTCAGTTCTTTTTATTTTGAGACAGGGTCTCTCTAAGTTGCTGAGGCTGGCCTGAAACTTGAGATTCTCCTGGCTCACCTTCCTAAATTGCTGGAATTACAGCTGTATGCCACCATGCCTGGTTTCATCACTCTGTTTCTTGTGTTCAGTCCCTTCAGCTATGACTGGTGCATCATCAGTAATTGGAATGTTCTTAGAGCTGAACATCTTACTTGAGATGTACTAATAGAAAGTGTAAGGTCCAGACGTAGCACAAAGGAGGGAGCGATTAAATTCTCTCCAAGTAAGAAGGATAGTGTGGCAAAACAAATAGAAAGTGTTTTTCTAAGTAGAGGAGAGGTGTTGAGGAAGGAACCTGAGCTAGAGACAAAGGTTTATGTAAGAGTGGTGAGATATAAAGTATTTTTGGAAACTTTTAAGTTACTCCATGTGGCCAGAGCATAAAACCTAAGGGTGTTTGTGGTTAGAGATAAAGCTGGAGAGTAAAGGACCTGATCAAACTTGCTAAGAAGATTGGATTTTATCCTATATAAACTTTGCTGATTTTTCCAGTACTTCATTTTAAGTCTGCTTTGTCATTATCCACAGCTAGTGGATAATAAAAGACAAGTAATGAGTTTCAATTTGTACTTATGTTGAATGGTTGATGAGAGACATGATATAATATGTAGAATTCATCTCAGAAGATTTCTAGATATATTAATAAGTGCTTATAGAATGTTAGTTCCTTTCCATTCAGCCCTATTAACTAGGCTGATTTCAGCATCATGGCTACTGATCAGTCCAGAGAGGGTGCAGTTCCCATACACAACACAAGAGGGAGTATGAGACTGAACCTTGGCCAGAGCAGCCTTCTCAGCCAGCCTCCCTTAGCAAGCCCTCTGAGAGACTTAAGAAACTGGACTTGTAAAATTAGGATGGCATCCTGACTTATTTTATAAATTCCAAGACTGGTAACTGTTCTTCAGTTCCATGGAAAGCTATTTGAAAGGGAAACCATTGGAAAGCATGATGTACTTATTTATAAGAGCTGTCAGATCCTTTTAAAGTTGCTGATGTTATTGAGCCTCCCATTATTCACTACCTATTTTACATATATTATAATTTTTTTTTCTTTGAACTGGGGATTGAACCCAGGGACTCTCTACCACTGAACCAAATCCCCAGCCCTTTTCATTTTTTATTTCCAGTCACGGTCTTGCTAAGTTGCTGAGGCTGGCCTTGAACTTGCAATCCTCCTGCTTCAGTTTTCTGAGTCTATGAAATTAGTCATGTGCCACCAAACCCAGTTGCATTATAACTTTTAATTTAACTCTCTCAAAGAACTCATGAAGTAATTTGATCCCCATTTTACAGGTGAGCAAACTGTGACCTAGAGAAATTCTATCACATAACAAATGGTAACACTTGGATTTGGACCGAGAACTGTCTGGTTCTAAAACTTACTATATTTATTATATTTAATTTAAATTAATTCCATTATTTAACAGGAGTGATTCAGAAAGAGAACTGATCAATGGTAGGTGATAGTTAGGCAGCCAAGGGATGACTTTGTGCCTAGGTTGGTTTCTTGGGCACTGAACACCCTGACTACAGATGATAGAAATGCTTGGCCACTGCTGTGTAAACACACTAGAAAAAGGGGAAGGCTTTAACATTAGTCACTTAGCCAGACTTGCCTTGGGAGAATCACCTATTCTCTCTGCACTTCAATTTCCTCATCTTTTAAAAGAGTAGATTCCTTCTCATCCATCAGGTCTCAACTTGAACATCACTCCCTCAGAGAGGCTTTCCCCATTTAGTCAACCTAAAATAGTCCTATCCCCTAGTCGCTCTATCCTATCATCTTGTTGGAGTATTTCCTTAAATGTTTATCACTATCTGAAAATTTCTTGCACATTTTGTTTGTTTATTATTTCTTTCCTTTCACGTGAGCTGGGATCCCCTCTGTTCGGTCATGCTATGTGCTCTGTACCTGGAACACTGCTTGGCATGCACTAAGTGATCAATGAAATCTTTGTGGAATGAATAAATGATATAACGATAAAGAACTAGGAACAGAGGGTGGAAGTTACAAACAGGCAGAGGACTTTCCTAACAACAGCAGTTATCCAAAGACAAAGCAGTCTGCCCTAGAGGAGATGTTCTCCTCACCTTTGGAAGTGAGCACCATTTTGAGAGCAGATAATGGCTTCCATGTAGGGTTGGTGGGAAAAGGCTGCTTTGGGGTTCCTTTGACTCCTCAGTCACATCTCAGTTAAGTTGTTTTTTCTTTTTTTCAATTAAGTTTTAAACTAAAACCCTGATAACAGGGCACTGTCTTATCATTATGTTAAATATGGAACACGGGGGCTGGGGTTGCGGCTCAGTGGTAGAGTGCTTGCCTAGCATGTGTGAGGCACTGGTTTGATCTTCAGCACCACATAAAAATAAATAAATAAAATAAAGATTTTAAAAATATATATGGAACAGGTATTCTCTCTGTTAATAACTGGGGATAGAGGCCCTGAGGGTGGAGGAGGCAGAGACAAAAAACTGACAGTGCAAGATGCTGCTTCTGGGCTCTGTGGGAGAGGTCTGACAGAGCTGCTGAGAGGTTTGATTAAGTTTGAACAAAGTAAATGAAGACAATTATGAATAATCATTTCCAGAGTAGTTGCTGTCTTTACCACTGGGCTCCTGTTCCCCTTCTTCTAGACCCCACTGCCTCCATAATTGTCTCTTCTGTTCCTTTCTCACAGGGAATAACAGTACCCAAGTCCAAAAATTGTCCTAGTTGCCTCAATTTCCTTTCTCCCCATCTATGTCCAGTCATCAAATTTGGTTCCCACTATCATCTGCTCATATCCCACTGTATCTTCCATCTCAGGTCTTACACTCTTTATTTGAAATTACCCTACCAGCCTTTGTCTGGTTTCTTTGTATTTTAGGATGTCCAAACCATTTCCTTCCGTTCAGACTAAGATCTTTCTAAAACAAATTCAGCCAAGTCTTCTCCTTGATAAAGCCCAGTAATTTCTGCACTTCCTGATCATTAGGTGTATCATCCTTAGCATAACCCACAGACTCTGGCTGACCTCTGGCTCTGACACCTGCTACTGTGTCCATTACCTGAGCTTTTAGAGACTCAAAATTCTCTGAGGTTCCCTGAAGACTTCACATCTTTTGGGTCTTTGCTCACATCGGTCCATCTATCTTGGCTGCTTCTCCATGCATTTAATTCCTACTGATCCTTGAAAGCTCAGCTTAAGTCTCAAGTCTGCATCCCAGGACCCAGCATGGGGGCCAGGCCTAACATCTCAGGTTCCTCCCTGCTCTCCAATACCACAGAGAAAACAGCCATGTCTTGCCAAATACATTAATGTGGCTAACTGCAGTCTCGACTTTCTCTACTTTCAATACCTAAGAAACCATGGACTAGTAATTACTTGCTCATAGCTAAGATGTTATGATTCAGTCCACATTTCATATGTTTATTTTGAAACTTAAATGAAATGGTGGAAATGAAGAATCCTTTGTAAATATTTGTATACTTATTTGTTTTTTTGACAAGTAACCCCTAAGCCCCTCTAAGAGTGATCAAGGAAGTGCTGTATTAGTTGGTTCTGTGCCCTTGACTTTTGTAGAGTTCAAATTAGTGGATTTGATGCCTTACTATCCTGTACCAGACCTGTACCATGGTCCCTCCTTTTGGTTAGGGACCATGAGTTATTCATTCCTATGCAAAGCAAGTATGTGTTAGTCGGCTTTCTACCACCATAACAAATATCTGAGATAATGACTTACAAAGATAAAATGTTTATTTTTGTTTACAGTTTTGGAGGTTCTAATTCACTGTCCATTGGCCCCACTGCTTTTGGGCTTCTGGTGAGGCAGAATATCATGGAGGGAGTGTATGGCCAAACAAAAAAACTCACTTCATGGCCAGTACACAAGCGAGAGAAAGGGGCCAAGGTCTCACTACCCCCTTCAAGAGCATGCCCCAGTGACCTGAAAACCTCTTAATAAGCCTTCCTCTTAAAGGTGTCATCATCTCCCAATAGAGTCACTCTGGGCACTAAGCCTTTAACATGTGGACTTTTGTGTGACACTTAAGATCCAAATCATCACATGATGCTCAGGAGATATTTACTGGTTGAATGAGCAAATGAATAAGTGAGGGAGTGACATTCCAGGGAGAGGGAAAAACCTCGTGCAAACTCATGGAGATATTATGGAGCAGGTCACATTCAGAGAATCCCCAACAGTTTAAAGTTTTGGAGGTCAAGGTATGAGGGGCATGTGAATAGCAATGAGGCTGCAGATTAGATGGAACCATTTACCAGGGAATCTCATGTTAAACAGATGGATTTCAGAGGAGGGCAATGGGAGTTTTAAGCTGGGTTTAGGAAGAGTCTTGTACTGCGGTATGGAGAGTGGATTACAGGGAGGATTGAAGGTTATTGTGGGAGTAGGACAGTGAGGAAGCTTTGGTCATGGAATGGAGAAGGGATGAAATGGAGAGCTACAGAGAAGCCGAATGGGCTAGCACCGGTAAAGGGTTGGCAAGGTTGCAAAGGGGAGAGGAAGAGTGGGTAGTTCCCCAGTTCTGACCATTTGACCATTCACAGTGAGTGTTTCCCATGTGTGTCTTGTATTCCTCCCCTGCTGACAGCACTGTGTCTTGGTGATAAAACAGTGCCCTCAGTGTGCATTTTAAACAGTTTCACTTTATAAAGAGATGTAGATGGGGAGAATGGACTTGCACATTCATTTATTTTACAAATGAAGAAACTGATGCACAGGGAAGAAGGAAAATGATTAGTGCATGAGGTGGCATTTGAGATTCTCATCATTTTTTCTCATTTATCCAAATCTGTTTCCACTCCTGAGGTAGATTGGCAAAAGGACACAGGTTCCTCCCTTCCCTGTATCCATGCCTCTTTGTAATGATACTACTCTCCTTCCCAATCAGAGGTGGAGTTTATTTTACCATCCCCTTGGGTTGTGCTCATGACTTGATTTGATCAATAGAATGCAGTACAGGTGATGTTATGATTTTTGAAGAATGGCCCTAAGAGATTGTATCTTCTGCCTTTACCCTCTTGGAACACTGCCCTGAGGCTAACACGTAAGTTTGTCTAACCTACTGGTAACAGGGAAGGCCACATGAGGAAGAACCATGGAGCCCTGCTAGCACCAACTGCCAGACATATGAGTGAGGATATAGTAGACCTTCCTTCCTGTCCAGCTGACCTTCCATCTGAAAGCAGCTCCTAAGTGATCCGAAGTGAAACTCACAACCACAGGATTGTGAGAAATAATAAGTTATTTTTGCCTTAAGCCATTGAATTTCGGGGAGTGGTTTGTTATGCAGCAATATAACTGAAACAACTTCTATGCTCCCTATGTCAGTAAATGGCTTCGCCATCTACATGGTTGCCAATGCCCTTTCCATCATATCTCACATTTAATCTGCCACCAAGTCCAGGGAATTTTACTTCTGAATATATATCAAATCCCTCTACATTCTACCTTCCCCATGACTATGATTTAACTCAGGTGCTTTTTGTCTCTCGCCTGGATTACTATAGCAGTCTCTTAACTGTTTTCCTTATCTCCTGCTTCCCTGCTCCCTACCCTTCCTATCCAACTCTTGTGTTCCTACTACAGTCAGAGCTAACTTCCTTACACACACTTGTTATCATGTTACTCCTTTGCTTAAAACCTTTTTTCTTTGCAAGGTAAAGTCCAAAACCCTTCATACTATTTATAAGGCCTTGAACTATTTGATCCCTGCCTTATTTGCAGCCCCATCTTCCACCATTCCTCTCAATGAACTCTATGTTACTGAGCTGTTTCACAGGTTCTGGTGGGCTTCTGGTACCTGCTTCAGCTCCCTTGGGCATGAGGCAACCTACTGAAGAGGTTGGATGAGAACGCTTGACCTGTGAACATGGCTAAGTTCCTAGGCTGGCCACAAGGGACTCACTGGGTTAAAAATTTGTCCTGCGAAGATTTGCTAATTCCAAATGACATTCACAAATGCCATTACCTTGTAAAAGTGACTGATTCTCTATCAAGAATGCAAGTAACAATAAATGGTGGTGAGGATATAGGTGAAAAGTTACACTTAAATGTTGTTGGTGGGACTGCAAATTGATGGAACCACTCTGGAAAGCAATATGGAGATTCCTCAGAAAACTTGGAATGGAACCACCACTTGACCCTGTTATCCCACTCCTAGATTTTTACCCAAAGGACTTAAAATCAGCATAATACAGTGACACAGTCACATCAATGTTTATAGCAGCTCAATTCACAATAGCTAAGCTATGGAACCAACCTAGGTGCCCTTCAACAGATGAATGGATAAAGAAAATGTGTTATACATACACAATGGAATATTATTCAGTCATAAAAAGAATGACTTTATGACTTTTGCTAGTAAATGGAAGGATCTGGAGATTATCATGTTAAGTGAAATAAGCCAATCCCAGAAAACCAAAGTCTGAATGTTTTCTCTGATATGCATATACTAACACACAACAAGGCATGGTTATGGGAGGAGAATAGAAGTTCAGTGGATTAGACAAAGGGGGAGGAAGGGAAGGGAGGGAGGGTGGGAATAGGAAAGACAGTAAACCGAATTAGGCATAACTTTCCTTATGTTCATATGAATACATCACCAGTGAAATTTCACATCATGTACAACCTCAAGAATTGAATCCTAATTAGAATTATACTCCATGTATATATAATATGTCAAAATACATTATATTGTCATGTATATTGAAAAAGAACAAATAAAAAATTTTTAAAGTGACTGAGTCTCATTTGATAAAAACATAAATTTTATATTTCATAAAAAACATGAACTAGATAAGGCTGATTTCTTTTTTTTAATTCTTTTTTTGTAGTTGCAGATGGACAGAATGCCTTTATCTTATTTATTTTTATGTAGTGCTAAGAATCGAATCCAGTGCCTCACTCATGCTAGGCAAATGCTCTCCCACTGAGCTACAGCCCCAGCCCCACTGATTTCTTGATTCTAACCACTGGAAAAGATTTTAGGGGATTTTGGTCATAGCATAGAAGCAATAGTGTTTGCTGAGCAACCAAAATTCTGAGGTCGTATAGAAAGACCACTGACCTTGGTGTTAGACAGACTTCAAGGTAAATGGCTCCTCCATTTACCAAATGTGTGATCATGGGCAAGTTACATAAGCTTTCTGATTTCTATTTTCTTACCTCTTAAAAGGGTATTATAATCCATACCTTGTATGATTATATTGAGGATTAAATTGGGATAAAACATGTGAATAATCCTAGCATATTTGAAGGACACTAGTATTTTCAATAATTGTTAGCCAATCTGCTCCAAAGCAGAAGGTGTCTTTCTTACTTGAGCATTTGGACCTAGAAGTGAAGACAGTTCAATATAATTTGATTTGGGCTGTTCTTTCCCCTGGTGGTCACCTGCTAGTGAATAGACAGGTAGCTACTGGGGCATACATGATACAACCAAATTTCAGATGTGACTTTTCTGCCCCTTTAAGATCTAAATGCAGTGGGCTCAAATGTCAATTTTCACATTTCATAACTCTTGTAATTCAAAGTTCTCCACAAGATTTCTGTCAATTCCATGAGAGCCTGTGCTCATAGTAGGTACCTCTGCCTTCAGTCTCCTTTTTCAGTTAAGGCAGAACAAAGCATTGTTCAACTTCCTTCCTTCTTTACATTTTTTTTTTTTTACATAGAGAGCAATGTGGTGCTCCCCACTTCTCTCCAAGACTCAAAGATCACACTAATCAAAGACCCAAGTAGGACAAAGGACCTTCTCTGTATTAGCATCTATCCTTCTTAGAAGGCAGTTGTGGTTAAATATAGCATTTTTTTCTGTTGTAATAACTACAATGCTTCATATTTATTGAGTGCTTACTGTGTACCTGGCCTTTTATCAAGTGCTTTTCAGTAGCTCATTTTATCTTCACAATTCTGGAAGGTAGCTCTTGTTATTTTTTTTTTTTCAATAAGGAAGGGTTACACATGTCAGAAAAATGAGGCAATTGACATAGATTGCACAGCAAACAAGCATTGGGACAAGGATTGAAAAGCAGATCTGCTGGCCCCAAGCCTGTTCTCTTTCTTTTACTATTTGGCCTTTAAGGGGGAGGAGAAGGAGAAAGCAATTAGAAGACCTGAGGTTCCATAAAAGCAATGCCATCTGTTCTCATATTGTTTTGCAACTTTAAAAGGATGGCATTATATGTTATCTCATTATTCCTGTGAAGAATGGATGATCATCTTCTTACCAATTTTGAAATGAGGAAAGTAGGGCTTGTTGGAGAAAGTAAGTGAGGGAACAATCAACGTAGGATACTTGCTTTTGAGATTATAGAGGTCCCAGTAGTAGTTGATTAAGGGGTTCAGGTATGACCATGGGAGCTGGTGGCCACAGTAAAGTGAAAAAGAGGCCAGGGACTAAGGACCAGGAAAACCCATGACCACTGAACTCACCGGGAGGGTTGCAGTATAGGGGCTAGTGAGGATGACCATGAACCAGGAGTTGAAATATTCAGTGCATAAAGAGAAACTAAGGTCAGTGGTGAGGAGGGTATGAGGATGGTATGGTTGGAGAGAGAAGGAGAAGAAATTTTTGTACAAGCAGGGAAGTGGCAATGCTGCTCTACCTCCTAGTTTTGTGGTGTGTGGGGCATGGGAAAATGAGAAGCCTTCTCGCAGAGGGCTAAAAAGGGAGCAGGGTCCTGGAGGAGAGTAATATTTCAATAAAGACAAAGAAACAACCTGAGTACTCTGGAGAAGCAGCGGGAGTAAGAGAGTTTGTTGACAAAGGAAGAAGGCTCAAGGGGCCCAGGGAAAAGGGCTGGCAGTCAAATGGGCAATAGAAATGAGTGAAAGGGTTGGGAAGAAGCTCAGAACAGAATAAAGATGGACTCTGAGGGGCAGGACAGACAAGCAGAAGGGCTGTTAATCTGGGTGATTCCCTTGGCTGGGGAGAAAGAAAATACACAGGTTCAGAGTGGAACTTGGGGAAAAACTGGTTTTGGTATTTGACTCAGACCTCTAAGATTTGGTACAGGGGAAGAGTGTAGGGAAGGACAAGGACTCTAGACTAAAACAGTCACTAACCCCTGTGACCTCAGGAAGACTGGAAGTGAAGTCCACAAGAGGGTTTGAGGGTGGGGTGCTAATTCTCTTGTGTACACACCACTCTTGGCAGACTGTGACTCTCTAATGACCAGGCAAGAAAACTTTTGCATTCCAGTTGACAGCTACTGGTAATGGGGAGACCTTGTAAGTCTTTCTTTCTTTCTTTCTTTCTTTTTTTTTTTTTTTTTTTTTTTTTTTTGTTGGTTTTAAAACCAGGTTGGTGGTGACATTTAAAAAGGTTACTCAGGCCGCTGGTGTAGAGGATGAATTGGAGAGCAGAAACAGGAAAAAGAAAGCTAATGCACAATCCAGGCAAGAAGTGATGAATCCTGAATCAGAGTAAGGGCAGTGGAAACCAAGAGGAAGGGCAGGGATACTCTAAGGCCCTGGTGTTATTTCCAAAGGTAATGGATGTGGAGCATGAAGGAATGCCTCGAATAGAGTAGGATGCCCGGATTTCTGGCTTAGTTTCTACTTGTGGTCCGCCATTGAGGTTCTACCTCTCTCTCTGGGCTTTTGTGAGGAAGGAGCGATGTAACCCACAAGAAAGTTATTTGAAAACGGGAAAACTCAGTGCCTATCATCATCTACTTTATCATCATAGCCCTTCGGTCACCCAGATTATCTATGGAACAAGATGTGAGAATTAGGGTAAATCACGATAGTCGCCCAAATACGGGGGAGCTGTGGGCCCTCAAGATACCTTGGATTCCCCACACCTGTCAGGAGTTAGGGGCGGGGCGAACACGGACTCCGCCCCTGGGCGGGCCTGGACCCAGCGGGAGCCGAACCCAGCTGGAGCCTGAAAGAGCCTCAGTCCTTAGTCGCTGAGGTGGGGACCAGATCCGTCCGTCGCACTCCACCCGGCTCCACCCCGTCAGGCTCCCCAGACCCCCCTGCACCCTCCCGCCTCCACGTGGGACGGTCCGACTGAGCTGTCGGCGAGCCAGCACCTTGTCCGCACTCGGAGACCGAGGTAAGGGGCGCGGCCCCCGGCACCCAGCCGGCAGAGGAAGAGTGAGCGGGCGCTGAGACCTGGCGCTGGGCAGCCGAGGGGACCCCGAGAAGGGCTGGGGGAGGCCGCTAGGGAGGGGCGCCGCGGCAGAGAGGAGGCGCTGGCCTTGGCAGGGGGCTCTCCCTGGAAGGTAGGGGCCTCCGGGGGAGCTCCACGGGCAGGGGGTAAGAAAGCGGTGCCGCGGCCGGGGGTATAAGATGAGCGGCAACTGGAGGGCAGCGGAGGATTGCTGGGGACACTGGTGAGGGGGGCGTTGGCGGCGGTGGGTAGAGCCCGGAGGGTTAGTGCGGGAAGAGGGAGCCAGGGAGCGGTGGAGCAGTGAAGGAGGTGCTGGAGAGAATTGAGGGGAGCGAGGGCAGGAGGAGGCGTGGAGGCGAAGAGCGAAGGGGAGGAAACCGGGTCGAGGAGTGAGGTGCTGAGAGGAAGGGGCGCTGACAGGAGAGGGTGTCAGGTCCCCGAAAGGGTCAGGGGACCCGAGGTATGAGATGGATAACTACTAGAGGAGGGAGCACAGAGCTGGAACCCAGTTGATACCCGAGAGGGGGTCGCGGTGAATGCAGGGCGAGGGGTGGGGCTTGGAAGCTACTAGCTTGGAAAAATGGAAAGGTGGCAGGCCAGCTGGGTCTACCCGGACTGCAGAGCAAGGGCGCGGGAGCTGGTGAAAGGAGTGGGCAGTGGTTCTGGATACCCGCTGCGGGCGCCTAGGTTCAGGAGTGGGGGGCGGGGAGGCGCTGGAATAGAGCAGGGTCTGGAGGCTGGAGGTGGAAGAACGGTGAGCGAACTTGGAGAGTTTGGGGTGTTGGGGGCACTGGTCAGGTTGGGGACGAGATCAGGTGTGGGTTGTGATGTGTTGAGGGGAAATAATGGGGACAGCAGTGAAACCTAGGTGTTAGGCTTCTCAGAAGACTGAGGGGTCAGGGCAGGGGTTTGGGCTCTGGACGGGATTACATTGCTATCTGGGATCACTAACAAGAAGAGAATAGTGAACAGAAAAAAATAATCCATGTGCTCACTGTTCTTGAGTCTAAGCGTGAAAGGGACTTTGGAGTGGATAGTGTGGCTTAGGCAGAGCACACACCTATTCTGTTCTTTAAAAAGAGAAAGACAAGGGAAGTCACGAAAGGCCCTCTCTGTGGTAATGGGAAGGGCTAGTATGGTGGTAGTCAGGGGTGAGGCCTTTTGGGAAGGCAGGTGGGTCAGGGAAGCCTCCTGGTCATGAGGGATTTTAACTAGCAGGGGAATAAAGTGCATTCCTACCACAGAATACAGTATAAGGAAAGGCAAAATCTAAAATGATCTCTAATTAAAGAAATACATTTCCAGTTTCTTAAAGATTGTGATTTTAAAAAAGAAGCTATCAGTAACAGATTGCTTAAGTAAATTTCCTCTTACAGCTTGGAGCTCGATAGGGCTCCTCTCCATCCCAGAGTATGCACAGGGCCTGACACATGCTAGATGCTTGGTGAATGTTGACTGAATGAGGAAATGAGGTGAGGTGGTTCCTGCCTCAATTTCTTCATCTACCCCAAGAACTATGAGAATCCAATAGGATATTATGGGTGAAAAGAGCTTTGTAAACTGTAAAGTATTTACAAAAGAGATGTACATTGATGTTCTAATTTAGGTGTGCCTCCATTCGGTCAACACTTACACACATGGCTATCTTTTTCCAATTTGGAGAAGGAAGGAAGTGAACATTTATCAAGCATCTCTTGTGTGCAAGATAAAATGCGTTGAAAGTAACTAGTAGAATGCTTGGCAGTTAGTAGGTACTCAATATATAGTAGCAATTATGATACTGTTTCTATCGGCTATAAGAAACCTGGGAAAACAGTGAGGAGTGGGCTGGGCTGGGCTGGTGAAGATGGGTTGGTACTGGAAAATGATTTAAAGAAGACTAAATTTTAAAAGTTAGTAAAATATGCCTTTGGGAGAAGGAGCATATGGTAGAGGTTCACATTTGCCCAACTCCTTAGCCCCTCTGATAAATGTTCTCTGAAGGAAGGCAGGGAATTACATTTTTTGGGTACCTGCTATATTCCTCATATACTGTGCTAAATGCATCACCTACATTTTCTATATTCTTCCCAACAATGCTTATTTTACAAAGGAGGAAACTGTTTCTTCGTCATGTAAAATTTCTTGCCCAGGTCTCAGTTAATAGATGACAAAGCAGGAAATTAAATCTAGTTTGCTTGTTTTGGAACCCCAAACTATTTTCTTTACTTAGATGACTTGCTATGAGAAAACATGAAGCACAGAGACAAAAACCAAAAATTTCAAAGTGGTTTATAAAGACTTCTGGTACTGGTTTTAATTCTTACAAGAGTTTTATCAGGAAGCTGTTTTATTAACTTATTTTATAGATGAGGAAACTGAGACCCAGGGTGTGATTTGCCTAATTTACACAGCTTCTGAGAGTGCCAGGGCTTAACCCAGGTCTTTTGGACTCAATCTCCCTGTCCAAGCTTTTGACTGAATCAAAAAAGAATTCCCTTCTTCACTATATTTATTGAGTTGATATCTTCTTGCTGGATTTTAGGTGGATCTCCCTTTCTCTCTCTCTCTTCTTTTTCTTGACTGAAGTTGATTCTTACTTAGGTGTTTATTTCTGCTGCCTATGAGACTGAAAGGGATATTTGTTTTTTCACAACATCTCTTTGAGGAGCCATTTCTTTCCTTCTCCCAGCTTGGGACCAGGGATGACTTCCCAGATGGTTCCTGGGCCTTCGTTTGTATTGCTCATGGAGACAGTGAGCTACCCAGTTTTATCATCTTATATGACTGTCACAAAAGAGAGGGAAGATTTGATCGATCTTATCTTACAAATGCAGTTCTGCACGCACCACTGTGCAGTGACCTGTCTGCTAAGATCTGCCTCAGGCGGCTGCCTGCTGGGATACATTTTGCCTCTCTTCCAGACATCTATGTCCCCCTTTTCCCCCTCCTGAGCAGATCCCCTTGGGGGCTTCAGTATGAATCCTTCAGCTCCCTGCCTCCCCTGTTCTCACACCACCAACTGGGAAAGCTGTGCTGCATGCACAGAAGCAGATGTTGACGGCATAGTATGGCGAGTAGAGAATGGTGTTGGGGACATGTCTTTCCCCACTCTAAAATTGTTCTGACTTTTATTTTCCTTAAGCCCAGTCAAATCTGGAAGACACCAGGTAACAGAAGTTCTGATCATGAACTGTGTGACCTTAAACAAATCGCTTCTCTTTGTGGAACCTCAATTTTATTTACCTATAAAATGATGTTGGGGATTGGATCAGAAAAGGAATTGAAACTATCTTTTACCCTCACCATCACTCCCCACTCTCACACCCGTGGTAGGCAAAACTAATAAATGTAGGCAAATTTCCCTCCAATTCTACACAAGGCCACGTGTATTTTCTCCAACATGGTGTATGAAGCAGTTACATTCATTCTCTTATTTAAAATTCCAGCAGCTTTGTTAAGTAGTTACTATTATTATCAGATGAGGCCACTGAGTCTTAGAGTTTTAATGACCTGCCCAATTTCATACATTGAATTACCATGAAAGCTGGGACCAGTAGCCAGGCTTTCTATTATGATAAAGCTGTCACTCCAAAATTCTCCTAATTCTAGCAATTTGAGAGTGTAAAGTTGGCTGCTTCAGATAAAATGGAAACCAGTAATATGACACTTACATGGTAGTTTGGCACTTGAATAATAATTAATGTTTATTGAAGGAAGTAACATCTCCAAGGATTTACTATAGGTTGAGTGTTGGAATCCCCAGGATGGATAAAACTCCTTTCAATCCAGAAGGAGAAGCAGGTAGTTCGTTGTAAAACAGCACCAAAATAATGGAGCCCAGATGAGAGAGAGGCCCTGTAACAGAATTTGATAGCAAATGTGAATAAAAGGGGCTGGTGAAGTAATAATTTTCAAATACTTCCTAAAGACAAAGAAACTGTCAGATTGTTTACATATAGTAGTGCTTACTCTATTTGTACCATTGCTCTGTGAAGTAGGTGCCATTTTCCCTCTTTTTAGGTAATAATGCTATGACTTAGAGAGTCAATATGACTTGCCCAAGGATGCTACTGATGGGTAGAGCAGCAATTTAAAACTTTCCCATAACACTGCAAGGTACAGAGTCTAGTCTTAGCCATTAGCTGTGAGACTTGGGTGAATCTTCTTAATTCAAATGGGAATAATACTTGTCCTTCCAATTTTATTTCCCAGGTTCATTTAAAGGATAAAATAAGATAAAGGACATGAAGTTAAAATAAAAAACAAAGCTGTGTTTTAGTGAAGCTGTCCTTTGACCACTTTTAGAAATCTCGCTTAAGGAAATAATTAGGAAAGGGAACAAAGGTTTATGTAAAGAAAATTTCACTTCAATTTAATATGTAACAATTAAGAATAGAAACACAACTTAAAATGAAAAACAACTCTCTTCCTAAAGAGGATGACAACATTAAAGAACTGGTCATAGGAAATGATTTTATGAAGGGTTTTTAAAGTCTCAGTACTTTTTAAATTATTAAATACTTTAAAAATTTAAATACTTTTGCTAAATGATAGCATACCATACATCCTGGGTCTATACTTTCTGTACATAAGATCTCAGCTATTAAAATATGCATAGAAATTGTAGACTAGAATATGTGGTATGCTATAATTTACATATAAATAAAAAGTATAAATAGACTTCTATGCTTGTATTTGCAAAAAAATATCTCTGAAGGATGTATAAATTGGTAATGTGTGCCTCTGGAGAGGGGAACTGGAGATTGGGAACCAGGTTGGAAGCAACACTTACTTGCCAGTATAAACTTTTAGGTTTCATATTTACTTATTTTTTAACATAAAAAAATAAAATAATGCAAATTACAGATGATGAAAAGTAATACTAATAAGTAATGAAAGTTTAGTGAATTACTTTCAATGAGTGTGCATTGCCTTTTAAATTAATAAATAAGATATAATTTAAAAAACAGGCAGGCATGATGGTGCACACTTATCACCCAGTGCTTTGGAGGCTGAGGCAGGAGGATCACAAATTCAAGGCCAATCTAAGCAACTTAGTGAGACTCTAAATTACTTAGTAAGACCCTGTCTGAAAATAAAAAATAAAAAGGGACTGAGAATGTAGTTTAGAGGTAAAGCACCCTTGGGTTCAATCCCTAGTACCAAAAAAAAAAAAAAAAAGTACTTTTTAAATGAATGTATATTGAGAGAAATATACTAAAATGTTAATAGTAGTCATTTCTGAGTCAGATATTAGATAATTTAAATTTTTATTTTTTTATACTTTTGCATAAATTTTAAACTTTCTATAATAAGTATGTGCTTTCATAGCAGAAAATTTCTCTTGTAAACAAAGAAAGATGACTGCAGCAGAGTGGAAGATGGTATCAGGTCATTGTGATGGCTTCCCTTGTTTTAGGTAGAAAAACAATTCTTTTGAATTATCCATTCTTTTACATATATCTATATCTATATATCTCTATCTATCTGTGTGTATATATATATATATATATATATATATATATATATATATATGGTTGTTGAGAGACACAATACCTTTATTTAATTAATTAATTTTTTTAAATGTGCTGCTGAGGCTCAAACCCAGTGCCTCACACATGCTAGGCAAGTGCTCTACCACTGACCCACAACCCCAGCCCCGTGAATCATTAATTCTTTTTTTTTTTTTTTTTTTTTGCAGTACTGGGGATCGAACTCAGGGCCTTGTGCTTACAAGGCAAGCACTCTACCAGCTGAGCTATCTCCCCAGCCCATTGAATCACTAATTCTTGAAATAGACTTTGCATCTTGTACTATGACAAACTGAAAAGTGAAGTCTATGAGACAATTTAAACAGTCAATACCACCCTCCTTTCCAACCTCACTTTCTTCCTTCATGTAAATGCTACCATGCTTAGCTGAATGTGATGTTACATGCCTGTTATCACAGGATGGCAATGTCAAGGGCAACCTGGGTAATTTAGTGAGAACTTGTCTCCAAATAAAAAATTAAAAGAGCAGGGGATGTAGTTCAGTGGTGGAGCATCCCTGGGTTCAATCTCCAGTACTGGAAAAAAAAATACTATTATGCCTAAGCCTCCAAGTATCCTGGGCATGTTTTACACTTCTTGAGCCTTGTCATGGGACAGACTGATACAGGGATAAAGCCAAGGGTCTCATATAAAGGCTTGAGAGTTTGGAGCAAAGAGCAGGAAGAACAGAGGGCACTGGAGACTAGTGGTGATATATTTTAAAAAGTTTTATTGAATGACTATTATCAATTCTATTTATGTGTCTCATTCTTCAGGAGTGCTTTAGGACTGGGGTTGTAGCTCAGTGGTAGAGTGCTAGCCTAGCACAAGTGAGGCACTGGGTTAGATCCTCAGCACCACATAAAAATAAATACATAACATAAAGATATCATGTCCATCTACAACTAAAAATTTTAAAGAGAGTGCTTTAAACTTACATTTGAGTAGGGTGTGGTAGTGTAATCCCAGTGACTTGGGAAGCTGAGGCAGGAGGATTCCTGTGTTCAAGATCAGCCTGGGCAACTTGGCAAGACCTTTTCTCAAAATAAAAATAAGAAGACCTGGGGATGTAGCTCAGGGCTTGAGGACTTGACTATTCCTGGGGTTCAATCCCCTAGCACCACAAAAAATAAAACCAACCTTCTATGTTCATCAGCTTCTTGTCTTTATAGTTTATCTGAGAGGTCCACAGAGCTACACCCAACAGTCTCACTCCCTTTCTTTGCTGGAAAAAAAAAAAACAAAAAAACAAAAAACAGGAACTAGGGCTGGAGTTGTAGCTTAGTGATAGAGTGCTTATCTAGCATATGTGAGGCACTGGGTTTGATTTCTCAGCACCACATAAAAATAAATAAGTAAAGAAATGTATTAAAAAGAAAAACAGGAACTGCCAAAGACAGTGACAACCTGAGCCCTCTCTCACATTAGGGCTACCCTTCCACCATTCTCTGATTACTTACTCAGTCCATTCGTATCTATGTTGAGCAAGAAAAGAGACTTAAGGTGGAGAAGTAGGGCACTTGAGGCTTCCAACCTGCAGAAGAATTGATTAAAGACTCAAATCAGGTCATAGGACTATTAGAAGGTTGGTGACTCAAAGTGGCCAAGTGACCATAGGTCTCTCTTGCAGATGACTTCAGTGAGCAATGGTAAAATTGTAGTCAGGGGCTTGGGTTGTGGCTCAGTGGTAGAGCACTTGCCTGGCATGTGCAAGGCCCTGGGATCAATCCTTAGCACCACATAAAAATAAATAAACAAAGGCATTGAATTGTCTCCCTACAACTAAAATAAAATAAATAAATAAAACTGTAGTCAAAGATGCCTCTAACCAGGATTTTGACTATATGTTTAAGATGCTTATCATTGGCAATAGCAGTGTGGGCAAGACCTCATTCCTCTTCTGCTGTGCTGGATCATGGGGTTCAGACTCAAAGCATCCTAAGAAAAGGAGAGGATGATAGTAGGCCTGGCACATAATAAGTATTTGCTGAATGAATGAATGAACAAATAAATAAAAGATCAAGGCTTAAAAAGATGAAATTATAAGGACTTAAATTCACACATCTGTGGAATTTATCAGTTTATGAAGGTCACAATCATTGTTATCTCATTCAAGTCCTATAATAGCCTGGTGAGAAAAACAAGGGCAGAAATTGTTCTCTCCATTTCCTAGATGAGGAGATTGGGGCCCCAAAGTGATGAAGTGACTTTCGTTAATTCAGCGCACATTTTTACTGGGTGCTCTTTTGTGTGCAGGTTTGTGCTGGAAGCCAGGCATACAGAAATGGAGTATATTAAGTCCCAGATGTTCAGTCTAAAAGAGGAGCCAGAATAGTAAACTGTTCCAAAATGACACAAGTACCATTAGTATTCTGAGAACACAGGAGCAGGAGTCATGCCTCTGCCATGGACAGGGAAGGTGACACTTGACCTGGACCTACAAGGATGAATAGGAGTTTACTAGAGTAAAAAAGCACTCTGGGCAGAAGGAATACATATACAAAGGGACAAAGGCATACTGTGGAGTATTTGGCATAAAGTATAATTTGATACTAAGGTAGCACAGGTTGATGGGGAGAAGAATTGGGGGACAAAATCCTAGAGAGTTGATTCTTTGATTAGTTGTTCTTAGTTAATCTGAATGGTTTGAACTTGAAGTTTAGAGATGTGGGGAGCCATAAAAGTTTTTGAAACAGGGAATGATAACCCTATACCGAGCCCTGTCGCCTACAAAAGACTCTCCTTGACCACCATGTCTCCCCATTGGGTTAGGCTTCTTGTGGACTTTCTCAGTTAGGATTTCCCTGTTTTTCCACTTACTGGCTGCTCTATTACTTCTGGTTCCCTGTTCTTTTATTCTAATATTTGGCCACCCAGAGATCAGACACCATGTCTGATTCATTTTTGTACTCACCAAGCCCAGCAAGGGCTTACCTCAGAGCTAGGTGCTCAGCAAATATTTGCTGAATGCGATTGAATGGGAGGAGTTGGGTTCCACCCCAGTCCTGAGACAACATTTGTGGCAGGTGCAATGATGGGGCGATTCTATGTATTTCCTCTGTTAAGCTGGGGCAGAGAGTGTGTAAATGTAGATGACCATTAGAAGGTTAGTGACTCCAAGTCACACTGGAGGAGTGTTCCCAAGTGACCACAGGTCTCTCTTGCAGATGGCTTCAGTGACCGATGGTAAAACTGGAGTCAAAGATGCCTCTGACCAGAATTTTGACTATATGTTCAAGCTGCTCATCATTGGCAACAGCAGTGTGGGCAAGACCTCATTCCTCTTCCGCTATGCTGATGACACTTTCACCCCAGCCTTCGTTAGCACTGTGGGCATCGACTTCAAGGTGAAGACAGTCTACCGTCATGAGAAGCGAGTGAAGCTGCAGATCTGGGTGAGTCATGGGCATCTCGAGCAGTATCGTCCTGAGATATAAAACTAGTCTGCCAGTACAGGCTGGGTGGTGGGACCAGCTTGGAACCTCTAGATGTCAGCATCAAGTGTTAATGTTGTTTTAGGTCTGGTCCCTAGGATTCCCTATGCTGGTTTTATGTAAGTTTGCTCTCCTCTGGGGGTTCAGTTGCATCTGAGACTCAGATGTCCAAGAGACTTTATCTTGGCTTATATAAACAAGTGACTAAGAAACTGGGCTTTGGAGTTAGAAACTTGGGTTCAGATTCTACTTCAACCACTGAGTAGCCATAGAAACTTGACTTAATTACTTAACCTTTCTGGGTCATCCTTTCTTCTTTGGGGATTATAATAGCATCTACACATAGGGCTGTTAGGTGCTTAACTTAGTTCCTGGAATACAGCAAATACACAATGTTAGCTGCTGTATCAGTTAGCTATTGTTGCATAACAAATTATTTAAAAACTTGGTGATATAAATAAACGATAATAATTAATATCTCTCAGTTTCTGTGGGTCTAATATTTAGAAGTGGCTTGGGGTTTCTTATGAAGTGTAGCCAGATGCTGGCTTGGGTATCAGTCATCTGGAGAACTGACTGGGTCTGGAGGTTCCACTTCCAAAGTGGCTTACTCACATGTCTGGTGCAGGCTGTTGGCAGGAAGCTTTACTTCCTTCTCATTTGGCCCTCTTAGTATCTTCACAGAGCTGCTTAAGCCTCTTCATTGCATGGTAACTGACTTTCTCTAAAGTGAGCAATCTAAGAAACCAAAGAGGAAATGGAAATGTCTCTTATGTAGCCTTAGAGTATTCTCTTGGTCACAGATTCAGTGTGGGAGGAAATTACACAAAGGTATGAATACTAGGAGAGAAGGATCGTTTGGGACCATATTGGAAACAGGTCACGCAACCACTATTGTTTACCAGTGGTACTAATAAAGTTTATACATACACACACATGTTCATGCACACACATGCTTTATTATATATATTTATTCAAGTGTGTATGTGTGTGTTTGTGTATATATTATAATATATATATATATATATATATATTTTTTTTTTTTTTTTCAGACAGGGAATTGAATCCTGGGGCACTTTACCCCTGAGTCACATCCCCAGCCCTTTTCATTTTTATTTTGAGACGGGGTCTTACTAAGTTTCTTAGGACCTTGCTAAGTTGCTGAGGCTGGCCTTGATCCTCCTGCCTCAGCTTGCTGGGATTACAGGTGTGTGCCCCTGCCCTGGGGAAAACAGGTATACATTTTAAACGATATAACACCATGTGGATCATATACTTCTCAATGAATTTGCACTGGGATTAGAAATTTTGAATATTCGTATATGTATTCAAAACATATTGTTTATTATCTGTCCATAACACTTAGAAAATGTACATAATACATTATACATTTATTTGGACAGTCTATATACAATATTTTTCTCTTTACAGATTGTTATAATCTCACAATTAACATTATGAGGCAGATACTATTTTTATATACCTTGTTTTACAGAGGAAAACTTGGACATTAATTTTCCTTAAGTTAACCACACAGCTATAAGTTGAGATTTGAACTCAGATCTTCTGATTCTAAATTATGTGTTCTTTTCTCTACACTGTGCATATGAGGTCTTAAAGAGGCCATATTTCAACTTAGGATAATGTTAAATATTAATTTATAGAGATAAATGTTCTTTTTGTTCATTTATTCTCTATTTAAAGTACGGAGGAATCATAAATCATTAGAAATGGGAAAAACTCTATAGGTTGTCTAGTTAATTGTTTCTCAAAGTGTGGTTTCTAGACCATCCATATGAGCAACAGCTGGGGATTTGTCAGAAATGCAAATTCTTAGACCCCATCTCAGACCCACTGAATCTGAAATGCTGGGAGTGGAGCCCAACAATCTGTGGTACAAGAAGTTTTCTAGGTGCTTTTAAATTTTTAATTCTATCCTTTTTTGAAAAAAATTTTAGTTGTAGATGGAAACGATACCTCTATTTTATTTATTTATTTTTTATGTGGTGCTGAGGATTGAACCCAGTACCTCACGCATGCTAGGTGAGCGCTCTACTGCTGAGCCACAACCTCAGCCCCTTCCAGGTGGTTTTAAGGCAAGCTAAAATTGTGGAACACTGATCTAGTGACCTTGTGGTGAGAGTAAATGAGCATGTTTTAAAAGCACTTCTTAGTGCCTAGTGCTTTCGCTTGTGTTATCTGATATCATCTTTGCAGCCAATTACAGAGAAGGGTGAGGGTATTGAGGGCATGGTGAGCAATACAGTGAAACTGAATTAAGGCTGAGAAAGAGCAGGGAAGGGGTGCTAAGAGAGAAATTTGCTGGAGAGGACACAAGCAGCCGATTGGAGGTCAGGGAGACCTTGTAATAATGCACAGAAGGTTCTTGCCATCAGCTAGAGGGTATATTCCTGATGACTTATTTAGGAGCTGAAGAAATTATTAGAGCTTATTTTTTAATCTATAAATACAAAATAATTTAATTTTTACTAACGTTTACAATGTGGATTGGCACAGATGTCTTTGTTTGATCCCTGTATCTTGAAAAATCTTGTTGTAGGAGGCGTTCAGCACTAGTGATTCCCTTGTTCCTTTGTTCATTGTTAGCCTATTGTGAGCTTTGGCAGTTTTCCTGTACCTGGTTAAGTGGATTTATTGATACTCTTTAGTTTTAGCTAAATGACATCTCACAATGGATATGTGGCTTTTAAAGAGTCCTGTAAAGAAACCTCTGACTGAAGACATTACCAAACGTAGTGAACCCAAGTAAGCACAAGAAAATGGTTGAAGTGATGTTCGGTGACTCCAGCACAAGTTCATTTTCAGTTTGTGTAAGGTAAAATCAATGAAGATCTAATTAGATCTGACTTAGTCAATCACATTGCTTTGCTTAAAAAAATTATCAAAGACTTTTTATGTGTATGTTTGTGCTTTTATGTGACAAAATTTAAGTTTTTTGTGCTGTTTATAAGTACATTAAAATTTAAACTTTTGAATATTGTTCATATTATTCATTTCATTTTTATATTTTTAATATCTTTTGTGTACAAAAGTGGGTATTTATGCAATATAATCTAATAATCATATATTGTGTATACTATACCTAAATTAGTCTTACTTAAGGTGATATAACTTTAGAGAACTCTATCATAGGCATTGGGGAGCCATTGAACAGTTTTAACAAAGTTAGTTTTGCATTTAAAAAAAATCCCTGGCTTCAGATGAAGGACAGATGGAAATGAGACAAAAACAACAACAACAATAACTAAAAAACAATAATTAAAAAAAACAACCAATTGTGGTTTGGATCCAAACTAATCAAATTGTATGTGTTAAATATGTATAGTTCTTAATATGTAAATCGTATCTCATAAAATTATTTAAAAATTAATCAACTAACTTAATTAAGTACTGACCAGTTATAAAATAAAGAGAGAAGGGAGAGAGAAAGAGAGAGAGAGAGAAAGAAAGAAAGAAATGCACCAGTAGTTTGTGTACATTATAAGGGCCTGAACTAAGCACATTAGTCTGCTTGGGCTGCCATAACAAAATGCCACAGACTGGGTGGCTTAAACAACAGAAATTTATTCCTCACACTCTGGAGGCTTGAAGTCCAAGATCAAGGTGCTAGCAGGGTTGCAGATAGCCATCTTCTCGCTTTGTGCTCACATGACTTTTCCTCCCTGCGTGGGCCTAGGGGAGAGAGTATACGGGCTCCTTGGTGTCCTTGTATGACACCATTCCTATTTGATCAGGGTCTTGCCCTTATGACCTCATTTAACCTTAATAACTTTCTTAGAGACCCTATTTCCAAATACAGCCACACTGGGAGTTAGGGCTCCAACACATGAATTTTGGAAGGATACAAACATTCAGTCCCTAACGCTAAGACAATGACAAAGTGACGTAAGGAAATAAGGACACAGATTTGACAGAGATTTAGGACCAGAATTTACCAAATTTGATGATCAATTAATGTGGTAAAGGGAAAAGGGAGGATCATATATATCTGCTTTTTACACAAAAGTTATGTGATTTTTTTTTCAAATGGCATGAGCTCTGGTAAGTCGCTTTGCTTCTATGACTACATATCTCTGACTGTAAAATCCTCACAGGCTTCTGAGAGGGACTAATGTGGAGCTATAGTATTGTGTCAGGCATGTATCCAGAATGCAATAAATTTTAGGTTCCTCCTTTCTCTGCCTTCTGGTTCACATGTAAAGGGTGACTGGGTCCCCTCCCAAGGCTTTTCATCTGTGGTTCCAGGAGTACTGAAACAGCACCCAGTGACTCACTAGCAGTGCATGAAGTGTCCATTCAGTGCTTCCAGTCCTTTTGAGCTCTCTTAGGGGATTTTGGAAATCTGTTGTTAAGATGGAAGATGGAGAGGGGAGAAGAGGAGATTCTGAGCATTGATGAGCAGGACCACCCACAATAGGAGTTTCTGTCATCTCTGTGGGATATTGAATGATGAAGGCATTGGGAGTGCCTTGTTCACTGGGATCCTTACCACATAAGCTCCTGTGAGCCCCCTTGGTTTCCTGAGAGGTTTATTATTATGAATCAGAAAAGAAAATCTTACTGGAGAGGTGGGGCTAGGACAAAAGTCTCACTAAAAGGAACTGAGAGCATGCTTAAGTATGAGGGGAGGGAGACAGTAACTTCACAGCAACAGGCCCAGCAAGAGGCCATTTATTGCTGGGTGCTTGTTGCCAGGCAACCCCTGGAGACCTGTGGAAAGAGACAAGCAGGAGGGGCTTCCACCATTTCCAGGTGGGGTCCATCACAGATGCTGGCAGGTTTGGTGCAGGTCAGAAAATATTTACAGGTCTATGGGAGGACTGTGCTAATCTGGGACTCTAGAGTCTTCGATTCTAGTCCTGTCTCTGCCCTGCAGTGGTTGTGTGATCTGGAGTGCTGTCCTCACCTCATGGGTTGTTGTGAAGATTAAGTGGGGAAATGGAAGGGAAAGCTATGGAGAGGTATGAAATTTTTTTTTTAATATTTTTTTAGTTCTCGATGGACCTTTATTTCACTTATTTATAGGTGACGCTGAGAATCAAACCCAGTGCCTCATACATGCTAAGCAAGTGCTCTACCACTGAACTACCACCTCAGCCAGTGAAATCTTGTAAGGGCTGCGGGTATTGTGAGCCATGTGAATTCTTCCATGTGCTTTAAATCATTCATTGTGTCTTTCACACTTTCCCTCTGACCCTGGGAAGTGGGGGTTTGAGGTCAGAGATGTCGTTACCTGTGAGGAGCCAAGCAGTAAAGTCATCATTTCGCTTATTCACTAGACATTTATCAGGTGCTCACATTGAGCCAGTCTTTGTACTTGGGTGGGGATAAATCCTTTGTGCTCACTTGGAGTTTGCACCCCAATGGAGAGATAGACACTAAGTACATGAATGAGAAGAATCTCATTTCTTCTGTGGTATAGGTCCTGAAGGAAAGGATAGATCTTTTTCATCCTCAGGCACTGGGACTCAGAGCTTAGGGATTACTGAACTGTGACTTAGGTCTCATCCCCAGGCTTGTAACTGAGGTTCCTGCTCAACTCTAGTCTCAATTTAAAAGATGAATTTAGCTGATGACCTTCACTGGAACAGTTCATTCCAGGCCTGGTCCCTGCTGTTGGGATGGTCCCAGTGACGGGGGCAGCCATCCTGGAAAGACAAAAATCTCTTCTTTTCTATTCCCACTAGTGAAACTTTTTTGGTGGCCAGCATATCAAAGACTTTAAAGACAGGAATGTCTCATGTGTCTGGGGTTACTTATATAGAAATGTACTGGCTGACCTTTCCAACGAGTTTGTATTGTCTATTCAAGAACTCTATTTTTGTTCTTAATCTGCCCCACTCCCCACCCCTGGTACTGGGGGATTGAAGCCTGGACCTCCAGCATGCCAGGTACATCCTGAGCCCAAGAACTCTGTCTTTGTCAAGGACATACAGGTCACTGTCCTTGGTCCTGGGCCTATCCCAGATTGCTGTTTTTCTTCCTCTTTCTTTTCAGTTCTCTCCTCTGAAACCCTCAGTGACCATGGCAGTTGTATGTACCTCTATTTTTCCACTCGTTTTGCTATGTTGGCAGTGATTTAAAAGAGATAATTTGGGGTTGGGGATTTAGCTCAGTGGTTGAGTGTTTGCCTAGCAAGTGCAAGGCCCTGAGTTCAGTCCTCAGCCACCAATGTGATATCTTAAATGCTGAACAAATATTAGTTTTTATTGAGATTCCAGGGAGAATCTCCTTTTCTTCCCCCACCTAAAGTTTGGAACCAATTTAGAGATAGATGTGGGAGACAGAGATAATGAGGAAGTCTCATTACTCATAAAAACAAGGATGAAGTACATGACTAAAGTCTTCAGGCAAGTGGGGCTTGCTAATAATACCTTACTCTGGACTCAGCACAAACCCATCCACAGGACAGTGTGGGCTCTTCCTGCCACCTTTAGGAAGGTGAACTCTAGTCACCTGAACCTAAACTGGAGACCTAGAAAGAGGCCAGTGGGCAGCACAGAAGAGTCTGGAGGCTAAACAGGGCGACTGGGACTCCGACATGCTCCTATGGCTCCTGGAGTGTGGAGACAGTTCCTGAGTACATCATCCTGTGCTCAGCTCTTGTGATAATCAGAATTGATTTTTCTAGGCAGCAAGTTTCCTGGTGTGGCTGCAGAGACATACTGACACTTTCATCTCCCCAAAGCCTGTAGGAGCCAGCTGCTGGAAGAGGTTAATCTGATTTTTAAAATCACAACAAAGACTATGGGAAGTCAAATCAGAAATGCAGGCATAGTCTGTCTTTGTAATTTGTAAATGAATTAACTAGTACACCCGATTGGCTGTTCAATGAGGCCCCCAAGACACATTTTTTGGGCCTACAGCCCCCTTCCATCCACTCAAATTGGTGTGGGAGAAAAGAAATAACTAGAAGTCCTTTGTACATTCATTCATTCAATAAACGTGTCATGCATATATTATGTGCCAAGCTCCATGATAAGAGAGCAAATAAATAGCTATAATATGGTATGAATTATATAATAAAGAGATGAAGAAAGTGTTATAAGAACATGGAGCAGAATGGTTACTTCCACCTGGAAAATCATTGAAGATTTCATAAAGGAGGATACATTTGAACTGGGTCTTGACAAATAAATGCAAGTTTTTCAGGTCAATATAGGGAAAAGTTTTATAGATAGAAGAAAAGACATTTGAAAAAGCATGTTTGCTTTTGAGGACCTCTTAAGTGCCTGACTGTGCTAGGCTCTGCAGGAATTGGAGAAATAACATCCCTCCTTCAAAGGAGCACTTAGTGTAGGCAGTGGAAATACAACATGTACACAAATATTGATGATGCACTGTAGATACTAAGCAGTGGAATGACATGATCTGATGTATTTTTTAAATAAGTTTTTTATCTGGATAATTTTAGGTTTACAGAAAAGTTGCAATGATAGTAGAGAAATTCTATATATCCTTTACCCATTTTGTCTGTTAACCTATTACATAACCATGGTATGTGTGTCAAAACTAAGAGACTGTTATTGATATAATATGATTAATTAAACTAAGGATTTTATTCAGATTTCAATACTTTTTTACTAATATCCTTTTACTGTTCATGATCCAACCTAAGATACTATGTTGCATTTTAAAACATTTTAATTGACATATAATTCATATCCCATAAAACTGTACTCTTTTAAAGTATACAGTTCAGTGATTTTTAGTATAGTCACAAATTGTGCAACTATTATCACTACTTACATCTTATTATATAACAGGGTTTCTCTGAGATAGGGTTATGCCTGTTTCAATAATAAATGGTGACGGGCAGAGGACAGAAGCAGGGAGAACTACTCAGGATTTGCAACAGTGGAGATTAGGAATGATGGTTTCTTGAACAAAGGGGTTAGTGGCTGTGGTAGGGAAGTAATTAGATTCTATGCATATGTCGAAAATATTGCTGACAGGATTTGAATTGGATGAAATGGGAGAGAGAATGTGAGGGGTCAAAAGGTTGGTCTGGGGGCTGGGGTTGTAGCTCAGTGGAGAGGAGGATGTCATACAGAAAAGTGGAAGAGTGAATAGGCTAGGGAAATGTAATTTGCTTGGTGATTAGCTTTAAAGCTCCACTTGAAATTAGTGAGCATAAGTTGGAATTCACAAGTTTAAAGAATGGTTGTGTGTTTTTCTCCAACCATATTGTGCTTTGTGGATACATGCATAAAATAGGCAGAGATGGCTTTAATGAAGATGTGGTTTTGCTGAGTAAGTACAGGAAAGCAGTAGCGGGCCAAGGGAGTCAGAGGCATTTGTGGGGGAGGCATTGTCATGATTGATCATGGGAGTCAAGCTGGGCAGGGAAGGAGGTAAGGACACAGGGGGGTGAGGGTTGGTGAAGAAATGGTAGGGGATGAAGACTGTTGAAACAGGAGTGGGGCTGGAAGATCACAGTGGTCTGAGTGTGGGACACTTGAAATTATTGTTGGTAAAGATGAGGTTCAGGGTGTGACTGTGAGAGTGATGGCTGCCATGGGGTTAGAGATCAACATTTCTGGAGGAGAGAAGTTGAAGAAAATGAAAGTGCAAGAGGTTGAAAGGCTCATCTATGTGGGTATTGAAATCACCAGGAATTATGGAGAAAGTAACAGCAAACCAGCAGCTGTTCCGTTGACCGTAGGGGGATAAGTAGGTGGCATAATCTCATGATATGAGATTCAAAACTTTTGTTTTGTTTTTTGAAGGGGGGGAATGATTTGGAAGCAGAGGTGAGAGGTTTCAACATATATCCCACCTCCTGGTCTAGCGATTAAAGGGTGATGAGAAAGGAAGCAATCGGCAATTTGGAAACTTCTGGGGAGCCATGTTCTTAGGAAGAGCCAGTTTCAATTATAACAAGGGGAAAGGAGCATTCAGAGATGAGAGATTGACAAGAATTGTTTTTCCCCATAACTGATTTCTAAAAGGCACAGGGAAATGGTTGAATGAGGAGGGGAGGAGGTAGGTTAAGAAAAGATGATAAACTGAGATGTATGGAAATCAGAGTCCAGTAATTGAGATGGTCTAGAAAAGTTGGGCTTCTTCCCATGATGTTTTAAAATTACATTTAAATTTTTTTTTTAGTTGTAGATGGAACAACACTTTTTATTTTATTTATTTATTTTTATGTGGTGCTGAGGATTGAACCCAGTGCCTCACACGTGCTAGGCAAGCATTGTACTGCTGAGCCACAAGCCCAGCCCCAATCCTTGCTTCTTTTTTTGATCCCTGTTTTCAGAAGCCCAGAGACTGGCCAGTTCTAATTCTGAATGCCTGGTCCCTCTCCACTTCACACATCAATAATTGTTGGGGTAATGGAAAACAGCTACCATCTATGTAAATTAGGCTAATAATCCTTCCCCCAGGACTGATGTGAGCTGGCAGTTGTGCTGGCTGTCATGCCAGCACTGTGCTCAGTGTTTCTATCAACTCATTTCATCCTCAAAATAACCTATGAGCTAGGTACTGTTATTACACCTATCTTGCAGGTAAGTAAACTGAGGTCCAGAGGAGTTAGGTTACTTATTCAAATTCACACAAATGGTAAATATGAGTCCAGATTTGAATCAAGTTCTCTCTGACTTCAAAATCCAGGTATACCTTATGCCCTCTCCCCTTCTCCTTGCTATATTTTCACATTGGGTAAGGGTTTTGGTAAATCACCCACTAAATGGTGAAAATGTTAAGAATTATATTAATTGTGCAGCAACTATATATTTTGCAGATTCTTTACTTCCTTTTTTTTATTTTTTTTTATTTTATTATTATTTTTTAATTGTATACAAATGGGATACATGTTGTTTCTCTATTTGTACATAGAGTCAAGGCATACCATTTGTGTAATCATACGTTTACATAGGGCGATGATGTTTATTTTTTTTTTCTCCCTTCCCCCCCACCCCTCCCACCCCTCTTTTCCCTCTATACAGTCCTTCTTTTTTACTTCCTTTTTTGATCAAAGTGTATGGTACACAGAACAGATGAGGAATCTGAGACTCAGAAAAGGTGAGAGACTTGACCAAATCATATAGACTAGTAAATGGCACAGCTGGGTTTCAAAATTAGAGCTGCCTATTATGTTCATATCACACTCAACTGCCTTCACCATTCTTTCCAATGCCCTGTTGATACTCCACAGACCTCACAGGAAATTAAGAGTCAACACCACAGCTAAAAATTGGAATCTGCAAGCAAACATTCTTAAAAGGGGACACATCTGTTGCCAACTATTACCTGTTAGCTTTCCAGCTCCCCTCCCTTTCTATCAACTCTCCTGTCTCTCTAGCCCCTATGACTTCATAGGTGATTCTAATAAACATCCCAGGTTGAGCAACACTGGTGTATAGGTATATAATTAAGTGAGCTGGCACTTAATGTAATTGTCTCTAAGGATCTGCTGCACACTGTGGCACAGGATGAGAGGAGGTACGGGGGACTCAGTTCAGCTGTGGTAGAATGAACACACAGCATAAGCAGTGTCTCTGAACATGTTTCCTCAGCTGTAAAATAGGAAAAATGTTAATGCTTCTTAACATTGTAGTAAAGATTAAATGAGACAATATAAGGAAAAGAACTAGCATGGTGCCTGTAACAGATGCTCAATAATCAGACATAAAGTTCCATGAGGGGGTGAGAGGTGAGCCAGGATTTGTTTGTTCCTGTTCTATTATGCCTTACTGTTGTGACTGATCTGGGTGGTAGCAATCATTTTTAAGATTGTGAGCCATGGGATTGACAAGGTGGAATCATCAACAGATAAATTAGATGTGTGTCCTCCCTCTTCACCCCTATTTTCAGTGGATGGAGAGAGCAGCAGTGCTCTGCCCCTGCAAGTGTCTAGTTGCCTTTGGAGGTTGGAAATGATCTAGCTTCCTTAGAGCCTGCCTAATGTGTTGCTGAGTGCAGGGGTGGGGGTAGGGGAGGCCTTTCAACTGAGGGTTTATAACCCCTCCCTCCTGCAGCTCCTCCTTCCCTCACACCATTGCCCTGCACCTTGGGTTGCCAGGTGACCAGTGGGAACTCTCGTCCTCTCTGTACTCTAGTGCTTCTCACCTTCCTCTGTGAAGTCTGTCGACTCTGTGCTAATGACACAGAGTCTCTGGCTCAGGCCCAGATGAATAGGAGGTCCAGTCCAAGGGGATGTGTGTTGCCTGTCTTGAGTACCCTCACCAACACTGCCCCCAGTTCAAAACTGAGGTCATCTTTATTCCTGTCTGCACTTGTCCTATTTATCCCATTGTCCCTGAGAACCATCAATTCTACCTTGCAAATTTCTCCAGAACTTATCTCAATTCTGTTCCTTAAATCTTTATTTTGTTTGTTTTGAGGGCTGACTGTGAACCTAGCTCTCCTCTCTTTCCCTACCTCAGATTTCCATTTTCTCCCTCCCTTAGACTATAGTAGCAGCCTGAATGGAGATTCTTGTTCTTAGTATTGCTGTCTCCAGATACTCTCTGATCACTGTCACTCCAGTGCTTAAAACCCAGGAGCGGAGTATTTCTCCATCAGTACATAATACATCCATTTGCCTGGCACTCTAGGTCCTTCCTGCCTTCCCAGCCCCATCTTCAAACTCACCCTTCAGGCAGTTCATGCTCCACCCACGTGTACTCCAAACCTCTAGCCCCAGCACTACATGCACTTAAATTTATTTAAAAAATATTGTAGAGTGGACTTAGGTTTATAGAAAAAGAACAAAGATAATACAGAGTTCCCATTTAGCCTATACTCAATTTCTCCTATTATCAACATCTTATGTTAGTTTGGTATATCTGTTACAATTAACCAATAGCACTACCTTATGATTGACTGAAGTCTATAGTTTATTCCATTTTTCTTACATTTTACCCAGTGTGCCCTCCCTTCCCATTTTTGGTCCCAGGATCCCATCCAGAATACCATTTACATTTAATTGTCCTGTCTCTTTAGTCTCTTCTTGGCTGTGAGTCAAGGATATACATTTTTGTTCCTTGCTTTGTCCAATTTTTTTCTCCTCCCTAGTGACTGCCTTTCCTTTTTCATTCTCTGCCATTTGACTTTTAAGACTTGGTTCAGATATCCTCTCTTCTAGCAGAACTTTGCTGACCACCCTCCCATCAACCTCAAATAAAGACTTCTCCCTAATTTTCCATACCTACCAGCTATATTCCAAGTGTCTGGAACATACCTGTCTTCCCCACAGACTGCAGGTTCCCAAAGGGCAGGGGCCAGGTCTACCTCATGTCTACAGCTCCAGCACCAGGCACAGCCATAAGGCCTTGCCAAGAATAAGAGTTCAATAAAGACTGGCAGAATAGCCGGGCATGGTTGTGTATGCCTGGTATCTCAGCTATTTCAGAGGCAGGAGGGTGGCAAATTTGAGGGTAGCCTGGGCAACATAGCAAGACCCTGTCTTAAAATAAATAAATAAATAATAAATTTTAAAAAGGAAATGTAGTTCAATAGCAGAGATGCCCTATGTTCAGTCCTCAGTATTGCCACAATTACAACAAACAAAACCCCAAAACAATGGCAGAATAAAAGTGAGGGATCAATCCCTGAGTCAAGGTCTCCCTCTTCCTCCATCAGTTCTGCCCCTCAGTGACTAGGAGGTCTGAAACTTCTGTTGACTGGCCTCTGTAGAATAGACATGCTATTTTCTTACTCATTTTTCTCTCAGAGCCATTGCGGACACCAGTCCAAGCAAATCATCTGATATTTCTAGAATCTCATGTTATCATAAGAGGAGGTCTTGTCTCTTCATTACACACACAAGGAATCCTAGGCCCAGAGAGGCAAAGTGTATATATACTTTACCAAAGGTCACACAACTGGTAAATAGGTTAAGTGGGACTTGAACCCAAGATTTTTTAAATTGTTCTCAACTATAGCTGCTCTCCTCCCACTGGATCACAAGATTTTCACATATAAAAAGTGAGACCTAACCACAGCAACAATTAAATGCTGTACTAGAGACATCCCAGGACATCACAGGCTCCTCTTAAGGAACTATTTAATGTAACCTATTTTGAAATGGAATCTCACTATTCCATCTTACCAAGTTGGTCTCTAACTCCTGGGCTTAAGCAATCCTCCTGTCTCAGTGTCCCCAGTAGCAGTGACTACAGACAGGTACATGCCACTGTGACTTGCTACAGGGATTATTTATTTATTTATTTATTTATTTATAGTACTGGGGATTGAACCTAGGGGCACTCTATCACTGAACTAGATCCCAGACCTTTTTTATTCTTTATCTTGAAACAGGGTCTCACTAAGTTGTCCAGGTTGACCTTCAACTTGTGATCCTTCTGCCTCAGCTTCTGAGGAGCTAGAATTATAGCCATGAGCCATAGGGCTGGGTTTGCTTTAGGAATTATTTTACATAGGACTGCAGGCTGAACCTTTCACAGTTTCCTTAGCTACACTTGGGGAGGAATAGATAATGAAGGTAAGTGAAGAGAAAAAAAATCCAAGGTGTTCCTGAGGTTGGCCATTGTGTTCAGGTTGCCATGAGGTGCCATTTTGAAGGGAGAAAGTACCCTCTTAGGATACTGTCCTGTCCCATTGGTTGTTGCTGTGTCAACTGATTGAGCTCAGTGGGAGTAATGAGCCCTTTCATTTCCTTGCAGCATAAGTTTGCTTAGGCAGTTCCCAGCGCTACTTTCTTGGGTTCCTCTTTCTGTATACTTTCCTTTACCTCCATCTCCCCAGGAATCTGAGACCAGGCCTGGAGCTAGTTCTGGGGGAAAGAACAACAGATTGAGGGCAAACTGTAAGCTGAATGAACATGACTCATGTTTATACAGAGCTTTACGGCTGACAAGGCACTGTCACAACACTTATCTCATTTTATCCTCCCAACAATACGGAGAAAAGGATATTATTATCAACACTATTTTGTGGCTAGCAAGTCTACTGTTCAGAAAGTCAAGTCACTGGTCCAAGGTCAAATGCCGGGAAGTGGTGGAGCTGGAAATGGAACTCTGATGGGCTTGATCCCCAAATCCATACTCTTTCTGTTGTCCCTCACAGTACAGTGTTTTATTAAATGATGCCTCAGTGCTGAAGGAACACTAGAGTTAAGGGAATGATGAGGATTAGGATAATTTCAATAGGCTTCTTGGAGGAGGTGATCCCACTCCTGAGGTAGGAACAGAAGCGGGTGCCAAGGTGCATACTTTTTTTTTTTTTTTTTTTTTTAAATCTTGTTCCAAAGGAATTTAAGGTGGCAGAGAAAGATTAGACGTAATGAGGAACTTAACTTTTTTGTTTTCCCTTTAGTCCTGACTCTATCCTGATTCTCCCACCTCCTAGGTATGTTGCTCAAATGATCTCTCAGCTGTTCATTCACACATTCAAAATTGATTCAAACAAAACCTCTACAAGCATTTATAAAAAGAATTTATATATAGAGTTTACATTAAAGTCACTAGAAGAATTTATTATCTCATGGCAGAGACAAACACAGTAGCAATTCATATACTGCATGGTTACAAAGTGGGTAGAATAGAGTAAGGAAAACTGTGAGGTCAGACCATACAGTTCATCTGTATGATCTCAGGCAAGATATTTAGTCTGGGTCTCAGTTATTTCATATGTAAAAAGAGCATGAAAAAGGAACTTCTCCCAGGAAAGTTGTGGTAAGGATTACCATGGTGCCTGGCACACTCTGTCTCAGCAAATGGTACCCACTTATTACTTCTGCCTGTGGGTATTAGAGAAAATGTGAGTCACAGAGGGGGACACATTTGCACTGAAGTCTGAATGGTAGGTAGGGTCTGGTTCAGCAGGGCAGGGGATAAAGGCTGTTCCAGGCAAAAGGAACAGCATAAGCAAAGCACAGAGATGGAGGAACACAATATTTGGAACTTCAAGAATAGCCCACGGTGGTGAGAACCTAGGGAGAAAAGAATGGAGGGGGTGATGTGAACTTAAGTCCCTGGAATCATTAGAAAATCAAGGACAAGTTTAGCATCCTAGCAACCTGAAGACAGAATGGCACAGGGCTTAAATCCCCAGCTCTAACACTAACTGGGAATATTTGCAAGTACTCTCTAAATTCTTCTTAGTACCTCAGTATCTTTGAATTCCTACTTGCCTCAAAGAGCTGGTTGTGAGGATTGGTGAAGTAATGTATAAAAAACACTTGTCAAAGTGCCTGACACTTAGTAAGTACTCAATTCATGTTAGCAATTATTATTTCATTGTAATAATAATTATTTTTTATCCTAATATAGTATATATAATATCCTTAGAGCTCCATAGAGCTAAAAGGGACCCTAAAATCACGTAGTCCAATATCCCTATTTGAAAGATGGAGGCCCAGGGTGTAGGCTGTTCTTAAGCCCACAAAGCAAACGAGTGGTAAAATTAAATGATCCCAGGGCTCCTTACTCCCAGCCTGCATATTGCAGCTTCCTGTTGTCAGGCTGCCCCTGAGAGGTTCCTCCTCCTTCCTCACATGGTTGCCCCTCCATCCTTTATAAATACATTTCAAGGCTTTTGCTTTGTGGAGCCAAGAGTGTTGATCCTATTTTTAGAACACTCTGGCACCTGTATGCAAATGATCATCAGGGGATTTGTCTGCTATGGTTACTCAGGCCAAATCCCCATAGAAAGCAGCTCTGAGACACAGAGGAAAAGCACAGCCCAGAGCAGGCTGGAGATCCTGAACTCCTGATTTCTCTTTCTAGTTATATCCCAGATGTCCTGAGAAGTTCAATTTAATCTCCTGCCTGCCCTGTATATGTTAACTCCTCGTATCTCCATTCAGGAATGAGTTCAGTATTAGGTCTCTGGACCAGGCATCAAACCGAGGTTTTTGGCTTTAGAATGTCACATTAGAAGCTGCTGTGGGGACTCAGGACTGTGGATATTCACATTGGTGATGGAGCTGGCTTAGGTTCTGGGGAAACGATTATGCTTTCAGGAAAATGAAAGTAATGTGAGAGACTTGAGGAAGAAAAGAACTGGGACTCATGGGATAATGAGAGAGAGGAGGGTAAGCCCCAAACACTTTTCCCACAAAGGTCAATGTCTTCTGGCCCTTGACATGAGCAGTAATGTCCCAATCACAACACCCTTACCATTTAGCACATACTGAATATCCTCCGGGTGACAGGAACATCTCTCATTCTCCTCAGGACAGTGTCCCAGTGCCTTGGCCTGGTGTTCAAGACAGTCAAAATCTAGCTTCAGCCTCACTTCCTACTTCCTCCCCTACCTGGTGTTTTAAGTATTGTGTTTCAGAGAATCTAAGATATTGTCAATTGTAAGAAACATCCTATTTCAGAGATGCTTAAATGTGGAAAATTGGGCATTTTAACATCCATGAAATATAGTATTATACCCCATTAAAAATGGAAGTCCCTGTATTCTTCCCAGTTGCTGTGTTGTTTCAGTTCTTTCTATTTTTTTGTTTAAGCTATTTATTACATAAAATTTCAAACATATTTAACTTAAGCAGGAGGAGTAAATAAATAGTACAAGAACTCCACCATCCAGCTATAATATCAACTTATGTTTGGTCTTCCCTGTTTTTCCCATATTTCCTTATCCCTGGACTACTAATAATCAGAATAGTAACTGCTAGCTTTTACTAGGGATTTAGTTTTTTCTGAATTAAAAAAGTAGTATAAACTATTTTGAAATTATAGCTAAGCTTAAAGAAAAAAATATGATTGATATTTTTTGTTGATTTCTTTCCAGTTTCTTTTCTATGAATCTTTCATTTAACATTACAACATAAATATACCTAACATTATTAAAAAGTCTTTATGAATGTTTTTAATGACTTCATTATACTTTATAGGAAGGGCGTACCATATCCATTAATTAATCAATTCGGTCAACAATATTTGTTACAGTTATGTTGTGCTGCACTCTCTAAACTGGTAAGAGAATGAGGTCCTGTCTCTAGACCCTCAAAACTAATTTCCACACCCCCATTGTTTGACTGCTTTAACTGCTTTCCAATTTGGGACTGTCTAGAATAATGTTACAATGATCATTCTCATTTGCAAAACTTCTCCTAGGTTTCATAGGTTATTTCCTTTAGACATATTCTAAGTAATTCATACTTTATTTTATCTTTGTGGAAATCTAATATCATAGAGTCTTAGTTTAACTAATTCAATAGATAAAAAAATTGTATCTCATCATTTCACATTGTATTTCTCTGATTATTTATTGGACAGTCAGCTATTAACCATTTCTTTTCTGTGAATTGTCTGACCAGAGAACTATTTTTATCACCTGCAATTTCTCAGCGCCAGACCTGACTTTCTTCATTTCCTTTTACTTGTTATGACCTGAGGATATATTAAGTATAATCTTGTTCCAAGATTCTCTTTTTCTTCCTGGCCCTCTCCCATCTCACTTTTCTCCCCACATCTTCCTGTCTTGAAGGGGAATTGGGTGAGTCACGTAAAGGATACAGCAGGTGGCAAATTAAGTGAATTCCCCAGAGAGATTTCTCAGAATGCTGTGAATGGTGCTGATGTCAATTTGGAGGCAAAAAGAGTGAAGAGGAAATGGGTTGGCAACTCTGATGCTAAATTTGTCCATGCACAGCACTGGGGTATTATAGTTCATTCAGCAGACATCTTTAGAATACCTGCTGTGTGCCCAGACATGTGTGAGGTGTTCATGAGGACTTTTTTTGCAAGAGAAGACACAAATGAAATGAATGATTGTGAGTAATTAACCATGTACATGTCAGAGGGATTCAGATTAAGTGGAGATGTCCCGTAGACAGTTGGAAATTTCCATCTGTAACTTGGAAGCGAGGGCCCACAAGAGGATAAGAAGCCAGTGTAGGGGATACAGCAAGAGCAGGAAGAGATGATGGCAAAGAATCAGAAAAGTGAGGTATCACAAAAGCCAAAAAATAGAGGGTTTCAAGAAGATGGGTGTGTGTTTGGGGGATGTTATTTAGGACAACAGAGAGATCATATTGTCACCCTTCTCTCATTCATTCATCTTTGTTGCTTTAATGCACACCTGCCTCCCCATCGCCCCGTACTGGGGATTGAACCCAGGGTTGTGTGAGTGCTAGGCAAGCACTCTACCACTGATCTGGCTTCATCCCCAATGCTTTTTATTTTTATTTTGAGATAGGGTCTCACTAAATTGCCCAGGGTGCACTTAAACTTGCAATCCTTCTGCCCTAGTCCCCTGAGTAACTGTGATTACAGGCATGGGCAACAGTACCAAACTTGATTAAATATGTTTGCTGGCAGGGGCCAAGCACTGCTCTAGATATTGAGGGTACAGAAATGATAAGGCACAACCTCTCTTCCACAGTCTAAATGAGAGGTATAGAAGGGAGTGGAAACAAATTCCTGACATGGGTGCTATGATCCATTCATTCAACAAGTATTTACTGAATCTCTAAGATATGCCAGATCCATTGAAGAGCAATGAAAGGAAGCTCTATGAATTTCAGTTTATCTGCTTGAAGTAAAATGTGGTGCCTATATCTTAGTGGAAATTATGGAAATTGGTGTTCACATCTGTGAAAATTTTTGAGGGTTTTGTCTGAGGGACCAATGCCAAAAATAAGAATGCAGGTTACGACTCTCTCTGGAGTTTGGTTTCCCCATCTGTAAAATGAGGGATGTTATGGTTTGGATGTCAGGTGTCCTCTAAAAGCACATGTGTGAGACAATGCAAGAAGGTTTAGAGGAGAAATGATTTGAAGCCTTAACCCAGTCAGTGAATTAATCCCCTGATGGGATTAACAGAGTGGTAAGTGAAGGCAGGGAAGATGTGGCTAGAGGAGGTGGGTCATTGGGGTCATGCCTTTGGTGTATATATTTTGTATCTGGCAAGTAGAGTCTCTCTCTGCTTTCTGATCATCATGTGAACTGATTCCCTCTGCCACACTCTTCTGCCATGATGTTCAGCCTCACCTTGAGCCCTGAGGAATGGAACCAGCCTTCTATGGACTGAGATCCCTGAAACTGTGAGCCCCCAAATAATTTTTTCCTCCTCTAAAATTGTTCTTGTCAGGTCTTTTAGTCACGGCAGAGAAAAAAGCTGACTAAAATAAGGGAGTTGTTTCTGTGTGTACCTATCATAGGACTTGTCACCTGTATGGTAAATTCCCCACAAGACTTTGAGAGTTCTGAGGGTAGGAATCACATGGGTCTTATTCACTGGCAGAGTAGACTCAGTAAATATATGTGAAATCCATATTCTCACAAAGATCTTCTAGCTCTAATAGTCTGTGCTCTGCTACTGCTAAAATAAAAGCCAAAGTACATTCCAAAAGGAATGGTGATGAATTTTGAAATTGGATCCTGAAGGACTTCCCAAGATAGGTCTCCTTTGACCTGAACTTCAAAACCTAGATAGGATCAAAGAGGGTAGCTTCATAACCCTCAGTCTTGGACTCCAGTGACCCCTTTCTTGCCTTTTTCCTGAAGAATCTAATCAGTTGCTACCTATGTGTTGGGTCCTTGGACTCCAGTTTTTTTTAACCTGTTTCCTCCCATTTGCATGAGATATAAAACCTCAATTCCCAGCTGCTGCAAAATACAAAGGGCTTGAAGCTAAGCATCTGTGGTTCTAAGAATGGGTATGGGGTGGGGGCTGGGGCTGTGGCTCAGTGGCAGAGCACTTACCTAGCATGTGTGAGGCGCTGGATTTGATCCTTAGCACCACATTCAAAAATAAGCTAATAAAATAAAGGCATGCTGTCCATCTACAGCTGCAAGAAAATAAAAATAAAAGAATGGGTATGGGGAAAGCCAGCCCCAATACCCACATTACCTGTCTTCCTGGTGCCTATCATCTCTACCCCAATCTGTCCAGGAGGAAGGGAATTGAAGAGGAACAGAGAGAGAAGACTCACTATATTAGTCAGTTTTTTCACTGCTGTGACTAAAAGACCTGACCAGAATAACTATAGAGGAAAAGTTTATTTTAGGGTGCATGGTTTCAGATGTCTCAGTCCATAGACAGCAGGCTCCATTCCTCAGGACTTGAGGTGAGGCAGAACAATATAATGGAAGAGTGTGGCAGAGGGAAACAGCTCACATGAAGATCAGAAAGTGGAGAGATTCCCTTTGCCAGGTATAAAATATATACCCCAGAAGGGACCATGGCCGATCCTTGTGTGAGGCAGATCAAGATCAAGACCGGCATAGTGAAGTGATTGGTCAAAGAAAAAGTGATGTATGAAAAAGAAGCAAAACAACAAGAAGAAAAGATTGAAAAAATGAAATCTGAAGATAGTGAAAATTATGCCATTAAAAAGCAGGCAGAGATCCTTCAAGAGTCCCGGATGATGATCCCAGATTGCCAACGCAGGTTAGAAGCTGCATATACTGATCTTCAGCAGATTTTAGAAACTGAAAAAGACTTGGAAGAAGCTGAGGAATATAAAGAAGCATGTTTAGTACTGGATTCAGTAAAGTTGGAAGCCTGAAACTTTTCTGTATAGGGTGTTTTTACTTTAAATCTTAGGGTCCATTCTGCGATTCATTATTTTTGACCACTGCTGTGTTCAAGTAGTATGAGAATGTGATTCTTTTTATTAAGTTGCATACATTTTTATTTGCATATTTTACTGTGTCAAATAAATGCATTCATCTAATAAAATTGTTTATTTCATACTTTCCAAAATTAACTTTTTGTCATTAAATCAGACATTTTTGATAGATAATTAAAACCTGTGAGTTTCTACCTGATGTTTAAATATTTGGCTTCATAAACATGGACTGAGTAATAAGTAGGATACTGTGCTTTTAGATAAAAATCCAACTTTTAAAGAATTTATTTTGAATAAACCACAATTCCCTAAAAAGAAAGGAAGAATTCTCTGTAGATAAGGCCTCAACATATTTATTCCTTCACAATGAAAGTGTAACATTTCCATTACTATAAACTAATAAGAAAATTGAAAAAAAATTTATATCCCTATGAATAATGAGGAATTGAATTATAGTTTAAGGAAATAATAACTGTTACTAGTGATGTGCTAGACAGTGATTAAGTATTCTTCAAAAGGTAGGGAACCTCTGCTTTGTAACTTTTGCTGGTTTCTACATTGTAAATATTCCCACCATAACCGATTTCAAGATACTGACATGCCCTCTCTGAACAGAGTTGGCAAGATATAAGCCAACTGCAACATTTGCTGGCTTTAGCCAAACATTGATTATCTTGATTGGAAAAGAAGTATTGTTTTGTCACAAAATATTTTTCCATTATATTTGTAAACCCATTACCTAATCATTTGGGTTTTCTTTTCAAAAATATATGACAACTCATTTAGTTCTCTGGTATACCTAGAACATGCATATGAACCTCTTATCACCAGCCTAACATAAGCATTGATATAATGAAACAAAATAGTATTAATAACATTTAAATTTTAAAACTCATAATTGAAAAAAAACTTGGACTTCTGCTGCTATAAAATACTTAATAGTAGTAGAATAGTTGGTCTGATTTTGGAAGTTATAAATGATTACTAGAAACCATAACATATATTTGTTGAATCTGTTCATCAGAGAAGAAAAAATAATATCCTTTCTGAGTTTTATTTACAAAGGTGCCTGTTATAAAGCACTGAATGCATCACTTCAAAAATAAAATTTATATATTCCCAAAATTACTTAATTGGAGAGTAACATGTCAGATACATTTCTAAATTCAAATGTCATCTCAAAAAATCACATGCTACTTTAAAAGTATTTGGGGTGGGGAGAAGAAGAGTTGAGAAAATGAAAACTAATAATACTGTATAAAATTTGATACTGGAGCTCTGTATGAGAGATTTGAGTATCAAGAGACTTGAGACTATAGATTATTTTGCAGTTTATATCAAGCAGCAGAACAAGTTGACTTTGGGGGGTGGGAAGAGGAGGGTATATTTAGTTTTTCAAATAGAATTTCATCTAAAAAAAAGTATTTTTAAAAAATATGTGAATTCTTTATTTCCAGAATTTAAAAAAAAAATTATTTTTTACAGACTGCATTTTGACTCATTGTACACAAATGGGGTACATCATTTCGTTTCTATGGTTGTGCATGATGTAGATTCATACCATTTGTGTAATCATACATGTACATGGGGTAATGATGTCTGTCAAAGAAAGTATTTTTTTAAATGTGTAATACCTCATTTCATCCCTTTACCTAATTTATACATAAATATTTATAGCAAATGGTTGCTTGACTGATTAAAGCTTTATGAAAACAGAACATTAAAAAGAAAATGTATCTGTCCTCCTGGAGAAAAGAAATTCTGAAGAGGAATTTTGGAGCCAGCACCTGAGTCTTGATTGCTGAAAAAATTACTTTATTACCAAAAAACCTAGGAAAGAAGAAATCAATGAACAGGTAGATGAAAAGAAATATATCCCTAGAGAATTCATGTCTCAACTACAGACTTTTATGCTGGATTTCTTTCCAGGTATTGAGAAGCACAAGAAGGTTAACATTCTGTGAAGGTATTATTTCTGTAAATTTCTGACACATTTTACTTATACTTCATGGCCATCAAGAGGCACATTAAGAATAGTTGTAACTGAGTCATTATTAAATTGGAAGTTTTTATTTATAATTTTACCACTGTATGATGACACATAATGGGGGGTGGGAGGGGTTAGTGTTGGGGTTGGAGTTGGGTTTAGGGAGGGGGGCAGGAATGGAGGAAGGAAGGACTGTATAGAGGGAGGGGAGGGGTGGGAGGGGTGGGAGAGAAGGGAAAAAATGGCAGAATGAATCAAACAACATTACCCTATGTAAATTTATGATTACACAAATGGTATGCCTTTACTCCATGTACAGGCAGAGAAACAACATGTATCCCATTTGTTTACAATAAAAAAAAAAAAAATTACCACTGTGTAACAATTGGTAGAAATGGCCAAAAAAAAAAAAAAAATATATATATATATATGTATATATACACACCCCAAAGGCACATCCCCTCCTGCAGCTGCACCCGACCTGTCTTCAGTTACCATTTGGTTAATTCTAACAGAGGATTAATTCACTGATTGGGTTAAGACTTTTATAACCCATTCATTTTACCTCTAAGACTTCTTGCATTTTTCTCACAAGAGCTTTTGAGGGACACCTCACCCAAAACCATAATATTCCACTCCCAGCTCCCAGAAGGTTATGACCGTCTCATAATGTGAAATACATTTTGTCCATTTCCAAGAGTTCCCAAAGTCTTAACAGTTCCAAGATTATCCAACAGTTCAACTCCAAAGTCTCCTCTGAGTCCCAGAACAAGCTTGGATAGTGAGCCCCTATAAAAATCAAAAGCGATTTACAAGTATCCAATATATAAAGGTATAAAGTAAACATTTCCATTCAGAAAAATAGGGGCATAGAAAGAAGGGATAGGACCAAAGGAAGACTGAAATCCAGCTGGGCAAACAAATCCTGTAGTTCTGTCTGGCATCTGGGGCACATGGCCTCATGATGTTCTGTCCAAAGGGCTTATGTAGATTCATCCCTGTGGCCTTATTGGTTGCAGCCCAAGTGGCCTTTCTGTTGACTTGTCTCTGTTTAATTCCTGCAGCTTTCCTAGGATGATGTCCCTGGCATGTTACTGGCATTTCTTAATCTTGGTGGTCTCTACTGAAGCTTTGGCTTCCTCCTCACATCTTTACACTTTGCCCTCTCATGGGCTGCCTGCAGGGACTCTGACCCTGTTGCACTTTGCCTTGCCTCCAAGGCTTTCCTGTGAATTTTTAAAAATTTTTTTTTTGGTCACACTTGTTAATTTTTTTTTTTTTTTTTAGTTGTAGATAGACAGCATGCCTTTATTTTATTTTTATGTGGTGCTGAGGATCGAACCCAGTGCTTCACATGTGCCAGACAAGTACTTTGCCACTGAGCTACAGCCCCAGCTCTCCTTTGAATTCTTGGTGGAAGCCTCCTATGATTCCCTAACTCCAGCATCCTGCATTCTGGTAGAACCAGTAGCACGTGGTTGACACTAAGGTCTGCCACCATCTTGAGCAGTAGCCAAGCTTCCAGTGACCAGGCCTGCAACAGTCTCTGAGTACCTGGGTGGCTGAGCACATTGATAAAACTTCCTAGATCCCCTTGTGCAAGAAGGGTTTGCTACTGCTGTCTTCTTAAGATAATTTTTGCTTTTACTTCCTTGAGTCTGAGATGGCTATCATCTTGCCAAATCCTGAGGTTCCCTCAAGCCATCTTTCTTAAATCTCTGGACAAAGATGCAGACAACTTCTCAGCCAGAACGTAACATGAATGGCCTCTAGTCCAATTACCAATAGTGTTCTCCTTTTCCTCTAAAACCACATAAGCCCAATCTTTATTGTGCATAGTCCTGTTGGAATTCTGGTCTGAGCTCCCACCAGAATCAACCATTAAGCTCCACTTGTAATAATATAAAGCATTTCCAGTTTGTACTGCAAGGCATCCTTTTAAAAAAAATATAGTTAGTTGTACATGGACACAATACTTTTTATTTATTTTTTTTAATTTTTATATGGTGCTGAGGATCAACCCAGTGCCTCACACGTGCAAGGCAAGTGCTCTGCCACTGAGTACAACCCCAGCCCAGTGGCTAAGCATCTTGAAATTCCTCCCACCAATTTCAAAAGGCTCAAAAAGTTTCTGAACCACATGGTCAGGTTAGTCATAGCAACAACTCCACTTTTCTCAGTACTGATTTCTGTGTTCAGCTTTTTTGCTCCTGTGACTAAAAGACCTGACCAGAACAACTATAGAGGAGGAAAAGTTTATTTTATGGTTCATAGTTTCAGAGTTCTCAGTACATGGACAGTAGGCTCCATTCCTCAGGGCTTGAGATGAAGCAGAACAATATAGTGGAAGAGTGTGGCACAGGGAAGCAGTTCACATGATGATCAGAAAGCAGAGAGAGAGACTCCACTTGCCAGATAAAAATATACACCCCAAAGGCACGTCCCCAGGGACTCACCTCCTTCAGTCATACCCTACTTTTCTTAGTTACCACTTGATGAATCCCATCAAGGGATTAATTCACTGATTGGGTTAAGACTGGGAGGGAGATGATGAGATTTGAATTTCAGAAAGACCCAGCTGACATTCAGTGTGTTCTATCCACAATGTTGCAGACACCCAATAAATTCATCCTTTCAACAGATTTTTATTGGAACACTCCAGCCTTATGTGCCAGGTGCTGTGCCAGGCACTGGAGACACAATAGTAAGTGAAACCAGACATCCTGTTCTTGTGGCACTTGCAGTTTGGCAGGGGAGACAGATACTAATCAAATAATTATACAAATAAATACAAAATTACAGTGGGGATGAGTGCTACAAAGAGAAGCACATGATGCCAGGAAAGCATATTATTTGGGAGCATTTGATTTTGCCAGGATGGTCCAGAATGCTATGCTGAGCTGAGCTCTGAGGGAAGGATGTTACTTCAAGGAAAGGCACTAGGAAGGCACAGGAAGGGGTCTTTCGAACTCATATTCAATATAGGTTTATCTTCTATAGTAAACAGAACTGTTGACTTTAAGCAAGTACTGTGGTGTATCCATCTGTTTATCTATCAGTGTTTATCTATCAGAACAAAATCAGTGTCCAGTAAAGATTTGAAAGAAAAAGAGATTGTAAATCCTTTAGGCACTTTAGGTATCTGAAGAGAGCAGTACTCTTCCCCATTCCCCCAGGGCTTAACATCTTACTTTAGTGGGTTTCAGTTCCCTTCACTGTTCTGGTCATACTGCTAATTGCCAAGGTCCCTGTGACATGTGATTGAAAACATCAGTGATGTAGCCTTGTGAAAAGAGTGCTGGTCTCTTGGAGACATAAGACCTGGTTTTATTTAAGCTCATTTTCATCGGTCCCTGTCTTGCCTCTTTAAGCCTCAGTCATCCCTTTTGTGGAATGGTTCTTCTCTCAAACTTCTGTGAATTAACACAGATAATAAGGGAGGGTGGCGGCATTGTAAACTCTAAAAGTTAAACAAACACAGGATTTAAATATTTGGATGGCTGCCACATGAGTGAATCCATAGATTTATTCTTTGGGTCTCCAGAGAACAGAGTTAAATCAATAGATAGAAAGTACCACATGTAGCTTTCAGCTCAATGAAAGGAAGACATGTTCTAATAACCAGAACTGTTGTCAGTGGAATGACTGTCTGAAGAGGTGGTGTGTGTCGGGCACTGGAGGTATTCAATGTAAATGTGGCATAGAAGGAATGCCTATTTTGAGTCAGGGGGTAGATTGAATAACTTTTGAGGTTCCTTTTAACTTGAAAATTCAACACTATGATGGGCAAGACAAGTGGAAAAGCTGGGAGAGAGCACGTGCCGCAGAGTGTAGCTTGGACAGAAATGTGGAGCAGACCTGAGTGTGGGTGACTGTGAGGGACCTCCGTAAACAAGTGAAGGGTAGAAGTGAATATTAATTGAGCACCTGTGTTCTAGACACATGTTAGTTCATTTAATATCTGCAAGAGGTCTCCAGCCTTACACTCTGGTGGATGGCAAGTCCTTGGAAGGGTCTCTGGAAGCCTTAGCCATGGTTGGAGGACTTCCTGTCTGAGAAGCTGCTAAGTGAACTGGGTCCTATCCTAGGGAGCAGAGGAGGAACAACAATACACAGTCTGGTTGGTTGTAGGTTGTGTTGAAAATGCACAGTCTGTGGTCAAATGATGGAATTTGAATCCTAACTCAGCTTTTTTTCTTCTTCTTCTTGCTGTACTGGGGATTGAACCTGTTGACTGCTCATTTACAGCATGTGACTCTAGCATTTTCTTAACTTCTGTGACCCTCAGTTAATTCATATATAAAACAGGGCTGCAAACTTGACTTAAGAGAAAGAAGGAGAAAAGTTATTCTGAAAAGAGCACAGGTTTTGCAATCAGAAAGACCCAAGTTTGATTCTGAGTTTGCCATTGACTAACTACAAGATCTTATGGCAAGTTATTTGACATTTCTTTATTTGTAAATAGAGGTAACAGTATTTCAGAAGGCTGTTTTGAAAATTAAATAAAATGGGAAAAGTGCTTAGTCTATGGCACATAACAATACTCAACTAGCAATTTTATTTTGTTACTACAAATAATAAAAAGATCCCATATGTAAGGCACTTATCAAAGTGCCTTCACATAGTAGGTGTTCAGCTGACATGAATCTTTATCACCTTGCCTGTGTGTCTGTCTGCCACAATGACAGAGTTGCTAGAGGCAAGGGCAGTGGCTTGCTCACTTTGGTGTCTATTCTTTGCCATAATGCTTTGCTCAGATGAAGAGTTCAGTGAATGTCTGTTGCTTGGAAGCAACTTGATTGTTCTTGATGACATGGTCTCCTTCCTCAAGTAGCCAGTGAGTCATTCCTCTTTCTTTCTCCTTCCTGTCTCCTCTTTGGTTCTATTTCTGACTCTCATCAGTGGGAGAGGAATCAATGTTCGTCAATGTGATTTTTTAAAAATAAAAGATAGAGGGAGGTTTAGGAGCAATTTTCTGGGCTACTTTCCATTGAGCAGAGGATAGTGAAAGCTGGTTTGTTGGTTCCAAGCTTGCTTTTATTTAAATGAAATAGCAGTGGTAATATCAACAGTATCAGCAGCTACTATGAACTTTTCTGTGCACCTACTATGTGCTCAGTGCTCTGCCAGACTCTATTACATTATCTGTCATCTTCACAGAACCATTTCAAGGACAGTATTATTATCACTGCTTTACAGATGAGGAAATGAAGGCTTAATAATTTTTTTTTAGTTGTTGATAAACCTTTATTTTATTTATTTATATGTGGTACTGAGAATTGAACCCAGTGCCTCACACATGCTAGGCAAGTGCTGTACTGCTAAGCTATAACCCCAACCTTGAAGGCTTAGTAATTTTTAAAATTTGACTTTAAAAGTTAAATAATAATGATACTCACATTTGATTACCTCTATGTGCCAAACATTTTAAAAAATATTTTATTTAATTAGAAAAACCCTACAAAACCCTAAGCATTTTATTTCTATTCCATATGTGAGAAACTGAGCCACAAAAAGATGAAATAACCATGTTGTCCAAAATCACATGGGTAAAGCTGGGTGTCATGGTACGAGCCTGTAGTTCCAGCTGCTCAGGAGGTTAAGGCAGAGGAATTTTAAGTTCAAGGCCAGCCTTGGAAACCTAGAGAGACCCTGCCTCCAAATAAAAAGGGCTGGGGATGGAGGTCAGTGGTAGAGCACTCGTCTAGTATGTGCGAGGCCCTGGGTTCAATCCATAGTACTGGAAAAAAAAAAAAATCACATGGCTGGTAATGACAGAGGTAGGAGTCAGACAAAGGCAAGCTCGTCCATTCCCTTTCAGTTAGAGCACATTGCTGTCATTAAGTGAAGCATCACACTGAGACTCTGGAGGAATCCCAGGACAGTTTTGAATAAGAGGGAAGTAATACATTACATGAGACTTGTCTAATCATGCTGGGCAGATCCTGGGAAGCTGGCCCAGGGAAGGAAAAAAAAATAATAATAATAACTGATGCCTATATATGGAGCTTACTATGCACCAGGAACTCTTCTAATCATTTTACATGTAACTTTCTTAATTCTCGTCAAAACTATGAGGTGGGTATTATTTTTCTTCTAGCTGTATACATTAAGAAACTAAGTGCCCCAAAGGTAAATTGTCCAAGGAGGGGATTACCCAAGAGTGTGAATACCAGGAGACAGTGATTGCTGGAAGCTATCTTAGAGGCTGCCTATCATAGTCGCATAGTAAGTTGTAGAACTGTGGTTCATATTCTAACCCTAAAGACCATGCTTTTATTCTTAAAACAATATGACCTTGCTGGCTTTGGAGTTGCATGCCTGTAACTCCAGCTATTCAGGCGGATTACAAGTTTGAGGCCAGCCTGGGCAGCTTAGCAAGACCTTGTCTCAAAATAAAATAAAAGTGTTGGAGATGTAGTTCAATGGTAGAGCATCCCTGAGTTCAGTCCCCAGTAATTCAGGGGGTAGAGAGACCCTGGGTTCAATTCCCAGCATCATAGGGGCACTTTACCATGGAGCTATAACCCCAGTCCTTTTTTATTTTTCACTTTGAGACAGGGTCTCACTAACTTGCTTAGGGCCTCACTAAGTTGCTGAAGCTGGCCTGGAACTTTTGATTCTCTTGCCTCAGCCTCCTGAGTCACTAGAATTATAGGCATGTGTCATGGCTCATCTTGGCGTTTTTGTTTAATAAGTAGCAATTGAACCTATTATGTGCACAGCACTGTGATGGTCACTGGGAGTACAGAGATGAAACTGACTCCACGTACAAGCTCCTTTATGATTACATATCAGGATTTACAATTAATTGGGCATCAATTGGGCTACAGGACTCTTTCGTTAAAGAGCTGGGGCACAGGGCTAGGCTCCAGACAGAGATAGGGCATTAGACACTGTTGCAGACAAACAGGACATGACTTGGAGGAGTGAGGAGAACTGAGACCTGGTGGCTATGCAGGAGCTCAGACCTGTCTGGACCTTTAGATCAGGAAGGGTGATTTAATTCTAAGTCCTACAGGCTGTACTTAGGGACTAAGCCAGCAGATCAGTAGTCTGTAGAGTTGGCTCTGAGAAGCTCAGGAAGCAGAGGCAAAGGCATGGGAGGAGTAAATCAAATACTCCTGCAGTGTTTCTTAGACACATACACAGAATTTTGTTGCAGATATGGCACACAGCAAGCATTTCTTTCTGTAGTGCTAAGATTTCCAATGTTAGATGTTCCTTCACTCACTCATTTACTCACTTACCCATCTATTCATTCATCCATTCTTCCACATGTTCATTTTTAGGACCTGGAGAAATTTTTATTTACCAAAAATCCTGTATGTGGTCAGAAGGAATACTCTGATAAGCTGAGATGAAGAGTAAGATGCTCAAAGACTTTGCTCAATGAACAGGAGATGGTGATTCTTATGCTCTTCAAAAAGGGTGGATAAGCTAAATGCAGATTTTGTTTTGCTGAGTCAAGTTGTGCAAGTTTGGGCCAGAGCTGAATTGCTAACATGGAGAAATGGAGCCCTGACAGAACATAACTGTTACTCTTCATTTTTCATCTCTTCATGTCTATTCTGTCAACATACCTTATAATTCACCTTTCAAATACCTCATGAATCTGTTCCTACTCCATCCCTGTTGCTACCACTGTAGTTCAAATCCTTATTGGATCTTACCTGAACAACTGTAAAGATCTTCTGTTTAGTCTTCCTGCCTCCCATCTCTTCTCCTTCCACTCCTTTCTCCACACAGTGCCAGAGTGATCTTTCTGGTTTTTTTGCAGTGCTGAGGATTGAACCCAGGGCTTTGCACATGCTAGGCAAGCATTCTACCACTGAACCACATCCTGGGCCTCCTTTAAAAATTTTTTTTTTCCTGGTACTGGGGATTGAACCCAGGGCCTTGTGCTTGCAAGGCAAGTGCTCTACCAACTGAACTATATCCCCAGCCCACCTTTTGAAATTTTTAATTTAATTTATTTTTTAAAGAATTTTTAGCAATCTTTTCCCCATAATTTTATTGGTGCATTAGAATTGTAAATAATGGTGGGATTCATTGTTCCATATTCATACGGCACATGATAATATAATTTGGTCGGGATAATTCCCCAGTATTTCTCCTTTCCTCTTTCTCTCCCTTCTTCCCTCCCCCTCATCCCTTTCCTTTACTGATCTCCCTTTGATTTTCATGAGATCCCCTCTCTTTCCTCTCCCCCTCTTTTCCTCTCTAGCTTCCACATATGAGAGAAAACATATGACCCTTCACTTTCTGAGTTTGGTTTATTTTGCTTAATATAATACAAGTTCCATCCATTTTCCTGCAAATGATGCATTTTTATTGTTCTTTATGACTGAATAAAACTTCATTGTGTATATATACCACATTTTCTTTATCCATTCATCCACTGAAGGGCACCTTTGGCTAGTGAATTGTGTTGTTATAAACATGGGTATGCTTATATCCTTACAGTAAGATGACTAATTCTTTAGGATCAATACCAAGGAGTAGTGTAACTGGGTCTCATGATGGTTCCATTCCTAATATTTTGAGGAAACTCCATACTGATTTCCATAGTGGTTGTACTAATTTACAATCCCAATAGTGTAAAAGTGTTCTTTTTTCTCCATATCCTCTCCAGCATTTATTATTATTTGTATTCTTATCTCACTGGAGTGAGATAAAATCATATATAAAATCTCAGTATAACTTTGATTTGCATTTCCCTAATTGCTAAAGTTGTTGAACAATTTTTTTTTTTTTTTGCGGTACTGGGTATGGAACTCAGGGCCTTGTGCTCACGAGGCAAGCACTCTACCAGCTGAGCTATCTCCCCAGCCCACAATTTTTTTCATATATCACTTGTATTCATATATCACTTGTTGGATCACTTGTATTTCTTATGAGAACTGTCTGTTTATTTCATTTGCCCATTTACTTATTAGACTGTTTGGGATCTTGGTGTTAAGTTTTTTGAGTTCTTCATGTATTCTAGATATTAATTCCCTGTCAGAACGGTAGCTGGCAAAGATTTTCTCCCACTTTGTCAGTCCTCTCTTCACATTCTTGTCTCTGTTGCTGTGCAGAAGTTTTTAAATAAATGCCATCCCATTGATAACTCTTGGTATTATTTCTGGAGTTCTAGGGGTCCTATTTGAGGAAATTGTTGCCTGTGCCTGTGCCTATGTGTTGGAGTGTTTACTCTGTGTTTTCTTCCAGCAGTTGCAAAATTTCTAGTCTAATTTCTAGATCTGTGATCCATTGTGAGTTGACTTTTGTTTAGAGTAGGAAATAGGAATCTAGTCTCGTCCTTCTACGTGTGGATAACCAGTTTTCCCAGCATCCTTTCTTTCTTTCTTTCTTTCTTTCTTTCTTTCTTTCTTTCTTTCTTTCTTTCTTTCTTTCTTTCTTTCTTTCAAGCTGCCTTTTCTCCTTGACTTTGTCTTCTGTTCCATTGGACTATGTCTGTTTTTATGCTGGTACCATGGAGTAGTTTCTGCCTTATAGTTTAATTTGAATTGGGGTATTATGATGCCTCCCGCATGGCTTTTGGTTATTCTGGTTCTTTTATTCTTTCAAGTGAATTTTAGAGCTTTTTTTTTTTTTTTTTTTTTCCAGTCCTATGAAGAACGTCATTGGTATTTTGATGGGAATAGCATTAAATCCCGGTATCACTTTTGGTATTATGACCATTTTAACACTATTAATTCTGTCTGTCTATGAGCATGGAAGATATTTCCATCTTCTGGTGTTTTCTTCAATTTCTTTCTTTGTAGAGATCTTTTACTTCCTTGGTTAGATTTATTCCTATGTTTATTTTTTTGAGGTTATTGTGAAGGATTGTTTTCCTGATTTCTTTCTCAGCAGATTCATTTTTGATGCATAGGAAAGCTGTTGATTTTCATATGTTGATTTTGTATACTGATTTTATTTTTATATTTTGAAACAGGCTCTTGCTTAATTTCCCTGGCTGACCTTGAATTTTTGATCCTCCAACCTCAGCCTCCAGAGTAGCAGGGATTACTGGTTTGCTCCACCATACCGGGCTCTACCAGCATGATCTTTTTAAAGCTAAAATCTAATTATGTTAATCCCCTGCCTCAAAGTTTTTGTTCCTGAAAGATAAAGTCCATATTCCATAGCACAGCACTCAAAGCTCTTTCTAGCTTTGTCGTTTACCAATTTCCCATCATTCTTTAAATTCTTCTGGAGTACACGCTGGCAAAAATTCTTCCTATCGCCAAAATATATTTCCTCCACTTCTCTGGAAGACTCTTTAGGAAAATCCCTATTGTCCTCATTGTATTGCCAAATAAGCACATCTTCAGGCAGTGCTCCTGGGCTCAGTGCATCGTCAAACTAGGGAAATCACTATGCTGCCTTCCACATATTTCTGGTTCTACTCCTGGGTATGTTATGGGTTTGTACCTTCTTACCCCTTGGAAGTTGGGTATGGATATCTGACTTACTTTGCTTAATGGAATGGGAAGGTGGAAATTTTATGGGCCAACACATGACTCATGCACTATCTTTCCTCTTGGAAGTCCTCTGTCAGTCTTCATCCTGGAATCAGAAAGACACAAAGCAGAACACCCAGCCAACCCTTAGTGAGCATGTACCAAGAATGAAAAATAAAACCTTTCTGTTCAAACTGCTGAGATTTGGGGATTGCTTGTAATGGAAGAGTCCTGACTAGCATAACATACAAGACCTCCGCTTTGATATCTTCCATAACTTCCCCAAACCACTATGTTTCTATCCTACCTGAACTTGTATTTCACATTTTTTCTGTACCACTTATCTGGTTCTGATCATATATTGTCTCATTAGTTATTATTCCACTGGTGTGTCTTAGCCACTCCCACAATTCTACAGAGGCTTCCTGAGAGCAGGGATGGTGCTTGTTCATTTTTAAAATATCTTTTAAAACTTTTTTAAAATTTTTTCATACATGTATATAGAGTAATAATGTCTGTCTCATTCTACCTTCCTTCCCATCCCCACTGCCCTATCCCTCCCCTCATACCCCTCTGCATAATCCAAAGTTCCTTCATTCTTCCCTATTCACCCCTCATAATGGATCAGCATCCGCTTTCTTCTTATCAGAGAAAACGGATGCTGATCCATAGTTTTTTGGTTTTTTTGGGATTGACTTATTTCACTGAGCATGATATTCTCCAGCTCTATCCATTTATCTGCAAATACCATAATTTCATTCTTCTTTAAGGTTGAGTAATATTCCATTGTCTATGTATACCACATTTTCTTTATCCATTCATCTGTTGAAGGGCGCCTAGGCTGGTTCCATAGTTTAGCTATTGTGAATTGAGCTGCTATAAACATTGATGTGACTATGTCACTGTATTATGCTGATTTTAAGTCCTTTGGGTATAAAAGGAAGAGTGGGTTAGCTGGGTCAAATGGTGGGTCCATTCCATGTTTTCTGAGGAATCTCCATACTGCTTTTCCATTCATAATAGCCTCAAAAGATAAAATATTTGAGAATCAATCTAACAAAAGAAGTGAAAGACCTCTACAATGAAAACTACAGAACACTAAAGAAAGAAATTAAAGAAGATCTTAGAAGATGGAAAGATCTCCCATGCTCTTGGATAGGCAGGATTAATATTGTCAAAATGACCATACTACCAAAAGTGTTATACAGATTCAATGCAATTCCTATTAAAATCCCAATGACATTCCTTATAGAAATAGAAAAAGCAGTAATGAAATTCATTTGGAAAAATAAGAGACCCAGAATAACCAAAGCAATCCTTAGCAAGAAGAGGGAAGCAAGAGGTATCACACTACCAGAACTTAAACTAATCTAGAGCAATAGTAACAAAAATGGCATGGTATTGGCACCAAAATAGACATGTAGAGGAATGGTACAGAAGAGAAGACACAGAGACAAACCCACATAAATACAGTTGTCTCATACTAGACAAAGGTGCCAAAAATATACATTAGAAAAAAGATAGCCTCTTCAACAAATGGTATTGAGAAAACTGGAAATCCATATGTAACAAAATGAAATTAAACCTCTATCTCTCTCCCTGCACAAAAATCAACTCAAAGTGGATCAAAGACCTAGGCATTAGACCAGAGACCTTATGCCTAATAGAAGAAAAAGTAGGCCCAAATCTTCATCACATGGGCTTAGGACCTGACTTCATTAACAAGACTCCTAAAGCCCAAGAAGTTAAATTAAGAATCAATAAATGGGATGGATTCAAACTAAAAAGCTTCTTTTCAACAAAGGAAACAATAATGTGGAGAGAGAGCCTACAGAATGGGAAAAGATCTTTACCACATGCACCTCAGATACAGCACTAATCTCCAGGATATATAAAGAACTCAAAAAACTTAACACCCCCAAAACAAATAGCCCAGTCAATAAATGAACTAAGGAACTAAACAGACAGTTCACAGAAGAAATACAATAGATCAATAAACATATGAAAAAATGTTCATCATCTCTTGTAATTAGAGACATGCAAATCAAAACTACTGTAAGATTTCATCTCACTCTAATCAGAATGGCAATTATCAAGAATACAAGTAATTATAATTATTGGCAAGGATGTAGGGGAAAAGGTACATTCATACGTGGTTGGTGAGAATGCAGATTGGTGCAACCACTTTGGAAAGCAGTATGGAGATTCCTCAGAAAACTTGGAATGGACTCACCATTTGTCCCAGCTATCCTACTTCTCTGCTTATACCCAAAGGACTTAAAATCAGCATACTACAGTGATGCAGCCACATCAATGTTTATAGCAACTCAATTCACAATAGCTAGATTGTGGAACCAACCTAGATGCCCTTCAATAGACGAGTGGATAAAGAAATTGTGGTATATATACACAATGGAATATTACTCAGCGGTAAAGAAGAATAAATTATGGCATTTGCTGGTAAATGATGGAGTTGGGGAATTTCATGCTAAGTGAAATAAGCCAATCCTAAAAAACCAAAGGCCAAATGCTTTCTCTGATAAGTGGATGTTGATACTAAAGACGACGGGTGGGGGAGGTAAGGGAAGAATGGAGGAACTTTGGATTGTGTAGAGGAAAATGAGGGGAAGGAGCAGAGTAGAGGAAAGATGGTGGCATGAGACAAACATCATTACCCTAAGTACATGTATGATTACATGAGTTGTGTGACACTACATTGTGTACAACCAGAGAAATGAAAAATTGTACTCCATTTGTGTACAATAAATCAAAATGCATTCTGTTGTCATGTATAACTAAATAGAACAAACAATGAAAAATTGTGTATGTCCTCCTGATTAAATTTAGGTAGATTGTATGTTTCTAGAAATTTGTTGATGTCTTCGTGTTTTTCTGTTTTATTACAGTATAAATTTTCAAAATAGTTTCTAATTATCTTCTGTATTTCAGTAGTGACCATTGTGATATTTCCTTTATCATCACAACTTTTAGCTATTTGAGTTTTCTCCCTTTCTCTTTGTAAGCTTGGCTAAGAGTTTATCAATTTTATTTTATTTTTTCAAAGAACCTACTTTTTGTTTTGTTAATTTTTTCAACTTTTTTTTTTATTTCAATTTCATTGATTTCAGCTCTGATTTAATTATTTCCTGTCTTCTGCTGCTTTTGATGTTGATTTGTTCTTCTTTTTCTAGGGGTTTGAGTTGTAATGTCAGGTCATTTATTTCTTGACTTTTCATTGTTTTAATGAATGAGCTCAATGCAATGAGCTCTTAGCACTACCTTCATAGCATCCCAAAGACTTTGGTATATTGTATAAATGTTCTTGTTTACCTCTAAGTATTTTTTTATTTCCTCCTTGATTTCTTCTGCTCTCCATTCATCATTCAATAGCATGCTATTTAGGTGTTGGAGTACCTTCTATTTTTTATTTCATCATTGATTTCTAGTTTCATTCTGTTATGATCTGATAGAAAGCAGGATAATATTTCTATATTTTTATATTTGCTGAGAGTTGCTTTGTGGCATAAAATATGGTCTATTTTAGAGAAATAGACTTCTCATGTGCTACTGAGAAGAAAGTGTATTTTCTCTATGATGGATGAAATACTCTACATATGTCCATTAAATTTAAATCATTGACTTAATTCTATAATGTCTTTGTTAGTTTTTGTTTGGAAGATCTATCCAGTGGTGACAGTGGTATGTTAAAGTCACCCAGTATTATTGTGTTGTGGTCTATTTTATTCTTGAAATTGAGAGGGTTTGTTTGATGTACACAAATGCCCCATTGTTTGGGGCATATATATTTCTGATTCTTATGTCTTATCGGTATATGATTCCCTTAAGCAGTATGAAATGTCCTTCTTTATCCCTTCTGACTAACTTTGGTTTGAAATCTACTTTGTCTGATATGAGGATGGAAAACCCTGCTTATTTATGCAGTCCATTTGAGTGATATGTTTTTTCCCAACCTTTCACCTTTAGTTTGTGGAGGTCTTTTCCTAGGAGGAGAGTCTCTTGAAGACAGCATATTGTTGAGACTTTTTAAAAAATTTAATCTGCCAATCTATGTCCTTTGATTGATGACTGTAGGTCGTTAACATTCAGGATTATTATTGAGATATGATTTGTATTCCTGATCATTTTGGTTTATTTTTGGTTTTTAAATTGACTTAGTTTCTCCTTTGATTGGCCTTTCCTTTAGTGTAGTTCTTCCCTTTGTTGGTTTTCATTTTTTTTTTCATTTCCTCCTCATGGAATATTTTGCTGAGAATGTTCCATAGTGTAGACTTTCTAGTTGTGATTTCTTTTAACTTTTGTTTATCATGGAGGGTTTTATTTCATCTTCAAATCTGAAGCTTAATTTTGCTGGATATAAAATTCTCAGTTGGCATCCATTTTCTTTCAGAACTTGGTATATGTTATTCCAGGACTTCCTGGCATTGAGGGTTTGGGTTGAGAAATCAGCTGAGATCCAAATTGGTTTCCTCCTATATGTAACTTGATTTTTTTTCTCTTATAGCATTTAAAATTCTATCTTCATTCTGTATGTTAGTCATTCTCATTATAATGTGTCTTGGTGTGGGTCTGCTATAATTTTGTACATTTGGGGTCCTGTAAGCCTCTTGTAGTTGATTTTCCATTTCATCCTTTAGATTTGGGAAGTTTTCTGATATTATGACATTGAAAAGAGTGTGCATTTCTTTGGTTTGTATCTTTGTGCCTTGGTCTATTCTGATATATCTTAAATTTGGTCTTTTCATGTTATCCCATATTTCTTAGAAGTTCTGTTCATGGTTTCTTACCATCTTCTCTATGTGGTCAACTTTAATTTCAATGTCTTTATTGTCTGAGGTTCTGTCTTCCAAGTGGACTTGTCTGTTGGTGATACTTTCCATTGATTTTTAAATTTGGTTTATTGTTTCTTTCATTTCAAGAATTTCTGCTAGATTCCTTTTTATAATCTCTGCCTCTTTATTGAAGTGATCTTTCACTTCCTGTGTTTTATCTCCCATACCATCTTTATTTCAAAGATCAATTCTATGTATTTTCTAAATTCCTTCTCTGACATTTCTTCTACTGTGGTCTATGGATTCTATTATTAGAACATTTTGGTTTGTTTGAAGCACTTTGTTTCCTTGTTTTTTCATGCTATTTGTGTGTCGTCTCATCTAGCAGTATGGAACTGAGGCAGTACAGATTCTACCTTGTAGTCTTTTAGTGTCCCTGAAGGCTTCCAGTACCTCACCTTTATTGAGGAGACCAATATTAACAGCACCCAATGCAAACAGTATACCACCTTAAACCAAATGGCTCCTCTTAAGGCATTTACAGTTTTGTCACAATAAACAGAATGAAGTGTTCAATTATTGTCTACAATATAAACAGAAAATTTGCTAAAAGAGCTTATCATTTCAAATGATGGACAATGAGGGAACAGAAGTAGTGTAAGATGTGATGTTTATAAGGGAGAAGGAGAGAAGATAGAGGTAAAAATTTATAGCAAGAACCAGGGAGGAATTAATCGAAGTTGGCTATTAGCATGAGAGAAGTGAGAAAGAGAATCCAGGGAGACAGATAAGTGAAAGAAATAAATATATACAGATTTTTTAAAGTAAAAATATACAACAAAACTATAATATACTATTCAGACATTCCATTCCTCAATAAATTGATGCATGAAAAATATTTGAATTCAAAGATGGTAGAGGTGTGAGAGAGAAAATGAAAAAAAAAAAGGAAATCTTAATGGAAAATTGAATGATTGCTTCCATTGGCTTTCAAAAATGTTCTCAGTTTCCCATCTCCCCCGATAGGAGGGGTTGTCTGAAGTTTGATGTTAGCTTCAGTCCAGTGGGTACCAGATCAGTTGGGTGGGTGAGCCCATAGCAAGATGCCCTCACACTCTTTTTTCAGCTTCCTACTGTTGTAGCCAGACCCTTCTGTCCCTGTGCACTTCAGGATTCACTGAGCTAGAAAGAGGCCAGGTTTCTCCAGTTTCTCCAACCTGTGCTTCCCCCAGGGAATTGCCCCTAGTCTCTGGCTTTCCACAGGCTTGCCAGATCCAGCTGCAATCTGATGGACCTGGGCTTCAGCTTCCCCAGGCCCTGTCTTTCTGCAGCTCCCAGATCTCAATGCCCTTTCAACTTGCCAAGAGACCACCAGGGATGCGCTCACACAAAGGAGCGACCCTGCAAAGAGGCAGCCAGATGGCAGCCACTACATGGAGCAGAAAGACCTCAGGTGCAACCAGACCTACAGGTACCCCCAATGTATCTCCAGGCTGTGGCCTGTGTCCACAGACCGAGATGGCGACTCCTCCAGATGGCAGCAATGGCGGCTGTAAACCTGCAGGCTCTGGCTGGTGTCCCAAGATGGCTGCAGCTGCATGTAACCAAACCTGTGGGTACTGTGACAATGGATTTTCAGGCAACAGTGGGCAGCAGGTGGTCTGCTGGCCAATGGGGAAGTGGACGTCTGGTGGTGGACTATGGGCAGGCAGGAGGCCGGTAAATGGGCAAAATGGCGGATGACAGGCTGTAGTCAGTGAGCGATCTGCCCTCAAAAGGCAAGCAATATGCTGGTGGATCATGGGTGATCAAGGTGGAGGAATGGGGGTAAAAAGCAGGGGAACATGGTCAAAGACAACTGATTTGCAGAGAAACAGTATTTCCTTTGCTTGAATCCTGAGTTACACAGCAACCAGGAATGCAGCCTCCCCCTAGTCCACCATCTTGAATCTTCCATTTTTATATCACACAATGTATGGTTATGGCTAAGGCAATATATTACAATGGATGTAGAAGTCAGATAGACTTGATTTATATCTTGGTTCTGACATGTATTGGGCAATCTCTCTGAATTTGGTTCCTCATCTATCAGATGAGTGTAACAACACATATTCTACTCAGTTTTTTCTTAAGTTTCTGGATACAGGGGCAAAGTATGTACAAATAATGGCACGTTGTACTTATTACTGTGATCATTACTTATTTTTATTATCATTATAGATGGTATTCAGTAAATGCCTTTGGATAAATCATTAGACTTGAAATCAGAAATCCTGGATTCAAGGCCTCATTTTTGTCACCAGTAATTCTTGTCTGTTATTCAGAGATATTCTCTATTAACCTTTTGATGTGCTTTTTTAGTTTTTATCTCTGCATATAAATTTGCAGTACATCATATATATAAGCATTGCCCCATGCCATTAGGTATTTTTATATTCATTTACATAAAAATTCTTGTATTTTAACCATTGTCCTCTTGTTGCATATATAAATTGGTGAAAAATAAAGCTATAACAAACATTTTTGTGCATAAATATTTATCTGATTTTCTACTCATGTAGGAAAAAATGTAGAAAACATATTTCTAGGGCTAAGGGTATAAGCATTTTTAATGCTCTTGAAACTTCCAAATTGCTTTCCAAAAAGATCTAACAAAAGCTCTGCTCACACAAACAAGTTTGTACATCTCACTGTATCCTCATCTATAATGAGAATTATTATTAAGAATGAGATTAAAGTCTTTGGGGCTGGGATTGTGGCTCAGTTGTAGAGCATTTGTCTTACACGTGGGTTTGATCCTCACACCACATAAAATAAATAAATAAAATAAAGGTATTGTGTCCATCTAAAAAAAGATTAAAGCTTTTAACATAATAATATTTACATATATTTCCTTTTATAAGCTATTTGTAGTTTTTGTCCATTTTTATTGGGATTTTAATTATTTTCTTATTAATTTCTATGAGGTTTTTTAAATGTATCTTTTTTAGTTGTAGGTGGACACAGTACCTTGATTTTATTTTTATGTGGTGACTGAGAATTTAACCTACCCAGTGCCTCATATGTTCTAGGTGAGCACTCTACCACTGAGCCACAACCCCAGCCCTCTATGAGGTTTTAAAAATCATTTTATTCTAGTTACAAGCACAATACATAATAAACACTCCTTAAATGTGCCTTAGATTACTAGTTAATTGTCTTGGGGGACTTTTTAGGAACCAAAGAAAGCAACTTTCTAGGAAGCTGACTTTTTCTTTTTTTTCCCTTCTAGGACACAGCTGGACAGGAGCGCGGTACCGGACCATCACCACAGCCTATTACCGTGGGGCCATGGGCTTCATTCTGATGTATGACATCACCAATGAAGAGTCCTTCAATGCTGTCCAGGACTGGTACAAAACTCATTATTCATTCATTCATTCATTTGGCAAACTGTTCATGAAAACCTAAGGTGCACTAGGCTTTATGCTGTGTGTTAGGGAAACCCAGATGACTCAGACATGGCTCCTGCTCTCAAGGAGTTCTCAGATGAGAGAAATCAGAACAGGAAGCAGGCTACAAGAATATTATGTGACAGGTACAGTGATGACTGAGACATCAGGGCTGTGGGCACCCAGAGGAGGGCTGTCTAACTCAGTTTAGAGAGTCAGAGAAGGTGTCTTGAGGTTGATGACACATATGGTGCATTTTGTAAAGTGAAGGAGTTAGCTTCAGGGATGAATAGATAAGAATTTTCAGAGAAAAAATATAGATGTGCAAGATGAGAAGGTTGGGAGAGGGAAAGAAGGGCACAGATCATGAAAGATATTGTGTGTTGAGGTTTGAATTTTATCTCACAGGCAATGACATTTGAATTGAAAATCAACAAAATTCAGATTTATGTTTCAGGAAGATTATTCTGGCTATAGGGGAGAGTGAATCCACATGGCACTTCACTATCCCTGGGCGAGGTTGGAGCCTGATAGCAAATTCAGTCCAAGTTCATAAAGGTTCATTTTGCCCCAGAGTTACAATTTCTGAGTAAATAATATCTTTTTTCTTGGGCATTATTTACATGGAGAAAGGAGAATGAGGGACTGGACATGTGACAGGGAGGGGCCAATTCCCAGTGCCTTTGATCAAAGAAGGATGGGAGAAGGTGAAGTGTCTGTGCCACGACTGTTCTCCAGAATCAGAGAAGCTGGGTGAGCCAGGTACCCAACAAGAGTACTGGCAGTACCAAGCCTATCTTCTGTTCTCCTTTGCCCACAGCTGCTATATTAGTTTTCTGTTGTTGTAGCAAAATAACTGCAGTTGGATACTTTATAAAGAAAAGGTGTTTATTTAGCTCACAGTTTTGGAGGTTGAAAATTCATACAGTATGCCACTGGCTTTGGCAAGGGTCCTCCTGGCTATATCATATCATGGCAGATGACATCAAGGCAGGAACATAAGCAAGAGGGAGGGATTACATGGTAAGAAGTGAAGCCAGAAAGAGATGGGGGAGGGCCTGGTCTTGCTCCTTTATAACAACCTTCTCACAAAGAACTAATCAGAGTCCCTCAAGAATTATATCCATTCCTTCAGAGGGTAGTACCCTCAATGATCTAATTATTTCCTACTAAGCCCCACCTATTAAGGTCCACCAATTCTTAACATTACCACCCTGGAAGCCAGTCTTCCAATGCATGAACTCTTTGGGAACAAACTATACCTAAACCATAGCAGCTGACCCCTTGAAGACTTCTCTCTTCCCAAGGAGCAGTTGTCATGACTATGTGAAGCCTTGTTGGCTACTTGGAGCCTTGAACTGAGTGTGATCTTGCAGGCTGCCTGCTCCACTCCTCTGTTATGACCAAACAGTCCAAGATGCCATGTCATTCCTGGGAACCTGTGTTCTCTTTCTTCCTCTCAGTCATCTTCTTCTTTTCCCTTTCTTCCCTTTCCTTTTTAACAACTCCTTCCCTCTACTGTCCTTCTTTCTCCTTTTCTTCTTCTCCCTTCCCCTTCTATTTATTCTCTTCAGTTACGATTTTTCTCCTCTTCCCCATTCCTTCCTCTTTATTTTTTCTCTCTCACCACACCTCCCATGGACTGATTAGCTCTTTAAGTGTCTCTGCACTGTTCATTCCCTGTAAGCTTTGACCTCTTTCCTCCCCTCCATCAGTCTCTGTTCATTTCTGCCTCAGGAACACAGTGACTTTAACACCTGGTGACGACTTCTCCAAGAATAACCTGAGCTTGTTGCTAATCTGGGAGCTGAGAGGATGGGGTAGGAGGAGGGAGGAGGATAAAAGGAAGAGTAGCATGGAGAGATAGGAGAGTTGACTTCAGGTACCTGCCTTGAGTCTGATGACTCCTAGAGCCTAGTCCCCTCTGCCATCAAAGCCCCAGTGCCCAAATGAGGCCTGAATCTTTGTGGACCTACAACAAATGGTGATTTAGTGAGTTCCATCCTTAAAGGGGATGACTCCTCATCATAGATGAGAAGGTTGGTGATGGGACTGTTTTAGGAGCAGGTTCAATAATAGGTGTAGGTTGCAGTTAGGGTTCAAGTATTGAGTGTCAGTGTCAGGATATGATTCAGGATTAACCCCCTGATGATCAATTTGTTCACCAGGCATTCACCAACACCTTCTCTGCTCTGTTCTCCGTGCTGGCATCCCAAAGATGAATAGAATTATTACTGCCCTAAGAAAGAGACAGATAAATTTAACCAAGTATAAGAGGTGCCCTGGTGAAGGTACAGGGGACCAAAGGGGGAAGCAATCATTTTCATCTGCTGAGGTGGTTGGGACAGAAACTCATCCATCCCCCACAAAAAGATGTCTCTATAATTTTAGGATCCTACTTTATTCTCTTTGCTAAAAATTTGTTTCTAATTTTAGAAATAATGCATGTTTACTTTCAAAAACTTAAGTACAAACATTTGACACATATTTTAATTTTTTTCATAATCATCCTATATGAAGGAAACCACCGTTAACGTTTGGTTTTCTACAAATAATCATGATCTTAGGCCTCAGTGAAATTTATGACTCAGAGGAGGAGGCTAGCTAGCTCTAGGAAAAGCTTAGAAGGCTCCCTCTAAGGCACTTTGAGATCAGCGCTGGGCTTTGGAGTAGGGATTCCTACTGTAGGAAATGGCACAGCAATAGGAGTGAGGTTTGTGAGGCAGGATGAGGTACAGTGAGCCTGTAGAGACCAGACAAGAATAATTTTGAACTGAAGAACCTGGACTTGATCATAGCTAGTCTGGGAACAGAAAAGGCTTTTAAGAGGGGACACACCATAGTCAGATACACATTATCTGACTACAAAGTGAGCTCTCTACCCAGTGAGAAGGTTGATCAAATATTAGAGAACTCCAAAGAGGTGGGTGAGGTTTGCAGCCAATACTTGGAGGTCAGCATCTGTGACAGTCAGCATGGTCAGGTATATGTGTGTGTGTGTCCTCAGCTAAATTAATTGGCAGTAACTTGCTAGTTTTGTGGAAGGGAAACTGCTTCTCAGACTTTTGGAATTCTCTTTCCAACCTAGGAGGATATGTGTCTTAGTAAGTTTGAGCTGTTATAACAAGAATATCAGTAGCTTACATGACAAATATTTAATTCTCACAGTTCTGAAGACTAAGAAGTCTGAGATCAAGGTACTAGTAGATCCAGTGTCTAGAGATAGCCTCCTTCTGATTGTATCATTACCTGGCCGAGAGAGAGTACATACAGTCTCTTCTTGTGAGGATAGTAATCCCGTTTATTGGGGCTCTGCCCTCATGACATAATTACCTCCAGAGGCTCCACCTCTTAAACCATTACATGGAGGTTTAGGTTCAACTTGTGAATTTGAAGGACACAAACTTTCCATCTATAGCATATTTCTCTCTCTTTTTAGGGCTACTCAGATCAAGACCTACTCCTGGGACAATGCACAGGTTATTCTGGTGGGGAACAAATGTGACATGGAAGAAGAGAGAGTTGTTCCCACTGAGAAGGGTCGGCTCCTTGCAGAGCAGCTTGGTATGTGCAAGATGCATGTGTGTATGTGTGCATATATGTATGCATATATATGTGTTTCATAAATATATCTTATAAGAATAAGATATGTTATAGGGCAAAACTTAAGAACAGACCAATCACCACTGAGAAGTCCAAATTTGAGAGTCTGTATTAAGTTGGCCAGCTGACTGTCTCACACAATGCCCCAAAAATGACTATTGGGAGAACAGCCTCAACCACAGGGTTGTAGGGGTTCTTATACCAAAAATCACATTAATCAAAGTGTCTGTTGCTATGATTCAAAATTACACATTAACATCATGAGATCTTTGACAGAGGGGGAAGTGGGTCAAAATGACCCTTACCTAGTACAAACTAAAGAATGGTTACTAAACATCCACACAATCACTGTTCACATGGTACATTGTTTAGGAGCAATAGGAATCAAAAGAGAGCAATTTTTCTTACACAGGAATATCATTCTGTATTGTTAACATGTCACACTAAGTAACTGATGATGGGCACGGAGGCGGGGTGTTCCCGTGGGAGAAGCTTATTTCCTACATAACATGGAGTCTCAGAACAAAATGGAGTCTGTTTAGTCACTTCCCTTAGAGTCTGGCCTATAACATTCTCATGGAGTCAGGTCTGTCAGCCCATCACAGATATATATATAGCACTTGAAAGAGCTGAGCCAAATATTGCTTTTTGAGCTTCCTAGAGAACATTGCAAAGAGGGAAACTTAATCTGTTATATTAAGTGTCCTTAATATAAAAACAAACCTATTATTCCAGAGAAGCATTGCTCTTCATTAGTAACTACAAAGAAGACTCTGTATACTGAATGTGACTGTGTTCTTGATATTGCACATCCTTCCAACAGCGCTGAATATCACAGATTGTTCTTAACGTTTCTCTCAATGTAAACTGATAGTTCTCACCAAAATACAATTCACAACAAAAGTAACTGTACATAGAGGCAGAACTATGTGGTTTGTGTATGCAGCTCAGTGATAGTTTTGCCAAGGTTGGAGCATTTTGTTCCTATACTCCACTGAGTCCTAGGTACCCAGGCATGTTTCAGTGACCACATAGTAGAACCCATATCTATCTTTGCCTAAAAGAGCAGTTTTTATTTTATGTTATTGTAAATATTGGAATTCAGTGTAAGATGGCCTTAGATAAAGAGTTCCATGTCTGTAGAATACATGAAAATTTTCTCTAGGGGAAAAGATGAACTGTTGGACTTTTAGCCAGTCTCCCTATGTATTTGTTACACCCTAAATGTTGTTAAGTATTAAGGAGTAGAGAACATAAAGTTATATTCTCTGACAGTTTCTGAAGTACAGATATTTGGGCTTTTAGGTCAGTAAACACTATGGTATAAAATGTGAATTATGTGTTATATATTTGTATTATGTGTATTAGAAGAGAGAGAGAGGAGATAGAGAGGGAAGAGGGGGAGGGAGGGAGAGGGAGAGAGAGAGAGTCATGTTATGTGTCCTATTCTTCTAGGACACCCTTTCTCCCCACCCTTATTCTCCAAAGTGGACTGGACTAGAAATTAGCAAATTGTAAGGGCTTAATAAATGGGGTGGTTGGGTCATCTTGGGTTTTGCTGTTCCTAGTCTATCACAAAGGTTCTCAGGTTCCAGAAAGTGCCTCCTCTTGTTTCACAGAACAGTAAGCATGTGGTAAAGGTCACACTTGGATAACTTCGGTTTATCCCATTATATCTTCAATCCGAAGTCCCCTGAGATACTGCCAGCACACAGGAATGCAGTTAGAAAGTGAGCTAATTCTTAGTGCAGAATTTAAGGAGGTACTTGAAGAAGGCGTTAATGAATTGGTTAGATTTGGCAGAGCAAGGTTACCCATCCCTGTTCTACACAACTTCCTGAACTTTCCTCTATTGCTTACCAGAATTTGCCTATTTACATATTTCTCTTTCTTCCTAGCCCTTAATAACAGGAAATATTGTCTGATTTGTTTCATTATCTCAAGCATCCAGCACAGGGTAGATAATTATTCATACATTTCACTTATTTGTTGAAAAATGTTTATTGAACACATACTCTGTATCAGGTTCTGCCCTGGCACTCAGGATATAATGGTGAACAAAACAATTGTAATTCTACCATCATGGAACTAGTGGGGAAAGGGACATTAAACAAATAATTAAATAAATAAACATAGAAGCATGTTAAGAGTTGTAAATGGGTGAATTGTGTGGTATGTCCATTATAGCTCAAAAAAGATGTTGGTTGTGAAAAATTCTGCTTGTTAGGACTCTTGTTATTGCAAGTGATAAAATTCCAAATCAAACTAGTTTTCTTAAAAAAAAATAGAACTTATTAGTTCATGCAACTAGGAAGTCCACTAGACCCAGGACTCAATTGCACTTTGTTTCTCAGCTTGACATATCCCCTCGACTTCTTTCTAAAACCAGAGTAAGAAGGATGAAAATTGGGGGATGTGGTGAGAGAAGAATGGAGGAACTTTAGATTACATAGAGGGAAATGAGAGGGAGGAGCAGGTGGGAGTATGAAAATGGTGGAATGAGACAGACATCATTACCCTATGCACATGTATGATTACATAAATGATATGAATCTGCATTGTGCACAACCATAGAAACAAAAGATGTACCCCATTTGTGTACAATGAATCAAAATGCGGTCTGTAAAAATAAAATAAAATAAAATAAGAAAGAATGAAAGTGGCTCCACATTCATATCTCCCCAACTGCTATAAAAAGGAAACCTTTTCTCTCTTGACCACCATATATCATTCTCAGGGAAAACTATGATTGGTCACCAGTAAGTCACATGTTCATCCCAATGACTGGAGGGAAAGTATTGTGACATAGTCATTTAAAGGGTGGTTCCCAGAAGGAAGGATTTGGTGAGCAGGTAAAAATAACCTAAGTCCATCACATGTGCTGAGAAGAAAGTGAAAGAGAAACCTAATTTTAGGCTGGAGAGCCAAGGTCTTCCTGAGAAAGTAACCCTTAAATTGAGAAGGGAAGGATAAGGAAGAGTTGGCTAGGCAAAGAGTGAGAATCAAGGGAGAACAGTCTGAATAATGTGGGCTAGAGCTTGAAGTATTCATGAAATTGAGAAAAGGCCAGGTCTCAAACTAAAGAATCCAGGGGAAAGTAGTGTGAGATAGGACAGAGAGACAGGCAGGGTTGGATCATGCCGAGTCTTGTTGATTGTGTTAAAGAATTTTGCAGGGATGTGATCAGATTTAGGAACAGTGAGGGAGGATGCTCAGCCTTCCTCATCCTCACCTCAGTCCCTATCCATGTGCTTACTATCCCGGGTATTCAGTTTTAGTGTCTGCTATATGAGATTCTCTGACTTATGGGATTCCTCCTTCCTTTCTTTTGGCTTTTCTCAGTTCACTCAGCAGCCCTTCTATATCCTTCAAGTTCCTGGATCCTGGGTGAACTCTTAGAGATGTTGAGGCAGGTGCCTCTTTGGGAGGGCAAAGTAGTTTCAGGGCCTCCTATTACAGGAAGCATAACCTTGAAGGGTCTCTGACTCCATGTGTTTGGAGGTGACTCGGGCCAGAGTCCAGGGAGGCTAGTGAAAAAGGAAATGTGCTTCTGCCTACAAGGAAAAGAGAAAGTGTTTAAAATGTGGTTTTGAAATGCTACCAGCATAGTGTAGTGAGAAAGTGCCCCCTAGACTAGGAGTTAGGAGATTTTGCTTCTGACCTTGAACATCTTGCTTCCTCTCTCTGGTTCTCAGTTTGTCCGTTTGAAAAACAAGGGATTTGGATTAATTGAATGAGTAGGTCTATTTAGATCTATTCAACTTTAATTTCATTTTGATTTACACAATTTCCCTACTTATTACTCACCCCACAGAACCTCTTATTTTGCCTTGCTTATTTTAGGTGTTCATTAAATATTTTGGGAGTTGAGATGAACTCTAGAAACCTTGTATCACTGAGCCTAGTTGAAGAGAAACAAAGACCTAATAGGCATGGATAATAACTAACAGTGATACCAATCACAATGTACTTTCATAGCAATTTTCTTGTGCCCTTCATTCTTACACCCAGCTTGTTTGGCATTATCATCAGTTATAGTAGCGCAGTGTACAGTTGCAGGTTACCATCAGTGCAGTAGTCAGTGGTTTACTGATAAAGAAACTGAGTACAGACCTCTCATGTTTCTTGCACACACTGAACACACATGCTACACCCATGTCTATTTTTGAACTTTAACATAATGTAACTTTTCTATGCTGTATTAGTAGTAGATGGCAGACTCAATACTCCAAACTCAGCCTATAGACTCAAATCTTAATGTTGTTATTGTGTCATCCAATAGTGTTTCCCACAAAGCCTGACATGGGTTTTTCTTTAAATTTTCATCATCAGTCACAATATTAGTGATATTTCTTTAGAGTATGGGTGTGGTAACAAACGACAAGGTGAACTTACATGAAAAGGGTCTACTTCTCACTCACATTATGTGTCGGTTGTGACTCCATTCCTCATGCCTCCTTACTCTGGGATCAAATCCAGAATGATAAACTATGCAACTTCTGTTGGGACTTGGGTCACATCACTTTTGCCCATATCCATTGGTCAAAGCCAAGTCATATCATCCACCTAATGTTGATGGAGTGGAAGATAATATTCCTCCCACAGGAGGCACAACAAGCCAACTGGCAATAGGCAGAGATGTAAAGTCTCTTGTAGGTTGGGCAGTGCATAACCTGCCAGTCACTGAATGCATGATGGATCCTGGGGCCACAGAGGTGAATGGGTTCCCCGCCCTTAAGAAACTTATTGACCAGGGAAACAAAAATCTTTTTATTTTAATCTTTTTATAATTATAGATAGACAGCATGCTTTTATTTTTTTATTTTTATGTGGTGCTAAGGATCGAACCCAGTGCCTTACACATGCTAGGGAGGCGCTCTGCCACTGAGCTACAGTCCCAGGTCCCAGAACAAAATCTTAAAGAGAAAATTTCAATATTATTTGAGTAGATGCCTGTGCCAGTCCTTAAACTGTTTGTTATCATTCCTTCTCCCGTTCTGTCTCTCTCCTGAACCCTCTCTCAACTCTTATTCTGGGGACACTTCCCACTACACTATGCTGGTCTACATGTGTTTCAAAACCACATTTTAAACACTCTCTTTTCCTTGTAGGCAGAAACATGCTTCCCTTTTACTAGCCACTGGGCTCTGACCAGAGTCATCCCCAAACAGATCCAGGATAGGGATGAGAAGCCCCTTTCTGAAGGGTACATGGATGCAGAAACTGTAAAATATTATGCTTCCTGGAATTGGAGTCCCTGAAGCTACTTTGTCCTCCGCAACACAAGCCCTGTAGGTTGTGCTTCCTACTCCTATGGATTGTGGCTTCTGGTTGAGTTTAGTCAAGGGGTAGGTAATTGGTCTTGGGGTAAAAGGGGGAACATGGACCTTCCCTCCCTTGCTGCCTTGGATGGCTACTTCAGTGACTCTTACTCCATTGGTTCCAACTTTCTTTACCTCTAATAATACTACTTTTTCCACTGATAATCTCTGGGTTTCCTCTATTCTGTTCATCTTCTCAGTTCTTCCATCACCTATATAATAACCAATGCCCTCTGGATTAAATGCTAATCCAGATGCCATTTCCTTGGTTGAAATCTGACTGAAACAATGTGCAGAGTGCTTTGGGGTGCGTACAGGACAGAGGTACATTATATGCATATATTGAACTAAAGATGAAGCTGGAGAAATATACAGAGGCCAGGCCATGCAGGGTTGCTGTGATATGGTTGTAGTTTGAAGGTCTTCCAAGCATCCATTGTGATGGAAGAGTTTTTCTCCAGGGTGGCAAAATTGGGAAGTAGTGGAAACTTAAGAGGTGGAGCCAGGGGGAAGATTAGATCATTGGTGGTGTGCTCTTGGAAGGAAGTTCTCAGGATACTCTTGAGTTCTCTTGAGAGGGTTGTCATAAAAGTAGCAAGCCCGGCCCCACCCAGCTCTCACTGCTTCCTGGCTCAAGATATAATTTTCTTGCTCCCACACATTCTCCCGTCATTGTTATTGGTCATAAGATGATGCAGCTAACAGGTAGCCCTCACCATAAAGCCTCCTGAACTGTGAACCAAATGAACATCTTTTCTTCATAAGTAACATGTCAAATATTTTGCTATAGTGATGAAAAACTAACTAATGGGTCTCGAGTTTTGAGCCAGTGAGACTGACTGATATGAAACTAATCAAACCTCTTTCAGTTCCAAAGATGCAAATCTAAGTCAAAATAACTCAAGTTATAACACAGGGCATAGCTGAAGCAAAATGGAAAAGGGCAGTGGACTTTAAATGGTCAGGAAATTAATAGGCCAAGCTATTGGACAGATTGTTCACATGAAATTCAAAGTACCTGAGAATAAGAGTAAGCCTAGGGTAGAAAGGAAGTAAGTCCCTTGCCAAAATTGTCAGTGATAAGAGGGTTGTGAGTTGAAGGTTGACAAAGATGGAGATGAGGAGGTGTCAGAGTAGGATGGAGAAGGGATTTGAACACAATAATAGCAGAGACATGTTCTGGAGCAGTGTTGGGATGAGGAGAGGTGAGTTTAGCTAGTTGCAAATTTTTGAATAAAATCTGAGGTCAGGTTCAGAGGAAGGCAATGTGGACACAGTCTGTGGATCCATAACAATTGCTTTGGACAGGGAAGGTAGACATTTTACTCATTTGGGGGCAGGGAAGCATCTCAGAATGAGTTAAGAATTGGACAGAATTTGAGACAGCAGAAATCCCATTGTTCTGAAGTCAATTAGAGGAAGGAAAGGACTGAGGGTAAGGAATGGCTAATCTGCTTAATTGGTTGTCAACTTTCTAGCCTCACTAGATAGAATCTTTCTTAATGAACCTGAGGAAAAGGTTACCACCTGGGCCTACTGGTGAAGGGCCTTCCAGGAGTCTGACAGTAATTGGGTGGGGTGCATTGGGAGTTATTGTGCTAAGTAAAGATATCCCTGACCTGACTAGACCCATGAACTGATAACTTCAATTAGAGTTCTCAGTACTTGGGGTACCTTTGAGATGTCTGTGAAGTCATCCCTTGGCATGATGTATGAGTTCTTCATCTCTCACCATTTTGGGTTTTCTGCTGTAATGATAATAAACTACTCGTCTCCTTCTAGCATGTATCAATGCTGTGTTTTTGCCCACTTATCTATGCTCATGCTGTTTCCCCTGCCTGGTGTGCTACACGTGTATGTGCTCACGTGAATATTCGTCTTCATCTAGCTGATAACTCGATTTCTTGGAGAATTCTTCCCTGGCCCCCAGGCTTGGTTAGGAGGTTCCTCTGTACCCTGGCAATCCCTTGCCTTCCTACTGTTTTAGCACTTAACCTCTAAAATGTTTTTAAAGTATCTCTCTTCCACACTAGACTAGGAGCTCCTCAAGGTTAGGAAATGTGTGTGATTCACCTCAGGGTCCCCAGGGCCCAGCACAGGATCGCCATGCTGAGCTGAGTGTTCATGACTCCCGGTGTCTGTATCCTCTCAACCATGCTCTCCATGCTCCTTCCTACCTCCTCCTTTCAACAAATACTCACGGAGCACCTACTACTTTGCTGGTGCTAGAGCTCCGATGAGGACTGGCACAGTCCCTGCTCAGGAGCTCCCAGCCAGATGGATTTTTACCACACAAGGTAACGAGAGCTATGGCAGAGGGAAGCACGGTGGAAATGAAGCAACACTGAAGCTGGGTCCTGAAGAATGAGAAGCTAGGTGAAGAGTGTTGCTCAGTTCTGATGTCAAAACTCACATCCCCAGTAACTTCAGAAAGTTTCTTTCCTCTCCCTACCCCTGCCACTCCCTTCCTCTCCTGCATTCCTGTATGGCCTCTGGTTCTTCTAACTGTGTTAGAATGTTATGCCTCGTTCTGCCGCTGTTCCAACTGAACGTGAGACAAAGAGGCATAAAAGATAGAGCCCTCCTTTATGCCCCATCTCTGAGCTTCAGTTGTTCTATCTGCAAGTTACAAGTGATAAGCCCTGCCTTGGCCTACCCGCCTCACAAGGTTTTCTAAAATTGCATTTGTGCACTATTAAGATCAACGCAGCCAGTAGTGAGGAGTGGCTCTCTTATTAAGGTGGCTTCTTCACAGGTAGATTCGATCTCTCCATGTTCCTGGCACTCAACACCAAATCTGGTGCAATGTCAGTGTTGGATAAGAACTGGTTTATTGATTGACTCTGAATGATGAAGAGCAAGAGGGCTTCCCCAAAGACAATGGAAAAGTAGAGAAGCTGAGACTAAAGCTGAGGGGAAATATGGGGAGGATAATTGCCTTGTATTCCACGTCAATCACTTCACATACTTTTGTGCATTTAATTCTCATTAACACACTGTGAGGTATGTAGCATTCACCCCATTTTACCAAGGAGGACATGGAGACTGAAAGTCATTAGGCAATTTTCCCAAGGTCACACAGCTAGTAACTGACAGACTATATTCAAATCCAGGCTGACTCCCAGGCCTTTTCTCACTGCCCACCTGCCCAATGTGGCATGTATTTCCCTCAGTGTCAATTCCTCAGAAGGAATTGGTGCCTCTGGCTTTGACCTGTGCTCTTGCCTTCATCCATACCAATGGCAAAAACCTACTTACTGCTTTACCTGTTTGCCCCTTTCCTAGGCGAGCAATACATTCCCCTCCACACCCCCAAACACTGCCACTTGCCATAAGCCAGTCAAAGACCAAGAAGTGGATTTTTGTGATATTCATTAAGGGTCTTTGAAGCTGAGGATAATGAGCCAGGAGCTGCCTTCTTCTTTGTCACATGTCCACAATTAGCAAGCACTTCGGCAGCTTGCCTTTCTCAGGTCAGAAACTCAGCCACAGGAGAGGCTAGCAGCTGGAGGTGGGCTGGCAGGAGCTGTAAGTGCCTTCGAGCTGGGAAGGCTAAGGGAAGAGGAGCCTCATTTGTACCTAGGGCTTCAGGCCTCTCTGTGAATGGTGGAATAATAAGCAGGAGGAGAGGGGAAGAAAGAGATCCCCCTCTGTGGGAAAAGATGATAAAAGAGGGAGAAAGATACAGAGGTGAGAGGAGCAGATGAAAGTAGAGCAGAAACTCGTTATAACAGGCAACTTTTGTACAGCAATTTATCCATTTCCTCACTCAATCCTCCCAACTGCTCTCAGTAGGAAGACTGTTATTATTCCTACTTGACAAATGAGTAGTCTGAGAATCAGAGAGGTTAAGTGATTCAGACAGGTACAGTGACTCGCTCAGATTCAGACACTGTGGTAGTTAGATCAAAACAAACAGACTTTGAAAGAAGAAAAAAGATATGATCAAGAAGAAAGAATGCCAAGTGAAAGGGAGAAAGAGGAAGAAATGAGAGGCAGGGCTCTGTATAGACTTTGGAGTCAGGCAAACCCAGGTCTAAACCTGATTTCCACTAACACAACCACATGTATGGTTACACAATACTTTGAAGCCTTCATCTTCTCATTTATAAATTGGAAATGATGATATTTACTCAACAGGTTCTTGTGAGGACTAAGTAAGATGATATTTTAAAACTCCTAACATAGGGTTTTGGCATATAGTAGATGCTCAACAGAATGTGCAAGGAACATAAGTGGGAACGGAGCTAAATGAAAAGAAAAAGAAAAAAGGGAAGAGAGAGGCTTTTGAAAAGAAATGAAGAAAGATGTGGAAGGAAGGAAGGAAAAGAGGAGGGAGTGGGCTGCCCTGGGGACATGATGGGAAGGGCAGTTTATGCTTCTGAGAGTTGCCACCAAGCTGGTCAGGATTCCTCAGGTAAGACATGGCCAAGGAAGGCCTTGGATTGTTTCTCTTGGGATTGTTATTCATTGTTATTCATTGTCACAGAAGAGTTGTCAAGGATCTCAAAGTAAAAAAAAAACAGACAAGAATGTGGCACACCTCAGGCAGTTTGTCCTGGGTCTTTTGTTGGATTTTGAGGGGAAGGAGAGATCTATAGAATCATTTTAGTGGACTTTAGGCTTTAGGGAGGAGGAACCTCACTGAGTGGAGATAAGCCAGTGTGTCTGTGGGTAGAAAGGGCAAATAAGATTCACTTATTCACTGTGGCTTTTATTTATTTATTTTTTTTTTGTACTAAGAACTGAACTCAGGGGTGCTGAGCTATATTCCCAGTCCTTTTTATTTTGAGACAGAGTCTCAAGTTGTTGAGGCTGGCCTCAAACTTTTGATCCTCCTGCCTTAGTCTCCTGAGTCACTGGGATTGCAAGCATGGACCACCATGCCCAGCTCACTGTGGCTCTTGGGTTGCCTACCAGAGCCCAGAGTAGAACTGGTCAGACTGGGGTGAGTGAGAGGCAGGGTAATGGTCAAAATGTCTTAAACTAGCTGGGCACAGTGGCGCACACCTGTAATTCCAGCAGCTCAGGAGGCTGAGGCAGGAGGATCTTGATTTCAAAAGCCAGCCTCAGCAAAAGCAAGGCACTAAGCAACTTGGTCCCTGTATCTAAATAAAATACAAATAGGGCTGGGATTATGGCTCAGTGGTCGAGTGCCCCTAAGTTCAATCCCTGGAACCCCCCATGAAATTTCCAAACTGAGACTTCTCATACTGGTGATTTTACTTACCTTGGGCAAGCCAACTTAATTTCCTAGGTCACAGTGTCTATACTAGTGATACAGAGAGATTCTCACTGACACTCCTTCCCCCAGGGGTGACTTGAAGAGCAAACGAGATGATGGTTGTGCTAAATGCTTTGGGAAGTCTGACATGCTCTGCACTCATATTTAAGTAAACAACTAATGACACCCTTTCTGTGTCAGGCACAGAGTCGTATACTTCATGTATATTATCTTGTTTCCTACTTGAAATAACTGTGAGGTAGTTACAATTATCACTATTTACAACCCAGAGAATCAGTTTGTAAAGAGAATAAGTGATTTGCCTGGGACTAAATAGCTGGGTCAACAGTAGCGCCAAGACCTGTCTGACTGTACAACCAGTGCAGGTAACCCCTGGTCTATATTGTCTCCTTCAAGCCTTATCCTCTGCCTGTGGAATTAGGCCTCCTCACTGCACTTCTGAGTACTGGCCATATTGATCCAGAGTACTCTGCTGGGGGCACAAAAGGTTCCATCTGAAGGAATGGGGAAAATATATACCTGTGTCTCTTTTCTTCTAGGGTTTTGACTTCTTTGAAGCCAGTGCCAAGGAGAACATCAGTGTGAGGCAGGCCTTCGAACGCCTGGTGGATGCCATTTGTGATAAGATGTCTGATTCGCTGGACACAGACCCCTCTGTGCTGGGTGCCTCCAAGAATACGCGTCTCTCGGACACCCCACCACTGCTGCAGCAGAACTGCTCATGCTAGGCAATGCCCACTCTCCGGCCTCCCCTATTGTGCCCCTACATGCACTTTGCTTCTCCCTGTTACACAGTGTCCATTCCCAGCCTCCCGGGCAAGCTGAGTTGCTGCTGTTCTTTGCCATCCCCCAGGGGGTTCTCTGCAGATGGCCCCAATTACAGACACTCAGTACTAGACTAATAGCACAGGTCATGGCATGGGCGGAGATACCCTTTACAAATGAAAACTCCATTTTATGAAGAGGATTCAACACAGGTTCTTGTAAAAAGAGTCTACTTTCTGCCTTTATGATAAGATTTCCTCCACTTACTAAAAATTGTCACACACCCACACTTTTCAGGAGCTGGCCAAATGTGTAAAGTGAGGCCTACCTCTACAGCTAATCCTATTAAAGAAAACTTCCCAAAGTACAATCTTCTTGCTTCATATCAGGCTCCCTGTGGAGTTTTCTCTTACCACAAGTCAAGCTTTGGCTCACAAAGTCCCATGCTTGTTACAACGGATGCCCACAGGGCCTGGGCAGTTGCTGTGGTGACAGGCCAGCACTAATCTCTGGAGAGCTCAGACTCTCTAGTGATGCTGAAAGGAGCAAAGGCTGAGTCAGAAATACACTTAAAAGGATTATCTCCTGCAAAATGTCAAAGGTACCCGCTGTATGAAAGAGTAAGCAAGTGAGTGCAAGAAAGAGAAAGAGAAAAAAATATATAGGCAAGATAAAGAATGGGTCATAACTTTCTGATTTTGCTGCTTTCCAGCTGGTTCTTGATTGTGGGGACTCCATGAAATTGGTCTTTGGATCTTAGGCTCCCAGGACCTGATAATTTTAGAGTTGGTGGGATCTCTAAATTTATCTAGTCTGATTAATCAGTCCCAAACCTTCCCATCTCTGACAAGTAGCTGTTAGGCCCTGCAACCAATTTTTCTTTTAAAACCCAACTTCAGGGAGGGACCATATCTTTGCACAGCTCTCAGATTCAGAAAGTTTTCCTTGCTTCAAGCTGGAATCTGCCTCTCGTAGATTCTTCTTCCTCTTCCCACCCCTTTTGTACCAGCTTTGCTGCAGAGATCTTACCGTCTCAGCTCTTTCTGCCCACGATACTCTCATAATTTGAGAACAGGAATCATGACCTCTAGGACCTGCCCTTTCTTTAAGTCAAATCCCCCTAAAATTCTGTCATTCACAGGTTTTTCCTCCCATCCTGCCCCTTTCCTCTCACCCACCTATCAGTTACTTCTGAGCAGTCCCACTGGGAAATGTGATTCCAAGCAGAATAAATCAAAAGGGGCATGGCCCTGACAAACTTGAGAAAATTGAATTCAGAGGTCCCAATATCGACCCTTTTGTCCTGGGAGCGACACCTTGGTGTCTATCAAAGAGCCCATTTCTGGTGGAAGCCCCTTAATTAAGCTCCTGAAGAAAACAACAAATCCAAACCAAACTAAACCAAAACAGTAGATACTCTGAGGCCTGAATGGATTAGCTTATGATTCCAGCTTGCTGTGGACACAGAAACACATTTGGGGTTATCTGAAATAATGACATGGAACTAGCAATTATTTCTGAAAATGTTCTTTCTCAACCATGGCCCGAATCCCCAGCCTTCTCTCCTGCACTAACATGCCACCTCAAAAGTCAGTGTGTATTTAGGGAAAGAGTCTTTCCTCAGTTTTCTATTTCAAATGCATTTCATTGTCCTAGGAAAATGAATTAGCTGGCAACAGGTCAAATGACCAAATAAAAGAACCATCCAGAGTCATCTCTATGGAAATGTTGCTTTTTTGATGCAATGCAGAGGACAAAATTGACTTGCAGTTAGGAGACCTAGACTCTGCCATCTAATCAAGTGTGACTCTGGATCAGTTACTTCCCATCTCTGAGTCTTGATTCTCCACTTATAAAGTAAGAGTCTTATTTGCATGATCTTAGGTCCCATCAGACACAAACAATTCTGTGATACGTTTTTTCACCTTCAGCATTTTAGTTCATCTGCAGAACAAACCCGAGAGATCAGGATTATCATCCCAGTGCCATTTCAACTAACACAGATTTCATGCTTACTCTGCACTAGACATTGTTCCAAGCACTTTACACATATTAACTCATTTATCTACCTAACATCTTTGTGAGGGAGGCACTGTAATTGACCTCATTTAAACATGAGGAAATCGGGTTAGGGGTGCAACTCAGAAGTGCACTTGCTTAGCATGCATGAGGCCCTGGGTTCAATCCTCAGCACTGCAAAAGTAAAATTAAATTAAAAAGATGAGGAAATGAAGGTACAAAGAGGTTCTTGTTTGCCCAAAGTCACATAAATGAGTAAATGGTAGAGATGGGGTTCCAGGTTGTAGGTTACAAGATCTGTGCTCTTAACCACATTTATATTTCTTCTCCTTTAGATAGATGTGATTCAGACAGGTTAAGAAACTTGAGCAAGATCACACAGCTAGCAAGCATGAGAGGCAAATTAGGATACAATGCCAGGGCCATCAGACTGCAGATACACTGGAGAAAAGACTTATGTCTCTAATCTGTTAACAAATTGCTCAACTACTCAGACTAATCTGAGGTGATGGATGTCTCATGCTCAGGAAAGCAGAGTTAGTCTCCCAGGCAACCAGATCCCGTAGGTCTAAACAGAAAATGCCCAGTGATTCTCAGGGCCAAGTGCTGGCTTTCCTTACACTTGCCTCTGTCAGGTCATACTTATCTGACTCCCAAGCAGTGTTTGAGCAGCCTCCATGCTACTGCAATGGGGCATGCTAGGTGCATGACTTGATTGACTTCTCCATGGAAATATATATTCCCTTCACAGGGGGTTGGTTCTGGATGTGTGTGTGTGTGTGTGTGTGTGTGTGTGTGTGTGTGTGTGTGTGTTTAACCTAGGGATTCTCTACCACTGAGTCACAACCCCTGTTCATTTTATTTTTATTTTGAGACAGGGTCTCACTAAAATGCTTAATGCCTTGCTAATTTGCTGAGGCTGGCCTGGAACTTGTGATCCTCCTGCCTCAGCCTCCTGAGTTGCTGGGATTACAGGCATGCACTGCCACACCCAGCTTGGGATGTGCTTTTTTTAAAAAAAAAAGTATTTTTAGTTGTAGATGGACAGAGTACCTTTATTTTTTTATTTTTATGTGGTGCTGAGGATCAAACCCAGTGCCTCACACATGCTAGGCAAGTGCTCTACCACTGAACTACAACCCCAGCCCTGGGATGTGCTTTTTACTCCATAAATTTGCATATAATGTCATGGATGATTACTATCTTCTCTGGGCATCTACCTTAGTACTAGGATTTCAGGCCGGGGTTTCCATAACCTCTGGATGTTTTAGTGCCTATATTCAATAGTCTCTTCTACTTAATGTCCAGGCAAAGATTAAATCTTTAACTTAAAAACTGTTAAAGTCTTTAAAAGTCAGGAGCCAGTCAAGGGAGCAAATATCTTCACAACAGATGGACTCAAGAGTTAAATGTTCTAGTGGCAAACTCTTCGACTAGGCAACAAACAGAACTGCTTGTGAGATGGCAATTCGCCAGCCCTGCTCTGTGACCTCATTTCTGTTGAAGTGGAAGGCAGCAGCTTCCAGCTGATTGCAGTGCAATGTTCATCAATCACAGTAATAGTGCAATTAACTACCAAGGTTCAAGCAAAATAATATGTGCTAGTGGCAACTTGTCCTGGATTTCATCTTTCTAAACAATCCAAATAAAAGAAGATTTAAAAAACTGTTGACATTTAAAGAGGCAAAAGTAGGCTGTGAGTGCAACAGTATTGTAGTTGTTTTATAGAATTTGTTTTAAATGCATGTGTATCTGTAAATACAAAGTGTTGTGTGACTTATTACTGTTTCCTCAGTCTGTAGCATTTCTATTGGGGAACAGCAGTGGGGTAGAGTTACTGAAGGGACATAGATTCATCAGATACTAGAGCTGGAGGGAAACTTAGAGAATATCCTGTGTTACAGAAGGGAATGTTGAAGTTCAAGAAACAAGAGGAAATCTAATCGCCCTAAGAGTTTATTATTAATGAAGCCAGGACTAGGTCTTGGATCACCTCCAAGAAGAAATTCACCTATTCTGAGTATTTACTATGGATCCGAACATTATTAAAGACTGGATAAATATAAACAAATCAAATGATCCCTGCCTGTAAGGTACTGATAGTCTAATGGAGGTGCTTAGAATATCTTATTTCTAAAATATTTTTATTCCAATTTGGCAGGTGAGTCAACATGGTCCTGGAAAAAAATTAATGTGCAACATTTGACCGCACCTCTGTCTAACTCATGCTCTTTAAGTTTTCTTATTATTATCTCAGATGCACAGTTGATGGGTTGATGGTTGTGATAGACTCCCAAGGATTCTCAGAGTTAAATAACCTTAGTTGAGCCATTGGTTTCCAATTGCTTTATAACTATAAGCTTGTAACAGAGAATGAGATGAGCATCCTCTAGACCTGACTCTCCCATTAATCACCTACTCCTGCTCCACAGCTGCTTCCTTGGATGTTGAGTTTCCTGGAGCATCTTAGGAATGTTTAGCTTTGTTTGCCAATAGTTTGGGGGAAGGGAAAGAAATTACAACCATCAGTGTCCTGGGATCTCATCAATTTCAGATCTCCCATCCCAAGCTTATACATATAACTACCTACCAAAGTTGAAGAATCAAGTAACATCCTGAGGTTGGAAGTGCAAAAAAAAGACTGGCCTGTGAGACACAAATACTTTTTAAAGTGATGTTTTTTTACTTTATATGAAGTAGGCAAAACTCAAATTTTTTCAACCAACAAATGAGTAACTGGTATATGCCAGGGTACAGTCAGTAGCATATTAGACACAGTCCTGGCCTTGAAGCATATAACTGCATGGTTAGTCTGGACATTGATAAGTCATCGCCCAAATATGATTACAAAGTACTCTGAAGGAAATCTAGATGGTACTATGAGAACATATACCTAGGAAACCTGAATCACCTTTGTGGAGCTTTCTGATTTCGAGAGCCCTAGGAAGATTCCACTGCCCCCAAATACCTCTACTACCTAAGGGCTTTGCTTTACATTACTCAGTTAACCTTTTATCTTTTAGTTCAAATACAAATTCCCCAAGAAGAGTAAGGATGAGAGAAAGCTTGCCTGTGCCTGTGGAACACTTTTAAAATACCTGATTAAGAGTTAATTGTCTTCTGAGGTACCTAACAAACCACTTCAAAACTTAGTGGCTTAAGACAAGAAACATTATTTCTCACAATTCTGTGTGTTGACGGGGTGCTCTTTCCAGCCAAGGTTGGATGGTCTATAATGGCTTCTTTCATATGTCTGGGGTCCTAGCTCATCAGAGTGGGGTGGTTGAGGCTTCTGTTCAAGTGGTCTTATCCCCCGGAAGGCTGCCCAGACTTGTTCATATGGTGGCAGAATTTTCCCCAAATCAAGAGAGGTCATATTCCAATGCAGAAGCACTTCTCAAGCCTATTTCCATCACATTTGCTAATGTCCCACTGACTAATGCAAGCTACCTGTCCAAGCACAATTTTAAGGGGTGGAGAAAGAGATGCCACCTCTTAATGGAATAATATGTGGCCATTTTTTTTAATCTACCACATGGAACACCCCTGAAACTCAGACTGGTAAAATATCCAGGGGTCTTACATTCTGGTATTACAAATATCCCCAAAGACAACTGTCAAAATGGTTTAGAGCAGGGCAGTTAAAGGGTCTACTTTGGAGGAATCAAAACATCCAGATGGAGAAGTTCTGAAGCTTGTTAAATACTCCATTTTGTTACTTCTTAGCTATCCTTAAAGAATGAATCTGACTTTTCATTCCATGAGATTGATTGTAGATGATGACTGTGATTTCTGTCTGACTTGGCCTGGCCAGAAACCTAACTGAAGTATATTCAGAAAAGTTGACTCAAAAACAGTTAGGCCCTCTGCTCCTGCTACATTCACTTTCCTGGAGAACTCATCTAGTTTTGAGGTTTGGGATGCCAAGACTTTGGTAATGACACATGTACCTAAGTACCTACTAAACATTTCCCTGTCTCAGACTTAACATGTCCAAACTTGATTCTGCCCCAAATGTGTTTTGGTATTAGCCTTCCAAGAAACTTAGGTGTCTTTCTTAATTTCTTGATTTACCTTTTTTTAATCTCCACACCTAATCCAGTAGAAAAGTCCTGTGGTTCTACTTCTAAATAGCTCTTGAATCTGTGTACTCTTCTCCATTTCCATTGCCATGGGTTCAAGGCACCATTGTGTTTCTCTGTATATACACTTATACCCCTATAGTCCATTCTGTATACATCAACGTTTTAAAAATAAAAAAAATGAATGAACAGCTCAGTAAAATTGAGGTTTATGTTCATATTACACACAAAAATAATCCAGAAGTAGCCATTATCATTACTAATTTATTTGTTTATTATTGCCCTTCTGGGATTGAAACCAGGAGCACTCTACCATTGAGCTACCTCCCCAGATGTTTTAGTCAGCTTGAATCCACCACTGACTAGACTGGGTTGTGTAGCATATGCTTTTACATACTTGTCTTCTATAATTTTGAAGTGGCTAAATAGCAAATACCTAAATAAGAAATCTCTGGGCGACTTGAATGAAACACTTCCTTTTTTTGGTACAAAATCATGTCAGAAATGCTAATGGAGAGCAAAGTAAATCAGCAAGCCTCTGAGGAGTATGTTTAGGATTTTAGGCTCCTTTTAGATTCTAATGCATCTCTTCTTGGGTTTAGCAATGGATAAAGCTAAAAAGCTGTGCATCTTGCTTAAGTCGCTCCATCTCTGGGCTTCAGGAGCTAAGACCAGATGGTTTTTGTGGGCCCTCTTGGCACAAATGCTCTTTGATTCTATGCCCATTTTCTGTAAGAGCCGTAAGTGGAAAACAGGATTTTGGCAGGAATCCTTTTATTACGAAAGCCTCTTTTCTTCTTAGGTACAATGAAAACAGCCAATGCTGTGTGATCCCCTCACCACTCAGCCAGGCTTATGGTTCTGGTCTCTGAGACTGCCAAAAAGCATTGCAGCAGTTAAGTACACCTGGATGATCCATGCTTGACTGTCATAGGCTTTAGGTTCCTAAAGGGTAACAAGAGGAAGAACAAAAATAAGAATCTCTGAGGAGACTTGTTGAGAATGGAGCACAATCTCACATATTTGAGAAGAGACCAGGCAGCTGTGTTTAAGAATGAGAAATGCATTCCAATTCAAGAAGGACTAAATTTATCAAGCAACAAGTGCTTGTGAAGCAGGGTAAAATCTTTCCGAGGACAAACTCCACCATGCAGCTGGAAGCCTGAAAATGTAAGGGTGGAAAGAGTTGCACGAGGTAAACTATCTTCAAATCCCTCTAATCAGGGGCTGGGGTTGTGACTCAGTGGTAGAGTCCTTGCCTGGCATGCATGAGACTCTGGTTCGATCCTCAGCACCACATAAAAACAAATAAAGGTATTATGTCCATCTATGGCTAAAAGAGTATTTTTAAAAAATATCTCTAATCATTATACCATAGGATAAGGTAGTATAGTAGTATAGTAGTTAAGCATGCAGGGCTTACACTCTGACATTGACAGAGAGGCAAACCTAATCCAAGATCTTTGTAATGGCACTGAAAACCAGATACTGGAGAGAACCAGTGTAAACATCAAGAGCAAAGGGAAAATGGAAGGGAGTTATTAGTAGAAAATGGAACCTGGATTAGAAATTGATCAGGGTAGAAGAATTCAGTTAGGAACAAGAGAAGAAAGTTCAGGGAAAAGGGCCTTCAATAGCTCTTTTTCCTGACCTTGTTGGGCTGCTTATAGTAGTGACTGCCACCACACACTTGACAAAATAGTACCTCTTGTACTTTGTGTTTCCTTTAGCAGCTGTTTTCAGGGATGAAGAATAGTCCAAAATGAGGGTTTCAAGCGTTCTAGGATCTTTGTTAGACGTTCCTACCAACACTTAAAAAAATCCAGGATTCCAGGGATCTGGATCTCAGTTTCAACTCTGCAGCATAATACCTGGGTGGTCTTGGACAAATATCTTTTCATCTATAAGATGAGATTAAAAACTCTTGCCTGCTTCACAACATAGTTGTAAGAGTCAAAAAAGGTGCATTTAAAAAAATAAAATTTATGGACTTAGGATAAATGAGGGGTGAAATGTTGTGGGGTGTTGGGGGTGGATGGCATTCAGCCCAGAATGCAACTGAGCATAATCCTCTCAGCACCATTTCCAAGGATTCCTTCCTCCCATCATCTCCTAGGAACTGAACCTTACCTATAATTATCAAGGCCAACATACCTTGATAATGGTGGTTTCAGAGAAACTTCTGGAGACTAAAATTAGCCAAGAAAACTCATGCTGTGGATTGGATGAACAGAACTGTGAGCTGCAATGGAGTTGGGGCCCAGAAGGAATGAGCAGAGAGGAGGGTCCATATGCATTATGATTAGAATAGCATAAAAACATGAATTATGTGTTTAGCACTTTACAGTTCCCAAAAGTACTTTCTCATGTAAGCCCTGTTAATCTTTGATACCCTATAATACAGGTTTTATTATTCCCAGTATTCAGATGAGGAAAACTAAGTCCTGCATCAATGAAGCACCTACCCAAGACTTCATGGAGAATGAAGTAAATGACTTGGTCTCAGAACAAGGTAGAGTCTGCTCCCATATGTGGGTAGCCCTACTCCTGAACCCTGCATAAGGAAGGGGGAAATGGGAGGCTGGAGGAGGGTAGTTGAAGAAAAAACCTAAGCATCAGTTATGTATACATCTGGTTTCCTCTCTGCTTATGAGAGAGAAGGAAAGAGAGGAAAAATACTCCTCTCTCAGTACCCCACACCCACAACAAAATGAACTCCTGGAGCAAAGTTGAGAAGCAGGGGCTTTCCTTATATCACAGAACCAGGGGCAGATGGTCTCTGTGGTCACAGAGACATGTTACTTTATCCAGTTTGTACATCACCTTCAATTCCCTCAACTGCTCTTTCTAATTTATTCAACCAGGGAACAATCTGGTTTCATGCCAACTTAGGAGATGTATCATAACAGGCTGGGCAGAATTCCTCAGGAGGAGCAATTAGTAAAAGTTGGAGCCATTCCTCTATATGACTGAGGAGAGAGAAATAATAACCCTCAAGTCTCATCCCATCAGATTCTAGCTAAGCAGATGTTTTCATGCTTTTTTATTCTACCTACGTTCTGTATGCTGACGCCTCTTTTTAGTGACATTTGTAATATGAAATGTTATGTGGTGGTGTGAATTTGTACAAATATAAAGAGATGATGGATATATAGTGGTATACACAGCAGCAAAAGGGAAGGTCCCATTTGCAAATATCTGTGGTTAGTATCCTTTGTTCTTGTTGATGTATTTTCTTAGTACAAACTGGATATCCTTACAATAGTTAAAGTTCATCTGAACTATTGTGTTAGTCAGCTTTTTGTCACTATGGGCAAAATACCTGACATAAACAACTTAGAGGTGGAAAGATTTATTTGGCTCACAATTTCAGAGGTTTCAGTCCATGGTCAGCTGGTTCCATTGCTTTTGGGGCTAGGAACAATAAATACCCTTCCAAGGCATGCCACCCTGTGACCTATTTCTCCAACCATGCCCCCTGCCTAGTTTCTACCAACTCCCAGTAATTTATTCAACTGTCAATGAATTAATGCACTGATGAGTTTAGCCCCCGCATGAGCCAATCTTTTCCCAAACCCCACCTCTGAACATTGCTGCACTGGGGACCCAACCTTCAACACGTGAGACTTTGGGGGGCATTTCAGATCAAGCAATAATAACAAGCACGTAATATTTATAGAGTGACTATTTTCTGAGTTTGTGCTAAGAACTTTGGGAGGAGACTCCTGCTTTTGAGACCTTAAAAAGGAATTGTGAAAATTCCAGTACAAATGCAGAACAAATCATAGTGCAATGCAGAGGTTCATGATAGACTCAGAAAAGGGGGAGATCGTTGTGAATTCCAACATCTGGGGAAGGTGTCCTGTTGGAGGAGGGACTAGTGCTGCATAAGTTCAGTGAGAGCCAATCCGGATGTTGGTTATGACTCTGTGCGGGAGACACAGAGAATAACAAGGAGCAGAGCACGCCTCCTAGCAGTTTATCTCAGTATTTACTTCCAACAGAACAAGACTGCTGAGCTAGAAAATGATGAGCCCACAAAAAAAATGAAACAAAATGCAGACAGAACTGGCAGCTCCAAGAAGGGGTAGAACTCACTTCCTACCCCAGCCTCTTACTCCCCCAAAAGTATGACAAGTCTAAGCAGGCAACTGACTCAGTCAGGTTCTACTTCCACCCAACCATGGTGTGGTGGGGAACCCTATTTATTTCTTTTACCTGATTGACTCCTACCCACTATGAAGACCTTGGTGGGTCAGAGTGGACAGAGTTTTAGAAGAACATAGCATAGGGAAATGTCAAGATATTGCATTTATTCATGACTCTTTCAATTACAAGGAACATAAACCCACTTTTAACAATTAGGAGAAGAAAAGAAGAAAGGAGTCATGATGGGAGGGGAATTTGTGAGCACATGCTGCTATAAAATCCCCGGGGTATATCTGGCTTCAGACATAGTTTAACCAAACAATTAAATTATATTATCAGGATTCTCTGTCTGTCAACTTTACTTTCTTCTGGATTGCTCCAGTTTACCCAGCCAACAAAGCCATCTGAATAGAGAGAAAATACCTCTACTTTGATAGTTCTGGCAAAAGTCCTGGGTCATGTATATAATACTCTTAGATCAATCATGCTGCTAAGAGATGAGGTGCTCTGGTTGGCCAAGCCTAAATCCTGTGCCCATCTCTGGAGTAAGAGAGTAGGATCAGTTCCATCCAAACTAGTTGAACTGTAAGTAGGAGAGGGAGCATTGCCCCAAGGGAAAATTAGGGTGATGTTTCCAAGAGAGAAGGGAAAAATATTAGCTATTCACAGGAGAAACAGCTCATTCCACAAGATATATTTTAAAAACTGGACAGAGAAGAACAAGAATGGGTTGTATACCCAGAATGTAGGAATGGGAGGAAGAAGTTGGGCAGGAATGGAGGGAGAGGCAGACCAGAGGCAGCCAGCTGAATGCAGAACAGGCATGGATCAGTACATGTGATTGAATAGGTTGTGTCCTGCCAAAGAGGCCAGGAGAGGATAAATGGGGGTTGAAATCCAGTTTAAGATCCAAGTGCAAAAAAAGTCTTGTGTTGTGGTATGGAGCTGCTTCCTTTCACTAAGAGAAAAGATTCTTTCGTGTAATTCACACAAAGATGCTGTCTGCTCACTAAGCCATAGGAGAGGGACAGCATCCATCCAGAGGGGGCTTTTGTCTGTCTCTAATTTGCACAAAGATGTTATCGTGACTTGAATTGCATCCCCCCAAAAGATGAACTTAAGTCCTAAAGCTGGGGACCTGTGACTGCAGTCTTATTTGGAAATAGGGTTGTTGCAGATATAATCCAATTAAGATGAGGCCATCCTGGATTAGGGTAAACCCTAAATCCAATGACTGCTGTCTTAATAAGAGGAAGAAAAGGGAGATTGAGACACAGGGAAGAAGGCCATGTGATGATGGAGGCAGAGACTGGAGTAATGCAGCTGCTAACCAAGGAATGAAAGCATTGCTGGCAACACCAGAAGTGAGGAGAGGGCCATGGAACAGATTCTTCCTCAGAGTCTCCAGCAGGAGCTAGCCCTGCTGACACTGTGATCCTGGAGTCCCAGCTTCCAGAACTACAAGAAAATAAGATTCTTTTGTTCTAAGTCATCCAATCTGTGGAGGTTTATTATAATAGACCTGGGAAAATAACAGATACTATAAGGGCAGTAATAGCCCTGAAAGTAAAATCCCCCTGTGTCCTTGTGGAAGACACAGAAATCTACAGTAGTCCCTGTGGAAAAAGTATTTGGGCCTCTTTTTCTCCTGCCTAAGAATATCCTGGAAGGGCCTGTTACCTCTATCTGCACAAAGTAAAGAGTATTTTCAAATTATAGTAGTTTATAAGGTGAGGGCTGCTGGTAAAATGAGGGACAACTTCTTGTTTTGAGAAGAGAACTACTTGAGGTTTAAGTCTCTGCATATACTGTTCTTTGAACTCTTCTGTCCTCAAAGCCTCCTGTATTTCCTTTGTCACAGAACTTATTGTGTCAGAGTGTACTTTTCTGGTTACTGTGGAGTAGATTGTCCAATGATGCAGAATACATTTTTCTGTGAAGTAAACATTTTCTTTCCTGTTAAATAAACCAAACAAGCAAAGATAAATGTGCCTAAAGGGTCTGGGGACCTTTATAAACAAAGGAAATGAACTCCAATAGTTGCATTAACAACATGTAGAGTTATGGAAGTATGTTGAGGTAAACCAAGGTGGCTCTGAAGACAGGCCAGTGGCAGAGAAGGGCAACAATTCCCTGGATGTCACTTCTTTAGTGTACCTTGACTCTATCACATCTCCCTATCTTATTTCATCTTCTGCGTTGCATTCATTATCCTTTTGCTTTAAAAGTTTAATGATAGGTAGGAGTGGTGGCACATGCCTGTAACACCAGAGACTTGGGAGGCTGAGGCAGGAGGATCACAAATTTGAGATCAGCCTGGACAACTTAATGAGACTCTGTGACATTAAGGGGCAGGGGAAGGATGTAGCTCAGTGGTTGAGTGGTAAAAAAACCCCTAGGTTCAATCCCCAGTACTAAAAAAAAAAAAAAAAAAAAAAAAAACAGGCTTAACAACAGCAGAAACCTCGCCTATTTGTTCACACTCATTTCTCAAAGCCTTGGGCAGGTTACTTAATCTGTTTTATTCAAGACCTCTATTACACACCTCTCATTTGTAAAATATATCAACCTCACGGGGTGATTGTGCAGGTTAAATGAGGTAATGTAAGAGCTTGGATACAGTCAATGTAAGAGCTTATACATAGTTAATGGTCAATGCTAACACTTTCATTGTGCTTACTAGGCTCCAGACATTATTCTAAACCTTTTACATGTAAATCAATTTAATCCTTACGATGATGTTATGAGATAGGTGCTATTATTATCCCCATTTATGATGAAGAAACAGAGAGGATATTTAACCTGCCCGAAGTCACACAATTAGTAAACACAGAATTCCCTGAACCAGTACACTGTAGTGTACCAGTTAATATAAATCCTTCTCTTTTTATGAAATTTTAGTTGTAGATGGACACAATACCTTTATTTTATTTATTATTTATTTATTTTTATGTGGTGCTAGGGATCCAACCCAGTGCCATACCTGTGCTAGGCAAGCATTCTATTACTGAGCTACAACCCCAGTCCTAAATCCTTCTCGAGTGAATAAAATTGCCAAAAAAAAAAAAAAAAAAAAAAAGGAAAGAGATGGAACCAATGAACTAGCTCAGGATCAAGACAGGTATTAAGGGGAAATCCACGGTTTGGGAATCTCTGAGGCAGTGATAGTGGAATTTGCATCTAATCTGTCCTCCTGGGACAGTTCTGTGTTTAGGAAAATATTCCTGAAGGCCAATTTATAGAGCAAGATAATTCTTGACCGAGCACGGGGATGAGGTATTGTCTTCCTTCACATACTGAAGCACCTCTGAAGCCTGGGCTGGGATTCTCACTAACAGAAAGAGCACAGACTTTTGCTAGAGACCCTAACCTCATCACACATCCAGGACTACTCATTCCAGCATGGCAATAAGAGAAACAGCAGAGGATATCTTTCAGCTGTTCCTGTTTCAGACCCCTTTGACTTTAGAAGCTGCGTGGTGTTATGGGACTCTACTAGGATGTTTTTAAAGAAACAATGTGTCACCTGACCCAGCCAGTTATGTTTGTCTCTGTCACCCCTTGAGGCGAACTCTTGGAGGTCAGGATAGTGTGTATTATTTTTCTGTCAATTTCCAGATTCTGCACAGTTTCCTGCATATGTAGGGTGTCCAATGCTGTTCGTTGAATGAAGAGAATCGAACGTTCATTCCGAACAATAGGGATGACGTTCGAACAAGGCAGTTTGTTGTTATCTTAGACATTTTAGTTGAAGAGTAGTGGTGGTGGTGATATTTTGGAAGGACATTGAGAAGATAGAGAGATCACAATCAAGCTAGTTTTAGAGGAAGCTGTGAAAGAAATAGTTTGTTCAAGTAATTATAAGTTTAAAGCCCTTTGTGGCCAAAGGTCTTATTTAAATCCTTTCCAAAACCTCTGCAATCTGATTAAGTTGGAGAATGCTTTTCCCTGTTTTTCTTGAAGGGTAAGTTGGAAGCAGTACCAAGAGTCCTATCCCACACCCATAGGGAGCTGTTTTTCCAAGTTTCCAGCTTTTGCAAGAGCTGCTTGAGATCTATCATGTCTATGAAAAGGGAAGCCTTTACCACTTCCTTTATAATACCCTTCAACCTTTCTTAGTCAATAATAAAAGATGAATTTTTTTCTTTTTCTTTTTTCTTTTTTTTTTAAACAGATAAAGGTTGTTTTTATTTCAAGGACTGAAACCACTATGTGTAGACACAAAAGGGGAGCTTTATTTCTTGGTCTCTTTCTCCTTGGACAGAGTCTTGATGATCTGGAGGAGCTCCTCATGGCGTTTGTGTGCCTCCTTGGTCTTAGACCTGCGGGCCTCAGCCTGGTCAGCCAGAAACTTCTTGCAGGCCTTATCTGCCTTCGACTTGTGGATGTGTTCCATGAGAATCCACTTGTTTTTGAACACATTTCCCTTTACCTTCAGGTAGAGGCTGTGATACATGTGACAGTCAATCTTCTTAGATTCACGGTGCCTCCTGAGCATCCTACACAGAATCCGCATCCTCTTCATCCAGGTTACCTTCTCCGGCATTTAAGCATTAACTGTACCCTTTCACTTACCTATGCCCATATGCCTGCCCTTCCCACAAGCCAGTGTATTTTTCCGGCATCGAATCTGGGAATGGACAGTCACTGGTTTGCGGATGATCAGCCCATCTTTGATCAGCTTCCGGATCTGCTGACGAGAGTTGGCATTGGCGATTTCATTGGTCTCATTGTGTCCAACCAGACCTTCTTTTTCCCACAGTGGAGGATGCTGGAGGTAAGTGTCTTCTGAAGCCTGAGTATACTTATGGCAGTGGCTGCAGCAACGAAAGTGGTTTGTTCGTTTTTTTTTTTGTTTTGTTTTGTTTTTTTTGTTGTTGTTGTTGTTGTTCTTGGGATTGAATCCAAGGATGTTTAACCACTGAGTCACATCCCTAGTCATTTTAATTTTTTATTTTGAGACAGTGTCTCACTAGGTTGCCCACAGCCTCTGTAAGCTGCTGAGGCTGCCTTTGAACTTGGGATTTTCCTGCCTCAGCCTCTTAAGCTGCTGGGATCACAGGCATGCACCACCATGCCCAGCTAGGATGATTTTGAATTAGCTGTTGTCTAAATTAAATACTTATGTTGCCTTTGCATCACTTAAAAACTGAATCTAAATGAACAGTACTTAAAAATAAGAGTAGTTATTTTTCTATATTGAAGTTTATGTATATATTTTTGTCATTACATATGAAGATTTTTTATATTGAAAATAAAAACCTCACAAAGCAACTCTTAGCAAATACAAAAAAGAAGAGATACTACCTTGCATCCTATCAGATCATAATGGAATGAAATTAGAAATCAATGATAAAATAAAAAATAGAAGCTACTCCAACACCTGGAAACTAAGTAGAATGCTACTGAGTGATGACTGAATAGCAGAAGAAATCAAGGAGGAAGTAAAAAAATACTTAGAGGTAAATAAGAACACTGATGCAACATATCAAAATCTCTGGGACACTATGAGGAAAATTCATTGCATTGAGCTCATACACTACAAGCATAGAAAGTCAACATACAAATGATCTCACATTACATTTCAAAGTCCTAGGAAAAAAAGAACAAATCAACATCAAAAGCAGTAGAAGACAGGAAATAATTAAATCAGTGCTGAAATCAATGAAATTGAAACAAAAGAAACAGTTGAAAAAATTGACAAAACAAAAAGTTGGATCTTTGAAAAAAACAAATAAAATTGACAAACACTTAGCCAAGCTTATGAAGAGAAAGAGAGAGAAAAAACTCAAATTGTTAAAAGTCATGATGAAAAAGGAAATATCACAATGGACACTACTGAAATACAGAAGATAATTAGAAACTATTTTGAAAATTTGTGCTCCAATAAAACAGAAAATCTCAAAGACATTGACAAATTTCTAGAGACTTGTGACCTATGCAAACTGAATCAGGAGGAGATACACAATTTAAACAGATCAACTTCAAGAAATGAAATAGAAGATGCCATCAAAAGCCTAACAACCCAAGAAAAGCCCCAGGACCAGATGGATTCTCATCTGAGTTCTACAAGACAGAGATTTTCAGCTGAGTTCTACAAGACCTTCAAAGAAGAATTAACACCAATACTCCTCAAATTATTCCATGAAAGAGAAAAGGAGGGACCCTTCCAAACTCACTCTATGAGGCTAGTATCACCCTGATATGAAAGCCAGACAAAGTCACATCAAGGAAAGAAAACTTCAGACCAATATCCCTGATGAACATAGATGCAAAAATTCTCAATAAAATTCTGGCCAACTACATAGAAAAGCACACTAAAAATATAGTGCACCACAATCAAGTGTGGTTCATCCCAGGGATGCAAGGTTGGTTCAACATCCAGAAATCAATAAATGTAGTTCGTCACATCAACTGACTTGAAGACAAGAATCATAAGATCATTTGAATAGATGCAGGAAAAGCATTTGACAAAATACAACACCTCTTCGTGTTCAAAACACGAGAAAAACTAGGGATAGTAGGAATATACCTGAACATTGTAAAAGCTATCTATGCTAAATCCAAGTCCTACATCATTCTAAATGGAAGAAAATTGCAAGTATTCCCTCTAAAAACTGGTACAAGACAAAGATGCCCTCTTTCACCACTGATTGAACATCATCCTTGAAACTCTAGCCAGAGCAACTAAACAGAAGAAAGAAATTAAAGGGATACATATAGGAAAATAAGAACTCAAACTATCAATATTTGCTGATGACATGATTCTATATTTAGAAGATCCAAAAAATTCTACCAGAGGACTTCTAGAATAAATGAATTCAGCAAAGTAGCAGGATATAAAATCAACACCCATAAATCAGACTCATTCCTATACATCAGTGATGAATACAGTGCATGAGAAATTAGGAAAACTACCCCATTCACAATAGCCTCAAAAAAAAAAAAGAAAATAAAATACTTGGGAATCGATCTATCGAAAGAGGTGAAAGACCTCTACAATGAAAACTACAGAACACTAAAGAAAGAAATTGAAGAACTTAGAAGATGGAAAGATCTCCCATGCTCTTTGATAGGCAGGATTAATATTGTCAAAATGGCCATACTACATTTAATGGTTAATTTGAATTGTTAACTTGATTGGATTAAGAAATGCTGATGATTAAAAGGCCTCTGGGTGTGTCCATGAGGGCACATCTAGGAATAATTGGAATGCAGGATAGGAAATGAAGTGAAGAACCTCCCTAAACTTGGGCAGCACTGCCCAACAGGATGGAATAAAAGCTGGATGCAGATGCAAGCTCTACTCTTCTTAAACGGGTTCTTGATTGCCGCTTCCATTGTCTAAGGATATCGCACTCTCACTTCTTCACTCTTCCAAAGCAGACTCTGCCAGTAATTCTCCAGGTAGTTTCCAGAAGCTTTGGCCTTGGACTACAGTAGCATTGTTCATCTTTCTTGTTCTGGGGCTTCTGCATCTTGGGCTGCGCGACTGCTGTTTTTTCCGGCTCTCCAGCTGTAGACAGCCATTTTAGACTATACAGCTTCTGGTTGTGTAAGCCAACCTAATAAATCCCCTTTTATAATCATACTTCCTGTTGATTCTGTTCCTCTAGAGAATCCTAACTAATACACTACCAAAAGCATTATACAGATTTAATATAATTCCTATTAAAAACCCAATGACATTCTTCATAGAAATAGAAAAGGCAATCATGAAATTCATTTGGAAAAATTAGAGACCCAGAATAGTCAAAGCAATCCTTAGCAAGAAAGTGAAGCAGGAGGCATCACAGTACCAGACCTTAAACTATACTACAGAGCCACAGTAACAAAAATAACATGATAACACATAGACCAATGGTACAGAATAGAAGACACAGAGACAAACCCACATAAATACAGGTATCTCATACTAGACAAAGGTGCCAAAAACATTCATTGGAGAAAAGATGGTCTCTTCAACAAATGGGGCTGGGAAAACTGGAAATCCATATGTAACAAAATGAAGTGGAAAACTCTATCTCTCATCCTGCACAACTCAACTCAAATTGGATCAAAGATTTTAGGCACTAGAACAGAGACCTAATAGAAGAAAAAGTAGGCCCAAATCCTCACCATATTGGCTTAGGAACTGACTTCTTCAACAAGACTCCTAAAGCAGAAAAAGTAAAATCAAGAATCAATAAATGGGATGGAATCAAACTAAAAGCTTCTTCTCAGCAAAGGAAATGATCATTTACATGAAGAGAGAGCTTACAGAATGGGAGAAAATCTTTACCACATGCACCTCAGATAGAGAATTAATCTCCAGGATATACAAAGAACTCAAAATCTCAACACCAATAAACAAATAACCCAATCAATAAATAGGCTAACGAACTGAACAGCCACTTCACAGAAGAAATATAATTGATCAACAGATATATGAAAAAATGTTCAACATCTCTAGCAATTAGAGAAATGCAAATCAAAACTAAGATTTCATCTCACTCTAGTCAGAATGGCAATTATCAAGAATACAAGCAGGACTGGGATTGTGACTTGTCGGGGTTTCGGCCGGACCCCTGGCCCTAGGTGGAGCCTGGCCAAGATGGCGCCTGGCAAGCTGCCAGTGAGGTTGAAAAACTGCTATTCTGCACGTATACAACTAACTTCACCTTGAGGAAGTCTCAGTAATTGGTCAGGGCCTCTGCATGATTCTTGCGTGATTCTTAGGTGCTTCAAGTTATACCCATATACGTCTATCTTCTCCCCACATATCATGAATATTCTAATTAGTTGATATAACCTATATAAGTGACAATAACTTCCCTAAAAGAGGAAGAAATAAAAAGAAGAATCAGCTGTTAATAAAGAAGTTTGCCACCCATCACGTCTCCGGGTCGTTCTTGCTGGCGAGAGCGACAGTGACCCTAGCATGTGTGAGGCCCTGGGTTTGATCCTCAGCACCACGTAAAAATAAAATAAAAGTATTGTATTCACCTACAACTAAAAAACAAAATTTAAAATAAAGAATACAAGTAATAATAAATATTGGTGAGGATGTAGGTGAAAAGGCACACTTGTACATTACTGGTAGGACTGCAAATTGGTGCAACCATTATAGAAAGCAATACAGAAATTCCTTAGAAAAATTGAAATGTAACCACCATTTGACCCAGTTATCCCATTCCTTGGTTTATATCCAAAGGACTTAAAATCAGCATACTACAGTGACACAGTCACATAAATGTTTATAGCAACTCAATTCACAATAGCTAAACTGTGGAACCAACTTAGGTGCCCTTCAACAGATGAATGGATAAAGAAAATGTGGTATACTTACACAATGGAATATTACTCAGCCTTAAAGAAGGATGAAATTATGGCATTTGCAAGTAAATAGATGGAGCTGGAGAATATCATACTAAGCAAAATAAACCAATCTTAGAAAACCAAAGGCTGAATGTTTTCTCTGATATGTGGATTCTAATTCACAATAAGGGGGAGGCAGGGAAAAATAGGGTATTAGGCAGAGGGGAGTGAAGGGAGGAGGGTATTGGGGTGGGAAGAATAGAAGAATGAATCAGACATTATTACCGTATGTACAAATATGGTTACATGACTGGTGTGAGTCTACATCATGTACAACCAGTTGAATGAGAAGTTATACTCCATTTACATAAGATGTGTCAAATGCATTCTACTGTCATGTATAACTAATTAGAACAAATTAAAAAAATTAAAACCTGCTTACTCTCAACAGATCAGATCTGCATAAATATCTCTTGGTTACTAGGATCAAGGTCACTTCTCTTTACTGTTCTTCATCTATTTCCCTTGGCAAAGGATATCATCTATCTTGGTCCAATTGTGCTGCTACAAAAAAAATACTTGAGACTGGGTCATTATTTTGTTTTTTTTGTTTGTTTGTTTGTTTTTTAGTACTGGGAATTTAACCCAGGGGTAATTAACCACTGAGCTATATCCCCAGCCCTTTAAATTTTTTATTTTGAGACACTAAGTTGCTTAGGACCTTGTTAAGATGCTGAGGCTAGTCTTGAACTTGCAATTCTTCTGTCTCAGCCTCCTGAACCACTGGGATTACAGGCATATGCCTCTGCACCTGGCTATACTGGGTAATTTATGAAGAACAAAAATATAAAGAAATATTTCACAGTTCTGCAGATTGGGAAATCTAAGATCAAGGTTCTGGCATGATTGGGGTCTGGTGAAGGCTACTCTTTGCTTCCAACATGGCACTTCATTGCTCTATTCTATATAGAGAAGAATTCTGTCTCCTCACATGGTAGAAGAGATGGTAGGAGCCAAAAAGGCAAACTCCCTCCATCACAACCTGCTTCCTGCCCTGTTTCTTGTTTTGTTTTGGTACTGGAGATTGAACCCAGGGTGCTCTACCTCTGAGCTACATCCTCAGTCCTTTTCATTTTATATTTTGAGACAGGGTCTCACTAAGTTCCCCAGGCTGGCATTCAACTTCTCTTGGACTCCTGAGTTGCTGGGATTATAGGTGTGTGCCACTGGCTTTCGTTAGACACTTTTATGAGGGCACCAAGCCCATTCATGAGTGCAGAGCCCTTGTGGCCTCATTACTTCCTAAGGGACACACCTCTCAATACAGTTTCTACATGGATTTTGGAGGCAACACAAATATTTAAACCATATCACACTTCACAGGTAAGTAGTATCTTCATGCTGTCACAGAGCATGTTTTTCCTTTCCCAACATCAAAGTTACCATACTCTCAGATTCCACAGCAGGATAGATGCTATTAAACTATTCCCCTATTAAGATGATCTAAGAGATAATGATTTAATAAGTCATTCCTCCAGGAGAACTGGTACTAAACAGAAGTCTTCTAGAACTGAAGTCCTTAATGGTAGATTATCAGGCACTGTGGTAGGCTACCAGAAATAACAAAAAAGTCCCCTTATGTATATTTCATTTGTTCACCCACCAGTGTATTAGGTGTTTTTTCATTCATTCATTCATTCAATTAATAAGTACTTCCTGAGCACATACTGCATGTTAGCCACAAGGCCTTTACTGGGTATATAGTGATAAGCAAAAGAACACTTTTATCTTAGATGCTATTTTTATTTTATTTTACTTTATATTTCATTTCATAGTACTAGAAATTAAACCTAGGGCCTCGTGCATGCTAGGCAAGTGCTCTACAACTGAGCTACAACCGAGGCCCAAATCAATTTTTTAAAAGGTGTAATTCAAAATAACAAAAAGTATAAAGTCCCTTGGAATAAATCTAACAAGTATGTGCATGTCTTTTAGGAAGAATATTATACAACATTACTGAAAGATATTATAAATCTAAATAAACAGAGAGCTGTACCTCTTCCAGTATAGAGACTTAATGCTATAGATTGTCAATTGCCATAAGATTAAAAACAATCGGGCTGGGGAGATAACTCAGTTGGTAGAGTGCTTGCCTTATAAGCACAGGACCCTGGGTTTGATCCCCAGCACCACAAAAAAACAAAAACAAAAACAAAAACAAAAAAAAACAATCTAGGGGCCAGAGATATAGCTCAAAGATAGAATGCATACTTAGCATGAACAAGGCTGTTTGATCCCCAGCACCACACACACACACCCAAATGCTAAGTATTAATAGTGGTAGTCTCTGGGTTATGGGAATATTTTTATATTTTTATTTTTGCTTATCAATAATTTCTTTTTGCAATGCACATTTATACTTTTGTCATAAAAATATTTTAGAAGTATCCATTACTCTCACAATTCCAATTAAATTAGATTTTTTTTTCATGGAACTTAAGCTGTTTCCCAGAAAAGCCAAGAAAATTCCAAAGAATGAGATAAATTTGCCCTACCAGATATCAAAATTTGTCATAGAACTCAAATAAAGACTATGGTGTTACCAAAGTTATGGAAAAGCACATAGAGAATCCCAGAAAAGTCTAATACCAAATGAAAAGAAAATTTTTGTCCTAGGAAGCATTTGCAGATTAGTTGTATAAAGATAAGACTACTCTATAACTGGTTCTCTATATGGGAAAAAATTAGCTTTGATGCCTACCTTCTGCCATACAGAGACATCAATTCTTAGTATATTTAAGACTTGTCTTAGGGTGTTAGTGCTGCTATAACAAAATACTTTAGACTATGTAATTTATAGATAATAGAAACTTATTTCTCAAAGTTTTGGAAAATCCAAGATCAAGGTGGTGCATGCAGATTCAGTGTCTGGTGAGGGCTGGCTTTCTTTGCTTCAATAATATCACCTTGCTCTATTCTCACATGGGCGGAACAAATGCTGTGTCCACACTTGGTGGGAAGGAAAAAGGAACTAGGGCACACCCTTCACTTTTTTTCTTATAAGGGCATTAATTCCATTCATGAGGGCAGAGCCCACATCTCACTTTTCAAAAGACTTCATCTCTTAATACTATCACACTGAGTATTAAGTTCCAACATAAGAATTTGGGGAGAGAAGAATATACATTCAGACCACAGTAAGACTTAAATAGGAAGGTATTAAAGTTTACAGTATAATGTAAAATAATGGAATTTTAAAAATACAAAATAAAAAATATCTTTGTCTTCAGGGCAGAGAGATTTCTTATGCAGGTACCAAAAGTGAAAAACCATAAAGGAAAATAGTTCCAATTCAAATACAGTAAAAATAACAACTGTGAGCACCAAAAGATACCTCATAATGAATACAAGCACAAGGCACTAAGGAAGAGAAGGTATTTATAACACATATAACTGACTAAAGAAAAGCAGAAAATGAGCAAAAGAAAAATCATTTCTCAAAAGAGGTAACATAGATGAACAATAAGCATATGAGATGACATTTAATCTTGTTAGTAACAGGAAATGCAAATTAAAACCATAAGATACTATTTCTTACTGACAAAATATTGCAACCTCTGGGGCTGGAAGTGTAGTGGAATTTGCTTAGCTTGCATGTGTGAGGTCCTGGGTTTGATCCCAAGCATCACTTAAGAAAAAAAAAAAAAGTAGAAAGTCTGTCAATACTAAATGTTAGATTGCAGAACAAGAGGAACCCTCATTTAATGCTAGTTAAAGAGTAGATAGTATGACTTTGGAAAATAGTTGTTACTATCCATTATAGTTTAACTTGCACATGTCCTATGATTCAGAAATTACATAGATATCATATGCATTCTTGCATTAAGAGATACTCACAAAAATATTCACAGCAATGTTGTTTGTGAAATATAAAATCCTGGAAACAGCTCAAATGTCCATTAATTATAGAATGGAGAAATATGATAAAGTCATATGAAGAGACATTATATAGAACTGAATATGAATAAACCAGTTACCGCTCCTTTATTCATGAACTACTCTAATGAATGAGCCAAAAGGTCAAGTTGCAAAAAGGTACACACTGTATGATTCCATTTCTGTTAGCTTAAACAGGCAAAACTGAGCAAGATATTTTGTCTAGATATCTTCTGTTTCAGCCTCTAGATTCAGTCTCCATCCTTCTCTGATTTCCAGGAGGCTGAACTGCACAGGTTGCATCAATGAGTTTCTTTGACTTCTAGCTTTGGTTAGGTTTGGATGATGCGAGGCACCACAGAATTTTGGAGAACTAAAGAAGAGTAGGGTTGATCTTATTCTCTGGTACTCTCACTGGGGGTTGCTATACACTGGCTAGGTTCCCTCTTCTGTAGGTCTCAGCCCCTATCAAGTACCCCTCCCAACATAGCCAGCTCTATCTCTAATTTCCTGTTACCACTCTCTCCCCTCCCCTTCAGGCAGGCGTAGGGTGATAAGAACTCTTATCAGCCTCAGGATAATATCTTATTCTTGTGTTCTCACTATACCCTGCTGGCACCCTTGTAAATAGTTTCTTTAATAAACTCTGCTCAAATTATCCTAATTTGAGTGTACCATCTGTTTCCTGCCAGGACCCTGACTGATACAATATTGCTTAGTGTTTCAGAAAGACTGGTAAAACTTACAAGGAAATGCAAGGGAATTATTAACACAAAACTCAGGGTAGGTGTTACCTCTTTGGGAGAGGAAAACATGATATAAAAAAATTACATGGAGACTCATTATGTTCTGGTAATATTCTATTTCTTAAGCAAGGCTATTTGTAGATGTGTATTTGCTTTATGATTATTCTTCGAGATTATTTTTAATTTGGCCCCTTATGTTGTAGACAATCTTCTGTATTTATGATATTTTTACAATAAAAATTAACATAAATATAATAAACAATGACTAGAGGACTGGGAATGTAGCTCAGTGGTAGAGCACTTGTCTACCATGTGTGAAGTCTGGGGTTTTCCATCCCCAGCACAGTAAAACAAAAAAAGGCAGAAAACTAAAACCAAAAAAAACTCCCACCAGATACAAAGTTGTGAGAGCAGAGATTTTTGTTGTTTTCTCTACTGGAACAATGCTGGCACATAGTAAGTGCTCAATAAGTATGTGTTGAAACAACATCTAACTTTGGCCCAGGACTTCCAAATCTTCGTATAGAGTTAAGGAGACTTCACTTAGACCTTTATTTCCTGCCCCCCTTTCTTTTAAACACTAAACTCCACTTCATAAGCCAGAAAGAGCTTCCTTTATTCTTTCTTCCTTGTTAGAAGCTCCACAGACTTACCTATTTCCCTCTTTCTTGGTGTTTGTTACCATAAACTACTTTTGGGTTACTCTGCCACTCCTTCTCCCAATGCCTATCCCAGTCTGACACTCTGTCTCCATCTTTCTTCTTCCTTAGACAGCAAGCTTGAAGGGTTCTTTTGTTTAACAGATTTTTATTGCCGACAATTTTGGAGAAACAGAAAGGAATAAAAAAATTAGAAGTATTTACAAATGTTTTGATTCTCAGACTGTAGTTTGACTTCCTTATAGGTAGTAACCTTCCCTTTTAACTATTCTTTCTTTGAGTTGACCATTATAACTTCCAAATCTGGGTTGGTCCTTGAAGAAAGACCTTGACGGAATGACAGTAAATAATCTGTTCTCTGAGGACCTACAGAGAGAGTTCCATTCCAGGAAGATTCATTTGGAGTTTTATACTACTTGACTCAGATTCAGGGTTTTTTTCTTCAACATCTGATAGTGTTAAAAGCAGACAAATCAGCAAAAGAAAAATAAAACTGTACATCAGCATTTTCCAAATTGTTCTCATAGATACTAGTCCTATAGGAATATACACTGCTCCAAAAAAGGGTAGGAAGTTTTATGTCCAAACAACTTTGGGAAATGTTGTATACTGCATTAGTCCCCTGGAGAAACAATCAGTTTTACTTTGTTTTAACCCTGTGTTTCTCAAATTTAATTGACCCTTAAACCTCTTTTCTATCTTATCTATTAAAACTTTGCTAAAGATGCACTGAACACACTTTGAGGAAATTTTATTTCACAGGAAAGTAAAATAGTTGGCCAGGGATATATTTCAGCAGTAGAGGGTGTGCTTAGCATCTACAAGGCTATAGGTTTGATCCCTGGCACTAAAAATTAAGTAAATAAATAAATAGAAAGTAGAATAAGGTCGGTATTAGTCTGCTAGGTCTATTACCACAAAATACCACAGACTTTGTGTGTTAAACAATAGAATTTATTTTCTCACAGTTCTGGAAGCTGGAAGTAAAAGATCAAGGCGTCAGCAGGTTTGGTTTTCCCTGAGGTCTTTTTCCTTGCCTGCAGATGGCCACCTTCTTGCTGAGTCCTCACATGGTCTTTTCTCTGACACTTTGCCTCCTTGGTGTGTCTGTCCTCTTCTTATAAAGACATTAGTTATTTTGGATTAGGGCTTCATTCTTATGACCTCATTTACCCCTAATTATCTTCTTCAGGGTCCTGTCTTCAGATAAAGTTACTTTGGGGTTAGTATGTCGACATATGAATAGGGGGCACAATTCAGTCCATAATAGCATCACACATACCTTATTCTTTCTCTTTTGCTTCGCACTTACACAATTTATCACAATAAGGTAGGGAAAACATATTTACCAGGCCTTAGTGTTTCTTCTGTGGGGCAAGAAAATCAAGAATATGGAGCAGCTGCCCATGATTCAATTATACATGAATGGAGTACCTACTTAGTGGAAATCATTTTGCTAAGCATTTCTAGAGGTTAGAAAGATCTGTGACAAAGGCTAGGTCCAGCTCTCAGGAGACTAGGAGCTTACCCAAGACTATCCATAAACGCTTGTTTTCTCTACCTTCATACTTTACTCCATTCTTTAACAGAAACTCTGGGTCGAACCTTCAGACTATTCTATTAGTTTTTAGTCCAAAATCACATGGGCTCCTTAGTGTTTTTTTTTTTTTTTTGGTGGGGGGAATGTATTTTTCTTATTTGTAGGTGAATCCAATACCTTTATTTTACACATACATTGTTGGTGGCATTGCCAAGTGGTGCAGCCACTCTGGAAAGCAGCATGGAGATTTCTCAGAAAACTTGGAATGGAAACCACCATTTGACTCAGTTATTCCACTCCTCGGTTTATACCCAAAGGACTTAAAATCAGCATACTACAGTGACACAGCCACATCAATGTTTATAGCAGCTCAATTCACAATAGCCTGATTGTGGAACCAACTTAGATGCACTTCAACAGATAAATGGATAAAGAAACTGTAGAATATATACAGAATGCAATATGATTCAGCCACAAAGAAGAATAAAATTATGGCTTTTGCAGGTAAATGGAGCTGGAGAGTATTATACTAAGTGAAATAAGTCAATCCCAAAAAGTCAAAGATTGAATGTTTTCTCTGATAAGTAGATGCTGATACATAATGGGGTGGTAGGTAAGAGAAGAATGGAGGAACTTTGGGTTGTATAGAGGGACATGAAGGGAGGAGAGTGGGAAAGAAACATAGTAAAATGAGACAAACATCATCACATGTATGATTACATAAATGGTGTGAATCTATATCGTGTACAACCATAGAAATGAAAAATTGTACCCCATTTGTGTACAATGAATCTAAATACAGTCTGTAAAAATAAATAAATAAATACATACATAAAATACCACAACCAGGCTTGGTGGCGCATGACTGTAATCCCAGGGACTTAGAAAGCTGAGGCAGGAGGATAGAGAGTTCAAAATCAGCCTCAGCAACTTAATGAGGCCCTAAACAACTTAGCAAGACCCTGTCTCAAAATAAAATATAAAAAGTGTTGGGAATATGACCCAGTGGTTAAGTACCCCTGAGTTCAATCCCTGGCAACCCCTCCACCAAAAAAATTCCATAAACATGGCCAAAATAATGCAGGCACCCAAAAGAAGGGAAAGGCTGGTTTGCTCTCATGGCATGTTCTCAATCACTAATGATGGCATTTTGGAACTAACATATCTAAATTCCAAAAGGTGCTCCCATGTCCCTCTGGGTTGAATTATTTATAAATGTTCATTAAACATCTTTATTAAAATCTTATTAAGATCTACTACAGGGCTGGGGATATAGCTCAGTAGGTAGAGTACTTGCCTTGCAAGCACAAGGCCCTGGGTTCAATCCCCAGCACCACAAAAAAAAAAAAAAAAAAAAAAGAAATCTACTACATGCCAGATTCAGGTAATATGTGAAAATGTTTAATTCTTATAGAAACTCAGTGGAGTAGGCATTATCAGTCCTATTTTACAGATGCAGGACTGATATCCAGAAAGAGAAAATGACTTATTTAAGATCACTCAGCTAATGTAACATGAGCCTGGTCCATCCCATTCCAAAATCTGTTTATAACCAATGCATTTCATTGCCTCTTGATCCCAATAGATACTCAAATTACTCTGGGTTTTGCAACAACTGCTCTTAAATTCCTTTATTTTTCTCTATTCCATTGTTATTACTGTAGCTTACAACATCAACTCTTAACTCACCAGAGAGCATAGTGGTTAAGAATATACATACACTCTGGAAACAAACTATGTTCGTATTTGAATTCTGACTGAGTGTTTCACTAACCGTGTGACTTTGGGGAAATTACCTAATCTATGTCACAGATTCCTCCCCTGTAAAGGAGAGATACTTCATATGACTGCTGTGAGCATTAAATGTATATAAACTGTGTAGCAGAGGGCCTGGACATAATAAGTGCTAGCCATCATAATATTACTGGTTTCTTTTTGCATCCACTGGAGTCTTGGCAGGAAACAGATGGCACACACAAACTAGATAATTTGAGGAGTGTTTATTGAACACAAGGCATATGCACAATTTAGGGAGATCAACAAGGAATACAAAGTTTTCCCAGTGCTAGTAAAGTTGGAATCTTTATTATCCATAGTGTTGAAGAGAAAAGGAAGGAATGATTATAAGGATTGAAAGATGGCAGTTGTGTGGAAGGTGCTGACTGCTAAGATCTGTGACCTTTGGTGGTGACAGATGTCCTCAGTAGAGAAGGAGATGGGGAATAAATGTTTGGACCTCTCTTTCCCCCTGACCTCTGATCTGCTGTTCTCTCCCAATGCTGAATCCAACCAAAAATCAGAGGGGCAAGGAAGCCTGTTGGGAACCCACATATTTCAAACTTCTGGAACACAGAGTCTATGGATGATGGAGAAAATATCTGGAGAGGCAAACAGAAAATATCCGGCCCATCTTCTGCCCAGACTTGCCTTCCTCCCTTCTCTATCTTGCAGCTGGAATGATCTTCCTACAGCATGAAATAATTTTTTCTTGCCACACCTTTTTGTCTTTTGGTGGCTCTCTATTGCTCTCAGAATAAAATCTATACGCCTTAATATAAAATACAGGGCTTAATGATTTATCTCCAGTTTTAATTCTTGCCATTCACCCTCTCAACCTTTCCTGTCAAGCCATATGTAATTACTTTCACCTATGAGAACATTGTTTTCTGTTCTTTGACCTTTTTCATGTCCTGGAACTCTTCCTAGAATGATCTTTCCATTCTCCTTCACTTGAGCATGAAGTATATTTATGTGGAGAAGGAATTTCTCTTATGCAGTTAGATTTGGGGATGATCTAAGCTCATTTCTGTAGCAATTCTTTCTGGAGCCCTGAAAGTAGTGGCATTTCAAAGCTGGTTTTTGGTACTACCTTCAGTTCTTAAGTGGATTTTTATGATTTTCATGAGCTTCTAATTATGATAGGTACATAGCTATAGGAGCATGTCTGAAAGTAATGAGAGTTGAGTTTTTATTGAGCTTACAAAATATACCTTCAAAGTGTTCCTTTGAGAACAACTGAAACCTAATCTAGGCATCCTGGGATGCTAAGACAGACTTCTAGGAATGATATTTGTATGGGGATCTCAGGAGCTTCTGGGAAGAAACTCTAAATATGCTTTTGGGAGAGAGAATTGGACTCTGAGAGACAGGAAAATTCACGTAAGCAGAGTATAGACAAAAGGTACCTCTGGTCTCTGGGCTGAAGGATGAGAAGGTTTTCTTTCATAACTATATAGTCATTTTCTATGTGCTAAATACCAAGTGGAAGTGAAATTCACATTATTGATATCTATTGAGTATTCTTTGAACTGTTACTCTTTTTTGAAACAAGAAAAAAGCAAACAACAAGAAATGACCCTCATGATGAAGGAACATGAGTGGTGGCTTAAAGAGAGAGAGGTTCTGTTCTGGCAAAACCCATAAGAAAAGCTTCTTCTTTTTTCCCTGAAATCTGAAGATTCCTGTTGAACAAGACATCTACTTCTATGTCTCTAGCTCCATCTTGTGGTCCAGCAAGAAATCACCATGTCATCAACAGGTCAATTAGAGACAACCATCAGGAACCTTTGTACTTGCACTCTATTGAGAGTGCACAGTTCTTGAATATATACTTGGGGTCAGGCTCTGTAATAATTTATCTCAGAGCATAATGACATTTAATACTAACTTAACCCTATGAAGAATGTGTGTTATAGATAAGAAAATCAAAATTAAGAGTTTCTAAGAACTCAGAACTTGTCCAAGATCACACAAGTCAAAGGTCAAGATTTGAACCCAACCCCTACTATGCCTTTCTTTTTCTTTTTAACAGTCAACTGCTTACATATTCATGCACACACCTATCATATGTTTTTGTTTTCCTTTGCCACACACTTGTACATCCATCATTTTATTTAAGCCTTATAACTTTATTAAGCAAGAATCTATATCTATTTTTAGAAGACACTGAGACTTAAAGAAGTTACATAATTTCCCCTAGATCACAAGTAGTGAGGTTAACCCATGTCTCCTGACCCTATTATTAAACATGCAATTTCTCAAGCTGATTTGGGATCACCCTTGACAGTTTCTTATTACTATGAAAAATCCTTGATATTACCAAAGAATTCATCTTAAGACTCTCGAAAAATCCCCTACTTTTAGGAATGATATTATAAAGTGTAATTTCCAAATAAGACACATATGATGAAAAGCATACAGTAAAGCGAAGTAAAAACTTGGATTCTAGGTGATTGAGTAGACTGAGTTACTAAGGGACATTTTCCCACATACCAGTTGTAACTCAGCTTTGCTTTGATGTAACCAAAATACTTGACAAAAACAATTCAGAGGAGGAAAAGTTTAATTTAGTTCATGGTTTTAGTCCCCAGTAGACCGGCTCCATTGGTTTGGGCCTAAGATGAAGCAGAACATCACGGTGAAGGGCATAGTGGAGAAGCACTGGTCACCTCGTGGCAGCTGGAAAGCAAAGAGAGAAAGGTAAACTCTTTCACGACATGCCCCCAGCGATCTGCCTCCTCTAGTCAAGTCCCACAGTCACCACCCAGTTAGTCCATTCAAACTAGGATGCACTGATGGGGTTGTATAGCTCTCACAATTCAATAATTTCACCTCCAAACATTCCCACATTAATTAACACAGAAGCTTTTGGGAGACACCTCATACCCAAAACATAACACCAGAACTCCAGTGAGTGATTTGAACTAACTTTTAGCAATGTTAATATTATTCCAGATCAGGGATCACTGGGGTTCACTTTTGATTAGTGGAAACTACAAATATTAAATTCATTAAATGCCATATATCTTCTGTAATATTATTGCCTCTACTGTGGAGATTTGCATTTTCAAGGCAGTCTACAAGAAGTAGATGATCCAAGTTGGGCACAGTGGTTTACATCTGTAAACCCAGCAGCTTTGGAGGCTGAAGCAGGAGGATGGTGAGTTCAAAGCCAGCCTCAGCAATTTATTGAGGTCCTAAACAACTCAGTGAGACCCTGTCTCTAAATAAAATATAAAAAAGGGCTGGGGATGTGGCTCAGTGGTTAAGCACCCCTGAGTTTCATCCCCTGTACCAAAAAAAAAAAAAAAAAAGAAAGAAAGAAAGAAAGAAAGAAAGAAAGAAGGAAAGAAAGAAAGAAAGAAAAGAAGCAGATGACCCAATCGGGCATGCACCTGTAATCCTACTCTGGAGGCTGGAGGCTGAGGCAGGACGATCACAGGTTCAAGGTCATCCTGGGTGATATAGGGACTCCCTGTCTCAAATAAAGAATAAAAAGAGAACTGGGGGTATAACTCAGTGATGGTATACTCCTGGGTTCCAAGAAAAGAAAAAAAGGAAAATAAGTGGATGATCCAAAGGAACAAATTAATGTTTAAATCACAGGCATTAAATGTAGGCCCCAGTTGAAATAAGTTAGTTTAACAAATGTGTAATCCTTTTGTTGGTATGAAATATTGTTATATCATCTATCGATTAAGGCACTGAAGACCAACTGACAAAAAAAAAAAAAAAAAAACAGACACTTCTCATTTTATGCTACAAGAACCAATTAGCACAATTCTTTGACCATCACTCAAAATAATCTTAAGTTCTGCTTCTCCACTCCTGGTCTTCATTTTACCCAGACCATGCTTTTCCCCAAAGAAGAAACAAAACTGGGGTACAGTTTTTGATACGCCTTTGATATTTTTCCTCAGGGACTTTAAATAATTTTCTATGAAGTATGTCTTGTAGCACAAATTCAATTCTACAAAAGTTGCAGTAAATTTTACTAGGCCCTAGGAGTAGCTATTATTGGTGAGAAAATGGTGTGATAAAAGCTTTGTAGCTTAAGCTTTATAATAGGGTCCAAGTTCGGATTGTGTTTTCAGGCAAGTTACTTAACATCATTAACATTCATTTCCTTGTTTGTTGAATGGTAACAGTGGACTCAGAAGTTGCTAAATTTTGTAAATCAACTCTGGCTTATGTTTTATGTAAACTGATTGCTAGAAGTTAATATACCAGAAACAAATTGTTCTGTTGGAATCTAATGGTTGATTTTTCAGTAGATGGAAGAACTATTCATATCATGAGTCAAGATGTGAAAGTGCTCAGTGGATCTTTGGAAAGTGGATATTTGAAGAACATAGACCTGATATGACTCCCCAAAATATCCATGTCCTAATCCCTGGCATCTGTTAATATGTTAGGATATATGGCAAGGGAGGATTAAGGTTGCTGAAGTAATTGAGGTTGTTAATCAGCTAATTCTAAAGCAGGGAGACTGTTTTGGATTATCTGGGTGGATCCAACATGATTATGAGGATCCCTTAAAGTGGAATAGAGAGTCAGAGGAAGATGTAGCTATGAGAGAAAGGACTAGAAAGATACAATTTTTTTTTGAAGATGAAGGAAGGAACACAAGTCAAAAAATATGAGTAGCATCTAAAAGCTGGAAATGACAAGAAACAGTCTCTTCTAGACTTTAGGATGGACCCCTTAGTCCAGTGTGACCTGCATCAGACTTTTGTCCTTACAGGATAAGATAATACATTTGTGTTGATTAAGTCACTAAGTTTGTGGTAATATGTTACAGAAGCAATAAAAAACTAACACAATATTTATGATTATCACAGTAGATAAAAGTGTTATCTGTTTTCTGTGGTGAAGTGAAAAAAGTATTGAAGTTGGTTTCATTTGTTTGTAATTTCCACAACCGCAGAGTACTGGGGACTCGAACCTGGGTCTCCAGCATGAGAGGCAGGCGCTCTACAAGATGGGCTATATGGCCTGCACTCTGAACTTGGAATCTGAAGAATAAAGTTGGCATTCCTATACTGCTCTTCCATAGATGTATGACTTTCAGTAATTTACAATTCCTCTTTGTGCATGTTTATCATGTGGCAGTTTCTACCTCACAGAGTTGTTATAAACAATAAATGAAATAATGGTCGTGTAGGTGTTTCATAAACTGCAATGCATCCTACACATACAAGTAATTATTATTTACAGTACCTAATACATAGTTGGTATGCAAGAAATTTTTGCATAATGAGATCAACTATTTTTGACAGTCCTTAGGATGTTAAGATGTGATTGCAAAACCTGTACTAGGTACTTTGAGGAGAGAAATAAATCATACATGATATCTGCTTCTAAAGTGATTATGATATAATTAAGAAAATATCATTCGTGAGATTTAAACAAGAATTTAAAATTTATACAAGACAATAACAGTACAAAAGAAGTCACAAGGTTATATATGATTAAATACTAAGGAAGTGAAATAAATAATATGCTTCCTGAGTTTAGGTACGGAACGGGAGATAAGTATGGGCTGGAATAGTGAAAGGAGGCTTCTAAGAGGAAGATCTTCAGAATGATTTTGGAGGGTGAGGCTAGATGGAGAATAATTACTACCATTAACCCACAAACACTGTTTTCCTGCACAAATTCCAGGACTCACATTTTACATTTAAGACACTGGCAGGCAGTTCCAATGTTTCAAATTGTACTCATTTTGTCACCATCAGTAATATTTTTCCTTTTTATTTTGAAATAATTTCAAACACAAAGTTAGAACAACAGTACAAAGAGACTGCCCTCCTTCCTGAACCTTTTGAGAATGTTGCCAATATGATGTCTCGTCACCCACAGATTCTCAAAAATCAGAACTTTTTCTTTGTGTGTGTGTGTGTGTGTGTGTGTGCATGCACATGTGCATGCATGTGCGGGGGATTGAACCCAGGGCCTTGCACAGGCTAGGCATGCATTTGACCACTGAGCTTCATTCCCAGTCTCAAATCAAGAAACTAACATTAGTGCTTTATTATCATCTAATCCACAGAACCCTTCAGTTAATGGTCCCAATAATGCCATTTATGGTTATTCATTTAGTTATCAGGTCTCACTAGTCTGTAATCAGAACAGTTTCTTAGTCTTTCTTTGACTTTCGTGACTTTGCTACTTTTAAAAGATTATTGGTGAGCTATTTTATATAATGCCCCTCATTTTGGGTTAGTCTGTTTCCTCTAGATTAGATTCAAGTTGTGCATTTTGGGTAGGAACAGCACAGAAGTGATGTTGGGTTTTTCTTCATTGCACACTGTTAACTGGTAACAACTGCAATTTGTCCCATTACTGATAATGTTACTGTGTTCACAAATTAAATGGTGTTTGTCAGGTTTTCCCACTATAAAAATTTTCTTTGTTTCTTCTTAATTAATAATTATTTTGTGTTGAGATACTTTGAGACTATGTAAAAATTCTATCCTTTATCAAATTTTCTATTTATCATATATAGATATTTCTTAGTTGAATTAATTGCTAGTATAGTTGCCAAATGGTGATTTTCTATTGTCATCATCCAGTCTATATTCATTGGTTGTATTATATTGTAACAAAAACCCTTTCCACTCATTCATTCATTCCATTTTTACTCATCAGTTTAGATGCATGATGCATGGATTTCTATTTTACAAAATGTGTTATAATCTATTAAATCATTATTTGTTTTGATACTTAAGTTGTTCCCATTCTGGCTGTAGGAATGAGAACTTATTTAAGCTGTCCTGTTTTTTTTCCCCAGGGGTGCTTTACCACTTACTGAGCTATATACCCATCCCTATTTTTATTTTGAAACAAGTATTGCTAAATTGCTCAGGCTTGCAATCCACCTGCCTCTGCTTTGTGAATAGCTGGGATTACAGGTATGTGCCACTACATCTGGCCTCTACATCTTTTGACATGTTTTCATCATTCTTTGACTACTTCCTTACTTTCTGGTTTCAATCCCCAGTACCAATAAATAAATAAACAAATAAATAAATAAGTAAGTCAGTAAGTCATCCAGTCATTGTGTTCCAGGATTACCAGCACGTCTCTAATCCCAGCCATTGGGATTAGGCAGGAGGATTACAAGTTTGAGGCCAGACTGGGCTATTTAGAGAGACTGTCCTTGAAATACAAATTTTAAAAAGGCCAGGGATGTAGTCAGTGGGAGAGTGGCTCTGGGGTTCAATCCCTAGTACCCAGTACCAAAGGAAAAAAAAAAAAAGAGAAGCCATTGATGAATCTTAAAAAGTAGTAACGTAATCTGATTTACATATTATAAACATCATTTTTGTGTCTTCACACTTTCCTTTCCAGGCAGAGTCTCAAAAATGCATATCTTTAGACCAGAAGAGGAATTAGTTGGATTTGTTATAAAATAATCTTGCATTTGGCATAAATAATTTTTAAATTTTTTTTGGTTATTGATGAAACTTTATTTTATTTATTTATATGCAGTGCTGAGAATTGAACCCAGTGCCTCACACCTGTGAGGTGAGTGCTCTGCCACTGAGTCATAACCCCAGCACTCCAGCATAAATAATTTTTAGAGTAATTTCTAATTTAACTTAAGGTTTGAATACTAAATTCCTCCTAGAACTATGTTATAATATAGGAGAAAACTATTTTATAATCACGTAAACTCCTTGGTATATTGCATAAACAAGGCTCCATAAAAACAGGCCTATTTCTTGACCTAGATACAAAACTGCCAAAGGTGGATAACAATCAGTGGGTGGGGCACTTAATAGCTAGAGCTCCAAAGGTATAATTTCTTAGAGCGTGGGCCATAGACATTATTTTGAAATAATTCTCTTATTACCTACCTCCTCTTTGCCTTTTCTCCTACACTTAGCAATTTCCTCATCCACCCCCAGGTTTATGATGCTCTTGAGTTACCCAGAGTGTGTTCCAAAATTGGAACACCATTCACAAAATGGCATTAGTTTTTCACTTCTTTCAAGAGTGTTACCGCATTTAAGAGGAGTATAAAAGATTACAATGAATCACTGATGGAGGAATTTTAGGCACTAGAAAAAGGAAGATAATTCTGGGCTTGAAGCTAAATGAGCCCATACTACATCACATCCACTCAATGTAGAACCAATACTCCATACTTCTGACTTTTCCTAATTCTCAAATATAAAGGTGGATAATGGAATTGAGTAATTTACCTTTGAATTTTAAGGAGTAAAGCTCAGATTTGTTTCTCTGGCAGGTAGGCAGTTATCACATTGACTAAAATAACTTTCAGAGGTAGGCATCAAACATAGAAATGGGATGTTTTTATTTTTCATGATTTCTGAACTTTTATCAGAATAATAAGAAGCAAAGAGTCACTAAACCTAATGGGAAGGAAATCTTTGAGGTAAAGATGGCTAATTATAGGATGGCTAATTATGGAGTGGAAATGGAAAAAAAACCATTTAAATACTCTTAAGAAAGACTAGGTAAATGGGGTTAAATTATAATCTTGTGCTCTTTAACTTTATTGGGGAATCTCAGGTAATTTCTAGTTTTCTAGTGCCTCAATTTCCTAAAAATGGTAGTAGCTTGACTTAATGTTTCCTCCAAGGAACACTTTTTATTATAACTATGAGTATTCAAATAAGGCATGGCAATTTTTAAAATTATTTGCAATGGGAAAACAATACTTCTGGTTTGAAAGTCCTGGCTATGCCATGGATAATTTGTGAGCTTCACCTCCATGGGTAGGTATTTATTTTCATATTCAAAGGACCCAAACTAAAGTACTTCTGTCATCCGTTAACAATTTTCATATTTGATTCATTTAATTTGAAATATTGACATTTGCTAGGGGCTCAAAATTGTACTCAGCCCAGCATCAAAGAGGTATTTTTCCTAGGACACCACATTCTGCTTTTTCTCTTACCAATCTGGCAGTTCCTTCTCAGTCTCTTTTGTGAGTTCTTCCTCTTCAAGGTTTGGTCCTAGGACTCTTTTCTCTTTTTACTTCATAATTTCAGTGGGAATTGAGGTGATCTTACTCAGTAGGCTTTGATCTCCAATTTAGGTCTCTTTTTTGAACTCTCAACCTGACTCAAACTTACTGAGTTGTTGCTCTTCTCCCAAAATGTTTGCCTTTCAGAAATTCCTATTTACTAAATTACTGAGATTATCATTTATCCAACCATTAAATCAGCTAGGAAGTTATGCCTGATACCTTTCTCTTCTTATTCCTCCACATCAAATCAACCACTATCAAACCAGTCAATTCTACCTCCTAAATACATGACTTATGGGTCTACATCTCTATCTCCCCCATCACTCTCAAATGCAAGTTATTTTCTTTTTATTTTATTAAAAATTTTTTTAGTTGTAGATGGACACGATACCTTTTTTATTTATTTATTTATTTATTTTTATGTGGTGCTGAGAATTGAACCCAGGCCTCACAAGTGCTAGGCAAGTGCTCTACCACTGAGTACAACCCCAGCCCTGAAATTTAAGTTATTTTCTATTGCCTATGTTATTTAATAGCCTCTCAACTGCTCCCTCTTCTCTTTCTTTTTAACATTTGAGGCAGGGTCTCCCTATGTTTCCCCATCTGACCCATAATTCCTGGGTTCAAGCAATCTTCCCACCTCAGCCTCTTGAGTAGTTGGGACTATAGGCACAGACCACATATCTGACTCTGCTTCCTCTTTTCTCATTTCCAGACTTTCCCTTACCCTTCACTATCCAATTAATTTTTCACACATCAGTCACAGTGATCTACTTGGAAAACAATTGTGATCATAACTTCTCTTTTCATTTCTTCAATCATTATTTACTGAATAAATAATACAGTGTTCCAGAAACCATTCTAAGAGCTGCGAATCCAATGATACCAACAACAACAACAACAAAAAAAAAAAAAAAAAAAAAAACACAGAATAATGACTTACTCTTAGGTTCTGTATGATTTTTTGCCAATGACCTCTTTCCCTTTTTGCTCCCAGATTACAGTAGGTAAGCCATACTGACCTCATTTTTAAAAAGCTTTTTAACAAGCCTGTTTCCATACATTTCTGTACCATTGCTATACATTTTTCAAATGTTAGCTTAAATTTCTCTTTTTTAGAAAAGTCTTTGACCAGGCTCTGTCTCTTTATGTCCTTCTGGAACTAACTACTCACAATTATAAATTTTAAAATGGCATGCTTGTTTAATGTCTATCCCTTACTAGTTCTTTTTTTTTTTTTTGGAGGGGAGGCATTAGGAATTGAACTCAGGAGCACTCAACCACTGAACCACATTCCTAGCTCTATTTTGTATTTTATTTAGAGGCAGGGTCTCACGGAGTTGCTTAGTGCCTCACTTCTGCTGAGGCTGACTTTGAACCCCTAGATCCTCCTGCCTCAGCCTCCTGATCCGCTGGGATTACAATCACTAGTTATTTTAAGCTACAAAAGAACAAGAAAATTTCTTATCCATCACTGTATTCCCAGCATGTGGCATGTAATAGGAGCTCCATTTGTTGGTGGAATGAATACATGCAATGCCTCATTATAGGGTGTTACCAAATTTTGAGTCTGGTGACTTGTAAGATTCAGGTTTTGTTGTTGTTGTTTTTGTTTATTTGTACTAGCGATTGAACTCAGGGGCGCTTAACCACGGAGCCACATTCCCAGTTCTTTTTATGTTTTGAGACAAGGTCTCACTAATTTGCTGAGGTTGGCTTTGAACTTATGCCCCTCTTGCCTCAGCCTCCTGAGCCGCTAAGATTACAGAATGTGCTACAATGACCCGCTCAGAGATTTCTTTTTAAAGCAAAAAACTGGGGACTGGAGATGTAGCTTAGCTGTAGAACACATGGTCGAGCACGAGTTAAAGCTTTAGATTCAATCTCTAGCACTGCAAAATAAAAAATAAAGGGAAAACAAAGGATGCTAATTCAGTTTTCTAGTACGGAAAATCTAACTGATAGCTGAACTTGGAAGATTTCTGACATTATTGCTTTGGAGAGAAAAAAATTCTCAATACAATATAGACATTGTCACTACGAGTATTTATTCAACAGTAAACATTTACTGACTGATTTCCTGTTTTGGGAAATCATGCCAGAGACTGGAGATACAAAGAAAAAAACCTGCTCTGAAGGAGGGCAGTCTAGTGGAGTTGCTTATTTAAAATGTCGATAGGTTCTTGAAAAGATGTATGGAAACAAACTGGGATAGTTGACAATACTTTCACTTTATTTTTTTTTTTTTAAGATGTTGATGGAACTTTATTTTATTCATTTCTTCATATGAGGTGCTGAGAATCGACCTCAGTGCCTCACACAAGGCAAAAGCACTCTACCACTGAGCGACAACTTCAGACCAGACAATACTTTTCAATATTCCTTTTCTACTCCCCTAGTTTAGATCTCATCCTTTCCTGCCTGAACCTTCCACACCTGTCCTAACTCCTTATCTTTCTGTCCTGTATTGTCTTCATAGCATTTATTGCTTTTTGAATACATCATTTGTTTTTGGATTTGTTTTGATCTGTTGCTTTATGCTACATTGCAATCTCCAGGAAGACAAGGGTTTGTTTCTTTCATGGCTTTGTCCCGAGCCTGGAGCTCAGAAGAGGCCTCGAAAAACTTAGATATAATAACCCTCAGTACACCCCCCTGCCCTCAAGTCTTTCTCCATTTATTCGTGTGTTTATTTTTTATGTGCTAGTATCATTGGAACCTATGGTGTATCTTATTGTCAGCTACGTTAAATTCATGACTATATTTTAATCACATTTTAGCTTGCCCACCCGAGGTCACTGCAAACAGAAAAAACTGAGAAGAGACTTCAGAGCAGCACGCTGACACCACGCAGCTATTCAATAAAAGTTGGGTGAACTTAAAGGTACGATAATTGCGGACCCTAGTCTGTGGCGGAGCTAAAAAATATTATCGCTTAGAAGAGTGAGTGCATCCAGACCGATCTTTTAGTCACTTTCATGGGGTTTGAGGGTGAAAATCAAGAGCGCTTGACAGGCTAAAAGGCGGAAAAGCTCAATTGCAATTTCCGGCGCCTGGCTCGGCTCGCGGGCAGCTTACATCCCCCGGGCGTAGGAAAATACTTCCGGTGTTCTGCTTTTTGTTATATGCTGAGTCACGGGCAAACGTTCTGCCTCGAGTGTGAGAGGCAAGGTGTACAAAATATGACGCGAACGGGAGGACACTATGTAATTCAATCTATCTACACTCGCTTCTCCGTTTTCTCACTAGGGGAATATTTTTCTGAGACGCGGAGCACTACCAACTGTCTTAAAGCCGCTGCCGCATACGTCATAAACGCTGCGCAGGCGCCCTTTTCCCGTCGTCCACCGCGTCACTGCCCCTTTCCAGTCGCTCCGCCCACGTTAGGCTTCGAAATGCTCTCTGGGTGCTCCGAGAATCCAGCCGGGTCCCTTCGGTTCCTTTCCTTCCCTGTTCCCATTGGTTGTTTCTATGAGCGTGACTGCTTTCTTGTCTCGTGATTGGCTAAAGTTAGTAGCGTCACCGCGTCCAGGAGGGCGGGGGATGAGGGAAGTCAGCGTGAGAGAGACCGAGTTGGGGGAGGGGTTCAGGCCTGTCCTCCCCTGCGGCTGCGGCAGCACCAGCGCCGGCCGCGGCCGCCGCCTCTGGAACGCGGAGGAGGAGGAGGAGCGGCTGGAGTAGGAGGAGGGGGTGGGCCCTGGGGACCGGGATGCCCATCGCTACGGCTTGGTGGTGAATGCTGAGGAGACTCGCGGTTGCTGCAGTCCTTGCCACCGGGAGGAAGTTGTGTGAGGCCGGGCGGGAGCTCGCGGCGCTGTGGAGAATCGAAGCGCGGGGTCGGTGCGAAGACTCTACCAGACCCTTTCCCACTGTGACCATGCCCGGAAGGAACAAGGCGAAGTCCACCTGCAGCTGCCCTGAACTGCAACCCAATGGACAGGATTTGGGCGAGAGCGGCCGGGTTGCCCGTCTAGGAGCGGATGAATCCGAGGAGGAGGGACGGAGGGGGTCTCTCAGTAATGCCGGAGACCCTGAGATCATCAAGTCTCCCAGCGACCCCAAGCAATACCGGTGAGGGAGGAGGATTGATGGGGAGGAGAACAGGGTGCGGGCCAGTGTTGGTGCTGCCATCACTTCTTGTTTCCCTCTCGGAGGAGCAACAGGGTATACTCCCCCAAGGACTTCCTTGAGTGGAGGGGGCAAGGGTAATTAGGGGCTGCCATGTGGTGTCAGCTTGGTTAGAGGATTCCACAGCCAATCAGCATGTCAGAATGGGAAGAGCTGTTTGAGTAATTTTGATATTCACCAAAGAAAGAATGGAGGAAGGCAAGCTGGGCCGTAAGGTGGTTTTGGTGGTATGTTGGGAGTGAAGATTAGAGTTGGGGAACCTTAATTTTGGAGGAGAGGATATTTAAGGGAGATACCACTAACCAGAAACATTTGAGGGGCTACTAAGTGAATGAGAGGTCAAACTAGTGGGCGAAAGTTAGAATAGGATAGTATGGCTTCAGTAAAAGAACTTTGCATCATAGGTGGCCTAAGATGAAATGACTGTGACCGTTTTTCCATGGGTCTTTCTTCATAACTAGAACGGTTGGGAGACCTTTTCCAAAAAATACATTGGAGAGTTATTTGTGTCTCAGTTGAATGAGAGGTAGACTTGTAAGTTTTCTTCAAATCCTGAAATTCTCTACTTTTGGTTTATGCAGAGCCCTCCGAACATCTCTATTAAATGGTAACTTACTCTCTATCTGAATATTTCCTTTAGAGCTAGTTCATTTCATAGAATATCATGATTGTGATGTATTTTAAAGAGTTCATATTGTCCAACACCTTCGTTTTACAGGTTGAGGACATTGAGACCCAGAGAGTTTGCTTCTTGCTCAGAATGACACAGCTAAATGATTTCAGAACTGGTATGAAAATCCAGGCCATCTGACACCAAATCCAGTGTGCACCATTTGCTGATTTTTAAAAAATGAAGTTCTTTCTCATTTTGAGTTGAAAACTGAAGGATTCTAGGTTCAAATTTGTTATAAGCCTATAAGTGTTAGAGCAGGAAAGAAGTTTAGAGATAACTTTTCCACTTTACACTACTCGGGTTTCACAAATGACTGAAACTGAGGTGTAGAAAGATATGACTTATCCCCAAGTTTTAAGACCAGCCCAATTTCTCCTTTCATTCCCAGTCTAGAGATTATTATTTTTTCCCAGGCTGCCAAGATCAGGCTATCTTGCAGGCTATCAAACCAAGACGTGCAAAATTTTGTCTTTTTCTCATGAAAAAAATGTGGTTGTATTGCTGATATGTAAATGAGCAAGTTGAAAACTTGGTAAAAGTTGCTCAGTTTTTGCTTCTCAGGTTAAAATTTTCAATAATGGCTTCAGGGGTTTCTTCCCTGCCTATATAAGGTTACATAATAATAGCTAATGTTCATGGAATGGACAGTGTATGTCAGACCCTGTTCTAACTGCTTTTGGTATATTTAATACTTAGTTTCACAAATTGACTTGACAAATAATATTAAATCCTACTGTGTACCAGGTGCTAAGCTAACAAATCTTTTCTGATACTTGGTCAGATATAATGCAATACATAACATTTTTTTCTGGGTGACATACAGAGATGATTAAGGCATTCCCTTCTTTCAGGGAGCTTACAATGTAGTAGAGAAACACAGACACATAAATAAAATTAGGGCACTTAAAGTTTTATAGAAGCCATAATGGAAGCATGTCTTTAGGTAGACTTGGGGAATGAAGTAAGGAGTGATAAATTCCAACTGGAGAGAAAGGCAAAACTTAAAAAGAGGAGATAATGCTTAACAGGTGAACCTTGAATAAGTTGTTTCATTTTTGTCTTTATGTGACCTTTAAGTCATTGTCTTTCTGGGTGTTTCAGTTTTCATATTTTAGAATGAAGTTTGATTAGAGCAACTTGTCATTAACTTTCCCTTTAAAAGAGTCCATCTATCTTCCTTTACCTGTTTTACATACTAGAGTTTCAATTAGATTTTAAAGAAAAGATTCTGTTACTTTTTTACCTAAGGTAGAAAGCCTCAGTAAAAATGATCTCTAAAGATTTATACAACTTAAAGGTAATTTCTGCAAAATTTTGTAACCAAAAACACATGAGGCATCTGTACCCTAGAGAGCTACATTATCCTTCCAGAAGTTACTCAGATGTTATCTGTGTGAAGCCTTTCCAGGCAGAATTAATTCCTCCTTCCGTTGTATTTCTGTAAAACTTTATGCATTATCCATTACAGTACACAGCCATCATAATTATATGCTTTTTGAATGTGTAAATAAGCACCAGAGGAGGACCTGTTTAAAGGAATATTGTGGTAAAATAATGCCTTGAAAAATTTACCTGTCTGCATTTATTAAGTACTAGCCTGCAGAATTTTACTCTTCTATATGTATAATTTGTGTTAACCTTTTTTGAAATGTTGACAATATCTCCAGGACACCTATTAATGTTTTTTAGGGAGCTGTGTAAATGTCAGGTAAGTGTTAATTCTCTTTTCTTCTGGAAGGATTAAGGGACTCCAGGTTGTGAACTATTACTCATGTCTTTTTTTTTTAGAGTGGAAATTCTAGATGTACAGTAGTAGTCATTAAATAATTACTAAATTATTTTAAAAATAAAGTGTACTTAATGTTAGGAAGTTTGGGTTGACTGAAATAAGTATAAAACTCTTTCCATGTTTAATCTGTTTGTAAAACAACCTGTATTTCTATGGTGGAAGGGAGAACAAATGAACAGGTATGTAAGCTCCTGAAGGGCAAGCTCTTCTATTTTAAAATTTGGTCAGACTATTGAAAGTTAGGAGATGGTTATTTTAATAAAGTACCAATGAAATACATGGAATCATGGATACATGCTGAATAAGATGCTGCCTGTTTCTGAGTATTTGTTATATTGTTTACTGTTATATGATATTGAACAGAAAGAGAAGCACAGTTGGAGTAAGCAGAACAACTGCATTGAGAACTTTAACATCTGCTGACTTCCTGAATAGTTCAGTAATGGTTTGGCTTACTTCTGAGCAGAAACTGTAGACAACTCTAAGGTATTAGAAGGCAACTATACATCAGGAAATAAAAGAACATTTTCTTTTGTATTGGGTGGGAAGAACATAGGTTTATTTTTTGATCTTTTCAACTAAAACCCTTGGAATAATTGTTTCATTAATTTCATTTGTATGTGTACATATACACATTAATAATGTGATCATAGACTCTTAGAGTTACAAATAAATTGTTACATACTTAACATTCATATAAATTCTAGGAGCTTGGCAACATTCAACTCCATGATCTGAAACCTGAATCCAACTCATTTCTTTTGCTTTTTTTTTTTTTTTTTAATTTTTGTTTTTATGTGGTGCTGATCAAACCCAGTGCTTCACACATGCTAGGTAAGCACTCTACCACTGAGCCACAACTGCAGCCCTCTTTTGCATCCTTTTAGTTTTAGAGAAGCAGGCTAGGGATACTTATGAAATTCAGACTCATTTAATAATATGAATAATTTCAAGGTTGAAATACATTCAATCTTTTGAATACTAATATGACTTTAATAAACATCGTTTGTCTTATTCCTTAGACTGATTTCTTTAATGTGGGCTGTTAAGAGTAGAAAGAATTATATTGTTTCTATGTTTTTAATTTTTTTTTATTTTGAAATAAGGTTAGCGTTAAAAGGCTCTCTTTTGAAGAATGATGATGAGTGCTCTTTCTGCTTTCAAGGAACAGTGGTAGCTGCAGTGATAGAATCAGGGAGCAGAAACTAAAATGTGTTGTTAATTCTGGCAGATGTTAGGGAAATGTATATATATATATATTTTAAGTCATTTTTGTATCTGGTTTTCTGCCTAGTAGTTTTGTGACTTTTTTTTTTTTTTTTTTTTTGGCGGTGCTGGGGATTGAACCCAGGGCCTTGTGCTTGTGAGGCAAACACTCTATCAACTGAGCTACATCCCCAGCCCAATTTTGTAACTTTGAGCAAGCTCACTCATCTCTGTAATGCTTGGATCATTAAGGACACAGGAGAGGAACCCATAAACAGTTGAAATTGAAAAGAATCAGTCAAGAAGCAGAAATAAAATTAAATGGTAGTGGCCTTCAAGGGAGAATACTTGAATCAAGGAGTGATTATAGTTAGATGATACTAAGGTTAAGTAGTATAAGAATTAAAAACAACCCTTTTAGAAACCCAAGAAATAATTCCTGGTGAAAGCAGTTTCAAAGGAAGGTATAAAGGCAGAAGCCAGGCTGTAGTGAGATAAGGAATGGATATAAAACATGAACTTCTAGATTGTGAAGTAAACATTTTACAAATTTGATCTTAAAGTGAAAGGGATGAGAGATTTTATGGTAAAGCAGTAAGGGGTAGTTTTTTTCATGGTGGAATAAACAGCATGTTTGTTACCTGAGGAACAAAAGCTTTGATAGGAGAAGTTGAAGATAGAGAATAGATGGAACTTTGTCTTCTGATAGTAGTGAGGTGACAGGATCAAGAATATACATGGAGGGATTGGTTTTAGAAGGAACAGAAAATCTTGACAGGGTGGTGGCACATGCCTGTAATCCCAGCTACTTGGGGAAGTTGGGGCAGGAAGATTACAAGTTCCAAGTCAGGCTTGGCAATTTAGTAAGACCCTGTCTGGGTTCAATCTTAAGTACTGAAGAAAAACAAAAGGGTGGGGGGGCAGTATGGGGAAGACTTGAGTTGTGGAAGTTTGAAAAAGCTAATGTAGAGAATGCTTGAAGTATATTGGTAAGTACTTGAGAGACTTTATGGGTTCTTGAGCATGAAAATGACACAAGTAATAAAGCAGTGTTCTTAAAATTAATCTGAAGGTAGAAATTTGAATTCACTGTCTTCCAAGTCGGTTAAGAGACAATCATTGTGTGTTGAATGGTGTGTACTGACAAATTGATAAATAGTACAATGGTACTAGTCTTTCTTTAATTGAATCCCACCCCCCCCCTTTTTTTTTTTTTTTTTTTTTTTGCTTTCCCTTTATTAACTCAATTTAACAAATGCTTACTAGGTTAAAAAACCCATGACCATGGAAATGATGTCTGTTTTATTCATTACACACATTATAGGTTCTCAAATATTGTTTGTAAAAATATGTAAAAGCATGAATGCTTACATGCCAGGCATTTTCTTGGAACTCTTAGGGATATTTTGCCAGAAATTTGTATCTTGGAAGGTTTTATTTTTGGTTTGGGCTTTTTTTTTTTTTTTGGTACCATGGATTGAACTCAGGGGCACTTGACCACTGAGCCACATCGCTGGACAGGGTCTCACTGAGTTGCTTAGCACCTCATTTTTACTGAGGCTGGCTTTGAACTCAAGATCCTCCTGTGTCAGCCTCCCTAGCCGCTGGGATTACAGGTGTGAGCCACTGTGCCCAGCTCTGGGAAGGTTTTAAAAATAATGACCTGGGCTGGGGTTGTAGCTCAGTGGTAGAGCACTTGCCTAGTACATATGAGGCGCAGGTGTTAGATTGTCAACCTCACATAAAAATGAATATATAAAGGTATTGTGTCCATCTACAACAAAAAATATTATGATTAATAAAGGAAATGATTTAAAAAAATAAAAATAATTACCTGATTTTCAGAGTAAACAAGTACAAATGGGCAGGTTACAAAAGAAGAAATATAAATTATATCAACAGTAATAACATGGCAATATTGTAGTGTATTAATTCACATGTAGGCTTGTACTTGGCACATAGCAACCCCTTAAATTTTAGCTACTGTTTTTATGTTTACACTTATTAAATGATGTTTGTATAAGGCTATTCTTAGCTACATTTTTTTGTAACAATTTTATTTTCCATTGGTTGTATTAAAGTTATGAGCTGGGGATGTAACTCAGTAGTAGAGTGCTTGCCTAGCAAGTACATGGTCCTGAGTTCAAGCAACCCAGTGCCACACACACAGAGAAGTAAGTTATAAGCTGGGCGTGGTGGTGTGCACCTGTAAGTTTGAGGCCAGCCTCAACAATTTAGTGAGGCCTTAAGCAATTTAATAAAAAGGGCTCCTGGATTCAACCTAGTACAAAAAAAGAAAAAAAAAAGGTGATAGTTTTGCAGTGAAAATAATGTATAACTGAAAATATAGATACTTTAAAATATTGACATAGAAAAACATGTTATAATTTATTGTTGAATGACAGCTAATGGCAGAACAAAATATATTGTGCAATTTAGTTTTTAAAAGGAAAAAAGCCCATAAAAAAGCACCTCTATTATATGTTTACTTAAAATGTAGCTTTTTATATTTAAGTATATACTGACATATTTAGCAAATTTATTTCTCTGGAAATAAAGGAGGAGGATATGACTTTTGTATGTTTTTTAGTAATTAAAAGACTGATGTTAAATAATAACACTAAAAGTACAGTGTGATCATTGTAGGAAGTTTAGGAAAGAAAAAGAAAAATTTCAACTCCCTGATAAGCATTTGCTTTAGCCTTAATCACTACATAATTTTAATACTTTTTTTCTATGCATTAATAATTGATATGTACTTGGACCAGGGTAGGGACAGGAAGGAATGTAGCTTCGTTATAGAGCATGTGCTTTGCATGGATAAGGCCCTGGGTTTGATCCCCAACACTGCAAAAATAAATAAAAATATGTAATTAAAATAGTTTAAAATGTTATAATATTTAACAGTGTTATAGACATTTTCTTATTAGGTGTTTTTCAATATATTTTATTTTTTTTAAATTTTATATATATAAATATATTAAATATATATATTTAGTTGTAGGTGGACAGAATATTTTATTTTTACGTGGTGCTGAGGATCGAACCCAGGGTCTCATGCCTGCTAGGTGAGCGCTCTACCACAAAGCCACAACCCCAGCCCAATGTATTTTATTTCTGACAATTTAATTATTACTGTTTTACTGGATGTTAAATTTCATTACCTCAAATGACTGTTTATTCCCAAATGAATTCAGTGGGTGTGGACCCAATCTTTTTTTTTTTTTTTTTTTTTTTTTTAATTAAAAAAATTTTTTTGGTACCAGGGATTGAACCCAGAGGCACTTAATCACTGAGCTACATCCATAGCCTGCCCCCCCTCCTGCTTTTTAATACCTTTATTTTATTTTTTTTATGTGGTGCTGAGGTTTGAACCAGTGTCTCACACATGCTAGGTAAGCGCTCTACTACTGAGCTACAACCCCAGGCCCTAGCTCCAGCCCTTTTAATTTTTCATTTTGAGGCAGGGTCTTGCCAAGTTTCTTAGGGTCTTTGCTAAGTTGCTGAGTCTGGCTTTGAACTTGAGATCCTCCTGCCTTCTACTGATTACAGGCGTGTACAACCATGCCCAGCTTGGACCCAGTCTTAGTGTGTTTGGTAGATATAGGATAACCTCTGGCAATGTGATATGCTTCTAGGATATTCTCTAATTGCGAGACCTGGCAGACAAAAAAAATAATTTACTTTGGGACCTCCACACTGATACAGGTTTTATATTCATATAGTTTTTTAGAATGAAACCAACTGTTAAGCCTATCCAAATCAAAGGAAATTGAGTAGATTATAGTATCTTTTCAGTTTCCATGGTTAGATAAGAATCGCACTATTTTTTAGAAGGCCTGGAAGCAGACTATAGTTTGGTAAGTTCACTTGGTTCTCCAGGTAGACTTTTTGAGAGATTATTTTTTATTACCACCAGCAATAATAATCTACCAGAAAAAGCTCATTTCTTGAGCTCATACTGTGTACTAGGTACTGTTCTAAGTAGTTTAAATAGATTATCTCATTTATTATTCATAGTAAACATATTAGGTGGTACTGCATTACATGATAGCTTAAATGCTATTTTATGAAAATACATTACTGAGCAGTAATTAGAATGAATTGGATTCTCTCATTTGGTTCCTTCTAAGCAAGCTTCTTACCACGGCAGATAAGGTCCAAGCTGCTGTTTTTGGTTCTGAACTTTCCGACTTCATCTTCATCTTCTGTTACACTGTTTTGTTTGGCACATTTTCTTTTCTTTGGTCATGTTTGCCTTGTGTACTCCTCGGAGAATCACTTTGACACTTTGCATTCAATCTTGTCCTAGCATTTAGTGAGTAGCACTCTTGTATGCCCCTGTAACCATAGTTTTCAAGCTATTTTAAATTTTTGTGATTTTTTTTTTATTTTCCTTTTATTCTGAAAATTTTGAAGGGGGAGACTTTGTCTTTTTGAGCCTCTGTGTGCCTTCTCTTCTGTAAATAAATGAACTGTCTATATGCCGAAGACTGTATGTCCACTTGTACACTGGCTTCCATCTCATCTTGCCTTTAATGTTCCATTAATTATTTCAGCAATTGTTACTCTTTCATTCTACATCATCAGTTTTTACATTTTACCGGATAATTCCCAGGAGCATACAAATATGCTGAAATGGTTTCCATCCTGAGAAAAGCATTTCTTTACATGCTCCTTGAACCATGTTCTTCCAGCTTCTTATTTTCTGTTTCCAATAAAGCCTAACTTAGAGTTGTCTGTATACATTTGGAATTTGCAGTTTATCTAGTCTCATTTTCTTAAAGAAATTTTTTAGTTGTAGATGGACACAATATCTTTATTTATTTTTATGTGATGCTGAGTATCAAACCCAGTGCTTCATACGTACTAGGCAAGTGCTTTACCACTGAGCCACAACCCCAGCCCCTTCCCTTGTTTCTTGATCTCACTCAGAAGTGGCTTCTGACTGTTGCTATGCCGAAATAGCTATGTTAAAGATCACCAATAATCTTGTTTCTTTAGTTCTTAATGCCATCAACATAATGTGACACAGTGACCTATTCAAGAATGCACAAGAAAACAAACAGCATGTCAAATGGCTAAGGAGAAAAATAAAAGAGCATAAGGGTGTCAAACTGAGTGAAATTGCTAGTTTTATGCAGGGTAATATTTAAAGAAATAATTCTGGATAACATAGGGAGCAAGAGTACACAGGGAAGAGAAGAGGTCTGAGGATTGAGTTTTAGACACTTCAAAATTTAGATGGAGGTCTAATACTTTTGTTGGCTTCCCCATCAATACTGTTCTTCCTGCCTTATTCATAGACCCCTCCTTACTCCTTGACCTCCATCTAAATATTAAAGTGTCTAAAATTTGCTTTAATTTCCATCTTTATCTACTTTGGCCTCATTGTTATTTAAGGATAAGCTTTTTGATCTCTTTTTTTTTTTTAGGTCATTTTATTCTTGTTTCAGTTTAAAAAAATTCTTTTTCTCTCACAGATTTAGTTGAAGCTCTATATTGCTCTCTCTCATTTCCTTCCTCTTTTCCAGTGTTAACTGTAATCTAGATTTGGTGTAAATACCATTTCTATCTATATTTTAATACTGTGTATTAAACATAAATTTTTTTGTAAACAGTATATAATTATTTTTTCATGTTTTAAAGCATTATAGAAATAGTATCACATTGGATGTCTCTTTTGTTTAACATTGCTTTTGAGATTTATTCATTGTTAAGTAATACTATTTGTGTTAGCTGCTGTTTAATATTTTGTTGGATTAATATATCAATTTACTTATCTATTTTTCTAATTTCAGTTATTTGGATTATTCCCAGTTTCCACTATATTTTATCTTTTTGATTTAACTTTTCCTGATTGTTGTTTCCATGCTTCTGTGGATTATCTGAGACTCTGCACACTTTGTGAGTTTATGTAGAGCATGTACCTGTAAGTGTAATGATACCAAATAAGTAAAATTTCTCATCTTGAAAGGTATACTCATAACTCCAATTACTAATAAGTAAAATTACTCATCTTTGAAGGGTGTACTCATTTGCATACTTACTGAATGGATGTTGTGAAAATACTCTTCTAATTGGTTGTAGTTTTGAAAATACTTAAAACAGTAGAGCATGGAAGTTCTGTTTCCATTCTGATTCTTGATATTAGATTTTTTAAAAAAATTATTGAGAATCTGTTGGAAATTCTATTTCTCTACCTTAAAAATCTTTATTTGTATTTCTCTTACTACTAATAAAATTACACATTCTTTCATACTTCCTAGGCATTAAGATTTCTCCTTTTATGACTCACCTGTTATTTTATTGGGTTCTTTCACAAATCTGTGTCATCCTTGGCAGGGGCCTTGCTAATCTCTACACCATTTCAATTTTAGTGTATGTGCTGCTGAAGTGAGCACAAGAATTTTTTACATTTTGTAACCAGGCATGGTGGTGCATCCCCATAATCCCAACTACTTGGGAGGCTCTGAGGCAGGAGGATAGCAAAGTTTGAAGCCAGCCTGGGCACCTTAGTGAAACCGAATCTCAAAGTTTATAAGGGGTTGGGGATGTGGGTCAGTGGTAGAGTACACCTGGATTTAGTGTCCAGTACAACAGTGGGTAAAAAACAATTTTTTATGTGTACCATTCCTTTGTTGATTATAGGAATTACAAGTATATATTCTTTTAAGTCTGTAACATCTTTTCCATTTGCTTATCCAGTCTTAAAATTTAATTGGAGTTAGGATTTTTTTACTTATGTTTTGTACTTTTTGCATCTTATTTTATTCTAAAAGTGTTACAGTTTTGCTTTTTTATATGTAGGTGGGGACCCAGTTTTATTAATGTTTTTAAAACATGGACTATCAGTTGTCTAAGCATAAAATTAAAAAAAAAATTATTATCCCTAGGATTTCCACATGTTTTCTGTAAAAATTCCAGGTAATAAATAGTTTAGGCTTTCTCATTTGAGAGAGAATCGGGGATATTATCTAGATACTTATGTAACAAAACAAATTTCTGCTAATTTTTAATGAAAATTTTTATGAAGTTCAAAATAAAGTGCCTTTTGGTGAAAATGATGGAATTATTTTTACTGGGATGACCTTTTGTTTTATTGGGGTTCAGAGTTGGTGTTCCCTGTCATCAAAATAGATTGCAAATACTAGTCCATTAATGCTCATTTGTAATGAGATTTTTACATATTTCATCTTGGAAAGATCTTTCCATATAGACAGGCACTGCCAAATACTGACATCAGTCCTCGGTAACATAACTTTGTTAAGTCTGTAAGGATAAATAACACTACTGGTTCAGTTATCACATAATAGATTCAAATATTTTCTGCAAAGTACTACTGATTGATAAGACAATAAATAAGCATAGGCTTTGAAACACCTCACTTTTCAGAGGCTTTCTAAATTTGTTGAACTAAGCCTTTTTTATACTCAGATATTTTTACCAACATCAATGGTAATACTTACTAGCAGATTACACTTTAGGGTTTTTTTTCCCCATTCCTTTTGAATATATTCTGTAGTTCTTCACATTATACACTATGTAATTCCTCACATTCTGAGGCGAATTCTTCTTTCACTTAAGCTTAGCAGCTCTTTAAATAAATAACAGTATTGGTAACATCTGTTGACACATAAAGTGACAAAAATCTTAAAATCATTTGCTTTGCTTTTTTCATTCATTATTTATCTTGCAACTGATGTCCTTAAGTAGGAGTAATTAGTTCTCACAGAAAGGTTTATAGTCTCAAGCAGTTATTCCCTGGATGAATTTATTTGCTCGTTTCAAGCATGATCTACCTCCCCATTGGTAAATAGCTTCCCTGTCTTAGCCTACACATATGAACCCTTAGAAACTGCAATTTCATTTTCATTTTTCTGAAGAAATTCTACAGAAATTTTAAATTTTCTATTTTTTCTGATTATTTCCTGTGACTTGGAATATTATGAGTATAAGTGCGTTGCTACAATTTGTAGGCTATCAGCAGCAGTGCAAAGCAGTGAGAATGCCACATAAGGTCTCTGTCACAACTATTCAACTCTTCCATTGTAGCATAAAAGCAGCCATAAAGCATTCATGTAAATAAGTGTGGCTATGTTCCAATAAAACTTCATGAACACTGATACTTGAATTTCATTTGTCTCAAATTATTCTAAAAACAGTTTTTTCAAAAATGAAAAATGTGGGCTGAGGCTGTAGCTCAGTGGCGGTGCACTTGCTTAGCATGTGTGAGGCATTGGGTTCAATCCCTAGCACCACATTCAAAATAAATGAATAAAATAAAGGCAAATGTGTCCATCTACAACTGCAAAAAAAAAAAAAAAGAAAAGAAAAATGTAATGGCATGTAATGCTAGCAATTGAATCCAAGGCAGAGGAATCACAAATTGCCTCAGCTACACAAAAACAAAAAAAATTTAAAAAGTGTAAAAATAATTGTCAGTATGCTGACCATAAATCATGATTTGCCATCTTCTCTATTATGCAACTGTCGATGTTAGGTTTTTCATATATGAAATGGATTGTTTTTCAGGGCCTTTTAAAATTTTTGGCAGTACTGAGTGTTGGATTCAATGGTACTCTATCATTGAACTCTGTTCACAGCCCTTTTTTAAATTTTGAGAATCTTGCTAAATTGCCAAGGCTGGCGTCAAACTTGCAATCCTTCTGCTTCAGCTTCCCAAGTTACTGGGATTATAGGCCTGCATCAGTGCTCCTGACTAAGGGATCTTTATTATATTCCATTTTGTTGATTTCTTAAAATTAATTTTGCAGAATGGGCTTCTCAAAATATCATGTGAATGGATTAAAACTACTGATTTACTATATTCATAGGTGGTTATATCTAAATTTTATCATAAAATACCTGGTTAATAATTAATAAGTTATTGATTTTAGCAACATAATGAACAAGTGAACTTGATTCCTAATTTTTGATAGTCAATATTCAGTATGTATAGTATCAAAAATACTGTTCATACTGAGACATATATTCTATTATTATATTTTGTTTCTTGAACAACTTTGTTTTCTCCAGAGTTAAATATTGCCTTATTTTAAGAAATAATTTTATTAAAGTATTCATATACTGTACATTCAGCCTAGCATTTAGAGTTGTGCACCCATTACCACAATCACCACAATCTTAGGACATTTTCATTACCTCAGTAAGAAACCCTGTGCTCCTTTACTGTCAGGATTGTTGATCCTTCCATCCCTATAGCCTAAGATGACCACTGATCTACTTTCTGTTTCCAGATTTATCTCTTCTGAACATTTCGTGTAAATGGAGTCAAATTCATGTGGTCTTTTGAGATTGGCTTTTTTCACTTAGCATGTTTCCAAGGTATGAATATGCCACATTTTATTTATGCATTCTTCAGTTGATGGACATTTTTGGCCATTACGAATAATGCTATTATGAACATTGGTATAAAAGTATTTGTGTGTTTATGTTTTCACTTCTCTTGAGTGTAATATATAGAATTGCTAGATCCTATGGTAATTCTTTTTAGCCATTGAGGACCTATCAAACCATTTTCCAAAGTGTCTGTCCCATTTTACATTCCCACTGGAAGTGTATGAAGGTTCAAATTTCTCTACATTCTCACCAACACTTATTATCTGTCTTATTTATTGTAATCCTCCTAGTGAGTGTGGAGTAGTATCTCCTTGTGGTTTTAATTTGCCTTTTCCTAGTGGCTAATGATGTTGACCATCTTTTCATGTGTTTATTAATCATCATCTTATATTGTATATATCTTCTTTGAGAAAATGTCTATTTAAATCCTTTGTCCATCTTTCATTTTTTGTATAGTAATAGTTTTTGGTATATTCTAGATACAATTAACAAATAAATGATCGGCAAAATTTTTCTCTTTCTGATTTGTCTTCTCACTGTCTTGCTCATATCCCTTGAAGGACAAAGGTTTTTTTATTTTGACGTCTAGTTTTTCTTGTGTTGCTTCTGACCCAGGGGTGTCTAACCACTGAGGTATATCATCAGCTCTTTTTAATTTTTTATATTGAGGCAAGGTCCCACTAAGTTTCTTAGGGCCTCACTAAATTGCTGAAGCTGGCCTGAACTTGTGATCTTCCTGCCTCAGCCCCCTCAGCTGCTGGGATTACAGATGGGTACCACCATGCCCAACACTGGTTGCTTGTGCTTTTGGTAAAAATGTCTTATTTTTGTTTAGTGTCTTTTGTGATCTAAAATTAATTCTGCTACAATTCTCTGCCAGAGCTTTTTTCTCTGTGATTACCTCAGTCAGTATGGAATGTATTTTCTTCAGTTCTAGGAAATTTTCTTGAAGAAAAATTTTTATTTAATTTGCAAATTATTCTCTTCTGTTTTCTTTCCCCACCCCCTAACTATATAATCTATTTACATTTATATCTTTTAGTCATTTGAAATTATTATACAATATGGTGGATCACTGGCTCAACATAGAGGTGTTTTGCTATACTACTTATAATCTCTTTCCTTATAATCTCTTACTTCTGTCCACTAAAGGAGTAACATCTGATTAGTGAGAATGGTGGAATGAGCTAGAATGCTCAACCTATTGTGTTCATTTCCCCTCTGTTTAGTCCAGGCTACAGACAGCCAGTATTTTGACATGTTCTTAGCCAGTGCAATAAGCTAAGTGTAGGACAAGCTCTGCTTTTTGGTTGCTATAGTTTACTGTTTTAGTAGATAATTTCAATTCACAGTGTTTAGCAAGCCCTTTTTGGGCTACTTCTAAGCCATATTCTTCAACCCAGCTTTTATCAAAGATAACACTGACATTTTGATCTTTGTCTGTTTCTTATGTCTTATTTAATTCTAAAATCAAATGGGGAAAACAGGTACTTTTATTTTTTATCTCAGTAAAACATGTAAAATTTACCATTTTAACCATTAATAAATATATGTTTCATTGGCATTAAGTAGATTTATACCATTGTGCAACCATCAGCACCATCCATCTCTAGAACCTTTTCAATTTCCCAAACTGAAACTCTGCACCCTATAAATAATAACTCCCAGGTGGGCATGGTGGCATATATCTATAGTCCCAGCTACTTGGGAGGCAGAAGCAGGAGGATTACTTGAGCCCAGGAGTTTGAGGTCAGCCTGGACAACATAGACAAACAAAACAACACAATTAAACTCTTAAACAAACAAAACAACACAATTCCCCATTTCTTCCTCCCCCTCTGATAGCTATCATTCTACTTTCTATGAAGTGGAATCATATACAATATTTGTCCTTTTTTTGTCTGACTTATTTCATAATATCTTCAAGGCTTATCCATGTAGCTTATGTCAGAATTTATTTCCTTTTATAGAATGGATAATCTATTGTGTGTATACATCACATTTTATTTCTTCACCTATCAATGGACATTTATTTCCAAATGTCTTTTGACTTGTGAATAATGCTATGAATGCTGATTTACGAATAACCTGTTCCAGTCCCTGCTTTAGAGTCTTCTGGGTAGAATTGTTGGATCATATGGGAGATGTGCTATTTTTTTAGTTTCCCCAGTGTATTAATATTGCTGTGTTAACAATTCACTTCAAAACTTATAAGCTCAAAGCAAGGAATGACTGGCTTGTTTATGGAGCTTACTTTTGTTACAGTCTTCATTTGGTGGGTCGGTTGGTATATGGTGACTAAGATGGCTTAAATTACATCTCTGAGGCCTTGGTGGGGACAGCTAAAAAATGGACCTCCTCTCTCTGCATGGTTTCTTATTCATAGTCTAACTTGAACTTTACATGGCAGCTGAGTCTCAAGAGAGTGAAGGCAGAAGGTACAAAGCATCTGAAGCCCTAGGCTCCACGTCTTAACATTAACTTTTACCACATACTGTAGGGCAAAACTTAAAAAAAATAGCCCAAAATCAAGGTTTGGGGAGAATAAGCCTCCAAGTCATACTGGGAAGATTGACTAGGTCCACAGGTGAGAAACCCTGAGAGGTTAAGGAAGGGCTGCCACTTGCAAAGTAACTTCTAGGGAGTCCTAAATTACTTTTTTTTTTTTTTTTTTTTTTTGCATTACTAAGTATTGAACCCTATGAAAGGCAAGTGCTCTATCACTGAGCTACATCCCCAGCCCTATTGAGTCCTAAATGGGTTGCCTTGATCTTTTCTCTTTTAACAATTATAGATGACAAGTGAATTTCTGAAGCTTACTTTGCTGAAATTATATTGTACCAGTTTGTTGCCTCTTTTCCCCTCCTTCTTTCTCTCCATCCCATCTTTTCTTTTTTTCTTCCCCTTTGCTTTCCCTGTCTTCTAATATGGATTTGATTTCATGTTTTGATGAGCAGAACAGTACTGAATACTTTTACTGACTTCTTAAACTAGTTCTATATGCTTTAAACTGCAAAGTTAGCTAAAGTTCCAAGCATGCCATATAATAATTAATGATAGATTCCAGTCTTTATATTGTTAATTTCAGGTCTAGATAGTGCTAAATTTTTTAGGTTAAAAGAGGGTACTTAGTGGGGATGTCATCTCTCCCCATGTCTCAAGTATTTTTAGATTTAAATAGATAGGGTGTTTTTTTTGTACTGGGGTTTGAACCCAGAACTTCATGCATGCTAGGTAAGCACTCTACCATTAAGCTAAGTCCTCAGCCCTTAAATACATAAGGTTTTAACTGTGTTTTAAAATTCTAATAACCAAAAATGGCTTCCTCACAAAAGGTTGGTTTATTAAGAAAGAAATAAAAATGAGTGACTGGGTGTTTTGTTAAAAAGGAAATAATGCCATATTCTTAATCTGGACATAGTTCAGGATCTCTTTTAGTTTGTTTTGTCAGTACAGGAGCAGTGGGAGAATGAATGAAATCAAATCAATGAAAACAGGCTGAATTGGCTAGAAGAGAGTTTTAGTTTTCTTAGAGAAATATTGGCATTTTAGAACCCCCATATACATATTTATATGCATATGTATAAATACTTAATAACCAACATTGCTACAGTGAAAGTTTTTGATATATCTTTGCTCAAGCTGTGAATACTTCCATGAAAAACCTAGAAATGAAATTACTGGACTAGAAGTTATGTACAGTTTATGCTTTTTAAAGGTAAATAAGACCATGTTTCCCTACAAAAAATGCTATCCCACTTGAGATTTATCAGGAGTGTGTGGAGAATACTTTGACACTTGTCAATATTGGGTAGCAATAATTTTTATTTATGTAGTTTATCTATTGAATTAAAAATGACTTGATTTGATTATCTTGGGTTCCTGGTGAAATGTATTTTTTTTTCCAGAGTTTTTTGGGTGCATTGTAATTGTACATAATAGTGATTTATTTTTACATATTCATACTTGTATATCTTTATAAACATTTTTTTATTAGGGTTCTTTTTTGTTCTTAATGATTGGAAGGAATACATATATGTTGTTAATCTTTTCTCCCAGTATGCAATTTGCTATTTGATTTTGTTTTATGTTTTGCTTCATAAAATTTTTCAATTATGTATAGTAACCTTCCCCTTATCCATGGTTTTGCTTTCTAGTTAACTGAGGTAGTAAACATTTAATGGAAAATTTTAGAAGTAAATAATCCCTAAATTTTTAAATTGTGTGTTCAGAGTAGTGTGATGAAATCACATACCTTCTTGCTCTGGGCTCTGGAGATGTTAAATCATCCTTTTGTCCAACATACCTACACTGCATACAGTAGTCTCCCTTTAATTGTTTAGTAACTGCCTTGTTTGTCAAATATATAGGATTGGTACTGTATGCAGCTTTAGGCATAGGGGATCTTAGAATAGACCCCTTTAGATATGGGGGTAATAGTGCATAGTGAAATCTTTTCATTTTTTTCTCTTATATTTTCTGGATTTTGTGTCTTGTTTAGTGCAGATTTTCTTCGCTCAAAATTACAACTGTCTTTTTTCTCATAATTTTTATTTTTTGCGGTACTGGGGATTGAACCCAGGGCCTAGTGCTTGCAAGGCAAACACTCTACCAACTGAGCTATATCCCCAGCCCTTTCTCATATAATTTTAAAAACATTCTTCCTTTTAGCTCTGAATATATATCAAATATTTTTTCTTTTAATTTATTTTTATTAATAAAAATAAAAACAAATGGGATACATGTTGTTTCTGTTTGTGCATGGAGTAACAGCATACCATTTGCGTAATCATACATTTACATAGGGTAATGATGTTTGATTCATTCTGTTATTTTTTTCCTTCCTCCCCCACCCCCTCCCACCCCTCTTTTCCCTCTATACAGTCCCTCCTTCCTCCATTCTTGCTCCCCTCCCACCCCTCATTATGTGTCATCATCCACTTATCAGTGAGATCATTCACCTTTTGGATTTTTGAGATTGGCTTATCTCACTTAGCATGATATTCTCCAATTTCATCCATTTGCCTGCAAATGCCATAATTTTATTATTCTTTATGGCTGAGTAATATTCCATTGTATATATATACCACAGTTTCTTTATCCATTCATCATTTGAAGGACATGTAGGTTGGTTCCACAGTCTGGCTATTGTGAATCGAGCAACTATGAACATTGATGTGGCTGTATCTCTGTAGTATGCTGATTTTAAGTCCTTTGGGTAGAGGCCGAGGAGTGGGATAGCTGGGTCAAATGGTGGGTCCATTCCAGGTTTTCTAAGGAATCTCCACACTGCTTTTCAGAGTCATATATTTTTTATTACAAAAGATTGGGAAAGTAGACATTATAAATCATAAAAGTTCTTCTTTGTACCTTTGTTTTTATTCCTCTCCCCAGATAAATATTATGTTCGATTTGCATACTTATATTTCATTATACCTTTATATGTGTTTAATGTGTATATGTATACACAATTTTACTTTTTTTTTTTCTTTTTAATAAAACTAGGCCTTAGATTTCATCTGATTTCTGTTTCATTTGGACGATACTAAGTACCTACCATATATCAGGCCCCTCAGGCATTAACATTCTTTTGTTTATTCAGAAGATATTTCTTCAATGTTTGGTATATGCTGGGTGATACAATAGCTTATAGTTATGAGGAAAAAGAAAAACTTTGCCCTCTGAGCTAATATTCTAATGGTGCAGACAGGAAAAAAAAAAAAAAAAAAAGCCAAGTAGTGACAAATGATGTGAAGAAGGTTATCAGGATAAAAGAAGGTAGAGGTAGTGGTGCTATTTTAGATAGTGTTGTCAGAGAAAGCATTTCTAAAAACTGTATTTCAGCAAAAACTTAGCCTGGCAAATGGTCATCTTTTTGATATCCCCTCACATGATCATTCCTCTGTGTTCACACATCTTGTATACCTTTGTGTATCCATATTTCTTCATTTTGGAGAGACTGAGCGAGGAGGATCACTTAAGCTCAGGAGTTTGAGACCAGCCTGGGCAACATGGTAAGAACCCATTTCCAACAAATAAACTTCTTTTATAAGGACACTAGTCGAACTGGATTAGGACCCCATCCTGAATGCCCCGTTTTAACTCTTTATGGCACTGGGAATTGAATTGAGTGGTGTTGTACCACTGAGCTACATACCCAGACCTTTTTTGAATTTTGAGACAGGGTCTTCTCTGAGTTGCTGAGGATCTTGCCAAGTTGCTGAGACCAGCCTTGCACTTGAGATTTGCCTGCCTCAACCTTTCCAGTCACTTGGATTAAGGGCATGCACCACCACCCCTGACTCTTTAATCACCTTTTTAAAGGCCCTATCTCAATGAAGTCACATTCTGAGGTAGTGAGTTTCAGGGCTTTAGCATATGAATTATGGTAAAAAACAGTTCAACCCAAAGCAGGACAGATCTGCTTTGTACAGGTTTATGAGAGTAGATTTGAGGTACCTATGTATGTAGGATATAAATAGGGAGGTATGCCAGAGTATTGAGTTAAGAATGGAAATGGGGAGAGAGAATGGTAGACTAGAATGACAGCATGTATTAAGGAAGTATGGAGTTATGAGACGTTATTATATTTGAGATTTGTTTTGAGTAGAATGAAAAGGATTATTCTGAAAGTAGAGTGTCTTTAAAAATTTTTTTAACTGTTAGTTTTTTTATGCACCTTACAAAGACTAACCAGAGTTCTCTGACATTTTTTCTCCCAACCCATCTTGATATCTGATAGGGATAAATGGAATTACCTCAAATTGTGCTATGGTTTGGATGTGGTTTGTCCCAAAGATTCTGGTGCTAGAAACTGGTCCCCAGTGTAATGGTATTGAAAGGTGATAAAACTTACAAGACATGGGGCTTATTGGAAGATTGTTGGGTCATAACCACTGTCATGAAGGGGTTAATGCTAATTTTGCAGAGTGGGTTCCTTCTCTCCAGAGTGAGTTACAAGAGTGAACCCAGCTGGGAGTAGTTAGTTCAGGAGCCTGAGATAGGAAAATAGCAAGTTTGTAACCAGCGTGGAGAACTTAGACTCTGTCTCAAAAAATAAAAAGGCCTAGGGTAGAGTGTCCCTGGGTTCAATCGCCAGTACTGGGGGGGGGGGGGGGGGAGAAAAAAATGAATTTTTGCTTTCTTGCATCCTCTCTTGCCTTGTGTCCTCTCACTTACTCTTGCCCTATAATACCATCTGCCACATTGTGACATTTGGAAGACTCTACTAGATGCTAGAGCTCTCTTGGATTATGGGACTATCAGCTAAATGACCGCTTTTTTCTTTACAAAGTAGCCAGTCTCAGGTATTTTGTAATAGCAACACAAAATGAACCAAGACACTTTGCTCTTTTTTCTACATCTCATTTTGGGTTGGGGATATAACTCAGTGGTAGAGTGCTTTCCTAGCATGCAAGAGCACCTTGGTTCAATCTCCAGTACCTCAGGGTGAAAATGTGGATACACTGTTCACATTCTTAGAGAACAGCTCTTTGTTTTACCTTTATGTGTATTTAATATGGACATGTATGTACAAAATGTTTTTCATTTGGTACTGGAGCTTAAACCCAGGGATGCTTTACAACTGAACTGCATCTCCAACCCTTTTTATTGATTTTTAAATTTTAGATAGGATCTTGCTAAGTTGTCAAATTTGCCCAGAACTCTTGAACTTGTGGTTCTCTTGCCTCAACCTCCAGAGTTACTGGGTTTATAGGTATGCACACTAGGCTTGGCTAGGCATTAGATTTTTATCTGATATTTTGTTTCATTTAGTAGATATTAGGTACCCACCATGTATCACATTCCTTCAGACATTAACATTCTTTTGTTTATTCAAGAAATACTTCTTAAATGTTCTCTGTATGATTAGTGATATATACTGCATAGTTCTGAGGAAAAAAAGTTTTGCCCTCTTAGCTAATATTCTAATGGTGAAGACAGAAAATTTTTAAAAAAGTCAAGTAGTGACAATTTTAATTTGTCCTACTGGTATTTGGTTGTATAGGGGAAGAAAACAGTCTTTTTCTTCAACCCTCCTAAATTCTTAGTTGGAACAGACCTGGTAATGACAGATTAACAAGAGAAAAACAAGTTTATCAACATGTATATATTTCATATATACCTATATTAATACATGTATTTCATATATACACATAAGGTACTCAGATAATGAATAATTTTCAAAGAGTTGACTTTGAGTTCTGTCTTATATAGCATCTTCAAAGAGTAGTGAAATTTGAGAAAGGGACAAGACAAAGGAAAAACTTGTAGAAAGGCAAATAGCAAAGACTAGTTAAGTTTGTTAATGTAGAGTCATCTAATGCCATCTCTAGACCAATAATCTTTTGTCTTTGTGAATTTATGACCGCCTTTTGGGTGAATAGAGGGAGGGCAGAGAGCTTTCCTATATCTTCTGCTTTTTACTGGTCTTCAGTTCAGCAATCCTTATGCCAGAAAGGCATATTTCAGGGTAGCACATCCTTTTCTTCCACAGATGATTATTTGACATAGAGGAACATGACCTGTCTGGACATGTTATTACTAAAGTACTTTATCATTTAAGAGAGTTTTAAGATTGATAATGTTAAAACCTGCAGCTTCTATGTAAATGTATAATAATTCCAAAATGAATACCCTGACACCTGAGAACTAGGATCTACTTCTTTATCATCCTATTTCTCTTTCTCCTTCCATTGTTGACCTTCTACCCCCACAACTATTGTGAACTTTGTGTTCCTTATTCCTTTGCTTAAAGAAATGTTGTGTCACATGTAAGTGTGTACCTAAACAATATACTGTTTACTTGTTTTTTTGGCTGTTCATGAATGGTATTCATGTGGCATGTTTTTGTGATTTGCTTTTTTTGCTCATTAATTAACCAATTTTGTAGTGACCAAATTATGTATTTCCTGGTTTAACATTATCCCACTGTGTGTAAAAAATTCCTTTGTGCAAATTTACCACAGCTTTTCAATTCTATAGTTAGGCATTTGGATTGTTTCCAGTTTTTTAAATAATTGAGCTCATCATCCAGAGACTCTCCTTATCTCCATGTTCTTTTTATTTTTTGATATGGAGTTAAGGCTTTCTCCAGACTTTTTTGGGTAAAAACCAATATATTATATTATGTATTTAGGTCTGTTTTCTCCATTAATCTGATGAAATTTGAATATTCTCATTTCTAAAAATTGGTGATTTGCTAACAATGTCCCTTTTTCCTAAGTCTCATGATTTCTCCCCCGCTACCCCCAGTACCAGGTATTGAACCCATGGTCGCTTAACCACTGAGCCACATCCCCAGCCCTTTTTTTCTTTCATTTTGAGACAGGATCTTTCTAAGTTACCTAGGGCCTCACTGAGTTGCTGAGGCTGACTTTGAACTTTGATCCTCCTGCCTCAACAGGAGTATGCTGCTGCACCTGGCTAAGTCTCGTGATTTTATTCCCAAACAAAAAAAAAAAAAACAAAAAATAACCACAAATTTTTTTTTTTTTTGTCATTTAAGTATATGTGTGTGTGTGTGTGTGTGTGTGTGTGTGTGTGTGTGTTCATTTCTGGGGTTTGAATCCAAAACTTTGCACATGGTAGGTAAGTGCTGTACTACTGAGCTACATCCCTAGCCATTTTTTGTTTTTAGACAGTCTTGCCAAGTTGACCAAGCTGGCATCTAACTTGTAATCTTCCTTTTTAAGCCTCCCAAGTTGCTGGAATTGGAGGTGTGTACCACCATGCCTGGTTAAATGCAATTTTTTTATATGGATGGGAGATAAATCCATGTGTTCAGTTTTCATCTTGAGCCATAGACCTCCTTCTATGTCTTTGCATGTTATTCTTCCCAGTTTCTGCTTGATTCTTTTCTTCTTCAAGGTGTACTTAGGTACTTAGTGTACCTTGTTTCAGAGGCCTTCCTGACTGCTTTATTCTTTCTAAAACATTCTGTTTACCTCTGTCAATCTGCATTGTACTGTTTTGATTGTCTCATTACTGATCAGTGAGTACTGTAGTATTGTAGTTTTTCTTCTGTGGATTGAAGAAAGGGCCTCAAACATGCTAGGAAAGCACTCTACTACTGAGCCACATCCCCAGTCTGTTTTTATTCTTTTTATTCAATATGTAAAGATGGGGAAGCAGTCTCTACTAGGTACCTAGTCATCAAACTGCCACAACAGTTTTATTAAATAATAATAATTATCCTGCAGGTCTAGTAGTCAATGGGATTTAATTTTCTTAGGGTTGTAATCATTTCTTAAGTCCATAAAAGCCACTTTGGTAACTGGTATTATGTAGAAATGTAAGTCAACAGAGGTTAAATTTTTGTGATTTTGATTTAATATTTTGCTTAATTAAGTTGGCATGACATGTATACTCAGGGAAGTTTCTCTTAGGCTAAGTCCTCTAGTAAGGTAGATTGTTTCCTTCTAAACTAAAAAATAGTTTAGGCTGAATTGTGCGTATGTTGTGTATGTTCAACTTCTAAAATGTGTTTTTTGAATATGTAAATATGTTTATATAGTTCAACTCAAAGTGAAGTGTGTCCCTTCTTTTCCCTCCAACTATTTATAAACTGATAAGCTTTTGAAGTTTTCTCCCCATGTCAACCAATTTGGTTTATAGTTGTAAGAGTTACCCCTTATCCATGGAGGATTCATTCTAAGACCTCCAACGGATGCTTGAAACCACAAATAGAACTGAACCTTATGTATATTATACATACATATGCACACAAATTTAATGTTTTCCATCTTAACTCCTCCCTAGTCACTTACTATACATTGTGGCCATAACTTGCAGTTTGATATGTGACAGCAAAAGTTGTATAAACTTATTTTTCCTTCTTCACAATTTCATAAATAGATTTGTTTTTACTGTAGGTCTTAGCAACCTCAGCATAAAATTTTTTTTTTTCTTGAGTTGAGAACTTCCACCTTCTCACTCGAAGCACTTTGTGACTTTTCTTGTCTTATTTGAATTACTAGCATCATCACTCTTGTATTTTGGGGGCACTGAGTAAATTAATGGTAACTTAAACATAAGCACTCTGATGCTGCAGTAGTCCATCTGTTAAGCAAGACAGTCACTAAGTGACTAATGGGTGGGTAGTGTATACACAAAGGAGTAATTACATCTTGGGCTGGACAGAGCAGGATGGTGTGATATTTCAGAACAACATGCCTTTTAAAATGTATGAATTAGTATTTTTAGATCATGGTTGACTGGGCAAATCAAATTGCAGAATGTTGGGAATGGGCACTCACATTGTTCATCGTGTGTGTGTGTGTTTGGAATTTTTTTTCCTTAAATTTCACTAAGCTGATTGCATGTGTTGAGCTTATGAATGAATGGCTGAATCAAAATATTTTATGATTTTTTTTCAGATACATCAAATTACGGAATGGCTTGCAGGCACTTTTGATTTCAGATCTAAGTAATATGGAAGGCAAAACAGGAAATGCAACAGATGATGAAGAGGAGGAGGAGGAGGGAGGGGAAGAAGATGATGATGAAGAAGAAGATGATGATGATGATGATGAAGATTCTGGGGCTGAGATAGAAGATGATGATGAAGAGGGGTTTGATGATGAAGGTGAATTTGATGATGATGAGCATGACGAAGATGATCTTGATGCTGAGGATAATGAATTGGAAGAATTGGAAGAGAGGGCAGAATCTAGGAAGAAAACCACTGAAAAACAGGTGTGAGTCATGTCTATTATTTTGTCCTTTTCAAATTTGGTAATTCTTTGGGATAACTTCTAAACTCATGCTTAATTTCTTACTGCTAAAAAGGAAGTAAATATTTATCTTTTGAACTTCCGTAAAAGTCTATTCTGTATTCTGTATAAGGATTATATTTTGAAAACAGTTTGCTCTGATTATAAAAGTAATGCTTTTTATAGAAACTAATGGAATGTAAAGAAAACAAAACAAAAAAATTATTAGTAACTTTTCAGAGGTGATCAGTGGTAATATTTGAATTTATGTGTATTTGTTTACCTTATGTTTTAAAAACAAATGCCAGGAGGTGAGGACCTGCATAATTCTTAACTTGGGATAAAGGAATAAGAAAGTATATTCTTGGAGAGATTAGAAAAAGAAGAATGAGGCTAGTGTTGTAGAATCTTCCTTTGGGACATATGGATAACTTCTGTCTAGATAATTGAATTTGACTTAGCTCTTTTTATGGAAAGCAAATATTGGGGCAAATAAGTATATTGGAACAGTTTAATAGTAAGTCAGGGAGTTGAACTTAGTTTAATATATAATAGCAATCAATGAATAGGTAATAGGCCTTGATAGTGAATTTTCCTCACAATAATTTTTGAAGAGTGCTTCAATTTTACAGTAGGGAGTTCCCATGTTAGCAGATATTTTGGAGGCATTACAGTGGAATTGACCAGCAAATGTTTATTAAATTTAGTTTCTTGAATGTTGATAACATATCCAACATGGTATTATCTACATTTGCAGGATTTACCATCAGATTATTAAAATAAAATTTAGGTGTCACATGAGTATTTAAAAATCTTTAAGGGTCTTCAGTGATAAGTTTTGTTGGTTGGTTGGTTTGTTTTGAGATGGGATCTTGCTATATTGCCCAGGATGATCTCCAACTCCTGAGTTCAGGTGATCCTACTCCCTCAGCTTCCCAAGTAGCTGGGAGTACAGGTGGATACCACTGCACCTGGTTACAATGATGTTTTTAAATGCATTGTTTGATAGTTACTTTTCCTGGAAAATATTACTTTTTTTAAAGAAAGATTGTACCAGTTCTTTCAACCAAGTTGTTCAGGCTATTAAGTCATGATTTTAAGAAGCTTTTGCCCTTTACTACTTAAATGTTGAATTTTTTTGTGTGTAGCATGATAGGCCAAGTGGTGTTAGCTTGGAAAGCTTTAGAGGTGAAACTCAAAACTCTGAAAAAATGTGTGTGTGTATGTGTGTGTGTGGTAATCTGTACAAAAGTGGTATAGTATTTGTACTAAAGTATAGTATACTTGTAATCTATACTAAAGTATAAACAAACTAGGAATTAATAAATTCACTTTTAAAATAGCACTCATAATTCCAAATATAGCAATAATAGAAAGGGAGAAAAGTAAGAAAAGTTATAGAATAGTAAGAAAAGTTACCAAATAGAAAGTACACTGATAGTCAAGAAACCTGGGTTATAATTCTAGCTCTGTCCCTGTCTTTCTGGACAATCTTAGGCCTCCCTACTCTTTTTTTCCCCTCCCTTCCTCCCAGTACTAGGGATTGAACCTAGGGCTGCTGTACCCCTGAAATACATTCGCAGCTCTTTTTATTTTGTTTTGAGACAAGATCTTGCTAAGTTACTCGGGCTGGCCTTGAACTTGGATCTCTTACCTCAGCATCCTGAATAGCTGGCATTGCAGGCATGCACCAAAATACCTACATATGATCTTAGGCCTCTTTATTTTCTGTTTTTATTTCTGAAACAAGATTACATATTTCTTGTCTATACATTTCCTTCTTTATCTGTCCTTCTGTTATTTCTTTCTGTCTATAAGGAGCTTTTCCCATGCTTTAGACTTCTTTATATTTTCTCTTAATTAATAATTGTAGTTTAAATAGATCAAATCATCTTGATTCAAAAGTAATGGATACCCTAGTTAAAGGAAAGATTCTGTGGTTATAACAATGGAAAATGATTTATGTTTGTTAAATGAATAAATTGTCTAGAAGAACAAACTAAAGTAGTTTAGGTAAGAGGTGGCTTATGAATGGTACAGGTTTTGAAGTATTTTATAATTTATTATTTGAGATGTATGAACCTTGTTTAAGGTAAATGTGAGAATTAATTAATAAAGGAAATGGGAAGAAAAAAATCTGATAGCTTTTTTTTGGGAATCTTTACCTAATTAAGAAGTTTCTGAAGCATCTGTTTTACTCCCTTCATTTTCTTCCTCCCCCCAAAATTGTTTTGATCTGAAAAGTTTAATAAATTAGCAAGATTGAAATTTAAGTATGATATACACTGAATTATGATTTGTTCAGAGCTTTCTTAATTCTCAAGTATGCATTTCTCAAGTATGAATTTCTTGGGTAGAAAATTCTCAAGTATGAATTTCTTTTCTAGCAATCGCAGAGCCTGTTTTTGCTGTGGTCAAAGCTGACTGATAAACTGTGGTTTAAGTCAACTTATTCAAAAATGTCTTCAACCCTGCTGGTCGAGACAAGAAATCTTTATGGGGTAGTTGGAGCTGAAAGCAGGTTAGGCATCAATTAAACATCACAGAACAGGTTAGACTGTGGTTGGAAGAAGTTGGATATTTCCCCATGTTTTGACTGAGTTTATGTGCCTGAGTCTTCAAAATGGGATTTATAGTATCAAGTGAGGCTGTTTGGTTCTTCTTTAAACATACTTTTGTTTTCTCACACATGGTTGGATTGTATGCCAAGTACATGCTACTTTTTTTTTTTTTTTTTTTTGGTGGTGGTGCTGGGAATTTAACCCAGGGGCATGTACTCCACCACTGAGCTAAATCCCTAGCCCCAATTTTTAAAAAGTTATTTTCCAAAAAAGGTAACCATTTATCAAAACCCTGTTTCACCAAATGGATTAGCTCTGTAAAATTGACATAAAATTTGAGAAATATTTACCTTCCTATCTTCAATTATTCAATTTTACTTTTTATTTCCTTTTTTGGTGTCTTTTTAACTTACAGTGATATAATGATTTGCCCCAATCATTTTAACTTCAGAGTTTGGTGTACCTCTTGGCCATCTATTTTGTTAAAAGCTTGATTTTCCCAAGGTATTGGGAGAATGTATATTAATAAGTAATATATGCTATATATGTTTAGTAAGAAGTGAAGAACTAAAAGCCTCTTTAAAGTCTATTTGTTATTTTTTAATAGCTAAATATTTTATCTTTAACCATTTACTTACTGTTTTTTGTTCAGTGATTTGCTAAAACATTGTTTTATCTCCCTATTTTAATAAAATCAAAACTTTCTGAGTAACATTGAGAGATTTCACATCTAGTAACAGAGCCTTCAATTGTTTAATCTTTAATCAACCTAAATATGTTATTTCTGCAGATTTCCCAAATCTAATAATTCAAGGAACAAACTTGGTTCAGAATTCTGAAATGCTGACATGAAATAATATTTGGGTGGGCTGGCCAGTCCCTCTTCCTTTTGTTTCTGTCTGTTTCTGCTTTTTTTCCCTCTAGGTCTGCACCTGTTCAGCATTTGGCAGGATGGCAAGTGGAGGAGCAGCAGGGTGAAACTGACACAGTTCTGGTGAGTTTCACTTTGCTGCTCCTCCTGATTCTCAGGGAAAGAATTTTGTTAGTTTGTATTGGAAAACTTCCATCTCCAAATGAATCCTTACAATGCAATGCTGATATTACTCTTAGAATTGACTCAGCTATTTTTATGTGTTCTACTTACTCCAGTCTGCAGCGGCTCTTTGTGTTGGAGTTGGGAGTTTTGCTGATCCAGACGACCTGCCCGGGCTGGCACACTTTTTGGAGCACAGTAAGATCTTGTAAAATATCATTCCCGGGTTTTTTTTTTCCCCTCCAAATTTGTATGCATTGATTTCAAAGATAAGTAATTGGTTTGATAGATGTATGATATATTTAATCAGAAAAAGAGCTAAGAAATCTTTGATTTATGAATATGAATATCATAGGGGGTGACTTTTAATCTCCTTTAGTGTACTTATATTGATGATTAAAATGAAACATTTTAAAACACAGGCATTGTTTTTCAAGTATGATAAAGCCAACAAATTGAAATGATTGCCATCCTCTAGGAATTGATAGCCCCAGTTGGGGAAGACTGTTTGAGTGTTTATAGATGTTAGAACATCAGAAATACAGAAAATAAAAAGACATAATATAAAAACAAAATAGAAGGCGTTATGTTTAATTAGGAATGTATTTATCTGAATCAGTCATTTTTCTAAGCTATTTGAAGGGAAACTTTTTACCTTTTTAGTTTTATGTTAATGATTGGCATATATACTTATGTTCACCTTTACCCTTTTTATAAATAAACAATATTTGTCTTATCCTTCTTTAAAAATGAAGTGCTTGGTTTTTCTTAGTATAAAAGTAATATGGGAACTTTATAGAATGTTGCAAAAACAGAAGTGTAATAAAGTAAGTATTAACCAAACATAACCATTGTTAATATGTTGGAATATTTTCTTTCAAATTTTCTACACATAAGAAAGTTTATCCTTGTAATAAATATATTGACTATATTTTTGTGTTGTGTGACTTTCTGTTCTTTTCACTTAGTGGTATTCATGGGTAGTTTGAAATATCCAGATGAGAATGGATTTGATGCCTTCCTAAAGAAACATGGGGGTAGTGATAATGCCTCAACTGATTGTGAACGTACAGTCTTTCAGTTTGATGTTCAGAGAAAATACTTCAAGGAAGCTCTGGATAGGTAATTAAATCAAAGTATATTTTTGAATATAAATATTAATATGTTAATATTTAAGATCTGTTAACGTCTTAAAAATGGAAGTATTGAGTATGTTCTATGGTATTTCTTTTCAAGTAGTATTCTAGTTCTATAGGATTATCAGAATACTTTATTTGGAAAACTGACCTATTAAATACATGTTGACTCTTATTCTATAATAACTTAGTCTTTGTGTTAAAGATTAAATTGAAACTTAAATAACTTTTGAGTTTTGTAAGTAATATATTTTGTGTAGACTTTAATTTATTATTAATTTAGAATAGGGACAAACAAGCAGAGATAAAAATGCTTATAATTTTAGAATCTAGAGATAATCAGTTAAAACACATATTTTTAAAAACGTATATGAATAAAGTACATCCTTTTATAACTTTTATTTTATATTTAAATTTTTATTTTATTTTTTTATTCATTGTTCACAAATGAGGTACAACTTTTCATTTCTCTGGTTCTACACAATGTAAAGTCACACCATTTGTGTAATCATTTACATCATACATTACTTAGGGTAATGATGTTTGTTTCATTCCATTATCTTTCCTTCCCTCTGTCCCCTCTGCACCTCTCAATTCCCTCTACACAATCCAACATTCCTCCATTCTTCCCTAATACTCCTTGACTTATGTCATCATCCACTTATCAGAGAAAACCCCTTGGTTTTTTGGGATTGGCTTATTTTATATTTTAAAATAAGATAATGTTTACTTATAATTATTCATAAAACATGATTTCTAAGTGTCACTTATTTATGTTGTATAGAAATATCATAAGCTCTTCAACCAGTTTATTCTTGGATAGTTGTTTCCAGTTTTACAGTACTATAATGCTGTGATGAATATCCTAATCTCTGTACATCCTTAGTTATTTCTCTCTCTCCTCTTTCTTTTTGTACTAGGAATTAAACTCAGGGATGCTGTACAGCTCAGCTACATCCCCAATCCTTTTTACATTTTTATTTTAAAAATTTGAGACAGGGTCTTACTAAGTTGCTGAGGCTGGCCTCAAACTTGAGATTCTTCTGCCTCAGTTTCCTGAGTTGCTGTATTATGGGCATGCACCATTGTGCTTGGCTCACATGTTTATTTCTACTAAAAAAGAGACCAATTCTAGCAGAATAAATAAGAAGAATGCTACTACATTCTTCTTAAAGAAGAAATTAATGTGAATATCAAATCATAATTTAATGCCATAAATGGTAGATAGTGGTAGATCATTACATATTATGTATATTATAATAAATGCTATATTATACTTTATAGTTAAATAAGGAATTGAAAGTCTTAATGTCATTTGTAATATGCCATTATAATGTGGATTAAGTGCCAGTAGTTTTTAATAGATCATAAAATCTAATTCCATAACAGAGGTCACATTGTTTGTGATTCTGTTTGGGTCATTTCAGTAAATAGTAAATGAGAATGAAAACTGTCTTACCCTGGTGGCATTTACTAATTCCAATAAATTTGAATTTTAATTTTATTATCAGAGTTGTAGGACAAGGGCCACATATCAAAATCAAGGATGTTCCCAAGGGGATCATCTCACCAGAGACTTTTTTCATAATAAGCTGGGACTCGAAAAGGCTCTCCTCTTAAGTTAAGAAAATGGATTATTCATCCTGAGAAATTATTGCCTATTGTTCAAAATGCCTCCTTAGTCTTCTGGAGAATCTGAAAAGCTCTCATTATTGTTCAGAAATGGTAGTGTTCACAGAAGCCTGGAAGAAACAAATATAAATCCTCTTAACAGGAAGATCCCTTCATTCTAGGTCTTACATTGTTCCTATAAATAATTTTCAAGTGAAATGACCAACACTGAGTAAAAAATAAGCAGATACCCTGGAAAACAAGACAACATGGGTTAGAATAGGTAACAGAAATATATTCTTAGAAATTTCAAACATTAGAATGGTGACATATAAATCATAAAAATATTCTATTTTTAAGAAAGAAAGGATAAATTTGAATATATTTGAAAGGAGTAGGAAATTATCAAGTATGACCTAGGACATTTAAAAAATGAAAAAGAATATTTTGAACTGAAGTATTATAGTTGAAACTGGAAGTGTAATGAACATGTTTAACAAATTTAGACATAGCTGAAGACAGAATTAGTCAACTGGAAGATAGGTCAGAAGAAATTATTCCAAGTACAGTATAAAGTAGGAAAAAAGATGAAAAATGGAGAAAAATATCAGACATAGAAGATAGAGGGAAAATGCCCGGTGTTTATTATGTGGAGTCCCAGAAGGAAGAGAGGGAAAAATGAAGTAGACATTATTTGAATGCTCTGTCATGGGAAATTTTTCAGAACCTGATGTGAGATGTCCATTCAGAGGCTAAAGAAGTCTTTTTTTTTTTTTTTTTTTAATTTTAATGAGCATATTTTTAATATTTGAGAAGTTTGGGGATCACTACCACAATGAAAATAAAGGCCATAACCATTATATCCAAATTAATCTCATATGTACCTTTTAATCCCTTAAGAAGTCTTAACAACTTCCAAAAGGATACATTAAAAGGAAATTCACATTGAGAATAACAGTGGTACTGTGGAAAATTAAATATAGAAAATCTATAGCAGATAGGAAAAATTCCTTCAAGTGATTATTAGTTATACCAACAAGTGACTAATTAACAGTAGTAATAGAATCTAAAATACAATGGAATATCCTTAATGATCTGAAAGAAAATAACTGAACTGAACACAAATTCTACACTAAACAGTTATCTTTTATGAATCATAGTGAAAATAGACCTGCTACTGAAAGTACTTTTATATTAGAAAAACAAGCTGCCTGCTTTGTTTGTTTTGTTTTTTGTTTTTCCCTCTGCTCTCATACCACAGTCAACACAGAAGACCGCTGTGACCCCAGAATGTATGGGGACTTCTCCCCATTGACAAGCAAGGAATTAGTTCTGCAGTGGACATCATCTGTGTGTTCTTTAAGCCAATTCCGTTTTGATTGATTCAGTTACTATGTGGTAGAAGTGTCAGCTCCCACAGATTGAGGGATCAGTCCCCCAGATTCCTATCTTCTTCCTTTAGATGCTAGTTATAAGACCCAGGTTGTTTTACCTGTGCTGACTAAACAGCTATAAATCAGAATTCCCACAACCCCCTTTTCCTATGTAGTTAATTTGCCTGAGTGACTCACCAAACTCAGGCAAACACTTTTTACCAATTTATTATAAAGGATTTTTACAAAGGATACAAATGAAGAGATGTATACTGCAAGGGTTAGGAGAAGGGGTTCACCACCCTCCAGGAACCTCCATATGTTCAACAAGCTGGAAGCTCTCCAAACCCTGTCTTTTTTTTTTTTTTTTTTTTTTTTAAAGACTTCATTGCATATGCATAATTGATTAAATTATTATCCATTTATGGCCAGAGTATTCTTAATCCTTTCTTTCCTACCTAGTGATTGAGGGGTAGGACTAAAGTCCCAACCCTCTAATCCTGCTTTGATATTTCTTGGGACCAGTCTCCATTCTGAAGCTAGCAGTCAATTCATTAGAATAGAAAAAGGCACTGTAACTTTCAGTTACCCATTAGGCTTTTACAGGTCTAAGTAAAGAGTCATTACTTTTAGAGTCCTAGGCCATGGGGTGGGGTAGCTGATTTTTGGGTAGTGTGAACATACCAGATCTGGCCACTCACCCCAAAAATCAAGCAGAAAAGTAATGGTGAAGTAGGAAAAGAATTTATTATTTAGTGCGGCCACATGGGAAAGCAGGGGTACTAGTGTTCTAAGCCCTGTCTTTGAGAAGCTAACAAGATCTTTGGGATTAAATGGTAAGGAACAAAGTTGGGGATACAAGTATGCATCATATAGTAGCCCTGTTCACACTTTGGTTTGGTTGATCATTACCAGTGATAGGAATGTTGCTGCTGCCTGGGGGTGGTTTTGACTCTTGTTGAAGAGTGTTTATCAATCAGATGTGATTTTCCTGGAATACAAGGTAACTACTGGAGAGTATGACCCAGACAAAGGGCAAATCAGAAAGACGAGATGGAGTTAGACCTTCAGATTTAGGGCAATGACTGGAAACTTCTAGGTGCCACTCAGGTGGTCTGGAACAGGACGTTTATAATCACTGGCAGGTAACAGTGTATTGATTATGATATTCCTGTAAATCTTGAAAGTATCTTGTCTTGGAACCTTCAGCCTTGAAAGTGAAGGATTACTAGCTTTAGATGAACACTTAAATGATTAACCTGCCTACATGCAGAGTCTGGTAGGAATCTGACCCAACGTTTAAGGTAGCAAAGAAGACAGAATGAAAGTAGAGATGCCAAGTTTTTATTCTACTTTTAGTTACCCATTAAGCATCTGCAGGTCCAAGTGGAGAGTTAGTACTTTTAGCAAAAGCAGCCTCAAAGTCCCTGTTTTAACAGTTCTGTAAAATACAAGAACTCTGGGAGTTTTATGCCAGGAAATATATATAAAGACCAAATATGTGATTATTTCACATTATCATAGTTTGCCACCAGTCAGATTTCTCACTGAAGGAAATTTCTGAATAAAAAGTTTCTAAAGAATTTATTTTAGCATAAGGCCCTGGGTTCAATCCCCAGCACCGCAAAAAAAAAAAAAAAAAAAAATTTTAATTTGAAGGAAAATGAGGCTAGAGATCCAAAAAAAAAAAAAGATTGAAGAACAAAGAAAATAATTTTGTGAGTGAATATAAATTAACATTGACTAGGAGGCTGCAGTAGGAGGATTGCAAATTCAAGGCTAACCTGAGCAACTTGGCAAGAACCTGTCTCAAAATAAAAATGACCAAGGATTTAGCTCAGTGGTAGAATACCCTTGGGTTCAATCCCCAGTATCTCAAACCAAACAAACATTGGTTACTTAAAACAGTAAATAAGAAGCTTAAAAATTGTACAAAACTAAAATAACAATAACTTAGCAGTCAAAAATAAAGTTTTGTAAAGTATTGATAATCAGACATTGGGAAATTAAAGGATACGTGTTTTTTTTTTTTTTTTTTAAAGATTTGATTATAGAACTTACAGACTAGTAAAGGAAAAACATTTGGAATGACTGGTAAACATATTACAGATTCAAAGAAAAAAAATGAGAGAAACAGAATGAGACAAGTTGTACAAAGTAGCAGGGAGTAAATATAGACAGATAACATGGTGTGTATGTATATCATTAATTCCACTAAATTTATATGGACCAAGTTCCATTTAAAAGACCAAAGAGGGGCTGGGGATATAGCTCAGTTGGTAGAGTGTTTACCTTGCAAGCCCAAGGCCCTGGGTTCAAATCCCCAGCACCGCCCAAAAAAAAAAAAAAAAAAAAAAAAAAAAAAAAAGATAATGAATATCACCCTGGATTTAAAAAAATCGAGTCAGATTCAGTTTTCAAGACTTAAATGTACACCTAAGGACACAGAAAGGTTGCCAAGTAGAAACATAAAGTGATATACCATGCAGATAATAATGTAAGAAGGCCAATGTGTTTATATTGAAAAAAAAAACAGACTTTGAGGCAGAAAGCAATTAGTGCCCTCAAGTCTCATTTCATAATGAGAAAGGCACAGTTGTTTACAATATGAACAATCTTAGTTAATTAGATACAGAAGAGTAAATGAGACCCAAAGGAAGCAGAAGGAAGGGTAATTAAAAATAGTGGAGGGCTAGGACAGTATTTAGTGCTAGATTGTCTTGCATGCACAAAGAAACCCTGGGTCTGGTCTCCAGCGAACACACACACACACACACACACACACATAAAGCAGAAATAAATAAAAATAGTATATAGGGATACAATAGAGAAAATTAGCCAAACTAAAGTGTAGTTACTTTTAAAGATAACAGAAATTGACAAACCTTCAGCTGAGACTTACCAAGGAAAAGAAGTCTCATATTATGGAAAGCAAATCTAAGAGCAGGACCATTACTACTGATCTAAACAAAATAACAAGAAATATAAGAAAATACTGAGAATAATTGTATACCAACAAATCAGACAACCCAGATGAAATGAACAAATTATTTGAAAGACACAAATTACTGAAATATTCTCAAAAAGACAAACTTGAATGGATTTTTAATAAATTAAGAGATTTTATTAGTGATCAAAAAATTTCCAGAAGGAGACAGGGAAGCTGAAGCAGGAGGATCATAAGTTCAAAGTTAGACTCTGCAACTTAGACATATCTCAAAATAAAAAAAAATTAAAAAGGGCTGGGAAGGTGGCACAGTGGTAAAGCATCCCTGGGTTCAATCCTCAGTATGGGAAGCCTCCCCACCCCTGCCAAAAAAGAAACGTGTAAGCCTAGATGGCTTTTTTTTTTGGGTGGGGAGGGTACTGGACCACTAAGCCACATCCCTGCCGTATTTTGTATTTTATTTAGAGACAGGATCTCACTGAGCTGCTAAGTGCCTCGCTTTTGCTGAGGCTGGCTTTGAACTCTCGATCCTCCTGCCTCAGCCTCCCCAGCCACTATGATTGCAGGCATGTGCCACCATGCCTTGCTCTCCTAGATGGTTTCTTGATGAAGTCTTACCACATTTTTAAAGGATCAACACTAATACTTCACAAACTCTCTTCAAAAATAGAGATCACACTTCCTAACAAACTATTTTATGTCATTATTACTCTGACCAGAACCAGTGACATCACGAGAAAAGGGAACTACAGGCCATTATCACTTATGAACATAGAAACAAAAATCTTGAAGGAAAAAACCCAGTCTAGATTCATATAAAAAGTATTATATACCATACCAAATTGGATTTATTCCAAGAACACAAGGTTAGTTTATCATTTGAAAAATCAATCCCTATGGTATGCCACATTAATAGAAGAAAGAACAAAAACAATATCTCAGTCTGCCATCTCAATGTGCACAGAAAAATTATTTGAAAAACTCAGCACCCTTTCGTGATAAAAACCCTTAAACTAGAAATAAAAGGGAGCTTACTCAATATGACAAAGGGCATCTATGAATAACCTGCAAATAACATACTTAATGAAGAAAGATAGGAAAGTTTTCCTTGAAAATCAGGAAAAAAGACAAAATTTCAACTCCTACCACTTTCTGTTCAACACTGTAGTGAAGACTAAAACCCAGGACAATTAGATTAGAAAACAGTGCAGGAAAGGAAGAAACAAAGTCTCTTTTTGGATGACAATCTTGTATAGTGATTCTCATTATGCTCAGTTAACCAAATCTGCAAATTTATCTACTCACTAAAAATTTATTTGTAACTTCAAAATCTATACTTGTGGTACCCTTATGGTCATTCATGGACATGTGGAGAGGTGAAAATTTTGAGCCAAGCAATGCATTCACATGTAGTTGAACAAGGTGACACTTTTTTTTTTTTAAGTTCTCATATACAGATGAGCAGAAGATGAAGATGCTAGGGTGCAGTAAAATGTAATGCAAGAAGTTCTGGCACTGGAGTCAGTTGAATGGGTTTGAATCCCCTTGGCATCAAACATGTTGCTTAACACTTCATTCTCTGTATGGTAAAATTTTAAAAAATAGAACACACTATGATGAAATACCTTTAGGATTTAAGATCATCATCTTTGTGTGTACATGTGTATGTACATACATATTTCCCTTAGGAGAGAAGGATTCAGTATTCACTAATTCAGTGGTTGTAGCAACTTTGGAGAACATAATTACCACAAATAACTAAAACTCCCTATATATGGAGAATCCTACAGGTTCCACAAAAGAACTATCAAACATAATGAAGCATTCTGCAAGGTTTCAGGATATCAGACCAGTATGCAAAAGTCAGTTGGAGAGCTGGGTACTGTGGTGCTTGCTGAGGGCAGGAGGATCCCAAGTTTGAGGCTGGCCTCAACAACTTAGAGAGAGACCTTGTCTCAAAAATAAAAGGGATAGGGATGTAACTTAGTGATAGTACGCCTCTGGGTTTGATCCCTAGTACCAAAAGAGAGAGAGAGAAAAAAAATAAATGGAATTTAATATAGTAACAATGAAAAATCCAAAAATGAAATTAAGAAAATAATTTATTTTACATAGAATCTAAAATAATAACATAGGAATAAATTTAGCAAAATAAATGAAATATTGTATGTGGAAAGTCACAAAAACATGTTGAAGAAAATTAAAGAAGACCTAAATAAGTGGAAAGTCATGGTCCAGTGGTCCTAGATTGGAAGACTTTATATTTTTAGGATAGTACTTTTCACGTCTATCTGCAGATTCAATTCAGTCATTAAAAATTCCAACTGCCCATTTTGAAGAATCAGTAAACTGATCTTAAAATTCAAGTGGAAAGCAAGAGACCAAAAATAGCCAAAATTATCTTTAAAAAGAACAAAGTTAAAGAACTTAAACTTACCAGTTAACAAAATTTCCTGAAAGCTACAGTAATCTATAATATGGTATTAGCATAAGAATGGACACTGATCAGTGTAATAAAATTGAGACTCCAGAAATAAGCCTTTACATTGATAGGCATTTGCCAGATACCAAGACAATTCAATGGAAAAAGAATTTTTTTTGACAAGTGGTGCCAGGACAACTGGATATCCACATGCAAAAGTATATACCTGGATCCTCTACTTACACTATCTATAAAAATTAAACTGGGCCTTATACTTAAATGTAAGAGCAAAAATTATAAAACTCTGAAGAAAATATAGGTGTAAATCTTTGTGGCCTTACATTTGGCAGTAATTTAGACACCAAAAAGAAATAAAATAAAATAAAATAAAAAAAGAAATAAAGGAAAAAAAACAAATAAATTAGAATTTATTAAAATTAAAAGCTTTTTTGCTTTAAAGCATCCTATGAAGAAAGTGAAAAAGACAATTCACAGAATAGAATAAATTATTTGCAAATCACATATCTGATCTAGTATCCAGAATATATGTAGAACTCTTAGAGATTAGCAATAAAAAGAAAACCTATCTTAAAAGTGGGTAAAGAATTTGAATAGACATTTCTCCAAAGATTTGCACATGGCCAATAAGTATAAGAAAAGATATTCAACATCACTAGTCACTAGGGAATTGAAAATCAAACCTATAATGAGGTACTTCACACCCACTTCAAAGAAGGGAACAATACCAATTATTGTTGGCAAGTATGTGGTGAAACTGATGGTGGTGCAGCTCCTTTGGAAAACTGGAAACCCATCAGAGAGTTGAACAAAACCTTATGTTTAAATATATGACAATATATTTTGAAATACATACATAGATATAACTTGTTCCAGTTAGGATCCCATTATTGTGATTGTACATGATGTGGAGTTAAATTGGTTGTGGATTTATATGTGAAGATAAAAAAGATACGTCTGATTATTTTACTGTCTTTTTCTATTCCCATCTCCCTTCCCTCCCTTAATTCACCTTTGTGTAGTCCAATGAACTTCTGATCTTCTTCTCCCTTGTTGTAGGTTAGCATTCACATATCAGAGAGAACATTCTGCCTTTGGTTTTTTTGGGACTGGCTTATTTCATTTAGTACGATAGTCTCTAGTTCCACCCATTTACTGGCAAATGCCATAATTTCATTCTTCTTTAAGGCTGAGTTATATTCCATTATATATATATATATATATATATATATATATATATATATATATATATATATACACACACACACACACTATATTTTCTTTATCCATTCATCTGTCCTAGGGCACCTAGGTTGGTTCCATAGTTTGGCTATTGTGAATTGAACTGCTGTAAACATTGAAGTGGTTGTATCACTGTAGTGTGCTGATTTTAAGTCCTTTGGTTATAAACCAAGGAGTGGGATAACAGGGTCAAATGGTGGTTCTATTCTAAGTTTTCTGAGAAATCTCCATACTGCTTTCCATAATGATTGCACCAATTTGCAGTCCTGCCAGCAGTGTATAAGTGAACCACTTTTCCCCCATCCTCACCAACACTTATTGTTGCTTGTATTCTTGATAATTGCCATTCTGACTAGGATGAGATGGAATCTTGTAGTATGATTTGCATTTCTCTAATTGCTAGAGATGTTGAAAATGTTTTCATGTATTTTTTGACTATTTATATTTCTTCTGTGAAGTACCTGTTCAGTTCCTTTGCCCATATATTGATTGGGTTATTTGGTTTTTTGGTGTTTTTTGAGTTATTTGTATATCCTGGAGATTAATGCTTTGTCTGAGGTGCTAGTGGTAAAGATTTTCTCCCGTTCTGAAGGCTCTCTGTTCGTGTTCTTGATTGTTTCCTTTGTTGTGAATAAGATTTTTAGTTTGAAATCATCCCATTTATTGATTCTTGATTTTACCTCTTGCAATTTAGGAGTCATTGAGGAAGTTGGTTCCTAAGCTGACGTGGTGCAGAGTTGGGCCTGCTTTTTCTTCTAATAGGTGTAGAGTCTCTGGTCTAATGCCTAAGTCTTTGATCCACATTGAGTTGAGTTTTATGCAGGGTGAGAGATAGAGGTTCAGTTTCATTTGACTGCACATAGATTTCCAGTTTGCCAGCACCTTTTGTTGCAGAGGCTGTCTTTTCTCCAGTGTATGTTTATGGAGCCATTGGCTAGTGTGAGATAACTATATTTATGTGGGTATGACTCTGTGTCTTCTAATCTGTTCTGTTGGTCTTCATGTCTGTTTCCGTGCTGCTGTTTTTTTTACTCTAGCTCTGCAGTATAATATAAGGTCTGTGTCACTTTTCTTGCTAAGGATTGCTTTGGCTGTTATGGGCTTCTTAATTTTCCAAGTGAATTTTGTGATTGCTTTTTCTATTTCTATGAAGAACATCATTGGAATTTTAATAGGAATTGCATTAAATTTCTATAGTGCTTTGGTAATATGACCATTTTGACAATGTTAATTCTGCCTATCCAAGAACAAGGGAGATCTTTCCATCTTCTAAGGTCTTCTGCATTTCTTTCTTTAGTGTTCTGTAGTTTTCATTGTAGAGGTGTTTCACTTCTTTTGTTAGATTGACTCCCAAACATTTTATTTTCTTTTGAGACTATTATGAATGGGATAGTTTTCCTGATTTTGCTTTCATCTGATTCATCATTGGTGTATAGGAAAGCCATTGATTTATGGGTGTTAATTTTATATCCTTTACTTTGCCAAATTCAATTATGAGTTCTAGAAGCTTTCTAGTGGAGTTTTTTGGGGTCTTCTGAATATAGAATCATGTCATTGGCAAAGAGGAATAGTGAAAGCTATTCCTATTTGTATCCCTTTAATTTCTTTCTTTTGTCTAATTGCTCTGGTTAGGGTTTCTAGGCTATGTTGAAGGGGCATGATAAAAGAGGGAGGGAATGCTTTCCATTTTTTTTCCATTTAGAATGATGTTGGCCTTGGGTTTAACATATATAGCTTTTACAATGTTGAGGTATTGAACAAAAAATTATATGACCAAGCAATCCACTCTTAGTACATAATGTAGCAAATTGAAAACTTGTCTACACAAAATCTTGTATATGAATGTTCATTGCAGCATTTTTCATAATGGGGCAAATGTGAACACAGTCCAAATTTCTATCAACTCATGAATGAATAAACAAAATATTTCAAATAATGATACATTACTTGTCAATAGGAAATGAAGTTTGATACATACTACAGTGTGGATGAACCTTGAAAGCATTATGTACCAGGTGAAAGAAGCCAACAAACAAAACAAAACAACCAAAAGAAATAAGCCCATGATGTCTGATTCCATTTATATTAACTGTCCAGAATTGGCAACCAAAAGTTGTTGCCCAGAGCTTGGACAAGGGGGAATGAAGAATCACTCTTCAAGAGTACAGTTTCTTCAGTCATATACTTTAAAAGAAGGGGAGTTTGTGAAATTTTATATTATTTATTTTGTGGTACTGGGGATTGATCCTGGGGCCTCACACATGCTGGGCAAGCACTCTATCACTAAGCTACATTCCCATCCCAAATTATATTTTAATACAAACATCAAACAGAATTTCAAGACAGTTTAGTGTTCATTTTTTGGAAAAAAAAATAACCACATAGATAAGCCTTTCATAAGACTGATTAAGAAAAAAAGTGTGTGCAAATATCAGGAATGAAATGAATATAACATCTGCTTTTGCAGATATTAAAAGTATAATAAGATATTTTGAACAACCTGTGTTCGGAATTGAAAACAAAATTAGGTGAAGTATCTAAGTTCTTAGAAATATATATTTTAGCTGGGCACAGTGGTGCATGCTTACAATTTTAGCTACACAGGAGACAGACAGGAGTATTGCAAGTTTAAAGCTAACCTTGGCAACTTAGGGAGACTGTCTCAAAATGGAAAAAAAAAAAAAAAAAAAGTGTTGGGGAAGTAGCTCAGTGGTGGAGCACTTGCCTTGCATGTGCAGTCCTGTGCGTTCAGTCACCAGTAAAACACACACATACACACAATTTATAAAACTAACAGAAATAAGAAATAGTTTAAAAGTTCAAGTAGTCTTATAACCATCAAAGAAAGGAATCAGTCATGAAAATTTCTCATGAACTTTTAGGTTTAGAGTACTACAAAAATTGAAAGAGACATTGAAGCTAGCATTCCCTTGTTGGAAGAAATTATAAGAAAAATTATAAAAATTATAGGCTAGGTTTACCCACAAACAGCAGTATATAAGGACAGTCAATACCAAGTTGAGTTCATCCTAGAAAAATGATTAATGTCACATTAGAAAATGAATTAATGTAGTTCATCACATTGTCATATCCAAGGAGAAAATACATCTCTATTGTAGGAAATATATGATGAATTTCAGTATCTTTTATGAAGATGTTCTTAAAAAACAGTATTAGACCATTTTCTCATTATGATAATTGATAAACAGTTAAATAGTGAAAACTTGAAAGGTTTTAACTTGAGATCAGGAACAAAACAAAAGCAGGCTGTGGTTGTCTGTAGTCATCATTTCTATTACAAGTTAGTGGGGGGGAAATGCTAAACACAAAACTATCATAGCAGATGATACACAAAAAATCCAAAATATTCTGTATCTTTATTATTATTATTATTTGTAATGGGATTTGAACCCAGGGGCACTTTTCCACTCAGTCACATCTCCAGTCCTTTTATTTTTGTTTAAGGCAGGGTCTCACTAAGTTGTTTATGGCCTTGGTAAGTTGCTGAGGCTAGCCTCAAACTTCCAATCCTACTGAGCCACTGGGATTACAGGCATGTGCCACCGCACCCAGCTAAATCGTTAATTTTAACAAAAGAATTTAGAAGGGTAGACAGACTACAAAATAAAAAGTTGCTACACTGGGCACAATGGTGCTTGCCTGTAATCCCAGCAATTCAGTTGACTGAGGCAGGTGGAGCACAAGTTCGAGGTTAGCCTCAGCAACTTATTGAGATCCTGTCTCAAAGTAAAAAAATAGGAAGGACTGGAAATGTAACTCAGTGATAAAGGTATCCCTTAGTTCAATCCCTAATACCATTCCACTTCCCCTGCCCTCCGCCCAAAAAAAGAATCAGGTTTAACAGTGCATACCTGTCATTCCAGCTACTTGAAACTGAGGCAGGAACATTGGAAGTTGAGCCTTGGCAACTTAGACCAGGTTTCAAGATAAAAAATTAAAAGAAAAAAAGTGTTGGAGATGTAGCTCAGAGGAAGAGTGCTTGCCTAGCTTGTGTGAGGTCTTGGGTTCATTTCCCAGTACCAAAATTAAAAATGAAAAAATTTTTTTTTTGGTATTGGGGATTGAACCCAGGGGCGCCTAACCACTGAGCTACATCTTCAACCCTTATAATGTTTTATTTTGAGACGGGGTCTCCTTAAGTTGCTTAGAGCCTTGCTGAGGTTGGCCTTGAATTTGTGATCCTTCGGCCTCAGCCTTCTGAGTCACTGGGATTACAGGTAGAAAATATTTAATTATAACACAGACACACCCATATATATCTATGTATGTATCTCAGTACTATTTTTATGTAGCAGTTAAGAAATTTTAAAAATCTTTATATCATTAAAAATAATCACACCCAGGAATCTTCCAAAAACTATGTAAAATTATGTATGAGAAATGCACGAAACATTATTGAGAGTTATTAAAGATCTAAGTAAGTAGAGAGTAGTATTTGTGCATTTGAAGTCTCATTTTTATAAAGGGTGTAAGTCTCTCCATGTGTAGATTCAGTGACATTCCATCCATAATCTCAGAAAGTTTATTTAGTTTTAAATAGACTAGGTGATTCTAAAAATAGGAAAATGCAGCAGGCTAAAAAACCAAGATACTTTTGAAGTGAAAAATGAGCACGGTACCAGGACTTGATTTATTAAATTGATATTAAAATTTGTAGTTTGGCTGAAGCAGAAAGATTGCAAGTTCAAAGCCAGGCTCAGCAACTTAGTAAGGCCCTGAACAACTTAGTGAGACTCTGTCTCAAAATAAAAAAATAAATAGGACTGGGGATGGGGCTGAGTGGTAAAATGCCCCTGGGTTCAATCCCTGGTACAAAAGAAAAAAAGAATTGGTATACTTGTGGAACATTTGTTATTATCTAGTGATGTTGAACACATGCATGCATATGCTTTTGCTTAGCAATTCTTTTCTGGATAAATACCTAGACAAATTTGTGCATGTGACCCAATACAGATTTTAAGAATTTTTTATGACAGCATTGTGTGTAATAATACAATTAGTAGAACTAGCCCAAATGTCCATCAGCATTAGTAGAATGGATGAATAAATTCACACAATGGAATATTCCATGGCAATTAAAATTAATAAACCACAGTCACATGTACTGAATATTATAAATAGTGTTGAATTAAATGAGACATAAAATAACAAATAGATGACTGATCATAGGACTTTTTAATGTTCATTTAATCTTGAAGTCATGGCAAGAGGTATTCTGCACATGCCAATTGGTTGTTATTAATTGCTTTGAAGATGTTGTTTATGTTTGATCCTTAGTATTTTGCACATGACTTTGGTTTTTAGAATTAAGTAAAATTATTTTGTTTTAATGTTTAATCCAACAGAATATATCCAACCCTTCAATGATTACATAAAGTACTAAAAATAGGTCAACAGTATCTTAAAGATCTAGCAACTAGTTAAAAGTTATCTTCTCATGGCTATTAGAAGTTAAGCATTTGCTAGACAATTCAGGGAATAATTTTTCAATTGTTTTACTTTTGCTGGACAGAGAACAGTTTGAGTGTGATACAATGAAATACGCTGTAGTCCCAGCTATTGGGAGACTGAGGCAGGGAGATCACTTGAGCCTAGGAGTCTAAGGCTAACCTGGACAACATAGAAAGACGCCTGTCTCAAAAAATAATGACAAAGTTTTGAATGATTTCTTTTAACAGTTTGATTGCACTACTGTCATTTCATATTTATATAAACGGTAATTTTGTGTATATAATTTGATGCATCACTATTTATAAGTTACATTTAAAAACAAATACAAGGGCTGGGGATATAGCTCAGTTGGTAGAGTGCTTGCCTTGCAAGCACAAGGCCCTGGGTTCAAACCCCAGCACTGTGAAAAACAAAAACAAAAACAAAAAACAAAAAAAAAACAAATACAATTACATAATTACATAATTTAACTTTTAACTTAAAAATATTTAGTTGTTCCTAAACCTGCATTAAATAAAAAGAGTGGTAGAGCACTTGCCTAGCATGCATGAGACCTTGGGTTCAATCCCCAGTACTGCAAAAAAAGAAAAGAATAAGCTTTGTAATTCTTATATAAGCACAGATACACATAACATTTTGGAAGCAGACTGTATGTCTGTGGTATGAAAATATCATAGGTGTCTCTTGGGATGTAATTCAATGGTAGAATGCTTGTTTAGCATGCTGTGAGGCCCTGGATTCAACCCCCTTCACTGCAAAATAATCAATCCATGATAAGGGGGATGGAATGGATAGGAGAAAATTTCTAAAAAGGCTTCTTAGGGTTGATGATGAAGAAAAAAGGTCAACAAACACTGCAGTTTGTAAAATATAAACAAAAGCAGAGAGATGATTACCATAACATTCAGGATAACTCTGAGGAAAGGGTAGATGTTGGGTGCTTCTCGAGTGTTGATTAGTCTGTTTCTTCACCTGAGTGGGCCACTCAGGTGTTTGTCTCGTAGTTATACATTAGTCTGTGTATTTATACATGTGTGTATTTATTTATTTATTTTATTTTATTTTTAAAAATTTTTAGTTGTAGATGAACACAATGCCTTTATTTTATTTATTTATTTTTATGTGATGCTGAGGATCAAACCCAGTACCTTACACATGATAGGCAGGCACATTACCACTGAGCCACAACCCCAGCCCCTGTATTTGTGTTTTATGTACTTTTCTCTGTATTTGTTTTATTTTACAGTGAATGTTTATAGATTTTTAAATATAGAAATGCAAAATGTTATTTTGTTTTTATATTGTGAACTAAATTTTCATTTTAGCTAAAATTCTTAATTAAAAAATAGATGTTGATTGATGAAACTGAAAAAAACCAGAAATGTCTGTCTCATTTTGTTTTTCAGGTGGGCCCAGTTCTTCATCCATCCACTAATGATCAGAGATGCAATTGACCGTGAAGTCGAAGCTGTTGACAGTGGTAAAAAAAGTGCTTCATGTTTTACTACACAATTTCTTTCCTTATTGAACCAGTTATTTAGCACATTTATCATTCTTTATCACTAGGCCATTTTATTTTTATATCTTAAAGGGCAACATTGAAATAAATGTGTCATGTTTATTCCTGAAGTCAATAAATGTCTCATTCAGGATAGATTTGAAGTAATTCTAAAGAATGGTAGAATTTAGTTTATTCATGGTTTGTTTTTTTGAGAATTTTTACCATAGTGGCTAATCTTTTGTAGGATAGTAGCCTAATTCTTTTCTTTTCTTTTTTTCTTTATTTTTATTATTATTATTATTATCATTATTTTATTCATATTGGTGTCTGAACCCAGCAGGGCTGTACCACTGAGCTACATCCCCAGCTTTTAGTTTTTATTTTGAGACAGAGTCTTGCTAAATTGCTGAAGTTCTTACTAAGTTACTAAGGCTAGCCTCTAGACTTCCAGTTCTCCTTCCTCAGTTGCCTCCTGAGTTGCTAAGATTATAAGCAGGCATGCACAGGAAAGTAGTAGCCAATTTCTTCAAGCTAATTAGATATTAAAGCTTTAAAAGTTCACATACTCTTTCTGTGTGAATAGACATTTTTCTGAGGCTTCATTTCAAATATACTGTCCTATATATTTTTCCTTTGTTACTTGTTATTTATGTGCATAGGTGCTTTGTGTCCTTAATTTGGTAGTTATAAAAACAATTGTTATATATTTATGGATGGAGAAATAAATCCCTGAGCAGGAAATGCATTTAACTTTACTTCTTGACCATTTCTCTTAACTTCAGGATTTAAAGAATACAGATAATAAGGAAAACTATTTTTAATAGGGTGAGATTCATTAAAGCTCTCTACTATAAATAATTCTTAATTACATAGCACCAATAAATATCACCATGGTAGAGTAATCCTACTTGCTTTATTTTAGTATTACAAATATGTAGTATTAGTAGTACTAATAGAGTTGGGGAAACTTTAAATTTATATAGGTTAGGATTGGCTTGTAGCAACTGAAGAGTCAAGGTGTCTGTATTTGTTTCAGTTTTTATAGTATTTTCTCCCTTGGCTTCATTCAGTGTCTAGTTCTAATAATGACTTAATACATTCAGTAGGCTGAGTAAACCACAGATGGCCAGAAAGCCATTTTTCTGGAAGTCACCATACCTGTGTTTAACTTATAGAAACGTCAGTAGCTGTGACCCTCAATTTATTTGTAACAGAGGATAGGATAGCTTAGTTTCCTCCTAGCTTGAGTAGTTTCTTTAAATCAAGTTTATTTCTTCATTTTACTTGCCTACCACAAAGTCTGTTTTATCTTAGACCCAGATATTTTTTTGAACAAATGGAAAGCCAAAATAACTAAGGAAAGTTCTGAAAGCCCTTACCAAGTTTTGAGACTGAAGAACTATTATCTGTGTCTTTTTGTGGATGTGTGTGATGCTGGGGATCAAAACCAAGGCCTTGCATATGCAAGGCAAATGCTGTAGCACTGACCTATAACCCCAACCCTGTCTGTATCTTAAATGCTTTCTAATATGTTTTTCTTCCTGTACATTCTAGAATGGTTAATATTGGTGTTTAAAAATGTAGACCTTTAGGGCTGGAGTTGTGATTAGTGGTAGAGCACTTGCCTAGCATATGTGAGGCACTGGGTTTGATTCTCAGCACCACATATAAATAATTAAATAATATAAAGGTCCATCGACAACTAATAAAAATATATTTTTTAAAAATGTAGACCTCTGGGCCAGACACAGTGCTATACACCTGTGATCCCAGTTACTCAGGAGGCTGAGGCAGGATGACCCAAAGTTTGAGACCAGCCTGGTCAACTTAGCAAGACCCTGTCTCAAAAAATAAAAAGTTCTAGGGATATAGCTCAGTGGTAGAGTGCTTGCCAAGCATTCATAAGGCCCTGAGTTTAATCTCCAGTATTATATATTTTATTATGTTCCATTACATTATGCACACACACACTAGATAGTTTTGGTTTAAAGATGAACTTATGGCAGAGTCCCTGTTGTGCTTTGGTTTTTTGCTCAGTTTTTTCTTTGTTTTTAGTGATAGGAGACCTAGATTTCAATTTGTGCTCTATTATAACTGGTATGACATATTACTTAAATATTCATTAACCAGTTTTGAGAGCTGAATAATCGAATGTTATTTTTTCTGTTCTATTTACATGTGACAGCCTTTTTTCTATCATTCATCTGTTATTTGTCTCATTTACATATTTTTATTTGCTTACATTCTTGGATGGCCAATTCTATGTATATAAGGAGATGGAGGTTTCTGACAGATTCATCTGATAGAATCTTTCCCTTTATATGTCTCCATCTGGTTAAAGAAGAAATTAATCCTTTCCTGGTCTTTTGTTAAATAATGCTGACTTGAATACTTTATTACTGTTCCTCATGTAGATTATTTTTGGTCTATTCTTTCATTGAAGGGTATGTATACATACATTTATAAGCGTTTATCAGCACAATGCACATAGATTTGCTCAGAGTTTTAGTTTTCTTGAATACATCTAACATGCTCATATAACATCCACAAGTTAGGTTTTTAAGGTGAGATTTATTAACTGCTAAAAGAAGATTGTGGGAAAAATTATTCTTAAAACTTAACTGTTTTTATAGTAGTTCATACTCTCACATAATTAACTACATAATATGTCTCAGTGATTGAGATGAAGGGTATGACCAAAGCCCTTTAATCTAATCAAGTGGCATTCTGTGGGGTCTGGGTGTTCAGAGATAATGCATTTTTATTATTTATCCCCTTTTTAAAATTGAATGTGTTAATAGTGTTAATACTACTAGTTTTTGAGTATAGGAGTCTTAAAGGATGAGGTACAACATTATAATAATCATAACCTGCCATGTAGTTAACTTCTTTCTGTAGATTTGTTTACATGTCTGTGGTATTAGTTAACCTGTTGCTGCTAAACAAATTTCTAAAATTTAATAGATTAAAATTAAACAAGTTTATTTTTTTGGAGACTTGGAGGTCAAAATTCTACGTTTCCTTAAGGTACCTTTTCTTTTGGATGCTCTAGGGGAGAATCTGTTTTCATGGTAGGCAAGCACTTTTCTACTAAGGTATACCCCCAGCCTAGGATGTGGACATCTTCAGTAATGGAGTTGCTTTTCTTATGTTGCAGCCATATCTTCATATTTTTACAGAGACTTTAAAAAAATTTCTACTCTGTTGAAGCTATGACTATACTTTTTATTACTTCATCTTTGGTTTAGACTTCGTGACTTATAATTAAAGTATTTTCTTGAATGTATTGACTTCTGCTTCTGTCTCTATTGTCACTTTAGTTTCTGTTCTCTCACCAAGTATAATAATAAGGACTTGTAACTGTTTATTCCAGTTCTATTCTTGGTTCCCTTCAATCCATTATTCATATTTGCATGCAGAATGAGTTTACTATGACTCCAAATCTGATAATGTCAACTGCCCTGAGTAAGCATCTGCAATATATTACTCCATGATAAATACCTGGCAGCATTTTTTTGAGTATTTATTGTTTGCATTCTTGTGATTGTTATCCCCATTATTCTTATTTGACTAATGGTGAGGCTCAAAGGGGTTAATAAGTAACCCCAAGTCCCAGAATCAAGTTATTTTCCCAAAGAGCTAAAGTCAGTATTGACTGTATGATACCAAGAGCTATATTCATACATATGTAATACTTTCTCTCAAAAGTCTTACTAGACCCTTTCAGAATTTATTTCCTACTTGTCTCCCCACCCCCCTGCGCATGCTTTTGTTTGTTTTTATGTAAGAAAAACTTAACATAAAATGCTAAGAATCAAGCCCAGTGCCTCACATGTGTCAGACAAGCACTCTGCCACTGAGCTACAGTCCCAGCCCTCCTGCCTCATGCTTATCTCTTTATCCAGATATTTTCCTGCTTATCTCTTTATCCAAGATTTTTTATTTCCTCTGCTTTGATTTTGAGCTTTGTTTGACCATATTGACCTTCTTCCTGTTTTTTGGAGTTGCCATATTCTCCTTCCCCATTTTCTCCTTAGAATGTTTGCACACTTCCATTTCTCTCTTCCTGTCTTCCCCCAGAAAACTCCTGTTTGTCTTTCAAGTATAGTTTGAGCCAACCCCTAGCTTGATTGATTCTTTGGGAAGATGGGACCTCTCAGCATCCATCTCTAACTGATATTATATGAAAATGTATTTGTCAGTTTGTTTATTACTTCTCTCCCCTGCCTGAATTTAAACTCTTTGAGGATATGGACTTGGCTCTTTTTATCTTTTATTTAAATCTCTACCTCAAACAACTATTTTAATAGCACCTAATGCACAGTAGGTGTTCATTAAATATTTTTTAAAATAATATTTAGTCCTTATAAGAATCATATGAACTAAGTCCTATTCAGTTCATTTTATAGATGCAGAAATGTAGGCTAGATAAATTCCTCAAGAGTATACAGCTTAGTTAGTATTCTAGTTATCCTAGCCTGTTCAGACTACTTTAACAGAATATCATAGGCTGGGTGGCTTATAAACAATAGAAATTTATTTCTCACAGTTCTGGAGACTGAGCATTCCAAGATCAAGGCTTTGGCATTTTCACTCTCTATTGAGGGCCCACTTCCTGATTCATAGACAATCATCTTTGCCCTGTGTCTTCACATGGCAGTAGAGATGAGGAAGCTCTCTGGTATCTCTTTTATAAGGGCACTAATCTCATTCTTGAGGGCTCTACCCACTGGGGGTTAGGTTTTAAAATATGAATTAAATTGGATTGAATCTAATTGAATTGAATTTTGGTACTGGGGATTAAACCCCAGGGACACTCTACCACTAAGCTACATACACCTCTAGCCCTTTTTTTATTTTGAGAAGGGTCTTGCCAAATTGCTAAAGCTGGCCTTGAACTTACTATCCTCCTGCCTCAATCTCCCAAGCCACTGGGATTGCAGGCATGCACCTCCATGCCCTTTTGGTTTAACATTTTTTTTAGTACTTTGTTCAGTAAATTCTTGGACATAGTAACCTAGAGCTGAAACCCTTAGATCATAATTACCTTATTTCATTTGAAAAATAAGAGAAAACTCTAGAAAGGTGATTGATTTACGTAAAGTGACAGATAGTGATAAAGCCAGGCCTAGGTCATTGAGTTCCCAACTTCAGTCTATGTTAATGTGACTTATAAAATCAATTTTTGTTACTTCCTTGTTTTCAGTTCTATAAGCTTGAATTTCAAAAAAATTAAAACACTCGAATTTCATTTTATTAAAATTATTTCTTTAAAATGACAGAATATCAACTTGCAAGACCTTCTGATGCAAACAGGAAAGAAATGTTGTTTGGGAGCCTTGCTAGACCTGGACATCCTATGGGGAAGTTTTTTTGGGGTAAGATACTAAATAATAATATTTCACATTTTCTAAGTAAAAGTAAAATTGAGAATAAGAAAAGATGATCAATTAAAATTATAAAGCTAGCATAGTTAAGTACCTTTTGCTTTTTAGGGTAGCTAGATAGCTTTTCAAACAAAGTCATTATGAATTGTGACCTAATTTTGCTTAACTGGTAAGCTGTTTAACTGGTATCTGTTTTTCTTAATGACTTTTTTATTGATGGTAGAATTCATTTATAGCCTAATATTAATCCTGTTACTAGTAGAGTAGAAACTAGGATGGGTTAAATTATACTTAAAACAAAATAATATTTAAATAAATAAAGTATGCTTCAAAAGGTATTTTACTTCCCTGAATATTTTGCATGTATATGCAAATATGTATATGTATATTTTCTATGGAATTCTGGCTTTATGTGCATTATTTTTAAGAATTAGGCAGAATATTAGTAAACTAATTCAGAGAGAAAACCTGAATTGAGTACTACAGTATTAAGCAAGGAAGCTTATGCATTTCCTATCTCTTGTTGAGGTATTCCTAACCAGAGATGAATTCCTTGTGTATTAAAATGTACTTCAGAATTGTTCCTTAAGAATTCTTGTTTTATTATTACACATTAGTTCAATATTCTTGTTTCTTGGATTTTTTCAGAGCTCAAGTTAAGTGGTAGAACATGCATTGTTGGTGTAGAAGACTTTTAACAGAGTGATCATAGTTACTTCTATAATTTTTTTTTCCAACTTTTTTACAGGAAATGCTGAGACTCTCAAGCATGAACCAAAAAAGAATAATATTGATACACATGCTAGGCTGAGAGAATTCTGGATGCATTACTACTCTGCTCATTACATGACATTAGTGGTTCAATCCAAAGGTAATATTATCAATTATGGTCTTTAGCATATTCTGAAGTACAATGAACCCTTGAATAACAGGATTTAAATTGCGTTGAGTCCCCCCCCCCTTTTTTTTTTTTTAAGATTTACAACGATTTGAAAAAACTTGCAGAAAAACATGTTTAAAATTTTTGAAAAGTTTTAGCTTGTCATGAATGCGTAAACTATAGTATATAATGCTCTAGTTTATTATTTGTTACTGTAAAATATAGACATTTATTATAAAAAGTTAAAATTTAACTGGGCATGATGGTGCATGTTTGTAATCCCAGCTACTCCAGAGATTGAGGCAGGAGATGTGCAAGTTTAAGACCTGTCTTTGCAGCTAAGCAAGACCTTATTCAAAATTTTAAAAAAATGGAGCAGCTCAGTAGTAAAGTGATCCTGGGTTCAATCAATATGATAATTAATATTGGAGGGAAAATAAAAAGTTAAAATTTATCAAAACTTGTGCAGAATCTTACAAACCATTCATGGCATTATTCACAATGGAGAGAAATGCAAACAAATGTAAAGATGCAGTACTAAATCATAAGTGCATAAAATTAACTGTAGTACATAATATACTTCTGTATTTTTCCCCCCTATAGTGCTGGGGATCAAATCACTGAACTGCACTACAGACCAGTGCAGGGAAGCACAAGATCATCTTTTTCTCAGACAGATGCTTTTTCCTTTTTAGAAAAAGGTGTATCTATAGGCTACTCTATGTTGTCTGTGAGTATACTGATGCACTGATAGGTCAAGAATAAATCTTTATTTCTTTTGAGAAGAGGATCTTGCTATGTTTCTCAGGCTAACCTTGCTATGTTTCTCAGGCTCCTGTCTGAGCTTCCCAAGTAGCTGGGATTGTAGGCAGACAGCACCACACCTGGCTTTGTGAATTGGCTTTTTAAGCTATATTCAGATGCCTCTGTATCTGTGGTTTTATATTTAATCTTGATTGATTATAAACTCTTATGGGGCAAGTTGTCTGTTCATCTTCACATAAGGTCCTGTAAAGTGGCATGAGTGAGATCGATTATAGCGACAATAATAGAAATATCTTAATTATAAAAGATGGATGAATACTCCTACTCTTTTCGGTCTTGTATCTTTATCTTCAGTTACTCTTATTAATTTTTTCTCATTAAGGAAACCTTGGAGCCTTACTTTTGTTTTCTTTAGGCTGTTTTTAACTTCTTTAGGCTGTTTTTCAAAGTCAGTCAATTGCTAAATTATTCCTTTTGACATAACCTTACAGTTTGCACATTTCCTCTGGAAAAGCTAATTCTTTAATCCTAAGTGATTCTCCTTTTTATTAAATCTTTGCCCTCTATATTGTCAACATTAAGATCAAAACTAACTTGGCAGTTACATATAAGACATTTTTGCATTTATGATCAAAATTAGTCCACTTATTTTGACTTAACAAAGTTATGGATATGTTATGTTATATTCTTTTGTTAAAATTGCAAATGGTGCTTCTTGATTCTTTTTATATTTGTTAAATCCAATAATTCCATATTTGGTATGTAAATTATAATTTTCAATTGTTGCAAATTATTTCATATATTTGAAGTTTTCTTCAACTCTGTTGTTTCTTTTGCATCTTCTTCCTTTGTGATAACCAGTATAAGAGCTTCTGTTTGCTGCAGAGTTTTAAAGTAAACCATAGAATTTTGATGAAAACCATATACAATCTGGATTCCATAGATTTTGCAGCTTATACATTCATTATACTACTTGAAATTCATACATCTGTATAAATTGTATAGAATAAATTCAAATTTTGATTTGCCTAATTTGCATCTTGTATCTTTTGGGGGAGGGAGTGCTGGGATTGAATCCAGGGATTCTTGCATGCTAAGCACATGCTCTACCACTGAGCTTTTGGGCTTTTTTTATTGAGAAGTAGTAAAACTCCTGTGACTCTACTGATGGGTCACTTGATAAAACTAAAACATCTTTTTCATTTAGATCATGTGTTTTACTAGAAATTTCAAAAGAATTTCTCAGGAAATGTAAGAAAGGAATCAAAACAAGATAGAAATCTTACATAAATGAAACCTAAAAAGACTTCTAGGGTAAAACCTCAGTAAGTATAGTGTAGTATATAAAAGTGAACTGTAAAAGTACTGATGGGATACTGAAGAGAAGAGGGAACAATGTAATCTAAGTTAGTCTTGGGAAACCTTCCTAAAAGTTGGAAGTTTTAGAATGGGTATAAGAGGATGGTTGGCTTATTCCTGTCTCTTGGTCCTTCACACTGGCCTAATGATAAACAAAAGTCTATTTTTTAACTTGTGTTCCTTTTCTAACTTTACCAGTGAGAAATAAGGCTAACAAAATGGTGTGTCTTAAGGTTTACTTATGTGCTGTTATCTTTCCTGTTAATTATTAAGAACTGGCAAGTAATGTCCAAATTCAAGTATTTCTTTGTTTTGAAGCTAAAGATCTGTGAAAAATCTAATTCTATTTCTACATTGAATTAACGATATCATGTATCCCTTTTTTCCCAATCCTTTCAAGAAACACTGGATACTTTGGAAAACTGGGTGACTGAAATCTTCTCTCAGATACCAAACAAGTAAGATACTTATTTTTTTAAGTCATATACTTTTCGAGTTTAAGAGACCATATCTTTTTGTGTGAGCCACAAAGGCTTTTTTCTTTTGTTTTTTAAACATGTCAGAAAGTTAAGACTTTGGGCAAGATGACACAGCTTTTGAGTGGGAAAACTAAGATGGAGAACCCATTTCCATAGTCTGTATGGTTTATAAACTTATAGTAAACTTACAGTAAACAATAATTCTGAAGAAATTATGCCTCTTTTACATTTATTTAGAGCTTTTTTGTTACTGTGTTTGGTGTTTGAAACCGTGATATGAACACAAAAGTACTGTGGTGAGAACCATAATATGTATATTTAGGTCTCTTGCCTCATAACAAGTTGGGTGTTCTGGAAGTTTTTTTTTTTTTTTAAAAATCATTTGTTTGGAATGTGGAATGTTTTTCCCCATAAAGGAAATAATCCTATAGATGGTGACTGACTTTCCATATTCCCTATAACACTGATTTCAGACAGTTAAACTAAAGTGATCTTTTCTTAGAAATTATATAAGGTCTTAGTTCAGGATTGTACTTAACATTGTTGTCCACCTCGGATTCATCAAAATAATACAAATAAGTGGAAGATACTTTGTTGTTACATTTTTTTGCATCAGGTGAGTAAGCTAGTGGCTTTTTTCCAGTTAATCATCCCAATTCATAGTTGTTTTAAATTTATGAAAGAAAATTTATATTAACAATTGATTATTATTTTGGTATTATGTAAATTTCCTTTGAAAATTACCTGTGATTTTTATGTCTGGGAAGGTAATGAAAGCCATGCCAAATTTTGGGGGCATTTAATTTTATTTTTTAATTTTTCTGATAAGAAGTGAATATGAGGTGTAGAAATGTCAAATAACAGATGGGAACATCTTTCATTATGAAACTTCACTAATAAAATCACAGATACTGATTTTGAGGAATTCGTTAGGTTCTGTCAGTCCCTGATGAACATTTAAAATTTTTCCTAAGTATTATTCACTAATAACTTTGGTTCCTTAATGAGACAGAATAAAATATCTTTGAGGTGATACTAATTTGTATTGGCCATATTTTTGTAAAAGTGAAGTTATATTATCCTCAACCAGATTGGAAGCACCTGGAAAAAAAGGCCAAGTTTTTAAAATGCCACAGTGCCTAATATAGTGCTTTATACCTAATAATCATTCCATATATATTTATTGAATAAGAAAGTATCATCTTGCCTGTAATCCCAGTGACTCTGGAGGTTGAGGCAGGAAAATTGAGTTCACCCTGTTTCAAAATAAAAAATAAAAAAGGGTTGGGATTTGACTCAGTGGTAGAGTACCCTGGGGTTGAGTCCCCAGTACTGAAAAGAAAATTATCTCTAGTGTAACTTTTCTTTCTGAAATTATTTTTTATAGGGAGAACTAAAATTGAATGGGGCTGATAAAGGCAGTAAATACTGGCAGTTGGCTCCCTTCAGTTCATTATTTTTTCTTATAAGTTGTAAAGGCATGTTAGTTATTGAAGCTGAAGTTAAGAATAGGGTGTATAATTGAGAAGTTAATGGCTTTATTGCCAACTGTTGGTTTACGCCTAGAATGCTTGTCAGTCAGCAATAATGTAGAATAGATTATAATTATTGATCAGTTAGACATCCCTAATGATACTGCGTATAAAGACTTTTGCCATTTAAATTTTAATTTATTTGTTTTGTTTTCAGTGGATTACCCAAACCAAACTTTGGGCATTTAACGGATCCATTTGACACACCAGCATTTAACAAACTTTATAGAGGTTTGTAACTCTAAAACTGTTTGAAATAACTTTAGCACATTCTCTAAAAATTAAAACTGCCAATTTTCTTTGAAAATGAGAACACAGCAGGAAATACAATTGTGTTGGAAAGGGAGTAAATGGTTAACGGGGATCAAATTAGCGGTAATTAGTGCCCTGCTGCTATTTGAGTCTATTTCTTGCCGTTTCCCTGATTTACCCTGTTCCCTTTGTTCTTTGGCTTTTTTGTTTCCTTCTTAATTCATTTATCTACATTCCACTCTCTTTTACCTTTATAGAAGGAAAAATAAAAGAGAGAAAACACTTTGGAAATTATCTTAACTCATTATAAAACCAATATTTGTTAAGTGAGGAAAATCTTTAAAATATCAGTTTGAGGATTTTGGGGACACTATCCTTAAATCTTATCATATTTGGCAAATATACATGATTTTTTATAGGTAAATTTTCTTAACTTAAAAAATAAGGTTATTAAGTGCATATACTTCTGACGTGTGCTTTTTAAAAATTTAAGATCTGTCATAACTGCTTGCTTACTTTTCCCATACTGAATATTACAAAAGCCTTTTTAGTTCACCATTTCTCTTTCTTTGCTACTTTTATTGTAGCAGATTTTTTTTTCTTTTTCACCTAATTGCGTTAGGTATTCTTTCACCCCATAGCCAGTCTCTTTCCTCTTTCCTTCCTCTGATCAATGACTGTTTCTGCACACCCTTTCTGCCACTGTCAGTGTTCTGTTAAGGCTTTTCAAGACAACTCATTTTCTATTGCTTTTTGTTTTCTGTTTGACTTTTATTCCACCACTACCCGCTCCAAAGAGTGCCCAGTGTTTTGGGCACTCATGAGAAACAGATGCAGAAAGATTTAAAAGCAAGTGATTTTTCTCAAAGTCACATAAGCACACACAGCACAATAATGTAGGACTGATTTTTGCCATGGATCTCCTAACTCCTAATCTTGTATCCTTTCCTGATATTCATCCTTAGCAGCATTTCTTATTTTCATTGGTCTTTTATCCCTGGTTTTACTACCCATGAAACCAAAAAAAAAAAAAAAGAATATTTATAAAAATTGCATTATTTTGTCGGGCGTGGTGGTACATGCCTGTAATCCCAGCAACTTGGGAGAATGAGACAGGCGGATCTCAAGTTCAAAGCCAGCCTCAGCAATTTAGCAAGGCCCTCTCTCAAAATAAAAATTAAAAAGGCCTGGGGATGTGACTCAGGGCTTCAGTCCCTGGTACAAATAAATAAATACATAAATAAAATTATTCAAATTGGAAAATTGGCAGCTGGAAATAATAATTGCATTTTAACCTGTTTATTGAAGGATGAAATATAATTTAAAATGAATTTTTTTAAAAAAGTTCTTGTAACCTTATAAAAATTATGAAGAAATACTTAATATTTGTTCTTCTGGAAAATATTTTTGTTTAGTTGTTCCAATCAGAAAAATTCATGCTCTGACCATCACTTGGGCACTTCCCCCTCAACAGCAACATTACAGGTAAGAATTCAAGGGAAAATTAACTTCATTAGATACTGAAAGTTATATTTAAGGCATTGCTAAATGGTTTAAATCAGAGAATTCTGAATTTGTAAACACAGGTGTGTTAAACTTGGAAATTAAATATGTCTGAATTCCAAGTCTTGCTTGTATATTTTACTGTCCTTTTGGGTATTAAAAACTAGGGTTCTGTTATGACTTAGTCTTCAAAATTAAGCATTTAGTAGAAGGCTAACTTTTGCTATTATTTTCTTTAATATTTTTAGTATAAAAGTGTATTTGTGCATGGTTTATTAGGTGGTGGCTACCATTTATTTTGATGCTTTCTAAAGTAAAGTTATGGCCAGGCACAGTGGTACATGCCTGTAATTCCAGCTACTTGGGAGGTTAAGGCAGGAGGATTACAAGTTGGAGGTTAGCCTCAGCAATTCAGCAACGCCCTAAACAACTTGGTGAGACCATGTCTCAAAGTAAAACATAAAAAGGGCTGGGAATGTAGCTCAGTAGTAGAGCACTCCTGGGTTCAATTCCTAGTTCCCACCCTGCAAAAAGTAAAGTTAAATAACTTTGAGTAAGCACCAAGGATTTTTACTACTATGAATTAAGGCATATTTATTTAAATTGAGAAAGTATTTCAACTTACTTATATATGAACAATAAAGCTTGGCCCAGGTAGTTTTTTAAAGAATCAAATCATAGCACCTACAAATACTGTGTAAGAAATAAGTGCAAATGAAAATATAATTTAATTGATAAAAATTTACCTAATCTTTTAAAACCACTGCGGACAAAACAAAGCCAGAGGACACATACACAAGCAAAAGGAAAGAAAGTAATGTGTATTGCTTGAGTTCAGTAAAAAATGCTTTTGTCACTCATTTGTTAGAATATTCAATCCGGTCTCTTAAAATTAATAAAAAATAGTATGTTTGTGGTGAGAAAGCAGAAAAAAATACATATTGTCTGCTTGCTTTTGGTATAAGGAAAACATAGTAAAAAGTAATATACTTAATTATCTAGTCATCAATGTCTCAAGAAGTATTATTAAGCATATTTAAAAGTTTGTTTAAAATTATACATGCTTGTAAATGTTAAAATAGAACAAAAGCCATTAAGTGAAAAGTAAAGTTCTGCTTCTGTATTTGTTCCTGTCCTCCTACATATGTCTGACCTAAATAATTTCTTTTATATCCTTTAGGCATTAAAATAGTGAATTTAAAGCACACATATCTTTTTATGGAAATGGAATTACATTACATATATTATTAACAAAGTCTTCTTTAACTGTTTTAATTCATTTCTAAGGTAGTTCATTGTAGTAATTTTGAAAATTTTTGAAAAGTAAAAAAACTATCGATGATTGTTTTTCCAAAAACTGTTAACATTTCTATATATCCACCCAGTTTTTCGCTTATTTTTTTAATGTACTGTTAGTTTTAACAAGATATTTCTCCAGGGGGCTGGGTTTGTGGCTCAGTGTTAAGAGTGCTTGCCTAGCATGTGTGAGGCACTGAGTTTGATTCTCAGCACCACATAAAAATAAATAAATTAAAGGTTCATCAACAACTAATAAAAATATTTTTTTTAAAAAAGACATTTCTCCAGGCACAGTGGTACACATCTATAATCCCAACAATTTGGGAGATTAACAGCAGGATCACAAATTAAAGGCAGCCTGGGCACTTAGTGAAACCCTGTCTCAAAATAAAAAGGGCTGGGGATGTAACTCAGTGCCCCTGGACAATACCTAGCACTGCCACACTCCCTCATCATCATCAGTTATTTTGAATCCCCAAATATGTAAATTCCCAGTAAATTAGCTTTATAGGGATCCATTTTTTACAAAGAAGCTAATAAGTATTTATTCCTTTAGATACTAAATACAGTACAATTACCTTTGTTTAGCTAAAAATGTGTGATCAGCTGAGCTCACTCCTCTGTGCTAATCTTAGTATGCATGTCAATCAGTTTACATTTTAAACAATGTTGTGTGGGCTCTGTTTCTTAACACAGTAGAAATCATAATATTTATTATATCCTGATTTTCAAGAGTTTACTAAAGTTTGGTTGGAATTATGATGTATGCCTGCAGTCCCAGCTGAGAAAGGAGGCTACTTTGAGGCCAGCCTGGCCAACAGTAAAATTTCATTTCTAAATAAATTAATTTACTGATTAAGGGGAAAAAAATTACTAAATCGAGTTCTATAACTTCGTTTGATTACCTAACTCATTTTTTCTGGATATCTGTGTTTTGTTAAGGACTACATTTTTAAAATTATGTAGAAGATGGTGGGTAAAGAATTTGAATAACATATGCAACTACTTAGACTACTATTATATGATGATAATATCTATTATTGCATTGGCATGAAAACTCTGCACATAGTTAGGCAAGTGAAAAGAAAAATAAATATACAGTGAGATTATGTCTTTTGTTTAAAGTACTGATTTACTTAAGGAAACTAAAATTAGAACCCAGATTTTCCAACCTTTAGAAAAACACATTTCATTTTACCACAGAACCTAGTGCTCTGTGGTAAAGAAAGCTTTTGCAAAAATTTGTCTATAGACAGAGTGATTCACATCTGTATTAGGTTCTAAAATGATAGTTTATATTACTTTGAGTGAGACAAATATTAAAGATTTTATCATGAAAGGAGATAATTTTGGCATCTAAGAAAAGAAGTTGTTGCCTTAAATTTTGGATGATTGTACTCATTCAGTGATTTCAGATAAAGTGATTTTACCATATTTTATGTTTTTATCTTGCTGCTATTAATTACAATTTCACATTTAGTGGATTTCTGTGAGAACAAGTTTAATTATGTTCTCAAATATCATATTCACTGTGTGCAGTGGCACATGTCTGTAATCCCAGTGATTTGGGAGGCTGAGACAAGAGGATCACAGGTTCAAAGCCAGCCTTAGCAACTTTAGAGCAGCCCTAAGCAACCTAGTGAGGCCCTGTCTCAAAAAATATGGAAGTTTGGAGATGTGGCTCAGTGGTAGAGCAAGCCTGGGTTTGATCCCCAGTACCAAACCAAACCAAACAAATCAAATGTTATAGTCTTAGAGGTAAGATCTTCTAGTGTAAACATTTTTTCTGACCTTTAAATTTTTTTAAAGGGTGAAGCCACTTCATTATATCTCCTGGCTGGTTGGACATGAAGGCAAAGGCAGCATTCTTTCTTACCTTAGAAAAAAGCAAGTATTCCATTATTAAGAATTTCCAGTATTGTAATCTCTGAAAGATAATAATGAACAATAAGTGTTATATTGCTTATTCTTTTTAGCTGCCAGGAGGTCTACAATAAAATTTTGAATGCTTAATTGTAGTTCTATTAATAACCTGAGTTATTTTAATGGCCATATTTTATTTTGGTACTTCCTTAAATCTGCTTCTTAGCCCATGTTGGAAGTAACTGTACACCAAATTTTAAAAATCATAAATGAAAGTAATAAATTCTAGAATTACATAAAGTGGTTAACCCTAATCAAGAATTTGGATTTGACCAAATAGTAAAGGAGTAAATATTACAAAATTGTGAATCTCTAGGCTTTCCTAACTTAAAAGGTAGACTTTGATGACAATTTCAGTGTGTAGATCAGTTATACAAAATATTTGGGATTGTGATAAGTGTATGTAACTGTCTTGGCAGAGTTTTTGTGATGCATGTAAGCACCCATTTAAGTCACCTACAGCCAATTATAGAAATAGATATTTTGAATCAGGACTAGGACATTACAGTAATTCCTTGTTTGACTTTTTTGTATACTGATTAATTTGAGAATGAAAAGAGATGAGAAATTTAAAGAGGTGCTTAAAGACATTTTAGTGTTCTAAAATATTCAAAGAAAACTAAGAGGCTAGAGTATTATAAAAGAAACTAATCATAATTGAGTTTATATATACCTTTTACAGTATCTGTAATGTGCTCGAGATGTATGCAACCTTACCAAACTTTATCACAACTTTAAATACTTCCTTTTGGAGTCCTTAACCCTTATTTTAAGTTTTTATGTGCTTACTTGCTGGCAGATATACTTAAAAAAAGAAAAGAAATAAAATTAATTGATACAGAGATTAACACAGTCCCTATGCAAGGATGACATGCAGATACATAAAGGAATCCATAGTTTTGGAAAAAAACAAAAAGTTTGGTGTATTATTCTAGACAGGAAAAGATCCAGTCTTCTTGTTTCTTTTTTAGACAATCTATATAGATTGACTGATAGTCTCAAAGAGCTCATTGGAATATATTTGATGCGTTTTAGGATTTATTTTAAGAGACATGATAAAAAATGATAAGTGCTTCCCAACAGCCATATTTTAATATTTTGTACTGTTTACTTCAATAAGAAGTGCTTTGGTTTCATGAAACTTAATGTTTTACTGTGTTAGAATATCTATTAGCTTCCCCATTGAACAAATAAAGATGACTGTTCCTTCCTTCTGGGACTCCTAAATGTACTATAGTCCATGGGAGGCCTTATGCTTTTAAAATTTGTACTTTAAAATATACTGTTAGAAATTATATTTAATCAAAAGCTGAGATTACCAAATTTTACATAGAAAGCCTATTTTGTTAATTTGATGTATTTGTAGATTGTCAATCCAGAGATACTGATTGGATTAATTTTTTCCAACTATAGGTGCTGGGCTCTTGCATTATTTGGTGGAAATGGTGAGACAGGATTTGAGCAAAATTCTACTTATTCAGTGTTCAGCATTTCTATCACATTAACTGATGAGGGTTATGAACATTTCTATGAGGTAAATATTAAAATGGAGTATTTTTCTTTTATGTAGATATTACTTTATGCCAAAGACTAATGAGATGTTTTGTTTTCAGGTTGCTCATACTGTCTTTCAGTATTTAAAAATGCTGCAGAAGCTAGGCCCAGAAAAAAGGTAATAAATACTTCTTAGAATGAGTCCAGGAGTCAATTCTAGGATGTTTTAGCCTTCAGGCTGCCAGTACATACGCTTTAGTCCTGTGGGATGGCTTTTCAGGCATTTCCTACTCTTATTTCCTTTACTGGCTTCATATCCTCATGTGAGTGTACACTAAGGTTTTATATTTATTTGGCCAGTCTCTTTATTTTTATGCTTCTCTTTTCTCATTGATGATTATAGTGATAAATTTTAGTGTATCTCTAATTATCATTTTATTTCACAGAATTTTTGAAGAGATTCAGAAAATTGAGGATAATGAATTTCATTACCAAGAACAGGTATTGGAAGTCAAATTCTTTTTGAATGTTATCTGTGACCAAGTTGAAACTGGTGTGGACATTATTCCTCTTTTTGGAAGTGTCACTGGAGTTTTTATTCTGCCACTCTTTGTCATGTGAGTCTCAAGATGGCCTTGAGGCTGTCTAAAAATTAAATCTTGTTTTTGAGTATTAATATTGAGTAACAGTGACAGGATTAGACAGATGACATAGATCATGTGTAGCAGTCATTTATCAATGTAATCATCCTATCTTTTTGATAATCATTCATGAAGAGATTGCTACAGTATGGTAGTTTGGCAATTCAAATATTGTGAAGATATTCTTTAAGGTAATGTGTAGTAATCATGTATAATGTTAGAAACACTGAGCTTTTCCAATTTAGGGGAATGAGAACATTTTCCTTGTTTGAAATAGGATTGTAGAAGCCTTATGGGTATAGTAAATTTGAATTGAGGTCAGCATCAAAATATAGGGTTTGAATAAGGTTTGGTTATATTCTAGGCAATAGAGAGGAATATAAATAAGGAATTCTGGGGTATTGTGGTAAAGTTAATGATTTTGCATATCTGTACTATAAGAATATATAAAAGAAAGGTATTTTTTAATGTTAAAGGTAAAGAGTTTAGAGCAGAAGGTGTTTACTCCTGTTTGTGACTTGGATCCCTTTAGAAGTCTGTTGAATGCTGTAGACCCCTCCTCAGAATACTACTTAATCCTCTCAGCTTTTTAAACTTTTGGAAAAATTATCAGTAGTACATTGATCGCTGGTATAGCCCTCATCTAAATTCACCAATTAATAATATTTCATCAGATTTTCTCTCTTCTCTTTCACATCTGTGTGTGTATCTCTATTTTTTTGTGGAACCACTTAACAGTTAGTTACATATACTGTGATACTTCATCCTAAATGTTTTTTGACATGTATCAGCTGCAGACGCAGTCTCTTGCCTGATCTCAATATAGTTGTCTGCAGTGGGAAATTTAGCAGTGAAACAATATGTTTAATTAATACACAGTACATATTGGGTTTTTTTTTTTTTTTTTACCCATAGTGTTTTCAAATGCATAATATAGTAGTTTACAAAGAAATATTGAAGTACTCAAACTAGTAAAAATAACAATGTTTCTTTGTTAAATAACAAGATGTAATGGAACAAGATTTTTTAAGTAGCAATGAGTATGTATGATGTTTTGTAATGTCTACAATTATATTGTGATTTCTCTTGGTGGTGGTGAAACTACCATGGTTTGTTGCCTGTATTCATAATTCATAAAAAGTAACTTATAGATTAGTGAAAATATGTAATTTCGTCTCAACCAAATGAATGGGTTCCCCCTGAATTTGCTGACATTTTGTGGGGGATATCTCTGGGCCCTAGATTTGAGAGCTCCTGATTTACAACCTAGAGAATGTAGAGAACTGGGTTTTTGGATCATCACCGTACTCTTCCTTCACTATGTATTATGAGTAGGCAATACTTAGTACTGAGTGCAAGATCACAAAAACTAAGTTTCCAGTTACTATTGACTCCTGTTTAATGTGCTTTTTATATTTTAAGTCATTTGAAATTGAACTAGAACTCTTATTCTACCTGCCCATATTGGCCATTAAAAGGGTCCTATAAACATTCTTTATAAGTAGATTGATAAACCTGGAACCCACAAGTCCTGTCATCTGTATTACCAGGAGAGATGTTGATCAGTATTCTCATCAGCTGTGATGGCAGTATATGGGCCAGAACTGTGGTAGGGAAAAGAGTGGAAATGAGAATTGTGGATGACTCTGTCATACCCAGATTCCTTTTCTCTGTAAATGACATTTTCTTTTGCCCTACTAGTTACTTGTTGGAAGTACATTTCAAGATAGTATTTTTTCTGCCATCTCCCCACTTCATAGTTTCCCATCCCCCCCATCTATGGCATAATGAATATTTGTGTTAATGAATATTTTTATCTTGATTTAAAACATGAGCCCAAAACATCTTAGATTAAAACCTAACCAAACTGTGTGCGGTGGTGCATGCCTATAATCACAGTGGCTCAGGAGGCTGAGGCAGGAGCATTACAAGTTCAAAGTCAGCCTCAGCTTAGCAACTTGTTAAGACTTTGTCTCAAAATACCAGACAAAATATGAGTTATCATATGAATCAGCAGTTCTATTCGTAGGTATGCACCCAAGAGAATTGAAAATATATGTCTGCACAAAAACATATGCACAAATGTTCATAGAGTTATAGACTATATGTTCTATGTGTTCAGTTGAGTTATAGACTCACCTGTCTATAACTGATGTGTGGATAAATAAAAATTAGACTTGCGTATTATGGAATATTATTCAGCCATAAGAAAAATAATTTATATTATAATTTAGGTGAATCTCAAAGATATGATGCTAAATGAAGGAAGCCAAATACACAAGGTCACATTTTAAATAGGTCCATTTATATGAAACAATCAGAATAGATTAATTCATAAAGAATATAGACTGATGTCTGTTAGGGACTGAGAGAAGTAAGTAATGGGGAATGACTGCCTGATGAATATGAAGTTTCCTTTTGGGGTGAATGAAAGTATTCTGAAACTTGATCAGTGATGATTGTAAAACTTGAGCTACCAAAACTAAAAGCTACCAAATTGTACACTTTAAAAGGGTGAATTTTACAGTATGTTCATTACGTTTTAAAGAAAATTAAATGATTAAGCACTGTGGCACCTAATTCCAGCAACTCAGGAGACTGAGGCAGAAGAATTGCAAGTTCAAAGCATACCTCAGCAATTTAGCAAGACCCTTTCAAAACAAATAAGTGAGAAAAGGGGGTTGGGATGCAGTTCAATGGCAAAACTCCCCTGGGTTCAATCTCTAGTACTTAAATAAATAAATAAATAAATAAATAAATAAAAATTAAATGATAACATTTAAGTGTGTTTTTGTTTTTGTAGTGCTGGGGATCTAACCCAGAGCTGTGGTGCACACTAGGCAAGTGCTCTACCTCCAGACCATTTAAAGAGTTTTCCCCCCAATACATAGTCTATTGCTTTGGCATGACATATCTGCTTTTAGCTAGGGTCCTTAGTGTTTTCTCATAGGAAATACTTGGAGTCATCAGTTTAAATATAACCTACCAATGAGAGCAATTATGTTTTAAGTATATAGCTAGTGAAAATGATTTAAAAAATGAGAACAGAACAGGAAGAACTATTTTAAGTAATAATAGTACTTTAGTGGCTTACTGATGATACAGGGGAATATTTTCTGAAGTAGAGAAAAAAAGCTAATAGTGATTCTTTCCTTTTTTTATCCTATTTTTATATAAAAATGGTTATATGATGCCATTATTTGTGCTTATCTGTCTCCCACCCCTGCTCTAAGCCACCACTGCTCCAGAATGCAGTAACCTTCATTTTTATTCTGTCTCCTATTAGATAAGAAGCAGCCCATATGTTCAGTAAAGGACCAGACAGGGTGGTATTTGAGGAATAGTATGTAGATACATTAGGAAGCCAGAGTCTAGTGTCTACTCTGCTTGTTACTCACTGTGTAACCTTAGCAAGTCACCTAATCAATCAGTGTATTTCCTTGTTGTGAAACATGGGAATGGAACCCCTTGCTATCTGCAGACCCTTTGAGGTCCTTTTATTTGTTTGTTACTAAGAATGAAACCTACGGTCTCTTTACTACTGAGCCTTGTCGTTTTTAGTTTTTGTCCTGAGACAGGTCTAAGTTGCTGAGGGTCTTATTAAGTTGCTGAGGCTGGCCTAGAATTTCCAAACCTCCCGTCTTGGCCTCCCAAGTCACTAGGATTATAGGTGTGTGCCACTATCAGTTTTAAAATTCTGTGTATCTGGATGCTTAGTAAATACTTGAATTTTTTGCAAGGCAAGCACTCTACCAACTGATCTATATCCCCAGCCCAAATACTTAAATTTATTTCTTTCTTCTGGAAAATTATTTCCATTTCATTGGTTCAGAGAACTTGTCATTCTTTCAATTTTAAATTAAAATATGTACAATACTGATTAACATAACTTTTTGAAAACTTTATTTTTATTTAACATAATAATTATACATATATTAATACGCATATACAATGTGTAATGATCACATCAGTGTAATGGGCATATCCATCACTTCAAACATTTGTAATTAGTTTATGTTGGAAACATTCAAAATTCTGTCTTCTAATTATTTTGAAATATGCAATTAATTTTTGTCAACCATAGTTATCCTACTGTTTTAAAGAGCATTAAAAGTTATTCCTCCTATCCAGCAGTATTCCTATACCTGTTAACCATCTTCTCTCTATCCCCTCTGCTCCCTATCCTTCCTACCTCTGGTAACTACTATTCTATTCTCTACTCAATAATTTTATCTAATATGATACTTGTGTTTTCATTTGATTCATCCTTACAAATAGTTTTTTGGGGATAGTGCTGTAGCAGTAGGTCCACTGTCTTTATTGACCTCACAGTCATGTAGAACACTGGACAGATGAACATTTACATTCAGTATCATGATTGCTCTCAAGAAGAGACTGACATGACTAAAACCTAGTGAGTTGTCAAACTCAGGATGGTTTGGAGGGGTGTGAAGTTAAGCTCGTTAAGGCAGTAGCTCCCCCTATTATTTTTCTTGGAATTGCAGGCATCAGATTCTTAAGCTCCAGTTACATTTACTTTTGATTTCATTGTTGAAAATAGAAAATATATGAATATTATGGCCAATTAAGATAACAGGGGAAAGGTTCTGGTGTGAAATAATTTTGCCTCTTTACAGACAGATCCAGTTGAGTATGTGGAAAACATGTGTGAAAATATGCAGCTGTACCCACTGCAGGACTTTCTCACTGGAGATCAACTTCTTTTTGAATACAAGCCAGAAGTAAGGAGTTTTCCACTTCTAAAACTTGCTTTTAGGAAAAGAGAAGGGTGAAAAAGTACCAAAAGTACACTTAAGAACTGAGAATAGAGAAAACTTGGTTATATATTTAGTCAGTATTTTTTTTTAAACAGAAGAAGTTGCAATTGTTATATGAATAATTTCTCTTTCTTTTACATGATTATGTTTTAATATAAGAGGAGAAAATCAGGTCCTCAGGTACTATTTTTAAAATTTTTTTCAAGTTGTCGAGACATCTAAAATAGTTAATTTCTAAGAATTATTTTATTTAGTTCTTAAGCATACTTAAAAAGTCGTTTAGCTTACCTTTTAATTCCATTGGAAATTTGGGACAATTAAATTCAGATTCAGATTACTCTTCTAGCCAACCAACAGGAGAAATACCCACCGGATAGATTAAAATATACATAGAGAAATTTCATAAAGGTGACTTTGAAGTGGAACAAAAGTGATGAAACCTATCTTTGTTTTGTTCTGTTATTATATATTATGTTGGATATCTTTATTGAAAAAAGCATCTGTTACTTTGCAGTTTTATATATATATAAAGTATTTTGACTTTGATAAATAACTTTGGGGGTTGAAAAATATTTATAAGAAAAATATAAGATTCTCTAAATTAGCTGGGCATGGTGGCACATGCCTATAATCCCCGCAACTTGGGAGGCTGAGGTAGGAAGATTCCAAGTTTGAGGCCAGCCTCAGCAATTTAGTAAGACCCAGTCTCAAAAAAAACAAAAAACAAAAGCACACACACATATGGAACTGGGAATGTGACCCAGTGGTTAATGCTGTGGGTTCAATCTGCAGTACCAACCCCCCCCCCCCCCCCAAAAAAAAAAATTTGAAAGTTCTTGAAATTGGAAATATGATTTACAGGTAGTATTACATATAGGTGAATAGTTGATGATTTCTCCCCCAGGGGATATTTGTCACTGTCTAGAGACATTTTGGTTATGATAACTCAGGGATGGGCATGGGGCAAGGGATCCTGGAATCTAGTGGGTAGAAGCCTAAGAGCCTGCCAACCATCTTATAATGCAGAAGACAGTACTTTACAATAAAGAATTATCTGACCCAAGATGTTACTAGTGCTGAGGTTGAGAAACTTTGGAAAGTGTATGTATTCCAAAACTTTGTTTTAAAGAGAATTGGAAAAGGCAAAGGAGGAGGTAAAAAGTATACATTCTTGCTATCTCTCTAGGTTGGTTGTCTAGTGAAGTGAGTGCTTTTTTCCAAACCACCATTTGTTGTTTTTTCTCAAAGAAATGTTTAAATGGTACTTAAGATTCCAAATTAGCCTACATAATCTTGAATTTAGTCCTATCACAGTTGGAGGATTATTGAAGGAGACCTTGCTTTGCCATCATTTTACTGATTCTTGGGTATGAGGTAGTATAAAATATGGTTTTTAAGAGTATATTCTTTAGAATGATGTATAATGTGGTTAGAATTCCACTTTTGACACTTCTAGCTGTATTGTTTTTTGTAAATTACATAATCTAATCTGAGCATTACTTAGCTTTTAACCTCTGAAGCTATTATTTTCTTTAAAATGATCATACCTTACGGTTATATTTTGGATTAAATGAAATAACATGTTAAACACTGCATGGCATATAGTAAAAACTTAGTAATAGCAATTTTTATTGCTAGTGCTGTTAATATGTGGGATTTGAGATGTGCAGTGTAAAAGCATTATCATGAAACATTTGATAATTGTCAGTTATACCTCAATAAAACTGAAAAAAATTCTTGAAATGCTAATAAACTAATGGTACTTTGTAAATTTGGGTGTTCATGCACTTTAGTTTTATGAGCATCAGGATCTTGGGGGTGTCTTAACAATGTGACTTTGTCTTTTTAACAGAAATAGATTAAGATTGTTATTGCATATGTCTCTCTTCCCTTACCACCACCACTCCCCGTTCTACCATTTTTAGGTCATTGCTGAAGCCCTTAATCAGCTAGTTCCTCAAAAAGCAAATCTTGTTCTACTGTCTGGTGCTAATGAGGGAAAATGTGACCTCAAAGAAAAGTGGTTTGGGACTCAGTATAGCATAGAAGGTAAAATATTTTAACAATTGTCCTACATTTAGATATATCTGACTTTGGATTTTTTTTAAATTTTTTTTTTTTAGGGATTGAAAGATATTTATTTTATTCATTTATTTATATGTAGTGCTGAGAATTGAACCCAGTGCCTCACACATGCCAGGCAAGTGCTCTACCAGTGAGCCACAACCCCAGCCCCTGGAATTTTTATTCTTTATAATTTATCTGATGGTTCTCATAGTGGGGGGAGTATGATTTTTTTCACTTTGAAATGAAAATTACTTATTCTACTTTGCGGGAGTTATTTTCTGCTATGTTTTTATTAGTTAGTGAAAAAATCCTGTTTTAGTATTTGGGAAGTATTTTTAGAAAAGCACTTTTCAATCTTCATTGTGCAAGTATGTCACTTTTAGATATTATTAAAATACAGATGTTGATTCAGGGAGGTCTGAGTAGGACCTGAGATTCTATGTATCTAACAGTCTCCCAGATGATACAGTGCTAATGGGACCACACTTTGAGCAGTGAAATTCTAGATTGCCTGGATACGTCAGAAACAGTTTTCCTGAGAAAGGTGAATTGGTTCATGGAGGCTAGTCAGTAATTGGTTTGTTATGAGAATTCTGCACATTGCATTGCTTATTGGATCAGTTTGTCTTTCTTCTCTACAGATGTTGAAAACTCTTGGGCTGAACTGTGGAAGAATAATTTTGAATTAAATCCAGATCTTCATCTTCCAGCTGAAAACAAGTACATAGGTCAGTAAGATAACAATCATTATACATAATCTATCCATGTACTAATCAGCAAAATGTACCACCAACATGGTATATAATGTTTCACAAAGTACCATATGAATTCATATTTTAGAATCCCACTAATATTCTGGGGTAGGCATTTCTCTTTTCTTTTCCGAATGAGAACACAAATTCAGAAAAACAAAGTGACTTATCCCAAACTATTCAGTTGGTGAATGGAAGAACTGGAACTTAAACACCAAATTTGGGGCTCCCTTGACATTTTTGCTTTTTCTTGTACATAATAGCTGACCCTTTCACAGGAAGGAATTATCATTCATTATCTTGTCATATTTTCTAGTGTTTTTCAAATTGTGGTTTGCAACCATTAGAATGTTGTAAAGTCAATATAAGGTTGTGAGGTCAGTGTAATTGAGCTGTAAAAGCATTAAAAAATCAATTAGAATATATTAGAAAATCAATTAGAAAATATTGCATAAAGAAAGGGTGTTATTTTATAAACTTTTGTTCTAGAAGGCACATATGTGTGATTCTGACAACTTGCTTACATTGGAAAACATTTCTAACTGTGAGTTGTAGTAAGAAAATTTGAAAGCCACTTATCCTAGGTCAAAGGTTTTACAGTTGTCTGAGTGTAATATACTCTGTGAATGTAATATTGTATAATAAAACATTATTTTCCCAGCAGTCTCACTTTTACGTATATATTCAAAGAGTTGGAAAAATGCACTCAAATAAATACATTTACATCATGATCATAGCAACCTTATTCACAATGGTCAAAAGATAGAAAAATAGCCAAATTGGATGATTGGACAAATTATGGTATATACATACTTTAGAATATTATTCAGCCATAAATAGAAAGGAAATACTAATAAATATTATAATATGAATAAACTTTGAGAATACTGTGCCAAATGAAAAAAGTCATATATAAAAGGCCATATATGAGTACATTTATTTGAAATATCTAAAATAAGAAATCTACAGCGACAGAATATAGATTAAACGTTGATAAGGACGAGGAAAGGGAACCGTTAATAGGGAGCAACTTCCTTAGTGAGAATAGGATTTCCTTTTGGGGTGATTTGGAAAATGATTTGGAACTAGATAAAATTGGTGGTTGTACAATATCGTAGGTGTATTACTGCCTCTAAAAAATTCACTTTAAAATGGTTGATTTTATGTCATATGAATCCTATCTCAATTAGGAAAAAAACCTTTTTGTGTGTATTGTGTGTGTGTGATATTGGGGATTGGATTCAAGGGCACTTTACCACTGATGTACATTCCCTTTTTGTTTTTTTATTTTAAGAGAAGGTCTCACTAAGTTGCTGAGGCTAATTTCAAAACTGGTGATCCTCCTGCCTCAGCCTCCCAAGTCACTTGGATTATAGGCTTGCATATATATATATATATATATTTTTTTTTTTTTGAGTTATTGATGGACATAATACCTTTATTTTATTTATTTTTTTAATGTGGTGCTGAGGATCGAACCCAGTGCCTCACACATTGCTAGGCAAGTGCCCTACCACTGAGCCACAACCTCAGCCCAGTTCTATATCTTGAACATTAAATATCTAAACAACTAGTTTTTTAAAAAGAAATAAATAGAACAAGTTGTTCTTTCATTCTCAGTTTTCTTCAAATTAGTTATTTATCGCCTATATGTGGATATAATAATTTGTTTTCATTAACTGAAATTACAAGTTTGACTTTGAGCATAATTATTTTGTAGCCTTTCAAATGTCTATAAAGTTGGTAAAAGACATTCAAGAATGTATTCATTCATAAAATGAATTATACAACTATCCTAATCAGAAGTCCCTCTTTCAGAATTGTTTTGAGAAAGGAAATGAAGCCAAATGCATGGAAATCAAAATTTTTGAAATCACAGATTTTCAGAGTTTATTCAGTTTAAGGCTGAGTATGCAGCACACTTTAGTATTTAAATATGGCTTACATTTGCCACACACACACAAAATGGTTATTTAGACTTGAAACCAAGAACAGATTGGAAATCCTGTTAAAATAATGGAATGTTTTTACTCTGTTCTTTTGTTAGCCACGGACTTTACATTGAAGGCTTTTGATTGCCCTGAAACAGAATATCCTGTTAAAATTGTGAATACTCCACAAGGTTCCCTGTGGTATAAGAAAGACAACAAATTCAAAATTCCAAAAGGTAGTATGTTACCCTGCCTAAAAGATGTGAAATAATTAAAACAAATCTTTCTCTTCATAGTAACATTTTTTTCCCCTGTGTTTGTTGCCTACTTTTTTTTCCCCTTACCTTTGGAGACCTTTTCTAGGTTTATCTATCAGATTCATACTGTGTTCCTGTGCTATCACACAAATACTTATAGATTTTCTATTTTTCAGGAAATAAAAATTCAAGCCTAAATAGAAATTGTTTTCAGATATTTTTCTTTCAGATAAATGAAAGTGGAGCCAGGTGTTTGACCGTCTTAAGGAATTGGTATTATTTGAACTTAAGATTATATTATTTATACATATTATTGTATTATTTTCTTATTATTTATTAAGAAAAATTTATTCTTAGCTATAACAGTAGCCTAATCCAGCATTACAGATGTAAAGTCTCCCCCATCTGCCTCCTTCTGCCATTTTGCTTTTCATTATAAAGGAAGCATCATGTAGAGTTGTTGAACAGACTAAATTCTTTGACTTTAAGGTTATGGCCAAAATTACTTTGCTTTTTTGTTTTGTTCTTGTACATAGCATTGAAACTTACTGAAGCAACTTGGAATCCTAGGCCAAGTGTTCTTGGATGTAATTTAACTTATGTTCCCAATCTCAAACACAGCTACACCTTAGTTCTGTGGAGAATTCTTGAGTTTATTAAGGTGTTTTTATAAATCAATCCATCCATCTTTCCTCTCTTCCTTTCTCCCTCTCTCCTTTCTTCCTTGGTCCCATCCATCCTTTATCTTTCTGCTGGGGATTAAACCCACAGCCTCATACTTGGTAAGCATGCATTCTTCCACTAAGCTATTTCACCACCTCTCCACAATTTTTCTTGAATGGCTTACAAGACTTTCAAAAAATGTTCTTAATGTTTATTCACTTCCTTAGAAAAAGGCTCTGTCATAACTTTCTGTGAACGTTAGGGTTATTCCCTTAATGTTTTTGACATGTATACCTCTTTAAACATTTTCCCTATCTGAAGCTATTAATAAGTAAGAATATTCATAGACCTCTTTGTGTATAGATACTATATCTGAATATCACTTAGATTAAAGTGTGCCTTATAGGGTACTTTATTTGGAATGGTAATATTACTTTTTAAAAAACTCTTAAGAATAAAAATGTATGTATAGAAATTATAAAAATATAATGAGGATTTAAGTATTTGTACTTTATTCACAATTTAAAAATATTTGAAGCCTCTGAGCTTCCATAAGTTATCTTTGGTCTTTCTTTCAGCCTACATACGTTTCCATCTGATTTCACCATTGATACAGAAGTCTGCCGCAAAGTAAGCAACTGTCCTTTTTTCTGTTTTTTTTTTTTTTTTTTTAATAATTATTGGAAAACTGTTTTAGCTTCATTTAAATCAACCCATCATTTTATTTCTCAGTTCTTGAACTATGTTATTGATGTATGCATTTTTCCTATGCTCCAGAGAACTTATTTGTGTTGGTACTAAACGTTAAACTCCTACTGTAGCACTCATGTGTAAAACATGCTGGTGGTATAGGTTAGTCATAGTTACTGGATTGGCAACTCAGGAACTGTTAATGAACTTTTCCTTCACCACTTAACTGTAGCCAACCTTAAAATGAAAAGGAATGTTAAACTCTGTTAATGTTTACTCTAAAAATGCATGACCTTTTCCCCTTTCCTTATATTTTCAATTTGTTAGTTACAAAGCTTAAGTCAGGCACAGTGGCACTTGCCTGTGGCTCACTGAGGCAGGATGGCAAGTTCAAGTTAGGAGGATGGCAAGTTTGAGGCCAGCCTCAGCAACTGAACAAGGCCCTCCTCAAAACAAAAAATAAGAGGGTTGGGATGTAGTTCAGAGGTAAAGCACCCCTGGGTTCCATCTCTAGTAACCCCATCCCCCTGAAAAAAAAATATGAAGAAAAGCCATAAACCTTAGGCCAATAGCCTCTAATGCCTACTCCATTCCCTTAGTATAATTAATGTTGTATTCTATGTATATATGACATGAAAAAGTCTAGGAAACACCACTTAATATACCTGTGAAACTGAGTCCTGAGTAAGCGATATTTACCTTTGAACCAAATTAGCAGTTTTACATTTCAGAGTAAGGAATTAATACCTTTCCAAAAGTAAAGTTTTTAAATTCTAAATTGAAGCAAATCTGTTTATGTCTTTCTTGTCAATTAATGATGCTGTTTGCATTTGGTAAACTTTTCAGTGTGGTCCTCTTTGATATCTTTGTCAATATCCTTACGCATAATCTTGCGGAACCTGCTTATGAAGCTGATGTGGCACAGCTGGAGTATAAACTAGTAGCTGGAGAGCATGGTTTAATTATTCGAGTAAAAGGATTCAACCACAAACTACCTGTAAGTACATGTACTGTTTTCCTCATAGAGAGCTTTAAAGTATCATATTTGTTTGTTGCTTCTGTAGCACCAAGCATTTGGCTAGCACATGAGATGCTATACTTAAAAAGAACTATTTTTTAATATAGAGTATCATGAGTTTTCTTGACCGATGACAGGTATTCTAACTATGACTATACCAAAGAATTATATATGTCTTATTAATTAATGGCAGTGTGCACAATACAGCCCAGGCTCTAGGCTTGGTCTCACTTCCCTTTGCTGTCAGCCAACATTGGCAGTTAGAACTGTTTTACCCCATACAGCAGTGGCAGACTTAAAGAACCTGGTTTGTGCCCTGACATGGAATAGAACTTCAGTGTTTGTGCCCCTTCTCTTATGTACTCTCTAATGTTGTTTCAAATATGTGTGTTTTATGTTCCTTCTAAATTTATGAGCTTTTTAGAAATAGGTTCTGCATCTGTTGGTAAGGAATGTGTTTCAATGTTGCCTTGTCAAAAACAATAAGCAGAGGAAAAAATAATGAGATGCTAGCTAAGAGAGTGGCAATCATTAAATGCTGTGTAAAATAATATAATGTACCCAACAACAAAATTATATCCAGGATTTTTGGATACACTATATATTGTATTAAGTTTGGGGAACAGATTCATACAAGAAAAAAGTCTTGAGGAAAGAACCTCCAGAAAGCATATCTGTGCTTGGGAAGCATTAGCTTCCATATTGGCAGAAATTCAGAAGAAAGAGTATAGTTCTCTTCTTATACCCTTATACCTCATCTTCCCAGGAACAAAGATTGGTCTTAAGGTACCACAGAGTATTTTACTTTTTTCCACCTTCAAAGGCCTAAATATAATATCCAGATAACTTAAGATCCAAATAGATTACTTGCCCAATACAGTGCTTTTCATTTGGGAAGTATGTTTTGAATTTACCTAGAAAGCTTTTTCAAAATACAAACCACAGACAAGTGTTTGATATTTTTCATTTTATGAAGTTTACCTAGTCTTAATATTAAAAAAAAATGAACACACATATTTATGTTTAGAAAACACAATACTGATTTTACCTAGGATATAGATGAGAACTTCCTAAAATTTTTGAAAATTAGGACTGGGAATGTAGCTCAGTGGTGGAGTGCTTGCCTAGCATGCACAAGGCCTTGGGTTTGATCCCCAGCACTGCAAAATCAATCAGTAAATATAGCAAAAAGAATAATTCACCATGACCAAGTACCAGGACTACCAGGGCTGTTCAGTGTTAAGAAATTGATAACTATAGCTCATTATAACATAATTCAAAGAAGAATAACCACTACATAAATATAGTGAGAAATGCCAAAAATTTGATAAATTGGTGTTGGCATTCATTATAAATAGAAATAGAGGGAAGTTATTGAAACACAATTAAAGCTGTTAACTGCCCCCTCACACCCCAACAGCAAGTGTTGCATTAAATGATGAACCACTGTACATTGAAATCAGGACAAACCCAGAATAATACATGATCACCTCTGTTAGTTAACATTGTTTTTGAGGGTCTGGCTACTACAATATGGAAAATAAAAATATTTTTCTTGTTGATGATATGATTATATTCTTAGAAAACCTAAGATGCTACTATTACTAAATTAATAAAATTAAATAATTTGGTGTGATATGGCTAGGCATGAGATCATCAATATTTCAAAATCAGTTGCTGTTTTCCTATGGTAGCACAACAACTTAGAAGTGGATAGAAACAAATATTACACTTATAATATTGAGAAAAACAACAAAATACCTAGGAGGAATAAGTAGGAATAGTGTAGGGGCTAGCTAAATAAAACTTTAAATTTTTTGTTGGTGCTAGGATCAAACCCAGGGCCTTGTACATGCTAGGCTGATACTCTACCAATTGATTACATCCCCAGCTTGAAAACTGTAACTCTTACTGAAGCAAATAAAAAAGATTTTAAGAGAGGACTCATGTTTCTGGAAAAGTCAGCTTGACATTATAAATTATCATTGCTTCTAAAATTAATATATAATGTCCATTCAGTTACAGTCACATTTGGAGTGGTAGGGACACTAGATAAAATGAAATGTATTTGGAAGGAAAAAAATGTTTGAGAATACCAGGAAAATAATACAATAGGAAGAACCAGGCTCCAAATTTGGCAAATATTGAAGATTTGGGTCTCTGAAGATTCTCTAAGTCCTTAGTACTTCTTCTTCTTCTCTTTTTTTAAATAGTTGTAGATGGACAGAATGCCTTTATTTTATTGTTTATTTTATGTGGTGCTAAGGATCTAACTCAGTGTCTCACACGTTAGGCAAGCGCTCTGCCACTGAGCTACAGCCCCAACCCTTTAGTACATCTTTTATGTCCCTTGTAATGCCTAGTACTGTGCTGGGCCCCTGATAAAAAACAAGGAAAAACATTGCCCCCGTAACACTTGGTGGATTTTCGTGCTTTGCTACTTCAAATGCTTCTTTTATTTTTCCTCCTTATAGCTACTGTTTCAGCTCATTATTGACTACTTAGCTGAGTTCAGTTCCACACCAGCTGTCTTTACAATGATAACAGAGCAATTAAAGAAGACCTACTTTAACATCCTCATCAAAACCTGAGACTCTGGCCAAGTGAGTATACACAGGATCAGTTTATATTTTAGGAACCTAAAAGCATTTACCTTTCTTCAGGAATTGCAGGGCATGAAGCTAGAATTATAATTCTTAATAATTTTCAGACATGTGAGAATTATGCTATGGCTTCAGGTTATAAAATCTTTAAACCTAGATTAAGTAACTGTGAATGGGACTAAAAGCAGCCTATTATATTTGATTAGAGGCTGAAAATAAAGGATTTTTTAAAAATTTTTGTAAGCAAACCATTAAATAATTTGCAATTTACTTTGTAAGTAAACAGTTAAGTGCTGACTTGTTTGTAGTCCACAAGTGTTTATTGGTGATTTTAGTGTGTCGGGTGGTTGATTAAGTGTCTGAGTTAAATTGCTTGTTATCTGGCAACCTTAACTATACAGGATTCAGCTAAGGTTCCTGAAGAGATCAAGGCACCTGAACAGCCTGCATAGGAATGCTTGAACCCTTTGCTAATAAGGAACTCCTGGGAACTTCCCTCTGGACCTTCCCTGAGAGCCTGTTCTTTCTTTAGTTCACCGTTAATGATAGCCTATGTGGATATACCTTTGTGTGAATCAGAAAAAAAGCTCCTTTTGGGTTACCCTATGAGCAGGTGGAAGCTTTGTGTGAAGGACAGATAAATCCCCTCTGAGCAGGCAGTCTTTTTGTGCACAGCGCTTGCAAGACCCTTCTTGACTCCTTGGCTGGACATCTGTGAATGGTGAACAAACAGCACAACCTTAAACGGAAACCCTGCTTTTGATATAGTTATAATGAGTTTATAAATTATGAGAGGAGAAGAGGAGGTTAAGTGTTAGGCTTAACTGATAATCTGAATTGGAAAGAAGAGTTGTCTGCAATTGTTGATATAATAATAATAGTACTGTGTATCCAATAAGTCCTGAATATTTGTTCTATTTATAAAAATACTGCTTTATCAACTACTATTTCCAGTATCTTTGGAAATTTACTCTATTGAAGTATGGTAGAATAATAATATGCCTACTGTTCATTTAAAATTTACATACTAGATTTATTCAAAGAACTTTTTGTATATTTATTAATTCCCATCATAATCTGAGATTATGCCAAATAAATAGTAGGCATTATTACTTCCCTTGTTTTACAAATGAAGAAATTAAATCACAGATATTAGGTAACTTGCCAAGTTCAAACAGCTTATTACATGTGGGTTTGGGTTGGTTTGGAGATAGACTTAGGTAACTTGCCAAGTTTAAAACAGCTTATGTGTGGGTTTGGGTTGGTTTGGAGATAGACTTGGGTTGGTTTGGACTAGAGCCATTACCTAGACTATATTGTCACTGCAGTGATAGATTCTTATTATAGTGGCCTCCAGTAATTAATATTAGTGAAACTTCAAACCAGAATAGTAATAATTTTAAATTGGTTTATGACTGGGTAAGCTTTGACTCATCTGGCAACTTATGTGAAATATTTTACTCTGTAACTAAGATAGATAAGTGCATTGTTGTACTGGTGAGTAAATCCAGTAAAAACTTTGTATATGCATCTTTAAATTCTTTTTGATGATTGTGACATTTTCCCCCAATCTTAAGTTGTGATAGGAATCATCTCTTTAGAAACATATCATCTATACAACTTGACCAAATATTTCTGTACTTTGAAGATGCATTTATTGCAACAGAGGTTGTTTCTATTTGTTTTTCTGCTCTTTGTGCAGAGATGTGCGACTTTTAATCCTGGAATATGCCCGTTGGTCTATGATTGACAAGTACCGGGCATTGATGGATGGCCTTTCCCTTGAGTCTCTCCTGAGCTTTGTCAAAGAGTTCAAATCCCAACTCTTTGTTGAGGGCCTGGTACAAGGGAATGTCACAAGCACGGTGAGTGTGAGATGTACTGTTACTGTATTCTGGGCTTCAGTGCAGTTGTGTACTCTGGAATTGCATAAAAGGGAAGTTCTATAGTTTTGTGGGCCAGCATTATCATTTTCTGATTAGGAGGAAACCTGCCATTTGATACTAGGCAACTCTTTGCCTACGAATAAGATTGTTTTATGTCTTTGAATGAAATGAATTTGATATGTTGTGTGTGTATGCGTGTGTATGTGAATGGTTTTGGTTATATTCGTGGAAGATTGTATGTGGAAACCACAAAGAGTTTAATATAGACATTTAAGTGGGAGTAGTGGGTGTTGTAAGAGATGTTATGCATATATACAGAGGCAGACCTATATGTACAGTTTTGTTACATGAAGGAGCTGGGGCTTTATTCTGCAGCAAATGGAGACCATTGAGGGATTTAAGATTTGTGGTTAAGTAGAATGGTGTTTCCAGGGACTGAGTTCGGGGAAAGAAGGAAGGGGGAGCACTTGTTTCATGGGTATAGAATTTTAGTACTAAAAAAAGAAAAAGTTCTGGAAATCTCTTCCACATCAATGTGAATATAGTTAACACTACTGAACTCTACACTTTAAAAAATGATTAGCATGATAAACTTTGTTATATGAATAATGATGAAGTCTGAGATTATGCCAAATAAATGAAAAAGAAGTGCTTAGGAAATAAGGTAGAAGGAGGCCCAAACTCATCGACTTAATTAGTGGAGGTAAGGGAAAAGGAAGGAGTTTATCATGCTACTCGTATTTCTTATTAGAAGCAGAGGAGAATTTTGAGCATTTGAAGTCTTTTCTTTCTTTTCTTTTTTAATATTTTTAGTTGTAGCTGGACACAGTTTTTTTTTTTAAATTTATTTTTATTGTAAACAAATGGGATACATGTTGTTTCTCTGTTTGTACATAAAGTAAAGGCATACCATTGTGTAATCATACATTTACATAGGGTAATAGTTTTTGATTCATTCTGTTATTTTTCCCTTCCCCGCACCCCTCCCACCCCTCTTTTCCCTCTATACAGTCCCTCCTTCCTCCATTCTTGCCCCCCTCCCACCCCCCATTATGTATCATCATCCGCTTATCAGTGAGATCATACATCCTTTGGTCTTTTTGAGATTGGCTTATCTCACTTAGCATGATATTCTCCAATTTCATCCATTTGCCTGCAAATGCCATAATTTTATTCTTCTTTATGACTGAGTAATATTCTATTGTATATATATACCACAGTTTCTTTATCCATTCATCAATTGAAGGACATCTAGGTTGGTTCCACAATCTGGCTATTGTGAATTGAGCAGCTATGAACATTGATGTGGCTGTATCTCTGTAGTATGCTGATTTTAAGTCCTTTGGGTAGAGGCCCAGGAGTGGGATAGCTGGGTCAAATGGTGGTTCCATTCCAAGCTTTCTGAGGTATCTCCACACTGCTTTCCAGAGTGGCTGCACTAATTTGCAACCCCACCAGCAATGTATGAGTGTACCTTTTTCCCCACATCCTCTCCAACACCTATTGTTGCTTGTATTCTTGATAATCGCCATTCTAATTGGGATGAGATGGAATCTTATGGTAGTTTTGATTTGCATTTCTCTTATTACTAGAGATGTTGAACATTTTTTCATATATCTGTTGATTGCTTGTAAATCTTCTTCTGTGAAGTGTCTGTTCATTTCCTTAGCCCATTTGTTGATTGGATTATTTGTATTCTTGGTGTAGAGTTTTTTGAGTTCTTTATAGATTCTGGAAATTTGTGCTTTATCTGAAGTATGAGTGGCAAAGATTTTTCTCCCACTCTAGGTTCTCTCTCCATGTTGCTGATAGTTTCCTTTGCTGAGAGAAAGCTTTTTAGTTTGAATCTATCCCAGTTATTGATTCTTGCTTTTATTTCTTGTGCTATGGGAGTCCTGTTAAGGAAGTGTGATCCTAAGCCGACATGTTGAAGATTTGGACCTACTTTTTCTTATAAAAGTTGCAGGGTCTCTGGTCTGATTCCGAGGTCCTGGATCCATTTCGAGTTAATTTTTGTGCAGGGTGAGAGATAGGGGTTTAGTTTCATTCTGCTGCATATGGATTTCCAGTTTTCCCAGCACCATTTGTTGAAGAGGCTATCTTTTCTCCATTGCATATTTTTGGCACCTTTGTCTAGTATGAGAAAATTGTATTTATTTGGGTTTGTTGGACACAGTAGTTTTATTTTGTTTATTTTTATGTGGTGCTGGGGATCAAACCCAGCACCTCACAGATGTTAGGCATGCACATTACCACTGAGCTACAACCTCAACCTCTTGAAGAGTTTCTTCTGGTATTAAATTGTATGTATTTCTGAGACCTTGTAACTGATTGTGGCCTTTTCCAGGTAAGAATGCATATTTGGAACACTCTTCCTAAAATGGCTGTTGACTGTTTTCCTTTATGTCTCCCAGTTTCTCAGGACTGGCCCTTTGGTGGTATACATAAATCTTTTTTTTTTTTTTTTTTTTTTTTTTTTTTTCTCTTTTGATACTGGGGGTTGAACCCAGGGTACTTTACCACTGAGCTATTTTATTTTTTATTTTGAGACACAGTCTTGCTAAGTTGCTGAGGCTGGCCTTAAACTTGCAATTCTCCTGCCTCAGCTTCCCAAGTTGCTGGGATTACATGCATGTCCATCCTACCCAGCTTATAAATCACTCTTGAAACTGTGGCTGCTACCTATCTCTTCTCTATCTTTATCCCCCAAACGCAGAACCACCATTAATTTCTGTCCTGCTCACAGAAAGAATTTTCAAAGTCTCAATCCACAACAAAAAGAATAGGAATAGCTGCCTTTTTCTGGGCACAGTGGGAGTACCAGGCAGGGACTTTTGGTCCAGAGGACTCGGTGCTATGAATTGTCCCCAGGAAAAAACACATCAGAAACCATCCCTCCACCGTGTGTGTGTGTGTGTGTGTGTGTGTGTGTGTGTACTAGAGATTGAACTCAGGACTTCATGCGTGGGTAAAGCACTCTACCACTGAACGTTATTTTATTTTATTTTGAGACAAGTCTTAATTAGTTGCCCAGGCCAGCCTTAACTTAAGATCCTCCTGCTTCAAGCCTCCCTGGTATTACAGGGGTATGCTACCATGACTGGAAAATACCTCATTATTATATAATAGATAAGCAGAAATCTTGAGAGAGGAAGAGAATGTGTTCTCTTAAAGTGCTTACTCTATTTGGGTTCTGTGTCAATGGGCCCAGATTTCTAAAACATAGAGGGCATGTCCTAGTTGAATACTCACCCTAAACAAGTAAGTTTGATCCAGTGGGGAATGTGTTTCAGTGTATGGTAAGCAGATTGCCAAGGGACCCAGAAGGGGAACCGTTCATTTAAGAATATTCACCTGGGTGTGGTGGCACCTGTCCGTAATCTCAGCCGCTTCAGAGACTTAAGATGGGAGATCCCCAAATTTGAAGCAAGCCTGGGAAACTTAAGACTCTCAATAAAAATTTAAAAGGGCAAGGGATGTAGTTCAGAGGCAGAGTGCTCCTGGGTTCAATCCATAATACCTACCTCTCCACTATACATAGTCAGTATTTAATAAGCATTTTTATTCAATTGATTATCCTGATCAGTAAAATGACTTAATTGGTATTACATGGTTCTGGGTGAAATTAATGTCACGAGGAACTAATATAATTTTCTTCTCTTTTACCTCTCAGGAATCTATGGATTTCCTGAAATATGTTGTTGAGTAAGTACTGGTTTGAGTTTTCTCTTTGAGGGTTATGTGTTCAGCAGGAAGGCATTAAGCCACAGCTAAGTTAATTGTTACTAAACCCAAATTTGAAATACTACCCATGACAGATTTTCTTGAGGCTGAGATAAACAAAGCAATTCAGAAGAGATTGTAAAAGGCTGGTTTCTTTATAGGTTTTGGATGGGGGTAAGTGAATAAAGGGACTGCATCAGTAACCCATATGATTCTTTTGCAGTAAGCTGAACTTCATGCCCCTGGAGCAGGAAATGCCTGTGCAATTCCAGGTGGTAGAGCTGCCCAATGGCCACCACTTATGCAAAGTGAGAGCTCTGAACAAAGGTGATGCCAACTCTGAAGTCACTGTTTACTATCAGGTCAGTAGGCCCCATTGTATCCTCATAGACAAGTACCTTTAGGGCATGAAAGTCTGATGGAAGGTCCAAGGTAACTAGGAATGAGCTGAGCCAATGACCTTCAAGGCCCCTTTCTTATTACCTCTGTGGGTTTAGGCTTGTGGCCATTTGTCTTCTTGAAGCAACTACATTTAAACATTGCTTCTGTCAGTAAAATGGACCATTTTTTCAATTATAATGAGATATTGCTCCATTAATCAACTAGCCTATAATCTGGAAGAACAGATAACAGTATGGATGGAAATTCTTGCATGTTTCCCTACCAGAACCCCAAGTAGACATGTTAAAAGAATAGTTTTGAAAAACCGACAAATTCTAAACAAGTGTTTTTTATTCTAATTATTATGACAGTAGAATGCATTTTGACACATCATACATAAATGGAATATAACTTCTCATTCACTTGGTTGTACATGATATAGAGTTACACAGTTCATGTAATCATTATGCACATAGGGTAATAATGAGAATCTGTGTTCTTTGCACAATATTCTGGGAGGGTTGGAGAGAGCTTAAAATAAGGAAGTACTTTTGCAACAGTCTCCGTTAACACATGGTCTACTTTAGCCTGTGGTTAATCTCTCACTCACGTCTAGTCTATAAGAAGGGATCTTCTCTAATCCTCCAGCCTGACATCTGACTTCCCAAAATCTTGAGGTTCCTGTAGCTACTGCTGTGGTCCAGGATTTCTAGCAGGAGGAAGTCCTTATCAGTCCCTACCTGTCAGGTCTTATGAAGGTCCCTGATCTGGGCTTTGAGTTCCATGGCCTTGTTAATTTTTTTGTCCTTGTATTGAGTTTCTGGTCCTAGGCCTTATCCTGACATTGTCCTGGTCTGGTGTCATAAGTAAATAGACCTGCCAGATCTCATGGCTATCTTTTGTTCGTGAACTTGAGCCTTTCCCTAGTCTTTTTAATGAGTGCTTTACCTCAGGAGCCACAGTAGTTCTGGAGCTAGGTGAATAGATTTTTGTCTTTCCTTAGAGGCCCAGCTTCTCTGTGCAGTCTATCTCCTTGGCTATAGCATTTCAACCTGCAATCTTTCTACGTTCCAAAGTCCATAAATAGTATAGCCTGGCCCTGCTTGCCCTTAATGCCTCACACCTCAAAACCCAGAGGCAGGGGCTAGGATTGTGGCTCAGTGGTAGAGTGCTTGCCTAATGTGTGAGGCACTGGGTTTGATTCTCAGCACCACATACAAATAAATAAATAAAGATTCATCAACAACTAATAAAAATGCTGTAAAAAAATAAATAAATAAACCCAGAGGCAGGGTTCGAGGTAAGATTTCACATTGTGAGACTGTCTGGAGGTACTTCTTTCTTTCAGTCATCTCTTAGCACAAACTGCTGCTTTTAGGAAACCATTTCCCTCCTTATAGAGCATTTTATAAGAAATTGATGCAAAGTTTCCAGTTTTTTTTTTCAACTTTCTTAGGAGACAACGGGAAATCTCATTGCTGTTTAATAAGGGCTTCTAGGGCACATTGGCTTTAGCCTCTTTCTCTGGTAAAGTGGGAAGATCATGAGAAATGAGTCTGTCAGAAGAGCCTGCAAGAACCTAACTCTGGAGATGCATGCACTAGCAACCCCCTTCTGTATTGGTCTCCCGCCATCTTCATTCTGATATATTTTGTCATTCTCCAGGGCAGTCAGGATGAGGTCCCTAAGTATGATTGTTTCCACCTAAGGAATATATCTGAATCTATTTCCTAATGATCCCCAACTATTTCCTGTTGTCTTCTATAGGTCCTTGAGCCAAAATGCTTGATTTTAGAATGTATCCTGCAGGTTCTCCAGGTCCTCCAGGCAGGAACTAGCAGATTGGAGATTATTAGACTCATCACCACGTCCACCTGCAGCTCTGTGTTAGTGCTGGGATACAGGTGTCTAGCATGGTTCTTCCTATAGACCTTTCCTTAGAGGCCCAGCTTCTCTGTGCAGTCTATCTCCTTGGCTATAGCATTTAGGTTAGTGGGGAGGCAGAAGGTATGACTCTGTTTCTTGGGGAAAGAAGAGAGGGAATGATAACTAAATAAGTAGTTCTTACAGAATAGCTAATATTAAAAAATGCTGTAAGCCACTGGATATTTAGTTGGTCTGATCACTTTGTCTTTTCAGTCAGGTACCAGGAGTTTAAGAGAATACACTCTCATGGAGCTACTTGTGGTAAGTGTGTAAAGCAAGTAAGGTGTTTAAGAGCCCTGGGTCCACTGAGGCCCAGCCTCTCTACTTGGAAGCTGGGGACTTGGGGTGGTCATTTAGTATTCTTACCCAGTATGAGCATAGACAGGGACATTAGGAGGAAAGCAGTGAGAGGCTGGATCATGGAGGTATGTGGGACACTTTTGAGGGGAGGAAATGGAAGTCTCTGCTGGGATCTGGGCTGATGGGTAGTGTGTTGAATTACAGATGCACATGGAAGAGCCCTGTTTTGACTTCCTTCGAACCAAGCAGACCCTTGGGTAAGTTTGCTGGTTAGGGCCCTAAGATCATACGAGTCTGGGGTTATTTTTGCAGGCTGAGGTTTATCAGATATCCAGACTGAGCTGCGTCTCAGAACTACAATCCTTCCATTCCTTACTTGTCAGAATTTGTTGCATCTTGGACTATGATCATGTTTTCAGTTTGGTTAAATTTCAAGATGAACAAGAAAGCAAGCTAACTTGTGGTCCCCAGTTCAGGAAAGGGGTGGACACCTTGATGTGGAGAATTAAGTAGTTGCATTCACGTTTACGGTCATCTTTTAGGACCACCAGATCCAATATGTGGGTAGAAACGCTCCCCCTCGTGTTCCTGAGAGTAGAGCCCAGTGACCATATGAGCTGAAAAAACTTTTCACTTTGGCTGTAGGTACCATGTATACCCAACCTGTCGGAATACTTCTGGGATTCTAGGATTCTCTGTCACCGTGGGGACTCAGGCAACCAAATATAAGTGAGTAAACCAGTGAGTGGATGGGTCTAACCTGTTCTGGACATGGAGAGTAGGAGCTACTGATGCTTCCTTAAGCCCTAGGCAACTCTTAAAAAGCAGAGTTCTATTTAGTTACTGGGGAGCAGAGGGGAGGTAGTAGATGGCCACATTCAGGGACCAATATGGGTTCCAGTGGTTCCTTAGGACTTGGCTCATGTCTCATAGTTATCATGCAGGGCTTGCCAATGTTTTGCTCATTAGGTAGATAAGAACAAGAAAGGTAAGGATGCTCAGCTTGGTGTTCATGCTGGAACTAAGGTGTAAGGTCTTGATGGTTCTCAGCTTTGGAATGGTCAGGTGTGGCTGCAGCTAATTCTGGATGAGGATACTAGGGAAATAGGTCTAGTGTTGGGGTGTGGGGTAGGAAGATTTTTTCCCCATTCTGTTTTCCCTTCCCCAGCTTCTAAGAAAACACTTTAGTCTTTTTCCTGGAAATATGCCTTTAGTCCTAATTCCTTCTGCCAGAAACAAGGTCTCTGATGACTTTTCATTGAAGATGTTTTGTTTCAGCTCTGAAATTGTTGATAAGAAGATAGAAGAGTTTCTTTCCAGCTTTGAAGAAAAGATTGAGAACCTCACTGAAGATGCATTCAACACCCAGGTGATTTAACTGCACTAGTCTGGTGTTTTGGTTCATGCAAGCCTTCAAGACACCAGACATCAGTCTTCAGTGTTTGTGCAGGCCAGATTTTGTTTTTGCAGTACTGGGGATTGAACCCAGGGGTACTCTACCACTGAGCTATATATCCCAGCTCTTTGAGACAGGGTCTCACCAAGTTGAAGTTGGCCTTGAACTTGTGCTCTTCCTGCCTCAGCTTTCCAAGCTGGTAGGATTATAGGCATGCACCACCAAGCCCACCCAGTTTTTGAGTTTTATAGCCCCATCTTTATTTTTATCTCGCTTCCTCTCTTCTGATCATGCTGGCCAGGTCCTTCACAAGCCAGGTTGGATAGGATCATAGTTCCTGCTATGGGAACTGGTGTGATGCCATGCCTGAGCAAGTGTCTCTTTGGTGGGAACAGGTTACAGCTTTGATCAAGCTGAAAGAGTGTGAAGATACCCACCTTGGGGAGGAGGTGGACAGGAACTGGAATGAAGTGGTGACCCAGCAGTATCTCTTTGATCGCCTTGCCCATGAGGTAACGATTTTTAGACTAAGATGAGCCTAATGGACTAATGAGAATCCTCTCAAGTGCAAGAATATCAGTACTGTGCTACCTGGGGTACTTGTTGAGGCTTGGCCACTTGCCCATTTCTTGATGCAAATCTTGAGTTTTCAGACTCGATTCTCTAGCACCTTAGGTGGCTATGTAAGTGGGGCACTAAACTTTTCTTCTCACCACCCATTTCTGTCAGAGAAGCTCCATGTTTGTATTACATATCAAGGTTCTTTATCACATTTTGTGGATAAAAAGGGTTTCTGCTACAGAAAATTGAGAATTCTTAGACTTGATGTTGTGAACTTCCTCCTCCAGATTTACTTATTCCAGGTATAGGTCTTTTGATGACTTCTAGCTCAAAATAGTAGAACCCATGAAAAAGAGCTCAGGGTCCTACAATTCAGTGCCACCTCCGAGAATAAGTAGCAGCTCTACAGTGCATTAGCTAAGGACACATTGCTCTGTGAGGGAGAAGGGTTATTTAACAAGAGGAGAGGCCTCAGCCCAGCTCAACTAAAAACACTCCAGTTGACCTCAGTAGTTGCTGTAATTTTCTTAAGCCAGAGAAATGAAATGTGACCCTAAAGGCTTGGATGTCTGGCTGAGTACAGTACTCACTTGTAATTATAGCATCTGCTGACTATCTTGCTTACGTGCTAATGTAATCATCACTATGAAATATGAAGCTTTGTCACAGATTTTCCTCATCTCTGTCCTTCTCTGGAAGGCTAGGGATGAGCTGAGACTGAGAATAAAACAAAGTGTTCAGATACTAAGCAAGACCAATCAATCTTTCCTATCTTCCCTCTCTATAAGATTGAAGCACTGAAGTCATTCTCAAAGTCAGACCTGGTTAACTGGTTCAAGGCTCACAGAGGACCAGGAAGTAAAATGCTCAGTGTTCATGTGAGTATGGTTAAGTAAACTGTAGTTCCTTTCTTTCCAGGGTTGTCATTGACTGAGTTCGGGTTGTTATTAGAAATCTAAATAAAAGTGTTTGCCCACATTTCTCACCTTGAGTCTTTGGCCTCTTTTAGGTTGTTGGATATGGGAAGTATGAACTGGAAGAGGATGGCACCCCTTCTGGTGAGGATTCAAACTCTTCTTGTGAAGTGATGCAGCTAGCCTACCTGCCACCTTCTCCTCTGCTGGCAGATTCTACCATCCCCATTACTGATATCAGGGCTTTCACATCAACACTCAGCCTTCTCCCCTACCATAAAATAGTCAAATAAACTGCTGTCTCATTGGCCTGAAGCAGTGTGTATTTAAAGATGTGTTTGTATTTTATGGAGTTACACTACTACTGCCTTAGGGCTTCCATTGAATTTTTGCACTGGCATCATAGAATTCAATTTACTTTTTTTCCCCCCTCTTCTGTTGAGACTAACCAACCCCAGGGTCAATGTAGTAGGTGGCCAAGTGTGACTTTTAAAAGATCTCAAGCAGCTTGGGAAGCTTTGGCCTGTGTCATCTCAGATGGAGAATCCAGTTCTTGAGAAGGCCCTATTGTAACCAATTTGTTATTAGTACCTAAATGCTAGGTACTGACACCTGTTTTTGTTTTTTTAATGTATTTTTAAATAAAGATAGTTCTGTATTACCCTTCAGAATGAGCATCTGCTGCTGTGGCATTCTTTTTATGTTTTAGTGTGGTGTGTGGATCTAAAAATATACAATCTACCAAACCTTATAAGGCAATAAAATATTTTTGGTGAAATGTTGGTAGCTGTACATGTGTTACACAAGGAAAAGCATGGCAGGGGCAAAAGATGGAACAGCATAAGGGGATGGAACAGCATAAGGGTGGGATGAGGAAAAAGCCAGACCCTCCAGTGTTTAAGAAATCTTGTGAAAAGCTACTCCTATATTCAGGGTTGCTAAATAACTGGCTTCCATGTTTAACCATGAAGATTTAAAACAAAACAAAAAATCAAACAAACAAAAAAAAAAAGCACTTTTTAAAAAGGTTGGAAAAATTACTTTATGAAGCCTTAAGAAGCACGGAGTATAATTCAACTGTAATCCAGAGGTTTAGATACAATTTAATAATAGTTCATTTCCAAAATAAAAGTTATCATAGGTGAAACCATGAAATTTCCTAACACTTGATTTTAATACATTGCACTAATTTTCTAAAACAACTCTGAGGAACCAATATTTACAATAGATGGAATATTTATGAAAAATTTGCCATCAGGTATATTTTTATGTGTATATATTTGTATATATAGAACCCAAGAGATTATATGAACCAGGAAGTAAGTAAGTAGGAGTTTGCATGTCATGTCTTAACAGCAGAACAAGAGTGCAGAGTGTGAAACTTTTCAAAGCATGGGGTCTGGAAAAGGAGCAGACATCTTGTTTCAAAACCTAACATTTTCTCAGGACTGAAGTCAAAATCTTAACTGCCATAGAGAAAGGGAAGCTTTTCCGGCTTTAATTGTTCATCTGCATCAGAAAGTCCGGTATCCCTGAGATAGGAACCACTGCAATAAGGAGGGAGTGATAGGTTCTCCCAAAGGAAGATTGTTGCTTAATTAGGACAAGTTGCCCTGGTCATCGAGTGTAAACTTTTGTGTTTCCCAACCTAATGCTTCACAGCACCAAGACGTTTCAATAATGGTTCATCATAAACCCAGCATTCTCCATCTTCATGGAATAACTGTAAGAGAAGGAAGAATTCAGTTACATGCTTGTTTTGTAGTATTCTTCTATAGGGTACTTTTTATTATTCCATGTCTTCTCCCCTTCATTGGATGAAATGAGTTTCAGGAAGGGACCAGTGAACATCTTTGTTTGGTGTCCACCACGTTCCTAAAACATTCACTGAAATGAATGAATGAGTCACTACTGAGGGTACAAGGGAATAGCAGTTAGGAGATGGGGGCTTACCCTTGTCTCCCACTGAATTTCCTTCTCTTTCCTTTCTCGGGCTTCTGCTCTTTGTCTTTCTTCAAGTCTGTGCTTCGCTTCAGTTGCTGCATCAATGTCTCTGATTTTTAAATTGAAAGTGACATCTTTCCAAAGGCTAAAGAAGAGAGATTAAGAGGAGCTGGCAATCTTAAGAATGAAAGTCTAGAGCCATCTCTGAATATAGCATAATGCTAATATAAATCAAATGGCTTTTAAGTGCTATATAATAAAATCTCCTTAAGGTGGCAACAGGGCACAGGAGGAGTAAAGTAATGGAGAAATGGGCCCAAGGAAGACCCACTTGTTAGCTGTCAAAGCAGTAAATAAGGGACAGATTGACTGATATAATAAGGGCAACAGAGGAGAAAGAACAGTGGGAACTGCGATTCTACTTCTGGTTCTATCTCTACCTATGAAACTTTGGGAGAGTCAGTTTGTTTCTCTAGGGTTTGAGTGTCCTTTACTATAAACTGAAAGAATTAGAACGGAGGAGCTGAGACGTTCCATTTCAGGAATACCTCCCTTAGATTTAAAATGTGATCTTGGAGGATCAAGAGGCTGCAGAGGCTTAAGGGGCAGATGTAGTGGATTCCTTTCAAGGCCATTATTTCCAGTGAAGAAAAGAAGTTGTAGCAGTCGTTCTACTTCTCCTTACCAGCGGGACTCATACTCATTTTGATCTTCCAACTTCCTCACTTTCTTCTTGATTATAGGCAACTTCTTGGTATCTACAAAGACCGTATTTTCCTAGAAAAGGAAAGGTAAAAGGGTGTTTTATCTTAAACAGTTTTCTGAGGAAAAGTCAACTCTTCACAGAAGAGGCTTTAATAAGTTCCATGTAAGTGATGTACAGGCAAAATAATATCATTGTATGTTTTAAGTCCAGAGGCTCAATGCAACAGATATTTTCAATGTGGCTATGTGCTGCATGCTAGGGACATTATTCCTAGGGAGCTAGAACATATAACAACTAATCAACTAAACTTCATGTGCTTTTTACATTGCAAATTCTCTGAAATACAGTTAGCAGGTTCCTGTTAAGCTCATACCTACCACCCTTCTTCATGGCTTAATGAGAACATTTCAAGGATGGTATATTGAAGAAAAATTCCTTGATAGTGGGACTATCTTAATCATTTCTGTAAACCTGTTGTTGGCAATTTGATTAATTTTATTAATTCTAAGTGTATACACACACACTCTCAAATTTAGTTAGTACTACAGTTTACAAACATGGCATACATTTGGAAGATAGGCATAACACTTACTGGGTGCTTCCTATGTGCCAAGCATTGTTTTATATATATTATTCCCAAGTGTTTTGCAAATAGAGAAAGTAAAAATCATCCTATTACCTGTACTGCTGAAAAGGAGGTAGGGAAGGAAGAAAAAAGCTTACCCTGAAGAGATGGACACTATAGTTGGTATTTATTGGTGGTTAAAGTTCCAGATGAAAAGAGTAGGAAAAGGGATAGCTGCAATTAAATGTAGCTAAAGACAGGTGGCAAAATATAGGTTCTTACCCCTGTTGCATATTTTGCATACATTACACCATTCCATTCCCCTTCAATTGAGCAAAAAGACTTCTTATCATTCGGAGAACTAAACATAAAAGGAAACACTTCTGTTAGTCTCAAGTTGGGAATTATCCTACCAATTGTTTTGTGGGCAGTATGATTTACTGACGCAGTACAGAACATAAAAGAGCAGCTATGAGGTTCTTGGTAAAAGCTGCTTAATGGAACCATATTTCTCAAAGCCAATGGTAAGAAAGGGGACCCTGAACAAGATGCTAATGAACTACAGATCCCATGAGCAATGGGTATGAGATGGGCAAGGGAGCCCCGTGCTAGGTGCTGGTACATTCCCTGCCCTCCAACTGATCACAGCCTAGTAAACTCACTTATCAATGAGATTCTAGGTGATAAGTGTGGGCACCAGGAGTCAAGGCAAAACTGCTTGTGTGAAGAAGTTCAACTCTAGGATATAATGCAGGAGAGTAAGTTGTTCTCCCCAGGTTTAAAGGGATCTCTAGATCAAATAGTTTGGTCTCTTTTCATGAGCAAGGAATCCACAGGGATCTGCTCCTCCAAAGCCTGGACGGGCCTCTACTTGAAACCACAGTGGTGTGTCTGGCAGATATGCAATTTGGGCAGATAAACTTCACACAAAGGCCAGGTTAGGAAGGACAAAGCATGAACTGAAGACTGAAGAGACACCAGAAATTTTTTAAAAACATGAACAAGGTAGAGAGATGAAAGCTGCTATCCCTTGTTGGAAATTAAGTGAGAGGCTGGGGAGAAAGGAGACAATAAGAAAAAAAGTAGGATCCCAGGTTTAGAAGGTTATTGTGCAGTCACTTGAAGTGTGATCTGGAGACCCTTAAGGGTTCCCAAGACCCTGTGAGGGAAGGAATCCTTAACATCAAATATATTTTCATAATAAGATATTACTTGCCTTTTCCACTTGATTTTTTTCCAAAGGCTATGCAATACATAACAACAGAATATAAGCAGCAGATACTAGAATCCATCTGCCTTCTATTAATTATATTTAAGATTTATAAAATTTTCAAAACATAAAAAGCCACTATTTTCACAAAATTTTTAAAGTTTTAGAAAACTTACTTTTGCATAAAAGTCTAATTTTAAAATGAGCATTTAAAAATCTTTTAATTTCTCATGAAAATATTGATGGATATAATAAAGGGGTCCAAAAACCAAAGTCTGATGCTCAAACTCCATCTGATGCTGAAATTCCAAATTCAAAACCTCACAAGGAGCTCTTTTAGCTAACAATATATTTTTTTCAGGGGGGACATTTACTGGGAATTGAACCCAGGAGCACTTAACCACTGAGTCACATCCCCAGCCCCTTTTTTTATTTAAAGATAGGCCTCACTAAATTGCTGAGGTTGGCTTGAACTCACGATGGTCCTGTCTCAGCCCCCTGAGCCACTGGGATTATGGGCATAAGTCACTGGGTCCAGAGAGCTCAGAACTTTGGAAGGTAGTCTTTCTACTACATATGGCTCTGTCAGAAAATTCTGCTGAGCTAACAGTTCCTATTGAGGTTAGTTACCTCAACAGGAGGGTAACTTGCTTCCATTATATGCCTATTTTTTTTTTAGCAATGACTTATGCTACTCTCTAAGCCCTGCCATATTTTCTGAATCCAACACTCTGAATTTTATATTGGTCCTTAGTAAACATCATCTTATGTTCCTGGACTCACCCCGATTAAGATACTTCTGGGTGCCAATTTAGTTATCCACATTAAGTCATCTCCCTGGAAAGCTGGTTAACCAGTCCTGTGTCTTCCATCTGACACTGTTTCCAATGAGGCCTTCTGAGGCAGAGGAAAGTCCTGTGGCAAAACACTGCAGACTCTCCCCTTCAAGGTAGGCTCTGAACCCACCCAACTGTTTCCCCCCCAGCAAAGGCACAGAAAAAGGAAGGGCTATGAAGACTTGGGAGACACTTCAGGGGTGGTCACCAAGTCTGCTGTTAAGGACTAGCTCAAGGTCTAATCTTTAAAAATCCATTTTCTGGTTAAGCCAGAAAACAGAAGCCCCCTTCCAGTTCCCATTGCAAACCAGGTTCTGAGGAAGCAGGTCCCATCAGTGACCTCTGACTGTTCTGATCCTGAGTTCTGGGTCTCCTTTTGATAAGGGATTTTAGGGAGACATTGACACAGAAGATGTGAAACAAGTTTAGAGAGACAGAACAAGTAAATTGGTCAATTCCTAAAATATAAGTTCAGGACAAAACAAAGTATTTCAGAAAAATGGAAGAGCACTTAGAAAAACAAAATACCTACAAAATCTCAGCAGTGATTCTGTGTTTCTTGCCTCCATAGAAAGGTTTAGTGTGGAAGACAATATTTGCACTATAACCCGTTTTGGAGCAATTAATATTGCATTCTCCTCCTAGTTCCACCCAGGGCACTGTGAGGATAGACCTGCAAAATCAAAAGTTCTCGGTAAGGCTGACAGTTAAGAAGAAAGCAATGATCTGGCAGGGTCTTCTGCTGATCAGAGGAAACAGAAACAGCTCTACTTGCCTTCCATAACCATTAGGGAACGTGAGAATGTAATGCTCATCATAGTCTAGACACGAGACACAGCCTGTGGAGAAAAGGAATAAAAAAACCTCTGATGAATAGTGTCAACTGGCCACAAGGCTTTGTAGTTTGCCTAAGGGGTACTCCATTCAATTTAGGGTAACCCTATTTTGTATTCCACCCGTTGCACCCTAGTACATATGCTTACATGCACACAATGACATACAGTCTGGCTTTCTGTAGCCATTTTCCCTTACTAGAGAAGTATCTAGCAGCAATTAGAAGACATACAATCTCTTACTAACACAGTAGTCCACCCGGTGTCCACAAACTTACCTTGTCCTATGTTGTGCACCCCAATTGACATCCCAAGGAATTTTGATTTAGTCCAGATATGAGCATTGAATTGGATTTTCTTGTTAAAACATTCAGCATAAAAGGCTGAAACTGAATAGAAAAGTGTTTTCCATTAGTGCAATATATAGCTACAGCCACCTCTTCAAACCCCATCTGGGGAAAAAAACCTGTCTTCATAGGGAAGTCCTTTACTCCTCAAAGAACAACCTTACATTAGGCCATGATGTTACTCACCTGCCACTTATACTCTTTCCCCAACGTAAGCACCCATTCAAAGACAAGTGAACAGGAGCTCCCCTAAAACAGGAGGCTGTGGCCAATCCAGGAGGCATAAAGTCAAAAGGGTCTTGTGTTCTGGTCAGCAAGCATGCCCATGCCCATGCCCATGCCCAGCCCCAACCTGAGCCCACCCAGTACTTCCAGTTTTAATACTTCATGGAACAAGATCTTGAGGATATTTATTCTTTCCACTACATCTGGAATATACTATATAAAAATTAGATATCATTTATATAAATTGTCTGAAAGTTGCTAAGGTCTCTATAGCACACAGCATTATGTGTGAGTTTAGAAGCATTAAGAACTAGTTTCCCAAATCCAGCCTTCACTTTTACTTTTTTAATGGTATTGGGGATTGAACCCAGGGGCATTCCACCACTGAGCCATATCCCAATCCTTTTTTATTTTGAGATAGGGTAGCACTATGCTGCTCAGGCTGGCCACAAACTCATGATACTCCTGCCCTAGCCACCTGAGTGGCTGGATGACAGCTGTGTACCACCACCTATCTCCCAAATTCCTTCTTTTCATATATATATATTTAGTCAGTGATGGTAAGAGTCTTGAAACTTATACAAGGAACTGACGTAAGAACCAATCAATTGAGTTTCTACTTCAAGTGATGGTAGAGCTAGCCATAGAACTGACAATAAAGTGATCTCAGCTGTGGAATTTTAATGACCCTCTATAGGCAGAACAGTTTCACAGTGGATGTTGCACAAGAGCTCTGTAACTTACTGGGTGGATGATGGGAAACCTGCTCAGCCACGAATGTTACACTGTTTTTGGAAACCCAGGGAACTGGTCCTTCTGAAACTAGTTCCTACAAGCAAATACAACATAATTTCCTTTTGATATGGGAACAAATGGCAATACAGAAAATCTGTTAACTGGAGTTTTTGCTCCCTCCCATACACATACCAAACACCCAACACATACTTCTATTATGGCACTTAATTACAATATTATAATTACTGCTTTGTGAAAATCTCCCTGACTATACTAAGACATTCTTAAAGGCCTGACACAGTGGGCACTTACGTCTGCCAAATGAATAAGAACAGACATGAACTGTTTTTAGTAAAGATTACATGTAATATGTCACTTAGGAAGGGAAAGTTACAGAGAATCATATTTACTGAAAGATTACTATGTGCCAGGCACTATGGCCTAGGAACTTTCTTTTCCATCCTTACAAGCCTTTTAATGTGCATCTAACTCTTCCTTGATGGTCCTAGACTGCTAAATGATGGAGTTCTGGGGCTCAGTTCTGGGTTATCTACTCTTCACTAGCTAAGTTGTCTTCCTAGGTGATTTCATCCAAATTCAGGGCTTTACAATACCATCTAAACACACTAAAATCTCTGGAAGCACCATCTCCAGGTAAGAACTCTCTTCATATTCTAACCTCTCAAAGTTCCAAACAGACAGCTCCACTTACATGTCTAATGAACCCTCATGCACCAATTTCAAATCAAAGTTCTTGATTTTTCCCTCCCCAAGTCCAATATTTTCTTACCAGTAAATGACACTACCACCTGCTGAAGCACACTTCCAAGGGCTCATCTGATTGACTCCCCTGCCTTTCCTTCCCCAATCCATCTATCAGTTCTACCTCCAAAATACAACTGGAATCAACTATCTCTCTCCTGGAATAATGCCTCTTCGATGGTTTCCTTGCTTCTAAATCTGTTTTTCAGAAAATTATTACGATGATTTTTTTTCAAAACAATGCAATTCTGACAAGCCACAGAATTATCATTGTCATACAAGACCCTATATGATCTGACTTCTTAATCTCCATCCTCATTCTCATTCCACTCTTGCCCTTTCTCACTATTTTCAATATAAGCTACTTTGACAACAATGTTCTCTGCATGTTAAGCATCTTTTGATCACTGCCTTCATCGTTATTTGCCTTTAAATGAGGTGAAATTTTGAATCAGTATACAATTTAGATAAAACAAATGTTGGTACAGAACTCACTGTGTTCTCTTCAGTGTCATTTGGTAATGTCCAGTGACACTGAAAGATTTCACCCAAAATGGGGTTGTATGGCTTTTTGGCAACTGATCCTTTCCTTCCTGCATGAAACGCCGAGAGGTACCATTTCACAACCTGAACCATTCGATCCCTGGGATCTTTCTGGTCACTAATGCTGTAAGAGACAAAGAAAAAAATTTAGTGCCCTGCTTTTGTGTCAGCATGTCTGCTCTGACGCAAGGATCTGAGAGGACCCAGGACCAAGAGTTATAAAGTTTTTTTCTTTTCACTGAGGTATAACATGCATAATTAAATGCACTGATCTTAAGTGTTTGAAGAATCTGACAAATGTATGTATCCATTTACGTAATCACCCATTATTCTAGAAAGTTTTGTCATTCCTTTGTTGCTGTTTAAGCAACTACCAACTTCCCTCATCAGGCAAACAGTGCTTCTAGTTTCTAGTGCCACAGAATAGTTTTGCCTGTTCTAGAACTTCATGTAAGTACATTCTTTTATTGACAAACAGATATTTCCTGTATCTGTTGTCAATTTTTAATTTAATCCTTTTGTGGTCAGAAAATATATCCTATGTGAATATAGTTAGTTTAAATCTATGAAGGCTTCCCAGCATATAGTCTATATTTTTAGTTTGTTTTTTTTTTCCTCTATGTGGTCTACCTTAATGAATATTCTAGGCACATTTGAAAAGTTTGTTATACAATTGTTGGGCAGTGTTCAGAAAGGTCAGTTGAGTCAAGCTGACTAATTTACTGTTTTGGATCTTCTATAGACTTATGATTTTCTCAGTAAAACCAGGGAAGAACTGGTGGGTTTGTCTATTTCTTTAGTTGAGTTTGCTACATACACTTGAAGCTGGGTTAACAGATATAAATACACATTCAGGGGTATTACCTATTCGCCACAAATTGTCCTTTTATCATAAAATTTGTCTCAGATTTTAAAGAAAAATCTCCTCTGATACTAACACAGTCATGCCAACCTTGTTGTGCCTAGTCTATTTTGATCCTTTTCCTTTTCTTTTGTATTTTTTTCTTTTGGGATGCTATAGATCAAACTTAGGGCCTCAGGCATACCAGGCAAGTACTCTACCATTGCCTCACACCCCTAGCCCTATCCTTTTACTTTAACCAAACAATGTCTTTATATTTCAAGTCTTCCCTTGAAACAGCATATCGCTGCATTGTGTGTTATCCAGTCTAACAACCACCGTTCTCTTAAATTGGGGGCATATTGTATTTATTTTAGCATTGTAAATGGGTTTAAATTCTACCACCTTGATAGTTGTTTTGTTCATGTCCTCTTTGTTCTTTATGGCCTTATTCCTCCACTTCTTTTAAAAAAATTAATCAAGTATTTTCAATATTCCATTTAATCTCATCTATTATTGCCTTTTTTTCCCTTTTCTTTCATACCCAGAGGCTCATAACCACTGAGCCACATCCCCAGTCCTTTTTAAGACCAGGTCTCACCAAGTTACCTATAGACTCAATGAGTTGCTAAGGTTGGCCTTGAACTTGTGATCCTCCTGTCTTAGCCTTCCAAGTTGCTGAGATTTCAGGTATTGCCACCACATCCTATTGGCTTTTTAGCTGTACTTTTATATTTTTCAAGCAGTTCATCTACCACGAAATTTTAATCCCCACAAAAACAAAACAAAACTACTCTTAAATTTCAGATTTGTATCTAATGAACAACTGACACTATTTTTACTTGCACACATTACCAATAAGAGCTTATTTGTTGGGGCTGGGCTGTAGCTGAGTGACAGAGTACTTGACTAGCACATGTGAGGCACTGAGTTCAGTCCTTAGCACCGCATAAATAAATTAATAAAATAAAGGCATGCTGTCCATCTCAACTACAAAATTTTTTTTAACAAGAGCTTATTTGTTAATTATCTACTAGCTCAAACACTTCCATATATATTTGTATTTATTTGCCTATATGTCAGCCAATCTGCCCAATCACCATGAAACCTGAGGGATTTGTGTCAGGCTGCAGTGAAACAGTTTCAGGCCAGGGATGTAATCAGAGAAAATAAATTAGAATGTTTTCTATTATAAAGAAAATTTTCCTGCTACCAATGAAAAAAGTAATGTGAACTTGCCTCCTCATAAACCTATCCTACCTTTACATATATTTTTGTACAGACAAGTAACAATATAAACTCTATGTTTAAAATTTATGACAGTCTAAAATCTGACACTAGACTGTAGACTCAAGGGCACACAAATTTTTTTTTTCTTTCTCCAGTTCATAACAAAGTGCTTGCCAAACAACAGGCATTTTAGAAAGGTTTTCTGAACTCAGTTCAGTAAAGCTCTCCCAGGATAGAGTGCAAATAAATTAACAGTATAATCAATGTTTGGATCAAATAAGCTCATAAACATGGCCCTATACATACTGGGCACCTATTAATGGGTTCTTAAGAACTTTTTTTAAAGTGATAAACTTGGTTGCCTAACAAAATCACCACCACCAGATAACGTAAGCAAACATACAGGTTTCTAAAATAAACACAACATTCAATCCCTGTTACCCAGAAATGTCTAAAAGTCAAGAAGAAACTCATTTATCCTGCAAAGGTAGAAGGCTACTGAGAAACAAAATTGAAAAACTGTAAACTACTGTGTTCAAATACCTCACAAACAGGTCCGGATGTGCAAAAAAGTCTGCATACATTTCTAAAAGAGATCTTCTTTCAAGAATAAATGTTGGAAGAACTACCTGAAAAACACACACAATTGACCCACTAGGATTAAATTCCAATCACAGATAGATTACTGAACTGCTAAAAAATACTCATTCCAATCAAGTAACACCCACCAGATACTGCCCAGGCATGTTTCTAAAACACTACTACCTAAATTCATCTGATGCCAAAATGCCCATTAACTAGCTCAGCAAATGAAAAACAGAGAAGGGGTGCTGCATGTTCAAATGTCATCTCCTCTGTGCAAGTTTCCTTTCTCCCTGAGTGCAATGACAGGAACACTGACTCAGCAGCAGTCCTTTGATATCTTCTATCTGCTAGGGCATTATACAGATACCAACTTACTAAATTATGTAACAGGCCTATAATGAAAAAATCATCCTTATTTTACAGTGGAGAAATAAAAAGCTCAGGTAGTATGAGAAATTTCTTCACTACTCCATTATTAATGTGGAATTCAAAACTGGGTCTGACTAGGGGGGAGGTTTGTTCAGTTTCCTTTCTGTTGATGCTCTGCAATCACCACTTAGGCAGAGGTATTAGAAAATTGATCTACTTATACATTTATATTCTCAAATACAGAATGAGTGCCTAGAATTAAAGGAATAAGTTTTTTTTCTTCCTTATTTTTTACTGGTTCATAATAGCTATACATAAGATTAGGATTCATTTTGACATAATTATAAATGCATGGAATATAATTTGCTCCAATTCAGTTCACTTCCCTCCCCTACTTCTTCCCTCATTCCCTTTCCTACACTCTACTGATCTACTTACACTTTTAAATTTAGTGTCTTATGGATATACATAATGGTGAGTTTCATTGCAGTATATTCATATTTGTACACTGGAAAGTTAGTTCAGGTTCATTCCACTGTTTTTCCCTTATCTTCTCTCTCTTCCCATCTCCTCAATCTCCTTCCTCTACTCACCTGATCTTTCTTTTGACAGAATTCCTGCTCCCTATCTCCCATTTATTTTTCTATTTTCTACTCCTTTACCTTAGACTAGCTTCTGTATATCCAAGAAAACATTCAACCTTTGACTTTCTGGGTATGACTTATTTCACTTAGCATGATAATCTCTAGTTTCATTCATTTACAAATGACATAGTCTCATTATTTTTTACAGATGAGTAACACTCAACTGTGTGTGTGTGTGTGTGTGTGTGTGTATATATATATATATTTAGTCCACATTTTCTTCATCCATTCATCTGTTAAAAGGATACCTGGGTTGGTTCCAGAGTTTGGCTATTGTGAACTGTGCTACTATAAACACTGATGTGGCTATTTCCCTATAGTATGCTGATTTTAGATATTTTTGAAATACATGGAGGAGTGGGATAGTTGGGTCATATGGGGGTTCCATTCCTAGTTTTTGAGAAACCTCCATACTACTTTCCAGAGTGGATGCACTAATTTACAGTCCCACCAACAATACATGAGTGTACCTTTTTCTCCATATTCTCACCAACCCATATTATTGTTTGTAGTCTTGATAATGGCCATTCTGACTAGAGTGAAATGAAATCTCAATGTGGTTTTGATTTGCATTTCCCTAATTGCTAGATATGCTGAATATTTTTCCATGTATTTGTTGGCCATTTGTATTTCTTCTTTTGAGAAATGTGTTTAGTTCTTTTGCCCATTTATTTATTGGTTTATTTGCGTTTTTGGTGTTGAGTTCTTTATATATACTGGGTATTAATGTCCTGAGGAGCAGGTGGCAAAGATCTTCTCTTTCTGTAGGTTCTCTCTTCATGCTCTTGTTTCCTTTGCTGTGCATTAGTTTTTTAGTTTGATGGCATCCCACTTACTGACTTTTAGTTTTATTTCTTGCTCTTTGTAAGGGAAGTTGGTTCCTATACCAATAGGTTGGGAGTGTCAGGCCTACCTTTTCTTCTAACAGTTGCAGAGTTTCTAATTCCTAGAACTTTAATCCACTTTGAGTTGACTTCTGTGCACAGTGAGAGCTTCATTCTTTTAGATATGGATATCCACTTTTCCTAGCACCATTTGTAAAAAAGATTATCTTTGTTTTTTTTAAAAAGACTATCTTTGGGTTGGGGTTACAGTTCAGTGGTAGAGCACTTGCCTAGCATGTGAGGCACTGGGTTTGATTCTCAACACCACATATAAATAAATAAAAAATAAAGGTCCACTGACAACTAAAAAAAAAAAAATTTTTTTTAAAAGACTATCTTTTCTCTAATGTATGTTTTGGGGAACATGTGTTTTAGTATCAGGTAACTGTATGTGGGTTTGTGTTTGCATCTTATATTCCAACAACCTTCATGTCTGTTCTGGTGCCAGTACCAAGCTGTTTTTGTGGTTTTACCTCTGTAGTACAATTTTGGGTGTGGTACTATGATGCCTCCAGCATGGTTTCTTTTTGATTGCTTTGGCTATCTATTATGGGTCTCTTATTTTTCCAAATGAATTTTAGTACTATTTTTCTAGTTCTGTGAAGAATGTCATTGGTATTTTGATGGGGCTTGCACAGAATCTGTGTAATGCTTTGGGCAGTGCTGCCACTTTGCCAATTAAGTCTTCCTATCCCAGAACACGGGATGTCTGAGCATCTCTTAAGGTCTTCTTCAAGTCTTTTCTTCAGGGTTCTACAGTTTCCATTGCAGAGGTCCTTTGCAAACCTCACATTCCATAATTCTCAGGTTTGGTTGTGTGTGTGTGTGTGTGTGTCTTTTTTTTTTTTTTTTTTTTTTTTGAGTTTTTTGTGAATCAATGGTTTTCCTGATTTCTTTTTCAGCAGATTGATTATTGGAGTATAGGATACAACTGATTTATGTATGTTTATCTTGGTGAAAGTGGGCATCCTTGTCTTGCTCTTGTTTTTATAGGAAATGCTTTCAGTTTTTCTCTGTTCAGTTTGATGCTGCCTTTAGGTTTGTCATATATAGCCTTTATAATGTTGAGGTAGCTTCTCTAGTGTTTTAAACATAAACAGGCAGTGCATTTTGTCAAATGCTTTTTCTGCATCTATGCAGATTAATCATATGATTCTTGTCCATGTCTATTTATGTAGTGAATTACATTTATTGACTTGCCTAAGTTAAACCAAACGTACATACCTGGACTGAAACCCATTTGATCATGGTGCACAATCTTTCTGATGTACTTTTATGTGTTGTTCGTCAATATTTTATTAGGAATTTTTGCCATTTGTGTTCATCAGGGATACTGGTCTTGAGTTTTCTTTCTTTGAAGCATCTCTCTGTCTAGTTTTGGTATCGGGCGGGGTGATACCAGCTTCACAGAATGATTTTGGCAGTGTTCCCTCCTTTTCTATTTCACAGAATAATTTGGGAAGAATAGGTATTAGTTCTTCTTTAAACATCCAGTAGAAATCAGCTGAGAATCTGTCTGATCCTGGGCTTTTCTTTGTTGTAAGGCTTTTGATAGCTGCTTCAATTTCCTTACTTGATATTGGTTTGTTGACATTTTCTAAATCCTCATGCTTTAATCTGAGTCTAGGAATTTGCCCATCTTTTAGATTTTCTAGTTCATTGGTTTACCGATTTTCAAAATAGTCTCTAATGATTCTCTGAATTTCTATGGTGTCTGTGGTGATGTTTCCTTTTTCCTCTCCAACTTTATTAATTTGAGACTGCTCTCTCTTTCTCTTGGTTAGTTTGGCTAAGGGTTTATCCATCTTGTTTATTCTTTTAAAATACTTTTTGATTCTTTGTGTTATTTTTTTATTCTCAATTTCACTAATTTCGGCTCTGATTTTTATAATTTCCTGTCTGCTGGTGTTAGTTTGTTCTTCTTTTTCTAGCGTCTGGAGGTGTAATGTTAGATTATTTGTTATTTTTCTATTTTTTTAATGTATAAACTTAATGCTATAAGTGGTCTTCTTAGAACTGCCATCATACTGTCCCACAGATTTTGATATGTCCTATCACTGTTCTCATTTGTTTCTAAGAATTTTTTTTATTGTTTTTACATAGATATATTGTATATATGCTGAGGCACAGAGAGGAAAACAGTGCAAATACAATTACAATTCATAATAATACTTGGTTTTGTTGCCCCAGGAACTGTCCCATTTCTCAGCTGCCTCCCAAACCCCAGCACTTCCCCACAGTATCAACCTAATGCTGGGGGCCAGGAAGAGTAAGCAGGTCAGGGTAGTGGGTGGCTCTGCCAAGGCAGTGCTGGTGACCCAGCGGGACTACTCCAGGATGGGAAAAGGCAAGGCACAAATTAGTGGTAGATGGTGGGGGAGGTGGCATCTCTAAGGAGGGATGGGGCTGGAGCAGCTGCTAGTCTCGGTGTGCTGGGCCGGGTCCACTCCCCTACCCATCCTCCACAGCCCTGCCTCTGTACCCTCTCCCCATCCCCAGAACCCCTTCTGCATGAATCACATAATAAATGGGCACATTATAAAAGAGCATAACAAAAATAAATAAATAAATAAATAAAATAAAATGGCATAACACAGCTTCACAATATCCATGGTTAGGGCTTTCTGTTTCATTTTTTTTTTTCTATACAATGTACAATTCCTTTTAAGTGGATCAAAAAATAGAGTATAAACACAAATGAGTCCTTGTTATAACATCTTGGCATCAAACATCATAAGCTAATAAAGATACTGATGAAAGGGAAGGGAACCTAGGACTAGGATTGGGGAGGAAGTGGGAAGAGAAGGGTTATGCACCTTTTGGAGGAATGAGGAGAAAAGGAAATGGCTGGAGAAAAGGAACAAAAGTAAAATATAAAGAAGCATCTTTTTTTTTATTGTAAACAAATGGGATACATGTTGTTTCTCTGTTTGTACATGGCATAAAGGCATACCATTTGTGTAATCATAAATTTACATAGAGCAATGCTGTTTGATTCATTCTGTTATTTTTCCCTTCCCCCCCACCCCTCCCACCCCTCTTTTCCCTCTACACAGTCCTTCCTTCCTCCATTCTTGCCACCCTCCCTAACCCTAACTCTAACCCTAACACTAACCCCTCCCACCCCCCATTATGTGTCATCATCCACTTACATCAGCGATATCATTCGTCCTTTGTTTTTTTGAGATTGGCTTATCTCACTTAGCATGATATTCTCCAATTTCATCCATTTGCCTGCAAATGCCATAAATTTATCATTCTTTATGGCTGAGTAATATTCCATTGTATATATATACCACAGTTTCTTTATCCATTCATCAATTGAAGGACATCTAGGTTGGTTCCACAATCTGGCTATTGTGAATTGAGCAGCTATGAACATTGATGTGGCTGTATCTCTGTAGTATGCTGATTTTAAGTCCTTTGGGTAGAGGCCAAGGAGTGGGATAGCTGGGTCAAATGGTGGTTCCACTCCACGTTTTCTAAGGAATCTCCACACTGCTTTCCAGAGTGGCTGCACTAATTTGCAGCCCCACCAGCAATGTATGAGTGTACCTTTCTCCCCACATCCTCGCCAACACCTGTTGTTGCTTGTATTCTTGATAATCGCCATTCTAATTGGGGTGAGATGGAATCTTAGGGTTTGATTTGCATTTCTCTTATTACAAGAGATGGTGAACATTTTTCGATATGTTTGTTGATTGCTTGTAGATCTTCTTCTGTGAAGTGTCTATTCATTTCCTTAGCCCATTTGTCGATTGGATTATTTGCATTCTTGGTGTAGAGTTTTTTGAGTTCTTTATAGATTCTGGAGATTAGTGCTCTATCTGAAGTATGATTGGCAAAGATTTTCTCCCACTCTAGGTTCTCTCTCCATGTTGCTGATAGTTTCCTTTGCTGAGAGAAAGCTTTTTAGTTTGAATCTATCCCAGTTATTGATTCTTGCTTTTATTTCTTGTGCTATGGGATTCCTGTTGAGGAACTCTGGTCCTAAGCCGACATGTTGAAGATCTGGACCTACTTTTTCTTTTATAAGATGCAAGGTCTCTGGTCTGATTCTGAGGTCCTTAATCCATCTTGAGTTTAGTTTCGTGCATGGTGAGAGATATGGGTTTAGTTTCATTCTGTTGCATATGGATTTCCAATTCTCCCAGCACCATTTGTTGAAGAGGCTATCTTTTCTCCATTGCATATTTTTGGCCCCTTTGTCTAGTATGAGAAAATTGTATTTATTTGGGTTTGTGTCTGTGTCCTCTACCAGTGCAGGCCATATAGCCCATCAAGAAACATCTTTACAAAGCAGTTCTACAGCTAATTTCTTTCAAAGGGAAAAGGAAAGGTAACCAAAGGAAGAAAACATTTATCTGTGTCTTTAAAAAAACTTTAAAAAAAGAGTCAACCATACATATATCCAAAAATGTGGCAAAAATATTTATTCTAGCAATGGAGGGAGTCCAGATGCTGTTGTCAAGTGACAAACAAACTCACAAATAAGGACCTCTGTCCCCCAGTTTTATCCAAGTCTTACCACTAATCCACCTGTCTCAGGTTTTTAGGGAGTTAAGACACCATCCATGAATGAGTGCTTGTAGTGCTGCTGAGTCTGGAGGAAGCCAGGCAGAACTGGTGGGATCCTCACTCTAATAATATCCAGAAATTCAAAGGTCCAGGTGTAAATGAAAACTCTGTGAACACAGGGTCTTTCCTTCCATCCTCAGGGCACCAGGATTAGGGTCAACAAGGACCAAGGCCTGGGGATGATAGCAACCCTAGACCTGGAGGGACATGAGACAATCAGAGATGAAAAAGCAAAAGACTTGAGGAAGACAGAAAGGGGAGAAGGAGGGTGCAGAGGAGGTGAAGGCTAATGCTTTACCATGATTAAGGAGAACTCACCCCATCACTAATCCCTGGGGAGGGTATAAAGATGGGGTGGAGAGAGGGTAAGAAATCAAATCTCAGCAATTAAGCAAAGGGTCACAGACCTATACTAGTCAATAAGCAGTGTCTCCATGTAACTGACCCTGAGGGGACTGAAAATAGGGAAGATTCTACCCGTCTCCCCTATGGTCTTAGCACTGGAGTATGGGCTTTCCTTCCTCATCACGCCCCATCTCTACACATCTTACTTCCAAATCCCATTCAAGGTGGCCTGGCTCCCAGGGCAGGGACAGCCCCCAGACAGAGGTATTGAATATTCTCTGTTCTTAACTTTTAATCTAAACAAACTTGGACACTTTGTACTTCTGAGGGTCAGAGAGACATAACAGAAATGGCACTTCACCATGGGGTGCAGGGAAACTACACAGACATGCCACAAGGCAAAATGATTATAGGAAAAACACAAAGGAAAAAAAAAGCTTCCAATTCTGTGGAAGAGGGAAAAGCAAAACCAAACAATTTATCCAGTGCTTTCAAAGTGTTCCTAAGAATTTTTTTTATTTATCCCGATTTCTTCTGCTATCCAGTCATCATTCAAAAGTGTATTAAATATGGTCTATTTAAGAAAATGTTCCAAGTGCTGAGAAGAAAGTGAATTCATTCATTGATGGATGAAATATTCTGTAGATGTCTGTTAGGTCCATTTGATTAATAGTATTTTTTAGATGATCTATCTAAATGTGAGATAGGTGTGGTAAAATCACCCTGTATTAAAGCATTATGGTCTATTTGATTCTTGATACTGAGAAAGGTTTTTTTAATGTGTGCAGATGCACCACTGTTTAGGGCATACATGTTTATAATCATTATTTCTTGTTGTTGGATAATTTCTGTAATAACTATAGAATATATTCTTTGTCTCTTCTGATTGATTTTTGCTTGAAGTCCACTTTGTCTGATATGAGAGTAGTTATCCCACTTGCTTTGGCTACCATTTGCATGGTATATCTTTTCCCATCCTTTCACCTTCAGTCTGTGAATGTCTTTGTACAGTAAGTCCCCTGTAAACAGTATATTGTAAGGTCCTGTTCTTTAATCCAATCAGTCAATTGATGACTTTTGATTGAAGAGTTTAGACCAAATTCAAAGTTATTATAGAGAAGTGATTTTTTATTTCCTGCCATTTTTATTTATTTTTAATGTTTAATTCAGACTTGAATCTTACAGGACTATTTCACAATGGTACTCCCTTCTAATAAGTAAAAAAAATTTAAGCAATAAAGGATAAACAAAAGGAAGAAGAGAATAAAGACTGAAAATCAACAAATTCAGTATACATAAGACTGAGGCCATTAGTTTTATATTCAGGGACTGTGACTGTGGCAAAATAAAGGAGATAGGAAATTAGAATATAGGAAGAAATGTGAATGGTGACGATTAATCAATAAAAAAGTAAAAAATTTTATTAAGAGTCAGGTAAGGTGGTACACACCTGTAATTCTAGCGACTTGGGAGGCTGAGGCAGGAGGGTCAAGAGTTCAAAGAACCTCAGTAAAAGCGAGACACTAAGCAACTCAGTGAGACCCTGTCTCTAAACAAAATACAAAACAGGGCTGGGGAAGCGGCTTAGTGGGGGAACACCCCTGAGTCCAATTAAAAAAAATAATAATAACTTCATTAAGGAATGGAGAACAGAACCAACATTTGAATTTTAGGTGGAAGGTAACAAATATACAAGAAATACTCTAAGTACCCTGGAAGTCCTATTGAAGAAACTGTCACGTTGTTTGGGGGAACAGAAGGAGGGCCAATCTGGGAAATAATTCATTGAGGCAGCATTAGAGAAGAGCTGTAAAAAAAGAATAATGCTATAATAAAGGGAAAACAGAAGAAAAAGACATAGAGATGAGGGGAAAGAGACAAGAATAGTGACAGATACTAAACAGAGAACCAGTGTGGGTAGGTATGCAATCTACCCACAGTTTGTAGGAATACAAGCTTGGAAAGAGACACTAAATGGTTACAACATTTGGAATCTACTATCAGATGCCAGTGTTTAAATTTGAAGGAAACATTTTCTTTTCACAGAACATATATGTTCAAAGTCTAAATATGGTTAGATTGGCAGAGAAGCTTATATACTCATTTGATATAAGTTCCTATCACTATGGAGAACTCAGAAATTATAAACCACTAAGTAAGAATATTGGAAAACAAAGCAGGGTAAATACCATTAATGTATAAGCAGTTCTTACAACTCAAAAAGAAGAAGACTGGGCTGGGGTTGCAGCTCAGCCGTAGAGCGCTTGCCTAGCGCATGTGAGGTACTGGGTTTGATCCTTAGCAGCACAAAAAAATAGATAAATTAATTAAATAAGGTATTGTGTTCACCCACAACTACAAAAAATTAAAAAGAAAAAAAAAAAGGATTACTACGCTACTCCAACAGAAAACAGACAAAATGAACAGGCAATTTGGGGGCAGGGCAAAGGAAAGAATAAAGAAATAGCTGAAAAACATTTTAAAAAGAAAAAAAAAATTCTTCTACTTATATAATTTTCTTGAGAAATTTTCTCATGAAACAGACCTTCAGTGTTTTTACCACAATATTAATTATGTATTATGTCAAACTGCTGGAACACTGATGAAAGGGAACTGGGTTTAGCTGTCTTCAAACTGGGTTTAGGCACTTGTTTTGCACTTCTTAGCTGGGGGAGAGCCTAGGAAAATGAACTTACCTTCTGTAAGTTCCTGCAGAAGGAGGATAATTGCATGCCTGGCTTAGATCTTAGGGTTGTTTTGAAGATACCTGTTATCTGCAGTATTTCCAAAAAGGAAAAGTTATTTGGAAAATAAACTATTTTTGGAAAGTATCTGAAAAAAATGTGGTTTTTAAAAAATATTTTTAATTTTTGATAGACATTTTATTTAATTAATTTATTTACATGTGGTGCTGAGAATTGAACCCAATGCCCTGCATATACCAGGCAAGCACTCTACCACTGAGCCACAACCCCAGGCCCTAAAAACAATGTTTTTTAGAAACAGGAGATTAAGGGGGAAGGAAAAATAACAGAATGAGACAAACATCATTACCCTATGTACATATGATTACACAAATGGTATGACTCTACTTCATGTACAGTCAGAAACACAAATTGTACCCCATTTGTTTACAATGAGTCAAAATAAATAAATTATTTAAAAAAATACAGTAATTCCCCTTATTTGGGGCTTTACTTTTTGAGGTCACAGCGACCTGACATCAACCATGATTTGAAAATATTAAATGGAAAATTCCAAAAAAAAAAAAAAAGAAACAGTAGATTAAGATAAAAATTTAAGCATTATTGTAATTATACTTCTGAATACATAAAGGAATCACTATGTCACAAACTACTGGCAGTTGGAGCCATTTGTGCCAATGAAGATTTCTAAAATGGCTAATTTTTGACACATTATAAGAAATTATTATAACACCACTCATAACAAACTTTTATTGGCTATGGACTACAATATGAATTATCTGGAAGGAAAAACTGTGAGTTTAAGAATACTAATCTGACGGGGCTGGGGTTGTGGCTCAGTGGTGGAGTCCTTGCCAAGCACCTGTGAGGCACTGGGTTCGATCCTCAGCACCACATAAAAATAAATAAATTTCCCAGGCAAGGTGGAGCACGCCTGTAATCTCAGCTGCTGGGGGGTGGGGTGACTGAGGCAGGAGGATCACAAGTTCAAAGCCAGCCTCAGCTAAAATGAGGCACAGGGCAACTCAGTTAGAACCTGTCTCCAAAAAATACAAAACAGGGCTGGGGATGTGGTTCAGGGGTTGAGTGCCCCTGAGTTCAATCCCTAGCACCCTAAATAAATAAATAAATAAATTTTAAAAATAAAGATATTGCTGTATTTATCTACAACTAAAATTATTTTTTAAAAAATTACAAATCTGATTGTGGCACACATTTTTATTCATCTACTTAAGTCCCTGTGCTTCATTCCTAGCAGAGCTCTGATTCATTTCGGGTTGGCCACAGGCTGCCACAGGTTGCCTCTCTTAGGTCTCAGGAGCAGATGTGTATTAATTTGAACCAATCTTTTAACCCCCTTGCCAGTGATTGGTTTAGGCATAAACATGTCTGAATCTGGCCAATGAGATTCAATGCAAAGCGTGCTGGGTCAATTCTGCCAAAAAATGTCCTTCCTAACAATAATAAGGTCAATTAGTTATGCTACCTAATGATTACTAAAGTAATTCTGGAGACAAATGCCTAAAAGTATTCTCCTACTTAGAACATTCCTGTTAAGTATGTTGAGTTCCACAAATTGTTATCCTTGTGTTTCTAAATAAAAGGTTCAATTATAGATAGAGTTAGGTGCCACATAACTGATCAAAAGGGACCTCATATAGGACAGCGGTCCCATAAAATTATAATATAGCCTAGAAGCGTAGTAGGCTATACCATTTAGGTTTGTGTAAGCAATGTTCACACAATGACAAAATTGCCTAAACACAGATCTCTCAGACCATATCCCTGTGGTTAAATGACTCATGACTATCATTTTTTAAAAAAATATTTTTTTAGTTGTTAATGAACCATTATTTTATTTATATGCAATGCTGAGAATTAAACCCAGTGTGTCACACATGCTAGGCAAGTGCTCTACCACTGAGCCACAACCCTAGTCCATGACTGTCATTTTTAAGAGATATTAATAGATTACTAATTTCTGTAATAGCTCTCTAAATTCAAGATCAAAATGAAGGTCACCAGTGACAAAGTACTGGAATTGATTTTGTCAAAACTAAAGTGAAAAATTCTAAATGTACTAAAAGTTCTAAAGATAGGTAGAATAAGTCAACCAATAAAATGAAAGGTACACAGTTCAAATCCTCCAGACAAAGGTAACAGATGAAATGTGGGAAAGATGACACATTTTAAAAATCACAAGCCAGGTTAGAATCAGTGTTCTGCCACCTTAATATGACTCAGCCAAATTTTAACCTGAGGGCTGGAGTTGTAGTTCAGTAGTACAGAGCCTGCCTAGCACATGTGAGGCACTAGGTTTAATCCTCAACATCACATAAAAATATATTTAAAAAAAGAAGGTATTGTGTCCATCTACAACTTAAAAAACAATTTTTTTAACCTGAATTTAGATTCCTCATCTGTAAAATAGAGTTAAACAATGCCTACTTTGTAATGCTCTAGGGAGAATAAGTGGAAATGAGGCTTCTTAGCATGGTGGCAGAGATACACAGATATACTAGTCTACTAAATTACTTTGTGTTCAGCTCCATGTTTAAATTCAAATTCAAATCCAGAATACAGTCATTATATGGCTCAACATGTATCTCCTAATTCTTACAACAACACTGCAAAGGAGGCCACTGTATGTTCACTTTGTAGGAATCACGGAGGAAGGGACTTGCTCAAGGTCACATGGTTTGGCATTACCAGAGGTAGAAGGTAAACAATGCCACGGATACTTCCAACCCAAGATTAGAACTCTGTTCATTGTGATTCTATGAATAAAGCATTGTTATTGAAGTTTTTGCTCAAACTACTAACCAAGACCATTACTATTTCTCATTTAAATAAAATAAAAATAAAATTCAAATCTCAATTTACACAACGCATATTCTCCATGAAATCATAAGTGAACTTACATCAGTCATCTACACATTTTCAGATTACCTGTCTATATATTAAATCACAAGACCCAAGTATATACAGAAGTTATATATCATTTTACATATAAACATAAACCTTAAAATCACCACCAATCACTGGGAATCACATATACAGATTGTCTTAAACCAGATCCCAAATTTAGCTCTTACCTTAGTAAGATCCATTCCAAGCCTAACCTGTGACAAGAGGTGCATGATAACACTCTTGTGCTCCTCCACTGACCCTGCCTCCCCATCATCGTCTCTGTCGTCATGTGAATCAAAAAGGTCTAAAACAAAACAGATCTTCTTAGACTGGTATAAAATTGGGTCAATTGTGCTGCTATCAGTATTACAAATGTTTCTAAGATTAAAAACATTAAATTTTCAAAAGTCCTTTACCAGCATCACTTGTCCCATTGGACATGGAAGAATTCAGTGATTCTGTGGTGTCTGGGCGCTTTAGGCTATTTCCCGAACTGCTGTGTGTCAAGACTGAGGCAGATCCAGAAGAACTTTAAAAAAAAAAAAAAAAAGTTAACCACCTTAAGCTAAAGAAAGCAATTTGAAGTCATAGCAAGATGTTCACTTACAGAGTTACTTAAAACCAAAATATACTGATGGGTGACAAACAATTCTTAGAGTTTACAGGTCACACACACGCATACATATATATACTTTCCATCTTTCTCCCTGTCACCCACATTCTAAGACTGAACTGTGGTCTGATGACAAGGTCTCTTGTCTTGTGCTTTTTGCATGGTATATTCTAACCAAGTCATGTTTTAAGACAAGGCATCAAAAATTAGTGACATTTTTGCCTCTGCATTCAAGTTTGAAACTAAAATTAATTTTCTGATTTTCTGCTTTGTATATATGCAGATATGTCAAGACACTTAGCAAACAATTTCTAGAACCTCAAAAGTCAACAGTTGAGGGGCTAGAGTTGTGGCTCAGTGGTAGAGTGCTTGCCTAACATGACTGGGGCACTGGATTCAATTCTCAGCACCACATAAAAAAAATAAACATACGGTGTCCATCTATAACTATTTTTTTTTAAAGTCAACAGTCTATTACTAAGTCTCAGAAATATGTCTTATCTACATTTCTGAGATCCTTTGATAAAAGCCAAATGGTATTAATATTCTTTCCAGTCGTTAAAAAAGTATATTTGAAATTATGAAATAAAAAATTATTTTTTCAAGTAAATTTATGATAACTGGATTTATAAACTGGTTAACAGGTCTAAAGAAAGCTTCCTATATTAGATTATTATACCTGTGATCATAATTTACTCAGGGAAGTATTTGTATATAAATTGAAGAATAATCAGAACGGCATGGTTAACTTCTTTTTTTTAAACTGGGAACTGAACCCAGGGGCACTTAACCACTGAGCCACATCCCCAGTCCTGCCCCCCACCTTTTCAACTTTTTTTTTCAAGACAGGGTCTAAATTGCTGAGGTTGGTCTCAAACTTGTAATCTTCCTGCCTCAGCCTCCCGAGTTGCTGGGATTATACGTGTGAGTCACCAAGTCCGACTATAGTTTACTTATTAAATGTAAAATCAGAAATCAGTTTCCTCATACTTCAGATAATTTTAAATGTAATAATCATGATTTTATTACAAATATTGAGTGTAAAACATTATGTATTCTAATTTATACATAAGTTCACCCTTATTACATTATCTTTTCTTTAAAATAACAATTTTATAAAGCGCTTTAAGGTTCACAGTAAACCTAAGCCGAAAGTACAGCGCCCCGTCACAACATCCCACACGTTACAAATGCTAATTCTACATTACCACCTGAAGTTCATGGCTTAGTGAGGGTTCACTCTTGGTGTTATGCATTCTATGTGTTATCATCAGACAAATATAGGATGATATGTATCTACCAATACAATTGCATACAAAATGTTTTAATGCCCTAAAAATCCTTATATTAGCACTAAAATATTCACCTATTAAGATTACACTACATATTCTTGATTAAACATTGTTTGCCCTGGTTACTTACCTGTTTTTGATCTATTTTTCAAAAAATCCTTAAAGAACTGAATATTACTTCTTGGATACTTAACTAACATACATCACAAGGTACTGTAACTAATGCCTATCTTACCAATTTTGAGAGGCAATGGAAAATACAAATAAAAGACTTAAGAGAAATCAAATTATCATGAAATAAAAGAAATGCATGAAAATTATCTTCCAAGTATCTGTGGTTTTTAATAATCATCAAAATAGTCAAACTTTTTAAATCAATTGACCTAAAAACTTCAAATCTTATAAAACATAACTCATATTTTAGATGAAATGCCAAAAATCCAAAGTACTTATGCTATGCTTTTTCTCTTTACCCATGATTAGGGACCCTGCCTAAGCTGGATGCAGTAGTACACCACACACCTGTAAGCCCAGCAACTAGGGAGGTTGAGTAGGAAAACTACAAGTTGGAGGCCAGCCTCAGCAATTCAGGGATACCATCAGTAACTTAGCAAGACCCAGTCTCAAAAGAAAAAATAAAAAGGACTATGGGCATTGCTCAGTGGTAAAGTGCTCCTGGGTTCAATCCCCAGTAACAAAACAAAACAAAAAAGGGATAAATTCTCAGCCATTCCATAATTTGCCTCATTCAGAGTAATATTTAAAGAATATAGTTAATAACAGACAAAAACATACATGGGTACAGGACAGGTGTATCTGCAATGGGCTCACTTGTCTAGAACTTAAATGTAGGATTATGAAGTACAAAAATATTTAAGTTCTGAACTTAATTACAATAACAATTTACTGAGTACTCAGAATGTGACATATACTCTAAAACAACCCTGTAAGGGAAGCATAATTACTCTCAAACTCACAGATGCTCACAGGGTCAATGATGGATTTGAGGTCATACAGCTGGAAACCACTGGAGACATTTCAAACACCCATTTGACTCCAAAGCAGAAGTTCTTTCCAACACATACTTTTCATCTAACTTATAAATGTGTAAACCACACTGCTCAGTAACACAGTTCAGAAGTAAGCTATCGTTACTACAAATTTTTAGAAACAGCAGTGAAAGGACTTAAGTTATTAAACTCTCTTCCTTCAAGGATAGAGGGGGGAAAAATATGGTATGAGAGTAAGAAAACTAGTGGGAGCAGCTGATGGTGAGCAGTGTCACAGTCAGAACTGGAAGACTTCAGAGGCCAGGCAGAGAGTATACTATATGTGAGTAGGGCAAGGGTACAAGAAGTGTGGAACTCAAACCAGCACACTAACTTTAAAGGGATTTAAAACCTGCAAATTAACACTGAATCCTTTCAAGTGGGAAGCATATAACTGCATGTTTGGGGCAGGGCACAGGGAAAGCACAAAGAAGTTTAAAATAAAGAGTGGGAGCAGCCCACCAGTCTGCAAGTGTACTTGCAGACACACCTATCACAGCAAATACTTTAAAATTTTCTTTTTCATTAAAGTTCAGGAGTATCCTTTAAACTGGTGCCAGAGACTGACTAACAGTGAAGCTGTAAGGAGTCAACCATATATTATCAAGCTTTTACTGTATATGCTTTAAGAGGATGGAAAGATGAGCCCATTTACTAGAAAGACATTTGCAATTGTGTTTTGTTTAGAGTAATAGCTAATGCCTGACATAAGAGACTGTCTTTAACTGTGTTTAAAACAATGATGGAACTTTAATATCAGCCTTTTAATTGGAATTTTCTTATAAATGTTTATTTCCTTTTAATCCCATAATTGTAAAATTTTAGAAAAAAAATTAAAGGGAAATTTCATTGGCAAACTTCTAAAAATGGTTTCTCAATATTATTTCCTAATATAGAACATTAAGAAGAGAAACCAAGTCAGGTCCAGTGGTGCACACCTGTAATCCCAGTGATTTAGGAAAGTGAGGCAGGAGGATCAGAACCAGCCTTGGCAACTTAGTGAAACCATGTATCAAAATAAAAAACAAAGGGTATGGAGGGATGTAGCTCAGTAGAGTGCTCCTGGGTTCAACCTCTAGTACCAGAAAGAAAAAGAAAAAAAAGACACCTAACTGGTGTGCCTAAGGTTACAGCTCCTCTGGAGGCTGAGGTGGGTGAACTGCTTGAGCCCAAGAATTCAAGGCCAGCCTGGGAACATAGCAAGACCCCCTCTCAAACCAAAAAACAAGGATAAAGGGAGGTAGGAAATCAGTCAGTCAGTCAGTCCATGTTAAATGAAGTCCTACTGCTCAGCTAGCCTTGAATTGTGGGTTCAAACCTCCCAACCCTAATTCAAGTTCCATGTCTTAATGAGATCACATATTTCACTTTTCCCCACAATCAAAAGCTGAATTTTATCCACGAAGTCAAAAAACCTTTAAGAACCAACATAATCAATAATCATATTCCTTATATCAGTTGAGATTTTGAGCCATTATGATGTAACTATAAAGGAATACCAGATTTCTCAAATCATTTGTATATTTAAGAGAACTCCAGGATCCTACACAAACTTTCTTATTAAAAGAAACCAACATCCAATGTTTAGGGAATACCTGATGATACTTTGCTTATAAATTCATATATAATAACTTCCAAATCTGTACGGTCTTACAAAGCAAACTCCAGTTATAACAATAGTATCAATCTCCAGGAAAGCAGTAAAGCTTAAAAAAAAAACATGCCAGGAAAAACTAAGCCAACTACATCTATAATAAACACAAGCAGAATAAATAAAATATTAATTCACTTTTTAAAACAACAGCTTTTATTAGCTGGGCATGGTGGCACATGCCTGTAATTCCAATGACTCAGGGGGCTGAGGCAAATTCAAGGCCAGCCTTAGCAACTTAAGTGAGACACTTTTTTTTTTTTTTTTTTTTGCGGTACTGGGGATTGAACCCAGGGCCTTGTGCTTACAAGGCAAGCACTCTACTAACTGAGCTATATCCCCAGCCCTGAGACACTGTCTTTAAAATAAAAAATAAAAAAAGCTTGGGATGAAGTTCAATGCTAAAAGAACAACTGGTTTCAAATCCCAGTACCAAAAGAGAAATAAAACAACAGCTATTATAATGTGCCAGATGTAAATTCAGCACTTATTTTCATTTAAATATTCACAGTGACCCCTTGAAGTTGAAATTAATATTATTCTCATTTTATAAATGAGGAAACAGGATTACATAGGTTAAATAAATTGACCAAGGTCACACACGTTTGAAACAAAACAGATTTAGAAGACATTCTTTCTGAGATTCCAGAATCCAAAGTCTTAACAATAGCAACTTGTATACTGCTAGGGCTGACAAGTACTTCGCTTATTAGCTAACATGTAAATGGCAATTAAAACTTTTATTGTACAAAATGGTACATACCTAGCTTTCACTCAATGGGATAAAATATAGGTCAAATATTTTCCAATGAAGAAAAATCAACCATCGTGATCAGTCAAAATGTGCCTGTTTATTATCTCTGGAATCCTTCCCTCCATTCCCAATACTATTACTGTCAGGTTTTGGTTGGTCTTTCTATCTGCAATACAGCACCCCCCCCAACCCCCACTGCCTGCATTTAATTCTACACAATTTAGGTGAATCTCTTTCTAAAATGTAGATAAGACCAGCAATTGCCATCATGCATGGAAATATTCTCAAAATTCATAAAAGGCTAAAGACTTTCATGCCAAGGTCTTGTCAACTTTCGCATCTTTATCCCCCTGTGCTTTTCTTTTCATTTTCCTTTTTAACCACTTACCACACCTCATACTTCAATCATACCAAACTACTTACAATTCCCCAAAGAAATCAGGCACCCCTTGTCTCCAGGCCTTTCTAACAGGGTTCCATCTGTATACAAACATTTCCATTTATCTCTCCCCTTATCCCCAATTTCCCTTCTCTCTACTCCCCACATCTCACCTTTGGATCATATCATTCCCCTTTCCTCTGGGAATCTTCCCTGACTTCTCAAGACTTCAAAATGTTCCATGGCATTCTGTGCTTGTGCTTATTCTTCCTGCATGTTATGGTCTGATGTCTGGGTCCTCCCCAAATTCACATGTTAACACTCAATGACCAATGTGATAGTATGAGGTACAAACCTTTGGACAGTGATTAGACTGTGAGGTGGTACCCTTAAGAATAGAATTAGTCCTTGGAGAGGTCCCAGAGAGTTGCCTCGCCTCTTCCATCATGGGAGGACGCCATTCAAAGGTGCTATCCATGAACCAGAAGGTAAGCCCTCCACCACTAGACACCAAATCAGTCAGCAACTTGATCTTGGAATTCCCAGCATCCAGAATGTGAGAAATAAGTTTGTGTTGCTTGTAAGCTACCCAGTTTATAGTTACCCAACTTAGAGCAGACTAAGACACCGCATATTTAAGGGCAGAGATGTGATTATTTTAACTACACAATCGTTCTTCCACCTAGTACAGTGCCTGACTTACAAATGATGAACAGCTTCACTCTAGTGCAAAAAGAAGTAAAGATGAGCTCTTACTTCTCCACAGTTTATGCACTCAGATTGGATCCTCTCCTACAGTTGGTGCTACAAAACTGTCCAGAGTTGGACTAACATTATTGGAACATTACCACAGATGATGCTATTTATTAAATTTGGATTAAGTCTGCAGTAAAATCAAAACTCCGTTAGAACTGACTTTGCTCAATAAGCCAAGAAAAGTAAGTTGTCCTTACTATATAACTATATAAACCAAGCCTCTCCTTATCACCAGTCTTGAAATCAAATTATATTTTTAAAAACCAGGAGTCATTTAAGTACACATTTGATTCATGTACTTACTCTATTAAGCGTTTTGGGGATGAGCCACTCTGATGGAATTCATCAGCATCATAGAATTCATCTTCACTGCTAGAGTAAGAGAACTCTGGGACTGTATTTGGAGACAAGTTGACATGACTTGGAGAAGTTAGACTGCTACTAGGTGGTGAATGCCCGCTACCTAGGAAGTTAAAAAGTTTTTTAATTAGGGAAAAAATGGTAATTAGGGAGTTAGGGCAAAGCAGATCTTTCTAAGATCAAGAGTTTGGTTAAGTTGGTAGAAGTCTCCACACTATTTGTAAAGAAAATAACATTTAAAGTAAATGAGGAAAAGGTATATCATGTTATAGAAATGGGAAATAGCCTTTTAAATAAATGAAAAAGCTTCTGCGTCCCCATCCTACAATTTAAGGTAAATTTCTCTTTAATATTCAGAAGGCAATGCTTGTGAGTTGTGATACTGAAGTCCTACAATAGACACCAGTACCAATGGGAAGCCAAAACTGTATTTTAAATTATAGACCAGATATCTAGACCCAATGATAATGCAAAATAGAAAAAATATCAAGACTACACTAATGTTAAAATATTGTTCGCATTACTGCTTTTTCATGGAGGTCACGTGAAAAATTCAAAACCTCTGCACAAAGTCCCAAGTGCACACTACACAAGCTCCTCATTTCTTTTTCATCTAAGCCTAAGTCAGATGCTAGGGCTCAGGGATAGAAATAATAATAAGAGGGCTAGTATGGGAAGAATGCAGAAAGGGAAAAGGCACAGAAGAATGCTATCCTATTCCTAAAGAGGCTACTACTAAAGATATGGAAATTAATGGAAAGCCAGAGAAAGAAGACTACCATCAAATCTGAAATGATCATCTGGCACACTGTTAAGCAATAAAGTCAAAACAAACAAACAAAAACTATACACAGAAAAAACCAAGTACTACAGATACCTACTGGGGATTAGAGTTAAGTCACTGATGACAATCAAAAGGCAAGATTAGACATCTGGAAGAAATGGAAGGTAGTAGCAATAAAAATGACTCTAGAGCTACCCCTGGATTTTCAGTCCATTCCTGTATCTTTGGTTCAATAGTTAGGAAAAAGCAAATCAGTCTGCCACACTTGGTTGCCATGTTCACAAAAATACTTTAAAAATAGTACTATTTGCTCCTTAAAAAGTAACACATATTGTGGAAATTCCAAAGGTAACTTACCTAAGCAAATAACTTTCAATTCTCTTTTTTTTCCAATAGTGGAAATAAGACAGAAAAGAAACTTTCTCTTATTGGATTAGGGAAAGTTAGACTAGGAATTACAAGTAATTAAGTAACATGAAAGTTCTCCAGGTGATCACACCACTGAAATTGGGTCTAAGAAGAAAATGAGCTTGAGTGGGATCTGCAAACCAAATAACTGGAAGCACCTTATGATAGTTAACAAAATGACTTCTTAGTTTCTCCATTCTTTCTCGGGTTAGTGAGAGGGAAAGGAAAGGAGGGTGGAGAAAATACAGAAGTTAGGATCAAAGCTCAAACAAGACAGAAATCACATACTAATTTAATTTTTTAAATTTCCTTAGACCCTCCTATGCTAAAACAATAGTAAGATTCTTGAAATAATCTCTTTCTGAAATACTTCTCAAAAGATAATCTTCACCTCTTGGACATAATTTATACTAAAATTAATGTAAGTAAGGAAAAGCTTCTCACATTTTCAAAATTAGTAAATAGTTTTATCTGTTTTTCAACAGATAAATTTTATTTGCTTCACAATACAACCTTATAAACCATAAACAAAAATCACAGGTACTGCTGTTAAGATGAATGAATTATACTCAGTTCATATAATACAGAAGTCAGCCAAAGCATTTCAACTTCATTATTCAAATTCTTTATTAGCATTTTCTCAAGAGCTTCTAAGAGAGCTATTGTTCACCATTTTTCTTTCAAAATTCAGAAGAGATTGCCCACACTGTTAAATATTAAAGACCAACACAGGAGCATCAGTGCATTCACCAATTCAAAATTTGAAATGGGCTAAAACCATAAGGGAATTTTTTATTACATAGAAAAAGTCCTACCCAGAAAGAAATCTGTGGATGATGAAGTGGGGCTGACCTCCCACCTTCTCAAGAGTGGTTCTGGCTTTGGCTTCCTATTTTTAACAGGGTCAAAAGTACTCAGTGCTTCCTTAATTTGGGTTCTACAGGTAATGTAATATAAATTTAGTAAGATTTTTAAAAACTCTAATATCTAACATGGATATTATACCTGTAAATTGGAGAAAAAATTAAAGTCCATAATTCTAAACAAATTAAGCAGATGTTAATTAAAATAAAGTATCCCTTTTCTGCCTATAAAATTGGCAAAAATGTGAAAGACTAATAAATGTTTCCTAAAAAATGCTCAGGGTTGGGGAGATAGCTCAGTGGGTAGAGTGCTTGTCTCTCAAGCATGAGGCCCTGGGTTCAATCCCCAGCACCGCAAAAACAAAACAAAACAAAAATGCTCACATCCAAAGGTACTATATAAGAATATTACTGAAAAATATTGTTATAACAGGAAAATACTGGAAACGACCTAAATGTGCAATAATGGAAAAGCAAAAAATGAAAAAGGAGCTATAAAAAGAATGCTGTAGACCTAATTATATGAACATTAAAACAACTAAATAAAATCACACATCAGAGGTGCATTTGTACAAACATGTACGCATATAGGGGGGGACTAATGAGGACTTTCAACTTATCTGCATACTTCTGTACTGTCTGATCCCTTTACAGTAAGAAAATATTCAAGTATAACTTGAGTAAATTTCCTAAAATATTCAATGTGAACCCCAAATAATTAAGCTACAAAAACAAAACCCTGCAGTATTTTATTTGAACTATAATTACTTATTAAAGCTTCTGATTCAATAACAAAGTTAACTACTTCATGTATGTAACTATAATGATAAAACTAAACTATTTCCAAAAGAAATATGCATCATATTCCTTCAACTTTTTACCCGTTAGTAGTTATACGCAAATCTTAAATGTTAGTGGAGAGTTATAGGAAGGAAAGGTTACACAAATCTGTACCTGTACTATTTGGTGTTGGAGTCTGATGATGTCCCAAGGTAGCTAATACAGGTCCAACAGGTAGGGAAGACGGACGCTGCTCTGACTTACACAACTGAGCTGGTTCTAGATTTGAATATGTGAAATAAGTTAGAGAAAACAGCCAAACACACATACTGCAACTGTCTGGGATTCAAAATCATTAAGTTCAGAAGTTTCTAAAATAGTATTTAATTAGGTTTCAAGCTACTCCTCCTTTCTGACCTATTAGTCCCTTAAATTCAAAGATAATGCTACAAGAGTACTAAGACACCAAGCAAGATATCAAGAGACTAGCCATGATAGGCAAATGCTCATTGTAACTATTTTGTAAAACCAATACATGCTTCTGTTGATAATGTGGTTCTGAGTTCCAAATCATATAAAATGTGAAACAGGGCACAATATCTCCTTTTAGTCTGCAAAGAAATATTAAGCTCATTCTATTAAGGAGCAAAAATTCATAAAAAGGATTTCACATACTTAAGTTATTTTTTTAAAAAGGAAATTTCACTTTTACAATGCAATTTATGGCTTCACTGTGTCATCAAAGAGAACACAAAAATAATCAATGAAACAAAAAGGCAAACAGAATAAGTAAAATTGGGTGTTGGCCCTTAGTCTTCCTTTGTCAGTTTTTTTTTAAAAAGCATATATTGCTCCATATTTAAAATTACATCTGATCAGAAGGCATCATAAATTTTATTCTTCACGTTTTCATTATCTTAAATAAAATTTTGTATTGTTCTAGGTTATAAAGAATACCCGAAAACTGAATATTCCTGGATTACCCTTAAGTAGATTAAGGTATGCTAAGTTTTCCTTGACAGTAATGAATTCTGAGTCAAAGAATTCTGTCCTACCAGACAGGGACAGTGGTGCACAGCTGCAATACCAGCAACTTGGGAGGCTGAGGTAGAAGGAGCACAAGTTTTAGGCCGGCCTTAGCAACTTAGTGAGATTTTTATCTCAAAATGAAAAAACAAAACAGGCTGGGGATGTAACTCAGTGGTACATAAAGCACTCTTGGGTTCAATTCCTAGTACCAAAAAAAAAAAAAAAGAATTCTGCCCTACTAGCAAATTCAAGTCCATGTTGCCTTCCATCTCTGAACCCTACAACCCCTTTCATCATACTTCAAAAGTTCCCATATCAAAATACTATTAATTTTTGTTATCACTTTCAGCTGTATGAATATTGGTGATCATTTTATTTACAAAAAAATGCTGGGCTGGGGATGTAGCTCAGTTGGTAGAGTGCTTGCCTTGCAAGCACAAGGCCCTGGGTTCAATCCCCAGCACCGGGAAAAAAAAAAAAAAAAAAAAATGCTAGGATTACTATGACTTTTCAAAGAAAAAAAAAAAAATTGAAATTTTTTCTCATTAATGAATCTATGAAATATTTTTCCAAATACTATACCTGGAGGTAAGACAGTCTGGGAAGGCATTGTGCTGATTACAGGTTCCAAGGGACTAGGTTGATATATTGCATCTACAGGATTAATAGTACTCTGAGATAAAGAAACACATATAGTTATTTTTAGTTAACTGTTCTTCTGGTGCTCACCCACCCACGTGAGCGAAATACCCCATTTCTGACAGCAAAATCCTGAAGGAAGCTATGTAGATAAGAAAGGTCAAAATGCAAAGAGAAAATGAAACACCTTTTCTGCACAGACAAGTGAAAGTTTCTTCTAACAAAGCACAGTAAGAAAAGAAAATTACTCAATCACTGTCAAATAAGATGGTAAAGTTAACAGGAAAAACTCAGGAGTTGTAAAATGGTGTGAAAAAGATTTGAAGAAGCTAAAACAATAACTTCTCAATTCAGGGCTTCAAAAACAATTCAACATAAATACTTCTCTGGTGTTAATAAATATTGTGCCTATCACTAGGCTAACGGACCTGCATTATGACAATCTCATCTTTCCATCCTAGACCACTGCTACTCCACCACTCTGTCATACAGAGTTAGTGTCCAGTTTTATGGTCACTCAAGGCAAAGAAGTATCTTCTACTGAGTATGAGAAGAAGGATTTCTTTTTTTTTTTTAATATTTTAAATCCAGGTCTTTGCTAATGACTGATCCCCAAAAAAGTATCTGTAAAAACTTAAAAAGTTAACTAACAATATCAAGTTTTTGTACTCTTTTCAATAAATGTCTGAATAAATTTTTAAAAATCAAGAAAACCCCTTTCTTGATTTTAGAACCATTAAGTCAGATCTCTTAAATCACATAAGAATTCTGATTTTTGTCACTACAATAGTCCTTTTATCATAAATATTCTAAATGAAAAATAAAGAATGCTTAGGGAAGATACCCTGAACGTAATCACTATTAATCAAAAATGTAGTGAAGTGGGGAATGTTCCAAAGCACTGAGAAAAGGATAGAAACATAACCTTAGAGTTTTAATTCCTTAGAACCCTCAAGTATCTTGTCTGTGGGTCTCAGTTTCCCAGTCTATAAAATGAAGGGAAAAAATGGATGATATGGTCTTTATGAGCTTCCTGGTTATTACTTTGATTATTTTCATATCTAGACCAATTCATTATAACAAGCGTCTCAACAAGTCTTGGAGCTATTCTTAAATTTCTTGTTACAAAGTGCTCTTCTCCAAAGGACTGGAAGTGTTTTACAAAGGCAAATCCCACCACTAATCCACAAGAATGAGAATATATCTCCTCAACCTTCTCCTTGAAGAGACTAATAAATAAAAAGTAACTTTGGAATCATGTACTAGATAAAATGTTCTAATATTAGGCTTGTCAACAAAAGAAATCACTTTTAAACTTATGTGTATTGTTAAACAGAATTTATGGGCAGTTACTACTTTGAACTGAGCTCCTATATTTGGCCCCAACAGATGAGACCAAACCAAATGGAGTCACTCATGCTAAATGCTGCATAATCAAACTGAAATTCAAAGGAGATCAGTTTTTCTAGAACACAGGAGATTCCCATCTACCTGATTCAGTGTAATAAAAAAAGTAACCTGATGTTAACCAGTTTTTCTACTATTCAATTTCCTTGTTCCTAACCTACAAAACCCACTGTTCTGACCCAGTAGATCTCACTCTATTTTAATAGAAAGGAGGGGCTCCACAAACCATGAATCACAAATAAAAGTTAATAAGATCTATAACTAAGTTTGTTGTAATTTTGTCATTTGGAGGTATGTATATTAAAAGTATTCAATCTTATTGTCTTTGACAAAAAAAAATAGTCTACATTAATCTATGGTCCTTGGTCAATCAACTTCAAGCTAAAATACATAAAATTATATTCTATACCTTGCTTTAAAAAAATGTGCAAGAGTTTGAGAAGTTCAAAAAAATAATGTTCAGGTCCTAATTTGTTAAGACATTAATTAAACTCATGCAAAATAATATATAATGAACTATATGTACATATAAGTATGTACAGCTAACATTTATAGAATACTATGGGATCACTTTCTGTACCTTACAACATTTGAAGGTAGAACCTTTCAGCTTTCTTTATCAATAAGGAAAATAAGACTCAGGAAGGTTAAGTAACCTGCTTAAGATCACAGGTAGTAAGCAGCAGGGCTGTTACGGTAAGTCCAAGCAATGTGGACCTAAGGCATACATCATGAACCATTCTTTTCTTTAAAATAACTCTCAAAGAAAACTGCTACAGTTCATGGGCAAATTAATCAAACATGTTTGTTTTCTACAAGTTTAAATTTACTGTGAGTATAAACTTGCCAAATGCTATTCACAACTGAAAGTAATCAAATATTTTTGGTATGTTTTATTAAATTCTGTCCATTTTTTAACACAATTAACTTGGCTTTGAGGGAAAAAGACATGAAAATAACTGCCAACATAAGCTTTTTAGGAGTAGTCTTTGGGGACCATGAAATACTAGATAACAAACACATATAAGTCCTTTCCCATGAGGCTAATAATCTTCAATGATATCTCAGGAAGAGATATATTAGATTATGTTGTATTTATATCATGTAATTGTATTATATCACCAGAACTCACACTGTGAACACAGAAACAGAAATTCCAATGTATTTAATTCCTATTTCAAAGATACTTCTCTTATTTGCTTTCTTAAGAAATATGCAAAGAACATAGATATCTAACTTCTGTTTTCCATTTTAAGCCAAATATAAAGATAACATGCTCATCCTTTCATAAACATGAGATGGTTCTAAAGATTTACAAAATGATTCCAGATCTCAGACAAGCTGGCATTTGTAAAGTTTCAGGGCAAAAAGAGCTGCTTCCTGCTTCAGAAATATTCTCAACACGTGTACAATGTGTTAAAATGCATTCTATTGTCATGTGTAACTAATTAGAACAAATTTAATTTTTTTTTAAAAAACCCTATGGCAAAAAAAAAGAAAAGAAAGATTTTCAACAGAAGTTACTCAGTTTCCATGGCTAGAGCAGTTCGAACTACAAAACTTCAAAATCTAACTTTTATTTCTGGCTGGAACTATTACAATAAATTTTTTTCTTTATTTTTGAAGGGGAAGTTGAATATTTTAAAAAGGGTAAAAAACTAAGGAGGAAGAAAGAAGAAAATGACTGGAAGTGAAAGAATTCATGTTGCAATTCATTTCAACGAGAATGCAGTATATATCTATATATCATAGTAACAGTGAGTCAACACAATACAAAATCTAAAGCTAAAAAGAACAGGAACCCATAAACATGTTTAAATAGAATGACATGTTTCTATACTGCTTTCATCTGAGACAAAAAGAAGCTTTTCAAGAAATGTAGCATGGTGAATTGTGCCTTATTTAATTGTAAAAGCTGTTTTCATACCATGATTAACCCCTCACGTAACACATGCAAAGTGATTCAACTGAAACCATTACTTAGAAATAATTTTAAGATTGTCATTTCCCCTCCAAATGATTGCTGAAAGATGGCCAACTTAAAGAGCTCACAGAAAATTGCAAGAGTTAATAACAAAAAGCAGTGAGTAGGTGAAAAAAGGAATTTGCGTTGAAAAATGAGTAGAAATTCAGGCTTCTCCTGACATGACTGGTTATAATGCTCTGCAGAAGTAAAGGGAAACAAAAAGATTAGATTAAACTTACTATAATTCCATCTGCGTGCTTCTCCGCATTACTCTGGTCCTTTAGGAAAAATGTTAAGAATATTAACTTTATTCTTTTATTTAAGTAATGCCACGTGTACTTTTTCTACTAAGAAAGCTTATTTCACTATGTAAGTAATAGTGTTAGACTACTACATAGATCTCTGCTTCCACTGAGATTAATTCCATTTGTATATTCCTAGCCAAACATAACTCCATTGCTAGCTACCTAACAACAGCAATAGCATGACAATTCTTTTTCTACATAGACATTGAGTTCACTGAGGAAATATCCTATTAAACTGGAGTCGTAACATACCAACAATTAAAAGCAATATACTAATTTAGGATTGAAGATTCTAAATATGTGAGTTTAAACATTTTTAAAATATATTTTTTAGTTGTATATAGACACAATGACTTGACTTTATTTTTATTTAGTGCTGACGATTGAACCCAGTGCCTCAAAACATGCTAGGCAAGCGCTCTACCACTGAGCTATAGAACCAGCCAAATTTAAACTTTATAGTAAATTATGCTAATCCCTACAATTCCTAAACTCTCACTACACTTTCAAGGTGTGTCAATCATATGCCCTGAAAAGCTTGAAATGGACACAATTTTGTATATTTTGATTACTGGTCTCAGAATTAGACTAATACTTTTCTACAAAAGACATTCTGATTTTTATTTCAGTAAACATAATTGCTCTATCCATGGGATGATGATGTAACAGCTAATACTTAGTACCTGGCGGGCATTTTATACGTATTAACTCGTATATTTCATCAACAACATGATAACATAGGTTCTACTATAATTCCCCCAGAAAGATGAGGAAATTGAAACAGAGAGAGCCAGGGTTCCAATACTGGCAGTCTCATTCCAGAATCTATGCTCTTAACAAATATGCTATTTTACCTTGCCTCTGGCAAGGACACGCTTAAAGAGTGAGAAGGTGGTGGAATTGCCAACACACACTCATTCCTCATGTGGAAGGAACCTAAGAGCTCACCTTTTATATCTTGGATTCTTCAATTCTCTTCCTTTCCATTCTCCTGCGAGGCTCAGTAACCAACATGGATGCATACATGAGGAATGAGCAATCTTTTGGGACTGTCTCATTCTCAGAGATGAAAAACTATTTCTTAGACAAGTACTATATAGGAAGTAACCATCAGAGATTTGGGGGAGAAAGTATGTACTGAGAGAAATTTAAGGAAGGAAAAAAAAAAAACTTTAAAAATGTTTAAAGGTAAGATGATTATTAAAACTGGTGTATTCTTAGAATACTATGACCTAAGAAAACTATCTTTTTTGAATTTCCTCATGTTCATTCATGTAAAATGGTCGCTAAGTTGCCCAGGTTGGCCTCAAATTTGCAATCCTCCTGCCTCCAGACCCCAACGAGCAGTAGTTAAAGGTGTGTGCCACCACACACTGCCTAAAATTTAGTATTAATAATAAAGGGAAAACTGGGCTTGGGTTGTAACTCAGTGGCAAGGCGCTTGCCTAGCATGCGTGAGGTACTGGGTTTGATTCTCAGCACCATGTGAAAATTAATTAATTAATTAAAGATATTATATCCATCTACAACTAAAAAAATTTTAGTATTAATAATAAAGGGAAAACTAATACTACATATATCCTTGCTTCATCCAAGGGTATAATAATATAAATGCAGTACTAAATTAAAGACCCAGAAATACATTATTCTTTCTACTAGACACCTTAGGGAGATTCCAAAACATGAAGCCAAGAGAAATCAGGTAAATGGATGTCACAGTCCCCCCCAACCCTTTTTTTTGGTAAAAGAACAATTCTCTAAAGCAGCAAACATACCCACAAGGAAAAAGTTCACATTTTAGTATTACATAGACAATATATTTAAACAAAACGTTTAAGGTTTTAACCCTAACCTGTCTGGAAGCTTTCAAGTTTTTTGTTGTTTTTGTTTTGCAATACTAGGATCAAACCCAGGGTCCTTGCATGCTAGGCAAGTGCTCTACTGTGGAGTTATATCTCAGGTCTCTTTATTTTCTGAGGTAAGTTCTCAACTAAATTCATCCAGGCTGGCCTCAACCTTGTGGTACTTCTGCTTCAGCATTCCAAGTCACTGGGATTACAGGCATGCACCATTGGTTCCCACTCTACTCAAGTTTGAGTAGAAACTAATCTTTTGTCTTGATTTTAAACACAACAGCCAAGTTACATCTCATTTATTTTTAATTTTTTCAGAAATCTATACACCAAAGCTTCAAACGAGAACAATTTGAAAATTTAGGATAATTTCTGTTAAGTACCTGTGCAGAAAAGAACTAACAGAGCAGTCCTGGGATGGGTCCTTTGAAAAACATGCTTGCAAAGGTGTCCTTTAGCTGGTATCTGGGAACTCAGGTTTCAAGAAAGTTCCCACCAGCATAACTGGTTACAGTGGGTCAACATAGCTATGTTGTTTATGGAAATACTATGGCTTATGCTGAATGCCCAATTTTCTTCGTTAAATCTGGAATGTATTAAGCATCAAACTAAAGTGCCTATGTGACAATCCTCCAATAAAATCTCTAGGCACAGAGTCTCTAATGAGCTTTCCAAGGTAGATAATATTTCACACCTGTTATCATGATTTGTTACAGGAGGAATTAAATGCATCCTGTGTAATTCCACTGGAAGAAGACTCCTGCTTGGTTTCCTCTGGACTTTTCCCTATGTGCCTTTTCATTTTGCTGATTTTGTAGTAAGTCATACCTATGAGTGCCTCTAGCCAATTTCCAAACCCACAGACGGTCTTGGGGATCACTGGCACAGTAAATGTATTTTACAAATCCCTGAAAGTATCTCCATTTTAATATACACATAATTCAAGTTGATATTTCCCTTTTATTTTCACAACTGAGTTAACTATATATTTAAAGCACCCAAAATTTCAGTAATTCTGAATACAAAGATAGTTGAAAATAAATTACTGAAACTTATATAGAAAGAAAAATGGAAAAAAAAGTTTCTTGCTTAGATGAAAATTTAATTGACTTTTAGTTTTGCTCTTCTAATTTCTAAACATTAAATTTATTTTCAAAAAGACTTTTTTAGAATTATATACATACGGTAGCTTAAATGTCCAAAAATAACCCCATCAAAAGGCAGAGATCATGTCCCCTACTACTGAACCCAAAGGGGTCTTTGTGACCACATCTACCAGTAAGTACAAGAGTAATGATTATTCTGACTTCTAAAATGCCACAAACTTCTATCTCATTTTATGGGAACCCTACTACACTATGAAAAAGCCCAAGCAGTCACAGAAAGAACTACATGGAGGGCCTCAGCACCACCAAAAAAAAAAAAAAAGAACTATGTGGAGAAGAACCTAGACCCCCAGTCCAACTTCTTAGCCACGTGAGTGAGTCATGAAAGTGGATCCCTCAGTCTTTAATCCAGCCAAGGTTAAACAAAGCAGAGACAAGCCATGAAGCCTGACAGAATGCAGATTTATGAGGAAAATAAATGACTGTGTTATTTTAAGACACTCGATTTTGGGGTGGTTTGTTAAACAGCAATAGACTACTGACAGTACATCACATTTAAAACCAGCACTTCTAATTCTAGTGTAGTTTAAGATAAACTTAAACATCTAACATTTTCCCCCTAAAATGTTCTCAATTAGTAGCATATGCTACTCTAAATCAGGGTTTATTATCTGAGTTGCCATTGTGGTTTGTTTTTAAAGCAGTGTCAAATCTAGATGAACCCACAGGCCTTACTATCAATCATCCCCATATAAATTCAATGGATTTTTGTTCTATTACCACAGTTGGCTTACACTCACTTTTTCCCTTTCTCCTTTCTTATTTTTGTTTTCTAAATAAACTACAAGTTGCCCTCTAATGGGTGAGCTAAAGCAAAATCTCAAGTATTACTGAACCAGAGATTCTACTAAATTCAATATCAATTATATTAATGAAACAAAGAAAGGGTCCAAAGTTGCTTCCTACTTAAATTACATGGCAGGTTTATTTGGTTATATGGCCTTTCATTCTTATACATGATGGTTATTCTCTTTGAACACACCAGCATGACTGAAATCTGAAAATATGAAGTCAACAAAAAGGCAAGCATCACATAATTTAGGAAGACTTTTGACCACAATTATAAACTGTAGTATTTCTAAACCATGTTCATCATTAAAACAAAATGAAACACATCCCCACCTCTCTACTGAAGCAACATAGTCTAGTGAAAGCCCTCTTAATTTCATGCTCCTACACTGCCTAATTATACGATAAGAAAGATTCATCAAATGGGTCTGGAATGTCTGGATATCCACATACATAACAACAAAAAAAAAATGAATATGGATCCCTACCTCATATCACAATACAAAAATTAACTTGAAGTAGACTTAAATATGAGTTAAAATTAAAAAACACAGGAACAAAATCTTTTTTAGTCCTCTAAAATGGACATGACAATTTATATTTCCATCAATACTGGATGAAAGGTCTCCCATTTTTACCAGTATATTATATTGTCACTTTAAATTTTAGATCTTCCTAGATTTTTTTTATATTTAAGAAATATTTAGAGTTTATTGTATGTCTGGTACTAAGAGCATTACAAATAGTACTCCATTTAAATTTTACAATATAAGTAAGAGATAGATACTAATATTATCACTGTTTTATAGAGAATATAAAGCAAAGCACAGAAAAGATAAACAAACTTGCTCTGGTGATGGAACTGCTATCAAATTCATTTTGGCTCCAGAGTCTATGTTCTTTAAGATTATACAATGCTGCCTATTATTATTACTTTAAAACATTGTATCTTAATCACAGATCAGTTAACTGTTTAGATTTGCCTAAAGATTTATATATAAGAATTTTTGTCACAGCGTAGTAAAGGCGATTCAATGAAATGAATCATAACTGTAGTGGAAATGTAGGGTAAATATAAACCATGCAATCATTAAAAAATTATGAGTTAGAAAAATCATTCAATAATTCACAGGCAAATATTATAGACATTGAGGATACACTGTTGTTACAGACTGAATGTCTGTGCCCCCCGCCAAATTCCTATGTTGAAGTTCTAATCCCCAAAGTGGCTATAATTGGACAAAGGTTTCTAAGGATTTAATTAAGGTTAAATGAGGTCAAAAACATGGGGCTCTGATTAAACAGGATTAGTATCCATAAAAGAAGAAACACCAGAGAACTTAGGCTTTCTCTGTGCACACACTCCAAGGAAAGACTATATGAATTCACTGATTATCTCCAGACCAAAAAGGAAGCCCTCATCAGAAATGGAAAAGGTCAGACCTTTGCTCTTGAACTTTCAGCTTCCAAACTGTGAGAAAAGAAATTTCTGTTGGTTTCTATAGTAATTTGTTACAGTATCCTAAGCAAACTAATAAAAATGTTAAGACAAAGTCTTCATCAAGATTTCACTCTCATATAAAGAGATAATAAATGTGTAAACAAATACACTGTATAAATTTGGTTAGTGATGCCAGACCATGATTAAAAGAAACTACTGGGAGTTAGAAATTATTTTAGATAGTGTTGCCATGGAGTTTTTTTCCAAACACATTTCATGTGGCAGAAATTTAAATAAAGTTAAATGATAGAGTGGGGCCCAGTGGAAATCTGTGGTAAGTTCCTTCCAGGTGAAGGGAAAAGCAAGTAAAAATCCCTAAAGCAGGCCAATGTTATTGAACGGTGTGATTAGGCAAGGGTAGGAGATGAGATGAGAGCGTGGTGATGGCTCAAATGATATATTATGCTAAGTAGTTAAGATTTCATTTCAAATAAATGGAAAAAGCATTCAGGGGATTTGATCAGGCAAGTAATATGGCATGATTTATAATTAAATTAGGTTTAAAGATACACACTATGTTCATATGGGCACAGTTTGAAAGTTACATTTGCACATAAAAAACCTTAATAATAAAACTTCCTTCTGAAATTAAATAAAAAGTCCAACTCTATTTTTGGCCCAAATTATCATTCTGAAGGACTTTGAAATGTAGATCTATGAAGCTGGATGAAAGCAGGTTCCATGTACAGACTATAGAAAGTTCTGGAAAAGAGGTTTAGCAATTTGAACTATATCACACTTCAAAGACAAGCACACCAAAAATGTTAAAACATGAGCTACTGAAAAAGCCTGGGGTGAACTCTCGTACAGCTAACTCAAACAGGCGTACACACTGTATCAGCTCTTCTAACATCATCCAGAGAAGGAAATATGAATGCCCTAAAATACCTACTCACTTACTCACTTACACACTTATGATGTAGATTACCAGTTAGCTATATATAGGCTTTGGGTAACTGTAGGTGCCCTTCATTGACCCATGCAATTTAAGAGCCAAGAAAAACTAAACCAAGAACCTTACCCCTTTCATGCCTCCAACCCTATATTCCCTTCTTCTTAGCTTTAGAACAGATTCTGATTAACAAAAGTAGATGAAAAGTTTACAGACACATACAGCAACACAGGCACAGTGGTCAAGAATATCTATAAGGCGAATGCAAGCCCTAAGTTCTGACACTTAAGTATACTAATGTTGAATCTGGCCTCAAAAGAAAATGACAGTGCCCCCCTTTATCCTATAAGCAGAATATCATTAATACCCAAATAATTGTCCTATCCTATTGTGTCAATAACAATACTCAGAAAAAAGTTTCCATAATTGGGCAAACAAATATATGTAACTGAGTAAGTAAAATAGACCAATAGTGAAAAACTCACATAAACATCATTTCCAACCTAGCTGCTGAGCTATCTACCTATCTTTTAGCTGCTGGATAAAAATAAGTAGGTATAATAAGGGGAAAATATTTTTTCAAAAATAAGTTTATTCACAAACAATAAAATTTTTCAGAAAATTTCAGTAAGTAAATTTTTCAGAAAAGCAGGCAATATACATAAAAATTTTAACCTATAATAATACAAAATAAGTTTTGGTTCATTAACAAAGAACATCAATTAAAGCAGTAGTTCATTCATGTTCTTCAATATCAAAAAAATCCTACATCAAACATAATTTTTAAAATATCTACATTATATTCTTTCTGCATTATGGATAAGAAAATAGCTGCTAAAATTTAATTCCCTTACGTTCCAAGAAAAACTTTCAAAAAAGATTTTGCAAAAGATGGCATTGTTCCAAGCTGCAGAAATGGGTAAAATGGAAAGAAAGGGTGAATCATTCAAACATACTCCCTTCCTTCCCAGCCACTATCAAAAATTGTTATCAGAAAACAGACACACATAAAAGGTAACATCTAAACAGAATAGTTGTTTAATATCAATAACCCCACAATTCAGTTTATCATAGAAAGGTAATATTTCAGAGCTGAGTTTTGTGGTTATTAAAAGAAAAATGCCATTAGAATTTCTGAATCCATTACATGAAGATAATCGAAAGTAAAATTTACTTACTTTAGCAATCTGCAGCAACACAATGCAGTGTTTAATTGATTCTACCATGCTCTATAAAAACAAAACACTGATTTTAGGATCTTACCCCAAATAATATGGTCACATGATGTTGAAGCGTAAAATATAAAAATCAGTTCAAAGGCACAAGAGTCAAGTCCATACTACACAACACATACCACTCCTCTTCTAGCTATCCAATGATTCTAATATGCAGATAGTCTCAAATAAAGTTAATTCATTAGCAATTCTAGGATTTGCTAAGGAATGCCACAAAATAGATTATTTATACAAAATACTATCTAAATAACTTTTCAACACCACAAACAGAAAAATGTAAGTTTGATTAACTTTCAAATTCTTAAATTAAGAGTAGCCACCCCAATGTAAACTCCTACAGCACCTACTTAAGATTCATGGAAGTACAAACAATAAAGGACCCTGTCAAAATATTGATAAACCTAAAACATTACCTTACCTGTTTTTAACATACTTTTATCAAAATACAAATCTAATTAGTCTGTCAGGCAATTTCAGAAGGCCATTACATTATATAAATTGAATCTCAATATATTTTATTTACAAGAGAGTATACATAGGTTGAGTATTCCTAATCCAAAAATAAATCTAAAATCTAGGTGGGTACAGTGGCACACGCCTGTAATCCCAGCAGACCGGGAGGCCGAAGCAAGAGGATCTGGAGTTCACAGCCAGCCTCAGCAACAGCAAGGCACTAAGCAACTTAGTGAGACCCTGTTTCTAAATAAAATATAAAATAGGGCTGGAGATGTGGCTCAGTGGTTAAGTGCCCCTCAATTCAATCCCTGTTACCCAAAAAAATAAAAATTCTGTAACTTTTTGAATGCTGACAGGATGCCTGAGTATAAAATTCCATACTTGACCTTACATGACAGATCATAGTCAAAACACAGGCACGCTAAAAATATTTTTAAAAATTACCTTCAAGCTATGTGTATGAGGTATATATAAAACATAAATGATTTATGTTTGTATCTGAGATATCTCATCAAGGTATCTCCTATTATTTGTGTGAAAATATTCTCAAATCCAAAAATACCCAAAATTAGAACTACTTCTGGTCCCAAGCATTTCATATAAAAGATACTCAACCTGCACTATTGATTATATGATACCTTTTATCCAAGGATCTCAGACAAGACCAGAAACAGATAAAATATGGTACATTAAGTCAATTTCAATTACAGAGATTATTTTATTAGTTTAAATTACTCTGGATGGTAATATAATTCTTAAACACCCCTATAAATATTCATAAAAACTAAAACCTCAATTGTTCTTAACACAAAGATAACATTTATAGCACCTTACAATACAGTTTATCAAACACATAACAACTTACATTTGTTGTCTCTTTGAGAGTCTCAATTTTCTGTGAAAAATATATTTAAACAAAAATAATCAGAAGCATAAAGAGATATTGGTTTGGGGTTTTTTTTTTGCTGATGAGTCATTTAAAGAATTTTACTAGAAATGTATTATTTTAAGCAAATGTAAAATTATAAAGAAAGTATTAAATCCAACATTTAAATTAAAAACTCCAGACATTTTATGGATTAAGCCCTCTTAAAATGGAATTCATGTGATTTCAAAAAAAAAGAGAGAGAGAGAGTGAGAGAGAGAAAACAATATGTAAACTACAAAGTAGATGTCAGAAATCCAAAGGTGGGAAGAACAGTAAGAACTATAATTAAAGCACCTGTTTCCTTATATGTCACTTGCCTGTTCTGACAAATATTTTTTTAATTGTAGGTAGACATTATAATACCTTTATTTTCTTTTTATGTGGTGCTGAGGATCGAACCCAGGGCCTCACGAATGCTGGGTGAGCCCTCTACCACTGAGCCACAACCCAAGTCCCTGACAATTCTTGCTTACTGGTTTATCAGTATCTGAAGTGATCACATGCATATTTAATAAAATAACTTTCTGCCTTCAACACATTATATATGGAAAGAACACACTAAGTACCTTAAAAAAAGGGAATTACATTACAATTTTATACATTAATTTTTTAATTACACAACTATAACAAAAATTCACTAGAATTCCCATAAGGTTCATTGACAGTACTATCCAATAAGTCAGTAATACTGTTATAATAGTCAAAATATTGTTGTACTGTTGTTGTTTCTCCAAAAGGTTTTTTAAAGTCAAAATCATGTTTATTTAAGTTACCTTTCTCTGTTCATCATCTTTACAGTTTTGAAGCTTGTCATCAAAAAGCTATAGGATTAAGAAGAAAAACAGGTTATAACATCAATCCATTTAGTATACTGTGTACATTTCCTAAACACGGAAAAGCAAACTTTAGTTATAAATGTACTTCTTGCACAGATGATTTATATACATTTTCAACACAGTATATATTTTTGGCATTGTATCAAGTCATGTTCTATTGGGTGAATGACTGTAAATAGTTAAAGTCAACCACTCAGGTAGAATTACAGAGAAAACACACTACTCTTAAGAACTTAAAAGTATCAATTCAAACTCAAAGAAGTTTTTGTCTCCAAGTTTAGCAATACTCCTTTTCTTCCTAAGACCCCTGCTTTTAATTCATTTTAAAGTAGGAAATGAAGGAAATAATTTACTAAGCAATGATAATGGAGATGGATAGGCTGACTCACCTACACTTCTCCCTAAAATTAAAAAAAAAGATTTTAGAAATTGAGCCACTAAGCTGGGCACTGTGGCACATGCCTGTAAACCCAGCGACTCAGGAGGCTAAGGCAGGTCGATTGTGAGTTCAAAGCCAGCCTCAGCATCTTAGTGAGGCCCGAAGCAACTGAGGGAGACCCGGTCTCCAAATAAATGTAAAACAAGCTGGTGATGTGACTCAGTGCTTAAGCAGGACTGGGTTCAATCCCCAGTACCAGAAAGAAAGAAGAGAGAGAGAGAGAGAGAAAGAGAGAGAAATTGAGTCATTAAAACTTACCAGTTTCATAGAAATTTTAAACAGAACATGAATCTAAGATAAGACAAGCCTTATTTCCCTCTAATTACATCTAGATATTTCCCTCTAATTACATCTAGATATTTACCTTTACCCTTAATGACACAAAAAATTATGTAAATATGCTCTTTACCAATATAATTAGGTTTGATATAAAGATCTTTGAATAAGTCAGCTTTAAAAACTGCTAAAGAATCACATGAGGACTGTATATTTATAGCAAGAAAGAGTTTTTGCTCAAAATCAGGCTCAGTAACACTATTTCTTTATATCAATTCAACATATAAACTAATGTCATACCTTTAGTTGTTCTATCAAGATTTGTAGGTAAGCATCTGCCTCTGTCAGTTTCTTGTCAAAGTCTTGGACACTAGGAACAAATCCTGAATCCAAACCCTAGAGAAAAATAAAACTTGCAATAAACCTAACAGTATTCAAGCAATGGTTAATAGAAATAAAATACTTCAACCTTCATAAATGAAGACATTTCAATTTTTTAAAAAAGAAAAAGTACTTTTACACAAGTATTTGTTAACTAAATTCTCCAAAAATAGTGGCAAAACTTCCTTCATCAACCTCAAGCACTACTCTTGTCTCATCAATTACATGTGCTAATGCCAAAATGAAGATTTACCCTGCTCTTCAGAATCAACTTTTTTTCTACCCCATAACTGGCTCTCACTCACCACCAGAACAACAGTGAATTAGCTAAAGAAACATAAAAACTACACAGAATACTATATTCCCATTTTTTTTTGTTCAGTTCATTCCTCTATTCCCTTAATCTGAACTTCATATTCGGTTTAGTTTTCCCATTCCTTAACCTTCTACATCAGCTCTGCAGTTTTTCTCCTGTGTACTTTATTAAAAACAGAACTTTAGGGGCTAAGGCTTGTAGCTCTGTGGTTGAGACCTTGCCTAGCACATGTGAGGCACTGGGTTCCATCCTCAGCACCACAAAAAAATAAATAAAATAATATAAATAAATAAATAAAATAAAGGTATTGTGTCTATCTACAACTAAAAAAAATTTTAAAGGTTATTCTATTAAAAAACAAACAAACAAACAAACAAACAAACAAAAAGAACCTTAAAATTCTCACCTCTTCTAACATGCCCCTTTCTAAATGAAAGTGACAAAACTTCTCTCCTATTCAAGTTCCCTACTTACTTTCGCTCTTGGCACGAACACTACACTCTGGACATGGTATAAATGTTTATTTATTTAGAAGACCCACTTATTTCTCAGTTTAAAAATTCAGCCATGGTATGTCCTCCTTTTTGTCACATAAACTAAGTTCCAGGAGAGCACAGGATTCCTACGATTTAACTTCACTCAAAAGAAATTTGAGTTCTTAATCATCTCTGACTGAAAAACCCTTTAATCCTAGGTGTAGAAAAACAAAACAGCTGGAGAAAACAACATTACCAGCTTACCAAATACGCATGTCCAGTTGTCATGTAGTTAAACAGGGGAATAAGGATAAGGAACTATACTACTGCCAGAATCCTAACACACACAAGCCAGGCTTGGCAGCACATGCCTGTAATCCCAAGGACTTGAGGGCTGAGGCAGGAGGATCACAAGTTCCAGGCCAGCCTCAGCAACTTAATGAGGCCCTGTCTCCAAATAAAAAAAAAAAAAAAAAAAAAAAGGACTGGGGTTATAGTACCTCCAGTAGCTCAATGGTAGAGCTTCTGAGTTTAATCCCCAGGATCCCCCCAAAAAATAAATAAATAAAGAGTCCAATCCTACCAATCCCAACCACATAACTGTATACTTAACTGTAGCAGCTCAGTATACCTATCTCAAAGTTGACCTTTTCTTATCTTCCCTGCCTTTGGCCAAAGCATATGCTCATTTTCACATTCCCCACGTTAGTAAAATGAAGCTAAAGTTTATATGACAGCAATACCTCATCTTTGCACATATAACACTTCCATTATTATTATTATTAAAGCATTTCACAGCCATTATCTCAAAACACTGAGATGGTAAAGTCTTATAGAAAAGAAGGTGGACTGGCAAACCTAATTTCTAATTTCAGTTCAGTCCCTAACAAGGTACCATGGCTCTCTAACCTTGTCTTCTTACCACCTCCTCCTCCTAATATTAGTCTGGCAACTACTACATCTGACAAAGAAAATGACAGCCAACACAAGCAATTATTACTCTTGCTATTGTTGTTATTCTCAAACTAAAATTCGAATTCTAAACCAAAATTTAGAATTTTACTAGTCCTGTTAAGAAGATGGTGGGGAAAAAAAAAAAAAACGTATCTTCTGATTTTCAAAGGTGATAAATCTGCCTACTTGTTTTTTCACATACCTGTAAAAAAAAAATGCTTGAACCAGTATTTAAGTGATATTATATATTAAAAAACAAAGTATTTATTACAATTTAATGTACGGACGATCCAGATATATTTATAAAATGTGGTTAAAGATCTTCATTTTTTAAAAAAAGATAATCTAAAGAACTTCCTATTAGAAACATTTGATTTTTAGAATATAACAGAGATATAGAAAAGCAAGGACAAATAAATAACATTTCATAACCTCTACAGTAAAAGGGAGCTATTTTCTTTCCATGTTATCATGCCACAGAAAAATTAGATGGAATGCTTCATCTGGCTTTTGTTTTGTTTCATAGAATATTATAACATAATTATCAATAATTTAACTACCAAGAACCAATTAAAATCAGCTAAATACATCATTCTTGCTAAATCCTTTAAAAGGTCAACAACACATTCATAAGTGAATAAAAGGTGAAGCATCTACATGAGAGAAGAAATAGGAACTTTAAGGCTCTTCCCTTCTGAAGTCATTTAGAATTACCCTATAAAAGTCTAATTAACATATCCTATTGTACAAATCACTATTGGATTAAAAATCTTCTAGGAATAAATAGAAACAGATTTAAATTACCTCAATCTGAACCCCATCTAAATTAATTATTTAAAAATGACCCTTTGATGTTGCTAGAATCATAAGAAACTCATTTGGCTCTCCTCTCAGTCTTGCATCTGAATAGTCTTCCATAACTTTCTTTTACTTAGGAGTAAACCACATGCTTTACAACATCCATATCAAAGATCTACTCACCAAACCATTTTAATTTAGGTAATATACAATGGGAAGTTTTATAACAATTATCAGCACAAAATCTCAGAACTGGCCTAACATCCATAAATACTGCATGTACTCACAAAATCTATAAGTTAACCCATCCACAATGGATAAAATAACACATATAAACTTTATGTACAAAATTTATACTAAATAAACTGTTTTCTCTAGTAAGAATACACTAGGGAAAAGTATCACAAGTTTCATTATATATCAGTCACCTACTCCAACTTCCCATTCACGGAAGTTACTTTTATAATGTCTTTGAGTCATCTAGTCTTCACTTGAGTATCTCTGGAGATGATAGAGACTATTTCATAAGAACTGTCTTGTATTATCTGTTCCTCTTTCCATTCAACATTAAGAACACTGAGGCACTACACTTAGTCATACTAATCCTTTTCAATGGAATTTTGTTTTTAAACAGGACTTATACAATCCTTTATCACATTGAGGGTGTTCTGTCTTTCTCTGAAAAGAACTGAGAACAGGGAAGGACTATGTGACTACATACTACATACTTCTTGAGAATAAGGAGTTAAGCAGGCACACATTTTAATACTCTGCATGTACCCTATCTAACATTGGTCACATTTTATGGTTACACTTAATGGTTGACTTCTCTGAGGATTATAAGAAGGGCAGGTATTGTGCCATTCATTCATTACTGTGTTCTCCAATGCTAGCTCAGTGTTAACTGAATGTATGTGGCAATGGCTGCAGCAACAGGCAACTCAATGCCACGATACCATCTTCCATGACCCCTTCTTCCTAGTTTCTCTTGCCTTTCTGTTCTAATTCTCTTTCCCTTTCTCTGTCCCCTCCTTCCTTTTCTACTCTATCCATGTCCTTCAGCAGTAACTGAAGTGATTATGTTACTGTTGATAAGCAGGACCAAAGAAAGAGGTCTGCTCCCTAATTTGTGTCATGGTCTACAACGTGAAAATTTCTGTAGGGATTCACTTAAAGTTTAAACACTGCAATTATAGGGAAATAAATACAGATTTTCTTCATATAACAAGAAACTGAGCTAGAGAAATTTCAATAGATTTAAATTTCAATTGAACCATAAAAATTAGAAATATATGTAAAGAAAAAACCCATTTATGTAGTAAGTATGCTAAAAGGAAAAGTCTCTAGCTTTCAAGAGTACTTTGCTAAAAAAGAAAGCTAAAATAAAAACAGGCAAGATGAATAACAGGTAATTCTTTATCAGTCATGATCTATGCATCCAGTTTAACAGAGAGAAAAAGAGAAACACACATTAAGCACAATTTACAAGGAACCATTTTTCTCAGAAAGGACTTAAAAGATGACAAATCATTAAAATTAAACCAATTCCTGTTAACTACTTTACCTGGGACATTAAGCACTATTTCAACTGTATACTTTAAAAAAAAAAAAAAAGGTACTGCAAGGGAAGTAGCTACTTTGGACACTCCCTTAGTAAAACTGCACAGGAAACAAATTTTGAGTCAGGCAGTAAAAGCTTTTTAACTAATTCCTGCTGACAGAGGAAGAGAAATGAACATTGGAGGTAAACATGGTCAAAGGTAGTTTAGGGTCTTCTTGAGATCAGAATCAGGAAATTAAGAAATTTATGAGTAACTTGTGTAACAACAGGAAGGCTTAGTAATAATATTGTAAAAAGAATTTCACAAGCAAGCTGCCATGGTGCACCTCACTAATCCCAGCTATTAGGGAGGCTGAGGCAGGAGGATGACACACATTCAAGGCCAGTCTCAGCAACTTAACAAGACCCATCTCAAAAAACAAACAAGCAAAAAAACCTGGAGATGTAGCTCAGTGGTAAAGTGCCCCTGGGATCAATCCCCAGTACCAATAAATAAATAAATAAATAAAATTTAATGAGTGCAAGTGTTCATATCAAATCTTACTTCTCAGTAAAAACTTAAAAGGACTAAGTACCCTGTGTGCAGTACTTTCTCTTAAACAGGACAAAATTGTATATGATAAAAATATGTTGCAAAAAGAGGAAGGAAAATACTTTCTCACAGAAACTTTAGAATAATAAGAAAACAGGGTAAGTTGTCAGTAGTAGAACTATAAAAGAAAAAAAAAAAAAAAACAGCTTAAAAATTCAACAAATGAAAAATACCAAGGAAAACAACCCCAGTAAAAAAATAAATGACATGGATATGGACAAAAGTAGATGAATTCTTAAAGTTAGCAAAAACATACCCTATATTTAGTGATAACTTTACAAGAATGTCATTTTGATTAAAATGTAAGTTATTTGTAAAGTTTCTGTTAACAATTAGCAATTTGAGATGACATGCATCACAAATAAGCTTTCATCCAATCAAAGAAGTATAGGGTATACTTACAATTGAATCACTTACAATTATTTTTGAAAATTCAAGAACTGGAGAGATACCAGAAGACTGGAAAAAAGCAAGTGTAGTACTGATCTTCCATAAAGGTAAGGAAAAGAGAGAATAGAAAGTTACCATGCTGTGAGTCTGAAATCAATAATCAAGTAAAGGAATAAGAGAAAATCTGTAACTATACAGAGGAAAAGTAGGTACATAAGCAGCAAGTGACAAGTTAAAAACAAACATACCATATGCCAAACTTAATGGCTTTTCTGTCCCTTCAAAATTTAAGTTAGCAAATCAAATTTTTAAAGAAATATACCATGCTGTCGCCCTATCAGATGGCTTAAAAGTTGGTTTAATGATGAAAAAAATCTGTTATAAAAATCAGAACTATTAATAAGACCACGATTTTAAGTGAGGCTTGCTAATATATGATTCCCCTGGATAACTGAACATTTTGAAATATTTATAATCCCTATTTATCCCTAAGATTTATCTACTTCGGCTAAAGGAAAAACAGGAATTACAGATACAGAGAAATTCTGAGGGAAAGAATTTCTACCTAATTTTAATACTAAAGATTAATACTCAAATATCAATTCATTTGGAATGAAGATTATAATTTTAAAATATGCATAAAATTGAGCCTAGTATTAAATCTTTTTCTCCATAGTACCTTCAGGAAAGTACTTTCCATGTAAGTCAGTGTCCTGATAATCCAAGCTTCAAATTAAATCCTCTATTATCAATAGAGTAGCTCTAGGTATATTACCAACAACTGCCAGGTTTTCCAAGAATGCCCTAAAAGGTGAGCTCCAAAATTTCCCATAGCTGAGTGAGCAGTTCTAACACCATGGATTCACCATGGATAGTTAAGATATATTTGAAATTTTCAGAGTATAAGACATCCTTCTATACTCTTTGCACTTTCTCCTTCCATCATCACAACATAGTAGACAGATACTGCTTATTACTCAAAGCTTCCAGTTGGAATTTTTTTTAAAAACAGGGATTCTAACCTAGTCCTCTGGCTTCAAATATATTATACTTTTCTATTAAATTACAAAAGGGTTTGTATAAGGGTTCTAAAATGTAACTTGAAAATTGCCTCAAGGAGTCTGATATAGCAAAATGAGCACAAGCTTTAAGGATTGATCTAGTTTGCATTAGGAATCTGCAACTTCCTAATAAATTACCTGTGTGATCTAGCCAAGTCGCTTTCTCTTTCTCCTTTTTCTCAATAAGATGATATAATAACAAATTATTCAAGGTTTCTGGATAAATGGAATGTGAAAAATATGTGTAAAGTAATACAATAATAGGTATTCTACTATCCTTTATAATTTGGAGCCTTAGAAAACCTGTATTCACCACTAAAATCCCAAACTCTACACAGTGTCTGACATATAGAAGTCATGAAGGATATCGGTTGAACTTCAAAAAAAAGAGATAATAATCAGACAGTACTGTAAACCACATGCAATTTTTCAGAGATATACAATCAAGAAAAGGATAAAAGCATAAGTTAAATTGTATTTAGCATCTCCTTAAATAGGAAATGAAACAGTAAGTTGATGAACGCTAAAGAAGATAATAGATGATAGTAATAAAATAAGGTTATGAGCAACAGAGAAAACGAGTGGTGAAACAAACAGAGTCTGGAAATTAGATGAAAAAAAGAATCCAATACAGAAAAGTACTGGTTATTTTACCTAAACCACAAAAGTAAATTGTATTTAATTATTACCTCGGAAAATGACAGTCAAACAGTGTAAAGAAAGTCTATTTTTCCTTAAGAGTATCAACTCTTGAAAAACTAGAATTGCTTTTTGATTTAAATTTACAAAGAAAACAGTTTATAGATAGCTATTTCTATTTTTTAAAAAACCTACTAAACAACTGGGCACAGAGGCACACACCTGTAATCCCAGGGGCAGGCCTAGGCAGGAGGATCAAGAGTTCAAAACCAGCCTCGGCAGTGGTGAGGCGCTAAGCAACTCAGTGAGACCCTTTCTCTAAATAAAATACAAGGGCCGGGGATGTGGCTCAGTGGTTGAGTGACCCTGTGTTCAATCCCCCGTTTAAAAAAATTAAAAAATCTACTAAACAAATCTGAATTGCTCACTTAGAATTGTGACAGAAAAAGGTTGCTTTGCCAGATAGAAATGAGGTACACATACTAGCACTAAAATTCATGAATTTCAATCATAACCAAGTCTTAGCATAACTCTTAACTCTTCATCTATTGCTGAAACTCTTATGTAACCCTTTGACTTAGGAAACAAAAATCAGCATTGACTCCATAAAGTGATTTGGTTGCTCAAGCAACTGAACAACAGAATTCTGAGATTTGTAGTATTTTCCTCTATGGAAATCACTGGTAGCTTCTTCTGGTTTTTTTGTTTTGTTTTTTAAGATTCTCCTAATTTATTCAATAAGACTGTATAAAAACCAACTAAATAAATAAAACAAACAAAAACCTGAAGTCTATACATAGGATGACCACACACATACATTTGCCTAGGACAGTCTTTATGCCTACTTATTAGACATTATTAGCAGCCTCCTCCACTCTCAAAAGTGCCCCCATTTGAACAATAAATTACCTGGTTACCCTCTATCATAAGATGTAACTAGCATTTTCAATATATAAATATCATGAAAATCATTAAGATTCCAAGTATTCAGATGCAACAAATTACCTTTAAAGAAAAAAAAACGAAAATAAAACATGAGTTTACAGTCTCTGAATGCAAAAAGCAAATTATAGAAATAAAAAATTCCAGAATTCAAGTCAATTGATAATAACTGAGTGCTTACATAATACTAGAGACACAAGTAATATTAAAGCTGCATTTTTAGAAAGCTATTTTAAATACTAGAAGATGCATTTTTAAAAGGTTTTTACACACACACACACACACACACACACACACATCCTGAAATAAAACACATGAACCAAAACATGAAATACTGTTTACTCCAGAGCAGTGGGATTGAGGACTGGGGACATTTAAGAGACTCTTAGTTTCTTCTGCTATATATATTCATGTTGTCCAACTTCTTTGTAAGTATACATTTTCCTGTTAAAGGAATAAATGTGGCAATACTGACACTGCTCAGATGCCTTTCCAAGCAAAATAAAATATAATATAAAAAATTTCAGGCATTCCAGGCAAGTGATCTATCACTGAGCTAAAGCCCCAGTAATAACATCATTTAAAGGTAAAGCACAAGGTAGTAAAAAAGTACTTAAAACTCAGCAATCACCACTAAATTGAAATAAATGAAATGCTGGGAAGAAAAATGGCTGGTGAAACAAAGCATAATACCTAACTTCTTTTCCACACCCTTCCTGCCAACATGAGCATGACTCAACATTTAAGAAAGCAATCTCGAGAAGAACAAAAACATCTACATCATACCACCTAACAAAGTACTGTTCTGACCATGTGGTATTTGGCAATCAACCAAAGTGTTTCTTCTGAAACACTTTAGCTAATCAGGCAATTTGCAAAATCTTTCTCGTATCATTCTTGTATCTGAATTAAACTGAGTGGGATTAAAAACAAAAAAATCTTCCCCAACCTCAGATTAACAGTCATTAAAACACTTTAGAGAGTCTATTTTTAACCATCTATCAAATATAAATGTTTCAGGAAAGTTTTTAGGAAATCTATTCTATGTATAACTAGGAGAAATTAAACATGGAAATCTTTATTATTTTAGTAGTTAGTTCAGGTCTTGAAATAACTACAGAATTGTATTTTCCAAAACAAGACCTGATTTATCTAACAAGACTGGATCTATCTTATATGGCAAATGTAAAAATCGACAAATTAATGCCAAAGGAGAGTTAACATGACAAAGGAGTCTGACTAAAATAAGGCTTATATTTCACATAATCAAAACAAAAACAATCCTGAACTGAAAAGAACAGGTGGTTCTACAATTGTTCTGGCACTTTATCCCTTAAAATTACATATGCCAAAGCTGTCCATATAGCTGATTTTAGCTGCCAACGAATGTCAGAAGGAAACACAGGCACATTTTTGCTAAAGTTATTAAACGTGTATACAAAGTACCCTGATTTAGTTTAAATATTGTCAGAAACCTATCAAGATGATCTGGAAACAGGATAGAATATAAAGTTCATGAGACTAGGACTTTGTTCTGTTCTGTTCCTACTGTATTCCTTAGGTTAGGGCTTGCTTTATACCAAATATTCGACAACAACAAAAATCTGTGAATGACCTGCAATATGCCTGTTAGGTTTTCGGTTTTTTTGTTTGTTTGTTTTGTGTGTATGTGTGGTACTGGGGATTGAACCGCCTCACACATGTTAGGCAAGTGCTTTATCACTGACCTACAACCTCAGCTCCCTACTACTATTTAAACAAAAAAAGTTTCAAGGAGCCAGACCTAATCCTGCACACCTATAATCCCAGCAACTCAAAATCAGCCTCAGCAACAGTGAGGCACTAAGCAACTCAGTGAGACCCTGTCTGTAAATAAAATACAAAATAGAGCTGAGGATGTGGTTCAGTGGTTGAGTGCCCCTAAGTTCAATTCCCCATACCAAAAAAAAAAAAGCATCAAAGAACCAGAAGTTCTTGCAGATTATAAACCAAAGTATTCATGAAAAAAATCACAAATCATTTATTTAGTTATTATAAAAGATTTACTATATCACAAGTATGAACGCTGAATTTTTTTAAGGCTAACAAAGATTTTAAGAAAAAAAATTAGAGAAAAGATTATAGAAATAAATGGCAATACAATGAGGAAAGAAGATCAGGCAATGACAATCATTCTCATCCCTCTAAAAGCTCATTCTCTTGCCAAATCTTATGAGCACATTTTTACACATACTACTCTGGGTGTACAATTCAGTGTTACAATAGTTACTTTTTCATTGGGCATCTCCCATGTTGGGGGATGCCAAGGTGAAGCAGACACATCCGTCTACAAATAACTGATTTGAGCAAGGTAAAATAAATAAGAGAAAGACATTAGAAGATTTAAAGGAGAAAGTTATAAGGATAAGAAAGATTTCTGAGAGGTAGCATTTGAGAGTGCAGGACTTGGAGAGACAAGGGGAAGAATATAATAGCAGTGGGCCATGGCAGGAAACAGCACTAACTGATGAGGTGTTTGAACATTTCTTTAATAAAGTGACTGTTTACAGAAGTGAGGGAAGGGCTAAGGAAACAAGGGATGCTGAGGACCCCAAGAATAGGGAGCAGCAGGAATCCTTTACTACTCCTATTCTGAAGGAGCAAGGAATAATGTTACCGTGGGTCAATCACAGGAGGAGCTACTCAGTAGACACTACAGCTATAGGACAATCACTGCTAAAACTGCATCAAGCAGGGAAGGAGCAGTGGGAATAAATACTACAAAGGTTCTCTTTTTTTTTTTTTTTTTTTTTTAAATACCTTCCATCTTCTGTTACTGCCACCCATTGACTAAACCCAAACAAAACCCTGAGGACAAAGAACCCCATGTGATACAGGCTGTCAAGTTCAGACTCTTGGAGAAGAACAAAGAGCAGAAAACGAATTTGTAAGAAAGTGGAGAATAACCAGAAAAGATATACTCCCAGACTGAAGGATATATAACCTCAAAGAGAGGTTAAAAAAATCACAAGATCAAATGAGGAACAACATTCTCTTAAAGACATATAAGATGGTATTTTTCAGATCTGGATGCTGACTTTGAAGGAAATCAAAATTAGTACTGAACTGGAAAAAGTACTGGGATTTAAGAAGCAATGGATGGGAGATTCACCAGAGTAGCACCTTGACACAAAGCCAGCATCATCTAGGATTAAGTCCTAGTAAGGAAGGCCCCTCCTGTGTGACCTTGAACAAATCATTTGGCTTCTGAGAGACTCTTTTATCCACTATTGTAAAGGGAAAAAAAAAGGCAGAGACTGAATTCTGAACTTGAACATTTAAGATCTCTTCCACTTCCAGGATTCTGCGAAAACAATATCTCCAGGTAAACAACTTATTCACCCAGAGAGTAAATACCTCTGGAGTCTACTTATTCATCTTTGAAAATAAAATTATTTTCATTTAAATAGACAGTGAGAACTTATTGGTTCCAATTACAACTACATCCTCATTGGTATGACAAAGAATTGTTAAAACTCAAGCCAACTACCATATAATATAGTGTAACCTAGAAACTAAGAGAGAAAGCCTAAAGCAATCAAGATTTTAAAACATTCTCTGGAACGCAGAGAATGCAAACAAATAATAGGGTAAGCAGAATAAAACTTGGTTGAAGTGGCACAATTTAGAAAAAAAAAATAAGTTCCTCAGTCAATATAGTAATGAAGCCAAGTTCTAAAAGGTGCCTCCAGAAATAAATGAAATTTAAGATAGGAGGGATTAGTGCACTCACTCTCTCAAGCACATGCATGCAGAAACCAGATGAACCATTACCACTCATTCATGACACAAATATTTATTGAATGATTATTATGGCCATGCCTTCCAAGTAACTGCCCTGAATTCTCTCACCATCAGCAAGCTTTTTCCTGTGATATTAACCAGCACACCAGAACCAAACTGTGCTAGATCTTAGCATTATTCCAACTATATTAGAGGACATACAGATTTGAGGGCGAGGGATATTTGTAATCTGCCCACTACTTATAACACTGTTTCTGAAACCTTCAGTCCCCCTGTCTTTCCAGTCTGGTGGCAACCAGGGAATTTAATGACATTATTAACTCAAAAGGAAAAATTGAGTCAGTACAACTGAGTTAAAAATTTGCATATTTATGGTATTATTTCTCATATTTTGGTCATCTAACAAGCATCTGTTAAAACACCTACTATGTGCTACTGGAACTCAGAAAAATATCCCAAAATATGGATCTTTCAACTGTAGGACACTGGAAGGGTCTCAGAAGCAAAGTCTCTTTCTAAACTTCTGACTTTTTTTTCCTGCTATACTTTCTCTCTCAAGGCTGGCTGAGAAACTAGAACCTCTCTCCCAAAGCCAGCTATAACACCTAGAAATATACTCCCACTTTGTGTGTAGACACTACGCACAAAGAAATCTTCTGACCCTCATTTTGGAAAGGGTCCTGCCCCATCACCAAGGATGAAGGAACGTTATTCTGAGGCAGAGAATAATATGACTCGACAGGCCTTTGCTGGGTTTCACTCATTCAACTTATTACATTAGGTCGTACACCTTTTTGTTCAACCACATTCTACACAGTTGTCTATTCTTCACCTAAAAAAAAGTTTTCCCTGGGTCTTTAGGTATTCACTATGAAAGCTCTCCCAACTTGTAAAACTTAAACAAATCTGTTAGGCTTTTCTCTTGACAATCTGTCTTCTGTTTTAGGGGTGTCAGGGGTGACCCTTATGACAGGTGAGCAGTGGTATCATCACACCTTTCTGTTCCAGCAAAACCAAGCACTGGATTAGGGACAAGGCCCTGGGGATACAAAGGTGAGTAAGAACCTTTGATCTCTAGGAAATCAGAACCTAATGCAAGAATCAGACATTTGAACAAGAAAATTATAATACAACTTAGTGAAGGCTATAATAGGGGGACATGAACAAAATACTGTAGTAGCACTGAAAGGACAAGAGTACTCTCACTCTGAAGGAAGACAGCACAGATGCCCATATGATGAGGAAAACCTGAAGACCTACCACCTGAGATACAATCAGGAAAACCAGCAAGAGGGAAAGGCTATGTGAAAAAATAGACCCAAAAGACAGAAATTGGGACCAGACTGTCAAGGGCCTCCAAGGACATGTGAAGCAGCTGGACTTCAACAACAGGGAATCAAAACACTTTTAAGCATGGCAATGACTCAGTCAGGTTTATTTTTTAATAAAAAGGATGGGTGGGGAAAGTACACTAAAAGACTCGTCAGAAGATTTTTCCAAAAGTCTAGGTGAGAGAGGATGAAGGAACAAATTAAAGCTTTATCATCTAGGAAAAAAGGCATAACCAAGGCAAACAGAACCTGGTGACTGGTCACATAAAACAAAGATGGAAAATAGTTTTAAAAGACTATTGACTCTGCATGGTTGAACTTCACAATTCATCAAAATATTTAAATAGGACTACTTGCTTAATATATTTTCAGTCTAAGAACTATTTTTTCCAAGTCTAACAATCTTTGCTTAAACTTTTATTGACAATGTTACAAAATATAATTTTAATAAGTACATACTAATCATGAAAATGTTTCCTTTATATCAAAATCATCAGCATAAATATCAGTTATCAGTCTACAGTATTTAGATATTGACAAACTCAACATACCTAAGGAGACATCTTAGTATTTGCTTTGTAGAATAAAAGCATGATTATAAATTGTTTTCTTGTCATCATTGTCTTTATCAATCAATAGATGTAAACCATACAATTGCATGATTTTCTAACCAGCAGAACATGGTGATACCGCAATACTCTTTCCTGGCTGGACCAAATTCACACTCAACTAAATTCCCTGCTGATCTTCAAATCAATTGGAAATGGTTGGGTGATTACTGAATACAACCTCTTCATATTAGAAAAACACATACCATCCAGAACTTTGGAAATACTAAATGGATGAGACCAATGGTCTTTAAAGCCTCTAATTTACTAAAGGGACCTTTAAGTACGTCATTCCTGTACAAAACAAACTGGGGACATTTTGGAAACAGCTTTCTTAAGAAACAAAGCTTCTTATCTGTCTTGTTTTTCGTTTAAGTTCTCAGACTAGAAACTCGATTTTTAGTGATGCATAAAACCACCTCCCCCCATATACATACAAACAACAGCATCCATAACAACTTCCCAAGATTAGGAAAGGAAATGTGGCATTTTTACTTAAGAGTCTCTTGCCAGGCTGCACCAAACATAATTTTTTTTTTCCTAAGTAGAAGTAAATAAGAGATGATGATACTAGTCGTTAAGGGGCTGTATCACTTACTTAGTTTAATATAAGCAATGTCCTGAGAGAAAATTCACAAATAATTGAGAATTCCAACTTTAAAATTCACTGCAAAAAGCTCTTAAAACTGAAAATACCTCCCAGCTTCCCCACTAAGATGCGAGTAAATAATTACTTCGTCTTTAATTTCCTTAACACAGCTAAACAGTTTGATCAACAAAACCAAAAGTTACTTCAAATTAGCAAGAATTTCTCTTGTTCAATCTTTCAAGATAAAAATAGCTGTGAAGCATAGAGTATGAATGTCAACAAAAAAGGGTATAATTCAAAAATGCTTCCGAGTCTATTAATATAGGCAAATTTCTATACTAAGGTAGGTTGAAACTCCAAACCTACCCTTCAGGTTGTTCGGTGAACCCCATAAAACTATACCAAAGTTTTCAATATACTTGCAACAGATACCCAAAAAGCACAAAACTACCTCCCTCCCCATAAAAGTACAAAAAATAGCATCCATAATTATACACAAAAATACCGGGTCAAGCAAGAGTAGTTCAAAAGTAAAACATCAAAAAATAATAATTGGTTTGCAACTGTAGATTCTATTACTGGTAACTGGTCAAATTTAAGCTTTTCCATGAAAAGAAAACTTTTATGTTTAAAATTACACTCTGAGTCAGCTTTCTAAAAGAAAAACGAATTCCACAAAAATGATTAAAAAAAAAAAAAAAAAAGAAAGAAAGAAAAGGAAAAGGAAAAGAACGATTCTCTCCAAAGCCGGGTGTGGAGGCCAAAGACCTTCCTTCTACCCATCACTGCTGAGGAAGTGAGAACTCCCCAGGAAGAGGGGCCTGGGCAGCCACGTCGTCCTACTCACCCCAACGGGCAGCGGGAAGGAAGCAGGGGGAGCACGACATTGGCGCCTCCGGCCTTGCCGGGGCAGAAAGCAGGGACCCCGGGGACTCAGGGGTGGGGACCAGCCCTCTCCCAGACCCTCGGGGTCTACTCACTCCGCAAGCGGCCAGCAAGAAAGCCATTCGCTGAGGCCCCCGCCCTCGGTGCCTCCTGGGGCGGGAGCGGGGGCTGCTCCTGCGCACCCCTCTTCTACCCCCTCGACCAGATCCCCGGCGGCAGTGCAGGCGGTCCACAGCCTCAGCCCGTCCCCCGGGACACCGCGTACCTCCGCCCCGCCCGCACCGCGGCCTAGGGACCGCCCTGATTGGCTGGCCCTGCCGGCTCCTGGCAAAGAGACCCCTGGCGATTGGCCATGGTCACCTGCTGGAGGGGAGGTGAGCGGCTGACGATTGGCGGTTAGGCCAGTTTTGGCGTGGAGAGGCAGGAGTGAGTGGGTCCTGGCGGGAGGGCGGGCGGCTGCTGCTTGAACCGGCTGCCTCCGCGAGGGGGCCGGGCGCCGCTGAGGAATGCGCGCCGCTCCCGGAAAGGGAGGCTGTAGTTCGTGGGAACCCGGCGCCCAGTTGGGTGGCGAGTGAGAAGGACCAGGTCACAGCCTATACTCACCCCAGCATTTTGACAGCTATAGGCAGCAACTATGGAGCCTGGGCCCAGAAGTTTCATCTAGATAATGATTTTGCTTGCTTCCTGAAAGTTGTTAGTGTCGCGTGGGAGTGGAGGAAGGCGGGAGAGAAGAGAAGAAATACTACAGCGTATCAATAAACAAAAGCGCGGGGTGCCTGTTTAATTTTATTAATCGGTGAGGCTTCCGTGGGCCTGCTGTTGTGCCTTGGCTCCATAAGGAATGTAGGTGGCTTGTGAAGATTCTTCAGAAATCCAGATGGCATAACTTAAAATTACATCTAAAGTTTGGGCTTAGACGACCTCGACAGAGAAACATCCAAAATGCAGGAAAATTAGGGACATAAATGATTAACTTCTGATCTGGAGGACAATCTCCTTTTCTGTTCAATCTCCTTTTTTTGTTCTCCGTGGTTATTTATACTTCTCCTAGGCCTCTACTAAATTCTGAAACATCCAATTATTTTTTGGATTTCTGTAGTTCTGCTGGTACCCCCTACAACACGTAGCACAATACAGCATAAAGAGCTCAGTAAGTGCTAGCCGAAAAAATAAGCTATACTCGGTGTTAAAGATATCTTTTTTGTATAAATTGGTTCAAAATGTCCAATACCAAGTGCACTCTTCTTCCCTTACCAGCTCTTTTAGAAGCCTGGTATTTCCCCAGTGCTACCTACCTCTGTAAATGAAATCACTACCATCCACCCTAACACCTAAACAAACCATAAACCTAGTAGTCCCACTTTCCACATTACCGAGTTCTGTCATTTTTTTCTCCTAAAATACACCTTCAATTCTCTCTCTCCCCATCAGCACCACCCTATTGCCGATCCTGGCCTCTTGGAAGGATCTCCTCACTAAAGTCTTCCCGGGTCTAACCTAGCTCCTCCGGTTCATTCTCAACACAAAATAGCCAGACTAGTTCCATAATCAATTTCGGAAGCCTCATCACTCACCTCACCACCAATTAAAAAACTTCAAAGGGTTTCCACAGTGCATAGAATATAACTCAGTACTGAACAAAGACCTGCAAGGTTTGGCCCTACCTATGCCCTATCTCTTCTTCACCTTGCCTTCCCTATTTTCTACCTTCCACACAAAGCCTTTTTCAAGATTCTTTAATTTGTCAAGGATCTTCCAACTTCAGGGCCTAGGTCTTTCATATCCCTCTCTCTGACTCCCAAGTCCACTCTTTCTTCATTAATTAGAATCCAAAATGGCACTGCCATTTTGAAAACCATGGCATTATCCTTTTTTTTTTTTTAATAGCCTAGTGGCTAAATTTATAAAAAAATGTTTAAATTTGTTCTAATTAGTTGTACATTACAGTAGAATGCATTTATACATTTTGATAGATCATACATAAATGAGTGTAATTTCTCATTTTTCTGATTATACATAATGTAGGATCACATCGGTCATGCAGTCATATACGGACGTACATGAGGTAATAATGTCTTTTTTCACTCTACTATCTGCCCATGTCAATTCTTCCAATTATATATTGTCAGACCATGTAACTCTTGTGAATCTTATCAGAACTATAATTCTACATTTAGCTGAGGTTTTTAATCAACCTTATTGAGTGATAATTTACACATGATAAAAATGTATCCATTTTAAATGCACAACTCAAATGTTCTGACAAAGGTATGCACACACATATAGACCGTAATTAAGAAATTGAGCTGGGCACAGTGAGTGGCAGATGCCTATGATCCTAGTGACTCAGGAGGCTGAAGCAGGAGGATCACTAGGTTCCAAGCCAGCCTCATCAATTCAGTGAGCCCTGTCTCAAAATAAAAATAAAAAGGGTTGGGAATGTAGTTCAGTGGTAAAGGGCCCCTGGGTTCAATCACAGTACTCCCCTCCCCCCCAAAAAAGAGTCATTCATCATTTCAAAACTTCCCTCATGTACCCTCTGACGTCAATCAAGACAACCACTCTGCTTTCTACTTGTTTTTTTTTTTATTAATGTTTATCTTAAGTTTAATAAGTTTAATGAACTGAGATTCTGTCTGATTTTGTTCAACACTGTAAGTACTTAGTAGAATGCCTGGAAGATATTACTGTTCCACAATGAATTGCCTATTTTTAATTCTAAAAATAAGCATTTATATCAAATGATTAACAGTGATAGAGAAAGAAATATAATCATTTTGCCAGATGAACAAGGTGTCTATATCCTTTTAAATTTTCCTTTAATATGTGCCTTTCTAACAGTTTATGTTGTACTTGGGTAGTCTAGGGACCTAATTCCACAATAGCTGATCCAAGGTTAGTTCTCTAAGCTGGAATTTAAAAAAAAAGAAGAAAAAGAAGTCATCTACATGTCTGATTCTGTCTATGTACTGTACTGCTTGACCTTGTAAGAAACATAATGCTTATTTATATAATTCTTGCTTACCAGTTCTTTCATATTGCTTACGTCTTCCCATTAGAAAGACCATGGGTTACCAAGGACATTGTATTTAATAGTACCGAGCAAAGTGTAAGATTTTTTTTTAAAAAAAGTATCCTCCAATCTCTAATCACCATCACAAGGGGTTAGCAGTTTCAAAATCTAATGCATTGTTACTTTTGAGAGTATAGTGTAAATATTTAAAGTTCTAGTAAAAATTTAATGGGGTCAATTATCATTAGTTTTTCTTATTTATAGACAAATGTTAACGGCAATAGGGAATATGATCTATGACTGTCTCCTAACAATAATACTGAGTTTTTCTCAGTATAAAAACCCTGCTATAGTAAAATATTTAAAGAGCTCCGAGCTCCAATCTAAAGTCCATGCTTCCACAGTTGAATACTATAATGTTTATTAGTACGACATGCAATTCTCATTTTCCTAATGTAAATCAGTATGCATAAAAGATGGAGCATTTAAAATGAAAAGTAATTACAACATATAGCAATGTTTTTGTGCCAAAAAGGTGTAACCAATTTGGCAACTCAGGTATTGTTAAAGTAATCTACAAGTTGTTTCAAAATAGAGTCAAGTGACCAATTACTAAAACCCACTTATGACAAGTAATTTTGACCTATGAATCAGAAGTCAACACTTGTTACAGTTTAGATATGAGGTGTCCCCCAGAAGCTCATGTGTGAGACAATGCAAGAAAGTTTAGAAGTGAAATGATTGGGCTATGAAAGTCTCAACTCAGCACCAATCCACTGATAGGTGGCTTGTACTGTAGGCAGGTAGGGTGTGCCTTTGGGGTACATATTTTGTCCTTATGGAGTAGAGCTCTTTCTCTCTGCTTCCTGGTATAATGTTTCCAGCTGCTTTCCTCGCTTCTGCCATGATGTCCTCCCTTACCTTGAGTCCTGAGGACTGGAGTTGGCCATTCTATGGATTGGGACCTCTGAAATCGTGAGCCTCAAAATAAACTTTTCTCCTCTATGTTGCTCTCATCAGGTCTTTTAGTCAAAGCAGCAAAAAGCTGACTAAAACAGCACTTATCTTTGAACTACATAACAACACAATTACATGACTAAATTAAAGGACTACTTTTGTGGTTGTCTAGGAGGGAAAAAAACAATATGATCATTAAGTATAAAAAATAATATAGGAAAAAAGTCAAAATTTTAAATTTTAAATTCACATTACTTTAAAAACTATTACTTCTGCTAGAAAGCCCCAAAAGTGTTTAACTAGAAATCACATTCTGCTCTGTCATCTCAGATATAGATGACAAAATACTTTTGGTAGCAACAGAAGGAAAAAAGAAGCAAAATTTTTTAAAATTCTAATCAAGTGAAGTTTTGGGTTTTCAGTCTGGCATGAAAGAGGCCTGGATGTCAGCCTTCTACCCTAACAAGTAAAATGTTAAACAAACTGAAAATCAACAATTCTTAGATCTATAAGAGAAGCACAGTCACCAAACTGCTGCCCTCCAAATTAGACAACCAAGAAGCAAATACACAGAATCACAACTTACATGAGGAGAACCCACAAATAGCAACCTCCATGGTAACCAGCATGAGATAGGGAAATCTGATCTATAATTTACAAATGCTGGAAGCTCAGTGTAGACAAATCTAAGAGATGTAAACTCCTAGAAGGCCCAGTCTTGGGATTGGGCCTTCAGGTTATGAGTTTTACCTTCAGGAGTTCTACACTGTCATCACAATTGTTATTAATTAGAGTAAAATTCCCTCTTGCCTCTCCTCTAGCCTTCCATGTGGGAGAAGGTAAACACTCAACTCCAATCCTCTCTAGCCATCCTGTCCTACCTATGGAAGGGAAGAGTAGGTTAAGGACTTAAGAAGCACATATGAAGTTTGCAAAGTTTACTAAAAGACTAAGACCCAATCACAGGACTACAAAATACTTCACCACACACACCTTACCACATTATTAGAAACCCTTTTATAGCAGTTCCTTTTACTAAATATATTGCATTTGGTTATCAAGAAAAAATTATAAGAAACATTAAAAAGGAAAAAAAAGCTTGAAGAGACATATTAAAACTAGACTCAGACACGGCAGGGATGTTGGAATAATACAATGAGAAATTTAAAAAAACTGCAATTAACTGATAAATATTCTAATTGACAAGAACAGATGGGCAATTTAAGTTGAGAGATGGAAATGCTAAGAAAGAATCAAAAGAAATGCTAGAGATTAAGAACACTGTAACATGGGGTTGGGTGTAGCTCAGTGATAAATAGCTTGCCTAGCACGTGTGAGGCACTGGATTCAATCCTCAGCACCACATAAAAACGATTAGAAAAATGAAAGTATTAAAAAAAACTGCTTTATTAAAAAAAAAAAAAGAACACCATAACAGAAATGAAGAATGCCTTTGATAGACTCATATAGCAGACTGGACACAGTTGAGGAAATATCTCCTAATTTGAGGATATCTCATTAAATACCTCAAAAACTTGGAAAGTTCAAAGGGGAAAATAACAGAATTGCAGAAAGACTGTATAAAAGTTATAACATGCATAATGGGAATACCAGAAGAAGAAACGAAAAAAGGAATAAAAAATTTTTGAAACAATAATGACTGAGAATTTCAGCAAATTAACATGAGACACAAGTCAAAGCAGCCTAGAAAACACCAAGCAGGATAATGCCAAAAGAATTACAACTACACACATCATTTTCAAGGAAAAAAATCCTGAAAGAATTTGGGGGAGGGGAGCCTACTTGCAGAGGAGCAAAAGTAAGGATTACATCCAACTTCTCCACAGAAACAATACTAGAGTGGGGAGTGAGAGAAGAATGGAGGAACTTTAGATTATGTAGAAGGAAATGGGGGGGTATGAAAAATGGTGGAATGAGACAGACATCATTACTCTATGTACATGTATGATTACACACACGGTATGACTCTACATTGTGTACAACCATAGAAATGAAATGATGTACGCTGTTTGTGTACAATGAATCAAAATGCAGTCTGTAAAACATTAAAAAAAATAAATAATTTAAAAATTTTTAAAAAATCTATGTGAGAACATAGAGGACACTCTATAAATTATAATAAACAAACAAAAAAAGAATACTAGAAAGAAAAGAACGGAATGAAATATTTAAAGTATTGAGGGATTTAAGAAAAAGAAAACTACAATTCTATACCCTGCAAAATTATTCTTCAAAAGTGAAGAATAAAGACTTATTTGGGGGGCTGGAGTTGTGGCTCAGTGGTAGAGCACTTACCTGGCATGTATGAGGACCTGGGTTCAACTTTCAGCACCACATACAAATAAATAAAAGATCCACTGACAACTAAAATATATATATGTTTAAAAAAAGACTTACTTTGATCAAAACTTGAGAAAATTTGTTGTCAGTAGACTTGTCTTAAGATAAATATTAAAAGAAATTCTACAGAGAATAGGAAAATTATCAGAAGCTCAAATCTACATAAAGAAAGAACATCAGAGAAGGAATATGTGAAGGTAAGATAAAAGTTTTTGTTTTTCTTTGATCTAATAGATAATAGTTTCAAAACTGTAACAATGTATTTGATATGTATGTATGATTAAGTACTCCTATGCATAAGTGAAATGAACGATGGCAATGATACAAGGGATGGAAGGGAAGAATTGAGATTATTTTGTTATTCTAAAATATACTACCTGAAGCAATATAGTATTATTTGAAACTGAACTTGAATTAGTTGTACATATATATTGCAAACTCTAGGGCAACCAATGAAAAAATAAATAAAAAAAAAAGTACAGCTGATACACTAGAAAAAGAAAACAAAATAATATAAAACACCCAATTAAAACCACAAAATGCAGGGGGGAAAAAAAGAGTGGGAGACAAAAACAGAAACAAAGAACAAGGACATTCAGTAGAAAACAGTAACAAATATAGTACATGTTAATTCGACTATATCAGTAATGATATAGTTGATGCCACTGATGTAAATGCACCAATTAAAATACAAAAATTATCAGAGTACATCAAAACTACAAGACTCAACTATATGATATCTATAAGAAACTTACTTTAACTATAAAGACATGCCAGGTATGGTGGCATATGTCATAAGTACTAGCACTTGGGAGGCTGAGACAGGCAACTGAGACTGCAACACAGGGATTCCCGCATCTTGGGAGGAGGAAAAAATAAATAAATAAAGGCCTCTTGGGAGCTGGGCTGGAGATGTAGCTCAGGGTTTGCCTCACATGTGTGAAGCCCTGGGTTTGATTCCCAGCATCACTGCCCACTCCCTGCAAAAATAAAATTAAAAAAAATTTTTTTAAAGTATGAAATACACACACTCAGATTAAAAGGAAATGGATAGCAAAGGATATTCCAGGTTAACACCAACCAAAGGAAACTGGAAGTAGCTACATTAATTTTACACATAGTTCACTTCCCAGAGAGGAAACTTATCAGGCATAAACAGGGCCATAACATAATGATGAAGGTGTCAATATGTCTAGAACACATCATCACAATTCTTAATATGTGTATGCCTAATAATAGAGTATCAAAATACACAGGGCAAAAACTAATAGAATTACATGGAGAAATAAATGAATCTATTATCGTAGTTGGGGACTTAAATATTGCTCTATCAGAAATGGGCAGTTCACCAGGTAGAAAACCAATAAGGACGTAGATGAACTCAATACCACCATTAATTGACTAGATACAGGACATCTATTAACTACTTCCTCCAACAGCAAAATACACATTCCCCTCAAACTCACAGAGACTATTCATCAATATTCACTATATTCCAAGTCATAAAACACACATAAACAAATTGAAGAAGTAGAAATCATACAATATCTACTCTCAGACTGTAACAGAATTAAACTAAAATAAGCAAAAATGGAAAGACAGCAAGAAGATCCCAAACACGAGGAGATTAAACAACACCCTTCCAAATAATACCTGGGGCAAAGAAGAAATCCCAAGAGAAACCAAAAAGTATTTTGAACTAACTTATTATACTTGTGCGGTACAGTGAAAGCAGTACTCAGATGGAAATTTATAGCATTGAAGGCAAATATCAGAAAAGAAGAATGATCTAAAATCAGTCATCTGAGTTTCTACCTTATGAGATTAGAAAAAGATAAGAAAATTAAATCGAAAGTAAGCAGAAGAAAAAATAATAAATATTAAAGTAGAAATCAGTGAAACTGAAGACAGGAAATCAATATAAAAAGCAACAAAAACCAAAAAGTGGTTTTTTTGAAAACACTGATAAAATTTATAAGTTTCTGAACAGGGTAAGTAAAAGAAAAAAAGAAAGAAAACACAAATTACTAATTTCAGAAATGAAAGGGACATCATAACAGATCTCATGGACATCAAAAGGATAAAAAATGAATACTATAACAATTCTATATTCACAAGTTAAATACCTAAATAAAATGGATCGATTTTATTGCAAGACACAATCTGCCAAAATGCATACAAGAATAAAGAGAAAATCTGAACAGGTCCTCACTGGTCAAAGTAATTGAATAACTAATTAATAATCTTCCAAAACAGAAAGCACCAGGCCCACATGGATTCACTAGTGAATTCTACCAAATATTTAATAAAAGAAATTATACCAATTCTCTGAATCAAACATCATTACCCTATGTAAATGTATGATTACGCAAATGGTATGCTGTTACTCCATGTACAAACAGAAACAACACGTATCCCATTTGTTTACAATAAAAATAAATTAAAAAAAAAAAAAGAATTCAATGCTGCATGCGGGGAACAAGTTATTCCTATTGGAGAAACAAATAAACAACCATATAAAAAAAATTATACCAATTCCCTATCATATCTTCCAGAAGACAGAAGCAAAAGAAATACTTTCTAACTCATGAGGCCAGCATTATCCTAATACCCAAACTAGCCAAAGAAAACTACAAACTAGTATCTGTCGTGAATAGTCATCCTCAACAAAATATTACCAATTGGAATTCAACAATGTAAAAAAAAAGAAATATTCACAACTAAATGGCATTTATCACAGGTGTACAAAACTGATACAATATTAAAAAATAAATAAATATGATCTGTCATATAAACAGGTGAAAGAAGAAAAATTAGAAGATCATATTAGTAGATATAGAAAACATTTGACAAAATCCAACACCCATTCATGATAAACACTCTCAGTAAAGTAGAAGGAAAAGGGAACTTCCCAAAACATGATGAAAAAATATCTACAAAAAAACAAATAACCCTGTAATCCCAGTGACTCCAGAGGCTAAGGCAGGAGGATCACAAGTTCAAGGCCAGTCACAGCAACCAAGTAAGATCTTGTCTCAAAATAAAAAATAAAAAGGCTGGGGATGTGGCTCAGTGATGAAGTGCCTCTGGGTCCAAGCTTCAGTACTATGTGTGTTGGCAGCAGGGACAACCAACCAAACAAAACTAGAGCTAACACCAAACTTAATGGTAAGAATTCAGAAGTTTTCCCTCTAAGATCAAAACAAAGGAAGGATGTCTCCTCTCACTGCTCCTTTTCAACACTGTATTCTAAGTCCTACCTAAGGCGATAAGAAAGGAAATTTAAAAATTGTTCTGATTGAGAAATCAGAAATAAAATTTCTTTGTTTGCAGATGACATGGTCATCTATGTACAAAGGAAGAAAAAGAGAGCAAAAATAAAATTCCTGGAACTTATAAATAATTATAACAAGGTTGTAGTATACAAAATTAATATAGAAAAGTCAACTTCTTGCCTATGAACCAAAAGCAACCAAGTGGCATTTGACACTTGAAACATAATATTGTTTATATCAGTACTCCCCAAAAAGAAATATTTAGGGGTAAATTTAACAAAATGTGAACAAATGCTACATGAAGAAAACAATAAAACTGATGAACAAAACCAGAGAACTATATAAATGGAGACATAGACATATTCCATGTTCATAGGAAGACTCAATGCCTTTAAGATGTCAGTTCTTTCCAACTTGATCTACAGACTCAATGTCATCCCAATCAAAATCTCAGCAAGTTATTTTATTGATATCAACAAACTGATTCTAAAGTTTATATAGATGGGCAAAAGATTCAGAACACCGTATTAAAAGAGAACAAAGTTGGAAAATTGACACTACTCAACTTTAAGATGGTATAATTAAGACAGTGTGGAATTGGCAAAAAATAATATTAATAATAACAAATAAATCAATGGAACAGAAGAGACAGTCCAGAAATATATCTACATAAATGCAGTCAACTCATCCTTGACAAAGAGGAAAAAGAAATACGACAGGGAAATATAGTCTTTTCAACAAACGGTGCAGAAATAAGTGGACATCCATAAGGAAAAAAAAAAGAATAATAATCAGACAAAGACCTTACACCCACAGAATTTAATTCAAACGAATCACAGATCTAAATGTAAAACACAAAATCATAAAACTTCTAGAATACTGAAGAAAATCTACACGATATAGCGTTGGCAATCATTTTTCAGATACATCACCCCAAGGTCTTAAAGAAAGAATTGATGAGAATAAAAAGAGAAACCACATCCTGGGAGAAAATATTTACAAAAGATATATCTGATGAAAAACTATTAACCGAAATATATAGACAACTCTTAATAAGCATATGAAAAGATGTCCCACATCATATGTCTTCAGGAAAATACAAATGAAAATAAAAATGAAAAACAACCACATACCAAACAGAATGGTCAAAATCTGGGACACTGACCACACCAAATAATGACCAGGATGTGGAGCAACAGGAACTCTCATCATTGCTGGCAAGAATGTAATATGATATAGTTACTTTGGAAGACAGTTTGATGTTTTCTTACAAAATTAAACATACTCATACCACATAATCCTGAAAAGACATTCCTTGGTATTTACCCAAAGGAGTTGAAAACATGCCTACATAAAAACCTACACACAATAATTATAGCAACTTCATTCATAATTGCCAAAACTTGGAAGCAACCAAGATGCTCTTCAGTAGATGAATGGATAAAGACATGGTGGTACATCTAGACAATGGAACATTCAGCAATAAAATGAGGTATTCTAGTCATAAAAAGACAAGGAGGAAACTTGGAGGTATTTTTCTAAGGGAAAGAAATCCATCAGAAAAGAATACATGCTGTATAATCCCAACCACTACAAATGACATTCTGTGAAAGGAAAAACTATGGAGACAGTAAAATGTTCACTGGTTGCCAGGGGGTAAGGGAAGAGATGCTATGTTGTTGGAATGCAGAAGATTTTTAGTAATGATAAATACTTGTTTTATAAATTTGTCCAAACCCATAGACAACATCAAGAATGAAACCTAGCATAAAAGATGTACTTTAGGTAATAATGATGTGTCTGTGTAGGCCAATTGTAATGATGTACCACTGTGGTTGAAAACCTTGGTAATCAAGGAGGATGTGCATTTCTGGAGGCATAGCATGAACAGGAAACTTCTTTGATCAATTTTGCCATGAACCTAAAACTACTCTAAAATAAATAAATATTTTTACAATCAAATCATATTTTCCCTAGGCATCTGTACAGCGCAATACCACCACTTTTCTGAAGCAGACTGACATTAAAAGACCACACTCAGAAGAAGGATACATAGTTTCAATATTTTGCAGGTCTGGTTCCCAGAAGTCTCAAAACTGAAGTCAGCTAATAGGTTTCCAAGTAGAAACTTGGACCAGATAGAATAAATATACCACTAGGCATACAGTAGACGTCCCCACACCTCATGATCAAGGCCACCATATTCCCAAAGTTGGTAAACTGCATGCAATTCTTAATGCATTATCAAACAGAAAGAAATATTTAGTTCAAGATTAGAATAAACACCTTCCATGCAACCCCATGATGCCTATGACAGTGCACTACCTTGCTCAGTACTGTGTCTTTAGCATTTCCTCACACGGGGATTGGCATGTCTACTGAAAAATTAAATGCTAGCTCTCATGCTACAAATGTAGCACAGTACACTCCAAAAAAAGTTAAAAACAGTTAAGCTGGGGAGCAGAACAGAGAAAATAGAGGAACAGGAGACAGTGGTTTTTATATATGAGCCTTCAGTACCATTTAAATTTTTTAACATTATTTTAGTTGTCAATGGACTTTTTATTTTATTTACTCATTTTTATTTGGTGCTGAGAATTGAACCCAGTGCCTCACACATGCCAGGCAAGCATTCTACACTGAGTCACAACTCCAGGCCCAATTTTTAAAGTTACATTTCATAAGCACTGTTGTCTGAATTGTTACAGGTAACATTCTGCACTGGTCACTGACCTTTCTCAAACAACTTTCGGATTTCATTTAAAACACCTGAGTTGCCAAATTTAATAAGAAATGCCAGTTCCTTGCCACAAGATGACTAAAGTTGCTTCATTCTCTAGTTATTCTTTGTTTTAAATGTTTCTTTTATGCACTATAACCTTTTCATCAGGGTTAGGGAGTTAATAAATGAAAACATGTTTATCTTCAGAGAAAGGACTTGGGAAAAAGTATTATTTGTATTTTATATACTTCTACATAGCTTAAAATTTTGTAGAACCCTATGTTACCTACATCTTTGCTTTATTACAGATTTTTCAAAATTTAATTTTCATTATGGCTTTTATTTTCTTCTTTATACCAGACTGAGTTCCATAAAAGCAAGAGCCATGGTACATGGAATACATAAATTCCCAATAAATATTTACTGAATAAATAACTTTTCAATGTTCTCCATACCTTCTGGGTTGAACATATACTACTTAAAAACGTTTAAATTTTATTTCTACAAAGGCAGAAAACATGTAAGAGTTCCATAAAAACACACAGTTAAAATAAATTTCTGGCAGTTAAAGGAAAAACCTCTTGTTATCTATAAAACTGGACCATCTGTTCTTAGTTCCTTCCTAAGAATTCAAGATAGAAAAGCCATTACTAATACAACAAAATTTATTTTAAAAATGAATTCTAGAGAATCCCAAGCTCCAATTTATATGTCAGATGTCATTTGCCCTCAGTGATAGCAACAACCATCAGGGGCATCTTCCTCTGTTATAGGAAACCCAAGTAACTGACCACTTTTCCACACCACTTTACCTGGAAAGAAGTAACATATCTATATTGCAATCATTTCCTTTGAGAAACAAAGGGCTTTAAGAGAAAAACAAGCACCTACTTTTCTGTATTGCACAAAAATAAAATCTAATGAGGCCAAGGGAAATAATATAGTTGTAGTAACAGATCTTTACATAAGGAGAAACTGAAATGTATGTCTGAAAAAGTTAATATTTGGTGAAACAGGTTAACTCTCAAGAAAAAAGGCTCCAAACATTTCTATTAATTTCAGTTACCTGGTATTGGGGTAAACAGTATTCAGTGCCTAGAAAGGCAATATTGTTCCTGGCAGTGAGATAAGGTGGTGTAAGGAATGTGATAATGAGAGAAACAGAGAAGGGAAACTGGCCACTTATTGCCAGTCTTTAGGTAGGGATCAAAGTAAAGCAACCTTGGTTGTAAAATAAAAGAACATATTCATAAAACATCTAAAGAAACCCATCTGCATAGTACACATACAACCTATCCTATATACTCCCCCAGCTTGTAGGTGCGATATAGCTCTCCACTGTAATAAAATGTCCAAACCCTCTCCATGGAGTCCACCAAGTACTTTGGGATTGGTAAATAGTACCCTGGGGCTTTGCAGTCCTGAGGTTGAACACCCAGTTAGACACATAAGCAATTATAGTTAACAAAGGATAGAATCAAAGCATCTCAATACTACTGAAAGACTGTTTTTTCAGCTACTCTTATAAATGTACCTTAAATACTAAATTCATATTCATCTATTACAGGTTTGGCATACATGTAATCATCATACTTGAATACCTTCTTCTTTTGAATAAAGCCTTCACGCTACTTCTACTGTTTTCCAAGCCTTGATAATAACTGTCTTTTTTTTTTTTTTTTTGGTAACAGGAATTGAACCCAGGGATGTTTAACCACAGAGCCACATCCCCAGCTCCTTTTACATTTTATTTTGAGACAGGGTCTCACTAAATTGCTTAGGTTCTCATTAAATTGCTGAGGCTAACTTTGAACTCATGATCCTCCTGCATCAGCCTCCGGAGCCTCTGGGATTACAGGCATGCGCCACTGTGCCTGGCTAATGACCGCAATTCTACCACATCTCCTTTTTGTTTAATGATGCTTCATCCACAGATTCAATGGTATTCTGGTGAACTTCATACCAGCTCCACTTGGTCTCCTTGGCCATATTCTCAAAGAATTCAATAAACAGCAATGGAAAAGCCATCTGTCTGTGTTTCTTCATTAATTCCTTCAACTTTTTTTCATTTAACTAACATTTACTGAACACTAGTGGGATACCAGACACTGGCAGAGGGAATGGCAGTAGTTGTATTAGTAATGGCAACTAACAGTTACCAAGTTCTTACTATAGCTAGGCATTACTTCAACCAATTTACATTTAACTTATTTAACCATCGCAACAACTCCATGAAGTAGGGTATTTCTTGTCATTCTATAGATGAGAACACTGGAACTCAGAAACAGTAAGTTAAGTGTTAATGGTTCAATACACTGGGTAAACGGTTCAATGGTACTGGGATACAAACCAGACATTTTGGCTCCAGAGCAAAGTTCTTTCCCACCCTAGCCTACCTCTAGGAAGAGACCCTTGGTCACTCAAATAAACATTTAATTCCATATTTCTAAATGTCTTATCCTCTCTGTACATAAATTCAGAAAAAATACATAAAAGGTCTTATCAAAACCCAATTTGATTCCAAAATTGGATCAAATTCAGTACCTAACCTTAAGGAGTCTGTACCCTAAACTGGAAAGGTATGAGTTCTATAAACTTTAAAGATAACAGGAAGAATATGGTAAGGACTCAGTGAATTGTGGCAATGACTATGTCATTCCAAGGAAGAGGGTTAGTCAGTGGAGTTTCCAGAGAAGAGGTCAGTTCTGAACTAGGCTTTCAAGAGAAGGCAAAGACATTCAGAGATTAAGGATATAGTTCAGAAGAATGAAGAATACAAGTAAGCACACAGCATTTGGTAGGTCTGCAGAGAGGTAAATGCTGATAAGGATAGCCTGAAAATCACTAACAGAATTTAGTGTCAGTCTAACCAAATGTGGGGAAACTCTCATCTGCCACATTCAGTCTAATATTACTGTTAAACACTTATATTCTTACTGGATCACAAATTTGCTGAAATGATGCTGTATTATTTACGAAACTCCCTAATTAAGAAAAAAAGTCTATGGAGACTGTGAAACTGCTTTTACAAAGCTTAACTCACAAAGTAACTTAACTACTTCAACTCCATATTCATTTCTTATTGTCCCTTAATAACGGAGTCCTCAAATAATGTTTAAGTTTCTACTTGAATACTTTCAAGTGACGGGGACTTCACCATCTTGTACAACCTGGAAGGCCCTATACACCTTATATAATGAAGTTAATTCTGGTGTATGACAAAGGTAAGTAGAGAGAAAAGTTACAAAGCAGTTTTCTACAACTCGATCCTCTAAATCAAAATCCTTTATATGCCATAAATATAAGCTCTTTCATTGTAGAATAAACATAGACAATATTTTCTATATGGTAGAAAAGACCTTTGTTTTTGTTACCCAGCATCTTTCTTCCCCTTATTTTTACTCTCTGGGATGGGGCAGTGTGGACACATCTTCTAGACCCCATTATCAATATGTTTCTGGTGAAGTCCCTAACATCCCAGCTTCAAGGTGGAACATATGATTGTGAAATTGTGATTGATTAGGATTAGACACATGACTGAAGCTAATGTGATCAGAACTACACCCATTAACCTTATTGAGCTCCAGAAAGAACAAGAGCCCCCCAATGGACTCAAGAGTTCCTATGATGTGAACTGAAATATCTGCAACCATCTTAACACCACAAAGGGAAAGCCTATCTGAAAGTGAAGTCAAAACAGAAGAAATGGAATCTAGAAATGGAGATGGGGAATCTGAGTCCTCACAACTTGTTTAAAGGCCTACTTCAAATTAACCTCAACTAAATTGGCTTCTTTTTTTTCTTTGAACCATTTGGTTTCAGTTTTTTTTTTCTTTCCACTTTTATCCCAGTTAGCACTGCCATACTGATGCATGTGGTAATAGCCAAATCCTATTAATAAGAAAATGAGATCAACTTCTCAGCATTTACCTATTATCATGCATAATTCTGTAATTTGATTATATCAATAACAACTATTGATACTAAGTAAAAAAATTAATTTGCCAAATTATATTGTTACATTGTGTACATGTACATGTACCAACAAATTTCGTCATTATGTACAACTATAAAGTACCAATAAAAAATGAGGGAAAGAAAAAAGACAATTAAAATACAGTAAATGAAAAAAATAATGACTAGCAATTTTTAACATAGCATTTCACTTTTAACATTGCCTTATACTGTCTTCTTTCTAAGCAAAAATCAATACTTTATCCTACAGAAAGTAGAAGAAAATAAAGGACTGTAACTTTACAATAGATGATAACACCATAAAAAGGCAAGAATAAGCAACTCAGAAGATAGAAGTTCTCATTATATCGTATCAGAGTTATTAAAAAAAAAACAACCAAAAACAGAAAACCCAAACACACACACACACACACACACACACATCACACAGAAACTAATGAACTATCCAGAAGTCAGGTAAAGACTCTTACTTGAAGCTGGAGAGTATGTCGAAGAATTGTTTCTTCTAAAGCATGGATCCACTTCTCTCGCTCATCAGCATCACGAGCTAGAATAAGAGATAATAAAATTAAAAGTTTAATTTCTATACTGTATTTCCACATTTAAAAGCAAACTTTAAGACCATAATTCTAATAGAGGTGTTTAGATGTGCTACTCCCTTAATAGTGTTACCTTGATCTGTCTTATCTAAGTTTATAATATCTAATAGATCTATTATCTAGGCAGAAATGCAGTCTACTTGTAACGAATTATAACAAAGAGAAAACTTTGTTTAAAATAATAGGTTACATAGCTCAGGCCAACCTTCCCACTGAGAACAACTATAAAAACTAGACTGATAATTAAAATGAAAAATAAAACTGATTCCCATGAACATCAGTTCATGGATTTTTTAAATGTGGTTCATATGCACAATGGAATACTACTCAGTCATTAAAAAGAATGAAATCCTGAAATCCTGTCACTTGTAACAACACAGATGAAACTGGAGATCATTATGTTAAGTTAAATAAATCAGGAACAGAAGACAAGTACCACATGATCTCCTCCCTCACAAATGAAATCTGAAAAAGATAATCTCATTGAAGTTCAGAGTAAAATGGGGGTTACCAGTGGTTGGGAAAAATAGGGGAGTGGGAGGGTTGGGAAAAGGTTAATCAATGGGTATTAAGTTATACTAAGACAGGAGCAAGAACCTGGTGTGTTATTGCACACCAGGGTGACTTATGGGTAAAAATAATATACTTTACATTTTGAAAAGGTAGAGAAAGTAATTTTAAAAATTTTTACTATAAAGAAATGATAAATGCTTGAGAACTTAGATATGCTTAATCTGATTTAAACATGATGTAATGTACACATGTATCAAAACATCTTTTTAGGGCTGGGGTTGTGGCTCAGTGGTAGAGCGCTTGCCTCACATGTGTGAAGCACTGGGTTTGATTTTTAGCACCACATAAAAATAAATGAATAAAATAAAGGTCCATCAACAACTAAAAAAATTTTAAAACATCTCTTTAGTTCACTAATACGCAAAATTTTTGTTTTATGTGTCAGTCAAAAATAAATTTGATTTAAATGAAAAGGCAAAAAAAAAAAAAAAAAAACTGAAGGCATCAGAAACCAACAAGGTAGTAAAGAATTATCAGGCTAAGATCTGGGAAAGGACAGACATCTAGAAGATAAGACTGGGCCACTTTTCACCTGATGACATGAAAAATTCCATGAAAAGATCATTGGATTGGACAATGCTCTTAAAAGGCTTGTCATTGTGTGTGGGCAGGGAGTATGTGAGAACTATACTTTCTGCTCAACCCAGAACTGTTCCAAAATAGTCTATTTTTAAAAAGAAGTCTTTTCAAACTGAAAGTTGGAGGCCAGGGCCCATCTACAGCAGGAATTCTGGTAAATGGCCAATGTTTTGATTAGGATCCTCAATGGCTTTGTTTTGAAATTAAGGATAAAGCAAATTAAAACAGATGCATGGTCATTGGGGGAACCAGAAAAATCTTGATACCTGAAATAGCCTAAAATGGCCCCCAGATTGTTAGTGACTCCAGGCAGCTAGTTAGCAAAAGCAAATTAAAATATTTTCCATAGGATCTCATCTTAGATGAATTATATTTCTATACACAATTTTTCAAATATAATGTCTAGCACATAAGAAAATACAACGAAGAATACATAATGGAAACACTTCTAGATACACAAAGTGAGAATCAAAAGACATAGGATCAAAAAGATCAACAGAAGCGCCAGATAATTTTAAAACTGACAAAAATGTTTTCTTATTTTCATTTAGATCTTTAAAATAACCAAATGTAAGTCCTAAATTTAAAATACAATGATCAAAATTAAGACAATGGATTATTTTAACATCAAATACAATTCAAGAGATAGAGAACTGGAAGAGAGATTGCAGAAACTCACTGAAACAATAGATAGTGAATCAAAGGGACAGGAAACAGAAGAAAAGGTAAGCAATACAGAGGGTGAGATAACGTAACATGCATGTGACTGGAATACCACAAGTAGTGAAAAGAATGGAGGGAACAAAAGTACAACTTGGCTGAGAATTTTCCAAAATATATAAAAAACATTAAGCCACAGATTTCAGAAGCCCTAGAAACCCCAGACAGGTTATTCACTGTCACATTTTTTTGTAATTATGAAATACTAAATATACTCTACACACACAAGTATGCGTTTAATAAACTTTGGAGTATTACACAGGTATAAAAAGTATAGGGAAGATTTCATTAGAAAAATTGAAGTTATTTCCAGATATAATACTAAATGAAAAAAGCAAAGTGTACACATTTAGTATAAAAATAAGGATACCAAAGAAAATACATGTGTCTGCTTGTTTCTATAAAGAAATACAAGAGTAAACCAAAAATGAAAGAAACTGGGCTAGATGTGGTAGGGCATGCCTATAATCCTGGCAAATGAAAAGCGAGTCAGGAAGATTCAAGTTCAAGGTCAGTCTCAGTAATTTAGTGAGGTCTTAAGCAACTTAGTGAGGCCCTGTTTCAAAATTAAAAATAAACAGAGCTGGGGACGTGGCTCAGTGGTAAAGCTCCTGGGTTCAATCCCCAGTAGAGGAAGAAGACGTGGACGAAGAAAAAGACAAAGACAGAGGCAGGGGGAGGGAGGGGGAGGGGGTAAAGGGGGGAAGAAGACTACACTACACAAGAGAAAAGCAAAGAAAAGAAATTGGCTACATACAAGTCACAGACAAGAAAGAACAGAAAATAAGAGATAATAGGAATAGGATAGCAGGGTAATGAAGCAGAAACACTATTCTAAATATATCTTTATGTGCAGTAAGAATCAGTAAGGTTTCACATACTCTCCCATAAATTAATTAATTAAAACCAACCAGGATAGCAAGAGGAGATGAAGAATAGAATGCAAAAAGTAACAAATCAACTTTAAAAATTAACCTAAAGATATTACAAATGAATAGACAACCACTCTGAAAGGTGTGAGGAAGAAAAGATTAAATCTAAGTGTTAGGAACTGAAAGTTTGTGTTCCCCCACCACTAAAATTCATATAATAAAAGCCTAACCCTCAATGTGATGGTACTAGTAGGTGGGGACTTTGGGGGGTGTTCAGGTCATGAGGGGATCAAGGACCCCAGAGAGCTCTCACTCTTGCCACAACATGGACACAAGGGGAAATTGATTATCTACAACTTGGAAGAGGGCCTTCACCAGAACCTGAGCACACTGGCACCCTGATCTCAAACTTCCCAGCCTCCAGAACTGAAAGAAATAAATGTTTACTATTTAAAGCTATGCAACCTATGGTAATGTGTTATGTAGCAGCCCAAAATGACAGAGACATAATTTAAAAAAAAAGTATTTTGACTAGCTATTGGAAGCTAAGAATTGGAGCAAGGCTGGATGTGGTAGTACACACCTGTAATTCCAGTGATTTGGGAGAGTTAAGCAAGAGGATCGCCAAATTTGAAGTCAACCTCAGCAACTCAGTGAGTCCCTATCTCAAATCAAAAATAAAAAGGACTGGGACTATAACCCAGTTGTAAAGTGATCCTAGGTTCAATTCCCAGTGCCCCCCCCAAAAAAAAATTTTTAAGTAAGAAAAATAATAAATAAATAAATCCAGATAGTATTGAACTATATATATATATATAATCCAAAGAATATAGCAAATACCTATGAGGCCAATACTCATATTAAAAAATAACTGAATAGGGCTAGCGTTGTAGCTTAATGGTAGAGCACTTGCCTAGCATGTGTGATGTACTGGGTTTGATTCTCAGCACCATATATAATAAGTAAAATAAGGTCCATTGACAACTAAAAAATATTTTTTAAAAATAGCTGATAAAGAAATGGGAAGGCTGGAGTTATAACTCAGTTGGTAGAGTACTTGCCTCACAAGCATAAGGCCCTGGGTTCAATCCCCAGCACCGCAAAAACAAACAAACTACAACAAGAAATGGGGAGAAGAGATATCCTTTCCTTCAGAGAATCTCAATTAATATGGGAGAAAGAATTAGAATAAAAAAAATTCACCACTAGACCACATCACTGTAATATTTACTGCAGCAAGATCTAATGAGTAAAATCAGTGGCAAAAGTTACAGGTGAAAAGTTAGATGAAATTAGCATAGTTCCAAGTATTTTTTTTCAGGTATTTACCGAATACAAAGGAAAAAGTAGTAATTTTACAATGGAGAAATCTGACAGACACCACCTTAATCAAATCATCAAAGTTAACATCACCAGAATGAGGGTATAGTTTAGTGGTACAGCGCTTGCCTAGCATGCATAAGGTCCAGGTTTCAATCCTCGGCACCACAAAAATCAAAAACAAACCATTATCCCCAAAACATAAAGTCAGTATTACCAGTGATATGACTGGTTAACATTACATACTCTCTCCCAATACAAGTCACTGAGAAGAAAATACCATTTCTGTAGTATTCTTGCCAAAAATACATCATCTCAATCTCATCATAAGAAAATATCTGATAAACCCAAAATGAGAAACATTCTAAAAATACTTGACCAATACTCATCCAACATGACAAGGTCATAAAAGACAAGAAAAAATAAAGGAACTGTCACAACTATAAGATTTTGTGGTACCCTAGGCTGAATCTTGAAACAGGGGGAGTTAGAAAATTCAAAGGATCTATATAACTTAGTTAAAAGCATTGTACCAAATGGGTCCAAGGTCTAGTTCAGGATGTCAGTGTCTGAGTAGGGTGAAGAGAAAGCATACCTCAGGCAAAGGGAAGATCAAGCACGAAGCATCAGAGCCCAAAGCAAGATGAAAGGGGACTCTACACAAATGCTAAGTCCAACATGGGAAGTCAGAGCCCAAGAAAAGTGAAGGAGGTATCCAATTGTGGGGAGCAAGGTCAGCCTAACACAGGTTGCCAAGGCTGAGTAGAGTAAGGGTGGCATTCCAAATGGAAGCAGATGATTATAAATTACACACAGAAGGACTGGTCAAATAAATATAAGTAACAAGGAAAAATGGAGTTACAAATATGGTAAGGGAGGAAAATCAGAATGACTTCCCTGGCATTAGACTAGAATTGGAAGTATCAGTACAACTTCGTGGTTTTCAGCATATATGTAGAAATAAATATGAGCGTGGATGTACACATGCATACTCAAACATATGGAAATAACATTCATATTTCTAGCTCTCAGAGCGTTGGGAGTTGTGACACTTAGAATCAGGTTTTTATTTCTAAATATTCCCTACTAAAAGGAATCAGAGTTTCTTAGAAAAGTGGTTTGATTCCAAAATTAGAACAGAGATGGTACAAAGCCTGGAATATCTTTTGGTGCCAGAAAGTTCAGAAATACTTAAAGATTTATGTTAGGAACATGTCAAAAGACAGTGATATCAGTTTACGTGGGATACTACTGGTCAAACTGAAGACAACTGAGCATCAAAACCAAATCTACTTCAGATAAGAATGCACTTATTTAAAGGATTGTTTCATCCATGTTATTCCTATAAGACTAGATTCTTTCTTAAACTTGATCTTCTTTCAAACGGTTTGTATGAAGATGCTATGTCCATTTGAACAGTCCTTAGGTATTTGTATAAATACTATGTTTTACAGTTTTCAGATTTAAAATAAAGGTAAATAACTGCAGCAAAAAATAAATAAATAATAGTAGCAAATCAGAATCTACTGAGTAAAATGGAAAACCAGGAGTTGCTATCAAATACATAAATGAAAGCTTGATAAGAATGTAGTATTACACAACTTAAAAATATCTCCCCACAAAATATTAATGAAGTAGGGAAAAATAAAACTTTCTAAGAAAAGTCTGGCAGCTACCACCTTAATCAAGTAATCAGAACATCATCATAAATCACCAACAGGATAAACTGAAACCCTATGATAAAAACACAGTAACATTTTTGTGACCTTTACAAAGATGTGTGATCTGAATATAATTGTGAAGAAAGGGCTGGGGTTGTGGCTCACTGGTACAGCGCTTGCCTAGCAAATGTGAGGCACTAGATGCGATTCTGAGCTCCACATAAAATGAATAAATAAAATAAAGGAATCGTGTGCATCTACAACTAAAAAATCTTTTTTAAAATAATAATTATGAAGAAGCATCAGGGAGAGAAAAAAAAAAACAATTGGGGACAAAATAACTGGCCTATAATCTTCAAAAGTGTCAAGGTTTTTGCCAGGCAGGTGGCTCACATACCTGTAAACCCAGGAGGATCACAAGTTTAAAGCCTGCTGGGGCAATTTAGCAAGATCCTCCCTGTCTCAAAATAAAAAGGACCAGAGATGTAGCTCAGAGGTAAAAACATTCCTGGGTTCCATCCCTAATACCACCCCTTCCCCTCCCCACCACCCCCAACGCACACACAAGAAAAGAAAGGAAGAGAAAAAAGTGTGAAGGTTTACATGAAATTCAAGGACAGACTGAGAAACTGCTCCAGGCTGAAATTAACTGGAGACAAGACAACTAAATGTAACATGTGATTCTAAATTAGATCCTTTTGCTTATAAAGGACAGTATTAGAACAATTGGCGAAACGTGAATGGAGTTTAAAGATTAGATGGTATTAATGTGTCAGTATTAATTTCCTCATGCTAACGCTTCCAATGTTAGTGGCTGTATTGAGCATACATGAAAAATTCCCTTGTTTGCAGGAAATAATGATAAAGCATTCAGAAATAGGTTCTTTGGACAGTAAACCTGAGATTTTTCAATACAACTTTTAAAGATTGAACCAATCATTAAGACAAAACAAAGACCTAAACAAATGAAAAGATCACATTCATGAAGCACAAGCTTCAATACTATATTGATATTCAAATTTAATTCACTCAATTTCTATAGATTAAATGCAATGTCAAATAAAATTCAAAGGCATTTTATGGAATTTGTCAAGTTGTTTCTAAAACTTTTATAAAAATGCAAAGCATATAGAATAGCAAAACTTTCCTTGACAAGAGAGGTTTTCTTAGAGGGTTTATTCTACCAAATATAAAATCCATAAAGCAATAGTTAAGAAAAAGTAGTATTGAGCAAGGATGGATATAAACCAATGAAACAAAAGAGAGTCCAAAAATAGATCCATTACATACATATGGACCCTTGGTTTGTAACAAATGTGGTGCTGAAGTACAATAAGGAATAATCATTCAATAAATGGTATTGAGACAATATGATTTGTCTTACACTATATACATAAAAGTCAAATCCAAGCCAATCCTGAATTCTTAAATTTGAAAGAGAAAGCAATAAAGTTTCCATAAGGCAAAACAGGAGACTATCTTCATAACTTTGGGATAGGAAAAACCTCAGTGGAATACAAAATCCCTAATTATATCCCAACCCAAGGGATATGTATTTATGGAGGTAAAGTCGAGATAGGCTTTTGAGGCAAGGAGACTGGAGCTGAAGTGTAAAGATGAGTAGGAATTAGAGGCAAAGATGGGAGTGGGAATTTCAGGAGCAGAGAGGAGGGCAGGTATCCCAGAATAACAGAAACATGACAAATTACCATATGAGACTAGGACTAAGCATCAAAAGACACAGCCAATGCTTTGCTACATTTTTCTATGGTTGGTCTCAGAAAGACTCTTACAGCATCTAAATATTTATTTTTGCACTTTAAAATTGGAGACCTGGATTAAATCATCCCTACCAGCAAAAAATTCAAGATTGTTATTACTCTGATTTAACTCATCTTCTCCCCTTCTCTTATATATCAGTAAACAAACTTCAAACCTACTGGATCTAATAGGAAAAATACCTTTGTGCAAACGAAGCACCAATAAGATACCTGGTTTTTATTCAGTCATAAAAAACTATCTGATCAAACAAGAAATAAAAATATACAATTTATAAACCACCAAGCACAGGCAGCTCTCTAGCAGTAAAATTAAAGCAATAATATTTCTGAGTGAATTCTTGTTTAAGGGACTGACTTAATGAATTAGTTAAAACAACTTTTAAGGACTGACAACATTATTTTATTTTACACAAATATGTAAGTTAAATCTCCTTCCCTCTTATTATAATCTACCACTCCTCTTTATTACACTTTTCAGCTTGTTTTGCATGTTCTCAGGCAGAGGTTTCAAATTTTGACTGTGACCCAGTTCACATATACATATACACACATACGTGTACATACATAAATAAAACCAGAATATTAGTTTCACAAAACAATGCTTGCTCTCATAACATGCCATACACACTGATGCTCACTTTTTAAAAAACACTGATTCAGATCTCGCTAGTAAGCAGATGATGACACATAATGGGGGGTGGGAGGGAGGCAAGAATGGAGGAAGGAAGGACTACATAGAGGAAAAAGAGGTGGGAGGGTAGGGGGAAGGAAAAATAATAGAATGAATCAAACATCATTACCCTATGTAAATGTATGATTACACAAATGGTACGCCTCTACTTCATGTACAACCAGAGAAACAAGTTGTACCCCATTTGTTTACAATTTAAAAAATCAAATAAATAAATAAATAAAAATAAAATAAAATATTTGTACTTATCTTCAAGTGAACTTGGCTTTAAGGCTTTATACTGCCACTTAAAAAGTATTCTTTTATATGTAGTGGCTTTGATGTTTAAAGATTACAAAGCAATCATAATTCAATTAAATTGTGTTGATGTTTTCTTTAAAAAAAAAAATGTTGATTTGGGTTCATTAAACAGAATTCACAATCTACCAATGGACTGCAATACAGTTTGGAAAACACTACTGTAAGCTGTGGGAAGTCATCCTTATCTAGCAGAATCAGACAGTTCCCTGTCTGGTTCCCTTAGAGAATGGCTCCCCTAACTCTACCCTATACTGTCCATCACATAAGAAGCTCTTCCTGGTCTTGCCCCTTTACCTGTATGTCTATAATAAAAGAGCTGGGCTACTCATGTTGTTGTTGTAGAGGCCAGAGTTAGTATGGCCAGATCCATCACGCCCCCTATCATTTAAAAAGAGTATTGGCTCTTGTGTGTTTATTGAGCAGGTAAGTTTTTGGGCAAAGGATTGATAAACAGTCAACATCATCCTCTGGCAGTTAACTCTTTTCTCATCCATGCAGGATGTGGCAGAGAAGCCCCCAACAGTAAGCCATCCCAATGCCTCACAAACTACAGTTTTTCAGTATATCTTAAGCTGTATAGTGTAAAGGTCAAGAAGGTTTGCTAGCTTTGTTCTTGTTTACCCTGACCTTGGGCAAATTACTTAAACTTTCTGAACTTTAATTTTCTCAACTATAATCCTATGGGAATAATATTAATACATATACCTTATAAGGTTGTTGTGAAGTTTAAATGAGATAATCTGTACAATATTTAACCACAGTGCCTTAAGAGAAAACAGGTTCTACCAATCCAATAAACAATTAGTAGAGAAAATTATTAGGGAAAAGATTATATAATTCCTAATTTCCAGTAATGCCTGGTTTATATGGCAACAATATAAGATTGACAGAGAAAAATTACTATTTGCCCAGTAGGTAAAATATTTGCATTTTCAGGATTTTAAATATTAACTCTTTTATTACTTATCTAGTCACATTTTCTAAATTATATAAGTCTGAGTAAGTAAGAAGCTGAATTTTTAAAATTTCTTTCTTCCTATGTAATTCATATAAGCCAAACGACAAGAAATAGATTTGAACTCCTATACCTTACTGTTGCTGAAACACTACTTAGGAATCTGTCCTCCTTAAGTCATATTTCCTTTTCCTTCAAGACATGCAACAATTATGAATAAATTACTGCCTATTTGGGAAAGGAAGTGGTTATTTGCCTGTTCTGCATTTGAAGTAAAAAGAATTAACCTCTATAATCAGGAAGGCCTCTTTTTCCCAACTACTGCAAAAGGACATACATAAAAAAAAAAAAAAAAAAAAAAAAAAAACATGTTTACAAGATTAACTGCTGAGGTACTGCTGAAATAACTACTGAGCCCTCAAATGCATGAGATTCTATGTTTGGGATACAAACAAGGATAAACAATCCATGATCTCAAGTAACTTACAGTCTTCTGGAAGTACAATCACTTTCCAGGTAGAATATTGCTTAGTGGTCCATACAAACAGTCTCTAGTATCTTGGCTTATTAGAATTGCACTCAGTCTTCTTGGCTACAGTGAAAGTCACCTTCTCCACGAGCTGCTCATGATAAGAGAATTTTCCCTTTCCTTTCTTGAATTCAAATATTCTATTACTCAGATAATATATTATAAATACACGCGCCAGGTACCAGGCATTATCTTAAGCCTCAGGAACAAATTTGAGCAATTGTTGTAGCTCTAGATCAGCAATAATAAAACATTTCCAGGGCTGGGGTTGTAGCTCAGTGGTAGAGTGCTTGCCTAGCATGCATGACACGCTGGGTTCTATTCTCAGCAGTGCATATAAATAAAAATAAAGGTCCATTGACAACTAAAAAATATTTAAAATAATAATAATAATAATAATAATAATAATAATACATATCCAGTCATAATTCCCAATATACTCTTTTAAAAATATATCTATATGAAATGCTTCACAAATTTGTATGTTATCCTTTCGCAGGGGCTATGCTAATCTTCTCTGTCTCATTTCAATTTCAGTGTATGTGCTGCCCAAGTAAGCACTTTCCCAGCATACTTTAAATGAACCATGACGTTTCAGTTACACTGTACTTACTGCTCCAATGAATCACAATTCCCAGCTTTTGCTCAAGTTGTTTCCTCAGATGAAATACCTGAGCACAGCTCTGTGTAAATAATAAAAGCTAAATCTATGAGTACTGACAATGTTTACTGCCAATTATAAAATTCAAGCTTTTAAATAAACAATGGAAATTTGGAAAACATGTATTTATCACCCACCATGACCTGAAAGTTTGAAGCAATATCAACAAATGTGGCTTTTTTATGTCATAAAACAAAATGTGTCAAATGTTTATGTCAGATCTGTATAACTCAGTGAAACAGTGTTTCCAATCGGGTAACATGGTCATGTCTATAATCCCAGCAGCTCAGGAGGTTGAGGCAGGAGGATCACAACTTCAAAGCCAGTCTCAGCAACCTTAGTAACTCAGTGAGGACCCTGTCTCTAATAAAATGTAAAAGGGCTGGGGGTGTGGCTCAATGGTTAAGCACCCTGGGTTCAATTCCCAGTACCAAAAAAAAAAAAAAAAAAAGACTCAGTGAAACAGTATTTCAAAATGATCAATGCATATAGAGGGTGAATGGTCTGTTCAAATTGCTAAACCAAAGGATTTGAATATAACAGTATTTTCATATATCAATCTCATTAGTATAGTTTTAGCTTCTACACTACAATTAACCTTGAAAAATCTATCACTTGAGTTTTGATGAAGTACCAAAGAAGAACATTCACAATTCTCTTAAGAGGTTAGTAAAGCATTCCTTCCTTTTCTAACTATATACCATATCAGGCTATATTTTCATGTACTTCAATCAAAACAAAACATAACAGATTAAATTAGAAGCAGATATGAGAATCCAGCTATTTTCTATTAAGCCTGACATTAAAGAGAACAGAAAAAAATTTAACATGTCACTCTTCTCATTACCTTGGAGAGGGGAGTAGGGAAATGGTATTTTTTGTCATAGGTTGTTACTGGTATTTTTAAATAAATAATATGTTTAAAATCCCTGTTTTAATTTCTGAACTTGTAAACATTAATAGATATACATAAACAGAAGCTCTTTGGAGTTCTGATACAATGTTTAAAAGTATACAGGATACTCAGACTTTGAACAAGTTTTAGAACTACATATACATTTGTATGTGTAACATTCTACTTGATTGCCTCCTCCACTAGATTGTAAGATATTAGATGCAGAATTTTGTCAGTTTATTTATTGCTACATTTCTAGTGCCTAGCAAAGTGTTGCACATTTTATATTACCTTGTTCATTAATTATTTGTAGAAGGTACACAAAGGATAGCTGGATGGGTGCTAACACTCCACTTACATAATTAGGTGGTTAAAAGTGCAATTGACTATAATTCGGAACAAGTTTGGACAATGTTGAGTAATTAGAAGCTAGTTTTTTTAAAGGTGATATACTGGTGTACAAAGAGAATGATAATTTATATGATCAAGTATAAAGCAATCTAAGCCAAGATATGATATACAGAAGGCTTAAGAGTCATCGTTTAAGCTGGGCGCAGTGGTGCACGCTTGTATTCCCTGCGGCTTGGGAGGCTAAGGCAGGAGGAACTTGAGTTCAAAGCCAGCCTCAGCAACTTAGCAAGGCACTAAGGAACTCAGTGAGGCCCTGTCTCTAAATAAAATACAAAATAGGATTAGGGATGTGGGGAAGTGCCCCTGAGTTCAATGCCTGATATTAAAAAAAAAAAAAAAAAAAAAAAAAAAAAAAAAAAAGTCAGGGTTTAAATAAACTGCTTATCATAGTTAAGAACAGAGGTGAGATCAGATTAGAAAAAGAAAAGGGCTGTGTGCCTTATTATACCATGAACATGCTTCTATTGAAGTATCTATAACACCAAAATGCTAATTTATTTTGATTTTTCCCCCCTTCCCCTACTCAGCAGTGTTCTGCCTAAGGTCTAGGATGAAATCTGATCCATATTTTCTTAATTCTCAAAGCCTAACATTTTCTTAGGAGATAACTGGTACTCCTAACTGCAGGACAGATGATAATTTGTCACCTTCACAAATGATACCTTCTCTGTGAAATTTTCTGACCAGCATATACTAAAGTCTGGTTCCTAACCTAGCATAACCACTTCCCATTAATCTGCCCTACTTTTTTTTTTCATTGTACTTATCCCTTCTAAATGATATATTTACCCATGTTTATATTCATTGTCTGTCTCCTGACACTGGAATGCAAGCTCCATAAAGACAGGAGGATCTTTATTCTGTTTATTGTTGCATCCCAAGTCCCTAGAATCATGTCAGGCACCTACCAATAAATATTTGAATAAGAAATGATGATCTATTGATTTCATTAGTCAATGCAGAGTTCCATTTATACATTTGGAGTCTAAAAATAGATTTGATTTCCTAAGAAATTATTTTTGTTTAATATCCTACTAAGGTTTCCATAATTGGCTCCTGTAAAGATTTATTAATAGTTTTAGCTGAAGTCTCTAAAACTGTCAAATAAAACACATACAAATATTTACAAAAGAGTTTCTCCCCCACAACTTCTGCTTTGACTATCGGAGTCAATACTGTGAGTCTCCAGGACAAAGCCAGCATTTTATTGTACAACTGAACATTGATTCAGTTAAAGAAGATAACAAAAACCAAATGTAGATTAATGAGTTCTTTTTAATTTATTCTATAATCACATGCTTCTAAGTCAAATCATTCCTAGTCAATGAAAATCCTTGGCATACTGATATGTAAGTACATACTAATAATTTCAGTTTATAACTAACTCCAGATTTTAGTGAAGGCTTGATTTTAGAAGGTCACTATCCTTGAACTTTAGGGGAAAAAGCAGAATTTTACTTAAGGAAAAATAAAACAGAGACCAGTAAAAGGGAAAGAAGGAAATTTAAAAGATACAGAAAGTATGAAGGTCAGAAGTGATAAAGACCTGGGTCATGTAATTGACTTAGGGAATACAGAAAACATACATGGATAGTGTGGCTCATCAGATATAAAGGGACTGTAGAGAAAGTAAATGTAGGGAAAGAGAAGTGTTCAAATTGATTAACTTTGAGGAGGAATGGAAGTACTGCTCCATATCACAGGGAATACAAGAGAAAAAACAATCTGGGAACTGACAGGCTGCCAGAAATTTTACTTCGAGTTTAATCCTAATATTTGGTAAACCTAACCTCTTTGAGAATTTTATTATAAGTTTTACTGAATTTGTTAATTAATAAGAAGTACTCATATATTAGTAGAAAATATTCTCTTCTCTGGAAAAGTAAAAAAATACATCTTTAATGTATTCTGGAGAAGGGGGAGAAAGAGAGAGAGAAGGAAGGAATGGATTTTGAGAAGTTCAAGCAAAGTCTCAGTTCGTGAAAAAAATATAGAACTTCAAAAGTATTTTCCACCAATGACCAAGGCTAAGGGTTGTTCAAAAATTAAGAATGATGTTATTCAATCACAACTTGGGTATATCAATGTGAGGAAACAGAAGGAAAAATATTAATACTTGTTATCATAAGGTAAATAAAATATATCCGAAAGGAAAGAGTGTTTGCTATTTAATTCTTTTGTTTGTTCTGAGATAAAGTCAAAATAGACATGGCCTAAAAAAGTGACAGAAAAGAAGTTAAATGATTGATTTATACAACTAAATAAAATGATTACACAGATTTCTGAAAATTAATGTTGTTCTCTACACACTGTGGATAAAGAAGCCATTTAGACTTAAAAAGTATGCAAATATTTCTGCAGGATATAAAGTAGAATGAAGGCATTTCTGCATTATCATCTTATAATATTCCTAATGAACCACCTTCTGAAGGGTTCACTCTTTGCCTCCACAGTTTCTCTAGAGAATTCTGCTTGTGACAGAGCTAGCATTAAGCTACTTCCTTCCTTCTCTATATTTAGCTGTAAGTTGTTAACATAATATCTTTGCCTTTCTTTCAGAAAGTAAATACTCCCAGACCAAGACTGCAGTATGAGCTCAGACAACCCCAGTACATTCCACACTTTAACCCTGTCTTGTAAAGCCAATCTAGATACAGCAAAATGTCACTGGTTCAGTCCTTATTATAATTTAGGATTTATATTTTTATAATTTACACTAAATCACTATGCTTGAGCAATACTGGTTACTTCACTCTGTACATTTAGTCTTCCTAGGAAGGCAGGACTTTATCTACAAAGAAGGAATAAATATAAGAAGATATGATGGTTTGTTTTCCTCAATAACCTGAAAATAATCCCTCAGTTAACATAGTAATTAGAGAATTATACAGTCAGAACAGGAATAAATTAGATAGGATATAGATCAATGTTTGACTCCTTACTCTTTAATTCATACAGGAAACATTCCCAGGCCTTTCTCTGGCCAGGCTTCTAAAAGACTCCTATATAATCAAAGATAGATCTGCTTATTCATGCCTCATGCCACAGTTCACTATCATCTCTTCCAATCAATGCCCAGTTTCCTTGCCTCAAAGAGGTGCCCCTTCCCAGTGCCAAACCTCAATGTGGATATACAAGCAAAGGAGAATTTTGGACAACCAAAACAACCTGATAGTATAAAAACACTGATACTAGTATGGAATAAAAAGCATGCTAATCTGTTTAAATGGAGAGAGAACAACAGTGAAGCAAGGGTTGCAAACAAGGTTAAGGCATGATAAAAGTCAGTGTGAGCAGAGGTAACAAAGGAGGAAAGGCATGAATGAGCAACACTGTATAATGAAAACTGCATGGATTTGAATTCGAGCTCTGCTACTTCCTACATGTGTGACCTTGAATCAAAAAACAATCAATAAATGGGCTAAAGAAATGAGCAGACACTTCACAGAAGATCTATGAGCAATCAACAGATATTTGAAAAAATGTTCAACATAAATCAAAACTATCCTAAGATTTCATCTCGCCCCAATTAGAATGTCCATTATCAAGAATATAAGCAACAACAGGTGTTGGCGAGGATGTGGGGAAAAAGGTACACTCATACATTGCTGGTGGGGTTGCAAATTGGTGCAGCCGCTCTGGAAAGCAGTGTGGAGATTCCTTAGAAAACTTGGAATGGACACCCACTATTTGACCCCGCTATCCCACTCCCTGGCATATACCCAAAGGACTTAAAATAAGCATACTACAGTGATGAAGCTATCAATGTTTATAGCAGCTCAATTCACAATAGCTAGACTGTGGAACCAACCTAGACACCCCTCAATTGATGAATGGATAAAGAAACTGTGGTATATATATGCAATGGAATATTACTCAGTCATAAAGAAGAATAAAATTATGGCAATTGCAGGTAAATGGATGGAGAGAATATCATGCTAAGTAAAATAAGCCAATCCCAAAAAACCAAAGGCCGGATGATTTCTCTGATAAGTGGATGATGATACATAACGGGGCAGGGGGAGGCAAGAATGGAGGAAGGATGGATTGTATAGAGGAAAATGAGGGGTGAGGAGGGGTGGGGGGAAGGAGAAGTAATAGAATGAGACAAACATCATTACCCTAAGTATATGTATGATTACACAAATGGTGTGACTCTACTTTGTGTACAACCTGAGAAACGAAAGTTGTACCCCATATGTGTACAATGAATCAAAATTTTAAAAATTTAAAAAACTACAAGCCTCAGTCTTCTTGCCTATAAAATTGAAATAAAAATAACTATCTCACAAGCACATGTGGGGTACTCACAAGGATTATAGTACCCAGCACAACATTAACTACACCCTTGGTGTCTGCTTCCTCCCCATGGCACCTCCTCCTTTTACTCATCAGAGGTTCACTTATAAAGTGTATTATAATCACTTTAAAAAAAAAATTACAATCAGCCTCTCCAAGAATAAAAAATCCCACTGACACTCATCCCCGCTTCACTTAAATCACCCATATGCAAGGGGTTCACCTCAATTTTCTTTTATATAATCCTAATGCCTCCCATTAAGCAATCAGCCAGAGCAGATGTTCTCATTAAAGTCAGCAACCTAGCAAAAAAGGAGCTTTCTTGTCATTAATTTGAATTTTATTTTTCCCTCAGGGTATTAGTCAAACTGGTTTATGGGTATCTAAATTTAATATTAAGAAAATATGATGATGAAACACAACTTTAATTCATATTTTGGACTGATATTAAGTGTGGAGTACATTAATGAAAGCATCCTGATCATGAGAATAAATATTCATAAACTGCAAGTACAAGAAAGAATGAAAAGGCTGAAAGACAAAGAAAACCTTGGCAGAGCTAAGAATTTCTGTGGAGAGTTCACCAGTTAGCTGACAGTTTAAAGTTAAAAACAAGGTTAGTGCAGTCCAGGCATTATCAGAATTACTGGAGCTTTAACTCAGGGTGTAATGAGGGGATCCAAGAACTACCTAAAATTTTGTACAACTAAGAAGCCTCCTCTGGAACCATGCCTTTCAAATTGTGAGGTTCTTATAAGATTGGAATTTGCTCACCCCATTAATACTCAGAATCCAGCCTGGTGTCTGGAATTACAATAAACACTCACATATTTGTTGATTTAAAATAAATCAGCAAAACGAATGAATGGATGAAATAAATAGAATAGCGGTCAGTGCCCAAGTACTACCTAGGAGCAAGACTGCAGGCCCTCAACCCTCTTCCTCAACCACAGCAACCGTACTTTTTTCTGTCTCATCACTGGTCTTGGTTCATCATTCCCTTAGGTGAATTCCTATAACATTCAAGTACATTAACTTTAAAGCTTAAATGTCCCTCAAGTAGTTTCATGCTGCTAAAGATTCTTGAGATACAAGATCTTATATATACAGTACTTGACTACTCCAATTTCATAAAATATGCACTTTGCTTGTATACTTACTCCTCAGAGAAAAACTGGGATTTGTGTGTGTGTGTGTGTGTGTGTGTGTGTGTGTGTGTATGTGTGTGTGTTTTGCTAGGTATTGAACCCAGGGCCCCAAATATGCTAGACTAGCTAGACTAGGACTTTACCATGAGTTATACCCCAGCCTGATTTTTCTTATGTAGGTAACAAAGGAACATTTTGTGTCACCACATCTTGCAAAGCTGCCAGGAAATAAATTTTGCAACACATCATCAAATCCATCTGAAAAGCAGTGTCATACAACTATCTGATATATTCTGCATCCTATTCTACCTTTTTTTCGATTAGTAGAAAAAAAAATTATAATGCCAATAGAAATGACAAAAAAGATGTTTCATAAATATAATATAATTGAGAAATCATTAGGAATGCTGAAAACAATCTTCATCAATGGGATACAATTTAGAATTTGGACTATTAAACTTGAGGTGACTGCCTAAATGTTCATTTTTAAGGTTAATGGATAAAATGTGTGAATAAATATTATATCTAAAGAGCAAGGTGTCATTAAGAACTTTATAATATGTGGTAAGAATACACCCTCCTATAACCATGCAAGTCAGTGTTCAACATAGTCTACTTTAACTGACATTTTCAGGCACAAATTATATACCAAAGTAGGGAAATGCTTTTTGTTATACATATTCATTTACTCTTTATACTGTGAATGTGTGTTCCAAACTGAAAAAGATTATAATATATATCAGCAATTTCTCAGATAATAGGTAAACACCTTTCCAAAAAGATATAAGAAAAAGATGACAACAACGAAAACAACCAGGAAATAAGTAAGTCACCAAATGAGAAATAAACACACTGAAATATATTTGGGGGAGGGACACTGAGTTGACTATAATACTAAGTGTAATACTACACTGTAATACTAAGTGATGAGGGATATGATAAACAGAAGAGAGTATAAATCAACATAATCTGTCTTAAAAGTAATTGAGGAGCCAGGCACAGCCTGAAATCCCAGTTGAGAAGCGGAGGCAAGAGGATCTCAAATTTGAGGCTAGCCTGGGCAACTCTGCAATATCCTGTCTCAAAACATAAATTTTAAAAGGGCTGGGATGTAGTTCCATGGTAGAGCACATGCTAGCATGTTCCAGGCCCTGCATTCAATCCCCAGTACCACAAAAAAAAAAAAAAAAAAAAAGAGAAAAAAATCGAAGACTGTTTCAGGAATATTAAAAGTATCTATGTCTTTTGTTGTGACAAACTGCTTTATGAATATTCATCCTAAACAAAACACAAACCACATAAAAATAAATAAAATAAAGGTATTGTGTCCATCTACAACTAAAAAATAAAAAAGGTACACTAGTGAGACCCAACCCTCCTACAGGAATATAACAAACTCCTGATTCACAAATCCAGTAGTATTTTCCTACTTAACACCCACTGAAATTATAGCATCTAATTACAGAACTAATTATAACTTACTTCCTTTACATGTCTGTAAATTACTATTTTTTATTTTTTGGAGAGAGGTTATCACATAAAAATTTCCTCTATAGGAAATATTTTTTTAACTTTTTTTGGTAGTTGTAGATGGACAACATGCCTTTATTTTACTTATCTATCTTTATGTGGTGCTGAGGATCAAACCCGGTACCTCACACATGCTAGGCAAGCACTCTGCCACTGAGCTACAGCCCCAGCCCTAGGACATTTTTTAAGTCAATAGTTAAGAGAAGATAACACCATCTGTTTACGAGTAATAAAGCTGAGATGATTATTTTTAAAACAGAAGACATTCAAGCCCACAACCATGTTTTAGTCTAATGATTTATTGTCTATTCTTCTAAATGATTAATGATGCAGATGTACCATGCTGAGCTGATTGATGTTAATGAAGTGGGAGCAGCAACATCCTAATACATTTGATCAATACAACCTTTCTAAATTAAACACTCACCTTCACCATAACATCAACCATTTGGTCATTTGTAGTAATTCTGCATTTTAGTAAATAAGCAAGTTCTAATGGAGAGTTGAAAAGACTGGTTATCATAACAACCACAGTCTTAACTTCCACTGAGACTTACACAGTTCCTCAAAGTTCTTCACATTTAAGCACTTTTTTAATGCTTGAACATGTTGTACTTTGTCTTAGTAAACTGTTACTCTAAAATATGTACAAATAAATTTGTAAACAAATTCATACATGAAATTATTTGAGAATATACTCCTTAAAAGAAGTCCTCTGTAAGTCCCTGGAAATTAAAGGATTATTTTATGAAGAATTAATGACATACATATCCTTATTTCTCATCTTTAAAAAGTTGAGACTTTTCACACACCAGATTTGCTTATGGCTAGTTCACAGGCAGAGACAATCTAAGATCAAACCCAAGTCACTTGACTCTCTGCCTCACTTCTCTTATCTACAAATTGAGGGTAATTCTATCCAATGCATTAGGTTCTTAAGAAAGTAAAATGGAATAACAAGTGAAACCTCTGGCTCCCAGCCCACGGTTCTCAAACTTTAAACACACAAGAATCGCTAGACAGAGCCTTTCCCAGAGTTTCTGACTCTGCAATGAGGTGGGAGAAGGCAAAAATATACATTTCTAATAAGTTCCCACATGATGTTGACCTCCTGGTCTGAAACCAAACTTTGAGAACCACTGGTCGAGACTGGTCTGGGCACTGATTCTGGTTCTGACACTTAGCTTCCCTGAAACCCAGTTTCTTCAACTCTAAAACTAGAAGTGATCAATCATAACTTTCCTATGTTCACACACGAATACAGGACCAATGTAACTCCATGTATGTATACTATGTCAAAATACATTCTACTGTCATGTATAACTAAAAAGAACAAATAAAAAAACTAAGGGGCTAGGGTTGTGGCTTAGTGGTAGAGTACTTGTCTACCACATGTGATGCACTGGGTTCAATCCTCAGCACCACATAAAAACAAATAAATAAAATAAAGGTACAACTAAAACGATTTTTTTAATAAAATAAAAAATAAGCTAGAAGTGAAACTACCTCATGGTTATGGAATTTGGGAATTTTGTAACTGATGTACATTGTTAAACAGTGAGTGGTTCATAATAGATATTTAGATGTATAGTAGTAGCTGTTGTTACCACCACCATTATTGTTACTATTTCTACTAAGTAATGGAACATGTAGAACATTAAAATCACCCTATTTTAAAATTGCAATAAGTTGCATTGATTTACAATAATCTTACAATAATGATAAATCATTATCAGCTAGTTGACAAATCTCTAAAATAACTCTGAAACAGCTAAGAGAATGTCTCTAAAGTACGAATGTTGTGTTCAAATTTCAATTCTGCCTCATAACTGTGACCCAGTTTCCTTATTCATAAAATTTTTAAAAAATAATAGTACCTACTTCATAAAGTTGTAAGAACTGCATAGTTTAATAAAAATAAAATTGAGTGGAGGGCTGAAATCGTACCTCAGTGGTAGAGCGCCTAGGTTTGATTCCCAGCACAGCAAAAAAAAAAAAAAATCCACACCTGAGCAGTATCTAATATAAAACACTGAATAAATATTCACTCTCATTATTATCATCATCCCAACATACTTTCAAAAACATTCTGAATCATTACATATATTAAATCATTAAATAAATTCAATTTTATTTCAAGATAAAATTTAACTGGATTTTTTTTCTTATCACTGGTATGAACAGTTGAGCTATATGAACTGCTGATGAGAGACTACTTTTGATCTACAAAAACAGTAATTTCATATGGTTGAAACTAAGAGCTTTCATCCTACCCTCTCTGATCATCCCTCTGAGCCTGTTGGCAGTTCCACCCTAGAGTGATCCAAGGTTTAATCCCCAGCTCTCATCTCACTTTGATCTCCCAGATGGCTCATACTCACTATTACCACAGTTTTTTACCAAAGATTGAAAAATCCAAAGGTTTTATCTAGCCCATGCATGTACTTTGTTTGACCAAAGTAAAAATCTTTTTAAATCTAGACACTTAAATCTGGATATTTCACATGCACATCATACTCAACCTGACTGGCAAAACAAAACTAAACAAAAACCAACCTGGATTTCTGGTTTCTCTTGAAAAAAAGTGGACGATCTGGCAACATTGGGCAAGCATTACCAAAAGCCTGTGTGTATCTGTAAGTAGCAGTTACCCTTCAAACGGTGTACCAATGCTCCAAATTGCTAATCTTTATCCAGCTTTACCCTTCACTCCTTTACAAACTGGCCTAGCCCTTGGACATTCAAATTGTCAACTTCTAGTTCCACCTACCAGTAATATGCTAATGACAACAAATCTCCATTTGCAGCTCAGACTCGGCTTCCATTACCATCATTTGTGTTCTCAAATATAAGAGGACCCTTACCACCTCTGGTCTTCTGAATTGTCAGTTTCAGATGTTGACAACATCCAAGAGTTAAGTCAAACCAAGAACATCACACTTGCTACTCTCAATTCTCTTGCCTCCCATTTCCCAGCAATCACTAGTTCCTATGGATTTACTTCCTAAGAATCTCAAATCCACTCCCTTTGCCTTTCCATTACCATTACTTTAACCCATTTGAGGTCCCATCAACACTCAAAACTATATATATATATATATACATATATATATATATATATATATATATATATTTTTTTTTTTTTTTAATATTTTACTCTTCATGCTCCTAGCCAATGACAATGTCTTAGGTACCTACCTGCCTTCTCTAGGACACCAATTCAACAATTAGCCCTTTTCTTTTCTGCATCATCAATTTTGCCCTCTTTACTGAATTGTTGCCAGCAACATAGAAACATGCTATTATTTCTCTTATCAAAAAAATAAAACTCACTTCCTCCTCCAGCTACTGCTATATTTCTCACTTTCCCTTTAGAGCAGAACTTGAAAGCACTGTTCATACTTCTATCTTAAAATTGCTCTTCTCAAGATTATCAATGAACTCCTAATTATTAAATCCTGGGGTCATTTCTCTGTCCTCATCTTACTTGGTCTGCCAGCAGCATTTGACATAGTTGCTAATCTCTCTCCTCCTAGAAACATTTTCTTTCTTGGCTTCCAGGGTATCACATTCACTTGGTTTTCCTTCCTCCTTTTTGGTTGCTTCTTCTCAGTTCCTTTTGCTGGTTCTGCCCCATCTTAATATTCCATGTAAATGTTTAAGCATCCAGGATCAGTACTTAGATATTTTCTTTCTACACTTATTCCCAAATTCTTATGACTATAAATACCATCCATGTACCATATGCCAATGAGTCCCCAAATTTCTTTCTCCAGCCCAAACTTTACCCCTGAACTCCACACTCCAACTGCCTACTTGACATCTCCATTTGGCAACTGGGTGGACTTCTAAAACATGCTTAATAAACATGTCCAAAGCTAAGCTCCTGGTGCTCACGTTCCCCCTCCCCCAAAATATTTCCTCCTTTAATCCTCTACCTTCAGTTAATGGCAACTCCTTTTTGTTACTGAAAGCAAAAATCTTGGTGTCAACTTGTCTTTCTGTCACATGCTATAGCTGAACTTTCAAACCAAATATAATTATCATAAAATAAATACTACTTAGCCATATAAAAGGAACTGCTAATATATGCAGCAAACGTTATGCTGAACTAAAATAAAGCCAGAAAAAAGAGAGACATACTATTGATTCCATTTATGAAATGAACAACCTAGTCTATACTGACAGAAAGCAGATCAGAGGCTGCCTAGGAATAGGGGTTGGGAATGGGGACTGACCAAAAAAGACATTCAAGTAATCTTTTGGGGTGACGGAAATGATATATATCTTGATTGTGGTGACAGTTATGAGTAAATAAATTTGTCAAAATTCACTGAACTATATAATGTATAAATTTTATTTTAGGTTAATTACACTTCGCTAAAGTTGATTAAACACACAGAATCTGACCACTTTTCACTGCCTCCCTACCCCCACTGCTACCACACGGGAACTATCACCCTCTCTCTTCTGGTTTACAACAGCCTCCAAAATAGTTTCCCTTCTTCTACCTTTGTCCCTCTGCATTTTATTTTCAACAGAGTGGGCAGAATGATCCTGTTAGGACACAAGTCACATCATGTCACTCCTCTGCTCAAACTCATCTAAAGGTCCTTATAAAAACCTCGCACAGCTGGACTCCTGTTACCTCTTGGATCTCATCTCCCTCTGCTCTCCCCAATAGTCATCCATACTCCACCACAGCCAACCTCCTTGTTGTTCTTTAAAAATGGCAGTAAGACTCTTTCATACACATTATTCCCTTGGCCTGAGTGATGTGCCTACACACCTCATTCCCCAACATAGTCATTTAACTTGTTCCCTCATTTTCTTCAGTTCTTTCACCAAAAGCCACTATCTCAGTGAGTCTTTTCTGGCCACCCTATCTAATATTTCAACACATACACACACACACACACACACACACACACACACACTCTCTCTCTCTTACTTCATTTTCTCTTTTCCTATTTTATCCCCCCAACCCAGGTCTTATCACTCTCTTATTTACTTATATTGTACTAATATCTTACATTTTGGCTTTTTCCTCTACTGGAACGGATGGCCCAATAGGGCAAGGAGTTTTATCTGTTATATAGATTAATGTTTTATAGTCTAATTTTAGACTAATGTCTAAAATAGATGTTGAATGACTAAATAAATGAATTTGAACTAAATAGCTTTCCCTTTAATGAAAGCAGACAGTAGAATGTGTTTTATAAATGCTTCATTTATTTTTTAAAATCCTGGCTTATTAAATAAAAACTGGGTTGGGCATGTAGCTTAATGGTAGAGTACTTTCCTAGCATGCACAGCGGCCGTGGGTTCAATCCCTAGCATTGAAAAAAAAAAAAATTAACTAAATAAAAACTCTAGCATATTTAAACATGTTAATGCATATCAGCAAAAATTTGCTTTTACTTCTTAAGAATTTAAGATCAGGAATTGAGAAACTTTTAAAAATCAAATTTTCAGAGATTTTCTTATGAGCAATAAGTGTGAAATAACTCTTAATATTGCCAAAAATAAATAAATATTGTCTTACTGAATTCTTTGCAAAAGCTAGACCTCATGTTGTCTAAAACTCCTATAACCACTAAGTAGAAAATAATCAGTCTGACAGTCTCAGAACTAAGAATTCATTTCAAAAATACACATAACTCTTGTTTATCTTGACCATTTAAATAATCCATTGAGGATATCTTGTTTTATAAGTAAGTCACATCAAATGGGACTATTAAAGGGGAGATCAGTTTAACATAAATAATTTAGAAGTTAATAAGAAGGTAGAGGTGCCTTTGCTCTAGAGATCCAAGTCTCTTCTCCTTTAAACAAGCAAACACAGGTTCTTGGGAATCCAAAGGAGGTGCCTCCTTAGTAACTGCAGAGGAGAAAATTCCATACTGCAGCCTTTACCTACATCTGCAGGTCTTACTTAAAAAGCACTAACATATTCAACTTCACTCAAGTAAAGACCAGTGTGTGGAAATTATCTGTCTTGGTTTATAGGCAGCTTTACATACTTCAACCTAAAAATAAAGACTGGGTTTTCATAATACAATTAAAACTGCTTTATGATTTAAATGTAGTGGAAAAATTCAGAAAAGCAACATATTTAAATAGCTCTGAATAAATAATTTTACCAAACAGTAAATATTTTAAGGGTAAACAGGAATAAAGTATTAAAGATATCACTGTTGAGTACATTGATTTGGTTTTATTGTACATAAGCAGCATTTTTCTATGTGTCAATTTCTTAAACAAGACAATGAAGAACAATATCTGCAATATAGCATCCTATCGTAGGACAATAGCTGCCTGCAGACCTCACACTGCATATCTGATCACTGTAAGACTTCCTAACCAAAACACTTTTAAACTATAAATTATTTAATATTTATTCATCTTGGTATACCTAGGATTTATGACAGTGTATTATCACTTGTAGCTGAGAGAAAGTACTAACATCTCCAAATCTTCTAAGTTTCTTAAACTGTTTTAAACATAAAATAGAGGTTAATCTGGATAGACAAAATAACAAACATCAGTACCAAAACTAATAGGTACTCCTAATGGACAAGAGATGCATTAGCACAAATCATTAAAATTGACTTTTATTTGCAGGTTTAGAGCTTTCAAAGCAAGATGAAATGAGAATGATCATACAGTACCTTACCCTTTCTACCGGTGAACCATAGCATGCAATGCCGAAACATAGCAGTGGCAGATGGCATTGGTGTTATTAACTATAAAAAGGATAATAGCAGAGAAATGGTGGCTGGCATACAAGACACAGAAATGCAGATGAAATGAAAGCAAAACTTGTAGTTCTTGAAGCAGAGCAAAACCTTTAAGCCAAAGGTTGCCGCCAGCTTCAATTTAATTTACATTTTGAGTTTAACATGGACAAACACTGCAACCTTCGCAATCAGTCTTTAGACTCTTCATGCAGAAGCAGAACCACACTCCTCGAGAAAGAAGATCAGCAACCTTCTGTAAACACAAGCCAGCAGCAGCAGCAGCCCATTACTCTCTCTTTTCTGATTTTTATCCTTTAAATTTTTAATCTCCAATTGCCGCCAGATCCACAGTCGATTCAAATAGATCTGTATCCACTGCAGATACAAATCCCTGCCTAACCTGCAGTACCACTTCATCCAGAACGTTCCTGTGCACTCGTTCATGCAGGATCAGTTGCAAAACCATTCAAGTCATTCAGCAAACAACCCAAAAGAGAAGGAAAGAAGCAGTTGGGACCATGAAGAGAAAGAATCTCTTCTTTCAGCTCACCCTGGAAATGGAAGGTTTTCTGATCAACAGTTATTGTGAAGGTGCTGTCGTCCTCATCGTCTATACCAATCACAGCTCCCTGTGAAACAAAGAGCAAAATCCCAATAAGGCAAACAATGACATCAGCAATATTCACTACTGCTACAGCCCTGGAATACTCAATGCACCAAGGACACTGGAAACAGGCTAGACAGAAAAGCTGAGACTCGAATTTTGCTTAAGGAGGAATATGCAAAGGAGAGAGACGGGCAGTACAGTCTTTTGCCCTGAACAGACACTTTCTATGCCCTGCATAAGGGGCATGGTCCTGGTGGGAGAGGTAGGAGACAAACACAGAAGCTGAATTTGGAATCTGTATTTAAGAGCCAGCCAGAGCCTTTCTGAGCTTTAAATTGCTCACTAAAATATGAGTCAGAAACCCACACCTCCCAGGTTGTGCTGTGAGGCTCAAAGAAGGCAGGTGTGCTTCATCAGGCTGCTTCTGTGTTATGCTTGTTAGCAAAGAAATGCCAGATGACATTTGCTAAAAACACTGTCCAATCCCTTTAAAACACTATCCAATCCCTTTTCCAGATGTTCTTGTATCCAATTGTACACTGCTCTGCTGTGGCAATTTCCACACTATATTGTGATTATCTGTTTATATGTTTGCTTCCCTCCAACAGAACTGCTATGAGGTCTTGAAAATCTATGACTATTTATTTATTTATTGGTACAAGGGATTGAACCCAGGGATGCTTTATCACTGAGCTACATTTTATTTTTTGAGACAAGGACTCTCCAAGTTACAGAGAGTCTTACTAAGTTGCTGAGACTGGAACTTGAAATCTTCCTGCCTCAGCCTCCCAAGTTGCTGGGTATTTATTTTATTTATTTTGACACATGGTACTAAAGTACACATTTAGGGATCCCCCATCCCTAAATGCAAAAAAAAAAAAAAAAAAAAAAAAAAAAAAAAACTCACTTAATTTAAATTGTTTGGTAAAGGTAGATAGGTAGTGTTTAATTTTTTTTTATATTCAACTATAGGCATCATGTTATGACAACAGGAATTAAGGGAAGAAAAAGAAAATTATGTAAGATGGAGTCAACAGGTCAATAGGTCAATGTCCTTAAGAAATGAGTGTCTTAAGTATTCCAGAAAGACTAAAAAGTATGGATTAGGTCGAATGCCCCAGGTGGGTGACAAGAGAAGCAGTATACCAAAGAAAACCAGAGTTTCTCTTTGAAAGTGAGAGTTGAAAAGGTTCAAGAGGAAAAGAAAAAAATAGCATGTGGGCATGAAATATTTATTCATTTATTCCCCAAGGTCATCTGAATGAACCTCACCTCGATCCAGTTCCATCCACTGGAATTATCTTGTTTATTCTTCAGTTTAACACTGGGTAAAAAGGCGCTGGGGTTGTAGCTCAGTGGTAGAGTGCTTGCCTAGCATACGTACGTAAGGCACTGGGTTCGATTCTCAATACCACATAAAAACAAATAAATAAAACAAAGGTATTGTGTCCATCTACAACTAAACAAAAACAAAATTAAAAAAAAAAAAAAAAGATTGGGTAGGAAATTTTACTACCATTCTCAGACAAGGAAAGTATCTGGTGGTGCACGACTGTAATCCCAGCAGCTCAGGAGGCTGAAGCAGGAGGATGGCAAATTCAAAGCCAGCCTCAGCAAAAGTGAGGTGCTAAGCAACTTAGCAAGACCCTGTCTCTAAATAAAATACAAAAAGGGCTGGGGATGTGCTCAATCCCTAGTATCAAAAAAAAAAAAAAAAAAGAGCAAGTATCTCCAAAGTTTATCACAACTTACTTAAAGTTACACAAAAAATTAATGGCAGATTAATTCTAGTATACATAAAGAACTCAAAAAACCAAAAAACAAATAACCCAATCAATAACTGGGCAAAGGTACTGAACAGGCACTTCACAGAAGAAGAAATACAAATGGTCAAAAATATGTGAAAAAATGTTCAACATCTCTAGTTATAAGAGAAATGCAAATGAAAACTACACTGAGATTCCATCTCACTCCAGTCAGAAAGGCAATTATCAAGAATACACGTAACAACAAATGTTAGCGAGGATGTAGGGAAAAAGGTACACTCATACATTGCTGGTGGGAATGCAAATTGGTGCAACCATTCTGGAAAGCAGTATGGAGATTCCTCAGAAAACTTGGAATGGAACCATCATTTGATCCAGTTATTCCACTCCTTGGTCCATACCCAAAGGACTTAAAAATCAGCATACTACAGTGATGCAACCACATCAATGTTTACAGCAGCTAAATTCACAATAGCCAAGCTATGGAAACAGCCTAGGTGTCAACGGATGAATAGATAAAGAAAATGTTATATACATACACAACGGAGTATTACTCAGCTATAAAGAAGAATGAAATTATGGCATTTGCTGCTAAATAGATGGAACTGAAGAATATCATGCCAAATGAAATAAGCCAGTTCCAAAAAACCAAAAGCCAAATATTCTCTCTGATACGTGGATGCTTACCAACAAGGGAGGGCAGGGAGGGGAAGAATAGAAGTCTATTGGAATAGACAAAGAGGGAATGAAGGAAAGGGAGAGAGGATAGGAATGAGAAAGATAGAATGAAGCAGAGATATTCTCATATATTCTCATATATAAACACATGACCAATGTAAGTCCACATCATGTACAACCACAAGAATAGGATCCTAATTAGAGTAAACTTTACTCCATGTATCTATAATATGTCAAAATATACTCTACTGTCATGTATACCTGAAATGGATATATAAAAAAAGAATTAATGACAGAACCAGGCCTGGATCACCATTGTCATGGTACCTACCTAATCCATGATAGCAAATACAGACCTACTCAGTAGGGAAGCAGGTAAGCAGTTCATTCTGGTTAACTTAATTTTGTGGTTAACTGAGTTAACTTCCTAAATTATCATATATCAACTATTTTCTGAGTCTATACAAAATACAGTAAAGTACTTAATAACTAAACACAAAAATATGTACTAGATACAAGTTTTAGTCAGCTTTTTCACTGTAGTGACCAAAATACCTGACAAGAACAATTTTAAGGAGAAAAAGTTAATTTGGGAGCTCACAGTTTCTAAGGTCTGAGTACACAGATGGCTGGCTTCACTGCTCTGGGCCCAAAGTGAGGCAGAACATCATGGAGAAAGAGTGTGGAAGAAAGCAGGACATGGTCATCAAGAAGCACGAGAGACTCCCCTCACCACAGACAAAACATATATCCTTAATATACACCACCACCCTTCAATGACCCACCTCCTCTAGTCATATCCTACCTGACTACAGTTAGGCGATCAATGCACTGATTAGGTTAAAACTCATAACCCAATCATTTCACCTCTAAACTTTCTCACATTGTATCACACATGAGCTGTTAGGGAACACTTTACATTTAAACCATAACAATACAGTTCTGAAATATGTAACACTAGCTCCTGCCTCCAGTAGAGGAGATAAAATGCAGAGATGAGTATAACTCAAGTGTGATCCCTATATGAATGAACCTTGAGAATATGCTAAGTGAAAGAACCTAGTCACTAAGGACCAGGTGTTACTTGATTACATTTATAGAAAATACCCAAAAGGACTGGGCTCAGTGTCTCAAGCCTATAATTCTGGCAACTTGGGAGAGGATCCCAAGGCAGGAGGATCCTAAATTCAAAGCTAGCCTCAGCAACTTAGCAAGAGCCTGTCTCAAAATAAAAAATAAAAAGGACTCTGGATGTGGCTCAGTGGTTAAGCACCCCTGTGTTTAATCTCCAGCATCCCTGCCCTAGCCAAAAGAAAGAAAATATCCAGAAGAGGCAAATTCATAAAAACTCCAAGTAGATTAGTGGTTGCCTCAGGCTGGAGGAGGTGGTCCATTGGTGAGTGCTAATGGGTACTGGGTTTCTTTATGGGATGATGAAAATATTTTAAAATTGTAACAGTGGTTAAAAAAAACTGAAAATATGCCAACATTAACCAGATACTTTAAGTGTGTGTATTGTATGATACAAGAATTATATCTCAACAAAGCTGTTAATCCACTCCCAAAAGCCTGCTCTTTCTTTCAGGTTCCTTAATGTAAACTCACCGGTCACCTAATCAACTCAGATAGAAGCCACCACGCTCTGTTAAAATTCTCCCTCATTCTATCACCACAAGATATGCCCATTTCACCTCTGAACTATAGTTCATCAACTATTTCAGGCTTTCATCATATGAGATTGGGCCTGTTCAGTATGGCTATAAGACAGGCTTTCACCATAATGCAATTTGACTGCCTTCACCACTGAGCAATATTCCCATCCTTTTTATTTAATTTTGAGACAAGGTCTCACTAGGTTGCTGAGGCTGGCCTCTAACTTGGAAACCTCCTGCCTCAGCCTCCAGAGTAGCTGGGATTGCAGGCATGCACCACTGAAGTTAGTAAGTCTGGCCACCTTCTAACTTACAGTCTTTGCTATTTCCAGAGAAAGGTTTCTAAAGCACACTCTTACAGGAGATCCACATGTTTAAAACTTTCTTTGGCTCCCCAAAAAGTAATAGATAAAGTCAACATTACCTCCTAAGGACATTCAAGATTGTTCAAAATTTGGTCCAACCAACCTTTCCACTGTTATCACTAGGGGCTTCCTTCCTCCCTACCTCAAAGACATCTTCCACGTCCTCAGTCTCAACATTTCTACACAGGAGAAAACATCAAGTAATTTCACTTTTATATCATTCTTCCAGCTCAACTCCCTACAATTTGTGAAACAAAAGCAAAACCTCACATCTCCCATATATCATATACCTATTCACCTCCCCTTTACTAGCTTTTCAGGGAGGAACTTTTTGAAAATTGGCCAGGCCTTAACCTTTCATTCACTCCACCACTGTACCTTCCTCTTGCTGCACCAAACTCTTCATGTTCTTTCCATCCATGTATCTTTTTTTTTTTTTCTTTTTCATCCTGGTTTTACAGCATTCAGTAGAACTCCAGAAAATAATATTGAAGAAATAGCAAAAGCCGGCACTCCAACTTGCTGGGGTTCAATCCCCAGAACCGCCAAAGGGGGAAAAAAAAAAAAAACTAATGTCTTTGCATGATTTTTGTACTAAGGTTACACTACCTTTATAAAATTGAAGACTCTTCTCCAGAGAATCCTCCATTTCCTTTTTAAAAAATATTTTTAGTTGTAGATGAACACAACACCTTTATTTATTTATTTTTTTAAATATGGTGCTGAGGATCAAACCCAGTGCCTCACACATACTAGGCAAGTGCTCTACCACTGAGCCACAACCCCAGTCCCATCCTCTCTTATTTCTAATAGTAGGCTTATCTATTCCTAGAAGCTTTAGTAAAAAGCTGGTACTTTTTTTGAGTAGATTTTTTAAACTACTGATTGAATTTATTTAATGGTACAGTATTATTCAGGTTTCCAATTTCAGCTTGAGTTAATCCTGGTGATTTTTACTTTTTGAGGTTAATCACCTGTTTTCATGTAAGCTTTCAAATTTATTGACAAAAGATTTTCATAGTAGCTCACTAACAATTTTCACCTCTACTATATATGTACATTTCTCAGCTTTTTCATCCTTAATGTTGCTTATTTATGCCACTACTTCTACTTCCCCAATCTAAGGGTTGATTTCATTATCTTTCTTCACAGAATGAGTTTTCAGTTTACTGATGCTCTCTAATGCTTATCTCCCATTTCATTAATGCATTCTTCTTTCTATTTTCTTTAGTACTATTCTTTAATCTTCTAATTTTTTAAAAGGAATGCTTAGTTCATTAATTTTTAATCTCCATTTTATAATACATTCATTAAGATTATAAATCACAGCCTTCTTTAGATGTGATCTTACCACATGATTCCTTCATTATCATTCAGGTTTAAATATTTCACAATTTCCATTATGATTTCTACTTTCACTCATGAATTATTTAGAAGTATGTCTGTGAGGAGGTAGTGGCTGCTCTTTTGTTAAGGGATTTCTAATTTATTCTATTCTTATCAAAGAACATTATCTATACCATACTGGGTCTTTGGTAGTCTCTTTTTCTGTAACAATTTTAATTTTTTTTCTTAAAATATTTTATGTTGAATATTAATATTGTTTCTCAGTTTTGTCATAGTATTTTCCTGAAATATATTTTCCATCACCTTCTTTTTTATTTAACTTTTAATTTATATTTATGAAATATTATAAATATTCAAAAAATATGGCACTAATGACATTTATGTACCAATCACAGAGATTAAGTAGATAGAGCTCTACATGTTGTCCAAAGGAGGATATTTTCTGAGGGTTTTTTTTTTTTTTGGAGGTGGTGGGTTTGCAAGGTACTAAGGACTGAACCCAGGGGCACTCAAAAACTGAGCCATATTCCCAGCCCTTTTTATTTTTAGATAGTCTTGCTAAGTTGCTTAGGGCCTTGCTTAAATTGCTGAGGCTGACCTCAAACTTGTGACCTCCTGCCTCAGTCTCCCAAGTCACTGGGATTACAGGCATGCACCACCACACCCAGCTAATGGAGAATATTTTCAATGTCAAATTCATAGAGAACAGATGGAGATGACAAAAAGGATACTAAATTAACAAGAAAGGTCAAAATCAGGAGTAATTTTTCACAGTGAAATGACAACTGATAATAGTTTTTTGTTTGTTTTTCGGGTACTAGACATTTAACCCAGGGGTAATTTATCACTGAGTTACATGCCCAGCCCTTTTTATTTTTTTATTTTGAAACAGGATCTCACTAAGTTACTTTGGACCTCGCTAAGTGGCTGAAGCTGGCACTGAACTTGAAACCCTCCAGTATTCCTGGAAACTACTAATAATTTGTTACGGTACATTACTGACCTGTGATGAAATGAAAGAGAACAGATGATGTATCCCTTGGAGAATGAGTCAACTCATACCTAGCACAATAGGTAAATGGAGTATAGGATGAATATCCTTAATTTGAAAATCCAAAATCCAAAATGCTCCAAAATCCAAAACTTTTTGAGTGCCAACATGGCACTGCAAATAAAAAATTCCACCTGACACATAAAAGTGTTGTATAAAATGACATTCAGGCTATGTGTGTAAGGTATATATGAAACATAAGTGAATTTCATGTTTAGACAAAGGTTCATTCATCAAGATATCTCAATGTATATATTCAAATACTACAGAAACCAAAAAAGTTCATCTGAAATCCTTTCTGGTCCCAAGCATTTCAGACAAGAAATACTCACCTCATACTCAATTTCACTGCACTAAGTCAAAGAGTTACTTTAAATTACATGTGAAATAATAGTTTTCAAAGACTTATAACATTAATACTTTGTTGAATATAATTTGTCTTACTTTGATGGTTTCTAAACCCCTTTATAGAATCTGTCAGGGTTTGAGATTAAACTGTATATTAATACTAATTATTAACTCTAACAGTAACTACTCTTTATCAAGATCCTACCAAGTCACAAATACTATGTCTGGATCTGTTTTAATATATTAATTACTTTAAAATGCACAAGTCTATGAGTAAATGGCATGATGCCCATTCCAGAGATTTAAAAAAAAAGGAGCTGAACATGTAAGTTGGACCAAATCACAGAGCTAGTTAAGGGCAGAACTCATATCTGTATTTCACTTCATAGATGCCACATTCTTGCCTCTACTTCACACTGCCTCTTTAATGTCATTACTTCTCCATTTTGCAGATATTACCTGAAAATGTCAATATTTTGCTCTTGACAGCAACATGGGGGTGGAGGTAGGATGAAAACCTAAACCATCAACTAACTTTCATTTTTTCATCAAGGCAACACCACCCTCTAGTGGCAAATACTATGTCACCAAGAGTCAAAAGTTTTCACTTTTCTGCTTTCCTCCACTTAACCAGTGGAGGAAACACTACCTAGCAACAACTTGGGGTATCTGCTTTCATCCGTCTAGTCAAAAGGAGTGGAAGCCTGATAAGGCTACCATGAGAGTACATGTGAAAATCATCTAGCACAGGGCCCAAATCTGTGCTTCCCTTATAGTTCTTTTCCCTATTCTTCTCCCTCCCCCATTCTCCTTTCATATAGCCTAAAACCACGTGGGTGTTTTGCTTTGATTTTTAGAATACATATCAAACCACTAGCTCATATTTCGCATTTAAGAAATCACCATTATCTTATTTGAAATAATTCCTACAGTTTTTCTATATGTAAACCATAGTAAAGGCAAATTCTCCAATATGTATTCACCATTTTTATAAGTATAAAATTAATAATAATCTTTTTTAAATGTCTATTTACTATGCTCCAGACAAATGCTACAGTGGATAGGAACTTACTATCAGGTGGGGACAACAAACAAGTTAACATGTAATACTCTGCAACAAGTTCTAGCCACCAAACTTGCTGAAAGGATGTAGATCAGAAAGGACGAACAGAAGTAACATTTGAAAAGTCTCTTAAAAGATGAGATTGCCAGGCAAGAGGGTGCAGAAAATTCATGACATAATAAAAAAAATCTGTCAGAAGCAATGAGGAACAAATATATACAGTGAGGGAACAGAAGATATAGTGTGATGGGATGGAGGAGGCAAATCAGAGGTGCAGTCAGGGATAGTTCATTAAGCACATCTGAAATTTAAATGCATTATCTATCATCACCAATGATATCATCTCATCATCATCATCATCACCCATGGCAGTTACCATTTACAGGATTTGTATTAAGTGCCAAACCCTATCCTTATATAATTGCTAAATCTCACATCCCTTCAAGGTATATAATGTTATCTTCAAAGAGGTTAAGAAATTTACCCAAAGTCACATTCAGTAAGAGGTGAAACCCAGTGAGATTCTTGCCCCAGATCACTATGATTCCTCCTACACCAGTGATTCTAAACTTGGTTGTACAACCCAATCACTAAGAAAATCCATTTTATTTATTTATTTATTGACTGGAGAATCTGTTTTAAAACAAAGGTTCTAGGGTTGGGGATATAGCTCAGTTGGTAGGGTGCTTGCCTCACAAGCACAAGGTACTGGGTTCAATCCCCAGAACTGCAAAAAAAAAAAAAAAGAAAAGAAAAGAAAAAAAAAAAAAAAGAAAGGTCTGGAATGGGACCTTAAAACAGCATGTCTGGAAGGTTAGACTTGGGAACCTGTATTTCAAACAAACTATCAAGATGTTTCTTTTTTTTTTTTTTTTTTTTTTTTTTTTGGTGCTGAGGATCGAACCCAGGCCCTTGTGCTTACAAGGCAAGCACTCTACCGACTGAGCTATCTCCCCAGCCCAAGATGTTTCTTAAATAGAAAGCCAAATGGCAGTCTAGTTTTTTAAAAATATCACAATGCTCCATAAGTGGGCACATACACACACACACGTAGTTATAAGGTTCTATCTATGTGCCAAGTGCCTTATCCTCACAAAATTCTGCAAGAAGGGTATTATAAACCCAACTTTAAAGAAGAAAAAATTCTAGCTCAGAAAGCTTACAAACAGCTTCCCTCTTTCAGTCAGCAAAGCAAAGGGTAAAATGGGATTTAAACACAGGAATGTTTGGTTCTTCTCTGTCATGTTATACGGAAGCAGAATTCTAAGAATGGCTCTCAAAGACCCTTGTCCTTGTATAATCTCACCTTTTAGTGTGGGTGGAAACTGAATATGATGAGATAACAGTGGGTAAAAAGATTATCTGGTGGGACTTACCTAATATAATCACATAAAGCTTTTTCTTTTCTTTTCTTTTTTTGGGGGGAGTGCTTGAGGATCAAACCCAGGGCCACATGCTAGGCAAACACTCTACCACTGAGCCACAACCCCAGTCCACACGAAGCTTTTTAAAAAAGTAGTGTGTTTCATGAAACTGGTAGCAGAACGGAAGTCAGAGGGATTCAAAGTACTTCTTAGAAGGATTCAATGCACACTACTGACCTGAAGATGGAAGGGGCCATAGGGCAATATGTGCTGCTGACAACCGGCAAGAAAACAGGTATCAGTTCTTTAAACACAAGGAACTGAATTCTGCCAGCAACCCTGATAAGCCCCTTATGAGTATTCTTACTCAGAACCTCCAGACAAGGACCCAACCCAGCAAACTCCTTGATTTCAGTCTTGTGAAATCTTAGCAAACCTAACTAAGATTTCTGATCTGTAGAACTGTGAGGAAATAAATGCATGTTTGCGTGTGTAGTGGCAAAACATACTAACATGATATTCACCACTTTAACCATTACTAAGTGTACAGGTCAGTGGCACTAAGTGTGTTCACACTGTGGTATGACCATCAGCACCATGCATCTCCACAACTTTTCCATCCTCTCATACTGAACCTCCATACCCATTAAAAGAAAACTGCTCATTTCCCCCTTACTCAGTCCCTGGAAATCAACATTTTACTTCCTGTCTCTATAAATTTGACTACTCCAATTACCTAATATAAAAGTATATAGTATAAGAGGAATCATATAGTATTTGTATTTTTATGGCTTTCTTATTTCACTTAGCATAACAACCCTCAAGGTTCATCCATGTTTAGCATATGTCAGAATTTTCTTTCCTTTTTAAGGCTGAATAATATTTTATTGTATTATATATCATTTTTTGTTTCTCCATCTGTATATAAACATTTGGATTGCTTCAAACTCTTGATTACTGTTACTAATGCTGCTATGAACATGGACACACAAACACTTCAGTCCTTGCTTCCAATTCTTTTGGATATATTTAAATGGGTGTTGCTTGAAGTCAATCTATTACCTTGAAAACTGGCTAAGTAAAAGGAAGTAACCAATTATCTTGCCTATTTGAATTGCATCACTGGATAGCCAAATAATAAATGAAGTGTCTCCTTAAAAAATTATTCCAACTTAGAAGATGGAAAGATCTCCCATGTTCTTGGATAGGCAAAATTAATATTGTCAAAATGGCCATACTACCAAAAGTGCTATACAGATTCAATGCAATTCCAATTAAAATCCCAATGACGTACCTCACAAAAATAGAGGAAGCAATCATGAAATTCATCTGGAAGAATAAGAAACCCAGAATAGCTAAAGCAATACTTAGCAGGAAAAGTAAAGCAGTGGGTATCGCAATACCAGAGCTTCAACTATACTACAAAGCAATAGTAACAAAAATGGCATGGTATTGGCACCAAAAGAGACAGGTAGATCAATGGTACAGAATAGAGGACACAGACACAAACCCAAATAAATAGTTTTCTCATACTAGACAAAGGGGCCAAAACATGCAATGGAGAAAAGATAGGCTCTTCAACAAATGGTGCTCGGAAAACTGGAAATCCATATGCAGCAGAATGAAACTAAACCCCTATCTCTCACCCTGCACAAAACTCAACTCAAAATGGATCAAGGACCTCGGAATCAGACCAGAAACTCTGCATCTTATAGAAGAAGAAGTAGGTCCAAATCTTTAACATGTCGGCTTAGGATCAGACTTCCTTAACAGGACTCCCATAGCACAAGAAATAAGAGCAAGAATCAATAACTGGGACAGATTCAAACTAAAAAGTTTTCTCTCAGTAAAGGAAACTAACAGCAATGTGAAGAGTGAGCCTACAGAGTGGGAGAAAATTTTTGCCACTCATACTTCAGATAGAGCACTAATTTCCAGAATCTATAAAGAACTCAAAAAACTCTACACCAAGAATACAAATAACCCAATCAACAAATGGGCTAAGGAAATGAACAGGCACCTCACAGAAGATCTACAAGCAATCAACAGATATATGAAAAAATGTTCAACATCTCTAGTAATAAGAGAAATACAAATCAAAACTACCCTAAGATTCCATCTCACCCCAATTAGAATGGCAATTATCAAGAATACAAGCAACAATAGGTGTTGGCAAGGATGTGAGGAAAAGGTACACTGATACACTGCTGGTGGGGTTGCAAATTAGTGCAGCCACTCTGAAAAGCAGTGTGGAAATTCCTTATGGAATGGAACCACCTTTTGATCCAGCTATCCCACTCCTTGGCCTATACCCAAAGGACTTAAAATCAGCATACTACAGAGATACAGCCACATCAATGTTCATAGCTGCTCAATTCACAATAGCCAGATTGTAGAACCAACCTATATGCCCTTCAATTGATGAATGGATAAAGAAACTGTGGTATATATATATACAATGGAATATTACTCAGTCATAAAAAAGAATAAAATTATGGCATTTGCAGGCAAATGGATGAAATTGGAGAATATCATGCTAAGTGAGATAAGTCAATCTCAAAAAACCAAAGGACAAATGATCTTGCTGATAAGCGGATGATGACACATAATGGGGGGTGGGAGGGGGCAAGAATGGAGGAAGGAGGGACTGTATAGAGGGAAAAGAGGGGTGGCAGGGGTGGGGGGAAGGAAAAAATAACAGAATGAATCAAAAACTACTACCCTATGTAAATGTATGATTACACAAATGGTATGCCTCTACTTCATGTACAGAGAAACAAGATGTATCCCATTTGTTTACAATAAAAATAAATTTTAAAAAAATTATTCCAAGTAAAAATTAAACAATGACAGGCTATCATCATTTTGCAACCCCCAATGATTTAATCAGTATAAACACTAAACATCAATGGCTACTAGTATTAATGAGAAGCAAAAAAACGACACTGTATTTCCTGCTAAAAGAACACATGACTGCCTACAGTAACGTTGCCAACAGAATCAAATCTGAGTCTGATTCATTCTTTGGATGCAGCTGTCAATCTGCAGCAAAAACAGAGGGCAGAGGATCACAATGAATGCACCAGTCTTCAATCAGTAAAATCTATACTATCTGAAACTCCTACAGGTCAAAGGGTCTGGATTCTTCGATAGATAAACTGTAAACAAAATACATCATTTTAATTAGGTAAAATAAAGCTGTAGAATTTAGGGATGCACGCTTGAGTGATAAAGAAATGCAAGAAAAAGTGGTCAGGCATGGTGGCACCACCCAGTAATCCCAGTGACTTGGGAGGCTGAGGCTAGAGGATACCAAGTTTGAGGCCAGCCACAACTTAGCAAGACCCTGTCTCAAAATAAAAAAAATAAATAAAAAGGGCTGGGGATGTGGTTCAGTGGTTAAGCATCCCTGTGTTCAATCCCCTGTTCCCCACGCTCCCACCCCCCTCCCCGAAAAAAAAAAAGCAAGAAGTAGTTACTCTAACAAGTGATTACTTTAGGAGACAGGTAGGCAGCAGGTAGAAAGTCTTCTGGGGCAGCAGGCAAAGTCCTATTTTTTAGCCTGAGTGGTAGTTACAGAGGTTAATGATTAAGCTATATTTAAAAAGCAAAAACAAAAACAAATGAACAAATCCGGTACACTAATTGTAACAATGAGACAGTGGACCAAATCCAGACTAAATTCAGCTGTCTCAATATAGCTCTGCCCAACTCTCACTACTGAGCCTGTATCAAGCCAAAAAAGCAGTTAAGACAGCCTCAGTAGTGACTGAGGTCAACAGCAAGTACATACAAAAGCAATTAGACCAAGAGATCAAAAGAGAAACCAAAAGAAATTTAAAAATAAAAAAGTATAAGTTGAATTTTTTAAAAATTTTATGCTATCACACATTCGCCATCTGCACAAAACAGACCTTGTCTCATTTCTATCCTGCAAATCTGCCACACTTAGACTCTTATCTCAGTGCCATACTTTTTCAGTTAGAATTTAGCTTCTTAGAGTTATCTCTCAGTTCTATCAAGGATTCATAATAAATGCACAGTATGTTTACCGAATATATTCACATCTTCAAAAGTTAAGAGGCACTCTGGATTCAACTCCCAGCACCAAAACAAGCAAGCAAACAAAGGATGCAAGAATAAGATAGCAGAATGAAATAAGCATTGTCTTGAAAAAAAAGGGATACTAGAAGCTGATTACCTAGTAGTGATAGAGGCAGACTCTTCTTTAGATACAGTGGAATACTAGAAACCGTGTCTCCAGTCATGCACTCTTTCTAGCTTGTACCTATTTGGCAGTGATGGAAACTGAATGAGTAGTCTAAAGCAGTATGAAATAAAGATTTATGCAGTCCAGTAAGGGTATAGCCACTAGTCACAAGTGGCTAATGATCCCCTCCCCTGAAGTACCACCAGTCTGAGATATGCCCTTGGTATAAAAGACAACATAGATTTCAAAGACCAACCATGAAAAAACAACGTAAAATATCTTATTAATAATTGTGTATTAATTACATCTTAAAGTAATATTTTGAATATATTGGCTTTAAATGAAGCTACCAGAAAAATTCAAATTATATATGTGGCTCAAATTATATTTCTACTGGACAGCATGCTACACACACACACACACACACACACATTATTAAATAGCACTGAAGAGGAAAAACAGAGTAGCTATTCATGGAGATTTTTCCGAGTTTTTTTCTACTGTTGCTGTACCACCAACATTATAGCTCATCTAATTTACCCCTGTCCCTTAGCTGTAAAGATAGGAAGCTAAACTAAATTTGGATTTCCATGATTCCATCAAAATACATCTTTTTCTGTCAAAATTGGTTTTCATAAAAATGAATCAATACTCACTCTGAGTCTAACGCATCCTCTGCGAGAGCCTCTCATCATTTTGTCCTTGGACTAAAGAAAAACGAAACATTTAATGAATAAAAGATTAAGGGACAGATCAATTGTTTTTAGAATTATCTGGGGATGAAAAAAAACAAGATTTTTAGTACTATACATTCCTTCTGCCCACCCATCTTCCCAAAGGAAATCATTTACTGATAGGGAATTACCGAGTTTTAAATGAAACCAGTTTCTAGACTATTAGACTCGACACACAAATTAACCTAATCACACAACTTTTACATATGCCTTTAATGTAACATGTTACACTATAATTTTTATTGTCTTCAAGTCCCTTAATTCTAGCCCCGTATTTCTCCTATTTGAATGAGTCAGAGAATGTTTGGGAAGGTTAAGAATCACCTAGGTGTTTTAAGAATCACTCCCAGATGATTCCAACAAATCAGAGGTCCACACTTTGAGAAACATTGCTTTAACTTCACCTTTAAGCAGTTCCCCAAATGGCTGACTTTTTCACCTTTGTGACTTCTCATTCAATGTTCTTCAGCTTGGAATAGCCTTGACCCAGATTTTCTGCCTTGTTGTCACTCATCAAGAACCTTGGCTTTCTTTGGATTCGTATTCCTGGGCTCCCAATCTCCAGTGGCATGTACCACCCTGTAGCACATTCCTTAGAGGGTAGGAATTATATCTTGACTTGTGCTTCAGAACAGTGTCTGGTACACATTAGGAACTAAAACGCATTTCCTGATGAAACACTGCTTACCCTTTATGTCACCCTCACTATACTGAGCCAAGCAAAGGCTGTTATGCACAAGTGCAGTGCTGACATTCAATAAATATTCCTAAAATTAAATTACTCAGTAAATTTCAAGTAACCAGAATTCAACAAATACTTAATACTGAAACAACTGGCATTCTTCTGTACTCCACTATGTAAGGAAGAAACAAAACAAGCTGATATCTGTGATTATGTTTTACAGACAACCGTTCACTTGAAACTCCAGATGCCCTGCCCTACACATCCAAATTCTTGAGCCAAACTCAGATTCACAAGTGATTACTAAGGTATTGAGGAGAGTCTTCTTATATTCCGCTTATAAATACCAGAAGAAGGACTTAACACAGTTTAGAAAAAATTTCTCAATATTAGCAGGATCAAAAAGAGTTCTTTACTAATAACACAGCTAGTGAAAATATACCTAAGGAAAATATTCCTCAAGCATTTTAGCCCTCTCCTGTACCCCTACTTATATTCCCACCAGAAGTATAAAGGCAAAAATAATAATAATCAGGTTATAAAATATCTGATAATGTTGGAATACAAAGTAAACTCAAACAAGTTAAGAATCACATATTCATCCTTGATTCTTTTCCACCATAACACAATTTTTAAAATAAAATTACATTAAACAGAAATAGGCAGACAGGTCCCAATGATCATACCACTATTTGGATTATTAATTAGAAAACACTGAAAGAGATAACTGAAAATGATTAAAACAAATATGACCAAGAAATAACCAGGCAAATCCAGAATGATGTGAAACATTCTACAAAATAACTGGTTAAAGACTCTTGCAAAAATGTAGGGAAACTATTTAACCAGTATGTAAACTATTTTAACACAGAACAAAACTAAGTACTACCATGAATACAAAAAGCTATAAATTCCAAAAAGCTCCCTATTATAAAAAAGACAAGAGAAGGCAACAATCAGGTTTCAATGTTTCCATTTGGAGCTTTAAAAAAAAAAAAAGCAACTAAGGAGGTTGAAGCAGGAGGATCACAAGTTCAAGGCCAGCCTCAGTACCTTAGCAAGGTCCTAAGCAACTTGGTGAAACCCTGTTTCAAAAATTAAAAAGGGCTAGGGATGTGGTTCAGTGGTAAAGAGCCCCTAGGTTCAAACCCTGGTACCAAAAGGCAAAAAACGAAAAATAAAACAAAAAAGGCTGGGGATGTAGCTCAAGTGGTAGAACACTTGCCTGGCATGTGTGAAGCACTGGGTTCAATCCTCGACACCACATAAAAATAAATAAATAGAATGAAGGTATTGTGTCCATTGACAACTAAAAAAAAATTAAAAAAAAAAAAGAATCTGATAAGAGGGAAGGAAGGGAGGAAAAGATCATTACAAGCAAGGGAACATTATTAAGAAAGGAGATGCAGAAAACTATCTTACTCAGAGGAAAGTAGTCTTATAGACCAGAGCACAGAGGGCAGAGAGGAACAGAGGTAAGGCTGAAAATAGGATTGCCAGGATCAGACCTTAAAGGGTCTGAAAAAAAATACTAAGTTTTTAGAAAAATTAAGTATTTTTCAGTAGTTAATGGAGAGACATAAAGATTTACAAGGAGGACAAAACATCTTCAAAGGTCTGTTTAGAACTATAGCACCAATAAATATGAGATCTAGGGGAAATGATAGTAGCAGAAGCAGCAGATTCTCTCATTGATGTCCTCTCTGTGACAGACACTTGATATACAATAAACCTCACAAAATCTTGCATGGTAAGAATTTTATAAGTATTATAAATGAAGTGACACTAGGGAGACCAGGTAAATTACTGAATGTTGCACATGCAGAATATAGCAGTTTGATACAGCAGGCACAATTTGAAAAGGTTGCCCTGCAAATAATTCTCCTAGACTATACCTGCACACTAATATCCTCCAATCCTCAATCTTCCACAATTAGCACAGGCCGGCCCTCTCCCTCATTCTCTCCCCACTCAGGCCTAATGTGAGATTAAAGAAAAGCTGGTATGACAACATCCCCCAGATAGAGTGCCAAGGGGTGGTTACCTAACCAAGTTGGTTACCCACAATACCCAACAAAGCAAGTTAGTCTTTCCTGGGGAGTATATCAATTGAGGTTAAAGAAAGAGCTCCTTCCTATCTGCTACTGAAGCTGTAAAGATACGGATGCCACACAAGCATGAAGATCACATGCCTTGGATGTGAAGAAAATGACAATCAAAGCCTACACAGGGAGAGAAACAAGAGAGGTGAGAAGAAGTTCCAGCAGCAGGTAATCTCTAGTTACACCCTGGACTGAAGCATGCCTGCCCAAGACTGCCATTCACTAATACTAGATTCTTCTTGATGAATCATAGTCCCTTCTGATGATGAGAGAAAAGTAGCTGAAAGTCCAATCCTTTCTACTTTTTGAGACAGGGTCTTCCTAAGTTGCTGAGGCTAGTTTCAAACTGGTGATCCTTCTGCCTCAGCCTCCCAAGTAGCTGGAATTACATGTGTATATCATAGAGCTCAGCATGTCTGGAAGTTTTGCAGACACATACATAAAATTCACTAGGGAATTAAATTAATTCTACAACCCTTTTATAAAACAAAGAATGCCATCCAAACCTGATATATAAGACACTGACACTTTTATTTGAATGTTAATTTTTATTTGTTTAAAATAAATTTGTATGAAAGATCAAGCAAGACTCTCACCTGGGGGCTGGGGTTGTAGCTCAGTGTACAGCACTTGCCTACCATGTGTGAGGCACTGGATTTGATTCTCAGCACCACATATAAACAAATAAAGGTCCACTGATGACTAAAAAAATATTTAAAAAAAAAAGTCTCACCTGGGGCCAGGGTTGTAGCTCTGTGGTAGAGCGCTTGCCTAGCATGTGTGAGGCTCTGGGTTCAATCCCCAGCACCATATAAAAATAAACAAATAAAATAAAGGCATTCTGTCCATCTATAACTATAATTTTTTTTTTTAAAATGGGCAGATGAACTAAACATATACTCAAAAAAGAAGAAATATTTGGCCAACAAATACATGAAAAATGTTTAACATCTTTAGAAATTAAAGAAATGCAAATCAAAACTACACTGAAATTTTATTTCACTCCAGGTAGAATGACAGCCAACAAGAATACAAACAATAATAAATGCTGGAAACAATAAAAAATCTGGATAAAAAGGAACACCTTTACACTGTTGGTAGGATTATAAATTAGTACAACTACTACGGAAATCAGTATGGAAGTTCCTCAAAAGACTAGGAATGGAACCACTATATGACCCAGCTATACCACTGCTTGGTATTTATCCAGAAGAATTAAAGTCAGTATACAACAGTGATACATACATACCCATGTTTATAGTAGCACAATTCACAACAGCCAAACTATGGAACCAGCTTAGGGTCTATCAACTAATGAATGGATAAAAAAAATGGGGTGTATATTTATATATAATGGAGTTTTATCTAATCATAAAGAAGGATGAAATTATGTCATTTACAGGGAAATGGATAGAACTTGAGAACATTATGTTAAGTGAAATAAGCCAAACTCAGGAAGCCTACAGTCATGTTTTCTCTCCTTTGTGGCAGCCAGAGAGGAAAAAAGAAAAAAAGCGGGGGATCTCATGAAAATCTAAAGGAAGTCAGTAGAGTAGAGGAAAGGAACCAGTGGGAGGGAGTAGAAGAAGGAAAGAGGCAATACTGGGAAATGATATTGGTCAAATCATGTTGTTACATGGTATGTATGTATGAATATGTGATACCGAATCCCACCATTTTAACTATAATGCACCAATGAAAAAAATAAGGATTTTAAACATGTTTAAAAAAAGAATAAACATTTAATAAACTTATGGTAAAATGAAAGCAGACAAATGTCAAAAAAGGTTTCTCTGCTTTTCATATAAATGTAAACGCTGCTTCAGCCTGGAGACTCATTACTTCACTCCCAAGAGCATATGAGGTTGCACTCCTGGTGAGTGTGGCACCGTGGACCATCCACTCCTGTTAGACAAGAAGGCACTGTGCCCAGCAAACTAACCTATAAAGACAGAAATCATGAGAAGCTGGTTGTCATGAGACTGTGGACAGACACAAAAGAGATAGCAAGGAACTTTACAGGATGATAGCAACACTTTATATTTTGCCTGGGATCCTGGAAACAAGGTTGTAACAAATGCCGAGACTCATCTAACTATACACTTAAAATCTATTTTTATTAAATGTAATTATACCACAATAAAAAGTCACAAAATTCCACACAAATGCACTACTTACAATAACAATTATAAAATAGTAAATGATAGCAATGATATGCACTCCTGAAGTCTCTCTACTTCAGAGGATGCAGACTCCATAAGCTATCCTCATAGCATTTAATATCTTGGAGAGTATTCACTACTTTTTGCCTTGTGGGTTCTCCATCACACAAAATGCCATCATGCTGTTGGAAACAAAAACTTTGAGGAGTTGTAGACTCACAGTACTAGAAGAACATTCCCCATCACTTGCCCCTCAAGTTATCATATATAACCCTCTCAATTCCTCACTCCCTAGTATAGATAAACTTATTTTGAACATTAGATTTAGTGACTAATCAAACTACAAATAGCATCTTAGGAAATAAATTGAAACAAGGTGAAAGTGATGTTGGGGTTCCTCCATGATTCTGAGAATAAGGCTGTTCTCCCTTTAAGAAATCAGGAAAAAATGTGTGTGTGTGTGTGTGTGTGTGTGTGTGTGTGTGTGTGTGTGTATGGGTATACCTATATAAAATATATGTGTATATATATAAAATCTCTAAGATGGAGATAATGCATCTTATTATCAATGTCTGATGCCATTAAATATGTATAACATAACTCCCCTTGGTCTGCTGTTACTCATAAATTTGGCATTCCATATAGTCCACTTTCAGAGAGTAAATGCACTAATTATTTAGACAATAGTACAGCCTAAATGTAGTCTTTTTTTGGGGGGGGCGGGGGGTACTGGGGATTGAACTCAGAGACACTGGGTCACATCCCCAGCCCTATTTTGTATTTTATTTAGAGATAGGGTCTCACTGAGTTGCTTAGTACCTCGCTTTTTGCTGAGGCTGGCTTTGAACTCTCGATCCTCCTGTCTCAGTCTCCCAAGCCACTGTGATTACAGGTAAGTACCACCGCGCCCGTAGTCTTATCAGTGATACTTATTGTTATGCATTAACAAATTGAAATATTGGCTCATGTGATAGTGAACACAATGTACATTTAGTGAATATTACTATGTCAAACATTCTCATAAACTTTAGCTCTTCGTTATCAATAACTGAGTGCTTATTTGCCAAACACTGTGCTAGTGCTTTAACCACTGTTATATTTAATTCTCTCAGTGATTTTATGATTCAGGTTCTTTTATTACAGCCACTTTATAATTGAGGAATTCAGAAAGGTTTACATAACTTGCCCACAGTCTTACAGAGAGCAAGGGGGAAAAATTGGATTCAAACCCAGGTATGACCCCAAAGGCAATACAAGCCTGTGGCATTTATACCACAGTCACTACACGCATGGTTAATCTCAGTCTTCCTTAAAAGCTTTTCTGAGTCACAAAGGCTGATTATAAAATGAGCAATCCTTCTGAATTCAGTCAAGTAAATATCACTGTGAAGCTCTTAGCAGTTCTCAGAGAATGGTATTTCTGACTTCTGAATTCTCTGGCACACCAACCCCTAGGTAAACAGATCACATAGGTCTACATATACATGAGTGTGTATATATATATATATATATTTACACATATTACATATTTTATATATACATTATGTATTTTTATTTATTAACTATATCACACATGCAGTGAGGTCTGGGGTAACCAAGCATGTTAATTTAATAATACTAATATTTCTGCAGTATAAGTGTTTACACCAAGTGTGATAAAGATTATAAACAGTCACATATCAATTCAAGACAGGCTTTGTTTCCAAATGAGTGTATCATAAATTCAGAAAAAAGCTTTTGGAAGTCAGTATTTTTAAGAATTTTAAACTTGTGGGTAAAGAATATGGACCTGTATTTTGATCTGTGGCCTATTACATTGTAAAATGCCAAGTCTTTCATCACTGTTGAAAAAGGACAATTTCATCTTCAAGTCAGAATTTCAGGACAACAGATCAGTGATGAGAACAGCTTCCACAGATTCAATTAAGGACAGTCATGATGACTTAAGAGTTTCTGCATCCTTTATAAAGTTAAATATTAAACACTAAATAGCAGCTCAAGATCTATAAATTATTTATAGTACATTAGTAATATATGCTGGACCTCAAAGCAGATTTGTTTTTCAAAATATTGCCCAAAAATACTAAATATTGATTCATGTTTTTTTCACAAAAGTTGATTGAAGGAAATGATGGGGGAGTGTTAAACTCCAACTGGTTTATGCTTGATATTAGTACTTCTTCTACCAAACTGTGAAATTATAATCATTTATTATCATTCAACTTCATTTCTTTATCAACACTGCCTGAGGATCTTTTTCTTTATTTGGAAAAGACTAAGCAGGCCCAAAATAAAACTATAAAAAGAGAACAAGAAGAGCACTACAAATATTTGAAGAATATAGGAAAATGTGTGTAATACACAAGAAGTGTAGTTGGTAAGAACGCAGAACCATGAAATTTCAGAGGCATTATTCTAATTCAAGACTGTTCCTATAGAGCCCAATTTAGAATGGGGCCATATTTAAAAGTTCTTGGTTCAAATTTGGAGTTTAGGACTCAGAAAAAAAAAATTTGCAAAGAAACTGCTAAATATGATTCCCAAGATAACAACGAAAAGCATTTGAAATATAGTATGTAAATACCAAAAGACAGGGTGAAAATGCTATAAATTCAAACACTGCCTGAGAAATGATTTTCTTAAAGAATCTCTCTCAAAAGTTGCTGCTTAAGAGAAAGTTATGAGAAAGAATAAGGAAGTAAGTAGCTCAAGAATTCCAGAGCTATGCCAAACTGCTTATGAAACTTAAGGGCTTGAGAAATTAATGACCTATAAAGAATCATTTTACTTCTATAATCAGGGAAAAAGTACTTTTTCAAAAGGCAATTTTAAAACACCCATTCTTTATCAGTTCCAAGTTTACTTCAAAATTTATGAATTTCTAGAAAAATAATGAAGGCAGAAGTTGAAAGATAAAATGCAAGTACAACATGGTGGGCTAGTCAATGCAGGATGTTACCTACCAGAAACTGATATTCACTCTACCCTTCTAGGTGACTATAATTCTAAGGCAAGGTTTTCTTTCTTTTTTCTTTTTTTTTTTGGCAACAGAGATTGAACCCAGAGGCACTTAACCATTGAGCCTCATCCCCAGGCCTTTTTATTTTTTGAGACAAAGTTTCACTAAATTGCTTAGGGCCTTGCTAAGCTGCTGAGGCTGGAATTGAACTTGGAATCCTTCTGTCTCAGCTTCCCAAATCAGAGATTACAGGTGCATGCCCTCATGCCCAGCTTGTTTTGAGATTTTTATAATAGACAAGGTGAGATATCATGGCAGTTTAGGTGATACAGTGGTATAGCAAGAACAAATGAGAGAGGCTGTGAGGCTTAAAGAGATGATAGTATCTGCTAATAAAGAAAATAATGTAAAACAAACCAAGCCTGGAAGTGCACACATATAATGCCTGTTATTCAGGAGGTTGAGACAGGAGGATTGCAAATTCAAGGTTAGGGCAATTTAGTGAGATCTTATCTCAAAAAGGGGGATGGAGAGGGGATATGGAGCTGGGGATGTAACTTGGTGGTAGAATGTTTGCCTAACATGCAAGAAGGCTCTAGGTTCAATCCCCAGTACCATGAGAAAGAAGGAAAGAAGGAAGGAAGGGAACCTAGAACAGAGATTAACACATAATAGTAGGTTTTTTTACAGTCTTTAGCAAAAATGACTACAGTTGTATTTCCAATCCCACATACTCTTCTAGAATTTGCAATTCACCCATCAAACAGCAGATTCTTTTGCATCTCTTCTCCTTGCCCGTTGGTGAGTCTTTGTAACTGCTTTAATTAAGAGAATAATACCCAGCTAAGTAGAACCATGGTAGATAATACGTCAGTCCCCCTTTTATCCATGGTTTCACTTTGAGATGTCAAGTTATTTGTGGTCAACTATAGTCTGAAAATATTAAATGGAAAATTTCAGAAATAATTCCTAAGTTTTAAATTGTTCTCCATTCTGAGTAGCATGATGAAATTTCATGCCATCATGATCACCTGCAACATGAATCATTCTGTTGTCCACATTATCCATGCTGCATATGCTACCTGCTCCTTAGTCATTTAGTAGCTGTCAGGGTTATCCAATTATCAGATCAACTGTGTCACAGTGTTAATGTTCCAGTAACCCTTACAAAGTAGACAAACACTACTCAGCCTGTCATTCACACCACTTCATCTCATCAAATAGGCACTGTAGCATCACACACCATCCTAAGAAGGGTGAATGCAATACAGTATTTCGAGACAGAGACCACATTCATAAAAATTTCATTGTTAAACATTGTTATAACTATTGTTTTATTATTAGCTATTATAATCTCTTATTATGCCTAATTTTCAAGTTAAAATTTATCTTAGATATCTATGCATAGTTTAAAAAACATTTATATATGTAGGGTTGGTTTTATGTGCAGGTTCGGTAATCCACTGGAACTGTGGAATGTACCTCCTCAGATAAGGGGGAACTTTTTGACATATTAGTACTTTCTCTTTCAGCATCACAAAGAACATAGGAATTTTAATCTCACAAAGCCAGATGTTAAGGTTTAGATTTTTTTTTTTAAATACTGGGGATTGAACTCAGGGGCACTTTACCATTAAGCTACAATCCCAGTCCTTTTTATTTTTTATAAAATAAAAGGCCACCAAGTCTGGCCCTAAACTGTGATCCTCCTCCCTCAGTCTCCCAAATAGGTGGGATTACAGGAGTGAGCCACCATGCCCAGCTGATTTGGATCTTAAATGTCCCACAAAGATTCATATGCTAGAGGCTTGGTGACCATACTATAGCACTACTGAGAGGAACCTTTAGGAGATGGGGACTACTGGAAGGAAGTTGGGTCATTCAGGCACGCCCTTGAAGAGAATGTGCAGTTTGCTCCCTGCCCTGATGTACTGCCTCACCACAGTCCCAAAGCAATGAATCAACCACCATGGACTGAAATCTTTGAAACCATAAGCCAAAATATATCTTTCCTTCTTTAAGTTGATTATCTCAGGTGTTTTATCACAGTGTTGGAAGGCTAACAAACCATATAAATGAGATCTAATTAAGTAAGGTTGAAGGAAAATGTTACACTTTGTTCATTCTGCCCACTTGACTATAATATAAAATGGTATAATAAATTATGTAGAAAAATCTTAAGATGCTTTTAGGTTATAGAATGTCAAATATAAAATGATTCCACTTATTTAAAATATATACACACATGCATTTAAACATAGAGTCATATGAAAAGATGTTCTTAAAAACAAAGACAGTGAGATTTCAGGCAAAACTTTTGTCCCCCGCCCTGCCCATTACTGGGGATTGAATCCAAGGTTGCTCTACCACTGAGCTATATTCCCAGTCCTTTTCTTATTTTTTTATTTCAAGACAGGGTCTTGCTAAGTGACCCATGCTGGCCTCAAACTTGCAATCCTCCTACCTCAACCTTCAAAGTCACTGGAATTACAGTGCCACCATACCTGGCAGAACTTTTAGCTTCTTCCTTCTACGAGATATACCTTTCACTATTGTTCAAAGCATTTTTCCCCTTTAATTAAGAATAGGTTGTCATCTCTTCAAGAAGAGTAAAACTGTTGTTTTAAAGTTTTATAAGAAAGAGTAATCCATCATCATATACTACAGAAACAGCTCTAAGATTAAGAGTAAAAAGGTATCCACTAGGTTTAGCAAAAAAAGTTATCACTGAAAACTAAGAATTTTCAATAAAATGAGGAAGCTTAAAAAAAAAAAAAAAAAAGACTTCTGAAGTGCTGGGCATAGTGGCCACACCTGTAATACCAGCTGGTTGGGAGTCTAGCCAGGGCAACTTAGTGAGACTGGTCTTAAAAGGGGCTGAGGATATAGCTCAGTGATAGAGTATCCCTAGTTTCAATATCTAGTATCACAAAATAAATAAATAAATAAATAAATAAATAAATAAAAGAAAAAAGAGGGAAGGAGGAAGAAAAAAAGAGAAAAGAAAATTGCTATAGAGTAATGCAAGATGAATGAATAGAGACACACATGGCAGAAAACACTTTCAATAGGTTTATCTACCCTGAAGAAGAGAGGCTAGGATGGTAGAACTTAATCTTCTGTTTCTAAAAAATATTTTTTTCAGTTGGGGTTGTGGCTCAGTGGTAGAGTGCTTGCCTAGCATGCATGAGACACTGGATTCAATCCTCAGCACCACATAAAAATAAACAAATAAAATAAAGGTATTGTATCCATCTGCAACAAACAACAAAAAACAATTAAAATAAAAGAGGAAGGTTGGGAGACTGTAAAGAGAGCTGCAGAAGGACATGCAAATTTTCACACAGCATTTTATTTGCCAGCTGTACTGTAACAATACTGCTAAAATACAAAATAAGAAATGAGAGAAGTCAACAATCTTAGCCCAGGAGCGTTATGTGAACAAAACTCCAGGAAACAGAAAATGAGTTGTTGGGTTTTTTGTTTTTTTGTTTTAATATTTTTAGTTGTAGAGGGACACAATACATTTATTTTATTTATTTATTTTTATGTGGTGCTGAGGATCAAACCCAGTGCCTCACAAGTGCAAGGCAAGCACTCCACCACTAAGTCACAGCCCCAGCCCCAGAAAATGAATTTTTATAATAAATAGTATGTGAATAGAAAAAAAAATGTATCTCAAAATACTTTCCTTGAATATGATTCCATGTACCATGTAAACTTAATTTCTGTAAAGAAAGAAAATTCCCCTTTTTTAAACAAGTTGAAACTAGTCTAAGAAGGTAATCCTTTACAACAGAATGAATAAGAAGGAAAACGATTGGATTGGATGTTTGTTTTTCTTTATTAGCAGTAAAAGGAATTTAATCCTTAATCTAAATCACTGTATATTGTTCTTGTTCTGGTTGGTATCACCTATTACCTAACTATTGGAAAATCTGATCCATAACAATTGCCACATATAGAAATGGCATATTTAAGATTAACAATTCTATTTTGGTGGTACTGGGAATTGAACCCATGAACATTCTGCCTCTGAACTATATCCCCCGATCTTTTATTGTATTGTATTGTATGGTATTGTATTTTAAGGCAGGACCTTAACAGGATTTTAAGGCGGGCCATGTACTTGAGATTCCCCTTGCCTCAGCCCCCTGAGTAGCTAAGATTATAGGCATTCAGTCAGGCTCTAAGATTAACAATTTTACTTTTTATCTTTCAAAAAATTATTATCATCAACAAAACTACTTTCAACAGCAACAAGAACTGACCACTTGTCTGATTTAAGCAAAAGATCCCACACAGTTCTACGGGTTCTGGATAATTAATCAGAAGTCACTTCTATTTATATAATCTCAATCAGGTTTTACATAGACAATGGAAATATACATATTTGTTATTAGTATATTCTGCAAGAATATCATTAGTATATTTTATTAGTATATTCTGCAAGTATATTATGTAGAAGGCTATATAAACTAGAATTCCAAATGGCCTTTTGCATCTCAACTCAGAGCCTAGTTTGAAGGACCTTGGACATTGTATTCACTACAATAATGTGCTACATTGTTGAGCTTGAAGATTACAATGTTCAGTACAAACTGCCACCAAGGTTGTAAACCTGTTGTACAGTTTAAGAATGTACCAGACATATGGTTGGTTAATTATAACATATAAAATAATTAAACACCCAAAAGAATTATTAGCTAGGCTTAGGAGTTTTAGGGAAGGGAAAAATCAAGACTGACTGCAGTATTCAAGGAAAATGAAAGATACTCGGGTAGAGTGGCACAGTCCTATAATCCCAGCAACTCGGGAGGTTGAGACAGTAGGGTCTCCAGTTCAAAGCCAGTGTCAGCAACTTAGCAAGACCCTCATCATCTTAGTGAGACCCTATCTCAAACTCATAAATAAAACAGACTGGGAATGTAGCTCAATGATAGAGTGCCCCTGAGTTCGATCCCCAGTACCAAATATAAATAGAAAGAAAGTAAGGGAGGGGAAGGAAGGGGAAAGGAGGAGAGGGGAGGTGAGGTCAGGGGAGGAGAGAGAGAGAGAGAGAGAGAGACACACACACACACACACACACACACACACAGGCACCTTTGTTTTCTTTTTAGGGCATTTAAATTTAGATATAATTGCAGGGGTGAGAGGGCAGGTACTGAGGATTGAACCCAGGGTTTCTTAACCACCAAACCACACCCCCAGTCCTTTTTTATGCTTTATTCCGAGACAGGGTCTCACTAAGTCCTTAGGGCCTCACTAAATGGTTGAGGCTGGTCTTGAACTTGAAATGCTCCTGCCTCAGCCTCTCAAATCTCTGGGATTACAAGTGGATGCCACTGTGTCCAGCAATAAATTCTTTTACAATTCTAAATTTATTTTATCAGATTTGTACAGAGGTTGAATATCCTTACCAAAAAATCTGAAATCCAAAATGTTCCAAAACCTGAAACTTTTTGAACACAAACAGGACTCTACAAGTAGAAAATTCCACACCTGACCTGTGACAGAACGTAGTCAAAATGCAGGCCCACTAAAAGTTTCAGTTACTTTCAGCCTATGTGTGTAAAGTGTATATAAAACACAAATTAGTTTTACATACAAAATATCTCATGATATAGATAGAAATACTCCAAAATTTCAAAAAAGTCTGAAATCCGAAGTATTTCTGGTCCCAAGCATTTCCACCAAAGGATACTCAATCCTTAAAACATACCATATAAGCTTAATAATGAAATTATAGCATTTGCAATGGAGCAGGATGGAGCAACCTGTACTGTTCAGGTAGAGAAGGTGGGAATTCCCGAAAGCAAAAGGAGCTTCTGCAGCTGCTGGGATGGTCCCTCAGTTCCTACCTTTTTACTCACAGGAAGAGCTCCTCCAGTTGGACCCGAGGCAAACAGCCATAGCCTAACTCTCCTTCAACTGGCTCTCAAGAAGTTCACCAGCCACCTTGCATCCTCAGCAAGGAAGTGGAGTTACTTGGAGAGACAGGTCTGACGAAGAAAGCTGGAATGGGATCTAGCAACATGATTTTTAATATGTTCTTAACTTTTATTTTCTGAATTCTTTTTACAATGACCATATATTGTTTTTATATTTGGAAGAAATGGCAAAAAAAAGTACTTCTACTTTATTTGGGAGCAAATTGAGTAAGTATATAATCTCAAAAAAAATCACATTTGGGTGTGCTGGTACACTCCTGTAATCCCAGTGATCAGAGTCTGAGGGCAGGTGAATCGCCAAGTTCAAAGCAAAGTTCAGCCACTTATCAAGGTCTAGGTAACTTAGTGAGACTCTGTCTAAAAATTTAAAAATGTATAAAGGGCTGGAAATGTGGCTTAGTGGTTAACCACCCCAGGTTCAATCCCCTATACAAAAAAAAAAAAAAAAAAAGAAGATCACATTTGATACATTCAAGAATAGCTTACTTATAAAAGTATAAATTTACTTTTAATTATTTGATATGAATGGCACTGACATCTTTATAGAAGAATCTGAGACTACTTTCACATATTTACAAGACACTCAAAATGTTTCAAAACCCTAAAATCCAAGTATTAAATGTTAGATTTCAAAAAATCTTCTAGACGTGCTAAAAACTGCCAAATAACACCTAAATGTGTTTTGACTAGCAGTGGTTTTAAAATGCAAAGTCATCATGAATCTCCTCCAGTGTGCAACAGCAAAGAATGTGATTTTTCTAATGACTTTTACAAAGAATACTTTGAGTGGCACAAGTAACTTACTAATTCACGTTCCTAACCTTTTCTGAAAAATGTTACAAAAAACAATGCAAATCAAGAAAAGGGTTAAACATTTATGTAAAATGACTTACACCAAATGTATTTTATAATCAAAACTAGTTCCTCATACTACCTTTTTAATCTTTAACTTTTAGTTATTCCTTTTTCCAGTTGAAAAGTCATTGTTCTAAATCTTTACTAATCTCAAGTCCTGACTGTTCCCTCATTTTTAACATGGATCCTGCTATAACCTATCCCTACAACATTTAAGCATATTCCTAACTTTAAAACCCTTCCCCTCAATTCCATACCCCTCTCTCTCTGCCCCTTTTGCCATGAAACATCTTGAATAGTCCACATTCATGGGTCTACTTCTTCCTCCTATTTATTCTTCAAACCACTGCCTTCTACACCCAACCCTCTCCACAAACTGCCTTTACTAAGGACCATCAATGTCCAAGTTGATTAATCCAGTAGATATGTATTAGCCCTTATCCTCTCACCAGTATTCAGGTCAACTTCTTATTCCACCCTTGACTTCCATGTCAACCACATTCTTCTAGTTTTTTTCTTATATCTCTGGATGTCACTTTTCATTCTCCTATTCGGGCTTTCCTTATATGATAATCCTTTACATATGGTTTTGATAGTTTACAATTATGCCACAATTTCTTCTTTCAAAAGGTAGAGACAACTGGGCACAGGGGCACATGCCTGTAATGCCAGCAATTTAGGAGGCTGAGTTATGAGGATCACAAGTTTGAGGTCAGCCTCAGCAACCGAGCAATACCCTCAGCAACTTAGACACTGTCTCAAAATTTTAAAAAGACTTGAGGATGTAGCTCAGTGATAAAGCACCCCTGAATTCAAGCTCCAATACTGAAAAAAATGGGGGGGGGGGGTAAAATCCGAGTTCTCCCCCAATATGCCCAGTATGTAAAAGTCCCACCCACAGGAACATGAACTGAACTTAATGCTAGTTTCTAAAGAAAGAATAAGACAAAAGCGATGGTCTGAGAACAGGTCATGAAAAGTCATCCTCCTTGCTTTCACTTGGATCACTCTATCTCAGTGAAGCCAGCAGATTGTCATGATGACATAAAGTAACCTAATGGAAAAGCTACCTGGTGAGAAATAAGGTCACCTTCCAACAGTCAGCAAGAAACAGGCTTTGTGACAACTGTGTGAATCACCTTGGAAGCAGCTCTTCCTGCCCTGGTCAAGCCTTTCAAATGACTGAAATCCTGGCTAACGTGTTTTTTGTTTTGTTTTGTTTGTTTTTTTGGCAAGGGGTGGGGTGCAGGGGGATCAAACTCAGCCTTTATACTAGACAAGTACTCTTCCACTAAGCCACATTCCCAGCCCCCGGCTAATGTTTTGACTGTAATTTCATGAGACCCTGAGCCTGAACCATTCAAGTCTGACATAAATAAATTAGGAGATAATAAATATTTGTGGTTTATAGTTAATAAGTTTTAGAGGAATTTGTTACCTGGCAATACATAACTAATCCAATGGTGTTTTTCAGTGTTGTAACCAAAGATCTATTCTTCTCAGTCACTTTCTCAACTACTCATACATAAAAAACTAATATTTATCTGTAGCCCAGATTTTTGTATTAACTCCAAACTATTAATACATCTTTACTTCAATTTCAACATGTATAAAAGCAATTGCCTTCTCCCAGAACCTGTTCTTATCTTCCCTATTATCATTAATCCAACTCAAACCAAAAACTTGGATGTCATCAGCCTCTTCTTGCCCTTTCACTCACATTCAATCACTAAGTCCTGTCAAAACCAATCTCTCCTCAGTAACCACAGCATGCTTTAAAAAATACACATTTTGCCTATAATCCCAGTGACTCAGGAGACTGAGGTAGGAAGATTGCAAGTTCAAGGCCAGCCTCAGAAATTTAGCAAGGCCCTAAGAAACTTCTTGAGACCCTGTCTCAAAATAAAAAGTTAAAAAGAGCAAGGGCTGTAGCTCAGTGATAAACTGCTTCTGGGTTCAATCCCCAGTATAAAAAATTAAAAAATAAAATACACTTTTAACCTAAACCTATTGAGCAATTTTAACATCATAGAGAGAAAACCAGTTATCCTATGCCTCTTGATTCAATAGGTTCCACTATGAGGCATTTTTGCTCAAGAGAAAAAGAAAACTAATCTGATTAAGCTTCTCGCTTAAAGTATCAGTTTGTAGGAAATAAAGAGGACAAAGGAACATGTTTAAACATACCTAAAGGATGCCTCCAATAAAATGCAAAATGTGGAAAACTCAACAGAGCAAATGACCTGGTTTCTTAAACAAATAAATGGCAAAGAAAAAAAGAGGGAGAGCAAATCTATATAATAAAAGGTATTCAGGGGGCTGGAGTTGTAGCTCAGTGGTACAGCACTTGCCTAGCAAGTAGAGGCACTGGGTTCTATCCTCAGTACCACATAAAAATAAAATAAATAAAATAAAGGTATTGTGCCCATCTACAACTAAAAAAATATTTAAAAAAAAGATATTCAGGACTTTTAAAGGTAGATCTCATTTGGAATCCTAACTCCAACCAATTGATAAGGGTTTGAGATAATCAAGGAAACAGAACAGACTAGATATTTGGTATTAATAAATTATTATTACTATTTTATTGTAATGAAGGTATTTTGATAACATTTTTTAAAGAGAAATCCTAACTTTGGGGCTGGTGATATAGATCAGCAGCAGAAGGCTTGCCCAGCATGCACAAGGACCTGGGTTTAATCCTCATTAACTCCAAAAAAGACAAAAATCTTAACTTTGAGTAACACATACTGAAATATTCACAAATGAAATGCAGTAATAAGGTATTTAGGAACTGCTTTTAAATAATCTAAGGAAGGAGGAAGGAGCTAAAAAGAATATTAATAAAACAAAATCGGCCTTATGTTGATAATTGTACAAGCTGGATGACAGAAATTCATTTTTCTATCCTCTTTACTTTTATGTACAGTTGAAATTCTCTTAAGTTTTTTTTTTTAATAATAAAAGTGCTTGCAACTCCAATATGATGCTCTACTGCCCTAAAGATAAAGTTCAAATTTCTCAGCAGAGTTTGCCAAAAAAAAGCCTTTTATTCTCTACCCCACTGCTTAGCTCTCCAGCTTATCTCCCACTACTGCCTACTTCATAGCTCAAGTTTGAGACTGGCAAATTCCTTAATCCTGTCTCCTCCAGAAACATTTATTCCCTTTCTCTCAAGCCCTTTTCCCTCTCTGCACACATGCCTAAACTCTCTACTTCATTCAGGTCAAAACAAGTCTGTGTCTTCTAGGAGTCACATGCGCCCTCCAACACTGCTTCCTGTCACATTTTACTTGCTGTACCCCCAACACACTTGAGGTATCATAAGTATGGTTGATTTCCATTTTATTTCCTACTTTAAATCCATTTCCTAGCAAAATGTAGGGCATACAGTAGGTACTCAATACCCATTTGATAAATTAACAAAATGCACAAACTTTCTAAACTTCCAACCCCTTGAATATTTTCTCACCTACTCCAATTTTCTTTCTCATTTTCCTTTGTGATCATGATTTACATTAACAGTTCGCTATTCACACAATGCTCCTAAATTTATATTCTTAGCTCTCCCTGGGCATTTCATCTAAAAAATAAATTTTCAAATAACCAATTCTGTGCTATAATCCAACATATCTTTAACTCCAAGTCTAACCTGTAGCTCCAAATACCTTCTGAATTCAATCTCATTTTGTATTAGAGTTGCTTAGAATTTCTCAAAATCCCCAGTTATTCAGGAGATTGTGGCAGGAGCATAGCAAGTTAGAAGCCAACCTGGGTAACATAGCGAGATCCTATCACAAAATAAAAATACCAAAAAAGGGCTGGGGAGTCTTTTCATCAATATGGTATGGAAAGCAAAGAAGGAAACTCCTGATCCTCCCAAGGCCAAAGCCAAAGAAAAATCTCTGAAAGCCAAGAAGCAGTGTTGAAAGGCATCCACAGCCACAGAAAGATCTGCTCATCACCTAACTTTTAGCAGTCCAAGACATCACCCAACTTTTAGCAGTCCAAGACATTAAGACTCCAGAGGCAGCTCAAATATCCTCAGAAGAGCACCCCCAGGAGAAAGAAGCTTGATCACTATTCTGTCAAGTTCCCCTTGACCACTGAATCTGAAGAAGACTGAAGATAACAACACACGTGTGTTCATTGTGGATGTCAAGACCAACAAGCACTAGATCAATCAGGTTATAAAGAAGCTCTGTAATGCCAGGCATGGTGGCACATGCCAGCAATCCCAGTGCCTTCAGAGGCTGAGGCAGGAGGATCTTGAGTTCAAAGCCAGCCTCAGCAACTTATCAAGGCTCTAAGTAACTCAGTGAGACCCTATCTCTGAATAAAATACCAAAGGGCTGAGGATGTGGCTCAGTGGTTAAACACCCCTGGACTTACTCCCCAGTACCAAAAATAAAAAAATAAAAGAAAGAAAGGAAGAAACTCTGTATCACTGATATGGCCAAGGTCAACATCCTGATCAGGCCCAATGGAGTGAAGAAAGTATATGTTCAACTGACTTCTGATTATGACGCTTTGGCCACTGTCAACAAAATTGCAATCATCCAAACAGAGTCTGGCTACCTAATTCTAAATACACATTTTTCTTTGCAACATAAACATAAAGGGTTGGGTTACACCTATAATCCCAGCGACTCAGGAGGTTGAGGCAGGACAATCACAAGTTTGAAGCCAGCCTCAGCAATTTAGCAAGGCCCTAGGCAACTGAGTGAGACCCTGTCTCAAAATAAAAAATAAAAAGGGCAGAGGATGTAACTCGGTGGTAAAGTGTTCCTGGGTTCAATCCCAGTACTCCCCTCCACCCAAAAAAAAGTGGGGGGCTGGGGATAAAGCTTAGTGGTGTAACCCTTGCCCTGGGTTCAATCTCAGTACTACTGAAGCAGGCCAGAGACCTCCCCCATTGAGAAGACCCTTGCCATAATTAAATTTGTCCTCTCATCAGAAGATTTTTACAATGAGTATCAGCAGGCAGGATGTTTGCAGAAGGTATTGTGGTTTAAAGCTTCCTCTTTCTTGAAAATGCCAGGTTTATACACAAAAAATATGACAGAGTAGAGTCTGCAAGCTTTTTTTTTTTTGGGTGGGGGGGTTTACCAGGGATTGAATTTTGGGTGCTCAACCACTGAGCCAAATCCCCAGTTCTATTGTATTTTATTTCAGACAGGGTCTCACTGAGTTGTTTAGCAGCTCACCACTGCTGAGGCTGGTTGTGAACTCAAGATCCTCCTGCCTCAGCCTCCTGAGTTGAGCCACTGGGATTACAGGCGTGCACCACCATGCTCGGTGCTCTGCAAGCTTGTTGTACAAAACAATATCATCTCTTTTTCTTGGTTTAAAAAAAAAAAAAAAAACTTGTGAAACCTATGTCTGGTCTAGGGGAGGGAACAGAGAGCACTTGTCATGTGACCCTCTAAGCTCCCAGCCGCTGGGTATAAAATTCAAAAAGTTTCCAAAATCTCTGTCCAGAGAATGTTTCAGCTAGACTGGCCAACTGCAGCCAATAAACCTGCTTCCTGAAAATTCCTCTGGTGTCTAGCCTCTTCTATCCTACTTCACCTTGAAAAAAGGAAATTCTCAAAACCCTCCTAAATATACCTTATGTTCTCAAGCTTCCCAGCACATGCATGTTTCCCATTACCTGAAATACTCCTCTTCTGTCTTCCTCTATTAAGTCAACCCAAATGTCTTCAGCCTTTTCTAAGCAATGTTCCCATAACATTCTTCATAGTTCTATTGTAAAAGTTGTCCTATTGTTTTGAAATTACGTCTAAGGGTCTACTCTGCTACACTGTAAGTTCCTAAATAAAGGAATTATCTCTCCTTCATGTTTACAGTCCCAACATAGATAGTACAATGCCTATTTCAAAGTCATCCCTAAATAAATGCTTGCTGAATGAACTACAGTATATTAAGTTTAACTAAAATATGGAAGCTCTTTTTCAAAAACAAAGTATTGGGCTGGGAATGTAGTTCAGTAATAGAAAGTTTGCCTAGCATGTACGAGGCCCTGAGTTCAATCTCTAGCATCAGAAAAAAAAAATTTTTTTTCAAGATTATAAAAACAAAAGAAATTAAGAAATAAAAGAAAATATTTCATCCAGGAGTTTGCTGAAGTATAGTGAAGATCCAGGATGAAGAAAGGCCTGGGTGACTCTATTCAGTTCACAGCAATCCCAATGATCCTAACCCAATCCTGAAATTATCTCAATATCAATTATCAGTACAGGCTGACTCTAAAATAAGGTCAATATAGTTTAGTTCGAGTTATCAGGGATACCCTAGAACACGTGAAGAACCAGAGTCAGATTAGAGTTCAAGTGATTTTGGAAACAAGAAATAAAGTGACTTGCTATGTACTCCCCTGCTTAAAATACTGTACAGCAAATTCATATATTCTTTCTAGAAAATACAGTTTCAATCTATCAGCCACATGAAAATCATTAATATGTACCCTCAAATCCTTCAGAATCCAAATACACTGAAAGAATGTCCAAGTGTACAGAATTCATCATCAACATTAAATGTATCTCCTGCTTTTCCAGTGAATACCTATCCTTTTCTCATCTTTTACTGAAATGCCTCTAACTAGGGGTTGTGTAGCATTTTAGTGTTACAGATGGTACATTACTCTGCAAGCAAATACTTTAACACCAAAGAACTAAGGGAGCCAGGTGTGGTGGTGCATTCCTGTACTCCCAGGAACTTCAGAGGATGTAGCTTAGTGGTAACATGCCCCTAGATTCCATCCCCAGTACTGGAAAAAAAAAAAAAGAACTAGAGGACAAAACTTCTAAAAGGCCATTAGTAAGAAATATGATACCTCCTTCCTCTGGCAAGGATAATGTTGCATAGAATCCAGTCTCAGAAGGGAGGATAAGTGTATTAAGGATGAAGAAAAAGATGTATATGAATAAAAACCTGTATTTAGCCAATAAGATAGAGATATTTGTCCAAGAATTCAAAAACCAAAAGGAGGCAGAAAAAAGAACATATACTAAAGGAAGAGAACAGGAAAAAGGAACATTATATCTGGGCTAGTAACTCCCAAGAACTAGAGCTTGAGACCTCTTCTACAAGTCCCTAAATCCAGATTTGTAAAGTAACTTAATTCCATAGAGCCACTCACTGGAATTACTCTAGTCTGAATAGGTTGGATAGGTTCCATGGGATTTTCTGATTCACACTTACTGAAACAAAATATTACTCTTCATTTATCTAACTCATGGGATTTCATAATTTCAGAGTTTTCAGGATATAAGGTTCAGTTGCTTCTCTTCCATTCCTACATAAAGATAATCTTGGGTGAAAACATGTTTAAGACTCATTAAGGTTTAGTACTGACTTTTAAAGAGTGATGTAGAGAAAGGAAATTGATAGTTGAATGATGAAAAGTAATACTTTCACTTTTGCGGGTTTGCCTTAATAACTTAGAGCTTTCACATTTTTCCTTCCTGTAGTGAAAGTGAAGTTTAATAGAAACCACTGGAAAGCCAACAATTTGGCATCTTGATTCTACCACTTACTGCCTGCCTATATGAACTTGAGCAATTACTTAAAAGACTGCAGCCTCCAATTCCAAAACTGTAAAATGGGGATATTAAATAGGGATAATGAATGGGTACCTATCTTGTAGTGTTATTAAGAGCAAAATGAATTAAAGGACCCACTAGAATAAAAGCTCCTGAGAAACAATGAATGTCTTCATCATTATTAATTCTTGCTGGCTGGAAACACACATAGCAGGAACTCATTTTTTTAAAATGAATGTGTAAATATGTTTCTATTTCTCTCAATAAATTAAACTCTTCTTCCATAATTTCATTTTTCCCTGTCTTATTTTCTAAAGTCTTCAAGACATTTTGTCCATTTAAGTGGTTTCTTCCCTCTCGTTGGCTATTAACTATACACCATTCAGAGAAATATCTTTGGAAGTAATTTCTTTCTCTGATACCACCCACCTTCCATCTCTAATGCTATGGGGGTAACAAGGGTGGTCAGAAAACAAAATTCGTAAGAATTCGTCTACTTGCCCACCGCCATTGTTGCGAATAAACGACAGTGAAACTCTCAACTCAGCCTTCCCAGAATATAACTTTCAAGGGTATACCGCACTATGCCTTCTACCTCTCAGCTAAGGAGAGAACCGCGCGAAGGAAATCCTCTCTTCTCAAAAGTTAAGGCGTGGGTTACGCTCGTCTCCCGCTGAAAAGTGGGGTGCATACCTTGACTAACACACCCAACCTGGACAGACAGAAGGAATTCTGGACGCCCTGGTTTGCCCGAGGGTCACCTCTGGACCTGACCAGGTTCATCTGGCTACCGCTGCAAGGAAGCAGAGCTCTCCGTTCCCCGGAGGGAAGCTAAGGGGTGCGGCCGTCTACAGGGCCTGGGGGTACTGTGTTAAGTCCATGACAACGTAGGGAGGCGGCATAGACCGCACGGCTGGACCCTCTAAATCATAACTACGACCAGTCTTACCCGCTCACAACCGCTTGGGACACGACCACCTGCTTAAAACCAGACCCCCCCCAAAAAAACGTGGCTCGCCCCCAACCCATAAATCAGACAGCTAGGGCCTGCTTATTGGCTGCAACCACATCTCCTTCACCCTCATTGGCTATCCAGGACGCAAAACCCTCCCCCACAAGGGAACCCTCTCGTACGGCGGCACCCCCAGCCTAGCAACCTCAACCCGGCTACCCAAAGTCCCGGTGCCCACCTCCACCCAGGAAGCAAGGTCCCCGAGGCGCTCGGAGCTTTGTCTGCCGAGGACTCACCGTGTAGTAGGACAACAGCCCCGCGTTGTAGTCCAGCACGAACCAACGGTACTGCCAGCCCTTCATCACGTTAGTCCATTTGCTCAGCGGCCCTTCCACGATGGACGCCATCTTGGGAGCCGCCAATGACAACAAACGGCCTGACGTCACTCGCCTATATGGCATTCAGCATGCGGGGGCGGGGTCTCCGCGGGCCGGGGCGGGGCCGGGGCGGGGCCGGGGCGGGGCCAGCGACGGCTCCTGTGGGTGGGCCCACGGACCCCAGCCCCCAGCAATCACTGTCAAACGCGTTCTCAGGGCGACTATTGTGTGCAGGGCTCAGTGCCAGGCAGCAAGAATGCAACCGTGAATACTGCTGTTAAGATTATTTGTACACCTAAGGAATAAATAATAATAAGCCCCGATGATACTATAAGACTTCGCATCTGACATTCACTTAAGCATTTTTTTCCACAAATCCCATTCATTTAATAAACATTTGTTGGTTCCCCCCCCCCCCCGCTTCTAAGAAGACTTTTATTATCTTTGCACTAGGCTTTCTTGTGGGCTTTGAGTATATACCAGAACCTTCATGGAGGGTGGGGAAGGCGGGACAGACAATAAAAAATAGTAAATGATATATTGAAAATTGGTAAGTGCCCTGGAAAATAATTAAACCAGGAAAGAAGTAAAGTTGGTGTTGCCTTTTTAGATTCTTAAACAGGGAAGGCCTGAAAGAGAAGGTAACGTGACCAAAGCAAAGAAAGTGAAGGAGGGAACCTGGGGAAAGAGACTTTCAAGCTGAAGGAACTGTAAGTGCAAAGACAGATGTTAGGAATACAAGAAGCTCAGTGTTACAGTAACAGTAAGCCAGGTAGAAAGTGGTAGGACGATAGGCTAGAGAAGTAAGGGTAGATCACTTGCAACCTAGGAGGGCAATATATGTACTTATGGACCACATACTACATCCAGGCACGGTCGGAGTTCCTGAGAATGCAACAGTGAATGAGAGCTCTTTAAGAGATCACATTCTGTAGCTGGATGTGTTGATACAGGCCTGTAATCCTAGCAGTTTGGAAGCCTGAGGCAGGAGAATCACAAGCTCGAAGTCAGTCTCAGCAATTTAGATTAGGCCCTAAGCAACTTAGGGAGACTATCTCAAAATAAAAAGAGCTTTCTTCCTTGCCGATAACGCTTCCGCAAACATGGTGAACATTCTTAAGACCCACCGGACGTTGACACAATACAAGAAGGACAAGGATTCTCTGTATGCACAGGGAAAACGGCGTTATGACAGGAAACAAGTGGCTATGGTGGGCAGGACTAAGCCTATTTTCAGGAAAAAAGCTAAAACTACAAAGAAGATTGTGCTGAGGCTTGAGTGCGTTGAGCCTAGCTGCAGATCTAAAAGAATGCTGGCTATTAAAAGATGCAAGCATTTTGAACTGGGAGGAGATAAGAAGAGAAAGGACCAATTGATCCAGTTCTAAGCTTCATTGTTTTGTTATGAAGATAATAAAATGTTGAGGTTATCTTCACTTAATAAATAAATAAATAAAAATAAAAGAGCTGGGGATGTGGCTCAGGGTTAAGCACCCCTGGGTTCAACCCCTGTACCAAAAAAAAAAAAGTATATTCTGTGATGGAAATAAACACTAAACAAGAAAATAATTCAATTCTGACACTTTTGTATGTTCATTTTTTGAGACAGGTTCTTGCTAAATTGTCTAGGCTGGTCTTCAACTCAAAATTTTCTTGCCATAGCCTCCAACTTGTTAGGGTTACCAGAGCAGGGTATATGGATAAACCCTTGCCAGAGAACTTAATAAACTGATGAAAGAGAAAGTCAATTGGTGGGTACTTTATTCTAGATGGTCAAGTCAGGCCTGTCAGGAAGTGGCATCTAAACAGATGTCCAAGGATATGAAAAACCCAGCCCCACAAATACCAATGGAAAGAACTAGAAAGGGAACTGAGAAGTGAGGCATTATCTAGAAGAGGAGGGGAGGTTAAGAGAGGGGTTCCTTTGTTTTCTTTGTTTTCTTGTGTTTCTGTCTTGAGTGAAAGTACTAGACAGTGCTATTTTGCTGCCTTCTAGAGGAGGGAAATACTGGGGACATCCTAGAGAAAGGAGAGACTAGCAGTAGTAGAGCTCTTGATATGGTTAAGCCCCCAAGCCCAGTGAAAGAGTTGATCTTTGATAGGAGCAGAGCTATTTCATCCATAGTAATAAGAGGGAGAGCAGAGAAAGTTAGATGTCAGTGGGGTTTGGACTTAGATGATAGGGAAATAAATAAACTTCTTTATTCTTTTTCTTTTCTTCTTTTCTTTTTTTCAGTGCTGGGCAAGCACCCTACGAACTGAGCTATACCCCCAGCCCACGAATAAGCTTCTTAATGTTTAATAAAGATTGTGGACTCTGAGCAGGGTGCAGTGACACATGCCTGTAATCCAGCAACTCCAGAGCCTAAGGAAGAGGATCAGAGAATTGCAAGTTTGACTCTAGTCTTTGCTTTTTTTTTTTTTTTTATGGTTTTTTGTTTTTGGTTCTATACTGAGAATTGAACCCAGGGATGCTTTAGCACTGAGCTACGTCCCCTAGTCCTTTATTATTATTATTATTATTATTATTATTATTATTATTATTTAGATGGACACAATACTTTATTTTTATGTGGTGCTGAGAATCAAACCCAGTGCCTCCTATGTGCTAGGCAAGCACTCCACCACTGAACCACAACCCCAGCCCTTCCCTCAGTCCTTTTTATTTTTTATTTTAAGACAGGGTCTCACTAAGTTGCTGAGACAGGGATGTAACTCAGTGGTAAAGTTTCCCTGGGTTCAATTCCCAGTAACACAAAAAAAGAAAAAATACAGTATATTCCTACTTATTTTAAAAAAAGAAAATTAACTGTAAAACAGCCTTAGCAGTTCCTTCAGAAGATATTCCAGAAGACAAAGCTATCAGAGGAGATGGACATTTCCATATGTGTTATCATTCCAGTGAGACAAGACATGGAGGTGGAAAGCAGTAATATCGGTAATCCTGATCCTGTGTGAGCCTAGGCTAATTGTATTTGTGTCTCTATTTTTAAAAATAATTTAACTTTTATTTTATTTATTTTTATGTGCTGCTCAGGATTGAACCCAGGGCCTCACCCATGCTAGGCAACTGGTCTACAACTGACCTATAACCCCAGCCCCCTGTGAATTCATTTTTTTTTTTTCTTTTTGGTACTAGGGATTGAACCCAGAAGTGCTCTACTACTGAGCTATATCCCCAGCATTTTTAATTTTTTTAATTTTGAGATAGGATCTCACTAAGTTGCTAAGACTTGCCTTGAATTTGAAATCCTCCTGCCTCAACCTCCAAAAAGATTACAGGTATGTGCCACAATACCCAGCTTGTGACTTCATTTTTAATGAAAAAGTTTTTTAAAGTAAAAATTATATATGTTTGTGTGTGTGTGTTTGTGTGTGTGTGTGTGTGTGTGTGTGTGTGTGTGTGTTAAAGGGCTGGGGACTTCCAGGAAACTGAGGTAGTATGAAGGTCCCCTTTGAAACCCCCATTGTTGTGATCAAATCAGAAAGATTTCAAACATGTCACTCAGAGTAACAGGCATGAGTTTTTAGAAGGGATAGGAAAGGAGAAAAGGGGACACTCTCAAGGGTTAGGGTCCTCTCAGAGAGGAGGACAGCATTCCTCTCCTGTACTCCAGTTTTATTGGGAGTCCCAGAGAATTTTCCAGAGCGTCCACCTCTTGACTTTTTTTTTTTTGGGGGGGGAACCCCTGGATTAAACCCAGGGGTGCTTAACCGCTGAGGTACATATCCAGTCCTTCTTTTATATTTCATTTTAGAGACAGGGTCTTGCTAAGTTGCTTAGGGCCTCACTAAGTTGCTGAGGCTGGCTTTGAACTTGCAATCCTCCTGCCTCAGCCTCCTGAGCCACTAGGATTACAGGCATGCACACACCTGGCTCCACCTCTTGACTTTTGACTGACAGCAGGGTGACATCAGACTTTCAAGTCCCCCCTACCATTACAACTCTAGGTAACTGGCCCATGCTGACCAGTTCTAATTGGAGCCCATCCTTACAGATTTTATGGTTAGGGGGAATTAGCTTTATCTCCCTGAGTTTCAGGATCGTCTGTGTAAGGGTCACAAAAGTACACCCCTCCTTGCCCCTGCTCAAGGTAACTTGTGCTCTTCTTATCAGCATTTTGGGGCCTGTATTTCTTCTACAGATAACAGGTAATTTGCTAAGGAATGTAGCATCCTGTGGACTTCAGTCAGGCAGACCAGCAGGTAAATTGCTTTTCAGAGCTGAAAATGTGGGGGTCAGCACAATAGGCCCAGTTTATAGAATGATTCCCTTAACCTCATGTTTCCACTGCTCACATCCGTCTGTCCCCTACCATATGTATGTTTATATGTACGTTTTTAAAATAGACTATGCTGTATAACCTAGGTGCACAGTAAGTTATACAATATAGGTTTGTGTAAATATACTCTCTGATGTTTGGACAATGACAAAATAGCCTAAAGATGCACTACTCAGATAGTATCTTTGTTGTTAAAGGCTGCATGATTGACTGTACCTGGGTTTGCATCCCCATATCCAAGACTTAGTAGCTACATGAACTTGGACAAGTTTTCTAACATCTCTGTGTCTCAGTTTCCCCTCAGATTTACATCTTTAAAATGCAAAATAACAATAGTAAACTGCCTTCAAACTGACTGCTAGGAAGAATAAATGAACTCACAAGAGAAAAAAGCTTAGACAATGCCTGGTAGAGAACTAGCCCTAGATAACCAAAGGCACAAAACATTCATGCAACTTAGTATAATATAAAGCCAGGCTCTTTCCTTTCAGATGTATTTTTCTCATTAATTCCACCATTTGTTTACTCTGTACCAGGGACTGCACCAGAAGTATTAGTTTATCACATTTAATCTTTGCTATACTCCTTGAAGTCAGTCTCCTTTTTTTTTTTTTTTTTTAATACTGAGGCTTTAATACTGGTGCTTTACCACTCAGTTACATCCCCAGCCTTTTCTTTAATTTTTTATTTGGAAACAGTGTCTCACTAAATTACTGAGACTGGACTGGCACTTGATGTCCTCCTGACTCCTGAGTTGCTGGGATTATAGTGTGTACCACCATGCCTGGAAGTTTCAACATCTAATAAATAAGGGACCTAAGATTCAAAGAAATTAACCCACTTGCCTAGCTACCTGTTAGTTTTCAGTGACATGTATCTGAGTCCATGGAAACATATCTGACCTTTCACTATGCTGCATGGCCTCCCCCAAAACACATTCAACATTTTCATGAAAACTGATATTCCAGCTTTGTTGTTTCTCCACCGTCATGGTGCATGCACTTGACTGTGTTCTTTGCCACAGGGCTTTGAGGATCAAGCAATTCCTGGTCAAGAAACAAAAGCAAAAGTCATTCCATTTACCAATGGATTAGAATAAAAATTGGTAATAAAAACAGGTACAACTCCAAGATGATACATGGGAGGAAATCAACCTGGATCTATAGCAAATTGCACATGAGATGGCACACATATTTATACTGTATCAAGGTCATGGTCATCTTACCATATCAAACTGAAAATGACACTACTGTCTGGACAGTTAGAATATTTAACCAGGAATCTGATCTTTCTTTAGCTATGATAGTGCTATAGTACTTGGTTAGTTGATTCAGTACTAAATATGTGAAACCTTTGGACTAAAAAAAAAAAATTGATGTTCCAAAAACTAAGCAACAGAAACCCTCCTGTTGTTGATGTCTTTTGGAGTAACCAAAGTGTGATGATCTTGAAATATCATGATTCAGTTTAAATTAAAAGATTTACGTAGTGTTAATTACTATTACTATTACTCCCTTAGCCTCTTAAGAGCAGGAATCATTCTTACTATCTGCATCCCTAGAAACCAGTCCAGTGCCTAGCACACAGAAGGTGCTTAATATTATTGTTTGATTTATGTGCTCCATTGAAACTTGCCTAAGTTTCAAGGACTTTGCTAAGCACTATCATCTACATTTTCTCCTTCAATTCCCATCATAATCCTTCAATATTTATATTATTACATCCATTTTACAGATGAGATTACTGGTATACAAAGTTATGCTAGGCACAATGGTGCACACCTGTAATCCTAAAGACTCAGGAATTTCCGGCAGGAGGATCACAAATTTGAGGTCAACTTCAGCAATTTAAGCGAAACCCTGTCTCAAAATCTATAGATTAAAAAAGGACTGGGGATATAACTCAATAGTAAAGCACCCTTGTGTCCAATTCCCAGTAATAAAAACAACAAAAACGAGAAAAAGTTATCAAGTAGCTTGCCCAAATTCACACAACTAGTGAACAACAGAATCAGAATTAGAATCTAGGTTTTCTACCCCAGATTCATTTCACCCCAGCTGCAAGCTGAATTTGCCTTGTCTATGTGTAAATAAATGTCTTTAACATAATATAGACAGCATTACCTATTTCTAAGTCAGTTTTGACACCAGGCATCAGCAGACTCTGTTCAAATGCCACAACATCAGTCATCAGGAAGAGTTAGGAGCAAGGGCAGTTCTTAACTCCTAAGATCATGTCCATTTCCACAGCACTTCATCTACATTTTACACAGTGTCAAACAACACGCTTTAGATCATCTGCTAAAATTAAACCTGGTAGAAACACATTGGCTGTCATTCCTACATTCCTCAGTGAGTATCCTTGCATGGAATGAAGTGGCAGCTGAAGTAAGTGGAAAAAGACTAGACTCAGAGCCAAGAGGCGGAGATGGTGTTAACTATTAACATCATAAACTTATCAAGGACAGGATTTGGGACTAATTCATCCTGCCACTTAGAATATCAATAAATGTTAAAGGCATGATTTTTCTTTCTTTTTTTGGTTCTGGGAATGGAGTCCATACTCCATGGTGCATACTAGACACACATTCTACCCCTGAGCTATACTCCCAACCAAAGATTATCCTGGCAGAAAACCGATGACAGAGGGGCAAGGTTGGAGACAAGAAGACAAAGAGACTTTTATAAAACCAAGCAAGCAATCAAAAGGGTCTAAGCTTGGACAACGAGAACAGGGATCAATAATGGGAATGATAACTGTACTGTACATTTATTCAGAAACATTTTAGAGATAAGATTTTAAAACTATCCTAGCACTTTGGCACATGCCTATAATCCCAGTGGTTTTGGAGACTGAGGCAAGAGGACTGCAATTTTGAGGCCAGCCTCAGGAACTCAGTGAGACCCTCAGCAACTTAGCAAGACTTTGTCTTGAAAATAAAAAGTAAAAGAACTCGGAGTGTAAAACACCACTGGGTTAAATTCCCAGTATTAAAAAAAAAAAAAAATTGAGGACTGGGGTTGTGGTTCAGAAGCAGAGCGCTTGCTTAGTACGTGCAAGGCACTGGGTTCAATTCTCAGCACCACATAAAAATAAATAAAATAAATGTTGCAACTAAAAGATATTTTTTAAAAAATTTGAAAACTCACTAAGTAATGGAATTAAATAAGAAGGTTATAAATGAAGAGTCAGAGATAATACCAAGGTTTCTAACTTGTATAACTGGATAAGTGTTTAGATAACCAAGTTTGTTAGGTTGTGTTTTTTTGTTGTTGTTGTTGCTATTGTTGTTTTGGGGAGAGTTGGTACTAGGGATTGAACCCGGGGATACTTTACCACAGCTAATCCCCAGTCCTTTTTATTTTTTATTTTGAGATAGGGTTTCACTAAGTTGCTGAGCACCCAGGGGTGCTCAATCACTGAGCTACATATTCAACCCTTTTTGTTTTTTATTGTGAAACAGGTTATTGCTAAATTGCTGAGGTTGGCCTCAAACTTGCAATCCTCCTACCTCCACTTCCTGAATTGCTAGGAGTGTGCCACCATGCCTGGTTTGTTGTTGTGTTTTGGTTTTTGTTTTTTAGTTTCTAGTAAAAATGATTTCCAACTTTTCTACAGCTGGGAGTGTAGGTGCAAATTATTTCATAATACATTCTGTTGTTGGTGGTTTGTTGCCTTCCTTCTCTTCCTAAACTTCTCACCAACTGCTTTTTGTTATTGTTGTTATTGTCATCTTGTTTAATTGGCATTTGTTGGCCAAGAAATAAAACAATATTTCCAAAATTCTGCCTTCTTAAGGGAAAACATAGAAACCTACAAAAATTTGATTATCCTTTATTGGGTGGTTAGGTAAAGAGGAAACAGATAATGATTAAATTTGAAAAAAGGAAAACAAGACATAGCCTATTTTGTCTACAAACAGCATGTTCTGGTTCTTTCCCACCCAATCCTCTAGCATGAGAGAGAGAGAGAGAGAGTAAAATATCAAGTTTAGGAAAATGAGGCAAAAAGGAGCTGGGAAAGAGAGAAAAAAAATATTTGAGGAGATCTAGGCTCTACCAGTGTTCTAAGGAAAGCAAAGAAAAGGAACTGGTCTTTTGCACTTGCCTTCTAACATCCCCTCGGAGAACCACATTCCAAGCTACCCTGGGCTAAACATCCTCCTTCAGAATGGATTCACAAATGTCCTCCTTCAGGTGGAATTGACCATTCCTTCGTGCCCCACCTGCACCCTGAACAAACTTTTAAAAGAATCTGGGACTCCTTTTTGCATCTACTTGCTCAGGGTCTGAATGTCTGCTCCCTTGACTTGGTTGCTTTGAGGACTCCATGTGCATCCTCAAGCTTAGCATAGGGGCCCTATGAAACAGTGGAAGCAGCAGGCAGTCTGCTTAGCAGCAGCAGACACTCCAAATAAAGGGCAAGGTGAGTCTAGGGAAACTGGTTTCCTGAAGATAGTTTTGTTTTGTTTTGGTGCTGGGAGTTGAACCCAAGGATACTTTATCACTGAGCCACATCCCCAGCCCTTCATATTTTTCATTTTGAGACAAAGTCTCACTAAGTTGCTGAGGTTGTCCTCCAACTTGCAACCCTCCTACCTCAGCCTACTGAGTCGCTGAGAATACAGGCATGCACCACCAGGATCATCTTGAAAACACAGTCTTTACTTATACTTTATATTTATTTGGATTGGCTTAGAGGAGCTAATGAAGATGAGTGAGTTAAATCTCCCAAGCAACCTTCCTCTTTAAATCTTGGTCAAATAAAAAGTCATTTCCTAGACTTCTCCTCCTTGATGTCAGTGACTTCTTTACTTTTATATTCCCAAAGAAAAAGCACTACCTGGGACATAGCAGGATGTTTGTGAAACTGATCTGAACTGAACTCCTCTCCTCTTTCCCATTGTTCCCTCTTCCTGTAATATCCTTCCCCTCATTCTCTGCCTGGGGAAACTATGACTGATCATTCAAGTTCCAATACAAATGTCACTTTCTCTTTGAGGCTTTCTGGGCCCATACCCAGAGAGAACTAATCTTACCTTTGCTCTGTTCCACAGCAAATAACAAACAAATAATGATCATTTCACAACTTTTTTTTTTTTTTTTTTTTGTGGTGCTGGGAATCGAACCCATGGCCTTATGCTTGCAAGGCAAGCACTTTACCAACTGAGCTATCTCCCCAGCCCCATCCTTCCTTTTTTTTTTGGAGGGGGGCGGTGGGGATTACTGGGGATGGAACCCAGGGCCTCATACATGCTAGGCAAGTAAGTGCTCTACCACTGAGCGAGACTGACTCCCAGCCCATATAACATGAGTTCACATACAATGTACTGTGACAAGAATATACAACATTGTCAGATTTTTTTGTTTTATTTTGACTTTGGGGCTGGGAATTGAACCCAGTTCCCCTCACATGCTAGGCAAGGGCTGCTAGGACTGAGCTAGACTCCCAACCCTTAGATACGTATGTTTTAGATGAGCAACTCTATCCACTGTGACCTGTATGGATACCATGCTGGCATCAGGAAGACCAGAGCATGTAAGAGATGATGAGGCCTAAATGAAAGCAGGAACACAGGGACTGGGGTTGTAGCTTGGTGGTAGACTGCTTGCCTAGCACATGTGAGGCACTCAGTTTGATCCTCAGCACCACATAAAAATAAATAAAGGTATCATTTCTATCTACAACTTTTTTTTTTTAGTTAAAAAAAAAACAGGAAAGAGGGAAGAAAAGAGAAGTGTTCAAGGGCTGAGGAAAAGGCAAGAATCATGTGGGCTCTATTCTAGACCGGGAACACAGGAAAAGGAATGGAGTTACAAGGACCCTGATAAAGGTAATGCTGAACATGTTGAATTTGAAGTGAGTGGATCATCTGATGGAAATAGATGGTGAAAAGGCAGGTGGATGGACTAATTTGGAGCTCAGGAAAGAAGCTAGAACTAGAATCACAAACTTGAGAGTTTTAATCCATAGGTGGTATCTGAAGGCACAGAGATTATACAGGAAATGTGGATAGAGGATATGGTTCAGGATAAAACCCTAGAAGACAGCAGCATGTAAAGAAGAAAAGATGAGGAGGTAAGGGAGGGAAAGTACAAACTATTAGAAAGGAAAAAAATGAGAGAATTTGGGGGGAGTCAATGTCTAGAAAAAAATACTTCAAGACCTAATGCAAGAAATTAAGATGACTCCTTCTTTGTGAACTGTTTCTTTATGAATTAGAAGGTCATTAACAGCTTATCATGGTGGCACATGCCTGTAATCCCATCAAGTCAGAAGGCTGAAGCAGGAGAATCCCAAGTTTGAGTCCAGCCTCAGCAACTTAGCATAACCCTCAGCAACTTTTCAAGACTCTGTCTTGAAATTTGAAAATAAAGTAAAATAAATATAAAGGACTGGGAACATAGCTCAGTAGTAAAGTACCCCTGGGTTCAATCCCCAATACCAAAAAAAAAAAAAAAAAAAAAAGGAGAAGGAGAAGGAGGAGGAGGAAGAGGAGGAAGAGGATGAGAAGGAGGAGGAGGAGGTTATTAACAGGTAGGAAAAGAATAGCAAGGGGAAGGAGAGAAGGGGTAGATCTAGGTAGTGAACTTGAAGATGAGGAAGTATGAAAAGTAAGAGGGAAGGGTTCTGTGAAATGAAAAGGGATTTCAAAGTATCAGTGAAGAGCCAGCTGAGTGTAAAGATACCAACAATTAGTTGCACTAGCTTATTCGGTTGTGGATTTTTTTTTATATCAGGGATTCTCAGCATTTCGGGGGTTCTCAGCAACTTTAGAAACAGAGAAGGCTCATAATTGAATTTACCCAAGGTTGCAGGGATTTATAGGGTAGGTGTGACAGAAAGACTGGGAAGCCAGGCTGGTTTTGACAGAAAAGGAGGACAGATTAGGAGAAAGAATTTATTTACTTATTTGATTCATTGTACACAAATGGACTACAACTTTTCATTTCTGTGGTTGTACACGATGTAGAGTCACACCATTCATGTAATCATATACGTACTTAGGGTAATGATGTTTGTCTCATTCCACCATCTTTCCTTCTCCCAGCCCCCTCCCCTCCCCTCATTTCCCTCCACACAATCCAAAGTTCCTCCATTCTTCCCTTACCCACCGCCCCCATTATGTATCAGCATCCACTTATCAGAGAAAATATCTGGCCTTTGAATTTTGGGGATTGGCTTATTTCACTTAGCATGATATTCTTTAACTCCATCCATTTACCTGCAAATGCCATAATTTAATTCTTCTTTATGGTTAATATTTCATTATGTATATGTACCACAGTTTCTTTATCCATTCATCTATTGAAGGGCTTCTAGGTTGGTTCCATAATCTAGCTATTGTCAATTGTGCTTCTATAAACATTAATGTGGCTGCATCACTGTAGTATACTGATTTTAAGTCTTTTGCGTATAAATGGAGGAGAGGGGTAGCTGGGTCAAATGGTGGGTCCTTTCCAAGTTTTCTGAGGAATCTCTATACTGCTTTCCAGAGTAGCTGTGCCAATATGCAATTGCACCAGCAATGTATGAGTGTACCTTTTTCCCCACATCCTCGCCAACACCTATTGGTGCTTGTTTTCTTGATCATTGCATTCTGATTGGAGTGAGATGATATCTTAGAGTAATTTTGACTTGCATTTCTCTAATTACTAGAGATGTTGAACAAGGAGAAAGAATTTAAGCCACTGGATTGGATCTCTTGTGAAGTTTAAGAGAAGATTAGTAGAAGTAAGAGAGGCAGGAGGCTAGGGAGTTGCAGTCAGAGGAAAGAGAATGTTTCCAATTTCAGAGTTGGAAGTTACAGGTGATAGAAGGTTGAGAGAGAAGCCAACCTTCTCTCTGCCATGTAGGAAGAGATATGGATTACATGATACCTACAAGTCAAGGAATGTGAGGCCACCATGCTGGATACTTTGTTTACACTGAAGTTGAAATTGCCTGTATGATGGTAGGGCTTGATGTTGTCAGGACAGCTGCCGGACAGATGCTGTAACCTCAATAAAGCAAGTCGCCAAATGACAAAAGTAGAATCTTGTGTGATTCTCCAATTTTCCTAGGGACCCAATCAGAAGACTAAAGAAGCTAGATTGAGACAAGCCGTGTGGTATATGCCTGTAATTCCAGTGACTCAGGAGTTGAGACAGGAAGATCCTAAATTCGAGGCCAGCCTTAGCAACTGAGACCTTAAGTAACTTAGTGAGACCTTGTTTCAAAATTAAAAATAAAAAAGGGCTGGTGATGTAGCTCTGTGGTACAGTGCATCCCTAGTATGTGTGAGACCCTGGGTTTAATCCCCAGCATCATAAACACACACAAAATTTGAGACATAATAATGAAAATTTTGAAACGAAATTGAATATGTTGATTAATAGACATAAAATTGTATATATGGTAAGATTCCAGTTTTATTAAAAATTTATTTATCTACCTGGAAGACTGTAAGGATATATAGGAAAACATCTGTATTCAGTATATAGGATTATAGTTGATTTTATTTATTTTTCTTTATACTTTTTAATGTTTTCCAAATTTTCTGCAAATAAAAGGCATTGTATTTATGAGAAAGGAAATGCCATTTTGTGAAAGAATTTCTAAAAAGAGTAGAATTTAAAAATGTCATCAGGCAGTTATGTCAGCTCTGAATTTGTGAAACATTTGCCATTTATAAACATGCCTATCTCCTCAAGGAGCTAAAATATACATATGTCATAGTTCAAACTGATGCTCGAACTATCATTATAGTGATATCTTGTCAGATTGCACCAGCTTCTGTCTCAACCAGGAGCCCTACAGGATTCTTATGTCCTCTGCTCATTCTACACCATCCATGTCCCCACAACTTGAAGACAAATGGAGTACAGTGGCACACACCTGTAATCTCAGCTACTTGGGAGACTGAGGCAGGAGGATTACAAATTCAAGGTCGACCTTGGCAACTTAGCAAAACCGTCTCAAAATAAAAAAGGGCTGGGGCTCAATGGTGAAACATCCCTGTAACAACAACAACAACAACAACAAAAAAAACTCCCCCACACAAACTAACTTGAAGATAAATGACCAGTGATGAATTTGCAAATGTATTCATTTGTTCCTTATTTTTTTTTTTTTTTTTTTTTTTTTTTTTTTTTTTTTTTAGTGGTACTGGGGATTGAACTCAGGGATGCTTTACTACTGAGCAACATCCCTAGCCCATTTTAGCATGTGCCACTATGCCCACTACCTTTCATATTTCTAAAGAAAAGACAAAATTCAGTTCCTTATTTTCCAGTCTTTTTTATGTCTTTCCTCTCTTCACTTCCAATTATGATGCTACATTGGTGTCATTGTTGATCTCTGTAACATTTTTGCTACTTCTACCCCCTTGTGTTGAATCTTTTTCTTCTTGCAAGTTTGTCCAGAAAATACCTGCTCATCTTTTAGGATTCTGTTAAAGTTTCCATTACCTCCTCTATGAAGATTTTCTTAATGTTTGCCCCCAACTAGTTAAAAATCACTATTCCCTCATTTGAATGGCCACTGTAGCATTTGTAACATTTTCGTGCATTTATTGGTTTACATGTGTGTCTTTATCATCAGATTATAAAGGACAGGGAAATAATCTTATTCATCTCAGTATCCCAAGTACCTAACATAGAAGTTGACAGACATTTTCTATAAATGTCAGATTGTAAATATTTTGACTTCGTGGACCAAATGTTTTCTATCTCAACTACTCAATGTGGCCCAGTAAGACAAAAGCATAAATGAATGGGCATGGCTGTTTCAACAAAACTTTACTTACAAAACAAGAGACAGGCCAGATTTGTTTACTGATCCCTGATCACAGTGATCATAGTTTGTTAATCTGTGACCTAGCATATGATGAACTTGCAATGGATTTTTTTTTTTTAGCCTAGTAGAAAATGAAGTGGTACAGGCAGTATTTGCATCCCTTTACAGTCTGTCGCAGATGCTGTTGGTTTCCTGTTCATATTTTCTTGGCATTCACTTCCACATGCTGAAGGCTACTTACAGGAAACACCTGCATTTCTTTGCCTAAGTTTAGTTTTGTTGTGTTTTTCCCTTTTTCTCTCTGGCCAGGAAACATGCTCAGCCTGTACACAGAGCAAGCTGGAAGTTTCAGAGATTTAATGTCACCAGAACCAATGATAAATGGGAATTGGTAGATAAGACCCCAGCTTCCTCACCACTCCACTAGGATATCCTGCATGTGTTCTACACTGTCTCCCAGAGTTTCCCCGTATCACTGAGGTCCAGCTGGCCACTACAATAACCAGGTTGGTAATGGATGCATTTTTGGCTTCTCACTTCCTTGTCTCACTATCTTACTCTCACCCATGTTTACTGACATCACATCCTAAATAAGTTACTTGTACTCCAACTAGACCAAGACACATACTTTCTACTACATCACAGGGCTTAGGCAGAAGACCCCTGTTAAAATGCTTTTATTGTTGGAAAAAAAAGTAACATATAAATTATTGGCATCCCCTAAAACATTGGCACAGAATAACCCAGTAACTATGAAAAAAAAACCCAATTTTTTATAATTTTATTTTTTATTTGCTTATTTTTTTATGTGGTGCTGAGGATCAAATCCAGTACCTCACACGTGCTAGGGGAGTACACTACCATGCAGCCACAACCCCAGCCCACTTCCCCAATTTTTTTTTTAAAGAGGATTTTTAGAGACTAGAACATAAAAATAGGCTTTGCCATAAACCAGCTGTGTCACTTTGGGCAAATCACTTAACTTTTCTGAGACTTTGTTCCCCTTTCAGAAAAGAGAGGCAATATTACTTCACTGAATTTTTCTGAGGATGAAATAAAATAAGGAATATTAAAAATGTTCCTCCGAGTCCCCTAACTAAAACTCCAAGTTGTTTTCTCTTCAAATCTAAAAATATATTTCTTAGCCCCCATTCTTTTTAGCCACAGTTAATTTACTTTTTTGTATCTGTTTACAATATTGTTATTCACAATACTGATTTGTTCATATTTTTTCACCTGCATATAGCTTGTTTTCTTATTTATGTTGCTTGTTTCAAAGAGCAGGGCCTTTATCTTGTGCTTATTTATAGCTAAATGAAATTGTATATTTGAAATGTTTTGTAAACTGCCAATAGTTTTGTTATTACTCACCTCATTCCATCAACGTATTTTTATCACTCACTGTGTGCCCGTCAATTATGCCAGGCATTAAGAATAAAAAAAGAAGCAATATTTGTTCTATGATTCAAGAACTTAGATTATGGCAAGGAAGCTGAAGTGGGAGGATCTCAAATTCAAGGCCCTAATGGACAATTTAGCCAGACCCTGTCTCACAGAAAATTTTTAAGAAAAGGGCTGTGGATATGGCTTAGTGGTAGAGTACTTGCCTAGGATGTGAAAAGTCCTGAGTTTGATACCCAATACTACATACACACACAAAAAAAGAGTTTAGATTATGAAGGTATATAAATAAGTTACCATACAGTGAGATGTGTTACGGGAGGGACATGATGGAAGGGTTTTGACAGCTTCGTGAATGGAACACTGAGTTGCCTGAAGGAGACACTGAGGTAGATCTGGGTTCCAATTCTATCCCTACCTTTTACAGGAGGACCATGACCAAGATACATGACCTTTTAGACAGCAGATTTTTAAAATATGTTTTTTAGTTGTAGATGGACAAAATACCTTCATTTTATTTATTTATTTTTACCTGGTGCTGAGGATTGAAACCAGTACCTCACATGTGCTAGGCAAGTGCTCTATCACTGAGCTACAGCCCCAGCCCTAGACAGCAGATTCTTGACCTAGGAATTTAGGATAAAGAATTCCTTCTGCCAAATATGTAACAACAAATTCCACCATTATGTACAACTATAATGCACCAATTTAAAAAAATGTGAAAAAATACCTTCTGTACAAAATTGCCCAGAGGAATAAACAAGATGATAAATGCAAAGGACACAGCAAAGTGCCCCTATATAATTGGTGTCCAGTATAAGTGCGTTTCTTTTCTTCCCTTCTTAGGGAAGATAGGAAAGACTTCCAAAGGAAGTAATGTTTGAGCTGAGCTTACAGGCATGATTGCTTTATTTTTTTAGAGAGAAGAAACTAACACTTAGAAACTTCTAAGAATAGGCACTCTCTGGGGTTTCCCAGAATGAAGAGGGGAAGAATATTCCAGGCAGACAGAAGAGTATCAGGAAAAGACACGAAGGTTTTAAGACTTCATATTGTGCATCTGGAAGAGGGCAACTTCTTCAGATGTGGTCAGGCAAAGGGAACAAGTGACCCCACAGTGAGAGATGAGGTTGAGCAGAATTGGATTACAGGCTGAACTATTCTTTTCCTCCCAACATCTAGTATTTGGAGTTTAAATGTCCAGTTAGGCCTGTAGAACTGCAGACACACTGTCTTTAAAGAAAAAAAAAAAAAGTTGTTTTCATTGATCTGCAGGGTTTCACCCCTGAAGTGGAAAAGTATCAATTACAAAGATCTAACCTCCTATCTAATTCCCAGGACTACACAGTGATTCCAAAACATGGACCTTAGTGCATAATTTATGCACTCACTTTGTAGCTCTGTAATTAAATCTGCAGAGGGTTTAGAGATACATGGCAATACTTGTACAACTCCCTGCGTATGTAAATATGTTATACTTGAATGTCAATTGATGATTTTGAACATTCCCCTTTACTATCCATAAACCAATGATAATTGTGTTATGCTCAAAATTAAGTGGGATGAATGCACTGAACAAATAAAAAATTAAAAAACATGTGAAGTGATTGATCCACACAATCCTTCCTGGTCTGAATTCCTATTACATTCGAGGTATGTACCATTTACTCCAACTTTCTAGTATCTATTATGTATTTCCTGAACTATTCCCTAGGAGGTCTGGTCAAATAAATCTGATGTTTATCAAGTGTATACTATATCCTGGCATTGTGACTAATTTCATGTTCATCTTACTGAGTGCTTACTTCTGTGCCAAGTGCTGTGTGTACACAGTAGAGAACAAATAAGACTTGGTTTCTGCCCTTATGTAGCTTCTAAATGCCCCAAGCAATGCCTATAACGATGCTTCAAAACTCAAATTTTAGAAGTTAGAAGTGATAACTGGGTGATATTGACAATTATTCCCAAAGATGTTTATCCATAGGCATAGTAGGCACCATGCTAAGGGCCCATCGTACTTAGTAGGGGCCCAAGAAAATGTTTTAATTTTAATTTATTTTAAAACCAGAAGAGAAGCTGGGTGCAGTGGCACACTCCTGTAATTTCAGAAGCTCAGGAGCTGAAGCAGGAGGATCACAAGTTTGAGGACAAAAACTTAGCAAACTCTAAGCAACTTAGTGAGACTGTCTCAAATTTTAAAAAAAGAAAAAGAGCCAGGGATGTGGCTCAGAGGTTAAGTGCCCAGTACAAAAATAAACAAAGAAATATCAGCACAGAAGAAAATGAATACATTAATAATAAATATGTAATAATGAATCTAGCCCTCATTATATTTGTCTTTATGCCAACACAGTCATCTTTAAATACTTTTTTTTTTTTATGGAGGAAAGTTCTCATTAAAGCAAAAGTGGCTAGAGCCTAAAAAGATCATAACAAGGTTCTGATTAGCCCAAGATCATATCGTTGGTAAGGAACAGAACAAGGTAAGGCAGGCCATGTAAGCCTGACATCCCTTTTGTTTAGATGCATCTAGAGGATAGAAACTGTGTCTTTAACTTCCCTCCTAGTGCCTGATTCATAGAGGTGCTCAATAGACACCAAATTAAATCACATTGAAGCCAGGCATAGTGGTGCACACCTATAATCCCAGATACCTGGGAGGCCTAGGCAGAAGGATGGCAAGTTCCAAGCCAGTCTCAGCAATTTAGTGAAACCCCGTTTCAAAATAAAAAATGAAAAAGACTGGGAATTTATCTCAGTGGTAAAGAGTCCTCGGGTTTAACTCCTAGTACCATGAAATAAGTTAGTAAGTAAGTAAGTAAATAAATCATATTGAGTAACCCCAAAATACCTTATACAGTGATGCTAGGGTTAGAATGTATGTGTCCTCCCAAAATTCGTATGTCGTAATTTAAACCCCAGGGTAATAGTATCAAGAGGTGGAGTCTTTGGGTGGTTAGGCTCACAAGTTTCCTCCCTCATGTATAGGATCAATGTCCTTATGAAAGAAGTTTCAGAGAGCTGCCTGGTGTTTTCATCTTTTCTTCCATATAAGGACACATTCATCCTCTTTTGCCTTTTTTCTGCCATATGATAATGCAGTAAGAAGGGACCATCTTGGAAGCATAGAACAGCCCTTATCAAAAACCACATCTGCTAGTACCTTGATCTTGTACTTTCTAACCTCCAGAACTCTGAGGAAAAAAAAAAATCCTTTTTCTTCTTTTTCTTTTTTAGTGGTCCTAGGGATTAAATCCAGGTCCTCACACATACTAGACAAGTGCTCTACCATTTAGCTGTGATACATCCATAGCTCATTTTTATATTATTTCAAGACAGTCTTGCTAAATTGTCCAGGCTGGCCTTAAACTTACGATCATTTCTTTCTTTCTTGTGATCCTTCTCTTTCATTTTTTTTTCTTTCTTTCTTTTTTTTTTTTTTTTTTTAAGAAAAGTTCTCTCTATGTTGATCAGGCTATAGTACCCTAGCTGAGAAATAAATTTCTATTCCTGGGAGCTGGGGTTGTGGCTCAGTGGTAGAGTGCTTGCCTGACATGTGTGAGGCTCTGGGTGCCATCCTCAGCAATGCATATAAATAAATAAATAACCATTGACCACTAAAAATGTTTTTTAAAAATTTCTATTCCTTAAATTACCCAGCGTTGGAGATTTTGTTATAATATTGTTATAATAGCACAAACAGACTAAGACAAGTTAACAATTTTAAAAATATACCTGTGTGTGTGTGTGTGTGTGTGTGTGTGTGTGTGTATTATACTGGGGATTGAATCCAGGGGTGCTCTACCACTGAACTACATTCCCAACCCTTTTCACCTTCTATTTTGTGACAGTTCTTGCTAAGTTGCTGAGGCTAGCATCAAACTTCCGATCCTCCTGCCTCAGTCTCCAGAGTCGCTGGGATTACAGACAAGAGCCTCCACACCCAGATTAAAAATATATTCTTGAGGGTGTATCTCTGTTGTAGAGTGCCCTAAGAATATACATATATACATGTAGCTCAGAGGTAAAGTGCTTACCTCACATGTGCAAGGCCCTGAGTTTGAGTTTGACTCCCAGCATTTTTTTTTTTAAGAAAACTCTAGGGATGCTGTAAATATCACATAATTTTTTCCCATTTGGAAAATACAGCTAGGCCAAGCATGATGGCACACACCTGTAATCCCAGTGCTTTATGAGGTTAAGGCAGGAGATCACAAGTTCAAAGCCAGCCTCAGCAACTTAGCAAAGCCCTAAGCAACTTAACAAGACCCTGTCTCAAAATAAAAAATAAAAATGTCTGGGGATGTGGTTCCATGGTTAAATACCCTGGGTTCAATCCCTATTACTCCCCCACACCCCCCAAAAAAGAAGAAAAAAACTCCTGAAAATAATATAAAACGCACACATTTTATTGCTTTGTAGAATTTTTGGATCAAAAGTCTAAAACCAACATTTTCACTTATAAATGAAGACATTTGTCACTGTATCTGACATATCTCTGACCTCAGTTTATTCTAAAAAATACATTTATGTATATAGCACAATTTAAAAATTTCACCAATTCATTTAACATTCGTGGTTCTAGGATCTGAGTATATAAAAACAAAGAAGGCACAGTGATCAGTGCCCTTGAGAAGCACATTGTTAACTTTATCATTTCACCTAAAATGAACAGACTCCATGGGAAAGTTACCAAAGTAGATATGGGTGAGTCCAACTTATCAGAATTGAAACACAAAATAATTTTTCACAAAGGCTAATACATTACAAGAATCACAATGGTCATAATAAGATAGGTTGTTAATGTTAAGAGAACATTATTAATTATCATCATTATACACTCTTTCAAATCCTGAACCCCACCAGTGCTTACAGCAGCAGTTCTCAATTGAGGTCCAATTTTGCACATACACACCCCAGGGCACATTTGGCAATGTCTGGGGACATTTTTAGTTGTGAAAACTGCTGGGGAGAGTGCTATTGAGATCTATTGGGTAAAAGTCAGGGATGCTGCTGACCATCCTGCAATGCTGAGAACTATCCTCTACAACAAAAATTTATCTGGTCTGAAATATCAATAGCATAGAAATCAAAAAACTCTGGCCATGAGGAAATAATCCAACTCCTCCATCTAATCTTTAAGGCCTGTAACACTTTGGCCCTGTTTCACCTTTTCAGTTTGTCTCCCTCTGCCTTATTCTTTGGATGGTCCATCTTCTTAGGAACCTTGTATTCCAACCCTATTAGATTAAAAAGAGCAATTATGCGCTTGGGTTCTTAAGTCAGGCAGATCTGGCCGAGTATCCCGGTTTTGCTACTTGTCACCTGTACATATTTGGGTAAGTTACCCAACATCTCTTAAGACTCATTACCTTCTTTTTCAAAATGGGGATAAGAATAGTGATTTCTATTACAAGGACTATATGAGATGATGCAAGTAAAGTCATCACACACTGTTTGGCACATCTCACTGCCCCTGTGCTCCTGCTGTTCTTGCTGTTATTAAGGCACCAAACACAGGCACTTTTGGTCCTGAGTTAGTTGCCTAAATGTTGTTGCCATCTCTCCAACTGGCTTGAGAATCCCTGGAGAGCAAGGATTATGTCCTATCTGTCTGCACCTCCCCAGCACATGGCATAGCACCCTGCATATAGTGAGTGATTAGTAAATATTAATTAAATTACAATTTGAGCACTCCCCTTAGGAGAAGACTTCCTTGTCAATGGGTAAAAACCCTTAGAATTCTAAAGATGGCTCTTTCTTTTGAAGTCAGTTGTGGTCTCCTTTGCTGCTTCCACTTTCCTGTCTATCAGTCTACCCCATCTCTCTCTAACCCTCTCTCACTACTTTGACTTTCTAGAGAAGGAATATTCATTATCTCTTCTCTATTTGCTGCCTTTATGTTTCTCTGTCTCCTCCACTAGAAAATGAGTTCCATGAGAGAAAACTTGTCAGTCTTGTTCTCCTCTGTGTCTTCCGTGCCTGGCACACAGCAGGACCTCAATAAATAAATACTGAATAGAGGGATGAAGTGAAATGAAAGTGTAGTGGAGATACTGGAATAAGAAGTTCTGATTTCTGGGGCTGGGGTTGTAGCTCAGTGGTAGAGCGCTTTGCCTAGCACATGTGAGGCACTGGGTTGATCCTCAACACCACATGAAAAATAAACAAATAAAATAAAATAAAGGTATTGTGTCCATCTACAACTATTTTTTTTTAATTAAAGAAAAGTTCTGATTTCTATTCCCTATTCCTTCTTTATGTGACCTTGGCAAGTCACTTGTATCTCACAGTCCCAGTTTGTTTATCTGTAAGGTGAACCTAATAACATCCTCCTCAAACACTTGGATGTGTTAAATTATATAATGCATTTGAGTGCCAGCTGCAATGCTTAGCACAGTACAATGATTGGCAAATGCTGGTGCTTTTCCCCTTCTTTGAGCTCCATTTTCCTCACAATAGGGGAAATAGCGGTCATTGTAATGTACAGGTTGATGTAGAAGTGATATTAGCTTGCAAGTCTTTCCCTCTTCTGGCCTCTGCAGGTAGTACTTCCTTTGCTCTTCTTCCTCCCTCCCATTTCTTCCTGCAACCTTGGCATGCCTCCTTCAGGAAGCTCCCCTGAGATCCCATGCTGGATTAAGACTTCTTCTGGGGTGGGGTGGGGGGGTTACTTCTGTTAAACAGACATCATCCTGCTATCATTGTTTCTTTATAGGCCTAGTGAATAGATGGATGGATGGAAGGAAGGAAAAGGTAGGAGGGATACAGGGACCAAAGAATAGTGGAAGGAATCATGTGGGAGCGCTTTGAAACCAGCTCAAACCACTAAAGTGGAGCAGGCTCACAGGACCCCAGAGGCTGGTCTCAGCTGGCCCTGTCACTCCCCCCCTCCCCGCCCCCACTCTCTAGGGACCCTGAACTGTAGCTCTCTTAACACTTAGTTGCCCCCACCCCTATCCCCATTAGCATCTCCAGCACTCTCAGCGCGTGGATCCCAACCATTGGTTGTAGTCCTCATTACACCTCCACCAAGGCCGCGAATGGGAGGTGACCAGGTACCTAGATCTCAGCCCCTGCCAAGGGGTCAAGGTAGAGGCAGCCGGCAGCAGCAGAGCACAGCACCTGGCCAAGGTATCAGCACTCAGAGGCTGGGCGAGGGGACGCGGGAGCCCTAAAAAATGAAGGGGCTGCAGCTGCTGCCACTGCTTCTGGCAACCTGCACGCTGGGGGCACAGGTGCAGCGCCAGGTCTACCTGCGCGAGGAGTTCGAAGACGGGGGTAAGTGTCGAGGCAGTAGAAGGGACCCTGGACCAGACCATTCTTGTTCCTCCCCAATCATCTCCCCCATCGATCACTCTGACTTTCCCTCTTTGGGGGCCATTTAGAGCCAAAAGGATCACGGTTCAAATCCTTGCTTGCTGCTTCTTAGTTGGGTGGCCCTAGGCCAGTAACTAACCTTGTCTACATTTCAATTTCCTTCTCTATTAAATGAATACTGAGAATTAAATGAGATAAAATGGGCAAAGCATTACTCTCAGTACATGGTAGGTGTGCAGTAAATGTTTTTTTCCTACTCTTCATCCTTGTTTGTTCACAAACAAGTGAACCCTGGAGGGGAAAATGCCAACATTATTTGTGATAGTGAAATTTTTTGTGGTTCATAAAGTATCAGAACTCAGAGAACTCTTGGAAGTCATCTCACCCTGCATCTTCCCTGGAATGTCTCAGGACCATCAGGTAATTATGGCAGATCTTTCTTGTTTAAAGACAGATATGCAATTGCACTGTTTGAGCCCACAAAAAAAAAAAAAAAAAAAAAAAACTCTTCCTGTGTATGTAAATCTGATTCTTTAAGAGAATGGTGAATAAGAAAATTGCCTAGAAATTGGGAACTTTTGGATTTGAGTACATGTTCCAACTTCAAAGCATGAATAAGCCCTTTCCCCTTTCTGAGAGTCAATTTCCCAATCTGTGATACAAATAACACCATGTTGAGGGTAGCAAGGTGCAGAGGTGGTGCAGAGGAAGGAGTGAATAACCCAGACAAGAAGGAGGGACAGGAAGGCTCCAAAACCCAAGCACTGTTCTTAGGAATGAACAAGAGTTTACAGTCAAGCAGAGATGGGAAGAAGGGCATTTCAATTCAGAACAACAGCAAGTACAAAGGTTCTAAATGATGATACAACCTGTAGTGGTGTCTCCAGGGAACTGAAAGTGTGAAGGTGGCATGAGCCTGCAGAGCAGGCAGGGACTAGATCAAGGGTACCAAGGAGCCTAGCCTTTTGTTGAAAGCAATGGGGTGCTAGTGAAGGTGGAAACAGATATGACCTGGATCTTAGAGCATTTTAGCAAAGATATGGAGATGGATTGTGAAGCTAGCCAAAGTTGAGATCAGAGACAGGAAAAATCCTTTAGGATACTATTGTAATTTTCTGGTGAAAGTAGAGAGGTTGTGCCAGGAACACAGTGGTCCTGGGGGTTAAATCCACTGAGCTACCTCCCCAATCCTTTTTATTGTTTTATTTTGAGACAGGTTCTTGCTCTGTTGTTAAGGGTCTTGCTGAGTTACTGAGAATGGCCTTGAACTTGGGATTCTTCTGCTTCAGCCTCCTGAATTGCTGGGGTTATAGGTGTGTGCCACAGCACTCAGCACACAGGGGAAAGTTTAGGAGCTGGCTGAGGAGTGGGATGCAAGAAATCCCTCAGTTTCACTAATTGGCTGTGGAGGAAACTTTGCACAAGGCACAACCTCTTCCAAGGATAGGTCAGTGACCTTCCATTTCCTAACTGATCTCCACCCAACCTTTGCATTGAGCCCTGTGGGGTCCAAGCTTCTGAATGCTGCTCCTAGGCCCACCTCCCTGCCTGATCTGACTTTTATTGACATCATAATTCCTCTCTGAAGCAAAGAAAACATGCACAGACCTGCAGCCATTTCCCCAAGGACTCAACTCAGCTTGTCCAAAATAGCAGGAGTGAAATGCCCAAGGGTATTATCGATGTTTCTGAACTGCCCCTTGGAATCAGGGAAAGAGTGGCTTCAAGCCCTAAGTCCCAAGACAGTTGATAAGGACAAAATCACGAATAAACCCCAGCACATTACAGCATATTATGTGCTGTAAACAAAGCTCTGCATGACCTTCCTTCACAGGGAAAGCTCACCTATGCCCCCTCTCAGCCTCTGTGCTTCTTGTGTGTCAGCCCTGCTCACACTAGCTATTTCTCTGATTTTCCTCTGTGTTTTCAATGTCAAAGTCGTGATTGTACTAGAGAAGTACCAGGTTAAGGACTGTTGAATGATTGGATGATTGAATTTTGACACACAATAAAAAATAACATTCCAAAAAGAGAATGTTCAAATAATCTTCCCATAGCATCAGGACTGAGACATCTGAGATGTGTAATTGTTGAGATCTCTTTATTTTCTATTTTGGGACAGAGTCTTGCTAAATTGCCGAGCCTGACCTCAAACTTGTGATCCTTGTGCCTCCACCTCCTGAGGTGCTGAGATTACAGTATGCACCACTGCACATGACAGGTTTTTGAGGCTTATCCTCAGCTCAAAAAACTTAGAAATCCAACACTGTTAGGGTATTCAGCACTGAGAAGATTTAGACACTGACTTGTTTTACCCAAACTCATAAGAGGTTGAAATATAAACCAGATACCCATAAATTCATGTGTATCTTAGACTTACCATGTTGGGTGTTCTCCTCCAGACTTGGTCTCTCTCCCTTGGTTTCCTCCATCTTAGTAAGTGGACCAACCATTCACTTGATTGTTTAGATAAAAAATTTAAGACTCACCTTTGATTCCTTAATTTTCTTTTCCCTCCTTTCATCCATCAGCAAGTCTACTTGATTCTACCTTCAAAATATATTCAAATATGCTATGTTTTACCTCCCATATCACTACTCACCTCTCATGTGGACTATTGCACTAACTCGAATGGCCTTTCTGCTTCTATTTCTGCTTTTCCCTAATCTCTTCTGATATAAAATTCAGAAGCGACCTTTAGAAATGTAAATCAGATAGTATCATTTTGAAAACTTAAAAACATCCACTGTTTTCCTATAAGATTTAAAATGAAATCCATCCTTTTTACTATGATCTATAAGACCTCTGTGATCTATCCCCTGCCTACCTCTCCACTCTTGTCTTCTGCTTATTCACTACATTCTAGTCACAGTGGCTTCTTTGCTCTTTCTCAGACACTGCCAGCTCAGTTCCATCTTAGGGTCTTTGCACTTGCTGTGACTTTTGCCTAATTACGTTTGTTCCTTCTCATCATTCAGGTTTCTGTCTAAATGTTTCCTGACAGGGGATTTTCTTGTTTATCCATCAAAAGATACTTCGGCCTTTTATGTGACTTAATTTTTAATCAACTTCCCTGAGATTAAATACTCATTTACTCATTTAAACTGTATTGTTCAAAACTTAAAAGAAAAAACAAAACAAAACTATATCATTCAGCCAAACATTGTACACACCTGTAATCCCAGTGACTTTGGAGGCTAAGTCATGAGAATTGCAGATTCAAGGCCAGCCTCAGTAACTTAGGGAGACCTTCAACAACTTAGTGAGACCCTGTCTCAAAAGAAAAAAGGAAAAAAAAAAAGGGTGGGATGTAGCTCAGTGGTTAAGTGCTAGGGTTCAATCCCCAGTACCAAAGTAAATAAATACATACATAAATAAAGTATATCATTCTTTGAACTTTGAAAAATGTCTATAGCTGTGTAACCACCACCACAATCAATATACAGAACATTTCTATACCCCAAACACTTCCCTTGTGAACCTTTGCATGCTCAAGTTTTTAGAATACTTCCCACTGTTTCTTGTTTTTATCTTTTCTCCCCCTGCCCTTTTCTCTCCTCCCTCTTGCTCTCCTCATCACTAGATTAGTTTCCTGAGAACATAGTGCTTCTCTGTTGTGCTCATTAGAGTATCTGCAGCATCTAGAATAGTGCCTGGGACAGACATGTATACGTGCTCAATATTTTTTGTTAAATGAACGAATTAATAAATGAATGAACTTCCCTGGGAAGTAAACTTTTCAGAGATCAGAATGCTGTTATTAGCCAAGGCAAACCATTCCTGGTTGTCAGGGGTCCCAGAAAATTAAACTCAATGGGATGGAACTTAATTGTATTGAATGCCTATTTTGTACCAGTAGTTTTTTTTTCCCTTCTTCTTTTCTTTACATGTTACTTTAATGAAGTGGGTGTGCATGGTCCTTAGATTCCAACCCTCTTTGTACAGATAGGGAAATTGAGCCCTGGAGAGGAAAGGTGGTTTTCCCAAGGCATAATGAGTCAGTGGCAGAAATGCTTGCTAAACCCAAGTCTCCTACCTTCATAAATAATTCGTTGGCCACTGATTCGAGTTGCCAAGTGTCAGATGGTCAGCAGGTCATACTACTAATGGCCTCGGGGACAAAAGGAGCTTTAGGAATCCCAGAACTTGCATAGGGACTGGCACATTAAAGTACACAAGAATGTTAGTAGATTGAATTGGAGAATCATCAAGTTGATGATACAAACAGATATGAGGGGAAGACTAATGGTGACAGCAGGGACCATTGTTAAAACACAAAATCAGGCAGAAAGAAACTAGCATTCAAATGAGGGACTGAATGATGCAGGAGTCACAAGGTGTGTGTGTGTGTGTGAATGTTAATTCTGTTAGCTCCCAGACTTGACCATGAAAACTTGGCTGAAGAGACATTCTGAGACAAAGGGACTCTGTGCCCAGCTGGCACAGACACACTGAGGACAGCCCAGCAGGGCTGAGGAACACCCTGCTGTTCAGGCCTCCAACTGATAGGCAATTGAGACCATCTGTGATTCAGGGATACTTGGACATGCTGAGCCTGGGGAAGAATCACTCTGGACAGATGCCCAAACCAAAGAGGCCCAATCCAGCTGGCCTTTCAGGTCTCAAGTACAAACTGATGGCAAAGATCTCTCTGGAGGTCACAGGGATGAGAAGGCAAAACGAGGGCCTTGTAGCAGACAGAGGAGGCTTCAAGTCCTGATTCTGACATTTGCTCAGTGGGTGACGTTGGGTAATTTATTAACCTGTCTGTGTTTCCATAAAATGAACATGATTGCCTTACCTCCTTTGAAGGGCCCTGTGAGGACTGAATGAAATGAGGTATGGAAACCATATTGCACAGTGCCTGGTACATAGGAAGTGCCAGTCTCCTTCCCTTCTTTCTTCTCTCTGGTATTCTGCTTGTGGAGCTCACCTAGAATATGGTTCATTCTTCAATCACTAATCAAATCTCAGCACAGGCCACCCTGTTTAAAATGAAATCTTATCACTCTTTAACAAACAATTTTTTGGTTGTAGATGTACATAATACCTTTATTTTATTTATTTATTTTTATGTGGTGCTGAGGACCCAACCCAGTGCCTCACCCGTGCTAGGCAAGCATTCTACCACTGAGCTACAACCCCAGCCCAATACAAACTTTTTGTACAGAAGTATTCTAAACAATTTATGTAGATAGTCTGCCATCAAGAAAACGGATCATAAAATGGGTATAATGGCACACTCCTATAATCCGGGTGATTCAGGAGGATCACAAGTTCAGAGCCAGCCTCAGCAACTTAGTGAGACCCTGTTTCAAAAAAAAAAAAACTAAAAAGAACTGAGGATGTAGCTCAGTGGTAGAGCACTCCTGTGTTCAGTACCCAGTACTGAAAAAAAAAAAAAAAAGAAATATAAAGTAAGAAAAGCAGTTGTCCCCCATTAGACTGTGACCTCCTTGAGAGTTTGAGAGTTCAAAGAATTATGTCTTGCTCACGTTAGTACCCTGGCATTTAGCACTCAGGCAGCACAGATTAGGTGCTCAGTAAACTATCTCCCCAGTCCTTAGACTATTATTTAATGTCCACTTTGCCTAGCAAACTTGGCTAAGTTACAGTGGGTTAGAAATGGCAACCTCCAGGATAAGTGGAAATTCTTCTAGAGACTCTTGTTGAATGACATCAACAATAATTATTTTTATTATCTTAACTAATTGGGTCCTCATGCCAATCCGTTACTTGACAAACATTTATCAAGCACTTACTATGTAAACAGGGTTCCTTTATTTTTATTTGTTTGTGTTATACTGGGGATTGAACCCAGGGGCACTCTAACACTGAGCTACATCCCCAGCCCTTTTTCTTTTCTATTTCAAGAAGGGCCTTCTAAATTACTGAGGCTATCCTCAAGCTTGCTATCCTCCTACTTCAGTCTGTCAAGTTGCTGGGATTACAGGTGTGCACCACAATTCCCAGTCAGCGTTCCTTTCTTTAAAGAGTTTAAATACATTTTTTTTTTTAATAGATGAAGACACAGATGCAGAAAAGGAATTGCCCAAGTCATATACAGCAGCTTGGTGGGTTGCTAGAGGCAAACACTTTAACCTCAGGGAGAAGTGAGTATTCTGAGCAAAAAAGGGATAGTGGAGACTGAAAAACTTGAACACTAGACCTACTTCTCTGCTGTACATTATAGCCTAATAGAGAATATGAGTCTTCAAGAAAGTTTAATTTTTAAAATTAGAATTCTATATACAAGAGGTTATGATCTTTTATCATGCCTAGTGTTTTCCATTGAAAATGGTAGGTAAAATATTGCTACCTGAAGAGGTGTTAGGTTGTCTAACAAATTCTCTTCTGTAGAATAAGATTTGATGATTTTGAATAAATACAGCAAATCTGTTTTTTTTTTATCTAATTATGCAAGCTTCTTCTAAAGGATCAATTCTGGCTCAGGACCAGATGCTGGGGAAGATATAAGTTTGACCTTCAAATCTAACAATATTTATTCTATCTTTACCCCTTTGATATTATGAAACTTTGTTTACATATACAAATATATATGCAAATATAACATCACTGGTGTTGATTGAGCACTTTCCTGCCTAAAATTGTGCTGCATGCTATTTCATTTAATTATCCCAGAAATTCTATGGGTTAGGAAACCTTTCTACAGATGAGGAAACTGAGTTACAAAGAAGTTAAAAATAGTGCTGAAGTCAGACCAGGTGACACACATCTCCATGACTTGGGATGCTGAGGTAGGAGGATTGCAAGTTCCAGGCCATCCTCAGCAACTTAGCAAGGCCCTAAGCAATTTGGTGAGACCCTGTCTCAAAAAAAAAAAAAAAAAAAAAAAGGACTGGGGATGTGGCTCAGTGTCCCTGGGTTCAATACTTAATACCAATAAATAAATTAATTAGTTAAATTAAAAACTGCTGAAGCTGGTGACAGAGATGATCCCTAGCCCACCCTTTTGATTTGAGTTATATTACAAGCCTGACAATTGGAATGTACAGTTATGGGGGTAAGTTCACTTGAGAGAGGAATTATGGTTGTGTGGACTCCTTGTTTCTCTCTCTCTCTGCAGATTTGAGTGTGATTATGTGCATTTATCAGCCAGATGTACCAACTCCCAAACACATTACTTTTTGTTGGAAAGGTCTCTGGAGACCTACAGATATTTGACCAATTTAAAGGGAAGATTTATCAGGTGGGAATTTATCAGGTGGCAGTATTCAACTTTAGTTAATCTACTGTTCTCTTGGTCTCAAGAGCTCTCCTTGATTTGGCCCTTTCTCTTCTCTTCTTTCCTAAAAAACTATATAGTCCTGCTTATAGTTCCCCTAAAACACCATGCTGCTTCACACCTATGGGCCTGTGTACATTCAAGTCATTCTGTTTTGGAACAACCTCTCCTGGACTTTGTGCCTTTTCAATTCTTTTTTCAGGCATACCTCTTCTGAAGCCCTCTTTGATGCCTGGGAGCAGTAGATGCTTTCCTGAATGTTATTGCCCTCTACTTCCTTCTGTCCGGACCCTAACTACACTTGTTTGTTTACTTATTTACTTATTTATTGTATGTTTCTTCTATCAGATTCCCTAAACTCCCTGAGGTTCATAGTTCCCTGAGGGGGCCTGTCAGATATTTATATCTGTGTACCTGATCCCTGGCACAAAGTGAAAGGTTAATATTCATCTGTTGAATTCAAGAACAAATGGGCCCAGAGCCAGAGTGCAGAAGCACAGGGTTCTAGTCTAGAGATTTGCAGCTGATAACTATGTGTCCATGAGCAAGTTCCTTCTTTCTGTGGTCTTTAGTTTCCTTTTCTATAAGGTAAGGAAATCAGATTAAATGACCACCAAGAGTGATTCTGGCTTGAGTCTTTATGACGTTAAGACATTATGAGCTTAAAAGGAAAAGTATAAGGCATTAAAATGGAACTTTATTAATCATATGACATTATTCTCCTAACAAAAGACACCCTAAATTGTGTCAGGTTTGATTTGCATCAGTACTCTTCACCTTGAAAAATAATTAGAGATGGGAAGTTTGGACTCCTAACATCTTCAAGGCCAAGTTTGTACAATCATATCTACATACTAGTTAAATTCAATTAAAATTTGTCAAATGGATGAATAATGCATGATTCCATTTGTAAGACTGAGAATCTTATGGCTTAGTCATGAAGCATGATGATACATTCATTCAGTCACTCAACAAACATTTTTAACAATCTACTATGTGCTAAACACCAGGACACGATGGTCAACAAAATCATTATGCAATTTACCAGTCTAGCGGGAATTTAGACTTTACTTAAATTATACACAAATCATCCATCACAAACTATAAAGTGCCACAATTGACACTTACACAGGCTACACACTCTTTAGGTTTTAAAGGGCTTTTCACATGCATGATCTTAGGGAAATTTATAGAGTCTAGGGGTTAAAAGGGCAGATTTTAGTGTTGCATAGACCTGGGTAAGTTGCCCACTTACTTAAAACTGGACTCTTGGGCAAGATACTAAACTTCAACTTCATCATCTTTTAATGGGGGGAAAAAGCAGGACATTCATCACAGGGCTATTATGAGAATGCAATGACATGATGCACATAAAGGACTCAGCACAATGCCTACATATGGCTGCTAAATAGTGTCTATTTTTTCTTTTGTTTTAAATAGCTCTCTTGTAAAACATTTTTAGTAGCTATTATTATAACACAGGTTTTTTTCCTACATAGCACTTTTCCTTGTATCTCCTTCTTTTTTTTGCAGAGGAAAGACAATTATGCAATGGGACAGAACTGATTCCACCACTTATTAGGTCCATGACTTACAAGGTGCCAAATGGAACTAGTAGTATCTATCTCATAGTTTTCATTGTCCAAGAATGTGAATAAGGTGAAGTTTTCAGGGAGTCACATGAGGACCTAACATACATCTTTGACTTTAGCACCAATCTTTGACCTTGGTATCAATACTTATCCTTCATTGGATCAACAATGGTCAGAGAAGTGAGGTTCACGGCATTCATGCCATAGCAACTTAAGGCAGAAACTCCTGGCACCACTCCCTTAGGAGGGAGAGAGAGAGGTGGTCACCAAGACATCCTGGCCTATCAAATACTGAGATGTTGAGAGAGACAGAGAAGACAATGAGGTATTGGGCAAGAAAAAATTTCTCTCCTCCCTTAGAGGCTTTTTTGTTTTGTTTTATCACACTAGGCATTGAACCAGGGTCTTACACATGCTAGGCAAACCCTCTACCACTGAACTATACCTCCAATTCCCTTTTAGGTTTTTCAGGTGTTCTTGCTAGGACTGAGAATTAAATTGACATAAGACAGAGTAACAGGAGAAAAGCATACAAATTTACTTAATTCATGTTTATTTTGTACTAAGAATTGAACTAAGAGGCACTTTACCACTGAGCTTAATCCTCAGTTCTTTTTATTTTTTATTTAGAGACAGAGCCTCACTAAGTTGCTTAGGGTCTCGCTAAATTGCTGAGGCTGACCTTGAACTTGCAATCCTCCCACCTCAGCCTTCTGAGTTGCTAGGATTACAGGTTTACGCCACCATGCTGGGCACTTACTACATGTTTTATGTGGGATGGGATTGCTCATAAAGAAATGAAAACCCACAGAAGCAACATTAATCACTTACATGCTGAGTTGGACAAAAGTTGTGAAATGTGATAAGGCGAAGGGGCTTGGTAGGGAAGTGAATCAGATAGAGAAGTGAGTTGGAAGATAAATGCTACTGTAATAAGGTTTGTTTGTCCAGATTTCCCTCAGATTCAATTTCTGACTTCAATAATAAGAATGGTACTTTTTTTTTCTTTTTATATAGTGAAGACATTTATTTGGGGGGTTCCAGGGGTTGAACCCTGGGTTGATTAATCACTGAACCACATCCCTAGCCTTTTTTCATATTTTATTTAGAGACAGGGTCTCCCTAAGTTTCTTAGAGCTTCCCTAAGTTGCCAAGACTGGCTTTGAACTCACAGTTCTCCTGTCTCAGCCTCTCAAACTGCTGGGATTACAGGCGTGTGCCACTGCACCTGGTAAGACATTTTTCACATGAGGATTTTATTCCTGTTTTTAAGAAAAAGAATGAAGGTCAGAGTGATCTTCTTGCACCTGCTGTTTTTAAATGCCTTTAATTCAACACAGTCGATATGCCAGAGGAGCATATTTTAGGGTGGCATATTCCTAACTCCTTCAAAAGCAAGCCTATGGCCCTTGGGTTTCATGAGATGAGATAGCCAAGTCATCAGACTTGAGTAATAGGAGCTGACAGAGCAGCTCACAGTGGCCTTAATGGGTGTGTGTTGGTACAGGATTTTCATGGGTAGAGCTAAGGCAATGACCTGAGACATTGGGGAGTGGAATTTGAGAAATATCCCTTCAGCTGCAGGGAGGAGATGAAATAAGCTACCTCCAAGGCCTTTTCTATCTCAAGTTGCCAAATAACCCTGTGACTCTGGGACCATGGTGGGCCCAGGAAGTGGGAGTCAGCAACTCTGAAGCATAAAATCACAAAGGCACTGAATGTTTGGATGGAGTGCCAGGTCCCAAAAAGAATGCTTCTTTGTCTGCATACCATCTGTGCCAAAACAAAACACATTTATCAGCATCTCCTTGAAACTGTAAGGGACAGTCTAAAAAGTTTAAGCAACGAAAGAGAGTAAATGGAAATTGATTGTTCATTATCATCATTACTAATTCAAGAAGTATAAAATGTTACTGCTAATCTCTTTACTTGGTAAGCTGATTTTATTATTTTATTTTGCTAAATATAAGTAAGGACTTATCCTCCTAAGCACATTTTCCCATCTACTTTTATGAGAATAAATATTTCATGTCCTTCAACCATAATTTCCATGGTGGTCTTTAGAACTTAACTGTCATGAAAGAGGGTTGGGTAGGGCATTAATGTATAAATGGCTCATCTACTTGATATTTAAGCCACTTCATGTTGGCTTAGTTGTAGTGCCTGAAGAGTAGGATCCAGGCATTGGATAGTGAGGGGATTTCAGGAATATTGGAATTATCCTCTATTATACTCTTACCCTTTCCATGAGATTTGATCAGCATTGGCTGCATTTTATTGTCTAAGAAAACACAATATTTTCCTTTTTTTTTTACAGTACTAGGGACTCCTATGTGCTAGACAAGCATTGAGCTACATCTCCAACCCTTTTTATGCTGCTTTGAGTCAGGATCTTGTTACATTGCCCAGGCTCCTCTCAAATTTGTGATCCTCTTGCCTTAGCTTCTCACGTAGCTGGGGTTACAGGTGTGCACCATCACACCCAGATCACAAATAAGTTTTATATGTTGCTTTTTTTCTCCTTTACTCCATAGATGGATGGAAAAAACGATGGGTAGAATCTAAACATCGGCCGGATTATGGCAAATTTCAGCTTACTGCCGGAAAATTTTATGGAGACAAAGAAAAAGATAAAGGTAAATACTGGAATTCAAGAATATACTAATTGAATGGGAAAATTCTGACTTTTATGCAATTGTTTTTATTTATGATTATCAGTTCATTTCTTGTTCTTAAAAAATCAGTAGATGGAGGGGCTGGGGATATAACTCAGTTGATAGAGTGCTTGCCTAGCAAGCACACGGCCCTGGGTTAATTCCCAGCACCGTTAAAAAAAAAAAAAAAAATTAGTTGATGGAGACCAGGTGAGTTGGTGCATACCTGTAATCCCAGTGACTCTGGAAGCTGAGGTAGTAGGATCACAGATTCAAGGCCAGATTCGGCAACTTAGCAAGACCTTGTCTCAAAATAAAAATAAAAAGGACTGGGGATGTAGCTCAGTGGTAGAGTACCCTTGGCTTCAATCCCCATTTAAAACAAAAAAATTAGTAAATGAAAAAAGATGAACTTTCCACTAAAATAATAGTGTCCATTCATTGAAAAATAGGCATTTAAAACTAAGTCTTTACATTATCGTCATTAATTCTCCTAACTTACAAGATGGTCACTATTATTTTCCCAGTTTTTCAAAGGAGCCTAGGAAAGGTTAAGTTATGGGTTCAAGGCCATATGCACAGCTGGAAAGGGCAGGACTGAGATCTGACTTTGGGTCTGACTTCAGAGACTATTCATTTTACAGAATATGTTGCTAGACTATGCTGCTTTCCCAAACCCCTTAGGATTTTTCAAGTAGCACTCTGCACTTGAAACAGGAGAAAGCTCTGCATAATGTCCAACTGTTTCTCTCCCCCAGAGCAGTTTAGTGTTATAGAGAGTAGAGCAGACAGACCTAGGGCTAACTCCCATCACCTACTAGCTATACAATTAGAGCAAGTATTTTAATTCTCTGAGCCTTGATTTTAGGAGACAATACCTGCCATGTTTATTAGAAGGGCCATCATAAGGGCCAAATAGTATTGTGAAGAGAATGAGCTCTGAGGACTAGGGCTGTCAGCATTGGGTTTTTGGTCTGAGAAAGCTTTTGTTCTATAAATAGAATTCATTGATCATCCTCTGGAGTGATTTCCCATCTTCTCCCTCCTGGCTACTGTTGTGCATCTCATTTTCATGTTTATTGAAGGAGAGCATTATAAACTGGCTTGAGAATTTTAAATTTTATTTAAACCCACTCTGGAAAACTGCTTGTAGAGGAGAGAGACTTAGACTGAGTGACCCATGGGACAGATGCCTGTGCCTTAGTGATGACTCCAGTAGGGACAGTCTGCACAGCCACCCATCTCCTGTCATTTCACTTTTCAGTGGTCGTCCTTCACCTCTCATCCCAATCAAGCTCATCAGATTCCTTCTGGTAATCTGGAAGGGCCCTGGGGTATAGATGAGGCTTGGTGAAGGGGAACTGAATCAGGCAGAGTTTGGTAGAACAGAGCTTCAAAACATGCTTTTCTGCTCCTATGCTACTTCTTCCTCTAGGGAAGTCTTTCCTGGCTTCTCTAACGGTTCCCCACCCTGAGATCTTTGGAGAAGTAATCATTCTCTTTAAAATGCAGACAGACCAGACATGGTGACATATGTCTGTAATCCCAGCAACTGGGGAAATTGAGGCAGGAGCATCACAAGTTTGAGGCTAGCCTGGGCAACTTAATGAGACCCTGTCTCTAAAAAAAAAAAAAGGACTGGAGATATAGCTCAATATAGAGCACCCCTGGGTTAAATCTCCAATGCTACAAAACAATAGTGGTAGTAGTAATAAAAATGTAGCTAGTTCTTAACATTATGTCAGACAGGGAAGTGCTTATCAAAGACCCTGGTGTGCAATATAAATGCTTGAGGGACCTTATCTGAATCAAGACTTGTGGTCCTTCATATAATTTAACACATATTTATTGAGCATTTCCTCTATTCCACGCCCTATCCTAGATGCTGGGAATATAAAAATGGCCCTGTTCTTCAGGAGTTTAAAAATTACTCAAAGGGACTGAAATAAACCTCATTTCATCAGTGTGACTCAGGGAAGTAGAGAGAATTGTGAGATCATGAAGTAAAGACCCTGAGCAAACATGAATCATGATAACCCCTTAAATTTCATATTAATAGTTTTTTTAATAGAAATATTGCATTTATTAACTTGGAAATTTGAAAAAGGTGGGAGTATTTTATGTTAAATTATAACAGGAATTTCAAATAAAGAAGTTAAAGTACATGGATGACTAAGATAAATTAATACTGAACAAGACCGCGGGATCTAACATACAGGAATGATTTTATCTCCAAAAGCACATTGTGTAAAATAATTCTTTTTATGACTTATGGGATTTGTGTTAATTTATAAGGTACTTCTCACATCTCTTACTCATTTGATCTTCATCAGGAACCCTATGAGACAGAAATAATTATCCACATTTTGTTGATGAGGAAACAAGACTCAGAGAATTAAAGTGACAGAGTTAGCACCAGTAAGTTGAGCAGCAGCATGGTATAATACAGACTACTGGCCTGGGAACCAGGAAATTTGACTTGTCTGTCTGTCATTTGTGACTGTGTGATCTTAAGTAACCTTTCCTCTCTGAAGCATGGTTTCCTCATCAATAAAATAATGTGGTTAGAATAGAAAGACTCAGATCCCTGACTACCATGATATTTGCTAAAGAGAGAGGAGGTAAAAGACTAAACATGGAGGCTAGGGGCTCTGAAATTAGGACTGTTTGGGTGATCCTGGACAAGTGAAATGGCCTTAGTGACTTTATTACAAAGTGGAGACATTAGTGGAGCCCAACTAATGGGATTATTATGAGGATTAAGTGCAATAACACACATGAATGAACATATTGTCTGGTAAAGATTAAGTGTTCAGTAAACAACAGCAATGATGATCTTTTGATCTAAGAGTTGATGCAGGACCTCTTTTAATCTCAGTGCTTGTCATGGCAGAGCCTCATTTTGGCCTGGGTAAGGTGGAGAGTGGATGTCTCGAAAAAAACCAAGGCTTTGTTTTGTAAAGCTGCAGAGCAGTGTTTAAATATCTCTTGAAAATCAGAGGTAGCATGGGCAGAGGAAAAGAAAGCATCAGTCAATTGTGGCTAAAACTTCCAGCTTGATTCTTTTTTTTTTTTTTTTTTTGGGTGCTGGGGATCGAACCCAGGTCCTTGTGCTTACAAAGCAAGCACTCTACCGACTGAGCTATCTCCCCAGCCCCTTGATTCTTTTTTTAAAAATTATTTACTTATTTTTATTTTTTACAGACTGCATTTTGATTCATTGTACACAAGTGGGGTATGTCATTTCGTTTCTATGGTTGTACATGATGTAGATTCATACCATTTGTGTATGATTCTTTTTTTTTGAAGATCTCTTTTTTTTTTTAATTATTTTTCTCTGTTTAATTGTGTGTGTATGATTCTTTATCAGGCATATGTGGCTGACTTCCCCAGGACTCAGCCTCCTGACATGTAAAGTGGAGATTAGACCCATTTTGCAGGATTATTCTAAGGCCTGAATGAGATTACAAGTGTGAAGTTTCCAGCACAGCTACTGTGTGTGAGAAAATACCAGAGACTGGTTAGACCAAGTGCTGAGTCTCTCTGGTTGCTTTTTGGTCATTTAATCCTAAAGTTTCTGTGCTCTGCTTTCAGGTCTCCAGACCAGTGAAGATGCCAAGTTTTATGCCCTTTCAACAAGGTTTAAGCCGTTCAGCAATGAGAATGAGACCTTGGTGGTTCAGTTTTCAGTAAAACATGAGCAAGGCATCGATTGCGGTGGCGGGTACGTGAAACTATTTCCTGCCACCCTGAACCAGGAGGATATGCATTCAGAATCTGAGTATTACATCATGTTTGGTAAGCTCTCTGAAAGCTCTGCTGTCAGTCCTACAAGGTACTGATAAGATAAGAGCTACTGTGGTTGTTGAAAAGGTTCATGTTGACCTGGAACAAAATTTGTAATGTGATAGCTCCACACCACCTGTGCAGTAGGACTCTTCAACACACCTGAAAAAAGCAACTCTTAACCTAAACGTTAAGATAAATAGATCAAAGAGGTGGGGAGGTGCCTGGCATTAGCAAGTTTACAGCACAGGGGAAAGAAAAGGGAACTAGAACTGTAGCTTAGTTGTTGAGGTGCTTGCCTAGTGTGCTTGAGGTCCTGGGTTTGATACCCCATACCCCTCCCCAGAGAGGGGAATAAAAAGGAGAAGGTGATCATAAATACTGTAGATAGTCTCAAGAGCTATTACTACAATAAGACACTGTGCTCTGCATTCTCCCCCTTCCCTACTCAGTTTTTATCATTTTGATCTCTTATTAAGAGCAATATAGCATCACTGGTTGTCAAAATTATGTGTCTTTGCTCATCTTTCTATTTTCTTCAGACTCCACCCTTCTCACAAGTAGGGTATATGTACGTAGTGATGGTAGTAGGAAATGTGGAAATAATAAAAATGTGATTTTCCTTTTTATGTGTGTGTTATTTATTTGATCCTCAAACAACCCAACAAGATTGGGTTTTATGTGTGTGTTATTTATTTGATCCTCAAACAACCCAACAAGATTCGGTTTTCTTTCAGGCAAGAAATTTGCCCAAAGTGAGTAAGTGGAAAACCAGAATTTGAACCCAATATGTCTGCCTCAAAACCCTGTGTTTTTTCCTACTCCATCCTTCTACCTTCAGGCAATTGAATAAAATTTTTAAGGGGAAGAAAGAATCCTCATGGTGGTACACATCTGTAATCCCAGCTGTTCAGGAGGCTGAGGTAGGAGGATAGCCAGTTCAAGGCCAATCTCAACAATTTAGTGAGGCCCTAAGTAATTTAGTGAGACTCTGTCTCAAAATAAAAAATAGAAAAGGGCTGTGGATGTGGACTCAGTGATAAAGTGACCCTGAGTTCAATGTCCCACAAGGGGTTTGGAGGAAGGCAGTATGAAGGACATATTTTTAAAAAGATATTAATGAGTTGCTATAAGATCACATAATGAGATCCTGGCATGATTCAATTCAACTGGAGACTTTATGGAGGAAGTGTTAATTGTTCTTTGAAGATTGAGTTAGATTGTAATAGGGAGGGAAGGAGGTAGAGGATGTGTAATGAAGGCAGAGGAAGCAGTGTGTGCAAAAGTTCAGAATCATGAAATTCAAATGGAAGTAGAGAAATAAAGACCAATGTAGCTAAAGCATATTGTAGGTGTGTGTGTGTGTTGGACAGTCAGCGAATACTAACTCAGAAGGGGAAGTTGAAAATTAGGTTAAAGTCTATTCCTGAACCTTTGGCATATAAAGTTCTCTGGGCTCAGAGTTACTGATCAATATTTCCCCTAAAAGTTTTCACAAGGTAGAAAGGCCCTAAGGCTCTGCAACTAGGTAGGTAGTGATTTGAATCTCAGCAAGTCTTCTTATTAGCTGTTTGACCTTGGGTAAGCTGCTTAACTTGTCTGAGCCACAATTTTCCCAGCTAAAAGTGGAGATAATAATACCTACTTGTGAGAATTAAATGACATGGTATAAAATGCCTGGTACTGGAGGGATTCCGGTTGGTTTGGTCAATGGAATCCCTGGCAGGACATCAGAGGGAGAGAAGAGAGTTGTATCCCTCAACTGAAAGTCCCCTTTTCTCCTGGCTCCTTCTCCACTGGAGTGTTTTTCCAAGCTCTAACAACTCCTCCTCCCCACCCCTTCAGGCCCTGGGTGGGACTAGCCCCACAGTTGCTAGCCCTGACAGTAGCACTATACCTTTTGCTTTCTCAATGTCCTGCTTCTGCCTTTATAAATAATCCTTAAATTAAATCTTTCTCAAATATTCCTAAAGTGGAGTATGTCATGTATTTCTTGCTGGTCATACTGATTAACAAACAGGCTGTGTCTGTCTTGGATCTTAGCCTCAGACTGGGCAAACTGCCTGAAATTGATGTGAAATCATGCTTTGGGGTTTAATTTCCAGGACCTGACATCTGTGGCTTTGGCAACAACAAAGTACAGGTCATCCTTCATTACCAAGGGAAATACCATGAGAATAACAAGACCATCAAGTGCTTGGTGAGTGTGTGGGGCTGGTCCTCAGCCTGGGGGGAAGGATAAGCATTTTATATATGTTACCTCATTTAATCCTTATAAACTAAACACTATCATCTCCATTATGCAGATTAGGAAGTAAACCCAAAGAAATGCTATAAATTCACAAAGGACAAGCTGATCCAAAAGACTTAGAAGTCATATATAGTCCTCAATGCCTGGCATGGCCCAGTCCCTAATGCTAGATATTGGGGAGAATGGGTAGGTAAGGAATGCTGGGCTTTAAAATGAGGGGTCAGTTTATTATAGTAACATCAGGTCAGAGACACTTTGGCTAAAGGAAAGTAGATGGATTTCATGAGCAATTTGACAGGCACTCATTGAATGCTAACTCTGTGCGGGGACTAGGGCTGTGGACAGTGAGCTAGTCATGGCCTCCGACCTAACAGAATTTATAGTTAAGTGCAGGTAAGAGTCAAGAAGAGGAAAGTGACTACCTAGTATGATTGGGGTCTGGGAACACAGAGGAGAACTCCCACCCACCTGGAGACTTAGGCAATGCTTCTTAAGAGAAGGTTTTCCCTGGGCTGAGTTTTCACAGATGAACATAACTTGAAGAGGTATGATAATTTTACAGAGAACTGAATTCCTAGAGGAGAAAATTGCATGAGAAAAGTCAAGGAAACTTGAGGAAGAAACTTGAGGAAGAGTGGTACTGCCAAAGCTGGAGTACAGAGAAAAGACAGGAACTGAATCTCAAGAAGCCATGAGACCTGGGTTATTAGAGAACTTGGGTTCAGACCCAGAGCCTTCCTGAGTAGGATGGTGTTGGGGCTTTATATGCAGGAGCTCCCTGATGTCCTCCTCTGGAGCAGGAACACAACTGATGAATCATATATGACCCCAACTGTTGAGAAGCTCACAGCCTAATGGGATAGACAGAAAAAGACAAGATCAGAGAATGCAGTGAATGGAGGGCTGGAAGGTAAGGGAGACTGGAGGAGTGTGTACCAGGACAACAGACCCAGGATTCCTAGAGGGTTAACCAGAGAAAAGAGAGGAAGATATGGTGAAATATTTGTGAATATGTGGGAGGTGGCATTCAGGGAACTGTGGATCTGGTGTATTTAATGCTTGAGATTCAAGATGTTCAAAATGGAGCTAAAGTATTTCCCTATTTCCTTTATAGATCAATAAAGACACTCACCTGTATACTCTGATCATTCGCCCCAATGCTACTTATGAAGTCAAAATTGACAATCAGCAAGTGGCAACAGGGGAACTGGAAGATGATTGGCAATTCTTGCCTCCCAGGAAAATAAAAGACCCCTATGCCCGGAAACCAAGGAAATGGGATGAACGCCTGCAAATAGAAGACCCTGAGGATAAGAAACCCGAGGTCAGAGGATATTTGTCTGGGAAGTGGGTGGAATCCCAGCAGTGGGGTAAGAGCAGGAGGCTGGGAATGATGGAGCAGAGACTGGGCCCATCAAGTCCTCAAGGAAATGTCCAGCTAAATATTGGTATTCAAAGAGGTATGGAGAGAAGGCAGCAGTTCACATTTGTTGAATATCCTTCTAGCAACCTCTGTGAGCAGTGTGGTATGATTCCTCTTTTATGCATAGAAAATGAAGTGACTTGCCCAAACACAACATTAAAGGAAGATTTGAACCTCTATTTTTTCACTCCAAAGTTATTGAGATGGGCAATTGATTCACTGATTCATTATCATTCTGGAAAGCTGTACTGGAGGTAATCATGAGGAGGATGATCCTTACTCTCACAGTCTAGTAAAGGAGGCAGACAAGAAAACAAAGATCAAACTGTGTGATCACTGCTGAGACCCAGGGAAGTCAAAACCTGTGAAAACCCAAGCCCAGGCTCAGGTGGAGTGTAGATTGTGGTCTGAGAAGGAAGAGACAATGCTTACTCATTTAGATTAACCTAGGGGTTAGGAAAATAGACCTGGGGCCAGACAAACATGAGCTTCAATGTGAGTTCCACCACTTACTAACTGTGATACTTCAACCTACTAACAAACCCTGGGCAAAGAACATAATGCTGTGAAAGTCAATTTTACAAACAGGGATTATTATGGTGCCAATGTTGTGAAGATTAAATGAGTTAATACAAAATTCAGAATACAGTGCTGGGTATATGGTAAAGCCTTAATATATGGCATTTACATTATTTATAACACACTGAACTTCAAACAGTAAATTCACTAGAGTAAGGGGGAGTGAAAATTGAGTTAGAAGGAAGACACTCCAGACCTAGGGAACAGGTAAAGCAAAGGTGCAATGGTTAGATGGAAAATAATATGGTTGTGAAAAGAACTGAAAGCAGCAGTTCAGTATTTCAGGAAAATAAAGTTCGAAGTGGTACATGACAGGAGAACAGCTTAGAAATTTTCTGGATCCAGTCCATGGAGAGCCTCACCTGCCATGGTGTTACTCCATAGGTCAGAGCAGGGTCAGTTTCATGTGAGGAAATGCTTGGGTTCAGTTGAGGGCAGCAGGGAACCCAGCAGCCAGGCTTGGTCCTTGGATATATGAGGTGCCCCCCCAAAACTCCTATGTTAATGCAGAAATATTTAGAGATGAAATGACCAGATTGTGAGAACTGTAATCAGTCCATCCTAGTTTGAATGGACTTGCTGGTTGATAACTGTAGGCAGGTGGGATGCAGCTGGAGGAGGCAGGTCAGTGCAGTGGGGATGTGACCTGAAAGTGTTCATCTTCCCTGCAGCCACCTGCTCTCTCTTCTTCCTGACTTCCATGAGGTAAGCAGTGTTTCTCTACCACACCCTTCTGCCATGATGTTCTGCCTCACCTTGGGCCCAGAGCAATGGACTTGACTGACCATGGACTAAATCACTGAAACCATGAGCCAAAATAAACTTTTCCTACTCTAAGTTTTTCTTGTCGGGTATTTTGGTCATGGTGACAAAAAGCTGACTAATGCATTTCTTAAAGAGAAGCAAGCAGTGTAACCTTATATAAAGAGATTCAGCAAAAGGCTCCAATTCTAGGGGGAGAGGCATTTAGGCAGAGCATTAAGACAGACAATCAGGCAAAGTGTCTGGGCCTTCAGCATGGTAGGAAAATTAGTTTAAGTTCTTACCAGACCTAGTGGGCAGGTTCAGGGCAGCAAGATTAACCATAGATCTGCCCTTCTGGTGAGACCCATCCACCTGATGCTGTCAGAGTTGGCTCAAGGCCTGGGGTAGATCAGAGAGGTTGCAGGCCTCTGTTCCCCCTGCAAAACAAACCAGAAGAAGATGGAAACTGATAGCTGAGTGAGGTTCAGCTTCCTGAAACGGGCAGCTAGCATCCTATCCTGGAAACTATTGTCTTGATAGAATCCTGCCTAGATAATCTATCTCAAAAATTGCAACACATTTCAATACCATTACATTGGCAATTAAATGCTAGTGGGAACAAACCATATCCAAACCATAACAAGCACAGTACTGGGGGAAAGGGTGAGGTCAGAGACAAGGGAAATTCCTATCTTATTTGAGCATAAAGTACTCAAGGTCAGAGTGATAGAGAACCCAGAGGTGGGGCAGGGGTTGTTTAAAGGCTTTTTCTGTCCTGCACAAGGGTTTATTTGCAAAGTCCTGAGCTGGGCCCTTATGTAGGTGAACAGAAGTGTGGTGGGAGTAGGGAACCAGTTCCTTCTGACTGCACTTGGGACCTCAGTTTCATCTCAGACCACACATATGTCTTCATGAAGAAACATTTCATTTTAGGACTGGGAGGACTTTGAGTACATTCCAGACCCAGAGGCCAAGAAGCCGGATGACTGGAATGAGGCGATGGATGGGGAGTGGGAAGGGCCCCTGATACCAAATCTAAAATATAAGGTGAGGTGGGGGTGGGGGGGTGTCTGTTTTTCCAATGGGTATGAGAAATAAAATAGAAGCAATGTAAATTCTAATTTACAAAACAAATTCTGAGATCCTATGGTCATTTTTCCTCCCCCTACCCCAAATAACATGATCCTCATCCCAGCCCTTCTCTCAGGGCTATGCCCAACTGGGAGACAAAGGGCTGGTAAAGAGAATGCTCAAGCTCCTAAGCAAGGAGCTTGTTCAGTGCAGTGGAAAGCAGCCAAAAGAACATGGTCCAAACAGGAAATAGGTCTGGAGTCAGGATTTGGAAGTCTCAGAAGTGGGCCTGAAGGGGAAAGGGTAAAACTCAATGCATGAACTCAAGCTGTTAGGGGATGGGAGAACTTCTTTTTAGGGGTTAATTCCTGACCTCCTTTCAAAAGCAAGAACTAAAGAAATCAGCTGACAAGTGGACCAGTAATAAAACTGACTGAGGCAAGCATTTTATTTGGCCACAGTTTCCTGTGCCACACACCAGGAAGAGATTGGCCTTGAGTGCCAACATACTTAGATGATGTTCTCTGAGAAGCTACTTCATGAATGAGCTCCTGCAGAGATGGGGACAGGCTCAGAATGGGTCTCTGCCTCATCATTTAGCTCTGAGTAAAAAAAGGGAACTTGGAAGAGTCTTGTGTATTAACTCAAAGAAAGAAAAAGAAGCTCCAGGAATCCTGCTCTATATTCTTATGTCTAATACACAACTAGAATGAATTGATTGACCTTTTTGATTTCATGAAACGAGAAGAATGGAAAAATGTTAATGCTGGGTTCACTCTTTGGTTCTTTGCTCAGGGACAGTGGAAACCTCGGATCATTGACAATCCCAACTACCAGGGAGAATGGATTCATCCAGAAATAGACAACCCTAAATATAAGCCTGATCCCAGCATTTGTCACTATTATAACATCAGTGTTCTTGGCCTGGACCTTTGGCAGGTAAAACTCTCTAAACTCTGATTAACAGTACTAGTTTTCACATAGTAGAAAGATCACAGACTTGAATAAGTCTTTATCTTTCTAAACTTCAAACTTCTCTTCCTTAAAATGCGCAATTATATTCATCCTAGTAATTACAAGAGCTAAAATTTACTGGGGTTCCTACCATGTACTAAGCATGGATTAAGGGATATGCCATTTAATTTTCATTATAAATCTTCTATTTCTAAATGTGAAAAGGAGGCTCAGAAAAGTTAAATTGCCAGACAATATATATCTGGGAGGGTTAGCAGAAAGCTGGGATCTGGGCCAAGTGCTATAGCTTATGCCTGTAATCCCAGCTGCTCGGGAGACTGAGACAGGAGGATTGGGAGTTCAAAGCCAACCTCAGCAACTTAGTGAGGCCCTAAGCAATTCAGTGAGATCTTGTCGCTAAATAAAATACAAAAACGGGTTAGGGATGTGGCTAAGTGGTTAAGTGTCCCTGGTTTCAATCCCTAGTACCAAAAAAAGAAAAAGAAAAAGAAAGTTGGGATCTGAGTGCAGGACTTTCTGATGCCAGATCCTGGATTCTAGTTTTTTTTTTTTTGGTGGTGTTCTTTTGTTTTGTTTTTTGTTTTCTTTTTTTGCTTCTGAGGGTTGGAATCCAGGGGTGCTTAACCACTAGGCCACATCCCCAACCCTTTTATATTTTTTTAGAGACAGGATCTCTCTAAGTTGCTGAGGCTTGCCTCAAACTTATGATCCTCCTGCCTCAGCCTCCCGAGTCCCTGGGATCACAGGCGTACATCACTACACCCAGCTAGATTCTGATACTTTGCACCACCTCTGCTGGTCCTATATGATTCCTGAAGGGTAGTTCTGTAGATAAACAGAAATCAGAGATGTGGCAAAAGTCTGAAATATTAAAATCCCTGGACAGATGCTGGGAGTGATAGTCCCAGCCCCAATGACAGGCCTTGCCTTGCTTTCCTATCTGCCAGTCATCTTTTCTTGGCTCTATCTGTAAGGGACAGAGGAAGGCTCAGATTCTCTTGCCTTTGAAGAGTCATTCTCCCTTCCATCTGTTTCTTCCCTGAGACCTGTGTTGGCCCATAATCCCTCCCAGGAAGTCTCTAGAAATGGCAATCTGCTTAGTCCTGGAAATTTTTTTCCTGGAGAGGAAGAACTTGGTTTTGTTAAACATTGACCTGGGAGCAGTGCTTTAGTTATATTATTATTATTATTTCTTGTCTCTTAACTCATTTATTACCAATGATAACATAAAAACAAGAGGGTAAACCAAGCATGTTTCTGCAATATGTATGCATGTATCTATATATACATGCATGTGTAGGCATAAACATATATATGAAAAAGATTACTAATTTTTAAAAATTTTTACAGACTGCATTTTGATTCATTTTACACAAATAGGGTGCATCATTTCATTTCTATGGGTGTGCACGATGTAGATTCATACCATTTGTGTAATCATACATGTATGTAGGCTAAAGATGTCTGTCTCATTCCACCATTTTTCACACTATTATCTTCCTTAATTCCCACAACTCTGTCAGGTAAATATTCTAATTCCTTATTGTTACCTCTTTCACACTGCAGAGAACAGAGACCAAGAAATGTCAAGTGAGTTGCCCAAGAGCACACAGCTCGTGCATGGTAGAGACAGGATAATTCAAACACATGTCTGTCAGCCTCTAAAGCTCTTGCTTTAGTGACTACACCCACAATACAACAGAGCCTCTGGAACCACAGCCATTTGTCCTTGGGTGTATTTTGGCAGGTTCCTTTGTCCTGGAAATCTGCCTCTCATTTCTACAAAGGCCACCAAAGGTCTCTCCCATATTTTAAGTCTCTCTTGGTTTCTTTATTCACATCCCACTTTATTTATTTCCACTTTTGTAGTTTCCTGACTCAAGGAGACCAACATAGAATTACAAGAAGGTCATGTATGTAAATTACCAGGTGCCAGGTAGGGGTTCAGGTGAGCAACGAGAGAGAAAAACAGAATATCTTTCCTTCCTGGTTTATCTGATAAATGTGGATACGATTCATATAAGTTCACATTGTTATCTCTCTTTTTAAAATTTTCCCTTTTAATATATAAGAACTTTCTATATCTTGTAAACACATGTGATCATATTACTATGCCTAGCTGATTGTTTACTTAAAATGCTTTTTTTTTTTTTCACTGAAATCTTTAAGGTACACACTTTAAACCTTGTTCATCTAAAAAATTAAAATTGTTTGACACTAATTGCTCTGGGTTTTCTTAACCTCTATAAGCAGGCAAACCTTTCTATTTTAAGAATTTAAACCATGCCAGAGGAATGCTTCTCTCAAATCTTAGTTTGCACGTAAGTCATCAGAGAATCTTATTAAAATGCAGATGCTGATCTGGGGTGAAGCCTGACACTATATTTCTAAAACCCTATATTTATCTTGTGTGTGTGTTTGTATTTGTGTGTGTGTGACATAATTCTGCACAATGCTAACATGTTTGCAGGCATTTTTTCCCTCTAACTATTACTTAGGTCTGGCACCAAGCCGTCTACAACTAACTGGAGCATACAGTTTATCACAGTCTCTGCACCTCACTGGAAAAGCCAAGTGACTCTAAGCATAAAAATGGTGGACATTCCTTTACCTGCCCCTACCCAACTGACCTAACCCCCCTTTCCAGCCTCTGGATGCTTTGCCAGTTCAGTTGCCCTCTCTGTCCCTCCTTCAACCCCACTTAGAAACCAGTTGACTTTTGTACCTGACCCCTCCTGTTCCCTGTTCTGAGGCCTCCAAACATAATCCCTGTATTTTTTTTTTTTTTTTTTCATTTAGATGTAAGTGATTGCATTCTTTGGTCAAGGCAAAGGTTGGGAGGTGATGACAGAGCAAAGAAAATTCTTTTCCTTTGGGACTTTTCGTGATCTATTCAGTAACACAAACTTCAACGAGTATTGCCCGGCCATAATGCAGAGCATGCTGACACCTGTTATGTCAGATGGTCTGTGTCACAGACCTGTGAAGTCAGGAGGGTAGGACTTGCCATGCCATCTCCATTTTTTTCTTCTTCAATTTGTGCATGTGTGTTTGTATGTTGCTTTTTTTTTTTTTTTTTTTCTTTTTTTTGCGGTGCTGGGGATTGAACCTAGGGCCTTGTGCTTGGGATACCAGCACTCTACCAACTGAGCTATATCCCCAGCCCTGTGTGTTGCTGTTGATCCAGCATAGGGCCTCATATATGCTAGGTAAGTGCTCTGCCTCAGAGCTACACCCTCAGTCTCTATCTCTATTTACTAATGAGAAAACTGAGGGCTCAGAGTTGTAACTTGAGTTTCAAGGTCTCATAACTAAAAGTGCCCAAACCTATATGCTTTACATTTCATTATCCTCCTAGGATAGCACAGGAAACCAGGTAACTTTCCAAGAATTAGCATGTCAAATATTCCTTAGAACTTTTTATGGTTTACAATCTAACAAAACTCTCATGTGTTCTTTTCTCCTGTGTGAAGAAATCAGGGAGGGTATATTTTCTTCTACTTGCCATTTTGCAGAAGAAAACATATAAGCATAGAAAGGAGATAAATAGACTAAGGTCATCCCACTGGTAAGTTTTTGCAAGCAGAACTGGCACCATCATAATCTATGAGTTTGACATAGAAGGTAAGGGGCACTGAAGAAACCAAGGGAGATTAGTTAACAGTGGAAATAGGAAAAATGGAAAAACCAACAAATGGGCATTTTTCTTTCTTTCTTTTCTTCTTCTTCTTCTTCTTTTTTTTTTTTTTTTTTTTTCGGTACTGGTACTGGGGATTGAACTCAGGAGTGCTCGACCACTGAACTACATCCCCAGCCCTATTTTGTATTTTATTTAGAGACTGTATTTTATTTAGAGACTCTCACTGAGTTGCTTAGTGCCTTGCTTTTGCTGAGTCTGGCTTTGAACTCATGATCCTCCTGCCTCAGCCCCCCAAGCAGCTGGGATTACAGGAATGTGTCACCAAGCCTGATTGACTGGCTTGCCTTTCTTCCTTCCTTCTTTCCTTCCTTCCTTCCTTCTTTCCTTCCTTCCTTCCTTCCTTCCTTCCTTCCTTCCTTCCTTCCTTCCTTCCTTCCTTCCTTCCTTCCTTCTTCCCTTCCCTTCCCTTTCTTTCTCTCCTTCTCTTTCTGTTTCTTTTTTGCTGATACTGAGGATTGAACCCAGGGGCACAGTACCACTAAGCTACATCCAAGCCCTTTTTATTTTTTATTTTGAAACAGGGTCTCACTAAATTGTCCAGGCCGGCCTAGAACCTGAGATCTTCCTCTCTCAGCCCCCTGAGTTACTGAGATTACAGGTTTGCGCCTCCACACCCAGCAAATGGGCAGTTTTCTAAGCAAGGATGCTGACAACCCCCCCCCCCCAAAAAAGAAAATCCCAGAAGTCAGAAAGTATCCTATAGTTGCATAAGGGATTACAAACCAATTTTTAAAAATGACTCAGAGCAGGACTGGGGATATAGCTCAATTGGTAGAGTGCTTGCCTCATGAGTACTAAGGCCCTGGGTAGAATCCCCAGCACCACAAAAAAAAAAAAAAAAAAAAAAAAAAAAAAAAAAAGACTCAGAGCAAAATAACAACCTCTAAGTGTCTATTTTGTCATTTGTTTTTCTGTTAGAGGCAGGATTGGGGGATGATATGAGCCAAATAAACGTCTTTCTCATGAAAAACAAAAACATAAACAAATACAAAAAAAACAAAACCCTTTTTGGCCACAAAAGAACAAGTCAGGGTGAAAGTTTTCAAAGCCTTGGAGAGAGACACAGGATAACTTACCTGAGGCTTTCTCTTGATCACAAAACTGCTCTCATGAAATTGACTTGAAGATTTAACATAGTGCTAATGTTCAACATTACTGATTGACCCTCCTTTTGTTTGTTTTGAAATATATCCAGATACTGGACTGGAGTTGTGGCTCAGTGGTAGAGCACTTGCCTGGCATGTGTGAGGCCCTGGATTTGATCCTCAGCACCTCATATAAATAAATAAATTTAATTAAAGATTTATTGACAGCTAAAAATATTTTTTTAAAAAGAAATATATCCAGATACCAAAAAAGTGTAATCACTATTATCATTTACTGAGCAACTATTATCTGCTGGACACTGTGCTTTGCACATATTAGCTCTAATTCTCACAACACTGTCACCAGGGAGTCATTATTTTCCTTACTTCTCTTATCAGAGGGACTGAGTAACTTTCCCAAGATCATACAACTAGTATGTGGTTGAGATGGTCTGTTTGATTCCATGTCTTGTGCTCTTTCTATTCTATTCCTTTGTCATGAAATAAATAAACACTGAAAATATCACATACCATGGGTTTAATTAATCTTTTCTTTTAATGGTAGACACTAAAATGTTATTTTAAGAAAATAGAGAAATATGGCACAGTATCTAAATTTTAAAGAATTTAAATTCTGTTTGCATGTCTCATGAAACTTTTTCTTTCCCCCATGTTTTTATTTTTTCTGATTATTCTAAGGAGAGGACCTTAAATGTAGTATCAATATGTAAGCATCATCAGAAGGAAGAGTTGTCAATCTGAACTGGGCACAAACTAGAGGTTAGCAGTTGTAGAAGTTTCTTCATAAGCCTCTTAAGTAGCATTTAGAGGTTTGAAGGAGTACCAAGCCTTGGATATGAGTAGATTAACTTCTCTCTACAACATATTATCTGGGGCAGTAAAGCATGCTAGATGATTTGAATTTTTAATAACCTTGAATTCCCTCCACAACCTCCATTATTTTTTTTAATTTATTTTTATTGTAAACAAGTGGGATACATATTGTTTCTCTGTTTATACAGGGAGTAAAGACATACCATTTGTGTAATCATACATTTACATAGGGTAATGGTGTTTGATTCATTCTGTTATTTTTTCCCTTACCCCCCACCCCTCCCACCCTCCATTATTTTTTTTTAATGTTTTAATTTTGGTACCAGGAATTGAACCCAGGGGCACTTAAACACTGAACCACATCCCCAGAACTTTTAAAATATTTTATTTAGAGACAGGGTCTCACTGAGTTGCCCAGGGCCTTACTCAGTTGCTGAGGCTGGCTTTGACTAACAATCCTCCTGCCTCAGCCTTCTGAGCTTCTGGGATTACAGGCATGTGCCATGGTGCCCGGCTCCCAGTTCCATTATTAATTAAAATCTCTGTGCCTGTGGCTTGGGAATCTGCTTTTAGCAAGGGCCTCCTAGTGAACTTTTCTTGTGTATGCATGTGCTGGGGATGAATTCAGGGTCCTGCATAGGCTAAGCATGTGCTCTATCACTGAGCTACATCCCTACTCCTCCGGGTGATTTTTATTTTTTTTTATTTTTTATTTTATTTTATTTTTTGCGGTGCTGAGGATTGAACCCAGGGCCTTGTGCTACCAACTGAGCTATCTCGCCAGCCCTGATTTTTATTTTTTAAATTTATTTTTTGGAACTGGGGATTGAATCAGGTGTGCTTCACCACTGAGCTACATTCCCAGTCCTTATTTTTTTTTTATTTTGAGACAGGATCTTGCTAAATTTCTTAGGGCCTTGCTAAGTTGCTGACACTGGCCTTGAATTTGTGATCCTCCTGCCTCAGTCTCCTGAGTTGCTGAGATTACAGGTGTGCGCCACTGCACGTGGCTCCAGGTGATTTTTTAGACCCTTTAATATTTAGGTACCCAGTTCTAATAATCCCATTATTTTATTTCACCAGGTAAAATCGGGCACCATATTTGACAATTTCCTTCTTACAAATGATGAAGAGTTTGCTGAAGAGGTTGGAAATAAGACCTGGGGAATGAGAAAGGTAAGATGTTCCCCCACCCTGATTCCAAATATCTGAGTCCTCAGTTGTGCACTGTTACTTGCATTTTAAAACTCAGTCTCACATTCATTGTCCCACCGCTGGTCACATGGCCTTGAGAGGTGAGACAAAGAACTCACATTCATTGGCCATCTACAACTCTGTACTTATGACTCTGTGAGTTCTTTGCAAAATTCACCTCAGCCCTTAAAATGACCAAAAAAGATATTATTACTTCCATTTTCAGATGCAGAAACTGAGATCCAGAGTATAAAGTATCCAAGGTCACACACACCCTTTAACTTGGTGAGGTCAGGTTTGAACCCAGAACTCATGTGCCTTTTGTGCATCATGCTGAGTACTCAGTGTGGTGGTCTTAGAGGGAGCCACTGAGCCCATTTTGGATGGACGACTTGCAGAAAGTGCTGTTTTCCAGCTTCTCTGTCCTCTTGGAACTATTTTATGGGTGGAGTAATACTTGAGACAATGGCCTTATGATAGTGACACCAGGCATTCAGATCTCCTGGCTCTGCAGGAAGGTCCATTCAAGTAGGTTTGTAGCCAGCGCTTGATTATCCAACAGGAAGAATATCCTTAAAGTATTTGCAAAGCATACAGACACACTAAAAAACTTTTATTTATTTATTTTTTTTTGAGAGAACAGTGGTACTTGATGTTTCCAAAAAAAGCATTAAAGTAATCATTATGAGGAAAAGTTATTAGACTTATTTTTATGACTTTTAGTCTGGTTTTGTTTTGTTTATTTGGGGGATTATCATCAAATATTGTTTAACTGAGTTGCTATTACATATTGGTTATGAGTATGAGTTTTGGAACTAGACTGCATAGGTTCAAACTCAGGCTCCATCCTTTACTGGCTGTGTAAACTTGAGCAGTTATATAAAAGAGATTTTCTGGTTGAAAATGGAGAAGTCCATGTTGACCAGAGGGATGAACAGTAACTGGGGGAAAATGATTATGTTCAGAAGCATAATCATTCTTTTTTTTTTTTAACCTTTATTTATTTATTTATTTTTATGTGGTGCTGAGGTTTGAACCCAGTGCCTCACACATGATAGGCAAGTGCTCTACCACTGAGCAACAACCCCAGCCCCTAACCTCTCTTTCTTTATCTTCTGGGAATAATGATAGCAACTATCTTATAAATTACTGGCATACAGTATATGCTTAATACATGATAGCTATTATTATTGAACCATATATTCACTTGACAAATATTTGCTGACAAACATTTGCCTGTTCAAAGCACTATGGTAGTTGCTAGGGATATAGCAAAGAAATAAAATAAAGAAGTTTCTGTCCCCATGGGGCTTACATTCAATTTGGGGAGAGCAACAAGAAATGTATAAAGAAGTCCAAACTTTAGATCCTACATCTAGAATGTAGGACAAGTAACATTTACCTCATGCATTACAGTGAGGAATATAAATGATGTGTGCAGCTTGTTCAGCTCTGTGTACAGCAGTGCAGTAGGCATTCAATAAATATTTGGTAATTTTTGATCAAATTTTATTTACAAATTATACACACACACCCACACACTTCCATCCCACATATATGAAAATTTGTGTGTGAATAAACTCCATCCCAGAAATTGTTTAGACTATGGGAAGATGCCAGACATTCTAAAGTGGGTTAACTTTGTTTATTCCTTCTGTAAATTACTTTGAAAGTTCACATTTTAAACAGGATATAGAAAAGCAATGGAGAGAACTGTATGAAGAAATGGAAAAAAGGAAACAGGAAGAAGAGGCCAAGAAGAAAAGGGAAGAGGAGCAGGAACAGGAAGATGACATCTGGGGACTTGAAGAAGAGGAAGATGAAGAGGATTCTGAGGAAGAACCAGAAAATGACAGGCAGGTGCAGGAAGATTATGTTGAAAGAGATTTTCTGGTTGAAAATGAAGAAGTCCAAGTTGACCAGAAGGATGAACTGTAACTGGGGAAAAAAATGATTATGCTCAGAAGCAAATGATGGTACTTAGAAGAAGGAATGTTTAATGCACCAATTAAAAAAAATGTGTGGAAAGAAAAGGAAAAAGAAGGAGAATTTTGAAGAAAACTTTGGATTTGTATTTCCACCCCACCTCCTCTGCTCTGTGTGATCTTCAAAAAGTCACATCACCTCTTGGGATCATTTCCTTATTAGTGGAAAGGAGTGATCGTTTCTATTTCATGAGGTTGTTGTAGGGACTAAAATGAGCTAATATGTGTAAGGTGCCTGAATATAAATATAATAGTCAAAAATAATAGCTATGTTAGAAGTCAGTCTGGGCAATAGTCAAAAATAATAGCTATGTTAGAAGTCAGCAAAAAAAAAAAAAAAAAAAGAAGTCAGCCTGGGCGACTTAATGAGACCTTGTCTCAAAATAAAACTTTAAAAAGGGCAGGGATGTAGCTCAGTGCTAGAGTGATGGCCTAGCATGTGTGAGACCCTGGGTTTTATCTCTAATACTGTAAAATAAATTAAAAAAAAAATAGACAACTAAATAAATGGTAACTATAACTATTATCATTAGCACGGTGTTTAAAATTGTTGGGAGGTAAGCTTCTGTATCAATCTGATCTTCATTTTCAATTTGTCCCAGTACACCTAAGGATTTTTTTGTTTGTTTGTTTGATTAATTGTCTCTATTGCTTAGTCTTCGCAGAGCTGATGGTTGTACTTGTGCGGATTGACGTTTTCATCTCCTAAATGTATCAAGCACTTAGAAACAAAATCAGACTTCCTCTTAACATAAGGAAAGTTACTTTGTAAAAGTCCTTTTACTTCTCTGCTGTTTTGCACCCTAATTTTCAAATAAGTTTTCCTTATTTGCAAGTTTGTTGGTCTTGTATCTTTCCTGTACCATCTGCTCACATCGTTATCACTTGCATTCTCATCCTTTACAGATGACACGTTCTCATACAGTTGTGGAGCTTCTACAATGTGCTTATCTAATATTCATAGCAGTTTCTTGCTCTAGGTCTGTTATTAAGGGACAGGGTCAGTATCTGAACAAGTTCTTCTGGTTTCAAAGCTTATCCTTCCACCACACCAATCAGTTGAATAAGTAAGTTCCTGTTGCTATTGAATATAGAATAGGCAACATTCTACATGGAAGAAATGCCCTTTTAAGTGTATTTTTTAAAAATATTACATCCGACATCCAGTGAGTCAGGCTCAGACATGTCTGCCATATGGTTCAGTAAACCATAACACAGGACTACAAATATGAATCTGGAACATAGTAGGTGCTCAATTAATATTAGTTGGAAAAAGTGAACAAAACTCTACCTGGTGGTTTCAGGGAAGACTCTGTGAATGAAGTGATATCAAAGAATGCATGAGTCTGTCCAGTGAAGAAGTGTGGACCTGATTTCAGAATTGAAGAGTAGGGTACCTAGATGACAGGCAGTGGGGTGGTAAGGTCATGCAGGAGCAGCAAGAACATCTTCCTTCCCTCCTGCAGGCTGCCTCATGTAGTTTCTAGACCTTAAAAAAAAAATCTATGGAAGAGGCTGGAGTTATAGATCAATGGTAGAGTGTTTGCCTAGCATGTGTGGGGCACTGTGTTTGAGTCTCACACCACATATAAATAAATGAATAAAATAAAGGTCTATCTACATCTAAAATTTTTTTTAAAAAAATCTATGGAATACTCTCTGGATAGTGAAACTTGACTTCATACCTACTCCTATAATGTAAGAGTCTTTACACTATGAAAAAGAGCAAGGCTTCTGGTGCTGAGTCTGAACATTTTGTCTTGCTAGAGGGCTGGTGTCTGGGGTGATTTATGTTTTAAAGATAACAGTCTGATGAGCAGACTATATGTCTGCTCTTCTTGGTGGGGTATTTGTTCCACCAATTGTTATAGATTTTCAATATCATCACCTAAAGATATTGATTTTCATGCAGAATTTTGAGGGAAGAGTAAACAACAAAGATCCATTTGAATATTTTTGAAGTTGCTTCTTCCAACTTTGCTAAATTTTCTTTTGTCTGTTATTTTGATCAGTTGTATATATATATATATATATATATATATATTTTTTTTTTTTTTTTTTTTAGAAATTAGGGTAAATTTAAAAAGAAAACACTGTGTATGTAGTTCCACTCATTTTGCATATGGACTTTGAATTTTTTTTGTTTCCTTTTGGGATTTATCTTTTGAATACCACCATTCTGCCACTGAACCATATTCCTTCAAGTGATTTAAATTTTTTTCTAATTATGTATTTAATTTTCAAAAGAAACTGATTTTTATTGTGAAAAACTTAGAGTTCACATATGTATTAGGAAGACAGAAGCCAGGCATGCTGGCACACACCTGTAGTCCCAACTACTTGGGAGGCTGAGGCAGGAGGATCAAAAGTTTGAGGCCAACCCCAGGCAACTTAGTTTAGACACTGTTTCAAAATAAAATTCAAAACAGAAAAGGATTGGGGATATAGCTCCGTGGTAGAGCAGGCACAGAGCCCTGGGTTCAATCCCCAGAAACTACACACACACACACACACACACACACACACACACACACATCATAGGTCCTCATTATTCCAAAATCCAGAGATAGCTATGCAATGTTTATTGTATTTCCTTCCATTTTGTAATCATGTGTTGATTGGTTGGTTTGACTTTGGGCATATGGCACTTCATCATCTTTGTTCTGTGACAATGTAACTTTTTATTTTCACTTGTATTTCTTTTCCCTTGTTTAAATTTTCTTTCTTTCTTTCTTTCTTTCTTTCTTTCTTTCTTTCTTTCTTTCTTTCTTTCTTTCTTTCTCTCTTTCTTTCACCTAGGAGTTGCTACCCTCTTACTTATTTGCAATGGTTTTGTGCTTCTGGTATTTCCAATATAACCTTCTAGATACTTATCTACTTTGTCCAGTGTCTTTTGTTGACTAAAAAATCTTTAATTTGATATCATCATATTTATCAGTTCATTTCTTTCTTTTTTGGCAGTAGGATTGAACCCAGGACCTCACACATGCTAGGCAGGCACTCTACCACTTGATCTATATCTCCAGCCCTATATTTGTGTTAGAGTTTTTGTTTATGGAGTTTCATCCTTCCCTTCTCCTCAGTCACAAACTATAATAATTCTCCTAAAATTTTCTTTATAATTTTGCTTTTCACATTTAATATGTCTTAATCTTTTTAGAGCCTACTCTTGTATAAGATACAAATTTTGTTGAAATATGGTAATTATACTATTCAAGCCTTGATATATCAGTTTCTGCGAGGAGGATATTAAAATCTTCAGCCACAGTTATGATTCTGTATTTCTCCCTGCAGGTTCTGTGTATTTTCTGTTTGTATGATTAGGTGCATCCATGTGTTGTATCTTTTGTTTCTGTTGTTATCTATTTGTTTCTTTTGTTATCTATTGTTTCTCTTATGAATATGTAATCACTTTTTATCTCTTAGCTTTTGCGACTACAATTCCTCTTTGACAGATCTTAAGATCATAACTAGTTCATTTAAGCCTGGTGTATCTTCTTATTTTTATATTTTAAGTATGTCTCTTCTTCTAGCCAATTTATTGTGTAATTTTTTCCCTCACTGAGAATTAAATTCAAAGTTTTGTGCATGATAGGAAAGTGCTTCACTGCTTAGTCACATCCCTTCTTATTTTTTATTTTGAGGCAATGTCTCACTAAATTGCCAAGATTAGGCTCGAACTTGTAATCCTTCTGCTCAGTCTCCCAATTTGCTCACACCTATAGGTGTGAGCCACGGCACCCAGCTTGAAATTAAGAAAAAAAAATTGGCAAGATTGACATTTTTACATTTAATACAATTACTATATATTAAGATTTAGTTCCACCATCTGTAGGGACAGAAAGATGGGATAGTTTTTCTCACACATCAGATACCCCTGTAACAAAGGACAGATTAACAAGAGAAAAGCATAACACAGTATTTTAATGAAAGGTTTAGTGAGAGCTCCTGTCCCCACTCAGGCTGAGAACAGAGCAGAGCACAGCTGAGCACCAGGGCAGGGCTGGGGCAGGACTGAGTCAGCACTTGAACAGGGGAGGCTGAGAGCCAGGCTCAGGACAGACTGAGAGTCTGGGCAGGATGTGCTGGGTCTGGAAGAGATGGGATAGGGCCAATCTAAGGGCCCTAGCAGGGTCAGGCCAGGTGACCTACAGGGAAGGGCCAGGCTGAAAGCCTGGCAGTTCCCAGCTCAGAGCTTGGATAGGGTAATGATAGCGCCTGGCTGATAGCTAGCTGTCCACAGCTGGGCTGTGAGCCGGGACAGGGTCAGGACAGAGCAGGATAAAGGAGGGGAAAAAAGATTTACATGACAAGGGAACCTTCAGAACTGAAGACTCAAAGACTCAGGAGAAATACTTTTTTTATGCTTAGGTTCAATGAAGAATGGACAGTCACGTAAAAATGTGGCTGAACAAAAGGATATGACCTCATGGTAATAGACTGAGCAGGGAAACCCATCAGGGCCTGTCTGTTAGGATTTTTTTGGCCTCTCAGGTGTGGGGCAAGACCTCTTCTGCAATGAGAATCTTAATGACCCTCTGTCAGACAAGGCAGGTCAGACAAGTTCTTTAAGTCCAGCTCTTATACAGAAAGGCAGGTGAAGTTAGGGTGATATTTCTAGTTTCTATGACCCGCCTGGTTTTTATGACTAATTTTGGGGAAAAAAGGCATGGGAGACAGGAAGGTGGGAGAAGGTCAAAGAGAGACTTTGCTTCTGAGGCTCTTTCAGTGCTCTTCAGTTCAAAGTACTCAGCCTGCCAAACTGACATATTTTGGAATATTGCTTTCTGAGCCCCAATATACCCATCTACTATATATTCCTTTTAAATTTTTAATCTTCCATTGGGTAGATGAGTTTTCTTTTGCTGGCTTAAAATGCATCCTTAATAATATTTTCTCATAGTGGTAGTCCTTAACTTCAGACTCTCAGTCATGGGTTTAAGAGAGTTCCTTCCTCTCCACAGTTTGAGTCTAAGCTTGATTCTCAAATAATTAAATAGCATGTGTTTGAATTGATTCAATCACAGTTGCCGAAGCAGAGGGTCTTTGTACTGCAAAGAAAATATAGCATACTATTACCAAAGAAAGGGGAAATGGAGACTGGGTGACCATAAAATGATATGTCTTCTTTCATATGGAATAAATTTCTTTGAGCCTCCCTTTATTCATCTGTGTAATGGCAATAATACCTACATCAAAGGGGAGAATTGGGACTGGGGTTGTGTTTCAGTGGTAGAGTGCTTGCCTAGCATATGTGATATACTAGGTTCAATCCTCAACACCACATTAAATAAAAAAATAAATAAAAATAAAGTTATGGGCTGGGGAGATAGCTCAGCTGGTAGAGTGCTTGCCTCACAAACACAAGGCCCTGAGTTCGATCCCCAGTACCGCAATAAATAAATAAAGTTATTGTGTTCATCTACAACTAAAAAAAATAATTTTAAAAAGGGAAGATTTGAAGAACAAATTGATAAGATATGAATATCCTTCGTGAATTATAAAGTCCTATACAAAGATTAGTCATTATTCTTACTTTTGCATGCATCATGTGGTATTGTTTAGATGTTGGTATTTATCTTAAGTACTGCAGAGGAAGGACTGCCCTAGCTAGTATTTTCTCTAAATTGTACTGATGCCCATATAATTGATTTTCCTTTCCCAAGAATAAAAAATGAGCAAGATGTCAGGTTTATGTTTGACCCAGAAGTCAGTTTCCATCCAGAGTCCTAACGTCACAGATCAAGGTAATTTGTTAGTAGACTTCAGGATGCACACAGTTACATGCTTGGTACAATGGTGCCAGACTGGGTTCCAGTTCCTTCTCTACCTTCAATTAAATATGAGGCCCTAACCATGTCACTTAATATTCTCTGAGCCTCAAAGTCCTTGCCTAAAAATTAGAGATCATAAGAAGAAAACCTATCTCTTAGAGTTGTGGTGGTATTAAATAAAATTATATATATATATATTAAATAAAATTATATATTAAATAAAATTTTATATATATATATATATATATATATATATATATATATATATATATATATAAAGGGCCCTGGCCTAAGAGAAGATCTCATTTGTCAGACACAAATTTGCATCTCTTTATTGAATATTTACTAACTTCTATTCTGCTACCTTATAACTGAGTTGAATGTAGGTTCATTCTCAACTCTAAAATGTATTAAATTGCTCTGTTTCCTTGGGGAATAGCTGTTGTCTCCCTCCAGACCTTGTATCTCCAGAATTTGGACCACTAGTACTTGCCAGTAGGATAGGTTCTCACAAGAGAAATCTTTTTCCTTATTGGCAATTGAAATTGATAATTCTGCCTCTTTTCACATAGGAAGGATTTAGATTCAGACTAAACTGAAAGACATAGCATACCTGCTGCGTTTACTGAAATAGCCTCTACGACATGATTGCTAACAGACCCATAAGTCCATGAATTAAGTACTGATATCTTCATTTTACTGATAAGGAAATGGAAGGTCACATAAATTAAGTAACTTGACCTAGGTAACAAAGTTGATTAAGAGACAGGAGATAGGGACCTGGGGGTATGGCTCAGTGGCGGAACACTTTCCAAGCATGTGTGAGAACCAGAGTTCAGGGGCTGGGGAGATAGCTCAGCTGGTAGAGTGCTTGCCTCGCAAGTATAAGGCCCTGAGTTTGATCCCCAGTACCGGAAAAAAAAAAAAAAACAGAGTTCAGTCCTCAGCACCACAGAGAGAGAAGGGAGACAGTCTAGTATAATATAAGGAATATGGGCTGTGGAGTCAGAATTAAATTAGGATCCCAACACTGCCATTTCCTATGCCTCCAACTTTAGTACCTAAGTTTTTAACTCTCAGTTTCCTCATCTGTATAGTGGGGAACGATACAGATCTGATTGATATTCTATAATGTTGTGAATTTGACTTGAGAGTACATGTAAAACAGCATGTGGTACACGGTAGGTTCTTCATAAATACTCCTCAGGTCCTTGATAAGTGTGTGACAAGAGCCCGGAGCCTATAGAACCCACCGGGAGTGTTGCCTTATAGGAAATTTCAATGATCATCAAACTTCTTTAAAACATTTCATTGAACATTCAAATACTTACCCTTACAAATCCCTTGCACTGTGATTCAAGTGACAGTCCGGGCAAGAAATGAGGCAGCAAGGTACCCTGAAAGAAGCACATGTGTGGGAATCTACAGTCCTGGCATTTAGTGCTGGCTCTTCCTCAGTGTATGTGGGATCTTGAGCATGGCACTTTTTACCTCCCTGAACCTCAGTTTCCTTATTTGTTAAACAGAAACAATATTCTTTACCTCCCGTGGTTGCTGGAGGTATCAAGGCAAAGGAATGCAAATGTTTTTCTTACATTTTAGAAAGACTATATTAACGCAAGCAGTTGGCAGTTTATGTTTACTATTGGCAGTTTATGTTTTCTATTCAAGGGAGTGGGGAGAGAGAGAGGTAGGGAATTGGACTCAATGATAAATGCCTCAAGAGAGCAACTCAGGAGAACTCAGGACCCCAGTGAGGCCTATTTAAGTATTTGTTCCTGCTACAGCTGCAACTTATGCTCAAACATCAATCACTATGCCCACTAATCCTCCTCTCTGTGAAAGACAGCACTCTATAGACCCTCCCCTCCTACACCCTGCTTGGACTGGGACTGGGAATACGACCCAAAGGCAAGTGACCTACAAATGTGGCCTGGCTCCTCAAGAACAAGTTGGACAAATCAATATTTCTTTCTCAGGACTCTGAATTCGGAAACATGAGATGATTGAGGCAATTAGCAACAATAAAACTATGATAATAGGATGTAAAGAAAGAGGCTGTGAGGGGCTGAGTGTGGTTCAGTGGTGGAGTGCTTGCCTAGCACGTGTGAGGCACGGGGTTCGATTCTCAGCACCACGTACAAATAAATGAATAAAATAAAGGCCCACTGAGAATTTAAAAAAATATTTAAAAAAAGAAAAAAAAAAAAAAAAGAGGTCATGAAGTTGACTAAGGGTATGTATGGGAGGAGACAGAGCCTGGGCTATGACAATCCAAAGCAATGAGGATGAAGAAATTATGAATACACTGAAGCCATGAAGTAGAAAATGATAAAAACATGTCTATGCAATAAATATTTCTAGAGTTTCTTCTATGAACAGGAAACTATGCTTGTCTCTGGATATATAAAAGTGAGACACAGGCTTTGCCTTCACAGTGCTTGATTTTAGTGGAGAAGAGAGACAAAACAAGTACAGGGCTGAGAGAGCAAAACTGGGAAGGGACCTAATTCAGAAATAGCACAGAAAGGAAGGCCTCTGAACAGAAATTAGAATGGGACTGAAGAATGAGGTAGAACCAGCACGAGAAGAATATTGGAGGTAGAGGATGTTAATGGCTATTGGCAGAAAACAACTTATCATGTTCAAAGAAGCTGGGGGAAAGCACATGAATGGAACAAAGGAAAGGAAAGAGAAGCATAGATGAATTTGCTGGGGTAAGCAAGCAGTGATAACCCAAGATCTTGTAGGCCTTGGTAAAGAGTTGGGATTTTAGTTCCAGAGTAATGAGACAGCATCAGTATTTGAGACTGGTTAGTGACATGACTCAGTAAAGTGTAGTAGAGAACCTTATCAACTAAGGAATCATTCTGGGTTTAAAACTAAGTTCTATCATTTATTAGCTGTATGACTTTGGGAAAATTACTTAACCTCTTTATGCCAAAGTTTCCTCATCTATAAAATTGAGGTACATTTGGGTTTTACCTCATGGAGTTGTTAGGTAAAAGAATATATATATATATATGTATATATATATACATAATATATATATAATATTAGAATATATAGAATATATGGAATATATATATATATATATATATATATATAATATTTAAATATATATAAGTAAGTCAGGCGTGGTGTGCATGCCTATAATCCTAGCAGTTCAGGAGGCTGAGGCAGGAGGATCACAATTTCAAAGCCAGTCTCAGTAACTTAGCATGGCCCTAAGCAACTTCAGTGAGACCCTGCTTCAAAATAAAATATAAAAAAAGCGTTGTGGGGCTGGGGCTGTAGCTCAGTGGTAGAGCAGTTGCCTAGTACATGTAAGGCACTGGGTTTGAGTCTCAGCACTGCATATAAATAAATAAATAAAATAAAAGTCCTTTGACAACTAAAAAATATTTTAAAAATAAAGGACTTAGGGGGCTGGGATCGTAGTTCAGTGGTAGAGTGCTTGCCTACCATGTGTGAAGCACTGGGTTCGATTCTTGGCTCCACATATAAATAAATAAATAAGTAAAGCTTCATCAACAACTAATTTAAAATAAATAGATAAATAAATAAATAAAGGACTGGGAATGTGGCTCAGTGGTTAAGTGCTCCTGGGTTCAATCCCCTGTATCAAAATAATAATAATAATAATAATAATAATAATAATAATATATGTATATGTATATATATATATATATAGATCTTGAGCATGGCACTTTTTATTTATTTTTACTTGTATTATATATATTGAAATATGCTTATATATTAAAAAGTTTTATACACACACACACACATATTTGGGGCGGTTACAGGGATTGAACTCAGAGGCACTCAACCACATAGCCACATCCCCAGCCCTATTTTGTATTTTATTTAGAGTCAGGGTCTCACTGAGTTGCTTAACACCTCGCTGTTGCAGAGGCTGGCTTTGAACTTGTGATCCTCCGGACTCAGCCTTCTGAGCCTCTGGGATTAATGGAGGACGCCACTGTGCCAGGGTGTTTTTACTTATAAACATATTTCCAGTTCCTGGCACATAGCAGACACCCAATAAATGTAAGTTTGTGTTAGTATTTTGTTTTTAAAATGTCATTGTAACTACTACATGGAGAGTGAATGTGTCAGGGAGAAAAACAAGAAGGTAAGGAATGATGCAAGGGAGTCTAGGCATACAGCTAACAAGTAGTCTGTGTGAGAGATGATAGGTGAAGTGGTGGTGGACACAAAGATGAATGGACTAGTTTGACATAAATTTGGAGATGAAATTTTATGTTCTCCAGATGGACTGGACATGAAGTTGAGGAAAATGGAGGGCTCAAGAATATCTTGGGCTAAGGTTGTAACCCAGTGACAGAGTGCTTGCCTAGCACATGTGAGGTACTGGGTTCCATCCTCAGCACCACATAAAAATAAAAAAATAAAATAAAAGTATTGTGTCCATCAACAACTAAGAGATACTTTAAAAAAATGACTTGTTGGTTTCTGGCTAGTGCAGCTAGATGGATGGGGGTGACATTCACTGAGAGGAAGGAGCTGGAGAAGCTGATTTGTCAGGGAAATTAGGAGTCCTATTTTAGACATGTTAAACTTGAGCCGTCCATGATAAATCCAAGTGGATGTCAGTTAGGCAATTGGTTATAAGTTTGGAAACCGGAAGAGAAGATTGCGGTGAAGATATGAATTTGGACATGGTCATTAGCACAATCAGTATTTGAAGACAGAATTAGTTGAAATGATCTAGGTAGAGAATTTAGAAGGAAAGGATGCCAAGAAGAGTCCTGAGGAGTACATTTTAGGGTGATTGAATAGAAAAGGAGAACGAGGAGAGGTCTGTGAAGAAAGAGTAGAGCCAGAGAGGTGTGGGAGCACAAAAACACATCGAAGAGGCAGCTGAGCATACAAGGTCAAACACAAGGATAAAAACATACTAGTCACAGATGAGTAGTTTCAAGGAGTAGCTTCAGTAATGGGGAGCCTAAATAAGAATCAAATAGGTTGAAGAATAAACTAGAGGTGTGCTTGCTTTGACAGCACATATGCCAACACTAGAACAATGCGCAGAAAATGGGCATGATACCTCCATATAGATGTCACACAAATTTGCAAAACAGCAAATATACTTTTGGCATGGATTTGAATTTGGGAACAGTTCAAAATGAAAATTAAATCAAGGAGAATGGAAGGAATCCTAAAAGCAAATATAAACAGAAACAAATTAATTTAAATATCTAATGCAACCATTCTGAAGGAAAAGAAAAGAAAAACTAATCCAAATACTTCCGAATACAGTACTTTCAATACACAACTTTAGTCTAAAAATGAAATTGTAAAGAAATCTTGAAACTTATTTAGTATGTCATTTTTAGTAGTGGAATGATTATAGCAATGGGGAAAATATTTTGTGTGCATTATAACACTGAGTAAATGAATAAAGACTCAGATGTTGGGAGCCAGCATTCTCACTGTGGGAAAAGGGCAAATGAAGACCCCTGTGGTGTTGAATTAGAATTAGAAGTGCCAGTAATGAATTCATGACTAAAAAAAAGATAAATTAAATTGCTCTTTTCCCCCGTGGCTCTGTTTACTAAAAGGGCCTAGAAGCGATTGTACCCAGTAGCAATGAGCATATCTGGTGCCCACATCTTGGTTTCTAAATACCATTCCCCCACTACAAGGGAAGCTCACTGGAGAAATGGCTGGTTTCCAGAAATAGGCCATGAAAGTACAAGATCTCATAGAACATCTTCTATGAGAAAGCAGGAAGTGTTAAAAAAAATATTGATGGGACACATCAAAAGTACACAGAAGTTGGGGATGGGAATGTGGCTCAGTGGTAGAGCACTTGCTTAGCATGTGTGAGGCACTGGGTTCGATTCTCAGCACAACACACAAAATGAATGAATAAATAAAATAAAGGTATTGTGTTCAAACACAACTTAAAAATTAAAAAAAAAAAAAAGTACAAAGAAGTCAAGCTGGGCATGGTGGCACATGCCTGTAATCCCAGTGACTGAGGCTGAGGTAGGAGGATCACAAGTTTGAGGCCAGCTTGGGCAACTTAGAGAGAACCTGTCTAAAAAAAGGGGGAGGGACTGTGGATTGTAGCTTGTGGGTAGAGTGCTTGAGGAAAAAAAAAAAAAAGACACAGAAACCAGCTTGGCAGGGCTCTCATTAGCCAACCCTGAGACAAGTTGAACATTATAAAATATAACATGTAAATAAATAAGAGAGAAGGGAAAGATCTCACAGAATGCCCCAACTAAAAAATGCACATGAAACGATAAAGTTAGAAAATCTCAGTTTTGCAACTATCCTAATAATTGATTGAGACAAGAATTATCCATGAAGGTTGAGATCACTGGACAAAAGTTTGAAGAGGAATGGGATATTTATGCAGTCTTCAAAGTACCTTTCCACAGATTATTCATTATTTACATAAGAAAAAATGCTAACTGTATGGTGAGAAATTTGGCAGATACCACCCACCTGATCAAAGTGAACACAATCAATAATGGGCCCAAGGGATACCTTGTCTCTCCTCATATGACACACTAAGAAAGATCCTATCTCAGCTGGACACAGAGGGGCAACCCTGTAATCCCAGTGACACAGGAGGCTGAGACAGGAGGATCCCAAGTTGGATACCAGCCTCAGCAACTTAGTGACACCCTGCCTCAAAATAAAAAGGAGCTGGATGTAGTTCATTGGTAGAGAGACTGGGTTTAATCCCCAATATGTCTTTAAAAAGAAAAAAAAAAAAAGACGAAGATTAAAAAAAAAAAGTATAGTGTTCCTGCCGTCACCCCCCCAAAAAGAAAATGTAAATCTAATCAAGCAGAAACATGGGACAAACCCAAAAGGAGAAATTCTATATACTACCTGGTAAGTGCTCTTTAAAAATGTGAATATCATGAATAACAATGAAAGACTAGAGAACAATTCTAGATTAAAGAAGACTAAAAAGTAATGACAGTTAAATACAATGCATGATTTGAATTAAGCACTGGATCAGGCCCTAGATGGGGAGCTGGCCTGCTGTATAGAACATTATTGGGCCAATTAGTGAACTCTGAATATGGCTATGTATAAGGATCATATCAATTATAAGTTTCCAGAATCCAATATCATACTAGGTGGGTGTGTAGGTATAAAGAGAATGTCCTCATTCTGAGATATACACACTGAAATATTTAGGGTATCAGGAATAAATTCAAATGGTTCGTAAAATATGTACAACCATGTATATACAAGTACACATACATCCATACTCAAAGAAAGTGGTAAAATATTAAGTTCTGGTGCATCTGGGTGTTCTTTGTAATATTCATGCAACTCTTCCACGTGTTTGAAATTATTTTAAAGTAAAATGTTAGAAAATAAGTTGGAGGCACAAAAGTAGAAGCAGTATGTAGATAGCTTTTAAAAATTTGTTGGTGGGGCTGGGAATGTAGCTTAGAGGTAGAATACTTGCCCTGAATCCTCAGAATGACAAAAAAGAAAAAAAAAAAAAAAAAAGACTGTGAAGAGGATGGAGGAATGGAACCAGAGAAAGTGTCAAGGTCATAAAATCATAAAAGAGCTCTTTTTAAAAATAGGAAATAGTAGCTGGGTGCGGCTACTCAGGACGCTGAGGCAGGAGGATTGCAAGTTTGAAACCAACCTGGACAACATAGCAAGAGCCCATCCAGGGCCTTTCAAAAAATGATAGATACTAAAACCAGTTTGTTTTCTGATGACAACCAGGATGGTCTCAACCCTTCTCTTAGAGAGAGGCTTAGATCAGACATCCTCCAAGGGCCTTTCCACCTCAGGTCCTCTGCAACTCGCTATTGTCATTAGACATCATGAGGCCTAGTGAAGGCGTATTTTATCATTACCCTGCAACCAGCAAAAGACATCTAGGCCATCACCACTTGAGGGCAGTACAAAATGATGCTGCATGTGGTTCTGATGGTTTTATTGTTTCGGCTGCTGAACACAACAAAGCCCTTTACGTGATTTTCTGTTCAATGTATTGGGTGAAATAAAACTCCTGCCAATACACCATTTTCCCAAGTGTCTAAATTCTTATTGCATAAGGATATCAAAAGACAAGCCCAACATAATTCATAACAGGGTTTGAAAAGGGGAGTAATTGAGTGAAAGGATCACATGCCTTGGGAAAACGCTGATGCATCTTATGAGTTTAATAAAGAATAGCTGTTAACAGAAGATTAGAGCATGTCAGAGTTGAAAAGAACGTTAGAAAGGAGGCTGAATATAGCCCCTTCATTTTGTAGGCAGGACCCTGAGTTCAGAGGAGGGAAGGAGTTTGACCAAAGCCACGATGACAGGGTAGAGAAGGAAGTGATTTCAACACTCATCTGGTTAGTCTGTGAAGACAGAGGTTGTGATATTTTCAAGTGACATCATAAGTACAGCTTACAGCAGGGTATGATGGTACACACCTATAATCCCAGCTACCTGGGAGGCTGAGGCAGGAAGATTTCAAATTTGGGGCTCCTTGAGCAACTAGCCAAACATTGTTGCAATAAAATTTGGCACAAGGGATTGAACCCAGGGATGTTTAACCACTGAGCCACATCCCCAGTCCTTTTAAAATATATTTTATTTTGAGACAGGGTCTCACTAAGTTGCTGAGGTTGGCTTTGAATTCGTGATCCTCCTGCCTCAGCCTCCTGAGCCACTAGGATTACAGGTGTGCTCATGCCTGACTCACACAAAAAAAATTTTTTTAAAGGACTGGGAACGTAACTCAGAGGTAGTCATGCCTAGGTTCAATCCCCAGTATTGCAAAATATAAGTAAATATATACAACTTGCAAAGAGATTGACCTCATCACTCATATTGATTTCTAAGTCCCTGAAAAAATTATGACACCTTAGATGTGAAGCTATGCCTCTGTCTTCCTCTCCCTGGGATGGTATCCCAGGTAATGCTAGTCCATTTCAACTACTCCTAATGCCTGGATAGCATAGCTCTGATCATATCCAACCTGTTTTCCACTTCTTTCTGGCAGTATCTTCAGACTTCTTTGAAGTCATGTGTTAGCCTTTCTTATCAATATTGAGGGACAGAGTTGAAGGTTACTGGATATAAAGTGAATGGGTATGTGGTAGTATGTTATTTGGAAAGACACTGTATTGTCATCACAAGACAGGGAAGGTGATCTTAAAAAGGACAATCAGAAAATCCCAGTGAAACATGACAATCCCTTTTTTTTTTTTTTTGTACCAGAGATTGAACCTGGGGCTCTCAATCACTGAGCCACAGCCCTTTTTATTTTTTTAAATTTTGCCTTGCTAAGTTGCTTAGGGTCTTGCAAAATTGCTGAGGCTGACTTTGAACTTGTGATCCTCCTGTCTTAGCCTCCTGAGCCACTGGGACATATAATCCTTAATATGACCTAAGTACATAATGGAGAATAAAATAACCTTAAACTAATCAAAATACAGAAGTCAATATGACTTCATAATATGCTAATTACTAGGGTCATTTAATTAGCAGAGCCCTTAACCTCATTATTATCTACAAGTAAGTGTTTAGGTACTGGCTTCATGTGTTAGTCAGATTTCCATTACTGTAACAAATGCCTGAGATAATCAATTTATAAAGAGAAAGCATTGTTTTGGCTCACAATTTTAGAGGTTTTAGACCATGATCTATTTGCCCTATTTCTTTGGGTCTGTGGTACAGCAGCACATCATGGTAGAAGCACATGGCAGAGAAAAATTTTGTCTGTTTTGTTTACTGCTGTATACCTAGAGCAGTGCCTAGCACATTGTAGGTACTCAGTAGTATTTGTTAAATTAATGAACAAATCCTCTGGATAACTCTGTCAGGCAGATTCTATTTTCATTACTCCCATTTTATAGAATACGGAATGGAGGTTCAGATAAGCTAAATAATTTATCTCACACTATTAAGAAACTTAGGGGCTGGGGAGATAGCTCAGCTGGTAGAGTGCTCGCCTCGCAAGCACAAGGCCCTGAGTTCGATCCCCAGTACCGCAAAAAAAAAAAAAAAGAAAAAAAGAAACTTAGTGGTCACCCTGTTTGATGACAGAGCTGGGTGAAGTTAAGGCGTGTTTTTCTTTAATGCCTATTTTTCCAACCATTGCATATGCTGTGCTTTTTCTATCCTTAGAATCAGCCCTTCTAGGTCTATCGCTGTGCAATAGTGTTGGACCCAACAATTCTTATCTGGATCTCTTTAAAGGTTCCTTGATCTCACTGTCCCATTCTCTACACAAAGCCAGAATGATCTTTCTTGTTTATTTTTCCCCTGGGAGCGGGTACTGGGAATTGAACTCAGGGGCACTTGACCACTGAGCCATATCCCCAGTCCTTTATTTTGTATTTTATTTAGAGACAGGGTCTCACTGAGTTGCTTAGCACCTCGCTGTTGCTGAGGCTGGTTTTGAACTTGTGATCCTCCTGTCATAGCCTCCTGAGCCTCTGGGATTACAGGCATGCACCACTGTGCTCAACTCTTGTGTTTTTTTTTTTTTTTTTTAAGTGTACAATCAAATGATTTTAAACATATTCAGAGTTGCACAACCCTCACCATTATCTAATTGCTGAAAATTTTCATCATTCTAAAAAGAAACTTTTTACCCCTTTCTGTAACTCTGTAGCCTAAACCAGCTCCCTTCACCCAGGCAACCACAAATCTACTTTCTGTGTCTGTGGATTTTCCTGTCTGGACATTTCATACAAATATACTCACATAATTTGGGGTCTTTTATTTCTGGATTCTTTTACCTAGCATAATGTTTTCAAGGTACACTCATGTTGTATTATGTATCAGTACCTCACTCTTTTTATTGTTGAACAACACTCCATTGTATGGAAACATCCAAGTGTATTTATCTTTTCATCAGCTGATAGACATTTGGGTTGTTTCCCCTTAGGGTTATTTTGAATAATACAAATGTGAACAGTCATATACAAGCTTTCGTGTAGAAATAAATTTTTGATTCTTTTGGCTATGTATTTATGAGTAGAATTTTGGGGACCATATGTTACCTCTATGTCTAACTTTTTTTGTGTGTGATACTGGAGATTGAACCCAAGGATGCTCCCCACTGAGCTATATCCCCATTTAATTTTTCGAGACAGGGTCTCCTTAAGTTGCTGAGGCTGGTCTTAAACTTGCAATCCTCCTGCCTTAGCCTTCCCAGTTGCTGGATTTAGACGTGCACCACCACGCATGGTAACATTTTTGTGGCTTTTGTGCTTTTGGTGTCACATCTAAGAAATCAAAAGGTGATGAAGAAAACATTTATATCTATGTTTTCTTCTTAGGGTTTGTAGTGAAGTAACTCTTAGTTTCTTCTAAGAATTTTATAGTCTTATGGTCAAAATGGTCATTGATCAATTTTGAGTTAGTTTCTGTATGTGGTGTGAGGTAGTGATCCAACTTTATTCTTTTGCATGGGGTTATCCTTTATTGACAAGAGTATTTTTGGCAACTTAGTTGAATTATCTTGGCTAGTTGAAAATCATTTGACTATTTAGGTATGAGTTTATTCTTAAACCCTCAATCCTATGCTATTGTTTTATATGTCTGTCTTTTTTTTTTTTTTTTTTTTTTTTTTGGCGCAGTGCTGGGGATTGAACCCAGGGCCTTATGCTTACAAGGCAAGCACTCTACCAACTGAGCTATCTCCCCAGCCCTACATCTCTCTCATTATGCCAGTACCATACTATCTTGATTATTGTATTTTATAGTAAGTTTGAAATGAGTAAGTATGAATCATCCAACTTTGTTATTTGTTTTCAAGATTTTTTTGGCTATTCTTAGTTTCTGGAAATTCCATATGAATTTTAGAATCAGTTTGTCAATTTCTGTAAGGAAGTTAGCAGGGATTCGATAGAGATTGCATTGAAGTTGCACATCAGTTTGGGGAGTATTAATATTTTAACAATTTTAAGTCTTCTAATTCATGAGTGTGGGAAGTCTTTTCACTTATCTGTCTTTTTAATGTCTTACAATGTTTTGTAAGTTCTAAGTATTTATTTCTTTTAAGTTTATTCTGATTTTTTTCTTTTTTTCTTTGAAGTTTTGAGACAGGATCTCACTTAGTTGCCCAGACTGGTCTTGAACTTGCAATCCTCCTGCCTCAGCCTCCCAAGTAGCTGGGATTACAGGTGAGTGTCACCCCATGCCTGGCTTATTTTTTCTTATTGATGCTATTATAGATGAAATTTCTTAGTTTCATATTCAGATTGATTATAGCAGTGTACAGAAATATAATTGATTTTGTATATTTGTCTTGTGTCTTGCAACCTTGCTAAAGTTGTTTATTCTAATAGGTTTTGTTGTTTCCTTAGGGTTGTCTGTATACATAAGGTCATCTCATCTGCAAATAAAGATAGTTTTACTTCTTCTTTTCCAATCTGGATGCCTTTTATTTATTTTTCTTGCTTAGTTACCCTGGCTGAAATCTTAAGCACAATAATGTATAAGTGACCTTTCTATAACATGACTTTGAATTTTTTTTTATTTCCCTCCCTTGGAGTTTTTCAGTGACTCCACATTGCCCTCAGGATAAAGACTTCACTTTTTTATTAGCATACACAAGACCAGTTTAAATCTTACCCTAGTTTTGCACCCTCATTAGCTAAAATCGAAAACAACTCAATTACATTTTTTCCCCCCAGATCTTCGCTCCTTTGCTTATGGGCCTTTGTGAACATTGTTCCCTCTGCCTGGAGTACGTCCTTTTCTGTCTATCCTTTGCTTCACCAAGGTACTTCCTATTTAGTTTTCAGGTTTCCACTTATATACAAGTCTCCGTGAGAAATCTTTCCCTTGTTCCACAATATAGATGTATTTCTTCTGTGTGTTCCTGCATCTCTGGCATCTTCATCTTCTCCTAACTTTGTTTTGTTGCACTTATAATTGCATTTTATTTGTCTGTCTTCTTTTCTAGACTGTGTGCTCTTTGAGGGTAGGGACCATGTCTTTTTCACTTTCCTAACTCCTCTGCTTTGTAGAAAGCTTGACATAGTAAGTGCTAAAACTTAGCTTGTCAAATGATTGAATAGAAATGGGAAAGAAGCCCACTAATCTGCTCTTCAGGAGTCCCATTGTTCTACAAGTCTCTTAGGGGGATTTTAATCTGTGGTCTAAAAACTAGTCAATGAGGCTGGCTAGGAGTGGGCAGGATGTATGTACTTCAATGCTGCTTTATGGGCCTGAGATAATTAATGAAGCTTTGAAATTCCAATCAGAATCTTCTCTTGTTAAATAATTTTTAAAAATCTATTTACAGCAGTCTTTGTATGGATATTTAGTTATAGGGCAATTTGTTTTATATAGAATTTCAGATGAATAGTCTTTCAGAAGTAATTTGTTTTCTTGAATCCAGTTCTTCAATGTTGAAGTTTTTTTCAGACCCCACTGCATTTTTTTTTATTGTAAACAAATGGGGTACAACTTGTTTCTCTGTTTGTACATGAAGTAGAGGTGTACCATTTGTGTAATCATACGTTTACATAGTGTAATGGTGCTTGATTCATTCTGTTATTTTTTCCTCCCCCCCACCCTCTTTTCCCTCTATACAGTCCCTCCTTCCTCCATTCTTGCCTTCCTCCCACCCCCCATTATGTATCATCATCCGCTTATCAGTGAGATCATTCGTCCCTTGGTTTTTGGAGATTGGCTTATCTCACTTAGCATGATATTCTCCAATTTCATCCATTTGCCTGCAAATACCATAATTTTATTCTTCTTTATGGCTGAGTAATATTCTATTGTATATATATGCCACAGTTTCTTTATCCATTCATCAATTGAAGGGCATCTAGGTTGGTTCCACAATCTGGCTATTGTGAATTGAGCAGCTATGAACATTGATGTGGCTGTATCTCTGTAGTATGCTGATTTTAAGTCCTTTGGGTATAGGCCAAGGAGTGGTTCCATTCCAAGTTTTCTAAAGAATCTCCACACTGCTTTCCAGAGTGGCTGCACTAATTTGCAACCCCACCAGCAATGTATGAGTGTACCTTTTTCCCCACATCCTCGCCAACACCTGTTGTTGCTTATATTCTTGATAATCACCATTCTAATTGGGGTGGGATGGAATCTTAGGGTAGTTTTGATTTGCATTTCTCTTATAACTAGAGATGTTGAACATTTTTTCCTATATCTGTTGATTGTTTGTAGATCTTCTTCTGTGAAGTGTCTGTTCATTTCGTAAGCCCATTTGTTGATTGGGTTATTTGTATTCTTGTTGTAGAGTTTTTTGAGTTCTTTATATATTCTGGAAATTAGTGCTCTATCTGAAGTATGAGTGGCAAAATTTTTCCCCCACTCTGTAGGCTGTCTCTCAATACTACATTGCTGATAGTATCCTTTGCTGAGAGAAAGCTTTTTAGGTTGAATCTATCCCAGTTACTGATTCTTGCTTTTATTTCTTGTGCTATGGGAGTCCTGTTAAGGAAGTCTGATCCTAAGCCAACATGTTGAAGATTTGGACCTACTTCTTCTTCTATAAGATGCAGGGTCTCTGGTCTGATTCTAAGGTCCTTGATCCATTTTGAGTTGAGTTTTGTGCATGGTGAGAGATAGGGGTTTAGTTTCATTCTGCTGCATATGGATTTCCAGTCTTCCCAGCACCATTTGTTGAAGAAGCATGTTTTTGGCACCTTTGTCTAGTATGAGAAAACTATTTATTTGGGCTTGTGTCCATGTCCTCTATTCTGTACCATTGATCTACCTGTCTATTTTGGTGCCAATACCATGCTGTTTTTGTTACTATTGCTTTGTAGTATAGTTGAAGTTCTGTTATTGCGATACGCCCTACTTCACTCTTCCTGCTAAGGATTGCTTTAGCTATTCTGGGTTTCTTATTCTTCCAGATGAATTTCATGATTGCTTGGTCTATTTCTGTGAGGTATGTCATTGGGATTTTAATTGGAATTGCATTGAATCTGTATAGCACTTTTGGTAGTATGGCCATTTTGACAATATTACTTCTGCCTATCCAAGAACATGGGAGATCTTTCCAACTTCTAAGGTTTTCTTTCTTTGTTTAGTGTTCTGTAGTTCTCATTGTAGAGGTCTTTCACCTCTTTTGTTAGATTGATTCCCAAGTATTTTATTTTTTTCGAGGCTATTGTGAATGGGGTAGTTTTCCTAACTTCTCTTTCTGAGGATTCATCACTTATGAATAAAAATGCATTAGATTTATGAGCACTGATCTTATATCCTGCTACTTTACTGAATTCACTTAGGAGTTCTCAAAGTTTTCTGGTGGAATTTCCCAGTTCCTACTGCAATTAAAATAACTTTTTAGTTGTTACTGACCTTTTTATTATTTATATGGGGTTCTGAGAATCAAATACAGTGCCTCTCACATGCTAGGCAAGCATTCCACCACTGAGCCACAACCTCAGTCACTCCCCACTGCATTTTGATATAACTAAAGCCACTACTAAAAAACCAGTAGCTTCTAAGCTGGGTATGGTGATACATGCCTGTAATCCCAGTGATGCAGGAGGCTGAGACAGGATTGCAAGTTCAAGGTCAGTGTCAATAATTTAGGGAGGCCCTAAGCAACTTAGAGAGACCCTATCACAAAAATAAATAAATAGGGTTGGGGATCTGGATCAATGGTAAAGTGCCTCTGGGTTTAGTCCCTAATTAAAAAAAAAAAAGTCTCTAGAAATATTAGAATGCTTATGGTATGCTAAGAACTTCATATAAATTATCTTCAGGGCTGGGGATATAGCTCAGCTGGTAGAGTACTTGCTTCACATACCCAAGGCTCTGGGCTCAACCCCCAGTACTACCAAGAAATAAAAAGAATGAATTATTTTCAGTTCATTCTTATAATCTGTTCAGTGAGGTACTAGTGATTATCATTACTCTTTGACACAGAGGGATTAAGTAGTTACATAATCTTCCCAGGTTCTCAGAGGCAGAGCCAGGAATTGAATGTCAAGTCAACTCTTTTTAACACTAAATTCATGCTTTAAATCATTCCTCTATCTTACTTACTGATTCTATGAATAGAACAGTTGTATCTCACTTGGGGTTAAGCTTCAAAATTAGTAAGGCAAAATTGTATAGTGCTAATATTATCCTTGAAAAATTCTTTAGTCTGGTGCCATGGTGGATGCCTGTAATGCCAGCAACTTGGGAGGCTGAGGCAGGAGGATTGCAAGTTTGAGTCCCGCTTCTACAACTTAGCAAGACTCCGTCTCAAAATAAAAAATTGAAAAAGAGCTGAGTGCCAGGCATAGGGGCACCTTCCTGTAATCCCAGTGACTCAGGAGGCTGAGGCAGGAGGATTGCAAATTCAGGGCCAGCCTCAGCATTTTAGTGAGACCCTGTCTCAAAATAAAATAAAAGGAACTGCAGGTGTGGCTCAGTGGTTAAGTGCCCCTTGGTTCAACCTCTAGTACCCGCCCCCCAAAAAATGAGGAGCTGGGGATGTAGCCCAGTGGTAAAGTGCCCCTAGGTTCAATCCCTAGTACATAAAAACTTCATAATTCATTCAGTATAATATACAAACTTAACATTCCTGTATAAACTCAACACAGGGTCAATTGTTTTCATCAATGTTAGGTCAAATCATTGAGTCTTTAGTTGAGTACCCATTGAAATCCTTATCTTGCATATAGAGATGATGTTGAATAATAAAAACAAAACAATCTTTATAAATGGAGCACTGAAGATGTAGAAATACATTCATATATAGTTAAATGCAAAAATGATACTACTTTTCTTTTTACATATTTTGATTTTTCTGGACTGGGGAATACAGTAGACAGTGCCTCTAGTGCAAGTATATGCCCTTTTTTGTATCTCTCTGTACTAAATTTCACTATTAAATGGGAGAGTCTTCCTAGACTTTCAAAATTTAATAAATTTACTTCAGATCTCTGTTAGGGGAGGAACAGTGTTTATTAATAAAGCTCAAATGCATGGGGGCAGTTATAAAGAAAGCAAATTCCTAATCAAAACCATCATCATAATGATGGGATAATACTCATTTATTGAGCACTCATTCCCTTGTGCCAGAAACTATTCAAAGTGCTTTAATTACATTGTTCATTTATTCCTCTTCATCACTCTGTGATTAGTTTACATAAAGCTGAGACTCAAAAACTTTTAATAACTTTCCCATGGTATTATAGCTTATAAAGGGAGGATCCTGATTCAATCTCAAATTTGACTCCAAAGTCCATCCTCTTAACCACTGTGTTCATGTTAGGGTTCCTGGTCTATAATCCTGACTTTATCTTCAAAGAAGAATCTTCTTCATTGGGCTTCTTAGAAAGAGTCAAAGTCACTAGATTTGAAAATAACCATCAACATAAAACATTAAGAGACCCCTTTGCTTCCAGTGGTGATTTTGCATCCCCGAGAATCTCTAGAGACATACTTCTCTATGCTGCTTCCAGCTTAGCCATGATTTTGGGTTATTTTCTAACCCCTCTTTCGCCCTTCTTTGCTAGTTCCTCCCTCTTCCAACCCCACTACATTCTATTCCACCAGACACGGCAGCATACTTAGAACACATTTGCTCTTTTGTGCTTTGCTGACACATACTTTATCTGAATGGTTCCCACTTGTTATGGATTAGATATGAGGTGTCCCCCAAAAGCTCATATGTGAGACTTTGCTAGTATGTTCATATTCAGAGGTGAAATGATTAGGTTATGAAAGGCGTAATCTAACTGGTGGATTAATCCATGGATGTGGATGGTAGCTGTAGACAGGTCGAATGTGGCTGGAGGAAGTGGGTCACTGAAGGCATGACTTTGGGTTTTATATTTTGTCCCTGGTAAGCAGAGTCAGATTTTTCTGCTCTTCCTGACCCTGCTGAGAGCTGAGCAGTTTTCCTCTGCTGGGCCCTTCCCTCATGACGTTCTGCTTCACTTTGGGACCAGAGCTACAGAGTTGGCCAACCATGGACTGAGCCTCTAAAATCATGAGCCAAAATAACCTTTTTTCTCTTTTATGTTGTTCTTGTCAGGTCTTTTGTTATAGCAATGAAAAAGCTGACTAAAATACCACTATAGACCTTGGTAAGATGGTTGATGAGAAATCCCTAAAGTTCGAAACAGTGAAAGTATAAAATCTGATTTATGTTTTAAAATGATTTTTCTTGACTTTGGAGGTTGAAGCAGAAGTATTGCAAGTTCAAAGATAGCCTCAGCAACTTAGCAAGGCCTTAAGCAACTTAGTGAGATCCTATCTCAAAATAAAATATAAAAAGGACTGGGGATGTGACTCAGTGGTCAAGTGACCCTGGGTTCAATCCCCAGTACTAAAACCAACTGAATCAACCAATGATTCTGGCTATGATATGGAGAATGAATATAAGTACAAGAATAGAAGCAGGAAGATTAGTTGAGGAGTTTAGCAGTGATCCAGGAGAAAGAAGGTGGCAATGAAAATACTGAGGAGAAGTCAGATTGGGATATACTTTGAAAACAGAATCAGAATTTCTTTACATATATTGGAGATTTGGCCAACAGAACTTGTTGATACACAGACTTGGGCTGTGGGAGAAAGCACAAGAAAAGCAATGAAGGCCTGAACAAGACATTCTCTATTTGTGCTATAATGTGAGATGTTAAATACACAGTCTTGGTTTTAAATTGAGACACAAACTGCAATTATGGCTTAAAAAAATCTTTGAAAGAGTTGTCTATTTGTCATTATGTGTGTATGAGGGGAATGTCTTAGTTTTCCACAGTGACATGAACCAACATTATCAGCACCTGCAAAATGCCAGACACTGCACTAGGCTCTTTCACAAAAGTTGCATCATTTAGATTTTCCCCAAATGCTAGGCAGTAAGAATATCCCCATTTTACAGAGAAGGGAACCAAGACTTTGTGATTTGACTGAAGTTGTGTAGCCAGTAAGGGGCTGAGCTGAGATCTGAAGTCAAAATGGACCTGTCACTACACTGATTCAAAGGTAGAGAATCAGGATTCCTCAAACTTTTTTCTCATTACTTGAAGCCTTCTGTTGATTCTCATGTGCCCTATTTTAGAGCCCAAGGCTGGCAAACAAGATAGCTTTGTTCTGTCTGTAGCTTGTCCTCTGACTTGGCTTGTGATTGAGGCCAAGCTTCTTAATTTGATGGTGTCTCATCATTCACACGTTAAGCAGGACTAGTAATTACTGATGGAGACAATGCTTTGAAATCTGCAGATGAAAGGATTTGTGGCCTTGAGTGCAAATATTGTCTTTCCCATGGTATTCTTTTTTTCTTTTTGTTTTCATTTCCCCAACCCCCCCACCTCCTGCTTTTTTTTTTTTCAGTACTGGGGATTGAACCCATGGCTTCTTCCATGCTAGGCTAGTACTCTACCACTGAGAGATATCCCCAGTCCTTTTTATTTTAAGACAGGGTTTACCTAAGTTGTTCAGGCTGACCTGAAACTTGTGATCCTCCTGCCTCAGCCTCCAGAGTAGCTGGGATTATAGGCAGGTGCCACAATGTCTGGATCTTTTTGGTTTTATATAGCTTCCAGGATCCTTCACAAGAAAGGGAGAGGAAAGGAGAAAATAGGACAAGTTTAAAACTGCATTTATTTTCTCACCAAAAACCAATGGCACTCTAGGGACATGAATGTAATAATCTCCTTTAATTTATAATACTCAATAAATATTACTAATAGATGAAAATATTTTAAGAAGTTTAGTAGGTTTTGAAAAAACCTTAAAAAATTATTTCTATTTTTGTGTTCAGACTACTTAAACCCTAAATGTTCTCCAGTAGGAATGCAAAAGAGCTATCACTTATGTAGTGTCTGCTATGAGCCAGGTATCAGGTTTCCATGTGTAATCAGGCAGGTGTTATTTTAACCTTCAGTTTACAGAGGAGGAAACTGTCTGAAGTTACATACCTAAGAAGCTGTAGAGCCAAGAATGGACCAAGCTGGGCCTTTCCAGTTCTAAATTCAGATTAATTCCAGGACATCCCATTGCACTGAAAAATTAGTAATGATGACAATTTTGAACTGTTCTATCACACCCTGGGTGTGTGTAGCATTTAAAAATCTTTTATTGCTTGTTCTTTTCATGGCTTAGACTCTGGCACAGGGACAGTTATTTGTGTAGCACAATTGTTATTATTGTGTAGCTTCACATATTCTTTCTGCCCTGGGCAAAAATGAACAATGATGGGCTATATTTACAAAACAGCAGCTTGGAAGTATGAGTTTCAGATTACCATTACAATTGTAGTACTTTTCTTTTTTTAAAATAGCTTAGCACCATTTATGTGGAAGGCCCTTCTCAAAGAATCATGCAAATAAACTAATTCTTTGTATATTCAGAGTTCTTCACAGTCCCCCCCACCCTGCAGTTTCAATAAATCATCTTGCATTTCTCAACTTTATAAATGCTGGCATCACAGATGTGCAGTGTTCACGAAGAGCTGATATGAAAGTTGCCTCCAAAAGCTGGAAAACAAAGAAATAAGTTAATTGTGATGTTCTTTAATGGTGAGCTGGGGAAGGAAAGAGGGGTTAGAATAGGATTGAAAGATGACAGATGACAAAGCTATACATGATTTAAGATCTCCTCTTCAAGCTCATCTCAGGTTTAGGGTTATCATTAATCCAGAGCCTCATCTTCAGTTTTCCATGTTCAAGAGCACAATTTTATCAAGTATTCATAGGAATGACTAATTTCTACAGGATACCAGTAATATGCCCTATTAAAATGTATATTTGAGGGGCTGGGGTTGTAGCTCAGTGGTAAAGAGGTTGCCTAGCATGTGTGAGACAATGGGTTCAATCCTCCGTACCACATTAAAAAAATAAATGAAATGAAGGCATTGGGTTTATCTACAACTAAAAAATATTTTAAAAGATGTATATTTGAATCAGAAGGCCTGTGTATAATTCTCAGTCTTGTCATTATGAATCTGGACAAATTCCCCTTCCCTAAAATAACACAAAATAATCCCTATAGGATTGCTATGCAAATTAAATAATGTACTTGAAAACAGCAGTGTTGGTTATTAATATTTATATTTAAGTCGTCAGACACACTTTTACATACTTAGAGAACATCTATGTATCTTTTAAATGACAAGGAAACTGTGTCAGCTGTTCAAAGCACCCCACTTTTATTTTTTTTTTTTTATACTGGGTGTTGAACCCAGATGGTTAACCAGTGAGTCACATCTCAGACCTTTATTTTTCTTTTAATTTATTATTTTTTAAAATTTTGAGACAAGGTCTCACAAATTTGCTTAGGGCCTCGCTAAGTTGCTGAGGCTAGCTCTGAATCAGTGATCCTCCTGCATCGGCCTCCCAAGTCACTGGGATTAAAGGCATGCACCACACCCCACTTCTTGTAACTAATGTATTTGCAAACCTGACAGTAATTGTAGGCTTGCCAGAGGGGTAGAGAATTAAATGGTGATCAGGCTCTTTCATAGGTCATTTATGCATGATCCCTTTTTTTTTTTTTTCAGTACTGGGACTTGAATGTAGGGCATCGCACATGCTAGGCAAGTGCTCTATCACTGAGCACTAATAAAATAGATTCAAGATATTTTATTAACAGCCACTACAAACAGTAGAATAATTCAATTAGATTACCAAGTATAAAATCAACATACAATAATCAGTAGTTTACATATATTTAAACAATCTTTTGGAATATTTAATGGAAGAAAAGACTTCATATATAACAGTAACAAAAATATATTAATATGTTTGTCAAGAAAAATGTGAGACCTATTAAAAATAAGTAAAATACCACTGAAGTTAAAAAAATAGCCTTTCTACAAATAGAAGAACCATATTATTGTGTAGATTAATTTATAAATATAAAAAAATCTCAATGAAAAGTTAACAGTTTTAAGCTATATCACCTAAGGCTAAATTTAGTGGAAAAAAAACAAACATAGAAGTGGGACCAGCATTAAAACACATTAAGGCTTTTTTTAAAAAGAGTATCATACTGGTCTATTAGCAAAACAGAATGCCCAAATATAAGTACACTCAGATACATAAAGAAATTGAATGTATAAAGAGGACATCATCTCAAATCACTGGGAAAAAGTAGTCAATAAATCTTAAAGGGATAAGTAAAGTAATATCCCTGCCTTACCTCATATAACATGATAAATTCCATATGTACCAAAGATATTTTTTAAATAATACAACCATTAAATAATAAGAAGAAAACTTGAAAATTTTTTCTTTACAAATCTGGAGTTAGGGCTGGGGATATAGCTTAGTTGGTAGAGTACTTGCCTTGCAAGTACAAGGCCCTGGGTTCAATCTCCAGCACTGAAAAAAAAAAAAAAATCTGGAGTTAATCCCCAAGTCATAAATTATTTCACTGGTCCTTTTTGTTACATAAAAATCAATTTTTATGGAAAGAAGCATCATAAACAAACTTTTAAAAAAAGACAACTAAGGGAGATATTTACAGCTCATATTACAAAGAGCTATCCTTCCTAACAAGTAAATGGACAAAATCATAACCCTTTCGAAACATAGAGCACTAATAAAATAAATTTGACTTTGAGTCAAGGTCTTGCTAAATTGCCCTGGATTATCTAGTACTTGTAATCTTCTTGCTTCAACCTCCAGAGTAGATGGGATTACAGGCACGTGCCTGTTTGCCTGGCCATCTCTAATTTTATACTATTCCTACTAAATAAGTGCCTGTTATGGTTTAGATATGAGGTGACCCTCTAAAGCTCATGTGTGAGACAATGAAAGAAAGTTTTGAGGTGAAAAGATTGGGTTATGAGAGCCTTAATGGATTGAGTGGGTGGTAACTGTAGGCAGATAGGGTGTGGCTGGAGGAAGTGGGTCAGTGGGGGCGTGCCTTTGGAGTTTATATTTTGTCCCTGGTGAATGGAATCTCTGTTTTCTGACTATGTTCTAAGCTGTTTTCTTCTGCGACACTCTTCCACTGTGATATTGTGCTTTACCTTGGACCCAGAGCAGTAGAATCAGTCATCTATGGGCTGAGATCTCCGAAATCATAATCCCCAAATGAACTTTTTCTCCTCTGTGTTGTTCTTATTGGGTCTTTTAGTCACGGCAATGAAAAAGCTGACTAAAACAGTGCTCATGAGGAATATGAGGTTTGCAGACTCAGAGATTTTAAGCTGCCCTAAAAATATAGGTAACTCCTTTTCATCTCTCATATGCAGTTCATTCTTGTTACAATGAATTAGATCATAACATATCTTCCATTTGCTACATTTTACTATCCTAAAATAGATTTGGGATGTGACCCAGTGCTTTGATGAGATCTGGGACACACATTTGCAAATTGTCATTGGTGTGTCATTAAACAAAACAAAACAAAACAAAACAAAACAAAACAGTTTCAGAAATTCTAGGCCTGTTTTGGGAGTTTAGTCCATCATTCCCATTCCTATAGGCTGGCCCCCCCATGACATGTCAAGTTATTAGTTGAAACTAGAGCCCATATGCAGAGAAACAAGTTAGTACAAATTAGGCTCTGGAAGAGGCCTGGAACAGTTCCATATAATGATTTTTAAGTGAGTCTTCCCCTCCTGGGAGGAAGGTGTCTGATTCTATTTTTTTTTTTTTTTTAACCAAGATCCAAACCTGCTTTAAGTGACCCTTACTTAAACAAGGTATTTACAAAGTACAGAATTTGTTCCTTGATTTTCTTATCTGCAAAATGGGGAGTAAGTGAAGAAACAAATAACTATACGTAAGATCATGTGTTCAGTTCAACCAACTTTTTTTTTTCTTTTGTAGTACTGGGTATTGAATCAGGGGCACTTTGTCACTGAGCTACATCCCCTGTCCTTTCAATATTTAATTTTGAGAGAGGGTCTAAGTTGCTGAGGCTGGTCTTGAAATTGCAATCCTCCTATCTCAGCCCCTTCCAAGTAACTGGGATTATAAGTGTGTGCCACCACATCCAATCAGTTCAACACACTTTTATAATGTAAACTATAAGGCATCAGGAGTTGTGCCAGATGCTGTAAATATAAACATTTATAAACTGTGAAAAGCAGTACTATATAAATACAAGATGCTACTTGGGTGGGGGGGTGGCTACTGGGGATTGGACCCAGGGCCTCATACGTGCTGGGCAAGCACTCTACCACTGAATTATATCTCTCTTCAAAAATTTTGAGACAGGATCTTGCACAGGTTGTCCTTGAACTTGCAATCTTCCTGCTTCAGTCTCCCAAGAAGCTGGTATAAGGTGTCATTTTTGACAATATGAATCACATAAAAATGATAATGATAATAGTCCCTTACATTTCCTTAACATTTTCCATATTGATTTGCTAATTTTCATACATGAAAAAGTGAGGCCCAGATAGGTTAAATAGTTTGCCTGAGGGCACACACTAAATTGACTCCAATATTCTCTTTACTGCCACACACTGCCTTTCCAGAAAATTTTAGACATCAGGGATTCTACCCAATTAATCCAAGGGTAATATCTTGGATCACGTGTGGTTTGGAGGAGTCTCCCTGAATAGCAAGTAAAATTGTATTCCCAAAGCAATTTTCTCTGTGACTTTCTTTTCTCTTTCTTCCTTCCTCCCCGCCTTCCTTCATTCTTTTTCATTATTTTTATTTTGTGGTGCTGAGATTGAACCATCAGGTGCACTCTACCACTAAGCTACATCCCTTTCCATTTAAAAAAAATTTAAATTATGAGACAGGGTCTTGCAGAGTCACTGAGACGCACCTAACTTGTGATCCTCCTGCCTCAGCAGGAGTACCTGGGATAACAGGTGTGTCACTATGCCCAGACTGCTCTGTGATTTTCACATTTCTTAATTTGTGTACCTATAACTTTAGGTGCTTACACATGTTATTTTATAACAACTAGTTATAATAGTAACTAGTAATATTACTAGAGTGAGGTCTGGCATCTTGTTTCTAATGTTTGGGCCATGTTCATTTCACTATAACAATACTGCTTTGGATATTATCTGTATAACCTTGAGCAAATCATGTAACCTCTGTGATACTCTAGAGTATTACCTCTTTTGTGAAGTGAATTGTGAAATGCAGATGTGATAATATAAAACAGAAAACTCCAATAGAAATATCAATTGTGGTTATTGCTGCTAAATGTACCAAAGTGGAATTATTTAAAACAGAATCATCTCTTTTCCTTTGAGTTAAAACAAAACAAAACAAACAAACAAACAAGCAAAAAAAACCAACATAAAAAGGCCAAGAGAAACTCTCTAAAATAAGTGGTTGCTCACCAGACCTGTATGGCTTGCTCTATAAGGCTGGGTCTTGTCAGAGGGGTCTGAGTGGAGTTAGGAGTTCCTGGCAGGCATTTCTGTGGGTGGTTTGTTTGTGGTGGAAAAAGTCTAAAAACCAAAGTGGGCTAATTACAACTGGGTCTTGTTCAGTTGTCCTTCTTAACGTATCAAATGGGGACTCCTATGATAGTGGTAATGGTTGTGGGACTGATAAAGAGTTGTGGTTCCCGCTGCGACTGGGTGGTGGTGTGGGAAGCCCCCATGCCTGAGAATGGAAGACCAATTCTGGGTATTGGGGTAGGCTACAGCTTTACTGTGTCTTCAGCTAAACTGTGAGGGAGATAGGGTAGTAAGTCTGTCACTTGTCCTCAAGATTTTCTAGTCCAGTGAGCAGCAGACATGTCCTCAACTAAATCTTAAAACAAAGCAGAACATAATATAGGTCATATCAGAGCAACTAAGAGGTGGAGTGTGGACTTCTAGAAGGCTTCCTGAGGTAGTTAGCATATAAACTGAGACTCTGATGATGAGAATTTCAAGAAACTGGTTTGTTATTCCTATTGAGAATGGCAGTATGACAAAGTAGGATATGTTATGTTTAATATGAGCAGGGACTAAAGCTTTTATTGAGTACATACTACAATTCTAACGTGTGAGAGTACAAAAAATATAAAAACAGTTCTTTTACACTGGGGAATTCCTAATCTAGGCAGGTAGGCAGTCATTAGGGGGATGATGATTTTATAAGGTAGAGAAAAAAGGTTAAAAAGGAGAATATGTAACTTTGATTTGGAGAGAAGATACTTTGCAAAAGAGGAGATATTTGAGTTGTGTCCACAGAAGAGAGGAAGTTTTTAGGCTGAACTAAGGGCAAAGTTAGGAGTGCTTCAGGCACTGAATAGGTGCTAGTGTTTTTGCTTTTCCTCTTGGTGATGGGGATGAACCCAGGGTCTTGCAGATCTGTTCTACCACTGAGCAACACCCCTATCCCTCTGCAGGACTCTTTTATTGAACAATGTAAGTGGGACAGACAGCAGGACTGTGTTCCTTCCTCCTAAGTAGGTTTTAACTGGAGGAAATGACCTAAAATTTTTGTTGCTGTTGCTGTTGTTGTTTTTTGGTCCTGGGGATTGAACCCAGGGGCCTTAAGCACTGAGCCACATCCCCAGTTCTTTTTTATATTTTATTTAGAGACTGGGTCTCACTGAGTTGTTTAGGTTGGCCTTGAACTGGCAATCATCCTGCCTCAGGCTCCTAAGCCTCTGGGATTAGGGGCGTGGGCCACTGCTCTGGCCTTGATAAGTTATTATTATTATTTTTTAACATAATAGCACATGAAAACTTTTGGAGTCAAACTGAGATATTAAATAGTTAAGCTATTTAATCTTTAGGTATGTCACTTACTTTGGTCTGTTCCCTAATTTGTGTAATGCATTTGTTTCAGTTCCCTCATTCATACAATTAAAAAAAAAACAAAAACAAAAACGAAAGTATCTGGTACTGTGCCTGAAGTATATAAAGTACTATCATTATTTAGACTCGTTACCTCATTTAATCCTCAGAAGCCACATTAACTGTGGGTTCACTTTCTCCCATTTTTCAGAAGCAGAAGTTCAGAGTAGGTGACCTACCTTAAATTCACAGAACAATCTGGTGCCGCTTCTGTAGCCCGTCCGCCTTAACCTTATATCCGCGCCGGGTTTTCCCAGGCAGCTCAGGGCAAACTCTGGTCCCGCGGCTCCGACTCCGGTGCCAGGGTTTGGGCTCTGCCGCGGCCTGCTCGGGCCGGCGGGCGGGGCCAAGCGGGGCGGGGCGGGGGGTGAGGAGGGAAGTTGTCGAAGTTCGGGGAGACGCCCGCCCGCCGGCCGGCCCGCCCGCCCGTGCCTCGCCTACGGCCGCTCCCTCCGCCTCCTCCCCGCCCCAAGCCCCCGTCGCCCGTCCTTCCTTCCCCTCCCGTGCATGATGGAAACACCATGGCTGCGGCAGCCCAGCTCTCCCTGACACAGGTAACGCCGCCTGCCCGTCGCCAAGCTCGGCCGGCCGATGCCCCCGGCCCCCTCCCCCACCGCCCTCAGCTCCGCTGACCCGGGCAGCTGCTCGCGGCTCGCGCGCTGGGCTGCCGGTGCGTCCGAGCGAGAGCGTGTGCGTGACTGAGCCAGGGCGCCATCCCGAGCCGGAGCCGCGGCCGCGACCCCGCCCCGGGTCGGCCGGCGCCCCGGCCCCGCCCCGCGCGGCCCCCAGCCCAGCCCACCCCACCGCTCAGTGGACTCTGCCCCCCGCCGCTCCGCGGGTCCCGCTCTCACCCACCCAGGAAGTTTCCCCTTCCAGGCTAGACGCCCTCCAGGTGAGCTCCTGTTGAGCTCGCGCGGAGCAGCCTCACCCCCTGTCGCACGAGGCTCGCCCTCGGGACCGTCGGCAGCATTGCCTTCCCGAGCGGACGCACAGGCCCCCAAGCAGCCTTGACCCGCTGGAGTTAGACGGGAGCCCTACTTTTCCCCAGTAGTTCCCTCCAGTTAGCCCTGCTCCCAGTAAGTCGCATCCTACTCAAATACTCGTCTTGCTCGCCCCTTCCAGAATTAGGAATTCAGCCTCTTTTCCGCTCCTGATCAGGTTAACTTCTGAGTCAGACCCCTGATTCAGTCTTTTTCAACCAAGTTTACTTCCACTTCCACCCCGGCTGGGGTGGGGAGCTCTCACCTAATCGCTTGTCTGAGCGGATAATAGAGGAAACATCCTTTAGCAGGTGTAGCACTTTGGCTAGGCTTGGGGCAGGGAACGACCTAGCAGATCACTGTGTCCTGGGAGAATCTTCACCAAAACTTGTCCTCATGGTCTTGGCCTTTATGCTTGTGCTTCACAGAAAAACTCTTAACCATCATTTACTTAAGGAGCCTGGTTCCTCCCTCTTCGTAAAGAAAGCCAATTATAGTCTTCCCACGATGTCCAGGATGATGAGGTGCCAGACACCTGTTAGTCCTTTCCAGCTCTTCCGATTGAAACTCTCTTCAGCCTCACTTTCTCAGCTTGTTTTCTGCAAAGCTGATGGCCATATACTCCCTGACCTGAGCCCCCTTACCCTTCTTAGCTGCCTTGTGATATCTCCCTGCCATTTTGTTTCCTTGGCCTAGATTTTCTGGTGCTTCTGAGGCTTTAACCCTGGGATAGGGCATGCATTTGCGCAGTAGACTTTTTGTGTTATGATCAAGAGGCTTTGGGTGTTTTACCTAGCACTGTAGGATAGAGTGAGTGAAAGTCTTTTCTTTAGAAACCAGGACACACACATACATCCCTCAGGTAAAAATAACTACAGAACTTCAGTTTGCAAGAATTGTGTCTCATAAGTGAAGTCTGTTTCCCAGATTACTATTGTTTATTCTTTAAAAAAATATTTTTTTAAGTTTTAGACGGATACAATTACTTTATTTATTTTTACCTGGTGCTGAGGGTCGAACCCATTGTTTCACACGTGCTAGGCAAGTGTTCCCCCACTGAGCCACAACCCCAGCCCTTGTTTAATCTTTTTGACCCAAAAGTGGGGAAGAACCTTTAACATGGAATGTAATGGTTTAGTCTTGATCATGAATCTGTTTTGAAGGGTCCTTGTGAAACTCAAATTTGAGGAATGGAAAGGTTGACTTTGGGTGTTCACTTTCTACCATCTAGTTAGTGACTTGCATTGAACAAGATGCCTGTTGGCAAGCTGTTGATTTCTGGCTCTGTTGGCTAATTCTGGCAGGAGTTTTCCTCTCTTGAAGATTTTATTCTCTTGAAGGCTTCTGTAGAATTGCTTCTCAGATGTGAGCATATTTTATTTTCTCCCTGGCTAATACTATGTTTTTAGTGGTCTGTAAAATATCATTCATCTCTGGAGATTTGCTTCAGGCTCCCTCAGTTTTATAGTAACTTAAATAATTTACATATGTTCTTGTGGTTATATATGTTTAGGTATTAACATGTACCCAGAGTAAATATAGAATCAGTAGTATTGGCTTTCAGTATCTTATATCTGAGAGAACATACAATAGTGGTTAATTATTGATAATTCATATAATTCAATTTAGAGTATTTGGATCTTTAGACACTAAGAGGCAATATGATTATATCATAAAGGCATAGGAAAAAAGAACCTTCCCAGTTAATATTTCCTAATGTGCCTCCTTGTTTTTTCCAAATTTAGCAAATTTGTGATTTTTAATTTTAATTTTTAAAAATTAGTTAATTTTTAAAGACTGAGTCTAATAAACTTAGATAACAATGCAAACTGGTTTCACATTCAATATTGATTAGCTCATGCCAGCACACACTTATACATGTGCATATTCAAATGAGAGATTCTTCAGGGCAGGGACACCTTTTATATTTTTAATTTTTGTTCTTTATGGTGGTCTTGCTATATGGCCCAGACTGGCCTGAAGCCCTTGAGCTCTAGCAATCTGTCTGCCTCAGCCTTTCAAGTAGGTGGGATTACAGATGTGTGCCACCTGATAGGCAAGGAACAACTTTTAGTTCATCTCTTTCCTCCATTGACTATCTGGAACAAAGTGATGAATAACTATTATGTGAATGACTGAAAATTCTAATAAGGCTGTATTATAGTTATGAAGACTAAACAGGTGCCAAAGTTAGTTTTTGCTTTTGATCATGAGGTGATGATGGGTTTTGGAGCATTCATTATAGTCAACAAATATTTTTTAAGTATCTTATGTATAAGGCACTGTGTTGGGATTGTCTATAATTTTTTGGCTTTTATCAATCAAACAAAACTGACAGTTTGGGGGAGAATATGAAAAATGTTTTTTAGTTTATGCCTTCCTTTCTCTTTCCCTGCCTGCCATCCAGTCCTCCTACTCTACCCCCTGCCAAAATAAATGATGGAAATGATCTTATTTGGCTTCTAGAGATGATTAAATACTAGGTTAATGACCCATGAGTTCCCAAATCAACTTTTATAACAGTTAACCTTATAGCATTGGGTTATGTCTCAGTTTTCTTTTTGTCAATGTTGGGGATTCAGTCCGTGGCCTTGTGCATGCTAGGCAAGCTCTCTACCACTGAGCTACATTCCCAGCTCTTCAGTTTTCTTAAGTTTAAAATTTATTAAAATTATTATTATTTTTTGCTTATGGTGGTAGATTACAAAATATATATATATAATACTTTCTTTTTGAACTTTTCCAATTGCTCATTTTTTCTTGTATTCCTAATAGTAATATTACTATTAAGGTCTTTTTCCTTGTTACTATTTGAAGGAATTTACTTCACTTCATCTAATACTTCATTTTATAAATGAGGAAAGTAATTTACATAAACTAGTAATTGATAGATATGACATTTGAACCAAGATCTGTAATACTAAATACTTTCTCTTTTGTTATATTTCTTTGTGTATTAGATGCTTGGCATGTGCAATGCTCTTGTATTTTTTTCAGTATATGTCCCCCACCCCCCTTTTTGCTACAGAGAATTGAACCAAGGGACACTCTACCACTTGCAGGTGTGTGCCACCATGCCTGGCTCCTTTAATGGTATCTTGATAGAATTATGGGTGTGCAGTTAATGCTCTTGATTTTGTTTTTTATTAGTTAAAAAATTCTTAAATTGGAACTTAATGAAAAATCCTACTATTATAATGCTTTTTTAAAACATCGCAAGAGTGATATATCACTGTATTGCAGACAGTTTAGAAATTGGAGGGAAAACATTTCACGTAATTTCAGTTTCTGGTGTTTATTTTTAATTTAATTAAAAATACAGCATGTGTGCTGATAAACATCTTGCCTTACTGGTCTGTTTTAACAATTATGACAGTAAATACAGGGCAGAGTTTGGAAATTACAACATGTACTCAGAAGCAGAAAAGGAATATTTTATTCAACATGACAGATATTTGAGTTCCCACTATGGAAAAAGCACATTAATGATATTTTCATTTTTGCCTGTAATTATAGTTTATTCAGGAAGTTTCTGCTTCCTTTAGAGATATCTAACCATTCTCAAAAATGGCTTGGAATGTTCAGCACTTGGGAGTGGTTGCCATAGTTAAAATTAATTAGGAACAGTTGGGTTTATCCAGTAAAATTCTCCCAGGAATAATCTGAGAGTACATTCCTTCATTTTTCACTTTATTGCCAGACAGAATCCTTGTAACAGACTAACATGTAGTAGAAAAGATCACATATCCTTAGCAATGAATTATAGTTCATACTCTCGGCTCTCTAGTAGTCCGATGATAAGGGCTCAATCTACTTGCTTTTCAAGGTAACATAAAAACATTTAATATACTTATTTGTGAGTTTTGGGCCTAATTCAATTATAACTCCAGAAACCAAAAAAAGAAAACGGCCTATTGGAGAGATCTAGTAACTTGGAAAATTAGTAGAATAATAAATGTAAAAGTAGAGTTTATTAGACAAAACTCTGTGCTGGAATTTCCTTGTAAATTACTTGAACCCTCATCTACAATATAAGCCTTCATTAAAAATTGTGGGATGAGATATGGCTCAAGTGGTAAAGTACTTGCCTGGCATGTGTGAGGTACTGGGTTCGATCCTTAGCACCACACAAAAATAAATAAATAAAATAAAAGTATTGTGTCCATCTACAACTAAAAATTTTTTTAAAAAATTGTGTGTATTAGGAACTTTTAATAGTTTAAGGAATGTTGCAATTTGAATGCTGTTTTACAGTAAACAGCAAAAATTTTTTGTAGACAAATGATGTAACACAGTTAGGTTTGCATAGAAGAGACTGAAAGAAAAACACCAAGATTTTATAGTAGTATGGTTATCGTTATTTATCTTGTCTTCAACAGCATGTATTCTTTCTGTATTCAACTGATTTAGCATTTCTATATGACATTTTTGAAAATTACTCATTTAAATTGGGATCAATAAAAATTGAAATCAATAACTTAAAGTAAAACTATTCTGAAATTGCATCTACATTTAGATTTCATTTTACTTTCAAAAAAAAATTGTTACGGTACTGGAGATTGAACACGGGGCCTCATGCTTGCTTGTCAAGCATACTTCCATTTTAAACATTCTCATCTTTGGGTTTAGAGAAATTGGTCAGGGGAATGATAATAATTATTATAATTGGTTTGGAGAATTCACTTAGAAGGCTAATTTATAATTTTGTGGACTGCTTTATAATTTACAAAGCATTTTATGTTCTTTCATTTGATCTTATAATAACCAATGAACTAGGTTGTTATTATCATTGTTTTTAATTGGAGGATACTGAGACTCAGAATTTGTGACTTAAGTTTTATAGTCAGAAATTTTAAAAAGCCATCACGAATCTGTGTTTTTTTAAAAAAAGCAATACTAGTGAAAAGTCTTCCTTCCTTAGGTCCTTAGTCCTTTTCCCAGAGACAGCTATTCTTGCCAGTTTCTTGTGTATACTTTTTGTAATATTCTGTGTATATATGTGTGTATATATATATGTTTTTCATAGTTATATATACTGTGTGTGTGTATATACACACACACACTTTTGAGTAAGCTGCTTATTGTTTCACAGTTTAAAAAGATTATAAATTTGTTCTTTTCAGATATGCATGACAGTAGAATGTATTTTGACATATTATATATACATGGAGTATAACTTCCCATTCTTGTGGTTGTACATGATGTGGAGTTACACTGGTCCTGTATTCATATATGAACATAGGAAAGTTTTGTTTGATTGATTCTACTGTCTTTCCTATTCCCATGCCCCCTCCCTTCCCTTCATTCCCCTTTGTCTAATCCAATGAACTTCTATTCCCCAACCCTTTTATTTTGTTAGCATCTGCATATCAGAGACAACATTGGGTCTGTGGTTTTGGGGGATTGGCTTATTTTACTTAACGTGATAGTTTCCGGTTCCATCCATTTATTGGTAAATGCCATAATTTCATTCTTCTATGGCTGAGTAATATTCCATTGTGTATATGTACCACATTTTCTTTATCCATTCATCTGCTGAAGGGCACCTAGGTTGGTTCCATAGCTTAGCTTTCATGAATTGAGCTATTATAAACATTGATGTGGCTGTCACTAGAGTATGCTGATTTTAAGTCCTTTGGGTATATGCTAAGGCATTTTTCCACAGTTTATTCTTATTATTTTTAGCTTTTCTGATCTAGGAGATTGTTTAGCACATGTAGAGTTCCTCATTATCTTCAAAATTTCATGGTATTCCTATTTATGAATGTACTTCATTTATTCAACTAATCACCCAATGACACATATTTTTGTTTCCAGTCTTCTGTTAATGACAGTACTACAGTGAGCATTCTACATATCTGTGTGCCTATGTGTATGTGCATTAGTTTCTAGTAGGTGTAATATTTAGGTCAGAGGGCTTTCCCCCCCCCCCCCCCCGTACTGGGGATTGAACCCAGGGGTGCTTTTTATTTTTTATTTTGAGACAAGATCTCACCAAGTTGCTGAGGGTCTTGCTTAATTGCTAAGGCTGACCTCAAACTTGTGATCCTCCTGCTCTCAGCCTCCCGAGTCACTGGTATTATAGATGGGTGCCTCTGCACAGTTATTATCAAACATTTGATCATTGTTAATCTCATATGTAGAAATGACACTTCATTGTTTTAATGTGGCATTTCTTTAAATCATGGGTTAAGGTTTAACTTCTTTTCTTCAGCCATTTGTACTTTCTTTTTTTGTAAACTGCCTGTTTAGTACTTTTATGTGACCTCGTGTTGAGTTTGTATGTTTAGAAAATTTGCACTTTGCAAAATTCTTTACAATATTTTTTCTCTTTAAGATTTTCTGTTTATGACTTTTTTTTTAATGTCAAAGTTTTTTTTTTTTTTAAGTTGTAGATGGACACAATACCTTTATTTATTTATTTTTTAATGTGGTGCTGATTGAACCAGTGCCTTACATGTGCTTGGCAAGCACTCTACCACTGAGCTACAACTCCAGCCCTGGCATTTTTAGATAATGTATAAATATTTAGGTTTTGTTTATGTTTATAGTCTTTTTCTTCTGCCAAATCTAGATTTTTTCTTTTTTTTTTTTTACAGTACCCAAGATTGAATCCAGGGCCTCACACATGGTAGGGCAAGTACTTTATCATTGAGCTATATTTCTAGCCCCAAATCTAGATCTTTAAGTGTAAGGAGCAGAGGCAGAATAATATATCTGTAAGAACATTCTTATTCTGCCCCTGAATAGCTCTGTGATCTTGGGACACTTTTTTGAACCTCATAGACTCACTTATTTTGTGTGGTAAAAATAAATTATTGTGCCCTCTTCGGTATATTGTGATTACAAAATAAATTAATGAATGAATAAGGGCACAATGTAAGTACAGTTTTCCTGGTAGTTTTTAAATTTGTTATAAGTTGGTGTCATACCCTGTATCTGCACTCTGCTTTCCTATTAAATAAATGTGAAAACCCTGCCCTTCCCCACATTGGTACTTGGGATTGAACCTGGGAGGGCACTACCAACTGAGCTATACCCACAGCCCCCCCTCCCTTTTTTTTTTTTAAATTTTGTTTTTATGTTGTGGATGGACACAATACCATTACTTTATTTATTTATTTATATGTGGTGCTGCGGATTGAACCCAGGGCCTCACATGTGCTGGGCAAGTGCTCTACCACTGAGATACAGCCCCAACCTATCCCTTTTTAGCTTTTTTACTTATGTATTTATCATTCATTTATTTACTTGTTTTTTTTTTGTGCCAGGGATTGAACCCAGGGGTGCTTAATCATTGAGCCTCTTTGCCAGCCTTTTATTTTGAGACAGGGGATCTTGCTAATTTGCTTAGGGCCTTGCTAAGTTGTTGAGGCTATTTTTGAATTTGTGATCCTCCTGCTTCAGCCTCCTGAGCAGTGAGATTACAGGTGTGTGCCCAGCTTTTTTTTAAATTTTGCGATAGGGACTTGCTAAGTTGCCATGCTGGCCTTGAACTTCTGTTACTCCTGCTTCAGACTCTTGAGGAATTATGGGTGTGTATCACAGCACACAGAATTAATCTTCTGTATTACTTGCTCAGGCTTGTATTATAAGTGGTAGTTGAGATGTGAACCCTGGCATATCTGTTCTCCAAGGTACATTTTTTATGCTGCTGCTTGTAAACAGTTATTAACAATATTCCAGTCAAATTTAGGGATGAAAATAAACATTCACATGATATTATATTCCTCTATTGATGTATAAAAGAAACAACTATTCAGAGTGGGGGGGGCAAGGAGGGAGAAGAAATGAGAAAGAATATCAGAATAATAATAACTAATATTTGTTGAGTGCTTGTGGTGTATCAGGCACTATTTTCGGTAATCCTTACAACCTGGAAACTTTTGTTAATCATTACAAATTGATAATCTGATAATCCTTGGTATCCTTATTTACAAAAAGAGAAAGGGGAAACACTGAAGTAAAGCAATTTGTTCAAGGTCATAATGGTGCGAAGTGGTAGAGTCAGATTATAACCATTCAGCCTAAATAACTCAGATAGGAGGGGTGTGTGTGTGTGTGTGTGTGTGTGTGTATATACTGATGGTTGAATCCAGGAGCACTTTTACCACTGAGCTATATCCCCAGATGTTTTTGTGTTTTGAGATAGGGTCTCACTAAATTGCCTTGACTTATCTTAAATTTGCCATCCTCCCGCCTCAGCCTCCCAAATTGCTGGGATTACACCACTGTACCTGGTTTTAACAACTCAGATATAAATCGAATGAGTCTGTTGTTTGTTTCTTTTTTTTTTTTTTTTTTTTTTTTAGTATATATATATTTTTTTATTGTATACAAACGGGATACATGTTGTTTCTCTGTACATGGCGTAAGGCATATCATTTGTGTAATCATAAATTTACATAGGGTAAAGTTGTTTGATTCATTCTGCCATTTTTTCCCTTCCCCCCCTCCCCTCCCACCCCTCCCCTCCATCTATACTGTCCTTCCTTCCTCCATTCCTTCCCCCTCCCTAAACCCAACTCCAACTCCAACACTAACCCTTCCCACCCCCCATTATGTGTCATCATCCACTTATTAGCGATATCATTCTTCCTTTGGTTTTTTGAGATTGGCTTATCTCACTTAGCATGATATTCTCCAGTTTCATCCATTTGCCTGCAAATGCCATAATTTATCATTCTTTATGGCTGAGTAATATTCCATTGTATATATATACCACATTTTCTTTATCCATTCATCAATTGAAGGACATCTAGGTTGGTTCCACAATCTGGCTATTGTGAACTGAGCAGCTATGAACATTGATGTGGCTGTATTTTGAGGTGGGGGGTCTTCCTTTGTTGCATGGGTTGTTCTCAACTTCTGGGTGTAAGCCTTCCTCTCAAGTACTGGGAATATAAGCTTGTGTTACCATGTCTTTGAGTCTGTAATCTTTTTTTTTTTACCTATACTGGAGATTAAACCCAGGGGTGCTTAATCACTGAGCTACACCCCCAGTCCTTTATTATTTTTTTATTTTTTTGAGAGAGAGTCTTGCTAAGTTGCTTAGGGCCTTGCAAAGTTGCTGATTTTGGCCTTGAACTTGGGATCCTCCTGCCTCAGCCTCCTGAGTCTCTGGAATTACAGGTGTGTGCCACCTTGCCCTAATTGAGTCTGTAATTTTAAGGGCAAAATGATTCTGTCAGAACTGATTGTGGTACCAGTCCTTGATAAAATTGAATGTATGTTTTAGTCTCAAATGAAATGTATTTTCTTATGTGAAAATCAATTTAGAACATAGAACTCATCTATAGAAAGTGATGGTTGTACTACATTATAGTGGAGGGTTTTTTAAGGTGGTAGAAAGTTTTTACATTTTGCAGCCTCTTGAAATGTATTGCTTATGAAAACCTGAGCTTATCTAATGATTTGTACTTCTTGCCAATATTTACTTTTTTTTCATGGCTTTATTGAGGTAAAATAGAAGTACAATAAAATGCACATATTTGAAGTATGCAGTTTGATCAGTTTTGAAATGTGTTGACACATATGTAGCCAATACAATCAATATGAAAAGCATTTCCATTACTTTTTTTAAAATTTGAAATCATGTAGACTGTTTCCTGGATGACTTATTACATTAAAAATCAATACAGTGTGTCAAAATGCATTCTACTGTCATGTATAACTAATTAGAACAAATTTAAAAATTTTTAAAAGAAAAAGAAAAAAAAACACTTTAAGATATATAAACTCCACCCCCACATTTCAGCTATTTCAGAATTAAATGGCAAAAAAAAACCAAAAAAAACAACAAAAAAAAACCAAACAAACAAACAAACAAAAAAAAAGAATTAAATGGCACACTTATAAATATCTCACAGGTCAAAGAAGAAGCACAAGAAAAGTAAAAGTGCTTTAAACTAAGTGATAATAAAAGTTTTAAATACGAGACTCTGGGATGAAACAGTACTCAGATGAACATTTATAACTTAAAGTACTTGTATCAGAAAGAAGCTAGATTAACTAAAATTATTTTCAAATTAGGTAGTAGGAAGGAAAAATAAGAGTAGGAGCAGAAATACATGAAATAGAAAAGAAATAATACAGCTAAAAGTTGATAAAAATCAAACAAACCTAAGAAAAAAAGCAAGAACACAAAAATTAGTATCAATGGAAAGGGAGTTATCAAAACTACCCTTTAGATGCTAAAAATATATTAAGATAATATTACAATCGCATGCCAACATATGTGATAACTTACATAACATAGTTTGTATTAGAAAAGGATCTGTGTGCTGCTGAAAAGAAAAGTGTATTCAGTTATTGATGGATGACGTTCTATATATGTCTGTTAAGTCTAAATTATCAATTGTTTTTTTAGTTCTGTAGCTTTTTTATTTAGTTTTTATTTGGAGGATCTATCCAGTGGTGACCGAGGCATGTTAAAGTTATCCAGTATTATTGTGTTGTGGTCTACTTGTTCTTGAAATTGAAAATGGTTTGTTTGATGTATGTAGATGCTCCATTGGGGCATAAATATTTATGATTGTTATCTTGTTGTGTTATAGGAACTATAACAGTAACTTAAACAGTATGAAATGGCCTTCATTGTCTCTTCTGATAACTGGCTTGAAGGCTACTTTATCTAATATGGGGATAAAACCCCTGCTTGTTTATGAGATCCATGTGAATATGTTGCCAGTATTTACTTTTAATCTTATATACCTTTTGAGTTCCTTCAGTATTTTACTGCTGAAAATGATAGCATGTATTAGAGAGAAATTCCCTAAGAAACAAATATATTATTAAATAAAACCTAGAACCGCTATTTCTAAAGATTTGTGATGTTTCAGATATGGTCATTTTTGAAAACTAGAATAAAATAATTGGAGATCTTGGGCTTTAAAGTCAGAATATCTTATCTTAATTGATAATTTTAGTTATTTATGGAGATACTAATTTTTATGAAATGTTGCATTTAATTTTGATAAATAACTGATTAAGAATTTCATATTATATTCTACTGGTGTAATATAGATATATCATTATGTATTAAAAATAATAATAATGCTTTTTTGGTGCGATAAGTACTATGATGAAGGAGTAACCTGTGATTATGATGGAATTTTTTGTAGTAATTTAGTTTTTAATTTTAAAGATGTTTTACAGTATCCAAGGTTGATTATATAGATGACTTCTTAAGTCATACTTAGGACAACAACAGGGCTAGGGACATAGCTCAGTGGTCGATTGCTTGCCTAACACGTACAGGGTACAGGGCCCTGAGTTTGATCCCTAGTAAAGCAAAAAAAAAAAAAAGACATTTGATTCAAAGCATGTTTGATTCAAGTCAGTTTTCTTATGTTTTATTTTTTGTTTTTGAACTTTGAGTCAGGACATTAGAGAGGGGGTTCAAGGACAGATTTAAAAAGACCTGTCACCTGCAGTATGACAACTATTCACATAATTTTTATAGTTTATTAAGTATTGTAACTGATTTAAAGATGATTTAAAGTATACATGAGGATGTGTGGGGGATATATGCAAATACTGCACCATTGTACTAGGAATGTAGCTCAGTGATAAAGCAGTTGGTTAGCTTGTGCAAGACCCTGGGTTGGATCCCCAGAACTGCAACCACCTCCCCTGTTCACAGCCCCCCAGAACGAAACAAAACAAAAACACCATTTTACATAAGGGACTAGAGCATTGCAGATTTTGGTATGGTCAGGGCATCCTAGAAATAATTCCTTAGGGATATCAAGGGACACTGTACTTTGTTAGTATAAAGGAGACAATTAGTAAATAGAATTGCTTATTATTGATATTTATATACAGAATTCAAATAAGTATTCTTTTAAATGTTTCTCATTTCCGAAGTTCTTTACTCATTAAAGAAAACTTGAAGCATGCAGAAAAACAGTTTTTAGATGTTAGGTTTTTAAAACAATTTTTTTCCCAATTATATGGTTTTTATATATATGACTGTGATCACATGTTCACACACATATACACATATATGTATAATTTTCTTTTTTTTTTTTTTTTTTTTTTTGGTACTGGGGGTGAGCTATATATCCAGACCTTTTTGTTTTTGACTTTTAAGACAGGGTCTCCCAAAATTGCTGAGGCTGGCCTTGAACTTTCTCAAACTCCTGAGTTGCTGGGATTATTGGCATGCCCCCCCCCTCCCCCCCTGCCCCAGCTATATTCTGTTTTCTGTAACTTAACATTATAGGTATACTCCTTCGTGGTCTTCTTAAGCATCTTTTTTCATCTTTGAATCATATCATCGATTAGGTGTTACATACCTTAGTTAATTAAGCCTTTATGTGTATATTTTATATCAGTTATTATTAATACTACTGCAAGTAACCTTTGATATACACTTGCTGACTTTTCTGTGGAATTGTATGTGCTACTTTCTATATAATTAATTAATTTTTCTACGTAGACCTTTGAGTTTTGAAATCAAATTAGTGGTTTTTTAGTTTATATTTTTAAGAGCTTAAATTGCAGACAACAGCAGTAATTCAAATAAGAGCAATAACCCCAAACATACTATTTTGAAGAAATTAAGGTGAGAGTATTAATTTGGTTGAGAGGCCATTTATAATTGGTCAAATTTCATTTACCATTGGAAATTAACATTAAAAATTGTTAGCTTGAAGAAGATTGAAGTATTTGTTTGCATACAGTTTTCATCCTCAGTGTGTTGCTTTCATTCTTAGCCTGTTTTCTACATTCTGTTCTGTTTTTTCTTTCTTCTTTTTTTGGTGCTGGGGATCGAACCCAGGGCCTTGCGCTTGCAAGGCAAGCACTCTACCGACTGAGCTATCTCCCCAGCCCCAGGATATTTTAATAGTAGGTATTTTTTTTTTCTCTAATGCATAAGGAAACAACCCACAGAAGTTGTCCGTTTCGCATACTTTTAGGCAAGGTTGAAAGAATGAGTTCTGGCATGATACCACATTGGCTTGGAATTTCTAGTTCTGTTTACTAGCTGTGTAAATTTGGAGAATTAATTTAATTGCTCTGTGTTTTGAATTCTTCATATGTAAAATGTAAATAAGGTTCCTGCTTTAGGGAGTTGTGAAGACTAAATGAGATAATACAAGTAAAGTGCTGATAATAGTCCTTAATAATAGAAGGACTCAGAATCCTTAATAATAAACTATTTATTATTACATTTATTATTGTTTAAGAATACCTGTGCATGACCATTTCTCATATCTTTCTTTTGTCTGTCTTTCTGGCTTTATTTTATTTTATTCCTGAATTATTCTTTCCCTCCTTTGCTTCATTCTACAAATTTTAAATACTTTCTGTGATGAACTGGTCTCCATACTATGTAGTGAGTTAGACAGTCTTTGGCTGAATGCATTAATATTTGAAGAGAGGGAGACCAATAGAAACAGATAATAAATAGGTCAGATAGTGATACAAGCTAGGAGGAACAGTAAAACAGGGGTAAAGGAAGAGACATAAACTACTGCTTTCAATGAGAAATCAGAAAGACCCTTCTGAGAAGGTTATAATTGGTCAAAGATTTAAATGAAATAAGAAGTGAGCCTTAACAATTAATCTATGGCAATGTACTAGGTAGAATGAGCAGCAAGTACAGAGGCCTTGAGATAGGGGTGCTCTTTGCAGTTGCTTTAGTGTTTTCCTTTAAGATTTGGTTTAGGCCAGGCACAGTGGTGCACTGTATCTCAGTGACTCAGGAGACTGAGACAGAATTGCAAGTTTTAGGTCAGCCTCAGCAACTTAGTGAGACCTTGGTAAAATAAAAAATAAAAAGGACTGGGGATGTAGCTCAGTGGTAAGGTACCTCTGAATTTAATCCCCAGTACCTGCCCCCCCTTAAAAAAAAAAAAAAAAAAGAAAAAAGAGAATTTGTTGACAAAGATTTGGAGATACTGGAATCCTCATGCATTGCAGGTGGGGATGTAAAATGGTGAAGCTGCTATGAAAAACAGTATGGCAGTTCCTAGAAAAACTGAAAATGGATGATTCAGTAATTCACTCTTAGCTGTATACTCAAAGTAAGTGAAAGCAGGGACTCAAACAGATGCTGTTACACTGGTGTTCATAGCAGCATTATTTACATTAGCCAAAAGGTATAGGGCTGGGTATAGCTTTGTGGTAGAGCTGGGTTTGATACTCAGCACCAAGAATAAAAAAAGTGGTATGTATATTTAAAATGAAAAAGGGTTGAAATTATGATACTAGTGACAACATAGAAAAATCTTGAAGGAATTATTTTTAGTTAAATAAGTAGCTGCAAAAGGACAAATATTGTCTATTTCTGCTTACATGAATGTCATAGTTCATTTATGTGCTATAACAAAATACTATAGACTGGGTAATTTATAAAGAACAGAAAAAAATTTCAAAGTTCTGGAGGCTGGGAAGTTCAAGAGTTTGTTGCCAGCAGATTCAGTGTCTGATATGAAGCTTCTTATACGGGCTTTCTTAATCCTGTTCATGAGGAAGAAGTCCTGAAGACCTAATCACCTTTTTTTTTTTTTTAATTTTTTTTTTTAGTTTGGATTTTTTAGATGGATTTTTATTTTATTTATTTATATGTGGTGCTGAGATTTGAACCCAGTGTGTCACACATGCTAGGCAAGTGCTCTACCACTGAACCACAACCCCAGCCCCCCTAATCACCTTATAGCCCCACCTCTTAATACTATTGCATTGCAGATTTTTAACATGACTTCTGGAGGGACACAAATATTCACACCACAGTAATGAAGTAGTTAGAATAGGCCAATTCATAAAGACAGAAAATAGAATTATAGTTAACAAAAGCATATGGAAGAGAGGAATGTAATGAGTAAAGAAATGGGAAAAAATTTCTAGAAATAGTCACATATTGCTTAATGTCAAGGATGCGTTTTGAAAACTGCATTTCATCATGTGAACATCATTAAGTGTATTTACAGAAATCTAAATGATATTGGGGCTGGGGCTGTACCTCAGTGGTAGAGCACTTGCCTCGCATGTGAGGCACTGGGTTTGATCCTCAGTCCCACATTAAAAAAAAAAATGACTAAAGATATTATGTCCATCGACAACTAAAAAAAAAAAATTAAAAAAAGAAATCTAAATAATATAGCATACTAGGGCTGGGGAGATAGCTCAGCTGGTAGAGTGCTTGCCTCACAAGCACAAGCCCCTGAGTTCGATCCCCAGTACCGCCAAAAAAAAAAAAAGTATATATATATATATATATATATATATATATATATATATATAGCATACTATACACCTAGGTACACCTAGGCTGTGTGTGTAGACTGTTGCTTCTAAGCTACAAACCTGTGTGGCATGTTACTGTAGGAAGAACTATATGCAACTGTATGACGGTGGTATTTGTGTCTCTAAAAAGGTTTACAGCAGCATCATCACAGTTTTGTAAGTAATATGCTAGAATGTTTGGACAGCTACTACATTTCTAAGTGCTGGGAATTTTTCACCTCCATTATAATCTTATCGATCACTGTTTTATGTGCAGTCATTTGTTGATTGAAACATCATTATATGTACATGGTGATGGTAGTGATGGTTATACATTGTTGTGAATATACTTAATGCCACTAAGTTGAACACTGAAGATCATATTATCTGTGAAAATTTATGAACCATTTGAACTATATGAGTATGTGGGTGTTTCTCTATGTCTGTCTCTTCCTTTGATCCTTTTATTGGATAATTAGTTTATATGTGGTCAGAAGGATTGAAGTTTTGAGAATAAAAGCATAAAACTCAAATGTAGAGAAGTCATATTGTTATCCTATGGATTAGTTTGGGGAAAAAGGGGGTTTATTGATAAGTTTCATTATTTGGATTTCTATCACCCTTGTACTTCATAAAATTCTTGTTGGTTTATTCAAGTGATATTTTTCTTTGCTATCAGAGGAGTATGGCAAAGAAATATGAGAGATGTAACAATTTTTTTTTTCTTTTGAGATCCTGGGGATTGAATCCTAGGGCCATGTATGTGCTAGGCAAGTGCTCTACCACTGAGGTGTCTTGCTAAGTTGCCCAGGCTGACCTCAAACTTGTGATCCACCTGCCTTACCTCCTGAATAGCTGGGATAATAGGCATGTGCCACCACACCTAGCCTAGCAAATGTTTATATATCATGACACGTCTACAATGCATGAATTGGGTGCAGGTCTATTGAAGTAGGCATTGCTGTTGATTAATGGCTGTTATCACACTGTTACATGGTCATAAATGAAATAGGGCATTATGTCGTATTCAGCCTAGTCTTTGTGTAGTGACCTTGGGCACCTCACCTCTATCCTTTTAACCTCATTTCATCTGAAAAAAAGGAATTTTCCCTTCAATTGTAAGACCCTCCTCAGTTTTATTTTTCTGCTTCTTAAGATTGATGACAAAAGGATGGGTAAAGGAGTTAGGTGTGATCCAGTCATCATTGCTGCACATGTGTACTTGATTGTACAAGAAAATATTCCTCTGATGGTTACTAAAGTTAATTTTGTTTGTAGAACCACAGGAAGTTGAATTTTAGCTTACATTTTGAATCTTTGTCTAATAAATATTCTATAACGTCACATTGAATAGTTTTTTTCCTCTGTGCATAAGATTCTTTGTTATTATTCACTTACTCCGTTCTTTTAAATATTTTACTTACTTATAAATATTTTTCATCTTGTATATGTTAGGCACCATGCACATGGCAGTGAGAAAAAATCCTGAAACTCAGATTTGAATTGTCTGCTGCCATTTGTCATATACTAGCCCTTAGACTGTATGAATTGCTTAAGTCCCTTGGAGTATATTAAAGAATTTTCAAAGGCAGTGGAAGTTACTGTGTTGATATAATATCAAAAGAATGCCATTCAGGTTCTGATGTAATTACTTTGAAAAATGAAACTATAGAGCAAATAGAAAAAAAGAAATATAAGAGAAAAATGTAGTATTTTTCAGTGCTTCAGTGTTAGAAGTGTGGCCTGCTGGGTCTTGGGCATGCCATCTTCATTGTGTCCACTGTGCATGTATGCAGGTAGCCACCCGGACCTGCCAACTAGAGTCCTTTTTTGGCCATGTCTGACTCCTTCTGCCCACTGCATGGCCTCCCATGGCCTCCCCACACCCTCTGTGTGGAGGACTGGTCCCAAGGAATGAGGACCCCAGCAGGTGCTGGATCCCTGGGTCCTTGGTCCCTTGGTCCCCTAGCTGCACTCATGCTGTAGGACAGACCTTGTGGGCTGCAATGGGTAACAACTCTATTTGTTGTCCGAGGAAAAATTCAAATTGCTGCTCATGTTTTGAAATTTACTCTCTCAGTGTAAAGAACCGTGTCTGGATCTTGTTTCACTTTTACACCAACTTGGTAAAAGTTGAACTTTTTTTACCACTTGAACTCTGGGGGGAGATGCTGCTAGATTATAAGAAGCAGCATTTTTGTCTGATTATATACATAATTGTCAATGGCCAAAGCAAATTAAATCTCTCCAGATTTTGAATGTGAATAAAGCTTTGACTTAATGTTTGATTGTGATGCTAAGAAACAAGGTACATAAAAGTGCATAACTGTAAGTTGATAAAAATTTTCTTTCATTTCACTAATTAATTATATTAATTGGAAAGTGATACTTATGGCTAAAAGTTTCTTAGGATTTAGGAAATATGGTAATACTTTTCTGAGTGTTAAAATGTTCTAATGATGTCATTCACATGAAAGAACTTAGCAAGATAATGGTGAAGATAATAAAATTGTTGATCGAGGTAACAAAACTAAAAATTAAAGAATGTAAGTCCTACTTGAATTTAAATCTTGGTGCCAGTACTCAGCTAGATGTGTGACTTGGAGTCATTCAATTTATTAATGTCTCATTTTCCTCATCCGTTAAATGGGGTATATTAATATATGATTTATAAAGTTAAGCGGGCTTCATGTGTAAAGTGCTTAGACTAAGTACTTGGTGTACAGGAAATGATCAGTAAGGATTCAGTAAAAGTTATTGTTAGGAAGTTGTGAAACAGTATGTGTATGATTTTAAAATGTATTGCTGTTTAAATTCATACTTTTAGAGTTTAACTTGCCTTTTATTTAAAAACAATTTAAAAGTTTTATTTTTTTGTGGTGCCAAGGATGGAACATGGGATTAGGAAAGCACTCTTATCACTGAGATACATCCTCAGCCTCTTAAACTTGCCTTAAAAAAAAAAAAAATTTTTTTTTTTTTCTCCAGTACTGGGCTATATCCCTAGCCCTTCAAAAATTTTATTTATTTATTTATTTATTTATTTATTTATTTAAATTTGAGAGTAGGTCTTTCTAAGTTGCCCAGACTGCTGTCCAATTTGTAGTCCTCTTGCCTCTTCCTTCCAAGTAGCTGGGATTACAGGCAGGTTTCCTGGTCTAATTTATAAAAAATAAGCATCTCATTACTGATCCTTTTGGGTATCTGGTACCCTGTAAGTTGTAAAACAAAACAAAAAACTTCATTTATGCAAATCTTGTATTTTTCTTATAATCAGCATGTTTATTTACCTTCAACTAGACCAGGCCACCTTTTATTAATCAAAACTATTGGTTCTGTGCTATTAAATACCCCAACCAATTTGGTGTTAGGAGTAAACTCTCAGGATTTCCCCTCCATTCCATTTTGTAAGTTATTACTGTTTAAATCATTGATGAGGAGCCTTACTAGAAAATTCTTTACTGTTTTGGAAATAAGGACTATTCACCTAATATGTAAATGTGTGTTTTCTCAGTTCACTTTAAGAAATAAATTTATTTAGAGCTGGTAGTGGTGGTGTGTGTTTGTAGTTCCAGCTACTTGGAATGCTGATGCAGGAGGATAATGTGAGCCCAGGAGTTTGGGGCCAGCTTGGGCAATGGTGAGACTTGTTCTTTTTTCTTAATCTTAATTTTTATTTGTTGTAATTCGTTATATATGACAGCAGAATGCATTTTAATTCATTATACACGAATGGAGCACAACTACTCATTTCTCTGGTTGTACACGATGAGTCCATACCATTTGTGTGATCATACAAGTACCTAGGTTAATGATATCAATCTCTTTCCATCATATTTCCCACTCCCCTGTCCCTTGCCTCCACTAACTCCCCTCTGCCCAATCCCAAGTTCCTCCATCTACCCGCCCCCATTATGGATCAGCATCCACATATCAGAGAAAACATTTGGCCTTTGCTTTTTTGGAATTGGCTTATTTTGCTTAGCATGATATTCTCCAACTCCATCCATTTACCTGCAAATGCCATAATTTTATTCTTCTTTACTATTGTCCATCATGCATATATACCACAGTTTCCTTATCCATTCATATGTTGAAGGGCACCTAGGCTGGTTCCATAGTTTAGCTATTGTGAATTGAGCTGCTATAAACAATGATGTGACTGTGTCACTGTGGTATGCTGATTTTAAGTCCTTTGGGTATGACCTGAGGAATGGGATAGCTGGGTCAAATGGTGGGTCCATTCCAAGTTTTCTTAGGAATCTCTATACCAGAGTGGTTGCATTAATTTGCAATCCCACCAGCAATGCTTGAGTGTACCTCTTTTCCCACATCCTTGTCAACACTTACTGTTGTTTGTATTTTTGATCATTGCCATTCTGATTAGAGTGAGATGATATCTTAGGGTAGTTTTGACTTGCATTTCTCTAATTTCTAGAGATGTTGAGCATTTTTCATATATTTGTTGATTGATTGTGTATCTCTGTGAAGTGTCTGCTCAGTTCCTTAGCCCATTTATTGACTAGTTTATTTATTTTTTTGGTGTTATGTTTTTTGAGTTCTTTATATATTCTGGAAATTAGTGCTCTATCTGAAGTGTGTATGGTAAAGATTTTCTCCCATTTTGTAGGCTTCTCTTCGTATTATTGCTTCCTTTGCTGAGAAGAAGCTTTTTAGTTTGAGTCCATCCCATTTGTTGATTCTTGATTTTATTTCTTGCACATTAGGAGTCTTGTTAAGGAAGGTGAGACTTACTCTTAAGAAAAAGAAGAAGAAGAAATAAATTGATTTATTTAGAAAATAATGTTTATTTAAAATTATATTTGAGATAAAAAGTAAAGTTGTATGGACATATTTTTTGATCATATTGAAGTAGAGTCTAGGAAAGTAGTCCATTATTGATTTGAGTTATTGGTCTTTTTACACCATTGTTTCTCAGTAGTATCCAACTGAACTATCTTTTTGAAATTCTTTCGTTGATTATATTTTCTTCTCTCATTGCTGATAATTTTCAAAGCAAATATATTCTTAGATCCATATTTTTAAAACTTTCTTAAGAATACTGTGCTCAACAGTATTCTTAGGTTTTTGTTTATGTTCTCAGTTTAAAATTGTTATGGAACAAACATGTTAACATGTTTACAGAACGAAGTATTACGGCTTTTACTAGAATGTAAGCTCTTGTGAGGGCAGCAGCCCTGATTATTGTTAAGTCCAGATATCTTAAACCTATCATTCTGTATCTAGAAGGCATCCAGTATATGCTTATTAAACTATTAAATTAGTTGCAAATGCATGGTTAATATCGTGCATTTTGTGGGTGAACTGCTCCAGTGACTGCTTGTGTTTCATTGTGTGTACCTTACCCTACCTCTACAGGTGAGAGCTCTCACCTAAAGGAGGACTTGATTTCCTTCCTTCTTCCTTCCTTCCTTCCTTCCTTCCTTCCTTCCTTCCTTCCTTCCTTCCTTCCTTCTTCCCTCCCTCCCTCCCTCCCTCCTTTCCCTCCCTCCTTTCCTCCCTCCTTCCCTTCCTTCTTCCCTTCCTCCCTTGCCCCTGCCCAGGGGCACTTAACCACTGAGCCACATCCCCAGCCCTTTTTTATATATTTGTAAAAAAATATTTTTAGTTGTAGTTGGACACAAGATCTTTATTTATTTATTAATGTGGTGTTGAGAATCGAACCCAGTGCCTCACACAAGTGAAGCAAGCGCTCTACCACTGAACCATGATCTCAGACCCCCTTTTTTATATTTTATTAGAAACAAGTCCTCACTAAGTTGCTTAGGGCCTCACTAAATTGCTGAGGCTGGGTTTGAACTTGCAATCCTCCTGTCTCAGCCTCCCAAGTCACTGGGATTATAGGCATGTGCCACCATGCCCAGCTAGTGGTGCTTTTAAAAAATATTTTATTTAGATACAGGGACTTGATGAGTTGCTTTAGGACCTCACTAAGTTTCTGAGACTGGATATGAACTCAAAATTCTCCTGTCTCAACCTCCCTAGTGACTGAGATTACAGGCATGTGGGGATTACAGGTGTCTGCCACCAGGCACACAGTTTAGGCTTGATTTTCTTTATCCTCCCACGTTCTCCACCCTAGTTTCAGAGTTATTTTCCTTTCTAAGATTGTCTATTACTGGCTTTCTCTTGATCCTCAGTTTCTGATTTCTGTTTTCCTTGTCAGTTTGGGTTATTTGATCACTGTTGCACCTTTTTATTTTCATTTCTGCCTTCTCTTTACTGTAATTTTTCATCCTGTTTTCCTTTGCATTGTAAAGTATGCAAGTCTTTTAGACATCACAAACGTATCAAAAGGTTTTAGTTGTCATCTTCTTTTCTTTATTTAGGTACCAAGGATTGAATTTGGGTACTCAACAACTGAGCCACATCCCCAACCCTATTTTGTATTTTTATTTAGAGACAGGGTCTCACTGAGTTGCTTAGCGCCTGTCTGTTGCTGAGGCTGGATTTGCACTAGTCTTCTAAACTCAAAACCATTCATGTTGTGTAAGCATGTGTATAAACGCATAGGCTCTTGGTTATATTCATTTAGTACTTTGTAGGGGATCCACCAGTAGAGGGGTGGTAGTGGTGGTTGAGGAGGAGTTGAAAGATATAGGGATTGGTACCCCTCCTGGTTTTTTAGCCCTCTTGAAAATGGAGTATTGAAAGAATTCTAAATAATAGTTTTGTGTTAATAATTTTGTTTTGTACCTAACATAATTTTTATGGCAAATTACAGAAAGTTGTGTGCATTTTAACACTTGTTTTTTTATGTTTACTAGCGCTGCACTGTAGTTATTTTCTTAAATTCTTACTAAGTTGCTAAGGCTGGTTTCAACCTACTGATTCTTCTGCATCAGCTTTCCAGATTGCTGGAATTACAGGTGACATGTCTGGCATCATTTTTCTTAAATTTTTTTTTTTTTTAAATTGTAGATGGACACAATACCTTTGTTTTTTATGTGGTGCTGAGAATCCAACCCAATGCCTCACACTACTCTGACACTGAGCCACAACCCTAGCCCCCATTTTTCTTAAATTTTGAAAGAGCAAGACTATAAACCCAGTGGTACTCTACCACTGAACTACATCCCCAGATCTTTCTATTTTTTATTTTAAGACACAGTCTCACTAAGTTGCTGAGACTGACCTTGAATTTGGAATCTTTCTGCCTAAACCTCCCAAGTAGTTGGGATTACAGGTGTGAGATACAGTGCCTGGCCCATTGTCTCCTTTTCACTACCTAGACATAATATATATTTGCCTATATAGTGTTTTTTTTTTTTTTTCTTCTTCTTTTTTCTTTTTTTCTGTCTGAATTGCTGCCTTTTTCTACAGTCTTTCTTGGGAAGTTGCAAAGGTAGTTCAGGAAGTTCTCTGTGTCCTTCATCCAGTTTCCCTAACTGTAACATCTTGTATAACCATGGTACGGTAGCAAACCACAGACTTTATACAAATTTCATTAGTTTTATAAACACTTCTGTGCTGCCATGCTTTGAATGCTTCCTCCAAAACGCAAATTCATTTATGTTTGATATACATTTTATATACATTGTCTAAAAGTAATTTTCTACAATATTTTTAGTGTGCATGAATTTTGACTGTGACCCATCAAATGAGGTTGGGTGTAGAATTTTCCACTTTTCAACTTTCATGTTGCAAGTTTTATGTTTTGGAATTAGTATTTTTGGATTTGTAATATTCAGCCTGTACAATTTTATCATGAGCGGTGTGAATTCATGTTACCCTAACCATAATCAAGATCTTTTATTTAAAAAAAAAAATTTTGTAGTTGTAGTTGGACAGTGTGCCTTTATTTCATGTGCTTATTTTTATGCAGCGCTAAGGATTGAACCTAGTGCCTCACACACGCTAGGCAAGCTCTCTGCCACTGAGCTACAGCCCCAGCCCCACAAAGATATTTTATAATCATACCTACTCTCCTCTCCATTTTATGAATGTATTCACTGATTACTCTGTATATCATATGACCTTGGAATAAACTGAAAAAAGATTGGCAGTATGTTTTATGGGTTTATTTAAATATTTCTTTTAGTTGTAGATGGATATAATACCTTTGTTTTATTTATTTTTATGTGGTGCCAAGGATTGAACCCAGTGCCTCACACGTGCTAGACAAGCACTCCACCACTGAGCTACAACCCAAGCCCCTGTTTTAGGGGTTTTTATTGTCATCTTTTTTTACTTTGCTCTGTAACCATTTACAATAAGATTAAAGGGTTTTAAATGTCACTTCATTTTATGTGTTTCAGAATCTTAGACTCTCCAAGTCTTATAATCCAATATCTCTCACATAACCTTCCCAAAGAATGACACTGAAACAACTCTTGACATTACTAACCTGTGAATTTCCCCAACAACTGGGGTTCCTTTATTATATGTATGTATGTATGTATGTATGTATTTTTGCTACGAGCTATACTCTGATATAGACTTCCTTTTATGTTAATTTTTGCTTTATTATACTGAACTAAGAAACAACTCAAAGTGTCAGTAACCTACAATAAGAAAGGTGTATTTATTGCCCTCATTATAGGTTCCCTAGGAATTAGCTATGGTTCTGTTCTGTAGTTCTTTTCATTTCAGGATCCAAGCTTGAGTAGCAGTCCCTATTTATGACGTTGTTCTCATGGCAAGAAGAGAGTAAGAGCTAGCAAAAACACACAGTGGCTCTTAAAACTTCTGCTTAGGACTGAAACTTTCTCAAATTTTATTGACCAAAGTAAGTTGTATGTCTAGGCCTCACATTTTGGAATACCCACAGAGAGGCTCTACAAGTTGCATTTTTTCAGACTGTGCAGTAAATAGTAATTGACTCTTTAGAAGGAATTTTTCTTGCATTTATGAATATTTAACTTGATTGCAATTTATAATGAATAATTTTTTTCTTTCTTTTCTTGTGATGCTTGGAGATCCAACCCAGGACCTTGTACATGCGAGGCAAACTTTCTGCCATTCAGCTTAATTTCCTGAGATACCTTCCCAATCCTTAAATGATTATTTTAAATTGTAATAAAATAATTTTAAAGGCCATATTTTGATTTTGATAACTGTAGTTCAAAAGTTTTACATTAGCTATTTAGTTGCTAAAAGTTCATATGCAATTTTGTATACTGATTAGATTTTTGGATTTTTATATTTTTTCCCAGATAGAAAATAGCTTTATTATTTCATTCTCATTATCTAAGTAGGACATTCTTATCATAAAAATGTCTTTGGAGAATGTAAAGTAGGAGCTGGGGCAGTGTAGTTCAGTGGTAGAGCCCTCACCTAGCATGCACAGGGCCCTGGGTTTGATGCCCAGCAGTGCAAAAAAAGAAAAAACAACAACAACAAAACAAACAAATAAATAAATAAATAAATAAATAAAAAATAAAACGACGGAGGAAGGGAGAATGCATAGGAGTATAAAGAATGTAAAAATCATTTATGATCCTGTTGTCCAGAGGTAATTGCTATGATCACTTTAGTCAGTCTTTTTTTTCCTCTATACATTCATTATATGAGTGGTGTTATGTGTGTAAAAAGTGGTCATATTTATAGTTCAACAACAAAAAAGTCTGTTTTTTGTTGGTTTTGGGGGTTTTTTTTTTGTTTTTTTTTTTAAATCAGGGATTGAATCCCAGGGATACTTGAGACCAGCCCTTTTTATTTTGAGACAGGTTCTCACTAAGTTGCTGAGGCTGGCCTCGAACTTTCCACCATCCTACCTCAGCTTCTCGAAACTCTGGGTTTATAGGCATATGCCACTGGGTCTGTCAACAGTTTTACCGAGACATACCAAAAATACTCTGCTCATCTTACTTGATGAGTAACTTGGCAATTTGAATGACTTTTTCCATTCTCACTTAACTGTATCACATTAGTACAGTAATCAGTACAGGGTGTACTTTAGAACACTTAAGTAAACTAATACCTTCTCATATGTGTTTATACAGTGACCAGTGAATCTGTAATTTGATGATTAATAAGGTACAGTTGGAGCTCAGGATTTCTTACTATGTTTGTCCTCCCCTCCAAAAAAAGTCTACTAAAATTAACTCTTTGTTATCATGGAAACATTTCTTTTGCTTCTCTAGCAAAGCGTACCTTTGTAACTAGGTAAATATATATATAATTTTTTGCTCAAATTGAGGCATTTTTGAGAATAAGAAATGTTACTAAAATATTTAAAATTCTATACATTTTTTGGAATTTTTTTTGACTTAATGTGGTTTTAATTGAATGGGTAGATCAATAAAATTGTTTCATTTAAATTCGATTTTCAAAAATAAAATTTTCTTAAACATTTTATTGTACATTATAATGAAAGTCTTTATATTGACTTTAGTTGCATGCTAAGAAGCACAAGCAGAATATTTTTGAAAATTACAATTTTTTAAATCATTTTTTTAAACCCGATCTGTCTATATTATATTAATCTAGTTTTAATAGTTTTAATTTTTTTCATAAAATTGCATTGTTTTTCAGAGTTGCATTTTATACTTGGTGGTTAAACTTTACAGTTGATTCTTCTCTATAATTAGAAAAGTTTTTAATTGCTAATATACTCCATATGTGCTGCCCAGATAATATTTTACTAAATGGAGAACATTCATAATTTTGTTTTTATTATTAAAAATTATAAATTTATCAGCCCCTTATTTTTCATCTGTAACTGTAGTGCCTTTTTGCCTCTGTCAAAAGTATTATCTTTGACAAATACTTTTATAAGACAGATATTGTCAAGTAAGTCTTCTCTATGATTATTTTACATGTTCCACCAAGTTTAAATGCTACCAAATTGCATGCCTTCTGTAATTTTATTCCTTTCCAGTACAGAATTAAAATTTATCCAGTTAAAAATAGGAAGACTCATGATGGAAATTCTATAATTCATGCCAGGGTTTAATTACAGAATTTCAAAATTAAATCTTCTGTGCTATTTGAGCTTTCATTTAATTTGTTCAATTTTTACCTTGCTTTTGAAGTACACATTTCAATGTCTCAGCAAACTTTGTTTATATAAATAAATCTTTGCTAAGTTTTATAAGATGAAGGGTTTTTTTTTAAATTTATTAATTGAAGACTTCAGTCTTTAATTATGGATTTCCAAGTGACTTTGAACAATATGCACCCAATATTTGGAGTAGTTAAAAACACTTCTTTATAAATCCAACCTAAGTTTCTCAGTAGTGAATCTTTTTGAAAACTCTTGGCATCAGCCCCCCTTTCCATCCTCATTTTCTTTACCTTTACCATGGAAGATGGGGGTCCTTCATAAATTCTGTTGTTTAAAAATCACAGTTCCATCCCCTGTTCAGAACTACTTGCTATTCTTTACAGATATAGCTGAGCTTTCTGTTAATTGATGAATTTATATATGCTGTAATTGCTGTGGAGAATCACTTTCTCTTCATCCTTAAAGTTTCCCTACTTTAAGTTTCTATGAAGCTTCCCAGGACTTCGTAAACCTGAGCCTTCAAAGATGGATATTCCTGTGTTGCCATTCAGATGAGATATTGTGTTCATTAGCTGACTAAAGAATCCTTTGAGCCGAGCTTGGTGGTGCTGGTCTGTAATCCCAGGGGTTCAGGAGACTGAGACAGGAGGATTGCGAGTTCACAGCCACACTCAGCAACGGTGAGGCATTAAGCAACTCAGTGAGACCCTGTCTCTAAATAAAATACAAAGGCTGGGGGTGTGACTCAGTGCTTGAGTGCCCCTGAGTTCAATCCCTGGTAGCACCCCCCCCCCAATCTTTTTGAACCCTTTGAACTGTGGTGTGAATTGAATGGCACTACCTGAGTGCTGATTATGTCAATATCATCTTTTTGTACTTCAATTTATGCATTCATTTATATTTATTTTTTTGCAGGACTAGGGGTTGAACCTATGGCATTGTGTGTGCTAGGCAACTGCTCTACCACTGAGCTACATTCCCAACCCCTCATTTGAATATTTTATTGAAGTGGTTTTTGAACTCATTTCATAGGTACCTTGGGCACTTGGGGAGGATCAGTGTTTAGGATGTTGGGCCTCTCAGCTGGTTTTAACTAAAATATTTCATCTCTTATTTGTCATCTGTTGGGTTTCTGGTAGAATTTTGCATGAGATAAAGTTCCTTTGTAAAAAACAAATTTTTTCCTTTTGGTGTTGGGATTGAACCCAGTGGTATTCCACCACTGAGCTACATCTCCATCCCTTCTTATTTTTGATTTTGAGACAAGGTCTTGCTAAATTGCTGAGACTGACCTTGAATGTGGAATTATTATGCTTCAGTCTCCTGAGTTGCTGGGATTACTGGCTTGTGCTACTACTGTACCCAGCTTTGTGTAAAAAACAATTTTAAGATTCTTATTTTATTTCTTGTCTACTTAAGCCTTTGTAAACCATGTGACTGTCTATTTTTATTCTCCCTTTCATCCTGGCCAAAAAGAAATGAAACCAAACTTAATTGAAGTCAAGGATCCTTTTTATTTTATTCGTCTTTGTTTCTTAAATATTTTTTGAATGCCAAACATGTTAATAGAAGTTTTTGAATATAATTATTATTTACTTGTTTATTTTAGTTATCAAGTGGGAATCCTGTATATGAAAAATATTATAGACAGGTAAGATTTTTGTTTCATTCTTTTCCTAGATTGAACATAAAATATACTGTCAACTGTGGATTGTATACATGTAGATTATCAGCTAGCTGGATAAATTTGACATTTCTTGTTTTTCACTTCTTGTGCTTTAGCCTCCAGCTTTGAGTAGTTAGTTATACTCAGATACAAATGTCCAAATTAATTTATAATCCAAATAGAAATGACTTTTATGCTGTTTTTAAAACTTACTAAAGTATAATTTTCACAAGCTGAAAACCATGGGTTTCATACAAATCTAAAATGAGCATGCAGACTGAGTATATCTTAGAGGTAGAACAAGTGTTTAGCATGCACAGGATCCTAGGTTCCATCCCCAGTACCACAAAGAAAGGAAAACACAAAAAAAGAGCAGGTGGAGGGAAGTCAAGGATTTTATTCAACTCATTAGTTACTGAGGGAATTGGTTAAGTATAAAAATGAGAATATGAGTTAAAGAGATTCACACTGTGCCAGACAAAATTCACTTATATTGGTATGGACAGAAATCATTTGCATTGCTAACAATTTTCTATAATTTTTAATTTATTTATTTTGGATTGAAACCAGGAACTGTCTATATCTATAGCTTCTGCCTCTTTTAGTTTTTAATTTTGAGACAGGCTCTCACTAAGGCTGGCCTTGAGGCCAGACTCAAACTTGTGATTCTCCTGTCTCAGCTTCCCAAGTCACTGGGATTACAGGCATGAGCTACTGCACCAAGCCTCGGTTCTCATAGTTAACTTCTATTCCTGCAGAGTATAGAATAGTCTTTTCAGTAGAAAGTTACTCAAGGGTGCATAGTATTCATCAGATAATCTCCCAAGGTAATAAAGAATCTCATTTGCCCGTTTCCAAGTATTAGATCATTTTTTCCTAAGAACCTCCTTACCTTATGATGATGATTACAGAAAAGACTGGTCTCATATTCGGCCTGACCCTCTACATAGTTGCAGCAAGTATTAAGTTAACCATTTTAGATCTCTTTGGTTTTGACTCGTAGACCTAGACCATAGAGTATTTAGCAACTTCAAAGTCCTCAGAATTTCTGCTTGAAAAATTTTAGAATCTGATTTATTTTTTATTCTTTAATTATTTGTTTATTTTTTAAGAGCCGAAATCTGTCTTGACCACACTGGTCTTAGATTCCTGGGCTCAAGCGAGCCTCTTGCCTTAGTCTTCCTAGTAGCTGGAATTACTAGTGTATGCCACAATACCCAGCTTGATTGTATATATTGAAACCTCTGTTATTTGTTCCTTTCTATCTTGAGTCTAGTATCTAAACCTTTAAAGATCTCTCTGCCATATTTCACCAGCACTATGTAAATTAGAATGAATTTATCACATCTCAAGGTTTCCTAGATATCTAAGGTTCTTGGCCTGCTGGTAAGTGACCTTGCTTTGCTGTCTTTGAGGCTGGGACCTTATAAGTCAGACAGCAAGCCAGTTTTCTTTTCTTTTCTTTTCTTTTTTTTTTTTAAATATTCATTTTAGTTCCCTTTATTTTATTTATTTATTTTTATGTGGTGCTGAGGATCGAACCCAGTGCCTCACACCTGCTAGGCAAGTGCTGTACCACTGAACCACAACCCCAGCCCAATAAGCCAGTTTTCTTGAGAGATTTGTAAATATTGACTCCATAGAAAGTCAGTGTTCTTCAATAGTAGCTTTTTCTATCTGAATACCAAAAACTAATAATAATATTGATGATGATGATGATGATAGTAATAATAAAAAATCATTCTTAAATTTGACCTTGATTTGCACACAAGTTATCTGATTTTATCCTTATGCAAGCAGAACAAATTATTAGATCGTTAATAATTATATTGCCATAAAAAGTAAAAACATTAAGTAAAAGTATTAGTTTTTAATTCTGATAGACCAATGAGAATTAGATGCCACTGAAAACTATTCCATTCATTTTACAAAAGCAGAGTCTACTGAAATTGAGGATTGAGATAACATAAGAAGAAAAAGAAAAATAGAACCATTAGAAATAATCCCATCAGATGAGATGAACCTCTCCTATAGTCCTGGATACTTAGGAAGCTGAAACAGGAGGATCACTTGAGCCTAGGAGTTTGGGGGCAGCGTAGGAAATATGGCAATAACCCAACTCTTAAAAAAAAAAAAAAAAAAGAGGGCTGGGAATGTAGTAACTCAGTGGTAGAGCATGTGCTTAGTGTGTGCAAGGCCATGGTTTCAATCCCCAGCACCAAAAAACCAAAACAAAATGAAAAAACCCAACTTACTTCAAGTAAATAATCATAATTAAATTTTCTTCACTAATTTATCCAGTTCTATATAATTCTTTCTTGACTGGATCTTGGGTTAGTAGTCTGCTTTCATGAAATACATCTGCTTCTAGACTGAAAAAAGAATCCTGGAAATCCTTATTTCATCTACCAGTATAGTCTGAAAATTGTCTAAGTGATATCAATTTAGAAGTCTTTACCCAAAAATCTATTTTTTGGAGTGTTAGTATTTCAGAGACCCTTCTGTAAGACTCTGAGAGTTGTCTACTTAAGATACAGATTCTAGCATATATAGCTTATAGCAGACCATCAGAGTACTACAGAAACTGCCTGTAGTTGACACAGACTCAGTGGCTGTGTTTAATTTATTATGGCAGATAATAAAAAGAATGGCAGATGGTAAAATTCTTTATTGGGATACACTACACAAATATTTCATGAGTTTGATTGATGTTACCCTGAGTACCTCTTTGTTTAGGTTATATTGGATGTGAGTATTCCTTTTCCATCCTGGTCAGGGGGAAAGCGAAGCAAAATAGTTATGGAGGATTCTAGAGACAGATTTCCCAATTCTTCCTGTACTTCTTATTTCAAATGTGAGGGATTAGGCAATTCTTTCTTTTTTGCTTAGTGCCTGATTTATCCTGTGTTCTAGCACTTAAAAGAAAGGGTTTCTCTTTTGCCTTTTTGCTTGTACTGAACTGTCTAGAATACTTTATGTATTTATAGTAAACTCAATCTTTTAACTGGCAATACAGCTATTTCACAAACATCCTAGAATAATGTTAACTTTCCCATGACTTAAAAATTTACTTGTTATATTTACAAATGGAACTTTAGGAAATTTTTGCAATAATGAGAGTCATTTTTTGGAAGTTTTTTTTTTTTTTTTTTTTTTTTTTTCCTGTTCTTGGTGACCTCATTCTGTCTTAAAGGAAAGTCCCTGTTAGTTAAATGACATATATCCCTTAATGAACTGTAGGAACTTAACACTTTTAAAAATGTTTCTTAAAGTTTATTGTGGAATCAGTGCTGGTGTTAGAGCTGTTAATGCTTTGACTACTTCTTCTCCTTTTTTTTTTTTTTTGTTTTTTTGTTTTTTTGTTTTAAGTGCTGCAGTTCCTAAGAGTAGATATAAAAGCAGAAGTCGATGATCTGAAACTGTTTGAAGAAGCAGACAACACTGGCAGCCAATTCCCATTTGTTAAAAGACCTGTCCAGGAAATGGGATGTGCTGCCTTTTTTCTTCTATTGCTATTTAAGGTTATTAGAATTGAAATGACAATCATAAAAAATTGGAGTCAGAAGATATGTGTTGAAGTTCTGACTCCACTAATTTGTTTTTACTTCCTCTGAGCTTTGGTTGCTTATTGTACTGTAGGCATGTTTAAAAAAAAAAAACAAAAAACACACAGCAAATTGCTGCTGCTGTCTATGCGCAGTACTCTACTTATAAGGCTGTCCATAAATTCCTTAGCCTTTATTAGAAAAGGATTCCTGCTCATTTCTTGAAAAAGCCAGTCCCAAATCACAGGGATGGAAGACAGGTAAAGGATGACAATTTTGCCTTTGTGTTTTTTTTCCTAAGCTTGTGTCTTTTCAGGTTGATACAGGCAGTACTGGAAGGGTGTTGGCTTCAGATGCTGCTGCTTTTCTGAAAAAATCAGGGCTTCCAGACTTGATACTTGGAAAGGTATAGTATTTACTTATTATAACTAGGTTATAATGAATATGTAGAACCACAGATTAACTACATGAAGATTCAGAAACATACCACCAAGAAACTTAGAACTGAGTCAGAGAAGCAGTTACAGTAATGGGATTGAGTGGGGCATTTGTGGCATAGTGATTTACCCTTTTGAAAAGGAAGAGGATAAATGAGGAAATAATAGTACATTTGGTTATTGTGGGGAGATAGTGGAACCTTGCCACCCACTCAGAGAGTTGGCTGTAACCCTCCTTCCTCTATATAACTGTCTCTGCTGAATGTGTGATGAACAGAGTGGGGGTTGGGAGACTTTGGAAAAAGCACAGAGATAGAAAGTCCCTCTATTATGAAATTCTAATGCTATTTATTGATATGTAGTCAAAATCCTGAAACATAACCACTATTCTTAATTTGGTTATTTGCAAATAAACATTTACCTTCTCAATTTTCCCATGAAAAAGAATATCACCTTAATAAGAATCTAAAATCAAGAACAGTATGTTTCAGTAGAAAGAGCATGTTTGACTCAGAGTTAAAACGTGAGTTAGTGAAAAAGTCATTTGAGTGGAAGTTGGAACCTGGGTTTCTTCTTACCCTGATGCCTTCAGTGTTCTTGAGCCAAGTCACTTAACCTCTTTGGGTCTTAGTATTTTTGTGAAAGGTTGCACTGAATGATTTTTAAGGGTTCTTTGAACTTTTAATTCTATGATTTTTTTAGATCCAATTATCAGAGTGAGGTTGTAAATTGTAGGGACTTAACTTATCTCTAAGATGATTTCTGTTAAAAATATAGATTGATTCTTTTTTTTCCCCTAAATTTCAGATTTGGGATTTAGCTGACACAGATGGCAAAGGCATCCTGAACAAACAAGTAAGATTCAAAGATTCATGTGAAAATTTTGAGTGATTTGTAATAAAAAAAATCAACATATTTTTATATTTTTAAGCTAAGAATTGCTTTTTTTCAACATTAGGGGTTTACAAGAGCAATTGTCATAACAGTAAAAATATTACCAATCACAAAACATTAAAATATCTGATTCCCGAAGGTTAGTGTTAGTTTGGTGACGTTGTTCCACTGAGGTTTGTTTTCTGTCCTACAGAAAGACTTTGCTCTTTAATCTTACTAATTCAATTTTCTGGGTGTATGAGGTTATAAATAAATGTTGATTTTGTTACTACACGTTAAGATGTTATTGCCCAGTACATTTGAAAGGAATCTCTTGGCTAATCAAGCCAGAGCATTCTGGCTTGATTCTGTTCCAGCAGTGACACTTGGTGCTTTGAACTTCCTCTAGTATAATCTTTATTTTGTTGCTCACTGCACATTGCAAGTGAAGTAGTATTAGCTTCCCTTATATGGAAGTTTTATTTTAATTAACTTGCCCAAGCAACTTTAGGTAACAGAACTAGAATTTCATGAAGAATTATTTCACTTCAGAGTCTATCTATGCAGTGGAAGTATACCTGATTACCAAAGAGTAATTGAATCTCTCAGAATAAGAAAAGAAAGGATCTAAGGAATACTTAGAATACCAGCATTTGAAAGTTAGAGGAGGCATAGACTCCAGCAGAAGATACTTGAAAGATCAGAAAATAACTAGGAGAGTTTTATGAAGCTCTATGGTAAAGAAGTGCTTCAGAAGGATGATAGTTTCCCAGAATGCCAAAAGAATGAGGAGATATGGGCATTAGTTTCCCTAGGTAATTGAGGAAGTTGAAATCTTTTTACAAGGAAACTTTTGGAGTAAACCAGAGGAAAAGAGGTTTTCTTGGTAACCTTTTTTTCAAGAAATTTATGAGTGAAGGCAAGGAATTATATAAATAAACAGCTTGACTTCTTAAGAAAGTTAGGAATTGAGTAAGTAGGGCATAGGTGAGAACAGGAGGTTTTTAGAAAAGTAGTGAAGGGTCGAATAAGCCACTGTACTAGGATGTTGACAAATTATAAAAATTATAGCTGGAGTAAAGTCTTTTTCTCTCACGTCTGTTCCCAGACTTGTCTCTGAATCATAACAGCTGAAGATCAGTTGCTTTAGCTTCTTTACGTTTATCTATTTAATTAGTTTTGAACTGAAACTTAAAATCCAAGGACCTTTCTGGAAGATTTATAAACATTTTGAAGTCAAGCAGTTAGACCATTGTTTTAAGTGCTACTCATTTATTTTCTGTAGCTGTTTGGAATAGCAATGATTAAGTCTCTTCAATTACTGATCCATGTTTCAAAATTTATAATCTTGCACTGAAGAGATGACTTGGTAATATTTAGTTTTTTCCTTCTATGCTCCCCCCAATTCCTTTTTCTCACTTAAATGATAGAAAACATTTTCTAACATTACATATTCTTTGAAATGTATTTATTCTGTGAAATTTCCATTATCGGTATGTATCACAGTTTAAGTATTTTCCATGTATATAGTTATTTGCTACTTAAAATGTTAGGAAAATCTTTGTACATGGGTCTTTTTTCAATTTTAAAGCAAGTGTTCTTGAAGCAAATTTGCCACTTGTTGCTACACAGAAACTCAGGAGTAATTATGAATTCTTTTATATTTTCAGATTATAAGTATGTGTGATAGATAATGGTCATACCTTTTTTTCCTCAGGAATTCTTTGTGGCTTTGCGTCTTGTAGCATGTGCCCAGAATGGATTGGAGGTTTCACTGAATAGCTTGAATTTGGCTGTTCCTCCACCAAGATTTGTAAGAACGATTTTAGATGTTAAATTGTGTCTAATTTTTAAAAAGTGATACACATGATTTGAAATTATAATTAATATATTAAAAAGAAATTTCCCCTTTAACTCTATCCCTCAGCTACATGACTTTCTTTCTTAATGGCTGCTGCTGTTATTAAATGTTTCTTGTGTATCCTTCTGAGTTACTACGTGTACATATAAAGAAATATAAATATGTATAAGTATGTATTTCCTCATTTTCTGTTAATTGTAGAATATCGACTGCTTGATTTCATAACTTTTTAAAATAACAATGTTTTCGAAATCTTTACATGTCATTGCATAAACACTTCCTCTCTTTTTTATGGCTGCATAGTATTTGTTTATATTTACCATAATTTATTTCACTTCCTATTGTTGGACTTTTTGATTGTTTCTAGTCTTTTGTTATAAAATGCTTCTATGAATAACTTTTTATGTATATTATTTTGCTTGTGCCGATACATGTGTGTATAAATTCCCACAAGTAGAATTGCTGTTCCAAAAATTTTTGCCTTTATAATTTACATGTATATTGTTTTGCTAGCATACAGTTGTTACAGTATTAGATCCTTGTCAGTTTGGTGACAAATGGTTCATAAGTGTAATTCTAATTCATCCTTTTAGTTTTATAAAGTGAGGTTGGGCAGTTTTTCTTATATTTATGAACAGTTTACATTATTTTTTTATGTGACTAATTATAGGCTATATATATTTTTCTTGAGTAGGTTTTTTTTAAGTTAAATTATAGAGACTCTTTAAAAATCAGGAAATTATTTGTCTATGTAAGCTGCAAATATATTTTGCCAGTGTGACATGTGTCTTTTACCCTTGCTTGTGATTCTCCCTGCCCCATGACTAAGTTGTTTTTTTAAGTAAATAAATTGTCAAGTTAAAAATTTTTTCCCTTTTTTTCAATATTCAAGTTAGTCCTGATTGGGTACCGATCTGGATTTAAATTTATGTTTTCAAGATGGCTACCCCACAGACCCAGTGTAGTGCATGTTGAATAATCAATCTTTACTGATTTAAAATGCTACCTCAATCATAAGCTTAATTCTCATGTATTTAGGTTTTTTTTGTGTGTGTGTGTATGTGGATTCTTTTGTTCTTACCCCTAAGCTGTTTATCTGCTGGTTTTATGTTGTTCTAATTATCATTGTTTGATAAATGTTTTAGTATGTGTTTATGGCTAGTCCTTTCCACCCTGCTCTTTTTCTTGGAAATGTAATGACTCTTCTTGGTTTTTATTTTATTCTTTTTTTTTTTTTTTGTGGTGCTGGGGATCAAACTCAGAGGGCCTTGTGCATGCTAGGCAAGTGATCTACCACTGCACTTTATACCCAGCTCTTGTTTGTTTTTAAACTTAATATTTTAGAAGTATTAAGAATTTACGGGGCTGGGGAGATAGCTCAGTCGGTAGAGTGCTTGCCTTGTAAGCACAAGGCCCTGGGTTCAATCCCCAGCACCCAAAAAAAAAAAAAAAAAAAAGAATTTACTTCAGCTTTGGGAATGTCTGCACTTCTTTGCTTAGACCTGTAGTCAAGTGTCAATATAGGGATTTGTTGCTTAGCTATATTATTAAAAAGATTTTTCAAATACATTAATCTGTCTTCAGACAGATAAACATAATAATTGGGGCATGCTATTAATAGGTTTGATGTACTTCCAACTTACAAATTTTAAGTTGGTTTATTTTCCCAGTTTTTAAAGGATAATATTGGGGAAAACTCATCAGTTAATAGGACTTCAAATATTTTTGTTAATATTCAGATATCTGCTGGGTGCAGTGGTCCATGTCTATAATCCCAGCTACTTGGAAGGCTGAGGCAGGAGGATTGCAAGTTTGAGGTCAGCCTTGGCAACTTAGTGAGACCCTGTCTCAAAATGAAAGAGATACAAAGGATTGGGGGTGCAAATCAGTGGTAAAACAACCCCTGAGTTCAATCCTTAGTAATCAAAAAAGTAATTTTTTTCAAATAACTTTATCTCTCAGTTGTAGTAGGATTTCTTCTTTAATACATGTTTTACTTAGTTCTCTATAATGATTTTTGTGGTTAAAAATGATTTTGTTTCAGTAGAAAATAGATGAATGTCCACTTACTGTAAGACAGTGTTCTAAATACTTTGAGATTCAGCATTTTGTATGTATATTTTGAAATCCAAAGACCATTTTTCTTCATTACTTATTGATATAAGGATTTCAATAATTCATGTGCTATTTACATTTTAGCATGATACCAGTAGTCCTTTGCTAACCAGTGGAACCTCTGCAACTGAGCTTCCATGGGCTGTTAAAGTAAGTAAATCCTGTTTTGCTTCCTACTTCTGAAATACATTGCAATCCATGTTAGACTTTTGTTTTATATGTATATTTAAGGACAGTAAGAAAAGTACTGGTACTGGAGTCTTTGAGGAATCTTTCAGTTCTGTTAGTCATTTTGTGACAAAAAAGTGAGGAATTTGGCCTTGACTAGGCAAATAATGAATAGAAGAAACATTTAAGATTTTAGGAAATATCTTATTATTGATAAGAAAAAGAAATTTTGCTTTGGGAAAATTGGGGGAATCTTGGTGTTTATTCCTAGAGTAGTGATGTTTAATTTTTAAAAATTCATTTCTTTTCATTTGAAATGTACTTAATACCATGTTTAGAAAGTCATCAAATGTTACTAACACTGTGTCTTGTGGATAAGGTACTTTCTTGTATGTCTGTTTAAGCGAGAGAGTTGCACTAGTTGCTTTTGTCTCTGAAATCTTTGGAATCTAACCTAACAGAAAAACAAAGATTGTTCTACCTATAAAGGGAATAGGGGACACTGAACTCTTGAGTAGAATCACTTGGAAATTATTATTTAACGTATACGATGAAAGTAAAAAATGTTTTTTAAATGTATGTTTTCTATTCTTTGAGGACTTGATTTTTATAAGTGCAATTAAGTCATCTCACCATTACTTGTCATTTTTTAAAAAAAATTTATTTTAGTGTGAAGATAAGGCCAAATATGATGCAATTTTTGATAGTTTAAGCCCAGTGGATGGATTTTTGTCCGGTGATAAAGTGAAGCCAGTGTTGCTCAACTCTAAGTTACCTGTGGAAATCCTTGGAAGAGTAAGATATTAAGTTTTAAATGTAATTTCTTATGTATTATAATTTTATATTTACCAGGAACACTTGTAGGTCATTATTAAATGTACAATCTTATTTTAAAGTTGCCTTATTACAGAATTTTTTGTTTTCTGACTTAATATGTAAAATTATTCCCAGTTTGTACTTTTGATTATTCCCTCTAAAATAAAAGTGGTTGAAGTTAGTTTTATCTGTAAACCCTTTAAGCAGGTCCTTTTTTGTGTGTGCATGTGCTGTGTGCTCTGATCTCCAACTGCATGACAGTGAGACCATCAATATTTTATGTTTGCTACTTACCCCATATATCATGGGGTCTTTGTTGTTGTTGTTGTTGTTTTTTTTTGGGTGCTGGGGATCGAACCCAGGGCCTTGTGCTTGCAAGGCAAGTACTCTACCGACTGAGCTATCTCCCCAGCCCCCTATCATGGGGTCTTTGTAAGGAATAATTTCATCTTTGAAATAATAAATTCTGCTTTCTAACTTGAACTTTCTTTCTAGATCTTTTATTTAGATGCTTGCAAGACTTTAATTCTTTGATTTCACTCAGACCTTTAAATCTTAGACTACTTTCCCTCTGTCTTTTTTTATTGTGGTAAGACGCATGTAACATGAAATTTACCATTTTATCCAATTTTAAATGTAAAGTAGCATTAAGTATACTACATTGTTGTTGTTCAACCATTACTGCCATCTATCTTTATAACTTTTTTCATCTTGTAAAACTAAAATTGTCCTCCCTCCCCTTTTTTAGCTGGCCTGGGGATTGAATCCAGGGCCTTGTGCATGCGAAGGTTCTACCACTGAACCACATCCCCAGCCCTTCTCTCTATTTTTTGAGATTATTTTTTCCTCATGCAGCTTGGTCACACACACACACACACACACACACACACACACACCTATAATGCCATATTCTCTTTCCAACTCCCTTTGCCACAGTTTTCTTCCATCTCTCCTGCCTCATGAAATCACACATTCAATTTTTTGTTTTGAATTTTTCTTCGTTTTAAAGTAATTTTTTAAAAAATCTGATATATTTCATATTTCTTCATATTTCAAACCTTATCTTCTCTGTCTAAACCTCTGGCCCTTTCTTTAATTCCCTGCCTGAGCAGATTACATAGGGTCACATCCTGGCTGCACTGCTTCTTAGTTGACTGTGGGCAAATAATTAGAAAACCTCGTCTCAGTTTTCTGATCTTTAAAATGGGCATATTTTCCAGTTTATAGGGTTGTAAGTATCAAATATGATAATGTAAGTAATGTACTCACTAGTACTGATAATAACTGCTAGGGTAATGATGATGATGACATTACCACCATAGTACTTATACTACTACTGAATGAGTATTAACTTAGATGGGGGGGCTCAATAAATATTGATTTAAAAAGCTTTATTTTTTTCCCACTATTTCTCTACTATGTGGTAAGAGTTGTAAACTGTAAGTAATTGTGTCATTTTATTCCTTGAATCTAACCTTTTAGTAGCTTCCCATTCCAATTAAGAAAAATTCAAACTCCATTCAAGGCTTTTAATGACCAGGCACTTGCTTACCTCCACTTTTATATTTCACCAGTATACTTTCTCTCTCTGTCCCCAAGCAACACATGAAATAAAAGAACATTGATATTTCTCATTTTTCTCTTTTTAAGGTTTGGGAGTTGAGTGATATTGACCATGATGGAAAGCTTGACAGAGATGAGTTTGCAGTTGTAAGTAACTTAATGTTCTTAAAATATGAAACATCTTAATGGTTTTATCATATGATTTCCCCTTTTAATTAATCCTTGAAGGAAAACTGTATGTTTATCAGATTGTTGGGATAAACATGTTTACCTAGAACTTATAGGTGGTTAATAAATATTTTAGAATAAATGAGTAACAAAATATGTGTTTTGCTATCTTTATTTGGCTTTAAAGTACATTGGGATATATACTTTTGGTTAAGTTATTGTAAAGATGCTGAGTGGTAATATCTTTTATCCCAGATTTGATGAATTATCTTAGCACCTGCATCCCCCAGTTTTTAGATTGATATTATTAAAAGGAAATATGAATAATGCTTTAGTTACATTTCATTTACAAAGACAGACGTTTTGACATTTTCTCTAATAAAACCCATCTGAAGACATGTTATCTTAGTAATTGGATAGTTCCAAGTAAGGCATTTATCTCTTCCCTAAAGATTGGCAAAAAATTCTGCAGTGAAAAAATTCTGCATCTTCTCCTCTGTGGTAAATTTCTAACTCCCCTTAGGCTTTCTTATTTGGAAATTTGTCTGTTCAAATTTTCTGTTTTTTTTATTTTGCTAAGGAATTATCTATTTCTTTGACTTCAAAACTTCTTACCACAAATTGCATTATTCTTTCAGTATCTTCTGAGTTCCTCATTCCACATCTTAAGCATTTGTAATTTTGCCCCCCCTTTTTTTGTTGTTGTTGATTTAATCTATTATATAGCTTATTCATCTTTCAAAAGACTTATCTTTTGGATTTATTTATCTTTCTGTTTTGACATTTTATTTTCATCCTTTTCAGCTTATTTTCTTCTTCCTAGTTTCTTTTCATTTACTTTGTTTTTCTTTTAAAATTGTTTTAAATTACTTCTTTATTTTTCATCCTAATATTGAAATCATTTAAAGGATGTTTCCCCAGAATATAAGTTTAGATGTGGTCTATATGTGTTAGTACAAAGTGTTTTCTTCTTTCTACTTTTCAGATAACTTTTAGTGTAGTTTTCTTTGATCATCTGTTTAGGAATATGTTTTCTAATTTCAAAGTAGTTAAACTTGTTTGGCTTTTGATACATATGTATGTACTTTTAATTTGGTTGGATTAAGACTAAAGAATGTACTCTATAGAATATCTACTTTTTTTAGTGGGGGCAGGGACAAGGGGGCAGGGAGGATGGACATAGGGATTGAATCAGGGCTGCATGCATGCTGAGCAGGTCCTCTAGTACTGAGCTATATCCCCAACCCTAAAATCTCTACTTTAAGAAGTTCGTTAAGGTTTTCTTTATTGCCAGCTTCATGACATTTTTACATATGCCCCATAGATAATGCCAGCATTTCTCTTTAGAGGAAATTAGACTTCTATAAATCCATTATACCAAATTTATCAATTATGTAGCTTCTCTTTTTCTTTACTTTTCTTTTTTTATTCCTTTCATAAATTTCATACTATTTCCTTCCTTTAAAAGCCAAAAGAATTTTTAAAGCACATTTTGGGGCTGGGGTTGTGGCTCAGTGCTAGAGTGCTTGCCTAGCATGTGTGAGGCACTGGGTTCGATCCTCAGCACCACATAAAAATAAATAAATAAATAAAATAAAGGATTGTGTTTATCTACAACTGAAAGAAAAAATTAAAAAAACAAAAACATATCATGTTTTAAAATATAGAAGCAGAATTTTAAAGTGACTTGAATTCATAGTCATAGTTCCTAGTCATTTTTGTTTTGATTTGAGTAACAGTTGGAAAATAGTAGAGGACACATTCTGACAATGGTGATAGAAGTTTTTCCAGTTATATATCAGGGGTTAAGTCAATGTTTGTGAGATGTTTTGGGGAAAGAGGGCATATTGAAAAAATTTGTATGTGATGCATTATGAAACCCTGTCACGTGTAAAACACTTTATTTTTGGTACCAGGAATTGAGCCCAGGGGCACTTAACCACTGAGCAATATCCCCAGCCCTTTTTATTTTTTATTTTGCGTCAGGGTCTTGCTAAGTCACTTAGGGCCTTGTTAAGTTGCTGAGGCTGACTCTGAACTTGTGACCCTCCTGCCACAACTTCCTGAGCTGCTGGGATTACAGATGTGCGTCACCACACCCAGCCATGTAAATAAATGGTTTTTGTGTTAAGAATATTGGGCCAAAATCTTTGCTTAGTAAGATGTATTGAGTAAGATTTTTTCCTACTAAGATAAAACATTTTCAATTTCAAATGATTATTTGTATTACTACATTTAGAATACAGGGAGAATAATGATATCCTCATTTGATAAACAGTATATGCTAAGGTAATTAAATAAACACAGTGTATCTTACATGCCCTAAAGCCTTTTCTTACTCAACTTACTTTAAAAAAAAAAAAAAAAAAAAGAATCTTTATTAAAAGGATAATTTAAGAATAATAAACACATTTGCAGGAAAGCACAATTTAAATTTTTTTTATTTCATTTTTTGGTATGGGGGATTGAACCCAGGGACACTTAACCACTGAGTCACATTCCCAACCCTTTTTATTTTTTATTATGAGACAGGGTCTCATTAAATTGTTTAGGGCCTTGCTAAGTTGCTGAGGCTGGTCTCAAACATGCTCAGTTTCCTGAGTTGCTGGAATTACATGCGTCTCACCTGGCTTAAATTTTATTAAGTAGTAAACATCCCTTTATCTTTTCTTAGACTTATTAATAGCCCTTTTTTACATTGCTTTCTATCTACATTCTTTAGAAAATTTTTCAACTTTAAATTCTAGCTTGTGTGATTTGATATACTTCTGTGCTTTTTTTGCCACCTGATATTTCTTGTTTATTGTGTATCTTTCTCGAAAATGGAGCGTTTCTGTTTTTAATATTTTACCTAATTCAACAGTTATTTATGATGGTAAATGTATTGATTTTATTTCCCTTACAGTGCCTATTTATTTTACATTATGTTTCTCCTTTTTTTTTTTTTTTCTGTTGTCGCTGATGAATTTTGATTCCTCCCTTTTCCCCCTTGTTAATGTAGAAATTCTGTTACAATTTCCTATTCCATTAACAGTTATTCTGCCTTTTTCTGTACTCTAACATAGTACAGTATTTATGAACAGGATTATTCACCCTCACGCCAGTAAAATGAGGCATTTAGGTTATTTTTATTTTTCTGTTCCCCATATCTTCTAGATTTAGAATATTCTGTGAAAACTCAAATTCTAGCTTTTGCTCAGTTAATTTACTTCTTTTAGTTCTATAATTTTCTTTATAGTTTTGTTCAATATTAATAGTTTTACTAGCATTCTTTTGGTTTAGAATTTGTCTGACATATCTTTTTCCTTCCTCTTACTTTTACAAATGGAGCAATATAATCAATCTGTACTTTTTTTTTTTTTTAATTCTTTCTTGAGATGGAATATCCCTATACTGTCAGAATGACCCTGAATTCCTGGTTTCTAGTGATGTTCTTGCCTCAGCTCCCTGAGTAGCTGGTACTGTAGGCATGTTACCGCACACAACTCTATACTATATTTTTAAATTAAAATTGCTACAATATTAGTAATTTAGTTAGTAAAAACAAAACTAAGTCATGTGACTTGTCTGTTTATTTACAATCATTAATTTTAAAAAAGTGAATTTTAAGAATTAGTCTTTTAAAATATTTTTTAGCTGAAGGTGGACACAATACCTTTATTTTTTTTATTTATTTTATGTGGTGCCGAGAATTGAACCCAGTGCCTCACGCATGATAGGCAAGTGCTCTACCACGAAGTCACAATTCCAACCCAAGAATTAGTCTTAATGTTTCTTGAAAACTGAAATAATGGGGCTGGGGTTGTGGCTCAGTGGTAGAGTGCTTGCCTAGCACTTGTGAGGCACTGGGTTTGATCCTCAGCACCACATAAAAATAAACAAAATAAAGGTATTGTGTCCATCTGCAACTAAAAAAAAAAAAAAAAAAGAAAGAAAACTGAAGTAATTTAAAAATATTTTTGCAATAGTGAAATAACTAAGACCTGAACATTTTAAATTACCTTTCAAAATAATGAATTGTTAACATAGTTTACTTATTCATATAATCTGCCCTTTTAGACTATGACAATTTCTATTTTGCAAGATATTTTTGGTTGAAATATAACATAGGTTCCCCAGGATTATCTGATTTTATTAACAAACCAAACCTGGATTGAATATAAGAATCTTTATGTTCAAGATCTACCTTTAAAATTCTTACCAATTTTCCCTTGGATTAAATGGTGTAATTTGTTCATTTGTTTCAAAGATCCAGTATAAAAATGAAGAATAAGGTGTGTTTTTGTTGTTGTTATTTTAGAAATAACTTATTTCAACCTAGTACAGTGGTGTGTACCTGTGATTTCAGCTCCTTAGGAGACTGAGGCAGGAGGATGTAAAGTTTGAGGCCAGCCTGGGCAACTTTGTAAGACCCTGTTACAAAATAAAAAAAGATCTGGAGATATAACTCAGTGGTAGACTGTTTGCCATGTGCAAATCCCTGGGTTCAAACCCTAGTAACTAACACATGCAAACATTTATTTCACTAATGAACCAAAACTTCATTAAACTTGAATCTTTGTGTTCTAGATTTACCTTTAAAACTCTTAACCAGTTGGGATTTTAGGTTAATTTATTGTTTAATTGGAATCAATGAAGTCAGATTCTAATTTGTATAACTTCTGTTGCTATGTGAATCTTTAAGGAAAGACCCTTATTTCTTTTCAAATGTAAATTCTTTTTTTAAAATTTTAAAAAATTTGTCCTAATTAGTTATACATGACAGTACAGTAGAATGCATTTTGACACATCATATATAAATGGAGTATAACTTCTCATTCTTCTGGTTGTACGTGATATAGAATCATACCAGTTGTGTAATCATATATGCACATAGGGTAATAATGTCTGTTTCATTCTACTATCCTTATCCCCTCCCCTCCCTTTACTCCCCTCTGCCTAATCCAAAGTACCTCTATTCTTCCTTAGCCCCCAACCCCTTATTGTGAATTACTATACACATATCAGAGAAAACATTGGACCTTTGGTTTTTGGGGATTGGCTTATTTCGCTTAGCATATTCTCTAGTCCCATCCATTTACTTGCAAATGCCATAATTTCATTCTTCTTTAAGGCTGAGTAACATTCCATTGTGTATTATACCACATTTTCTTTATCCATTCATCTGTTGAAGGGCATCTAGGTTGGTTCCATAGTTTAGCTATTGTGAATTGAGCTGCTATAAACATGATGTGACTGTGTCACTGTGGTATGCTGATTTTAAGTCCTTTGGGTATGACCTGAGGAGTGAGATAGCTGGGTTCAAATGGTGGTTCCATTCCAAGTTTTCTCAGCAATCTCCATTCTGTTTTCCATAATGGTTGCACCAGTTTGCAGTCCCACCAGCAATGTATGAGCCTACCTCTTTCCCCACATCCTCATCAACACTTATTGTTACTTGTATTCTTGATAATTGCCATTCTGACTGGAGTGAGGTAAAATCTTAGAGTACTTTTGATTTTTTTCTCTAATTGCTAGAGATGTTGAACATTTTTCATATATTTGATCGATTGTATTTCTTCTGTGAAGTGTCTGTTCCGTTCCTTAGCCCATTTATCAATTGGGTTATTTGGTTTTTTTGGTGTTGTTTTTTGAGTTAGTGCTGAGGTGCATTTGGTAAAGATTTTTTCCCATTCTGTAGGCTTTCTCTTCACATTATTGATTGTTTCCTTTCTTGAGAAAAAGTTGTTTTAGTTTGAATCCATCCCATTTGTTGATTCTTGATTTTACTTCTTGTGTTTTAGGAGTCTTGCTAAGGAAGTCAGTTCCTAAGCCAACATGGTGAAGATTTGGGCCTACTTTTTTTCCTAGTAGGTGCAGGATCTCTGTTCTGGTACCTAAGTCCTTGATCCACTTTGAGTTGAGTTTTTTGCAGGGCAAGATAGAGTTTAATTTCATAAATGTAAATTCTTAATTCTTTTTCACATTTTTTGAAACCTAGTGGTTTAAGTAAAAATTTAGAGTCTAGAAAAATCTTTGAAAAATTATCAAGTGAATTTGTAAAGTGTTAGTTAGCATGGGTGTTCTGACCACAACCAAAGTGACTTTTGAGACATTTATATGTGTATATATGTACACAAAAATGTACTTTTAAAATTATATCTACCCTCTTGAATGTGGATTTTCTGTGACTCTGCTTCAGTATTTTATATAGTCATTGATGAATAAGTTGATTAGAGAATAAAGCTATTAGAAACACGTCTCCTTGAATTTTCCTTCTGATCCACTTAACTTAGTAGAAGGTTTCTTTTTTTTGGGGGTGGGTGCTGGGGATCGAACCCAGGGCCTTGTGCTTACAAGGCAAGCACTCTACCGACTGAACTATCTCCCCAGCCCCGAAGGTTTCTAATAGGGCATCATTAAAGGGGCTTCTTGCAAAAGTGCAAAAAAAAAAAAATATTCTAAATGCTTCTATGCATGTGCTAGTACATTTCAGTTTGAAAACTGACTGCAATTTTATTTCTGAGTATGATGCAGTTACTGTCTTTATTTATGCCAGACTTTTAATAAGATAAAGTACAATGTAATAAGAAAACAAACCAGCAACACTAAAAGTATTCTGTCACTTTTTTTTTTTTTGGTGAAAAAATTTGGGGTTTAGTTTTGTCAGGGAAACTTTTCAAGAAAACATGAGATTAATACTATTTAAAAATATTTAAAAATTTTTATTATGTTTTTATTTAACAATTTATGCCAGTTTTAAATTTTATTAGTTATTTCTTTTTTTTAGATTAATACTTTTTTAACCTTCAAAAAAATGTGTTGTTTATTGGCAGCAAATGGCTAACATTCCTGTTTTGTTTTAGTGTTCACTTTTTCAGGAAGTGACTTCTGTCTGCAGCAAGCAGAGTGCTGATCTTTAATGTGCATGCTAGTCACTTCTCTTAGAAAAGTGCCAAATACTACATACGTTATGAATTTGGTTGAAACGGTGTGCTAGCCTGATTGTTTTCTTTCTGGAGTTTCAAATTTTTTGGAGACAGAAAATTTTTATTTTCCTAAAACAGACCTTGATTGAACTCATCTGAGTTGGCTAATGCATGGGTAGAGAATCTGGTTTGGGTCAAATGGGTAAAGTTGGTTTCTGGATGCTGCACCAGAATCACCTGGGAACTTGTTAGCCTGCAAATTCTTTGACCCAGCCCTAGGAGAATCAGCCTTACTGATTTCAAAATTCTGAGTATAGGGCTATCAATCTGTTTAAGTAATTCTGATGTCTGTTAAAATATTGAGTGCTGGGGGCTGGGGAGAGAGAGCTCAGTCAGTAGAGTGCTTGCCTTGTAAGCACAAGGCCCTGGGTTCAATCCCCAGCATCCCCCCCAAAAAATATATATATATATTGAGTGCTCATGTTAAACTTTAGCTTTATCAGTTGTTTAAAAAAAAAAAAAAAGCATGGTGTTGTAAAGTTACATGTGTGCTGCTGGTAATGCTGATGAAATCTGGATAAAGTAAGAGCATTGTCGTCAGAAGAGCTTGGTTTAAACTCTACTATATGACTTCTTTAACATATTGGATTGGGCATCTCTAAGCCTTGTTTTCTTCATTTGTAAAATATTAGGAATCAGAATTCCTGGATCAATGTTGTTGTATTGGGAGCTCAATAAATATTAATTTGATAGCTCCACAAAACTTAACTTAAAATCATAAACAAATATCCTCTTGGGAGAATTATAATTTTCAGTGGAAGAAGAAAATCAAGAAGTATACAGGCTTTCTCCTAATTGTTGCTGGAATCTTTTTTTTTTTTTTTTTTTTTTTTAATTTAATACTACAGATTGAACCCAGAGGTACCTAACCACTGAGCCTTATCCCTATTTATTTATTTATTTATTTATTTATTTATTTTTGAGACAGAGTCTTGCTAAGTTGTTTTGGGACTTACTAGGTTGCTGAGGCTGGCCTGGAACTTGTGATCCTGCTGCCTCAGCCTCCTGAGTCACTGGGATTATGGGCATGTGCTACGGTGCTTGACTCTGCTGCTGGAATCTTTCTAGAGATTCTAAGCTATTTGGAGTAATTCATATGCTTAAAGATAGTCATGGAAACTTTAAAAAAAATCTGTTCTTTCTCTCCTTTTTTATTTTTTAAAGCCATAAAATCTTTTCTTTTTTTTTTTTTTTTTTGTGGTGCTGGGGATTGAACCCAGGGCCTTGTGCATGGTAGGCAGGCACTCTACCCACTGAGCTATATCCCCAGCCCAAACTTTTCATATTCTGCAAGTGTTGCAGGTGTCTCAAATCCTTTAAAATCTTCTAACTTATGCCCTGAGAAATCTATAGACAAGTTGTCCCACTTTGTGTACGTGCTTTAAGTATTTGTTAAGAACATTTTAAAACAGGTAATACATTCTCATAGTTCAGAAATCAATACAAGGAGGCATTCCGTGAAAAAAAAATTCAATTCATTCTTGTCCTCAACTGCTCCAATTACCCTACTCTCTAACCAGGTATTTTTATTTTTCTGTTTCTTTTCCTAGAATTTCTTAATGCAAATGTAAACAAATATGAATAATTATTTCTTCCTTACCACAAAAGATAGCACACTGTTCAACACTATGCTTTTTCATTGTAGATGTTCGAGTTTCTTTTCACATACTCCCCCATGATTCTTTTTTTCCTGATCTACTTTATTGGAAGACTATGTACAGTAAATTGGATCCAATTTAAGTATAAAATTTGATGAGTTCTGACAATCATATATCTGTTAAAGCTCTATCATATTTAAGATGCAGAATGTTTCTGCATTATCTTTCTTTAATTGCTTCATAGTATTTCATAGTATGGATATACCATAGTTTTGTCTGTTTTTTTGCACTGGGGATTGAACCCAGGGGAGCTTTTCCACTGAGTTACATCCTCAGTCCTTTTTTTGTTTATTTATTTGAGACAGGGTCTTGCTAAATTGCTAAGGGTCTTGCTAAGTTGCTGAGTCTGACCTTGAGCTTGTGATCCTCCTACTTCAACCTCCCAGTTGTCAGGCTTACAGGTGTGTGCCACAGTGCATGGCTATTCCATAGTTTTAAAAAGTGTATCTTTTATTGATGGACACTGGGTTCTGACACAAACAAATTTGCATTTACTAACCTTTTTCATGCAGCATTTCATATGTAGGCAAATAAGTCTAAGTATGGGTTCCCAAATGTGAGATGGCTGAGCCAAAGAGAAAATACCTTTGCAATTTGGTAGATGTTATCATAGTGGTGATATTAATTTGACCTCTGTAGGGGAGGAAAAAGAATTTTCCCTCTACCCTTTTAAGGTCTTGGCTGGGCTCTTTTAAACAAAAGATTTAAAAGAAAAGCAAGTTTATTAACTTGTTTATTTCCCATGTACATGGGAGACAATTCAGGGAAAGAGTAGCTCTCAAAGAAGTGGCTTAAAACTCAGGTTTATGTAGCATCTTCAACACGAACAATAAATTTTTAGAGAAGTGATAAGATAAAAGAAAAGGACCTTGAGTCTGTAGGGGTTGCAAATTGTAGGGAGATAGATATATGTGAAGTTAATGGTAAACAAAGTCTAGATAATAGGAAAATTTGTTACATGTATTCTTCTGATATGCCATCTCCAGGCTGATAAGAGTCTATAGTTGTCTTGGGGGGGAAATTTTGTTCTTTCTTGCAGAAAGGAGAAGGGACACCTTTGTAAACTTATGTTCTTCTTGTAAGCACATTAGTGGGAGAGCAGAGAAATTTTTCTTTTCTTTCTTTCTTTCTTTTTTTTTTTTTTTTTGGTATTTGCTGCTTCTCAGTTGCCTTCAGCCCAAAATAATCCTTATACTAAAGTGGCATGTTTGCAGTTGACATATTCTGTCACCTTCAACTGCCCAGCAGCAATGTATGACAGCACCTGTTTCCCCACAGTTTAGATAACAAAATATATTATGAAACTTTGTATTTTTGCCAGTGAGGTGGAAAATGGTATTTACTATAACTTGTAGTTTTCTTATTAAGAGTGAAATTAAACTTATTTTTGTATGTTAAAGGATGGGCCATTTATAGTATTTAGTTTTATTTAAAATATCTTTACACTTTATTTTTTTTTGTTGGACTTAAGGTCATCTTTTCTTAATTTCTAGTAGCACTTTATATATTTGGGAATTACTTCTTCCTTTGTAGATACTATCTCCCCCATTATCATTTGCTTTTGTCATTGCAGTAACTTTAGTTAAAGGGTGTGTATCTAAACTTTTTGCTTTTTGGACTATTTTCCTAAATATTGCTTAGCTTTGATTACTTTTCTTCCTCCTTCCTTTCATTTCTTCCTCTTTTTCTCTTACTTTCCCTACAAGCCTTATTTCTTAAAAAAGAATTTGAGACAGCTTGAAGATGATTTGTTGTTGAACAATGGTCAACTCAGTGGGTAAATGTTGTTAAATGATTTTAATGTATATGATCCTGGTTCATCTTTTTTGAAGGCTATGTTTTTGGTATACTGCGCATTGGAGAAAGAACCTGTGCCAATGGTCTTGCCTCCAGCCTTGGTACCACCTTCTAAGAGAAAAACGGTCAGTATATCAGGCTCTATGCGGTTGATCCCCTCTTCAGCATCAGCCAAGGAATCTTACCACTCCTTACCACCTGTAGGCATTTTACCTACCAGAGCACCATTAAGACAGGTATAGATTTATCAGTGTTAAAGGATTTTTCTTTTAACAAAGTGCATGTCACTTAACAGTTGATTACTTTATAAAGATAGAGGAAACAGTTAAAGGGATTGAAGACTTAGAGCTGCCTCTGGTTGCATCTACGTAATGAGATGTTCCAGAGGAGACATATTCCTTTATATTGCCTTAGCTCATATGTAAAGCTCAGTGTTTCGTTGATTGTACCTTGATCTGCCTGGAATTGGAGATGGAAGATGCTAGGTGCTAACTTGGCATGCTTGCCCTGGCATAATTAATATTTGTTTTTGCGTAATCTTTAGTTAACTCTTGACTCTTGGGGATTTAATTATCCAATTCTGCTTTGTCCATGACCTTTTTCTCCCTCTGACCTGTCTCTTGTCAGGTTGATTAAAACAAAGAGATGAAAGGATATGCAAATTGACCAGTTTGGCTATAGTTAATAATGCTGAATGCAGCTATAGAAAATGAAGATTGAGAATCATTTGAATATTTTATTTCCCAGTTACTTTTATTAATGTGGGATTTCCTAGGTCAAGAGTTAACTATGCTTGAATTTACTCATTATTTAAAAGAAAAAAAAAAGTTAAAATGGGCATCTATATGTATAGTCCCTTCTGATCTGTATTTTTCTTATTTTCTCTTCACTACAGCATTTTGGTTACTATATGATGAAAGTGATACACTGTTGTGGCTAGTGGAATAGACTTGTTTAGAATTTGTGATAGTTATTGTCAGGAGTGAACAATGAGTTCACAATGAGTGACACTTCAAAGTTGGTTTATTTTTGGCCGAAATACTGTTTTTCTCCCCTTTCTAGTGGGTTGTATCCCCTGCAGAAAAAGCCAAGTATGATGAAATCTTCCTGAAAACTGATAAGGATATGGATGGATTTGTATCAGGATTGGAGGTCCGTGAAATATTCTTGAAAACAGGGTTACCGTCTACCTTACTAGCCCATATTTGGTAAGACCTTATTTTATTTAAAGGGATTTTTTAAAAAAATATGGATTTGTATGATCTCTAGTTTTGTGCATGCTTATTTTTAGTCATTTTTGCAAACAGGATAGTTTTGTTTTCAGAGTTCTTTCTAGAGAGAATTTTAAATCTGAAGAGTTCTTCTGAGAAATGGACGAAAGCTTGCAAATAGTTTACCTGAAATTTTATAAGATTGACAGTATCAATTGTTATTAGACTGTTAAAATTCACCATTTGTTTTTCTCAAACTTAAAATTTAAAAAAACATTTTTTTAATCATTAATGAATATTTTATTTATTTATATGTGGTGCTGGGGTCAGACTTAAAATTTTAACAGGTTGAAAATATATGAAATATAAACAATATAAGAAACAGTATCTTTAAGACCTACTTTTATAATTCTATAGGGTATATGTATACTTTCACACTTTATTTAACACACTTGGTCATTAAAAAATACAAATCCTCTGCTCAGAATGGTGTTGCATGCTTGAAATCCCAGCTACTTGGGAGGCTGAGGCAGTTAAGAGCACAAGTTCAAAACCAACCTGGGCAACTAAGCAAGACCTATCTCTGAAAAAAAAAAAAACCAAAAACAAAAAACAAACGAAAATCAGGCCCAGGGAATGGCATTTGGGACATAGCTGAGTAGTAAAGCACTTGCCTGGCTTGTGTAAGGCCATGGGTTCAGTGTCCAGTACCCCCCACTACTCCCACATAAGACACAACTCAGTGTATTTATTTTTTGTTCTTCTTTTATTTGCTCTTTTTGGACTGAGGGTTTTAAATGAATTTAACATTAAATGTGGTAGTGTATATGAGCATGCTTTGTAGTGTGCCTGCTATCAATCCAGCTAACTATACCAAGAAGTAATTTTGAGGTTTTCAAGAGGCAGCAAGATACCATAAGTGAAACCAAATAGTTGCAAAGTGAAACTTAGAAAAGAGCTGAACAGGGTGATAGATATAGTAGTTTGGGAACAAGTACCCAAACTGGAAAGATTGAACATGCATAATTAACTTTTGATAAATAGTAGCTGTTACAGATGGGGTTGGCATTTTGTGTAGACTTTTAATGGATCTAATCTTTAATTCTCATAGTAACCTTATAGGATGTGTTTTATCTCCATTTTATAGATGAGGAAACTAAAACTTCAAGAGGTTAAAAACTTGGTTCAGATAACAATAAGGAAATAAATAGAAAAGCTGGAATTTAAAGTCTGTTTGATACTGCGACCTATAGTCTTTTCATCAGGCCACACTGCCTCTCAAATAATTTAACATATTGGGACTTTTTATTTATTAAGTCACATCTTAATAAATGAATGAGTCAAAGAAAGAAAGAATAGAATGAAATATTTTCTCTTCAAGTGATTTTGTAAAGCTTTCCAGATGGCTGCCTTCTCCTCAGTGTGATCTCCATTTGCAGCTGTTCCTTCTGCTTTGGCTTGGGGATCTTTGTATCCTCCTACTTCAAGAATTTCAGGAAGCAAGCTGACATGGAAATTTTTCCTTGTTTTGGATTTGTTAAAGTGCCATTAATGAACTAAATTTATTGAGACTTAGGTTTCATCTTTAACATCTTATAAACTTAAAAAATTGGGGAGTTGGAAATATTGGGATTCTTTGGCCCACCACAGTGTTTACACTGTAGTGGTTCTGGAACATAATGAGAAAGCACAAAGTAAACCAAATTAGAGAGACCCCTTTTGAACATTAGGCTGAATATTCTCATTTTACTATTTTATCTGATCTATCTCTTCTAGCATTTGAGTGAATTTTAGACAGACTGCAAGTTGGTATGACTCTCTTCTTAAAAATTCAACTGTTTTTAAAAAGGTACATAGTTGGATTATTTTTTCTCCTTGATTTTTAGGATGGTAGTTGTAGTTTTTATATGTTGTTCATTTTGTTTATTTGTACAGGGCATTATGTGACACAAAGGACTGTGGAAAACTTTCAAAGGATCAGTTTGCCTTGGCTTTTCATTTAATCAATCAAAAGTTAGTAAAGGGTGTTGATCCTCCTCACATTCTTAGTCCTGAGATGATTCCACCATCAGACAGGACCAGTTTGCAAAAGGTAAGACAGCTTGCACAGTCTCTGGTGGGTAGACCCGAACGGCCTGTGCGTCACTTCCGTTGGGGTGGGGTGAAGCTGAGGGGATGGAGCTCCGCCTGCTGGGCCTGTTTGTGCTGGATGCTCAACTGATGGGGGCCGGCCAGAGTGGACATCAATGCCGGGAAGAGTCGAGTCTCCACAGCCGCCGGTGATTGCGGCCTGCATCCTGTAATGCACGAAGTCTTTAAAAAAAAAAACAAGCAGCTGCATTTTGGGTACTCACCCAAACATTTCTGGAGGATAGGCCATATCAGTCTACAAAGAGGTTTCCATGCGAGCAAAGTAAGATGTAAATGGGCCAAAAAATTTCTGGAGGATAGGCCATATCAGTCTACAAAGAGGTTTCCATGCCAGCAAAGTAAGATGTAAATGGGCCACAAATGAAACATTCTTGGAGTAAGCACTGTTACTCCCCAAGCAACCATAGTTTACATATTGGAATTTTGAAACTTAGTACTTCTGCTCCTAAGGGACTTACAAAAGTAAGCATTCATACATCCTGTATTAAATGTACTTTGAACTCTGTTTCAAAGGCTGTTTTTGGTAATCAAAATGAAATGATTTCACGGTTAGCTCAATTTAAGCCAAGCTCTCGAATATTAAGAAAAGTATCAGATGGTGGCTGGTTAAAACAGAAAACTTTTAAACAAGTCATCAAATCTGTGAAAAAATATAGTGATAAATCAGCAGAAGAGTCTTGTTGCAGAAGAAAAAAGTCACGTTGCAGATACAGAAGATATAGGAAAACAAAGCCTTTTTTGTTACACAACTAGTATAACCACAAAATTTGGAGAGTCATTCTACTTTTTATCAAATCATATTAATTCATACTTCAACGTGAGGAAAAATTGTCTCCAAAAAAAGGAAAATAAACATTTTCAGGATAAATCAAAACTTGAAGGTGAAAAGAAGTCCCTTTCTCCAGATCCTGGCATCCTTACTGATAAACCAGGCTCTGAATATTCCATAGATTCTATGGACAAGCCTGCAAGTCCAAGTGGAACGCCCGAAGTTCTTCCAGTTTCTACTAAACAGAGTATTGCTAACTTTCTCTCTCGACCCACTGAAGGTGTACAAGCTCTGGTAGGTGGTTATATTTGTGGACTTGTCCCCAAATTAAAGTATGACTCAAAGAGTCAGCAAGAAGAACAGGAAAATCCTACTAAAACTGAGCAGGCTATCAGCAAAGACAAAACTCCTGAGGAGAAAAAGCACTTGTCTCTTCAGCGAGAAAAGATTATTGCAAGATTGAGTATTGATAACAGAACCCGGGCATTGGTTCAGGCATTAAGAAGAACTGCTGACCCAAAGCTCTGCATTACTAGGGTTGAATAACTAACTTTTCATCTTCTAGAATTTCCTGAAGGAAAAGGAGTGGCTGTTAAGGAAAAAATTATTCCATATTTATTACAACTTAGACAAATTAAGGATGAAACTCTTCAGGCTGCAGTAAGAGAAATTTTGGCCTTAATTGGCTATGTGGATCCTGTGAAAGGGAGGGGTATCCGAATTCTCATAATTGATGGTGGAGGAACGAGGGGTGTTGTTGCTCTTCAGACACTAAGGAAATTAGTTGAACTTACACAGAAGCCAGTTCATCAGCTCTTTGATTGTATTTGTGGAGTAAGCACAGGAGCCATATTAGCTTTCATGTTGGGATTGTTCCACATGCCCTTGGACGAATGTGAAGAACTTTATTGAAAATTAGGATCTGATGTATTTTCACAAAATGTCATTGTTGAGACAGTCAAAATGAGTTGGAGCTATGCATTTTATGACAGTCAAACATGGGAAAAGATTCTTAAGGATAGAATGGATTCTGCACTAATGATTGAAACCCTACATGCCCTAAGGTAGCTGCTGTAAGTACCATAGTTAACAGAGGGATAACGCCAAAAGTCTTTGTGTTCAGAAACTATGGTTATTTTCCTGGAATCAACTCATTATTTGGGAGGCTGTCCATATAAAATGTGGCAGGCCTTTCGAGCCTCATCAGCTGCTCCACGCTACTTTGCAGAATACACATTGGGAAATGATCTTCATCAAGATGGAGGTTTACTTCTGAATAACCCTTCAGCATTAGCAATGCATGAGTGTAAATGTCTTTGGCCGGATGTCCCACTGGAGTGCATAGTATCCCTGGGCACTGGACGTTACGAGAGTGATGTGAGAAATACTACGACATACACGAACCTGAAAACCAAACTTTCTAATGTTATCAACAGTGCTACAGACACAGAAGAAGTCCATATAATGCTTGATGGCCTATTACCCCCTGACACCTATTTTAGATTCAACCCTGTTATGTGTGAAAACATACCTCTTGATGAAAGTCAAAATGAAGAACTGGATCAGCTGCAGTTGGAAGGGATGAAGTATATAGAAAGAAACGAACAAAAAATGAAAAAAATTGCAAAAATATTAAGTCAAGAAAAAACAACTCTGCAGAAAATTAATGATTGGATAAAGTTAAAAACTGACATGTATGAAGGTCTTCTATTCTTTTCAGAATTGTGATGAGCATATGCATATGTTCTCAAAAAGAAGGCCTGTTCAGAAGATCCACTGAATTCAGTAAGGAATTGTGGGGTTCAATACCAGTTAACTTTGAAATACTTATGAATTCTGGGGAATCCTGAAAATGACAGTGCTTTGAGGAGTTTGCACAGTACAGAAATATGCTTGGTTACAGAATTCACATGGGAATTAGGTTTTTTAAGATGTTAACAGTTAACTAAGCTTTAGGAATTTTATTATTGTTCTATTTAGTTTTAGTAGATGTTGGTATTAAATTGTTTGATGTTTGAAAATTTATTAATACATGTGCCAAACAAGAAACTAAGAATATCATATTATACTTTGTATTTTTGCTTTCAGTCATCATAATCATGTTGAATTCATGTGATCATTGATTTTCTTTCATGTAGGAAAGTTAATTTTTTCTTACACCTACTTATGTTTTCATTAGCTGTGTTCTACAATCCACATGCTCCCTTTTACTGTAATATCATCTAAATAGATGCAGAAAATGAAATTTTCTGTATTAAAATACTTTTACATTTGAAATAAGCAGACACTGTTTTCTATTCAAAATTTACTTATTTCAACATTGTTTGGTTAAAAAAGATAGGTGATGTTCCAATGGGCCACCTTTTCCCCCTGAAATTTGAAGATGATAATGTGTGTTTACCTTTCTAGTTCTAGCTTTAACTTATGTGTTGTTACAAAATTAATTGTTTGAAGTTACTGAGAAAATATTCCTATCATTAACAAAAATAAATTATTGAAATAATAAAAAAAAAGGTAAGACAACTTAAAAGAAAATCTGAATGCATTAATAGAAAGGAACAAGTGTTATGTCAAATTATAGAGTTGATTTGGATGGAATAGTAAAAAAATGTATCTGGCTAATAGCATAGTACTACCCAGTTGATGGTTTAGTTGGTGCCTACAAATATACTCATGTGTCTTGTATAACACCCTTAGTCTGTGTATTGTTTACCCAGCTATTCATTACATATATGACAACTATATTTTCCAATCTTAAATTAGAAAAATTCAGTCTTATTTTTCCCTTCATGGATTTGTGAATTAATTTTTATGAATAAAGTATGAAAACTAAATAACAGCTATTAAATTTTGGGGTTGAATTTGATGATTCATTTTTAAAGAAAACAATACAAATTGGAAAAAAATTCTAGGAGATGATGATTGCTTGGTGTCAACTTTATAATCAGAAACCTTTAAGAAAACATTTTGTTGAGTATGCATTTGTGTGTAATTTGCCATAGATGACCCTTCCTGAGTTTGCATATCTGAACAGCTAAAAGCAAGGTTTAGTTATTTTGGGTTTCTGGCCAGTAGTGGGAATTTTCAAAACTTCAACATTTTAACCATATTGTGCTTTGATTTTTCTCACCTTGTCTAGAAACCCTTCCTTGCATATTGCAATTATGATCAATCTTGATTTATAATAGACCTTTAGAAGAACTTGTATGGGACTGGGGTTGTAGCTCAGTGGTAGAGTGCTTGCCTAGCACGTGAGGCACCACATAAAAAAATAAATAAATAAAATAAAGGTATTGTGTTCACCTACAACTAAAAAATATCTTTTAAAAAAGTACTTGCATACTGTAGTGTCCTTTTGCCTTTAAAAATAAACGTGCTGCGTAACGTAACGTATCTGTGGTCCTAGCCAATGGGGAGGCTGCGGTGGGATGATCTCTTGAACTCAGGTGTTCAAGGCCAGCCTGGGCAACATAGCAAGACTCTGCTCAAACAAAATAAAACAAAAACAAAAACTATATTTAAATCTTTAAATCTCTTATGAACTGTAAAGTAACCATTAGTGTGGTAATTCTTCAGGATTATTTAAAATAGGAGTTGTCAAATGTGTGTTATGTATAAAGAGGTTCTCTCAAATATCAGTATAAAATGAGTGAAAGGAAGATGAATTGAGTAGAGGAAGGAGAATGGGGGAAAGGAGGAGGGGAGGGCAAACAGCGGGGTGGGGTGTAGGGAGTGGTGATGTGATGTGAATTGAAATCAAATTCTGTGCATCATATTTTCTCAAGTTTAACCCCCCCTCAACTACTAGGCATATCTATAATGCTGTAATTTAAAAGAATCAATATAATGTTTTGGTTTTGCATTAATTTTGTAACATGGGTTTAAAAATTCCATTTTAACATAATAAAAGTCAAAATTGGACTTTCCCCCCTAAGTAAATGAAATGAAATTTGCTGCCTCCAGCTATAGAGTTACTTATAGGAGTATTTGTTCTTTTTTTTTTTTTTAAATATCTTTTTAGTTGGCAATGAACCTTTATCTTATTTATTTATATGTGGTGCTGAGAATACAGCCCAGTGCTTTGCACATGCTGGGCAAGTGCTCTGCCACTGAGCCACAACCCCAGCCCCTGTTCTTATTTTTAATAAAATAAATTTGATTATCTGTTTTATGAGGGTTTTGTTTTGGTGGGAGGGACAGTACTTTGTGAAAGTTTTTTTAAGAAATGTAACATTTAAAAATATATATATTTTTTGCTGTCAGTGGACTTTATTTGTTTATACGAGGTGCTGAGAATCAAACTCAGTGCCTTACGCATGCTAAGCAAGCACTCTACAACTGAGCCACAACCCCAGCTCCTACTTTGTGAATTTTTAAAGATTATTTTTGATGTATGACAGGGGTTCCCTTAGTTGTGGAGAAGTGTAATAGTGATGCCACCAAGAAAGATAAAAGATTTTTAAATTTGTATTTATGCCCTGTGCTATATGACTGTATTTCAGTTATAGAATACTGTGTTGTTTTATTCTCACACATTTAGATTTTTTTTCCATGACTCCTTTGTATTGTAATCTACTAAGACTTCCACCAAAACAAAATTAAGAGAGATTTCTGAAGGAAATTGTGTTTGTTCTTTGAATTCTCTATAATGTTAGTAGACACTTGAAGTTGCATCTGGGTATACAGTTTTTAATTTAGTAGGTTTATCTGAAGTCTGTTCACTAGAGCATAGACACCTTTGTCTATTTTGTCTGTTTTGTGTCAGATATCACAATATTCATTGAAATGGGATTTTATTACTGTTGTCTTATTTGTTAACCAAAAAAATTAATCCTAAAAATGAAAATTGGCATTCATTTTTCCTTTCAGATCATACCTTTTCTCTTTATATTCAATTTTTTTAAGTACTGCATTTTTTTTTTTTTTTTGCAACTTTTTAAGTACTGCATTTTTTTGAATGCTGCTTTCCTTTCTGTTTTTTCTAGTTTGGACTGTTTTTTCCATTCTGCAGCACTGTCACCTTTCTTGTACTGTCAGTTTCTTAACTCTACTCTCCCTCAAGGTTAGAACTTTATTTGATGCCATTTTTTTTTTAACCTTATAATTTTTGGTTCGTGATACATTTTGAAATTAGAAGTTTTTTGTGATCAAAGATGATGCAGAGAAAATACCTAATATGCTTGATATTGCATATTACTTGCTCCTTATGTATTTTAGCGTGTCTTCCGTAGACTCTGATCCACTTAAAATCACCAATGTGGAATTTTTGTGTAATGCACAAAATAGGGTGAGAGAAAATATATTGAAAGAAGGTTTACAAATTACATTTTTCTTCAAATACCTTTCATATGTTTTATATAATAATAGCTGAACTTTTTTCCATGCTTGTTAGTTGCATGCCATTCTAGTCATCGAAGGTATTACCTTTTACTTATTTGAGGTAAAACCAATTTGTCTCTTTCTGTCTTCTTATTTAATGATATTTTAATAGGAAAGATGGTCAAAGATGAGTCACTTGTAATTTAGAGTGACAGAAGAGGTGTGAAAGTCATGTGTTTTTTGATATGCTTACACCTCTGATAGGAAATTTCTCAGTAGCATTTATGTGGTAGAAGTTACTCTAGGTGATTGAAGTGAGACCAAGTGCTGTTTTTTTCATTTTATTTACCTGTTCAGTTGTCTGGTGTGGCTTAGCTAACAGGTCAAGTTTAAACAGTTATAATTCTAGCGAATAACTGTCACATTCAGAAATCTACTTTAATACTTCTAATTTAATATGGCATTAATAAGGGCCTGTGTCAGTGAAGAACAGTAAAACAGTTAAAGGATATATTTGATATAAATCTATAATATAAAATTGAAAGTATTGTTAATTGAATCCTCATAGATGAATTTTGATATTGATAGTCAAAACAAAACATTAACAATAAAAATGCAGTATGGCATTAAAAAGCATAGAAGGAATTACTTTCCAAATTTTATTGATCATCAAGTTTACTTTTAACATAATGATTTCATGTACTTAAATGATCTTGACATCCAGGTGCCAAGGGGTATAGTGTAAAATGGCACTTGAATTTAATCAGAAGATTCTTGATTTACCTGTTAGCGGGGTTCAACTTTGAGCAGCCATTAATCTGTTTCCTTAGCTCTAATATGGAGTTAACAGTATCTGCCCTATCTGTCTACCTAACAACCCACTTTTTGTATTAGTTTTGAGAATTGACCAATGGATGAAATTATAAATGGCCATGTAAATGTGAAGTGTGGGATATTGTGAACTCTTAGGTTTCTTTCTTTGTTGTGCAAGTTGATGACATAAGTTCATAAGAATGTAATTTTTAATACTACTAAGTTTTATATTTTACTAATAAGGTCATCAATATATCTTAGGTTTCACATGTTTAAGCATCACATTTAACATTTCCTAAATGTGATTATTTTGTTATTTGTTAGTCTTGTTGTAGCACTGGGTATAAGTCAAGTGTTTAAAGGAATAGTTATTTTTTGCCTGCCTTCAACTAGCCTTATAGGACCTCAGTGATAGTTTACAAAGGAGATACATTTCATTTAATTTGTTAAGTGGGCAGGGCAGAGATTATTTCTCTCTTACAGGTAAAGATCATGTAGCTAGTAAAATAGCAGAGCTGAGAATAAAGCAGAATTTTCTAACTGCAAGTATCATTTAGGGACCAATTTTGGTACCTTCATTATTGAAAGAAAACCTTATGTAAAGGATATCATATATAAAGGCAGTTTCATATGTGGTGATACTAATATTTACCATAGAACATACCTGAACAGTTTGTTTTACTTTAAATAGACACCAAAAAATATTTAACCAAAGTAAAATATTTATTGAACTGAACTAAATCAACCATTATAATTCTGAGATTCAACAAAAAATTGTGTACTTATTCAGTGTCAAATAATACAATTACAAACAAATCCTCCATCCATTTCCCTGAGAAATTTATACTGTAGTGAATGAATTAGCTTATAAATCTGGTATTTGTTTTACTGCAAAATTCTGCACAGGCCAGAATCAAGTGACAAAAACTTTTGGATGTGAAGTGAGGATACATATTATAGAATAACAACTTTAAGAGGATTTAAGGGAACTTAGTATATAACAATATGATTATACCAGATATGATTTTATCAAATGAATTAAAAGTGTTAGTAATGCAGCAAAATATGTAATACCTTGTATTTGTTTATAGCTTTTAGCATTTTTAGTGCTTAGCCTTATCTAATTTTATAATAACAACGTATAATTGTGAACTTTTTGTTTTCAGAACATCATAGGAGCAAGTCCTGTTGCAGATTTCTCTGCTATTAAGGAACTAGATACTCTTAACAATGAAATAGTTGATCTGCAAAGGTATGTAAACTAAAATTACAGGTGACTTCATATACACATCTGCACAGCATACATGTACAATGTGTATGTGTGTACACACACACACACACACACCCTTCTGTTTCTAATGCATATTTTGGTAAATACTACTTTGTTTATTTTTACCATAATTCTGTCTAAATGGATTTTTTTTTTTTTTTTTTGTGGTGCTGGGGATTGAACCCAGGGCCTTGTGCTTGCAAGATAGCTTGAAATATTTTGCCCTCTAAATGGAATCTTTATGCCTTATTTCATTAAACATGAGGCAACCTTTAATTGCAGGATGTGCTTTTTACCTGCATGAATTTCAGTGACTGACCTTAGTATCATCTATCTCTCTTTTTTTTTTTTTTTTTTTATTGTAAACAAATGGGATACATGTTGTTTCTCTGTTTGATCATCTATCTCTTTGAACAACAAATACGACTTGACGTCCTGTACACAGTCTGGGCAACTTTCGAATGTCATTGGTTAGTTTTGAGTTAATTTGCTTTATACAAATTTGACCAAATTCTTAACTTACTGTTTGAAAATTAGCTTTTGTGTTATTACACAGTCTCTATGCTGTGCTCTGTGGCACACATCTGTAATTCCAGCAACTTGGGAGGCTGAGGCAGGAAGAAGCCAGGTTTGACCATTTAGTGAGATCCTTAGCAACTTAAGGAGATACTGTCTTAAAATAAAAAATAAAAAGAACTAAGGAGATAGCTCAATGGTTAAATTTCCCTGGGTTTATTCTACAGAATCAAAAAAACAAAACAAAACAAAACAAAAAAATAAAAACAAACCTCTAATACAGGAATCTAAAAAGTTTAAAACAAGAACAAGGAAAAGAATTCCTTGGTGATCATGTAGTCGGGTTTCTTACTCATGAAAAAAAAAATCCAAAGTCATATATCAAACCAGAGATAGTGCTTAAACCACATTGAGTAAGTTCAGCATTCTTTCTTTTATACAATTTTGTATCTTATTAAGATTTAAACATTTTCAACTTGGGTTTGAAACAGGAGAAATAATCATTTGGTTACCAATTCTATAATGGAGTTTGGGTTTTATTTTCATATAGTCCATTAACAATTTTGCTTAGTTTGTTTATGTAAGACACATATTATATAGCTATATTTGAATGTTTGTCTTTCTGTACCTATCAAGACTGTGAAAATAGGCACATACCCCAGTGTTGTAAGATTTGCTTTCTTGACTTCCACAGTAGTTCTTTAATGTATAAAATACTTTTCTAGTGAATTTCAATATTAATGAGAGTATCATAAATAAAATGCTCTTGCCTATACTGCAGATTATAATTTGTGTTATATTTGGTCAACTAAGCTTTCAGTAACTTTTAGCAACCATAATGTTAAGTTGTACCAATGTCAGTCTTGTATAGTGAATGAAAGTTAACAATTTAAAAACATCATACTAACATTTTTAACTGTGCTATGAAAGTTAGAGTTTTAAAACCTTGTTAGGGACTGGGTTTGTAGCTCAGTGGTAGAGTTCATCTACAATTAAAAAAAATATTTTAAAAAACCTTGTTATGGAGCTGGGGAAATAGCTCAGTTGGTAGAGTGCTTGCCTTGTAAGCATAAGGCCTTGGGTTCAATCCCTAGCACCACAAAAAAAAAAAAAAACAACTTGTTAGTTTTTAGTTGTAGACACATTCTATAAATGTGTGATACATTTATATGTGATTTTATATTCATGAAAATATTTTCTTTAGGCTTTTATTTTAGGTGAGATTTGTAGTGTAGCAAACTTTCATCATCTGTCAAAGCCAATAATGTCATAATGAATTGCTAAAATTATACTTTTTAAAATTCACTTTTTAAGTGGTTGTATTTGGTCACTAAGGCATCAGTTTATTCCATTATAACCTTGGCTTTCATTATTGTAAATAACTTTTTTTTTTCCTGTGTAAAGTTCCTCCTCTTCTGCATTTTATTTTGTGGTACTGGGTGTTGAACCTGGGGCACTCTTCCACTTTGCTAGATCCCCAGTCCTTTTAATTTTTTAATTTTGAGACAGGATCTCACTAAATTGCTGAGACTGACCTCAAACTTGCAGCTTCCTGAATTGCTGGGATTATAGGCATGCAACACCACATAGCTCTCTTCAGCCTTTAAATCTTTGTTTTATTAATATATCAGGATGTGATGTGTATGACTACAAAACAGGAAAAAAGAATTTAAACAAATTTTGTTTGTGGCATTTACTGAATTGTTATCTGACAAAATATTAGACCCTTTTTCTTTGTTGAGCATCTTATTAATATGCAACTTTATAATACTTCTCTCACTTGATATAATGTATATTCATTATAAACATTTGGGCAGTACAGAAAAGCATGGTGACCATCTCACCCCAATTAGAATGGCAATTATCAAGAACACAAGCAACAATAGGTGTTGGAGAGGATGTGGGGAAAGAGGTACAGTCATACATTGCTGGTGGGGTTGCAAATTAGTGCAGCCACTCTGGAAAGCAGTATGGAGATTCCTCAGAAAGCTTGGAATGGAACCACCATTTGACCCAGCTATACCACTCCTCGGCCTATACCCAAAGGACTTAAAATCAGCATACTACAGAGATACAGCCACATCAGTGTTCATAGCTGCTCAATTCACAATAGCCAGATTGTGGAACCAACCTAGATGCCCTTCAATTGATGAATGGATAAAGAAACTGTGGTATATATATACACTGGAATATTACTCAACCATAAAGAATGATAAAATTATGGCGTTTGCAGGCAAATGGATGAAATTGGAGAATATCATGCTAAGTGAGATAAGCCAATCTCAAAAAACCAAAGAACGAATGATCTCACTGACAAGCGGATGATGACACATAATGGGGGGTTGAAGTGGTTAGTGTTAGGGTTAGGGTTAGGTTTAGGGTTAGGGTTAGGGAGGGTGGCAAGAATGGAGGAAGGAAAAACCTGTATAGAGGAAAAGAGGGGTGGGAGGAGTGGGGGGGGAGGGAAAAAATAACAGAACGAATCAAACAACATTAAACAACATTACCCTATGTAAATTTATGATTACACAAATGGTATGCCTTTACTCCATGTACAAACAGAGAAACAACATGTATCCCATTTGTTTACAATTAAAAAAAAGCATGGTGAAAAGAAGTTTTGCTAGAATAATATTTTGTTTTCCACATTGTACATCAGTGTAAATGTTGAAGGCCATATGTGTAACTTGGGAGTTAGTTGGGCAAAGATTCTTTATTAGGGCTGAGGATGTAGCCCAGTGGCAGATTTCTTGCCTAGCCACAACAAAGAAAACGTTCTTTGTTGCTGGCCAGAAGTGAGACATTGTGTTTTCATCTCTAGTTCCAGATTATTTCTACTAGAAAATATAAAATATTAATAGTTTGAGATGGGATACCTTTTACTTAAGGTAGGAAATGCAGTGGTTGTGATATAATACTCTCATCAAATACCTGGATCTATTGCTAGAGGTCAGGACCTATATTTTTTATTGTCTACTAGTGTTTTCATCTGAATTTCTAGTAAGGCATGACTTCCTAATCTGCCTGACTGCTGTCCTGTGTCTCCCTTTCTCAGTGACATCACCATTCATCTAGTCACTCAACCTAGAAACCTGAGATTTTTTCTCTCATTTTTTAAATTCTTTTTTGAAATATTTCTTGAATTCCTTCCTACTTTCCCATATCCTTTGCCTGACCAGCTCTTCTGATCCTTTAAATTGTACCTTAGAAATTATTTTTTCTAGGAGAGGAGGTCTTCCTTGACCACATTACCCACTAAGTCCTGTACTCTTCAAATCTTTTTTTAAAAAATATTTTTAGTTGTAGGTGGACAAGATATCTTTATTTATATTGTATGTGGTGCTGAGAATCGAACCCAGTGCCTCACACATGCTAGGTGAGCACTCTACCACTGAGCCACAATCCCAGCCCTCAGATCTTTTTTTAAGAGCCCATATTTACAACTGTCATAGCACATACTTACCATACTTTATGATTGTCTATTTTTTTTTTTTTTAATCTCCCGCCAGACTGTGGGCTTTTCAACTATAGGGATTACTTGCTTGTTCACTGTTATATCCCTAGTGTTCAACTTAAAATAAATAAATAATAATTTTAATTAATTAATTAATTAATTAAATTAAATAATTAAAATCTCTCTTCTCCTTCTACTATTTTTGTCTTAGTTTTAGCCTTTCCCTTTTATCTGTATCACTATTATAACCTCCTAATTGGCTCCCTGCTTTGAGCCTTTTCTTCCTTTCTTTGGCCCTTTCTGCACTTCCAGTTGTTATATAAAATACAACCCAGATCCCTTAGTGACTCCCTCCCCAACTGGATACAATTCACTTTCCTGAACATGGCATAAAGGCTTTTCTTTCATGGTGTTCCCCTGGCATCCTGGTCATTCTTCTGTCTTAGTCACCTCCCATAGTACAGTGTCTCCTGCAACACTATAAAGCCTACTGAGAGAAGACTCTGTGTTTGCTCTTTCTCTTATCTGTGCTTAGCAGAGTAGTCTAACCCACCATTTTATCTTCAGCCCTTTTCTCTAGCCATATAGTAGGTGGTCTTATTATCTCCCAATATAACATGCTACTACTTTTATTCTTCTTTGCCTATGATTGTACTTTCCCCTTTGCCTGAAACTTACACCTTTTGCCTTGTAAACTTCCACTCATGTTTTGAGGCCCAGCTTAAATGTCATCTCTTCTGTTAAACCTTCCCTGAAATCTTCAGAATGTTAGTTGCTCTTTTCTCTACCTCCAGGGACTTTATTCATTTATTTTGTTACTTGCCACAGTTTATTTATTTCAGTAGTTTGTATTTCTTATTTGGGAAATTTATGGGAAAGAACCGTCTTACATTTACATTGATTTGATAGATCTAGAAATTAACCTGCAAAGTACCTGACATAGAATCTCAGCATAGATTAGTTGATTAGTGAATGAATCAAAGTATGTTGTAAATATCAGAATATTTCTTACAGAGTTTATAGCAGAATAGAAGCCATGTGTTAAATGTTGAATAGAGCAAAATATCTGAATACAGATTGAACATCCCTAATCTGACATGACACTCAAAAAGTTCCAGATTTTGGAGCATTTTGGATTTTGGATTTTTTTTTTTTCTTTTGATTGATTAGGGAGGTTCAGCTGATAAAGTCTAGGCTAACATTTCAAAATTGGAAACACTTCTGGTTCCAGGCAATTCAAGATAAAGGGTACACAACCTGTAATAGCTTATTTTGGAAACTATAGAAAGAGATTTTATACATAAAAGACTTTTTAATCCTCTGAGACTTTAAAGTTTAGTAAGCTGATTTTTCATATTTATTAGGCTGGTGGGTTGTTTCTCAATTTTTGAAATTGTAGTAAAATACACATAATATCAAATTTATCAACTTAAACATTTTTAACTGTGTACAGTTTAGTTAGTGTTAAGTACATTCATAATATTGTGCAACCATCACCGCGTTCTTCTTTAAAACTCTTCATCTGGTAGAACCTAACCTCTATATCCATTATAGAATTCATTCTACTCTCCCACTGCCAGCCCCTGGCAACCACCATTCTACTTTCGGTCTTTGTGTTTTTGAGTAGTGTCATTTTGACAAGTGGAATCATTTGAAATTTGTCTTTCTGTAACTGGATTTTTAAGCTTAGCATAGCTAGGCACAGTGGCGCAAGCCTGTAATCCCAGCAATTTGGGAGGCTGGGACAGAGGATTGAGAGTTCAAAGCCAGCCTCAGCAACAGTGAGGCACTAAGCAACTCATTGAGACCCTGTCTCTAAATAAAATATAAAAAAGGGCTGGGGATGTGGCTCAGTGGTCAAGTGCCCCTGAGTTTAATCCCTGGTAACCCCCCACCAAAAAAAAAAAATAAACCCACCTAATTTAGCATAATGTAATCCAGGTTCATCCATGTTGTATCGTATGTCAGTGTTTCTTTCCTTTTTAAGGCTGAATAATACTCTTTTGTATATAATAACCATATTTTGCTAATCTGTAGATCTGTTGATGAAAACTTGGGTTGCTGCTGTTCTCACTAGTCACAGTAATGCTGCTATGAGTACTGATATTCAAATAATTCTTTGAGGCCTTGCGTTTGGTTCTTTTGGGTTGAAATTGTGGCCAAATAAATACAATATCACATTTACAATTTTTAACCATTTTTTAAACTGTACAATTCAGTAGTATTAAATGCATTCATAATATTGTACAACCCCATCACCACATCCAGAAATAGAGTTGCTGAGTTATGTGGTAATTGCTTAACTGTTTTTGTTAGGGATTTCCTTTGAGAATGAAGGCTATTGGTCTGTGTCCCCAGAAAAAAGAACACATGTATCCATGTATGCTATTTTGCATTTATTTTTTAGAGTTCCTAGACCCTTAAAAACTATCTGTGGATCAATTTTTAAGAATCCTTGCTCCAAAAGTAAAATGTGTGAGATAGGGAAGTTCTTGTTAGAAGAGAATGCAAAACATTCTGGGAGATTGATTTAGTCACTCGGATAGTGTGGTGAATTATGCTGAGGCAGGAGTTAATATTTTGTCTTCTCTTAGTGTCTGCTTCCTATCTTTGTCCTTTCAGCAAGAACATCAGGAAGTAAAAGCCACATCCTGCCCTGCCTCTTCATTATCCTGGTCTTGAGCCAGTAAACAGGATAGATGATTACTATAATAGTTTTTGGGTACTGTGCTGTGCCTGCTGTATATAAATTCTGTTGAATTCTTGCAACACTTGTGAAGACTAAGGTTTTATCTTGTTTTTCAGATGAAGAAATATTGAAACAGGTCTATATTTCCAAGAAACTTTCCCTGATATCTACTTCAGTTAAGAAAGCACTCAGTTTCCTTCTCTCAGAACACTTTCAGAACTGAATTTTATTTCTTTATCCTGCAGAATCTGAATTCTGTGTGATGGTAAAGACCATCTCTTATTTCTAATAAGGCAATATAGTGTAGAATTTCAGAGTATGGCTCTTTAACCAGATTGCCTGACATCATTTGGTCAAATTTATTTAACCATCTGTGCTTCAATTTCTTGATCTGTGAGATGAATATACAAATAATACCATATAAAATGGTTAACACAGTTCTTAGACCATGGTAAATTCGATATACATGACAGTAGTTATCACCAATCATCATCATTATCCTCATTCCTAATACCCAGCTTGTGGTTAGAGCACAGGATTTACTAAATAACTACTCAGTAAATATCTGAATAAGTAGTTGGTTGAGTTCTTTCCCTAGTTGAAGAGAGATTGGAATTTGTAGTCAGATAGCCAGATTCTGTATTCCTAATTATTTAGATCTCTATTCCAGTCATATTTAAGGACTTAATTTTTACAAAAAAATTTGAGGGAGTCTTAACCTATGTCCTAAATTTAAAAAAAAAAAAAAAAATGTTTTTGACCAGGCACCGTGGCACAAGCCTATAATCCCAGTTACTTGTGAGGCTGAAGTAGGATTGCAAGTTTGAGGCCAGCCACAACAGTTTAGCAAGGCACTAAGCAACTTTGTGAGAACCTGTCTCACTATAAAAAGGACTGGGAATGCGGCTCAGTGGTAAAGTACCCCTGGGTTCAATCCCTGGTACAAAAAATTTTTTAAATAAGAAAATAAGAAAAAATGTTTTTGGTTTAGTTTGGTTCCATTTCTATCAGAAACTATTATATCTGGAGATATCATTGCTTATAGTATTGAATGTGAGCTCTTTTGCTTATATGATCCAATCTGATTTGTTTCTGGCTCTGTAAAGATCTCAATTGTGACTACAGTTGAGTATTGCTGATTAAATAATTGAAGCTCTGGGTTGTGGTACACATTTGTTTGGTAGTAGAGTGGCTACCTCATTCATTTTCACAGTGTTATCATTAAAATCTCTGTTTGGCAGACTCCCCTTATTTGAAAATGTCCTTGCTAAAATCTGAAGCTGCTTTGTCTAGTACAGTAGCCATCAGTCATGTGATTGTTGAACATTTGAAATGTGGCTGGTCCAAGTTAAGATTTGCTATTAGTACAAAATATACTGGATATCAAAGACTTAGAAAAAGAATGTAAAATGCCTCATTAGTATTTTTATATTTATTACATGTTGAAATGTTAATAATTTGGAAATAGTTAACATAAAATACATTAAAATAAATTTAATTTGTTCCTTTTTACTTTTTAAAAATTTTTTAGTTGTACGTGGACATATTATCTTTATTTTATTTTTATGTGGTGCTGAGGATCGAACCCAGGGCCTCAAGCATGGTAGGCAGGCACTCTACCACTGAGCCACAACCCCAGCCCCCTTTTTACTTTTTAATATGTAGCTGTTAGAGCATTAAAATTACATATTTGTCTTGCATTATAATTATGGTGGAATTGCTCTGGTCTGACTCAATTGTGTTCTGTAGAAATTACATCTCATTTACTTGTATTTTGTGGCTGTGGTAGCTTATTAAGGGGCACTGATCTCTTTTAATAAAGTTTTATTTTTCTGACAGAGATTAAGTATTTTTATTGATTCTTTTTAGTTATATAAAACATTAGGATAGCTAGATGCGGTGGTGCATGCCTACAATTTCAGTGGCTCCAGAGGCTGAGACAGTTCAAAGCCAGCCTCAGCAATATAGTGAGGGCTTAAGCAACTTATCAGGACCCTATCTCAAAATAAAAAATAAATAGGACTGGGATATAGCTCAGACGTTCAGCACCACTCAGTTCAATCCAAAACAACAACAAAATGTATCAGTACACATTTTGACATAATCACAGAAGCATGGAGTATAATTTGTTCTAATTCAGTCCCCTGCACTTCTCTTCTCCTCTCCCTCTTCTCCCCTCCTTCCATTCTACTGATCTTTCTGCAATTTATTTATAGTTTGTTGTTTTTAATTGGTGTCCTGTGCTTATACTTGATGTAAAAGTTCTGTCAGATTCATTCTACTGTTCTTCCCTTTTCCTGTCCCTCCTTCCTCCCCCTCAACCCCCTTCATGCACTCTACTGATCTTTCCTCTATTTTTTTCCCTTCCTCTCTCTCTCTTTTATTCCCCACCCCTTATTTTGGATCAGCTTCTGCATATCAGAGAAAACATTCAACTTTTGACTTTTTGGAACTGACTTATTTCACTTAGCACAATAACCTGTGGTTCCACCCATTTATCAGCAAATGCCATATTTCATTCCTCTTTATGACTGATTAATACTCCATTGTGTATATATACCACATTTTCTTTATCCATTCATCTGTTGAAGAGCACCTAGGTTGTTTCCATAACTTGACTGTTGTGAATTGTACTGCTACAAACACTGATATGGCTGCATCACTGTAGTATGCTGATTTTAAATCTTTTGAATGTATACCGAGGAATATATAGGATAGCTGGGTCATATGGTAGTTTGATTTCTAGTTTTTTGAGGCATCTTCATACTTAAAGCTGTATTTTTAAAGATAAGTGACAGGGGCTGGGGAGATAGCTCAGCTGGTAGAGTGCTTGCCTCACAAGCACAAGGCCCTGAGTTCGATCCCCAGTACCGCAAAAATAAAATAAAATAAAATGAAATAAAGATAAGTGACGGTATACCAAGTTTCAGCTACTAGAGAATTTAAGAGTCAGACTTCACAGAAATGGTGACTGATTGCCATCACTTCATATACTTCATTACCTCTTTAAAGAAGCCAATAACTGTTGTTACTATCAAATAATATAATGTTACTGATAATAATAGCTGAAATTTATTTAGTACTTACTGTATTCTAGGCATTGTGCTAGAGTCTTTCGAGATGTAAATAAATCGTGCCCATCACCTTATTATCCCTATTTCATAATTGAGAAAACTAAGGCTTAGTTTCATATTTATTTTCTTTTAGTTGTTTTTGTTGTTGTTGTTGGTTTGTTTGTTTGTTTTGGCAGTGCTGGGGATTGAACCTGGGGCCTTGTGCTTGCAAGTACTCTACCAACTGAGCTACATTCCCAGCACCCCTTTTTTAGTTATTTTTTTTTAAATCTCATTTTGTCCTGCTGGAGAATTAGAATAAATACATTATTTTGGATTTGCAAAATAAACTTTTATTTCTCCTTTGAAAAGCCCTACACTAAGGGGTTCTTTGGTTATGAAAGCCATGCTCCAAAGTTTATGCCTTTTCTAATTCTAGTTAGGCTTTCCTTTCAATGATTTATGCCCATGAGTATGTTCTCTGACATATTTTTCAAAAATAAAGCTTATTAAAATAGCCAGCATCTCCGAACTAAGAGATTTAGTTGTTCACATAGTACCATATGCCCTTAAACTTTACAGCATTTATCTTTAAATTTTATGATAAATGTCTGTTTTCTCCAGCAAACTATAAGTAGGGTCCCAATTTAAATCTTGTTTGGCATATAGTAGATATTCAATAAATATTTGTTTAAAGAATGAAATAACATATATATAAAGAACATTAAGGTAACTTTTAGAGAAATTAAAAACCTAAGGTAAAAATCAGTGTCTTTAAATGTGGTATATATACACAATGGAATATTACTCAGCCTTAAAGAAGAATGAAATTGTGGCATTTGCAGTTAAATGGATGGAGCCGGAGAATATCATGCTAAGCAAAATAAGCCAATACCCCAAAACCAAAGACCGAATGTTTTCTCTGATATGCAGATGCTAATTCAAATCAGGTGGTGGGGACTAGGGACGAATAGAGGTACGTTGGATTAGTCAGCAGGGAGTGAAAGGAGGGAAAGAGGGGGTATGGAGGGAGGAAGGATAGTAAAATAGATCGGACATTATTATCCTGTTTACATATATGATCATACAACTGGTGTGATTCTACATCATGTACAACCAGAAGAATGAGAAGTTATACTCCATTTATATATGATGTGTCAAAATGCATTCTACTGTTAACATATAACTAATTAGAACAAATTTTAAAAATAAAAAAAAAATTGAAAAAAGTATCTTTGTCCTAAAACTTCTAAGATTTTATCAACTATGAATTATTAAAGCAAAAAGCTACCTAACTTTCAGACTTGTTTGAATTAAAAGCCAAGACTTTCTCATCAACTGTGTATAGTTATTACTGTAGTATAGCTCAAGGTCTCTGACAGTTCCCAAAATAAGCAGAGTCAGGGTGTTTTATTGCCTTTCTAGCAATTGTCATCAGCTTTATGAGCAGATAGAGCCTCTGCTTTCTCTTTTTCCTGACAAATCAGAAGAGAAAGAATAGCACTATTGCTAATTAATGCTATTCAGAGTTTAAAAAAAAAAAAATCATGACCCAGAAATCTTTAGGAACTAAGTATTTCCTGTTATGGAAAGACTATGTGTCTTTACCTAGTGCTGAAGTTCTTTTATAATCTTACCCCAATCTACCATTCCAACTTTATTTACCACACATGAACCTTATATCCCAGATAAATAAATTTGTCTATTTAGAATTTTCTGGCCTCTGTTGTCTTTTTTTAGATTTTTTTTTAGTTGTACATGGACACAATACCTTTATTTTTATGTGCTGCTGAGGATCAAACCCAGTGCCTCACATGTGCTAGGCGAGCACTCTACCACTGAGCAACCCCAGCCCTTTGTCTTCTTTTTTCATTTATTTTTCATTGTGGTAAAATACAAAGGAAAAACACAAGGGACTCCTGTCCCAGAGGCTGTGATTCTGTATATTTATATCTTGTATGTCCACTAACATAGATTTATAATTACTTACTGGAGTTTATGTTTGCCCATGTATTTACTTTTATTGGAGATCTTTGTATCTCCATGTGGCTCTACGTTTACTATCTAACACCATTACATTTAAACCTGAAGGACTCCTATTAGCATTCCTTGTAGAATAGGCCTAGTAGTAATGAATTCCCTTAGCTTTCATCTGGGAATGTTTAAATTTCTTACTTTTGAAAGACAGTTTTGTGAGGCATAGGACAAATGACAGCCTTTTGTTTTTTTCTTTTAGCACTTTACACATGTCATTGTACTGCCTTCTGGCCTTTAAGGTTTCTATGTGTATTTCAAGGACCACTGGTATAAAGAGAAGTAAACAGATTGCTTCTTTCTTGCTGCTTTCAAGAGTCTGTCTTTCAGCAGTTTGATTATAATGTATCTCAGTGTGAGTTTCTAGGTTATGCTACTTAGAGTTCATATGTCAAATTGAAGTTTTCTTCTTAGTCTGCCGTTTGGCTGACATTTTCTGTGGTTTCTTGTATAAGCTCTTCATACAAGGAAGCATTTTCCCAATCTTCTCTAAGACAAGTCAGGTTTCCATAATCTGTTCCTACAACACCTTACACTTACCTATTAGCAACTGGAATACTGCATTGTAAGTATTTCTTTATGTTCTTCTCAACTTTCCACATCAACACTGAATTGAGAGCTTGAAGTCTGGTACCTATCCCACTATTTTTATAGCACAGTCACAATTATGTAATAGGTTTTCAAGTTGCACAGCGGGATATGGATCTGTTGTGTATTTTCTCTTTCGTTTTTCATACCAATTCCATGTCTGATATGAAAAGTAGATATTAGTTTATAGATGGAGAAAACTAGGGCTTAATAAGAATCTGCTACTGTTTAACTTTTATTTAGCATATACTGTTTACTAGATGTGTTGGCAAAAATTATTTAATCCTTTCTGGAACTGTGAGAAACATCAGTTTTATTATACCTCTTTGAAGAGAAGAAAACTGAGACTTAAAAAGGATAAAGATGAAGTAATGTCCCTAACTGGATGGAGTTGGTTTAGGCAAAAGGGAGAATTTAATGACTACATGTAATTGGAAGCATAAGGGTGTAGGTGGAAGGTGAGTTAGGATCCATAGAATCAGAACCAGTAGAATGTGTAGAGAGGGGGTGGGGAGAAAATTATTTTAAGGAATTTGTTCATGTGGTTGTGAGAGCTGGTAATTTTTAAAATCTGTAGAGCAGGCCAGCAGGCTGTAGACCCATGAAAGAGTTTATATTACAGCTTGAGTCTACAGAGGCAATCTGGGGACAGAATTCCCTCTTCCTGCCGGGACCTCTTTAAGGCCTTCATCTGATTGGATGAGGGCCATCTACATTATGGAGGATAATCTGCTTTACTCTGAGTCTGCTGATTTAATATTATCACCTAAAAAGTACTTGCATAGCAACATCTTGGCTGTTGTTTGTCCATGTGTCTGGTACTGTGGCTGACCTAAGTTTACACATAAAGTTAACTATTGCAAGTGACAGGAACCAGGGCCTAAACCTTGCCAAGACTCACTTACTCCTTAGCTTCTATAATTTATTATTAGTAGTAATAGTAGCAGTAGTAGATATCATATTGGCAATAGTACTTTTTTATTTTAGTGTCAAATAAAAGCATCCTAGATAAAGATTCTGATGGTCTTGTCTTTATTCACAGACCCATTCTTAAATTAATTGCTATAATTATGAGGTAAGGTACTGTGACTGGTTAAGTGTGAATCAGGAACTAATCCCTGGTCAGTCCTTGCTTGGCTAGATAAAGTCTACAAAAAGATAGCATCTTCTGTTTGAACCATATGGACAAAAAAAATATCAGATGAAGGAGAAAGAAGAGCAGTCTCTAGAAGAATTGCCAGACCCGAGAAGGGAGGTCCAGCCAGAACCAATGACTATTACTAGTAATTTAAGATAATCTGTGATGGAATCAGTAATTTAATTCTGGACTATTTTCCCTCAAATCCCGTGCTTTGAAAACCATATAATGAGTTTGTAAAGTAGAAAATAATTGGATTATTTTAAATATTTAGACAAGATTTTAAGGCAGAAATTTTAGTGATAACACTATATTCCATAACTATGTTAGGTTAGTGTTTTCTAACCATTAAGAACTTTTTACATATTTAAAAATGTCTCCAGGGCTGGGGTTGTACAGTTCAGTGGGTAGAGTGCTTGCCTAGCATGTGCGAGGCATGGGGTTCAATACTCAGCACCATATATAAATAAATCAATAAAGTAAAGGCCCATCTACAACTAAGAAAATATTCTTAAGTAAATAAATAAAAATTACTCTACCAACATTAAAGTTCTAAGTAACTGGGCTAGGTGGTTCGTGTATATTATTCTAGCAACTTGGGAGGCTAAAGCAGGAGGATCGCAAGTTCAAGGCCAACCTGGCAACCTAGTGAGACCTGGTCTCAAAATGAAAAATAAAAAGAGCTGGGGGTGTAGCTCAGTGTTAAAGCATTCTTGAGTTCAATCCCCAGTAACTGGGGAAAAAAAATTCTAAGTATTGTTGATATTTGTGCTAAATGCTGTTTTTTTCCCTAAATATAAGACATTTTCTACATTTCACCTTCCAATCCTGAGATGATAGAGATATAAGCATTTGCATATGGAAAAGAAGACTAGGGCTCTGAAAGGTTAAGTGATCAGAGTCAGAAAAAGTGTTTCATAGCAGAGCCAAATTAGAATCTGGTCTCTGGGGGGTTTTTGCTCATTTCATTCCTCTCCATAAGATCCAGATGTCTTACTGACGTCTACATGGAAATAGTGTGCTTTGCTTTGTTTGCTTGTAAAAGCTACTTAATAATAAGCATTTTTAGGCTTAAATGTGCTCCAAAAGAATTTTTACAAACAGGACTCTGGATTGTAAAATATAGCTTCATTAGTTTTTACAGCTTTCTAGTTTCCAATGGTTTTCTAGTTTCATTTTCTGGTTAGAAATACTTATTTTCAGAAAAAAAAACTAAACTCTCTGCCTGCGAAGAACTTTGAAGGTGATTTAATTCTGTCTCTATGATAATATTGGACTAGCATCAGAGTTAAGACAGATGGCTCACTCCCTTCTCCCCCTAAATAGAACCTGCGAAAATGGAAGTGAATTGCATGGACTCGAGGTTTTTCAGCCTGTCCTTGTGAGCCACTTTTGACTACTTCATATTAGATCTATGTAGTTATGAACGTCAGGCTTCTGAAAGCCTAGCTTGGACTTTGTTTTCCTTAATGGTTCAGATACCAGGGTACATGGAATCATATCTGTCAGTCTTTGAAACACTGGAAAACTCTGTCCCTGGCTCTCTCTACAACTTTGGTTCTTTTGGATTCCTCAGGATGTACAAGCATCTTGAGTTAATAGGGGTAAAAAAAATAATCTAAAGTAGAGGACAATTAGGATCGTTTCTTTTCCCTTTTCAGACAGTTTCTAAGATGGAGGCAGTGGCTTTTCCTGTCATGACATCCCAGATGAGTGGTGGTTTGGACAAAATGCTCACTCATCTACTTGTGAAATATATCTTACATGTAAGACATATTGATGGGCTCCTTGGGAATCTGCATATAAAGATTGCCCCTTCTTACTGTGGCACAGATCCTTGAAAGGCGAATTAAGGTTTTAAATTACTGATGTTCAACAGAATGGTTTGTATTGATTTATACCTACCTCACCTTTAGGAAAATATACATATTGTTATGGCCAAGCTTCTTTTGTGCATATAAATGTATATTTAGATGTTTTTACTTGTCTGAAATGAGAGGATAGTTATAGAAATTAAGAGCTATTGCATGGCAATAGAGTAACAAGTTGGCATTTCTGAAATCATAAGAAAATTGTTCAGTTATCAACGTGGTTTATAGGGCAAGATTTTAGTTGTAATTTTTAAATAGAAAATGATATAATTGAACATTTAATTTTTAAAGTTTTCTCTTTAGCAGTGTATATTATAGTACTTTGTTTTGATTATAAAAGGAATTAATATGAGAATGGAATTTTGCTAGATATTAATTTTATCTTTGTACTAAGAAGCTTTCCATATTTTATTTAGTTGGAAAGATCTTCAGAATATGTGTGGGGACATCATCACAGCTTGTTCCCTGCCCCAAACACTTCAAGTTATAAAGAGAAATTTGTACTCTTCAGGCTTCCTCCATTTTACACAAACATAGACCTTGTTTGCTAGACCTTGTTAGAGCTGAGAGTCCTTTGTGATATTTTCTTTTTCACCAAGAGAGCGTTCTTCCTTTGCTTAGCTGTTCTTCTGCCTGGCTACTTAAAGTCAGCTCACTGCCTCTTGCAGCCCTGTTTTCCTGCATGCACACTCGATTTTTGATTTTGAGCAGACACTGTGTGTAACAGGAGTTAAACAGCAGAGCAGAAAGAATTGAACAGACACTGTCAGGAGCAGGATTTAACAGCAGAAAGAACTGAAATGAGCACATCCACATTTATATTGGTTTGGGTAGTACTGATGTATGATACTGTGTAATGTTTTCTATTTTTGTTATTATCTACTGTTTGAAATGGAGCTGAAGTGATATTGACCTTGTGTGGAATGCCTCTGAGGATTAGAGGTGGGGGGTGAGGGCTAGATTTTCATGTGACTTATTTCTGACATACTGCAGCAGGACTGAAAACACTCATCTGCTCACATAAGGCGGAAAGAAAAAAATTCCACGATTGAGCTTGCAGAATTTGTGTGGTATTTTCAGAATTTTTTCCCTTGTGTCTATTTTTCAATTTTACCTAATTTGATAAGGGTTGGAGGTGGGAGATGGCCTTTGTGTAATAAGTAGATTAAGGAATGGATGGAACGGGCTGCAACGATGATTCGAATGGTGAGGGACTGTTTAAAATCTCCACGACATCACGACCCACATTGCGACCCATCTGACAAACGGTTAGTGAGCTCCTTGGCCATGTCAAGCCTTTAAAAGTAACAATATACAAATAGCTTTATTCGTGTGTTTTTTTTTCTTCCATACAAATTTTAAGATCATTGTGCCTACATATTCAAATGATTTTTGTCTACATTTTAAAGTATCACCTGAAAAAGGTGAGAATGTAAATGAAACCTGTCCCTTAAGTATCTCCTTTGGTAGAATTTTCTCACCTTCCTTTATGCCAAAGCTCAGTGAAGCCTGAGCTTACATTTGAGTTATGTCTGGAATGGAAACTGAAATATAGTTATGAGCTCTGAGGAGAAACTCTGCAGTACTAATCTGGAGAACTTCTTAAATCCTATCTTCCCCTCTCCATGTTGCCTTCTTTTACTCTCACTCCACCCCAAACATGTATTGCTGCAGAATTCTCTATGGGATTTTTTCTCATTTTGTAGAAAAGAAAGGAATGGGAGCTGTGGTGGGAGGAGGGAGATTTTGATAAACATGGGCAGTTAAAATGTGTTACATTAAAGAAATAGCTTTATTTTGTAATTCTGAATCTAAGGTCACTTGAAATTCATCATAGGAACATAGCTTCTAACAAAACATAAAAATTTATAGAGAATGATATTTCAAAGTAAAAATAGAGCCCATTATGTTTGATTTGAGAAGTAGAAGAGATAAATGCTACTGTGATTTTTTTTTATATAGTACACATTATTTTATATATTTGATCAACTGGGTTTGATAGGTGGTTCCAAAATAGCTTTTTAAAACAGATGTGATATTTGATAGAGCAAATTACCTGGTATTAACAATCTTCTACGTTTGTTCTGTGTTGTTGCATTCTAAAATTGATGCTCACCAGTGATTTAAGGGGAGATTAACACTTCAGCAAATGCCTTTTTTCTTAATATTGTTCACTGTTTCTGTTAGCCATTTTCATTTTATTTGACAGTGATAATTAAGGGTTAAGCTTACAGAGCTGATGCAACTCCTCCTTTTCTTCACCAGCCGTTTTCATTGGACAGTATTTCCATAGCAACAGTGAGATCAGTGGAACCTGAGTGTTTCATTGATTATTTTTCTTTTTCCTTTTTTAATCTATTCTCTTTTCACCACATTTTAGTGAGGAAGCGATTTTTTAAAATAAACAGCTATATTGATTTCTATTCCATAAATAATTAAAAGAGGGTAGAAAAATCTGCCCTTCGTTTAAAAATTGAATGTTTCACTATGTATTTAAAAAGCGATTCAGGATTAGGAGGATGGATAACCATACCAGCTGTAGCTGATGTTCTCAAATATTCTTGCATTGTTTGCTGGTCTTCTAGGGAAAAGAATAATGTGGAACAGGACCTTAAGGAGAAAGAAGATACTATTAAACAGAGGAAAAGTGAGGTTCAGGTAAGTGAACTATGAAATTCACTATTCCATTTCTGATAAAGGAATATTAATTTTAAGTGTATAAGGTCATTTACTATTTGATAGATATGGTAGTAGGTCTAGAGAATATCTATTATTTGTACAATATAAGTCTGTTTTCTTTAAAATGATTGTTCTTGCTTTGAATTCTGGCCTTTAAATATTACAGTACAATGAGAAAGCAAAATTTTTCAGTGAAGATGCATTTTATTCTAGTTTTGAAAGTATTTTTAAATTATATTTACCTGCATAGTATACCATTAAAGATAACTTTGGATGACTTTTGTTATGAATATTATTATACCAGTAAAATTAAATGAGCGAGATTATCATCATCATGAACAACAAGATTGCTTTTTCATGCATATGAGATTGTGTTAGCTAGGAGACCTAGTATTTTCAGAGACTGTTTCTCATAATTCTGCTTGGGCAGGAAATGATACAGAACAATTTAACATTTTATGTGTTCCTTAGTAGCCAGGATATCTTAACTTTGACATAATGAGACTTAATTCATTTTCACTAAGGTCCTTGTTAAGTAGCTTCATTTTACAAATAGAAAATAAGACCTGTTTATATTTGGGAAGTGATATAAAATGGGGTGTTTCGAACATTAAAAACCTAAAAAATTGAGCAGTGTTTCATTTACAGCAGTAAACAATTCACGTGACGATGTTATTGAGGTACCATTTCCTGAATGCTGCACTAGCACATATAGGAGAAGCTTCAAGTAAAAGCTTCATGGATGGGCATGTCTTAGTGTGCTGCTTGTATGTTGATTCCCTGCTTATAATAATACTTCTAAATAGGCAAAACTCTAAATTGTTTTGTTTTGATGTAGTACATTCATTGGGGATTGTCTATCAAGTGGATTATGCTAGGGTGGGGAGAATGATTTACTGAAGGATTGAGGAAGAAGCCAGAGAGATTCCTTGGTAGTTGATTCTCTGATTGGATGACTGCATTTATTCTGTATACTGGAATTTTCTTAAAAGCAGTGCCAAAGTAAATATATCATCACCAATGTATTTCTCTATCTTGTAGTGAGATTAAGTGTAGGAGGATCAGGTGCTTGAATTACATTGTTTATGTACAGTTTTTAAGTTTCTTTAAAAATGCTAGAGTAATGACTTTAAGCAGTTATTGTTGAAAATAGTTTTTGAGAATGGAAGATAAAAATCTATAAAAAATTTCTTGGTCTGAAGAAATAGATATAGTTTCTTATATCTTGGACAGCTTCTAAATTTAGCCAGTTACTCTTTCAAAGTGCATAGGTTCTTGTGATAAACAGTATTTTGTTACTCAAGTACATCTACCCATTGTTTTTTCCCTATTGCATCTTTTGAGCATGGGGATTTAAATAACCAGATTAGAAGAGCACTAAATTGCACATTGTTCCTTTCAGGCTAAATGGGTTATCCTTAAATATTTTATTTGTTATCATTGTGGGAGTTTTGTTATCAGAATTTCTCTGTGATTTGCTTGTTCTTAGTGGCAGTAGTAAGGTGTATGTTTAACCTTAAGCTTTGTGAATTCCAAAGTACGTGATTGACACAGAAAGTCCACATTGTTCAATTTTTCTGTGTAGGGTCCTATAAGTACAAGGAACATGCTTAGTATAGACAGTAGTAACAGTTGAACATAAGTTCTTTGGAAAGAAATGCTGGATTAATTAAAGCTTTGGGTTAGTAGATTCATTACTCATTTTACCTCAATAGAAATATTTGTTTTCAATGGTAATGAGACACTAGACTAAGAATGACATTAATTGACTTACTTAAACACAACTGTGTGCTTTAGTAGTCATTTCCAATTTTCTGAAGCACAAGACAACTTGCCAAAAATGGTAATAAATAGATTTCATTACCTATTAAATTAACTCTGATATACCTGTTGATAATGAAGCATGGATTCAGAATAAAATGGATAATTAAAATCTGTAAGAAATTTGAACTCTTAAGTACTTATTTTTTGACTAAAGGTAATTTACTAGCATTATTAATAAATAGCAGAATCTAAAAAGGTATATTTCACAGCTTCTTTCTGATCCCCACTTTCTATTGGAAGTGCTAATGAGAAATGCCAAATGAAGACATCAGGGAAAGAAAAATAAGGGAATTTTGGCCTATCATTATCTGCTTAATACAAATTTTAGTTTTTCTGGGTGTTCTTGCTTTTTTCCTTATTACTAAAACCTCAAATAATGACTACCTGAGCTCACATCTCAAGCACAGAAACCAAAGTTTCAAAACCAAAATTGAGTTTTTTGTTAGTTTGTTTATTGTTTTTGTTTTTAGTTGGTGCTAGGGATTGAACCCAGGATCTTTGACTAGTCAACAAATATTTAGGGATTCACTGTTCTTTAGTTTTTCATAAAGGTTTGTAGTAACAAGTTGGTAACAAACTTGAATTTAGTCCTAGTTCTGCCACTTCCTAGGTTTTGATCCTAAATAAATAATTTAACCACTATAAGCTTTAGTTTTCTCTTCCGTATCAAACATTTCAGAGGTGATACAAGAATAAATGTTCTGTTTAGTTTTATTATTCCATATCATACAGTTACCTCTGTACACCCACCTTTCAACACCAAGCTCTTGTTTTCTGACTTCTAACCTCATATAGGACGCTCTGCACATAGGACTTCACAATTTGTATTTATACCCTTATTTAGCTATTGCTGCCACTTTAGCTACCACCTGTTTTTCTCTAATTTCTTTGTGTGGCCATTTTTTCCCCTTCCTGTTCTTTCACCAACCCTATACAATCTGCCATTCATCTGTTTCACTGTGCTTTAATTTTTCTGCCAGAACCAGCAATCTTAAGACCAAACATGTTGGTCCTTACTGTGTTAAGGACCAAGAACTACTTTTTTGACTTGTATGCTTCTAAATACCATCCTACCTCTCTTTGCTTCTACTGCCTTTGTCAGGGTCAGATGGATAGACTGTGTGTTTGTATATCTTCCCCTCCTTAATGTCAGGTGCCAGTCCCACATCTCCAGTTAACCATTTTATTTTTATCATTTTAGAGTCAATATATCTAAAATGAATCTTTATCTTGTTGAAAAAAAATAGCTTCAAGTTTGAACTTTATTATTTTTATCAGTGCTGCTCTATTTCATTGACACCACCCTTTTCACCTAACATCTATAAATTCAGTCAGATCACAAGTGCTCATTCTGACCTCTCTTTTCTTCCTAATCCAATTTTAGTATCATGACTCTCAGATATAAAAATCTTTATTGCTGCCCACTACCACTGTTAATGATGGTAGATTGTCATACATTGCACGTATATTTGAGGTAGAAGAAAAGATGAAATACAAACCCTTCTTAATACTAGTCATGTTTTGATCATCTGATGCTGAACACATGTGCCACATACGTTTTTCCTTCTTATTCCCACTTACACCTTGTGTTGTTATACCCTACTTATGTGAATTCCACCCAGGCCTTAAAGTTCAGCTCAATTTGGACCACTTGTCTTAAACTTTCCCTTCTCTGACTCTTTTATCTATATTAGTTTTTCCTGTATTTTCCCAGAGTAGTGTGTATCTATTTTATGGCATATACGCTACATTCCCTAATAGTGATGGCTTGGTGTGTATGTATATAGATTCCAGTATCATACATTATGAGTTCGTTGTGCTTAAAAATTGTGCCTTGTATCATCTCTTCTACTATATTTGGTAATATGTTGTTAGATGGAGATTGACTGACTGATTGATAAATTGATTTTGGCACCAGGAATTGAACTCTGGGTACTTTACTACGAAGCTACATCCCCAGCCCTTTTTTGTTTTTTATTTTGAGACAGGGTCTTGGTTAGTTGCTTAGGCTCTACCTAAATTGCTGAGTATGACTTTGAACTTGTGATCCTCTGCCTTAGCCTCCTGAGTTACTAGGATTACAAGTCTGCACCACCATGCCTGGCTATATGGAAGTAAATATAAGGAAGCAATAGAAATGAATAAACTTTGATTTTGTGCATGAAACTACAAACAGGAAAAGACATCCAGAAGCCACAGGCAGGGCTGGGGTCGTAGCTCCGTGGTAGAGGGCTTGCCTAGCATGTGTGAGGCACTGGATTCAGTTCTCAGCACCACATATAAATAAATGAATAAAATAAAGGTCTGTCAACAGCTTAAAAAATATTAAAAAAAAAAAAAAAAAACAGAAGCCACAGGCAGAAAGGATTGGAAGCTTAGTAGGTGTCATTGAGTCAGACTTTTTCATGTTGTTCATACTAAACTCATGTAAAAGAAGCTCCCAATTATTTGTACTTCATCAGTTAAGAGTAACTCTGAGTAATTGCCCATATTGTTTTCATTTTAACTCACTTAGTTGGTTTTTTCCTCAGAGGAAGAGGGATGATTTATTTTAGTTAGAAATATAATTAGATATGTGATCTCAACGTTCTTTTCCTGGAAATAATGCTCTTTAGAACACTCTGGAAAGCAGATGATTGGGAAATAGAGGCAGTCTGTTAATGGGGTTTTCTAGCACTTACCCCCATTTAATAGGCTTCCTTTCTTGAACATCTTGCTCCATAGTTGGTCACCTTTTTTATTTTAAGAATAATCCTGGGGCTGGGGATATAGTTCGGTTGGTAGAGTGCTTGCCTTGCAAGCACAAGACCCTGAGTTCAAATCCCCAGCACCACACACACCAAAAAAAAAAACAACTGCTCTTTTTTTTTTTTAAACTGCTCTTTTGAGTATACCTAATAATGTTCCTGATTATTTCTCATTTTGGGTTAGTCTATAGAGGGTTTTTTTTTTTTTTTTTAAAACAAATAAATAATACCACTTGTGAGATTACTAAAATCCCTCTTGTTCTCTTTAATAATTCTTCTGATATATTACTGTAAGAATTATGTTTGTATATATGGTTTACTTTCTTTTAAGCAAGTGTTTTATTCATAAAGTAGTACCCTTTTGTTTATTTTCTCACTGTATTTTGTATGAAACACACAAACACATTCATGTTGTTAATATTTTATAGGTTGAATTCTTTTCTATTTTTGGCACTTGGGATTGAACCCAGGGGCACTTAACCACTGAGCCACATCCCTCACCCTTTTTTATGTTTTATTTAGAGGCAGGGTCTCACTGAGTTGCTTAGGGTCTTGTTAAGTTCCTGAAGCCGGCTTTGAACTCTCGATTCTCCTGTCTCAGATCTCAAGCTGCTGGGATTACAGCACCACACCCACCTTATAGGTTGAATTCTTATGTTGCTTCTAAGTTGTACATCTGGCTTGGGTTACTAAAATGAATTATTTTACTCTTTGATGTATCTAATAGCACTTCATGAGGTGTGGAAGAAAGGGGATGAATTTGTCATTCTCAGTAACTTAAGTGATTTCTAGAAAACAGAACATTTTTTCTTGAAATTATTTTTTAAATAAAGCCAAGATTCCCAGCTCAGTATCCTTCATTCATGAATGAAGAATCTTGGATGTGGCTTACTTTGGTATTGTTCTAAAACAAATTTAGGCACCGTATTACACTAATCTTGTTCACTTTATCCTTACCCATTCTCTAATTGTTGCTATCCTCCTTTTTTTTTTTTTTTTGATAGCTCTGTGAGGCAGGTAGAGCATGATCAAGGAAGATAAAGAAAAAGTATCTGCAGGTGTCTTCAGTCATTCACTTGAACAGATGATATTTGAAAGTGCTGATGAATTCATGCACTGACCCAGGAGAGGTTTTTCCCAAATGACCACCTTAAGATTAAGAGAAAATTTTCCAGGTTCAATAGAAGGTACTGTTTGCCAGAACCTGCCACTGCCTTGGTTGAGAGTGTGGCAGGAGGTGTGTGAGGGGGCAAGCATCAGTTTCCTGTATTTAGTCTCAGGATAAGCAAAATAAGAGTCACATGTATCTGGATACTGATAATGATATGGAATTTGCATTGTGATGGTGGTCACAAATTTGCAATGAAATTTGATTCTTAGTCCTGTTAGCATATGTATTTGCAACTGTTCATTTTGACTTTTTGCAGTTTAATCACTTTAAATCTACTTCTCGAACATAACATGAAGATCCTCTTGTTGATCTTAGAATTTTTTTTAATTTTTATTGTAAACAAATGGGATACATGTTGTTTCTCTATTTGTACATGGAGTACATACCATTTGTGTAATCATAAATTTACATAGGGTAATGTGTGATTCATTCTGTTATTTTTCCCCTCCCCCTCCCACCCCTCTTTTCCCTCTATACAGTCCTTCCTTCCTCCATTCTTGCCTGCCTCCCTAACCCTAACACTAACACTAACCCCTCCCACCCCCCATTATGTGTCATCAACGGCTTATCAGCGAGATCATTCGTCCTTTGGTTTTTTGTATTGGTAATTATAACATAAAAATTCAGTTTCATCAGAAAAGTTTTATATTGATCTGAAACCACCAGAGATGTCATACTTAAAAAAAAACAAACTTGATATTTTCTGATCATAACATGGGAATATAGTAAACATGTAAAATACAGAAAAGTATATGAAAGAAAAAAAGAGAGCCTTTCTAGAGAGAACCATTGTTAACATTTTTCTCTATTTTCTGTGAGCAGGCATAAATGACTTTATTTATTATTATCATACTATATATACCTTTCTATTCAGCTTTTAAAAGTTATTACTATGTCCTAGACATTTTCTTATATCTTATGACCCTCTTAAGATCCATTGTATTAGGGTTGGGCTTCTGGCTCAGTGGTAGAGCACTTGCCTAGCATGTGTGAGGCCACTGGGTTCAGTCCTCAGCACCACATAAAAATAAACATAATAAAAATATTGTGTTCATCTACAACTAAAAAACAATATTTAAAAAAACAGATCTATTGTATTTTTCTTCATCGGATTTTCAGTAAAAGATAATCAAAATTACATGTGATTATGAAGACTAGATATTATTAGAGATGTGAAGTCCTAGATTTTTATTTGGAAATGAGGCAGGATGGGAAATTAGACTAGAATACTTTCTGGTGGGAATAGGTAACATAGTTTTACCACTCCCACCTCTGAACTTTTTTTTTCTTCTGTGTGTGTGTGTGTGTGTGTGTGCACAGTTTTTGGAGGCACTGCAATACCTGATCAGTGTGTGGAGTAGATGGAGCAAGCACCTATTCCATCTCCTATTTCCAAAAATTTATTTAATATATTTAATGTAATTGTTGTTGGATAGAGGATATATCAGATATTAAACAGATTAAACATAGGAACAGATATTACACTGGACCTTAGCCAAAAGACTGAGAGGTAGCCGGGTGCAGTGGCGCACACCTGTAATCCCAGCAGCTCGAGAGCCTGAGACAGGAGGATTGCAAGTTCAAAGCCAGCCTCAGCAAAAGCGAGGTGCTAAGCAACTCAGTGAGAACCTGTCTCTATAAAATACAAAATAGGGCTGGGGGTGTGGCTCAGTGGTCAAGTGCCCCTGAGTTCAATCCCTGGTAAACCCTCCCCCCCCCAAAAAAAAAGGCCGAGAGATGATCTGAGTGTTTTTAATTAAAGGGAAGGAGAAACATCTTTTTTCCCCAGGACTTGAAAAAAGTCTTGGGGGGGGCAGTATATTACAATATATAAACTATTTAAATATTTTATAAACAAAGTAAGGAATGTTACAATGGGTTCTATTTCCAAACTAATAAAATTACTTTAGGTGACAGTTTAAAAATATTTTATGACTTAATTATAAAATTTTTTCAAACCAAATAGTTTACAGGCTACAGTTGGCCCTCTGTCCACAAGTTCAACATCTACCAATTAAGCCAATCACAGATTGATATATTTAAAAAATTGTATATGTACTGAACATGTACACACATTTTTTTTCTTGTCATTCCCTAATCAATACTGTGAAACAACTGTTGACCTGGTGTTTATGTCATACAGTCATATCTCAGAGACATGGTGGTTTCAGTTACAGTCCACCACAATAAAGTGAGTATCACAATCAAATGAATCACGTGAAGCTTTTGATTTCCTGGGGCATATAAAAGTTGTATTTACAATATACTATAGTCTGTTGAATGTGCAATAGCATTATATCTAAAAAACAATGTACATATCCTAATTTTAGAATATTGGTAAAAATGTTCATGGTCATCTGAGTCTTCAGCAAGTCATCTTTTTGTTGGTGTTGGATCTTGTCTTGATGTTGATGACTGCTGACTGATCAGGGTGGTGGTACCTGAAGACTGGCATGGCTGTGGCATTTTCATAAAACAGTAATGAAGTTTGCTGCATGGATTGATTCTTCCTCTCATGAAGGATTTCTTGGTAGCATGTGACACTGTTTGATAGCATTTTACCCAGAGCGTCTTTAAAAATTGGAGTCAGGAGACTGAGATTGTAGCCCAGTGGTAGAGCGCTTGCCTGGCACATGTGAGGCACTGGGTTTCATCGTCAGCATCACATAAATATAAATAAATAGAATAAAGGTATTGTGTCCATCCACAACTAAAAAAAAATTTTAAGAAGTTGACTTCAGTTCTCTCAAACCCCACCACTACTTTGTCAACTAAGTTTATGTAATATTCCAAGTTCTTTGTTATCATTTCAGCAGTGTTCACAGCAGTTTCACTAAGAGGAAAACACCTTTTTTGGCTCATCCGTAAGCCCAACATTGTGGATGAACATTAAATTTTATGTGATTGTGGCAGTTGAGTCACATCTTCAGACTCCATTTATAATTCTAGCTCTCTTGTACCTTCTACCACATCTACAGTTAGTTCTTCCACTGCTTTCATCTACCTCAGTAAAATTAAAAGGGCTTAGGAATGTAACTCAGTGGTAAAGCACCCTTGGGTTCAATCCCAGTATCAAAAAAAAAAAAAAAAAAAGTCAGTTCTTTTGGTGCTTTACCACTCAGCTACATCCTCAACGCTTTTTGTTTTTGATTTTGAGACAGGTTCTCACTAAGTTGCTGAGGCTGCTCTTGAACATGCGATCCTCTTGTCTCAGCCTTTAGAGTTTTTGAGATAACAGGCATGTGCCACCATGCCCGGTAAGAATTGACATCTTTAAAACCAGGTGTGGTGGCACAGTCTTATAATCCCAGCAGCTGGGGAGAATGAGACAGAGAGATTGCGGTTTCCCAAACCCAGCCTCAGCAACTTAGTGAGGCCCTAAGGAACTTAGTGAGGCTCTGTCTCTAAATAAAATATAAAAAAGGGTTGGGGATGTTGTTCAGTGGTTAAGCATCCTTGGGTTCAATTCCTAGTGCCAAAAAAAAAAAAAAAAAGAATTGATTTCTTTAACATATCTTTCATCATTCACTAAATATTTATGGAGTACTTTTTGTGTACTAGGAACTGGGAGTACAGCAGTGAATAACACAAATATTCCTGCTTACTTACATTTTAGTAGGAGATAGACTGTAAGATAATAATTATATATTATTATTCTCAAAAACTGGAAACAGTAAATGTCAGCTGAGTATCCATTGTATGATGGGATACTACTCAGCAATAAAAAGGGAAAAAAGGAATAAGCTCCTTATATGTGCAACACCACATATGAATCTATAAAATGTTATACTGGATATAAAAAGCCAGATACAGTAGGTTGCATATATGATTTTATTTATGTGTATGTGAAATTTCTATAAAATGCAAAACTATGGCAACAAAAGGTAAATTATTAATTGCCTGGAGTATGAAATGGGAGTGGGGATTAACTGCAAGGTCTCTGAAGAAACTTTTGGAGTGATGAATTGCTCTAAAGATGAATTATGATGATTGCCACACAAATGCATTAATATATTAAACTTACTAAAGTGGCCACTTAAAATGTGCAACTTTTATGTTATATAAACTGTTGTAAAGCTGTTTAAAATAATTATATGCCAAGGTTGAAAACATTATGTTAAAATGAAAGAAGCCAGGGCCAGGTGCAGTGGTGCATGCCTGTAATCCCAGTAACTCAGGAGACTGAGGCAGGAGAATTGCAAGTTCAAGACAGCAAATTACTGAGGCCCTGACTCAAAAAATAAAAAGGACTGGGGATTTGGCTCAGTGGTAAAGCACCTCTGGGTTCAATACCCTGTACCAAAAAAAAAAAGAAAGAAAAAGAAAAGAAAGAAGCCAGTCACAAAGAAACACATTTTATGATTCCATTTTTGTAAGATGTCTAGAGTAGACAGTTCCATAGAGATAAAAAGTACATTGATTGTTTCCTAGGGCAGAGGAGTTTGATGGGGGTGTCATGTGGCAGGGACACAGATCAGGAGGGGATTGGGGGTGACTTGAGAATGGGTACAGGATTTCTTTTTTATGTTGATAAAAGTGTTCCAAAATGGCTGGAGGTGAAGATTGCACAACTTCCTGAATATACTAAAAACTATTGACTTGTGTACTTTAAATAAATGAATTGTATGATGTGTGAATTACCTCAATAAATATATTAAATATATTTAACGCACTATAGAAAATAAATAAAATATGTTGCATTTGAGGTCGCATTAGGGCGGGGAGGTGGATGTGCTAGTGGTCAGGAACACCTCACTGAGAAGGCAACAGTTGAGCAAAGCCCTCAAAGAGATGAGCGGCTGGAAACCTAGGGGATGAAGTTTCTAAGAATGGATAATCAGTGAAGGTCCTGAGATGAGTGAGTAACTGGTATGTCTGAGGAACAGCAAAGACGTCAGTGTGACTGAAATAGACTGAGCAAGGAGGTAGGGAATGTTGAAAATGACATTGGGAGAGGAGATCATATAGGGCCTTTGTATATAGACTACATATAGACTTTGGTTTTTGTAGTGAGTGAGATGGAGAGTCAGTGTAAGGTTTTGAATAGAAAAGTGACATGATTTGACATCTTTTTAATTTTTTGCTTCTTGGTTTCATTTATCTATCTGTCTTTTACTGGAGATTGAACCCAGGGCCTCTGCACATGCTAGGAAAGTGCTCTACCACTCCCAACTCTTTTTTTGTGCATATGTGAGAGTTAGCTTTATTTGAACATGGGGACAACCAAGCCCGAACGGACATCCTGCAGAGAGAAGACAGTGTCAGGAGTCTGAGGCAAGAAACTAGACTAGAAGAGTGACCACACTGGAGCCAAGAGGCCCTGGGTTTCACCCTCGCACACCAGGCAGTAGACAGTGAGCTGAAACCTGGACAACAAATCTCACCCACAGCCACAGCCCCCCCAAGCCTTTTTAAAATTTTGAGTCAGGTTCTAGCTCATTTCCCCAAACTGGTCTCAAGCTTGCAATCCTCCTCCTTAGCCTCCAAGTTGTTTGGATTACAGGTGTGGATACCACCCCAGCTGTTTCATTTTTTAAAAAAAATATTTTTAATTTTAGTTGACATATAGTAATTGTACATATTTTTGGGTACAGTGTGACATTTCAAATACTTTTATACAATGTAAAATGACCCGGTCAGGGTAATTGACTTTTTACTTCAGACATGTCATTTCTTTGTGTGGGAACATTTAAAATCCTAATAGCTAGTTTGAAATATTCAGTGATTGTTGTCAACCATAGTTATCCTACTGTACTATAGAATGTGAAAAGTTATTCCTCCTATGCAGCTGCACCTTGTTGTCTATTCTTTCCCCGCTCCATTTCCCCCATGTCTTCCCAGGCTATGGTAACAATTACTCTATTCTCTACTTCTGTGCAACAACCTTTTTCACTTCCACATAGAAGTCTGAGAGTGTATGGTGTTCAACATAGGTTTTTAATAGTGGTCGATGTGCTGAAAATAACACAGAAAGGTGACATGAATGGAAGCAGGGTTATCAGCTGGAAGACAGCAGTCCAGGAGAAAGATAAAAGTAGCTTGCATTGCCATTAAGGGGGGAAAGAAAACCAAAAAGATCTATTTGTGAATATATTTTGAAGGAAGCAGCAACAGGATTTGCTGACGTATTGGAGATGAGAGGTGAGAGAAAGGTAAGAGTCAAAGAGATGCCATGTTTTCTTGACTAGAGAAATTGAGAGGGTGAAATATTGAAGTTAAAGCAGATTTAGGAGGAAGTGCCAGGAGTTCTATTTTCAACATGTTAGAGAAGCCCATAGCTGTCCCAGGACAGTTTTTTTTTGTTGTTGTTGTTATTGTTTTGTTTTTTGCAGTCCTGGGATCAAATCCAGAGCCTCACACATGATACCACTGAACTACATCCCCAGCTCTGAAGGATAGATTTGAGTAAAGCATATTGGATAGCTAAATCTGGAATCTAGGGAAGAGGTTCTCAAATATTATATATAAAGCCAGGAGTGGAGGCAGACATCTGTAATCCCAGAGACTGGGGAGGCAGAGGCAGGAAGATCACAAATTCAAGGCCAACCTCAGGAAGTTAGCAAGGCCCTAAGGACTTAGTGAGACTATTTCAAAATAAAAATAAAAATGACTGGAGATGTGGCTCAGTGGTTAATCATTCCTGGGTGCAATCCCTGGTATGGGGGGTCGGGGAGGAGGTTGTATATAAAGATATGAGCCCTCTAGTCTTCCAACGCAATGATAAGAGTTTCTTTTCTCCTAAGTTGGATTTAAAAATTAACTTAAACTTTCCCTGTCCACAAAGAGCTTATGTATTTTCTTATATTTCAGGATCTTCAAGATGAAGTTCAAAGGGAAAATGTTAATCTTCAAAAACTACAAGCTCAGAAGCAGCAAGTACAGGAACTCCTTGATGAACTGGATGAGCAGAAAGCCCAGCTGGAGGAGCAACTCAAGGAAGTCAGAAAGAAATGTGCTGAGGAGGCCCAGCTGGTAATGTCTGGCTATTTATTGCTGCCTGCATCTGTACCTGACTTTCTTTTCCTGCTTAAGATGAAAACATTTTCTGCTTTTGTTGTTGTTCTCGTTAAGTGGCAACCTAGTCAGCAGTTGGCACATGAGGGAAAGGGAGTAAGGTTCATCAGAGATTACAGGCTCTCTTTTAGAAGAACACTACTGTAAAAGGGCAAAGTTTTCCCAAATTCTTTTGGGAAATATAGTATCTCTACCTTCAGCTCGCCTGTATCCTTTCCCTAGTTCCCCTTTTTTACCAAAACCTACATCAAAAAACATCAAAATAGTAAACTAAAGAAATAAATGTATTGCATTATAGAACATTTTAATGACATCTCTTCTTTAATCCCCCTTTCTTCTCTTTCATCTCCATATTATAGATCTCTTCTCTGAAAGCAGAAATAACGAATCAGGAATCCCAGATCTCCACTTACGAAGAAGAATTGGCCAAAGCTAGAGAAGAGCTGAGCCGCCTACAACAAGAAACAGCAGAATTAGAGGAGAGTGTGGTGTCAGGGAAGGCTCAGCTGGAACCTCTTCAACAGCACCTACAAGATTCACAGCAGGAGATCAGTTCAGTAAGTCCTTATAAAGCAATAAATATGCCCACTTGGACTGGCAGCTATTCTCTTAGTCAGCAATACTTTCTAACGTCAGCTCCTCCTCCCTTTGCCTAGTTTATTGTCCATTTTTTGGTCATTAATTCAAATAGGTTTCTTTTCACTTATGCATTAGAATTATGCATCTTGTATATCTGTTCCCTGGAGCGGTGGGTAAGAGTGTGGGCTTTGTAGTGAGATGGTCTAGGTGTTCAGGGCATAACAGATCAGTGACTTACAGTAAATTTAGTTGTAAGACTGTCATACTTTTATTTTAGAACATTTCTCTCTCTCTCAAAGATTCCTCATACCTATTTTTAGTCAGTCTCCACTCCTACCCTCAGGTAACCATTAATCTGCTTCTTGCCTCTGTAAATTTGTTTTATTGTATATAAATTTTATCTCAATGAAATAATTTTCTTTAATTAAAAAAAACTCAAGGAAGAAAACTGTTTTAAAGAATATTCGTGGGCTGGGAAGATAGCTCAGTCGGTAGAGTACTTGCCTTGCAAGCACAAGGCCCTGGGTTCGATACCCAGCACCAAAAAAAAAAAAAAAAAAAAAAAAGAATATTCATTCATCTAGTAGCATTCCCACTAGGATAACTATTTTGGGTTATCCATTTATTAAGGACCAGCCTCCACTGAGACCACAACTGCCACTTACTAGATAAATCACCTTGGTAACAGATTCTTTGTCTTTAAAATTGGAGAATTAACAGAACCCTAACTTCTTAGGGCTAATGTGAAGATTAATGAGGCAAAACCTGTGGGATATTTTAGCACAGTGTTTTACAAATAATAACTTAGTGTCGTGTCATTCTAATTTTAAAATCCGTTTTTCTCATTTGGAAAACTTTATTTTAAATTAAAAAACTGTTTTCTTCTGTAGATAAATTTGGGATTTTGTGGTTGGTCCCATGTATAGAACCTTTCCTTTTTCATTTCTAGGCTTCACTACATGGAGGATAACACTTTTTATGAAATAATAGTAAGATGGTTACATAAGAACATAGGGTTTATGTAATATCTTTCTTTGATTTTGAACTTGAATAAGCTAAGACCAAAGAAATTATGGTTACATAGCCTTTAAAGGAGCCACATTCATCCAGGTCCTCCAGTAGTCTTAATTACTAAGTATAATGAATTCCTGCTTTCTATGCTTCCTTCCTTCCTCTTATCTGAAAGATAAGCTTTTGATGGAATTTTTTCCTGCATATTTGTTTATATGTTGATTTCCTGTAGTAGACTTTCCTTTTTGGTCTAGGAGCTCAGACAGTTTTTGTTTTTTTGTTTTCTTTTGTTTTTTAATCTATCACTTAGCACAGTTCTTATCCCAGTGGAAGTTCTAAGTAAGAAGATAATCCAAAATAAAGAGTTACTCTGGTGGTAATGCTACCAGATGAATGGATATTCTTAACATAGTTTTTGAGTTTTTTTTTTTTAACTGTTTTATTGAGGTAGAATTTACATATCATATAATTCTGAGGTTTTTTAATTTATGCATTTATTTTTATTAGACTTCATTTTTAGGGCAATTTTAGGTTACAGCAATATTGAGAGGAAGGTACAGAGGTTTCCCAACCTCCTCAAAATGAGAGCCTCCCCCATTGTTCTTGTGTTGTCCATTGTATGGGTACAACATAAATAATGTGACAAATACAAAATGACATATAGCTACCATTGTGGTATCTTATCTAGTTTTCACTACTCTGAAAATCTATGCTCCACCAATTCACCCTTTTTTTGAATAGTTAAAAATTATTTTCACTTTTTTCTACCTTTTTGTATTACTTTTGAATCCCCAGGTTTTTAAGAAAATTTTTTTAGTTGTAGATGGACACAATATGTTTATTTTATTTATTTATTTATTTGTTTATTTATTTATTTATCTATCTATATGTGCAACCCAGTGCCTCACATGTGCAAGGCAAGGATTGAACCCAGTGCCTCACATGTGCAAGGCAAGTGCTCCACTGCTAAGTTAACAACTCCAGTCCTAATTCTCAGTTTTTAATAAGTGATTCTCAGTAAATTTTGAGTTGTACAAGCATCACAATCCAACTGTGGAACATTTCTTTCATTCTCAAAAGAGCCCTCATTTCACTTTCTTGTCAGTCTCTAGTCTTACTTTTTAGCTTTCTGCCTCTTACAGATTTGTCATTTTTGGATATTTCATAGAGATACAGTCAAACAATATGTAATCTTTCTCAAGTGATTTTTTTACAGCATATTTTTGAGGTTCATCTGAGGTTGTAGAATGTATATATTATGATATATCATTAACATTTCATTTTATTGCTGAAGGTATTCCATTATATATTTAGAAAGTTATTTATTTAATGTCCCAATTAATGAACATTTGGGTTCTTTCTACTTGTTGGCTGTTATAAATAATGTTGCTATGAACATTCATCTACACATCTTTGTGTAGGTGATTTCATTTCTCTTGGGTGCGGGATAGTTGGTCATATTGCAAAGTTATGTTTTACTTTTTTAAGTTACCAAACTGTTTTCCAAAGAAGCTGTACCATTTTATATATCTACCAGCAATATATGAGGGTTCCAGTTTCTTTACATTGTCATCAATACATTATAGTCCTTCTAATAGTGGTATCTCAGAGTGTCTAACTTGAAGTTCCCTGATGAGAAGTTATCACTTGTCATTTGTTGACTACCTTTTTGTGTACTTATCAGCCATTTGTTTATCTTCTTAGATGAAATGTCTATTCATGTCTTTTGCTCATTTTAAAAACTGGATTGTCTGACTCTTGTTATTATATGAGTTTTCTAACATTCTGGATATAATTCCTTTATCAGATAAATGATTTACAAATAATTTCTCCCAATCTTTGACTTGTCTTTTTCGTTTTCCTTTCTTTGACCTTTTTAGAAAGGGTGCTTCTTTCAAAGGAAGGAACATAAACAAGTAAAGAAGATATTATAAATCATTATTGAGAAAATAAAGCAATGTTTGTGAACCATACAAAAGAAAACCTAATTTTGGTCAAGATTCTATTAATTGTCTCAGGCTAACCATAAGGAATCTGTTCTAAATAGAATTGTTTGATAAGCAGGTATTTCTTCTCACTGCTTCATCTATATGATGGGTTTAATTTTAGTGTCATGGTTTTAAAGTTGTAGTGGAGCATGAAATTGATACAATGATCATGATTAAAAAAAAGTTTTTTTTAATGAAATACTGGGCTGAGGGTGTAACATGGTGGTAGAAAGCTTGCCTGGCATGCATGAGGCATGGTGCGTTAATCAGAAGTATAGCTTCATGAAACTTGTTTCACTACTGTATGTGTGTATATATATGTGAGGGTATGTATGACTATATATCTACACACATTATATAAGTGCATGTGTCTATGTTATATATGTGTATGTCTTTATGTATACATATATACACAGAGAGACAAATTCAAATATATACCCATACCTTTACTGGATTAGGATGTGTAATTGATTTCTTTCTGTGGGTTAAAGTGAAAATAAAAAATTTATTATTGTATAAAGGGTATATGCTGTGTTTTATAAATGTGTAGTATTTTGGGATTGTTTAAACTCAAAATACAGTGTGATTTGGTACATTATACACACACACACACATGCCCATTGCTTAAATTTATAAAGCACAATACTAATGTTCATTCAGTAAATGTACACTTACAGTGTACATCATTATGGTTGATGTTGGATATATGAAGTATATAAAACAAAACTAGTAGTCCCTAACCTGAAAGAGCTCAATATCTTTCATTTTAAAAATATGCAGTGAATTGGGAAAGGAATAAAGGACAAACAAGATGCTAGAAAAACTTAAATGCTCTGATAGTAGGAAATACAGTGTGCTTAATATGTTGTTCACACAGACTTTTGCTTTTTAAAGAGTTCTTTTGAGCCATACAACAATCATCTATGAAGGTTGTCCTTATTCTTTTCTTTTCTTTTCTTTTTTTTATTATTGCAAACAAATGGGATACATGTTGTTTCTCTGTTTGGGTTGTCCTTATTCTATATGGATTAGAGAAAAACAGAAGTTTGAAGAAGTTGCTTTGACTAAGATCATGCAAGTAGTAGATGACATAACTAGATATGCACCTGTCTCCTAATCCAATATAGTGTTCTTTCCTTGGGTATAGCTCCAGAAAGACTTGTGGAAAATTACAGATTCCAACTTCAGTAATTTAAAAACCTTATGGGGAAAATAAAATAGAGGGTAGAGAGAGACCTGACTTATGAAAGGTCATTAGGTAATTATTCATTTTTATGTTTGCTAAAAACAAAAAATGGCATGGAAATAAATGAAGGGAATTCAAAAATAATTTTTTAAAATTATATTTTATGAAAAATGGAAATTATTCCCTAGAATTTCATCTGTTCTTTTTTCAGTAGAAACTTTTTGAATCTGCTTTATCAGTTTATTTGAGATATTGTAAATTTGCTTTTTATTATTATAAATGTTAGTATAAATAAGCATTTTGTCTTCTATTCCTGGTCCCATATAATATCTAGCTTTTATAATATATTACAACTTTTTGAATTCTATCTTATGTGTCTTACAATTGTTCAGGAGTATAAATTCATTTGGATGATGGGATCAGAAACATTTTGGGCCAGGTGTGGTGGTGTACGCCTATAATCCTGGTGACTCAGGAGGCTGAGGCAGGAGGATTGCGAGTCCAAGGCCAGCCTCAGCAACTAAGTGAGATGCTGTCTCAAAATAAAATTTAAAAATTAAAATGACCGAGACGTAGCTCAGTGGTATAGCATCCTGGATTCAAGCCCCTGTACCCCGCTCCCCCCAAAAAAGAAAAAAAGACTCACACTTCTAGTGTTCTTATTTAATATGTTCAGCATAGCTTAGATTTAGACAATACTTTCTAGGGTTCTAACCCATTTATACATTATATGACACTAACTCATTTTACCCTTGTTTTCACTCTTCTTTCCCAGTAGTAATACAGCGGATTCCAAAGCTTTATCTCTTCCTCAACTTCTGTCTCTCTAAGTACTGTCATAGAATATTCTTTTTCTCTGTCATATTGCTATCTTTCCATCTAGTACTCTGGCCCTTCTTTGTCTAATTCTACCCCAAAGTACTGCTAGTTTACAGATTCTTTGCAATTTGAAAGAATCAAAATTCTTGGGAAATTTCAAAAAATGTACAGAAAAAAAAAATCATGTGTGCTGGAATTTCAAGGAATTTCCTGGAATTAACTCGTTCATGCTATATTCCCAGAGGATTCTGATGAGGAGCAAATTTGTTCTTGACCAAGTGTATGTTATGTTACATGTTTTTCTACTAATAAATTGTTTTGTAAATCTGCTTTGTATTGACAGATGCAAATGAGACTGATGGAAATGAAAGATTTGGAAAATCAGTCAAATTGGTGCAGTAATCCACACAGCATTCTAGTAAATGGTGCTACAGATTATTGCAGCCTCAGCACCAGCAGCAGTGAGACAGCCAACCTTAATGAACAGACTGAAGGCCAAAACAACTTGGAGTCTGAGCCCATACACCAGGAATCTCCAGTGAGTCTAATATTTCCATAACTTTCATAATCAACTTCAGAAGAAAAGATAGATGCAAATCAAAGTTTCATTAGCATCATACCTAATATAAATAAATATGTTAGTATGCCCTGAGGACTACTGAGATTTTGTTTTTAGAGGTAGAGAGTGAATCCTGATACAATAATTCTCACAGCTTTAACTAGTATTAAAATGTAATTTTTATTTATTTTTAAGAATGTTGTATTTCTTTATTTGGGGGGTGATCACTGAGGATTGAATCAAGGGGCACTTTACCACTTGAGCTACATCCGTAAACCTTTTCATTTTTTATTTTGAGACAGGGTCTCACTAAGAGACCCCTGTCTTACTAAGACTGGCCACAAACTTCCAATCCTCACACCTCAGCCTCCTGAGTCACTGAGATTACAAGCGTGCACCACTGTGCCCAGCTCCTAAAATGTAATTTTAATGGATTTATTATTTTGTAGAGCATATTTTAAAAACAATACATCTAAAGAAAATTTGTGTGTGTGTGTTTATGAATGATGGAGTCTCACCATGTTGCTCAGAGCAGTCTAAAATTCATGTTCTCAGGCATTCCTCGGCTTCAGCTTCTTGAGTTGCTGGAACAACAAGCAGATGTTGCTGCACCTTGACCTGGCTTAGATATTTACTTTTTTAAAATGTTTTTTAAAGAGCTGAGGGTATAGCTCTGTGAGAAAGAGCTTGCCCAGCATGTGAGAGGCCCTGGATTTGCCCCAGTACTGAAAGGGGAGGGGTGGGGGAACTAATACAAGAAGGTTTTTAGTTACTCTCATCCAAAACTGAAAGTAATTCATTATTACATAATATTGTGATATTGAGGACTTTCATTTTTACCAGTTATTTAGATTGCACCAACTATTTGTGAGGGCTATAGAGATAAAATATATTTAACTTTTTCCTTTAAGCAGCATATAGTCTACTAGCATGACACCATGTTAAAAGACTGTGATAAAAGAAGCATAGTTTATTCAGATAGGACAGTTGGAAGATACTCAAAAAAGGTTTTGTAGGGAAGGCTTTGGAAAATGAGAAGGGGTTGAGCAAAGAAGACAGTGATAGATTCCTGGCAGAGAATCAGTATAGCATGGGTACAAGGTAGAAGAAAACATCTGAACATAATCATGAGAAGTTTTGAGAACATCTTGTAATGGTGAGGAAGGTATTGGCAAGAGATAAATCTCTCTGTGCATTTTCTTCAATACTTTATCAAAACATAGATAAAATATATTCTACCCCAAACTTGCCAGAGTAGGGTTTTTGGAATGGAACCAGGTGCATATATTTTCAAAACAAATTATATGCATGATTTTGATGTATGGATCAAAATGGAGAAAAATAACTTGTAGATCAGACATGGCCAGAGGATAGGAAATTTAGATTTATCTTGAAGCATTGTAGAATTTGTCTTATTGCAGTGAGTAGCCATTGAAGAATTTAAACTGAGAAAAAAAAAACATGATTAAATTTACCTTTTAGAAATGTGGGAAATGAATTGAAGAATGGGGCTGAACACATTAAGAGGCTATTGAGATAGTGTGTGTGAGAGCTGTTTTAGCCTAAATTTAAGCAGTTACAGAAGGGATGGTGAGAAGATGACAAGTTTGAGAGGGATTAGGATGTAAAATTTTTAGATTTCATTATATTTAGACAATTAAATCATAGGTATATGATTCAATATTCTTTTAAGCACAGATGTCAGATTACTAGGTTATCCTTCAAACACATCATACTGCTGGTATTAAATGAAAATTGACCCGCTTTTTAAGATTTTTTTTTTTACTAATGATCAAACTCAAGAAAGCAGTGGAGAGTTATTGAAGAACTTTTAACCAGAAAGACCATTATAAGATTCACATTTTAGATCTATTACTTTGGCTGCTGTATGCAGGAGTAGATTGAAAGAGTACATATTGGAGGCAGAAAGGCAGTTGGAAGGCTACTATAGTCAGATCCTAGCTGATTATAATATAAATGAGTGATAGTGATTGTTGGGATGAAGAAGAGGAGAATTTGAGAAAAAGGTCAGGAGGTAGAATGAGCAAGACTTAGACTCTTATTTTAGCTTAGGGATGACCAAAACAGGAGGTGGTTAAAGATGACCTGAACACTCTTGGCTTGAGTGACTTTGAGCTTGGTGACACCATTTTCCTAAGACCGATTATAGGAGAAGAAATCATTCAGTGAGTATATTCTGCTTGTCTTTTTTTGTTTTTTTATAAATTTTGATTTCCCTTTGTCAGTTTTCTCTGCCAAGTAGAAAAGAATAATGTAAGTCCACATAGCAGTAATAGTTTATAAATAGGTTGAAAGGGATAGATAGTTGAGTGGTAGAGCACTTGCCTAGTTGAGGGCAAGGACTTGGGTTTGATCCCCACTACCACCAAAAACAAACAAACAAAAAAAATTGTGCATGTATGTATAAAATATTTATATATCAACTGGACATGGTGTCATATGCCTGTAATCCCAGCAACTCAGGAGCTGAGGCAGGAGGATCACAAGTTCAAAGCCAGACGCAGCAACTTAGCAAGACTCTTTCTCAAAATAAAAAATAAAAAGGGCTGGGGATGTTGCTCAGCAGTTAAGCACCTCTGGGTTCAATCCCTGGTACCCCTCACGAAAAGTTTATATATTGCTTAACTACATAAATAAATATATTAAAGTACATTTTCATATAAAAAGTGTATATACATATATATATTTATTTTGTAGGCAAGAAGTAGTCCTGAAATACCACCTGATGTGACTGATGAAAACGAAGTGGCAACTGCAACTGTTAATGAAAAAGTTTGTCCCGAATTCGACAATGACAGACATGCAAAAGAGGTAAAATAATTTTATATTTAAATGTTCTTATCACTAATTTGTTAAATGTTCTTTATGACTGCAAAAATATTTTTTAACACATGTATATGATTTAAATGTGCATTATTTTACTTTAAATGTTGTATTTTAAAACTATGGTTCCTAAAAATTTTTTTAATTTAAAATTATTTTTAGGAAGATCCATTTAATACAGAATCAAGTTCACTGACAGGTCCAGTTGCAGATACAAACTTGGATTTTTTCCAGTCTGATCCTTTTGTTGGCAGTAAGTGTCATTTTTTAATGTTATAAGATTAAGTTTACCCAAAAAGGTTTTTTAGTGTGTAAACTATATAAGAATTAGACTTCATTGAGAGCATACTCATTATAATAAAGGTGAAAACAAACATTTATATTCTTTAATGTGCTAATACTTATCTGTCACAGGCAACTAAATCCAGGACTAAATCTTTGATTATGCTTTCAGAGACCCTAATTAAGAGTATGTTTTGGGCTGGGGATTGTGGCTCAGTGGTAGAGTGCTTGCCTGGCATGTGTGAGGCACTGGATTCAATCCTCAGCACCACATAAAAAATAAATAAGTGAAATGAAAGTCTTAAAAAAATAAATTTTTAAAAAAGCGTAGTTTCTTTTTCAGAATAAGAACCAAAGGAAAAGATGTTAGAAATGCATAGTGGAGATTGTACATATTCTTTTTTTTTTTTTTTTTTTTGGTAACTGGAATTGAACCCAGGGGCATTTGACCACTGAGCCACATCCGTAGCCCTTTTTAAAATATTTTATTTAGAGACAGGGTCTTGCCAAGTTGCTTAGGGCCTCACTAAGGTTGAGACTGACTTTGAACTCATGATCCTCCTGCCTTAGCCTCCCGAACCACTGGAATTACAGGTGTGTACCACTACTCTGGGCTCAAGGTTGGACATTCTTAAGTCAACCAATAATTAGTTAATAAAAAATGCTAACACTGTACTTTTAAAACAATGGAATCTAATGTAGAGTTAGACATCTGATCCCTCCCATTAATGGACCTCTGTCTTATTCTTTGTGGTTTTGTGGTCTTCAAACTGTTGTTTCTGCATTGTTTGTTGTTGGTTCTCTTGTCAGAAATCAAATGGCCATAAATATAAGAATTTGCCTCTGGACTCTTCAATTCTCTCTCTCTCTCTTTTTTCCTTTGCTTCAGTGAAGCTCAGTGTCTTCATTTCTATAGACATTTTGCTAGTAAAATTTATGCTATTGTGCCCATCTTCCCCTCCATTTGTAACCTCTACTTGTGATCAAGGTAAGTGTAGTTGGTTCTGTTTCATATTTGCCTCTCTTTTGAAGTACATTGAGTTCAACCTTTATTCTTTTTTTTTTTTTTTAATGGACACAATGTCTTTATTTTATTTATTTATTTTTTTGTGGTGCTGAGAATCAAACCCAGTGCCTCACACATGCTAGGCAAGCGTTGTATCACTGAACTACAGCCCCAGCCTCTTTTTTTTTTTTAATTCTTTGTTATTTTAAATATTTCCTAAGGTGGAGTTATTGACACTAACTTTGCTTTAGGGAACTTGACTTTTGTTTAAAATGAAAGTGTTTTAAGAGTTACCCTTTTTAAAAAAGTTATCCTTTAACTAATGGTGCCAAAAGAATAAATTTTGTTATTTTGATTTCTGCTTATTTTTATCCAGGTGATCCTTTCAAGGACGATCCTTTTGGGAAAATTGGTCAGTACATTATTGCATTATTTCTTAGCTCTAATTCAATTCTGCTTAATGATAGCCATATTTTGTATTTAGGAATAGAGGTAACAACATTGGAAAATTATAGGAAATAAGCTTCCTATTTATTGAATTTTGAAGCTGCTTTAAAGCCATAGTCTGTAGTAAGATGCTGCATATCCTGGCATTTTCAGTAAGAGATGTTAGATTCTTGTGAATTTGCTCAGTAAACTTAGTTCTACAATATGTGTGCGTGTATGTGTGGTGCTGGAGATTGAACCCAGAGCTTCACATATGCTAAGAGAACTACACCTCCAGTCCCAGCTTTACTTTTTAAAAAGTAGTAATCTTAATATTGCTTTAAATAATTTTGGCTACTTATTAGCTAAAGATTAGATGAACATAATGAATCTACACACTACTACAGGGTTAGAACATAATTTTATTTTCCTAAGATTATAGCCTATACATACTAATGGGGGAAAAGGGAAACATCTTGAAGAATTCCTCTGTGTTGAACTTTTTAAGGTATTCTTTTTCTGGGATTTTTCATTAGAAATAAAGCAATCTTGTTTACCATTTAGTTTTGTTTCCCAAACCACTTCCAAAGTATTGTCTGTTAGCCTTAAACTCAGAAAGGGAAATATATTTAAGTTTGTTTTGCTTTTTCCATTAGTTATGATAGCATAGAATAAGGGCACTTAAAATTAGATCTCTTAAAATTATGTGCTGATTTTAAAAGTAAGTTTAGTAGGTGAAAAGCTCTATATCTTATCAGAATCATAAAGGAATTAGAAGTGAAAAATATCTATTCTAGATTCTGCAAGGGTTCAGAATGTCTTTTAATTAAGGCAATTGTAATGGCCTGCCTTCAGGTGATAGGAAATTTAGTGTGATGATGTTTTTAATCTCTTGTATTTGTGCTTTATTTTCTTAGATCCATTTGGTGGTGATCCTTTCAAAGGTTCAGATCCATTTGCATCTGACTCTTTCTTCAAGCAGTCTTCTACTGATCCTTTTGCCACTACAAGTACTGACCCTTTTAATGTATCCAGCCAGAGTGATAATACTTCAGTAAGTGGGAGAATTTAAAACTTTACATTGAATGGATAACAAATATCCTAAGCGAATTTCTTGAAATACATAGTCATGAAAGAATCATCCCTTAGATTATTACTAGTGGGTCATATAAGAATTTCTATCTCACCCAGCACCATGGCACGTGCCTAAAGTCCCAGCTACTTGGATGACTGAGGCAAGAGGATCATTTATTCGAGGCCAGCCTGGGCAAATTAGCAAGACCCTGTCTTAAAATGGAAAATAAAATAAAATAGAAAATATGATCTAGAGTCATAGCTCAGAGATGAGTTCCCCTGGATTCAGTCCCCATTTCTGAGGGGAAAAAAGAATTCTGTCTCATCTCAACCCATTTAGTTTTGGTTCAGACTTGTTATTCATAGTTTGATCAACCACTGCAGTTGATTACACTGACTTACAGTGTTCAAAAATTAAGTACATCCTTGAGAAGGGTTCAAATTTTATCCCATTCAGGATATTAAAAATAAATGACTAGAAATCCAAAAGCTAGTCTTAAGTAAAGCTTTCCAGAAATACTTGGTGTATTATTGAAAATTAGTTTAAAAGGAAAAATGGACACATCTGGAATGGTAATCTTATATAGAAATATAAATTTCCACTAAATGTCAGGCTTTCTTGAATACGTACATACCTGCAATAACAACCACTATTTTAATAACCACATACTATGATCCAAGTACTTCTATGTTTTACATTCATTATTTGTAATTTTCACATCAAAAGGTAGGTGTTGGTATCCCCGTTTTAAAAATAAAACATGGGGACAAAAAAAATAAACTTAGCATGCCTGTGATCGATCGTACAGCTAAGTGCTTTATTTTCTGGTGACCTTTATATTATGGATATTTGAAAATATTGAAAACAGAGTAACAAACCTCCATGTATCTGTCACCCAATTTCAATAGTTATGAATGGATTGAGAGTTTTTGCTTGTTTGTATCTTTCTTTTTATTTGGAGACTTCGTTTTGGGGATGGCTTCATGTTGTATAAGTAAACTGGACCGAGAAAGGATCAATTGATTGACAAGCATTTGAAGCAAAATATTTTGTCTTCTGGAACTCTTAGATTAAGAATACTTCCTTGTTCTGGTATTCTTAAATTATTCTGTACTGTATTCAGTAAAGATGTACTTGGCCAACATCTAGTATTTTCCATTGATGTAAAACTGGAGAGACACCTCTGTAACTGAATATTTGTGGTTTCCACAGGCTACTAGATACTCTGTTTTCCTACGATACTTAGTTTTCAGTGTGGACTTATTTGCCAAATTCTTCTAAAATTGACTACAATCTGAATTCTTCTCTTATTCTGTTTTCTAATTTTCCACTTGTATCATTTAAAGAATAAGAAAGCCACATCAGCTCTTCCTAATATAAAAAAAAATGTTCCTTGTGGTTCTCTCTTGTGCTTGAGATTTTCCTATCATTTGTTCTACTTACTTTTTATTTTTTTCCTTAGTTTTCAAAAGAAATATTGACCTTGTGTACATCTTATAATTTCTCTATTAAAACCATTTTTTAAACCCCAAATATAATATAATATCATAGCTGCAACTTATTAATCTCTTCTGTGTACCATGGTTGGTGCTAATCCTATTCTGTGCTTTCCTCATTTAATTTACACAATTATCCTATGAAGCTCCTGTTATTATCTCCCCTTTAAGATAAAGGGGGGTTAATTTAGCAGTGATTATGCCTCCAGATATGAATCTTTTCCCCAAAGTTATTCCTGCTCCTTCAAGGCTGATATCTGCTTTTGGTGGAAGTAATTCGAACAAAGCAAAACAAAAAACCTGCCGTTTTCTGCTGTCCTTGCTGGTCTGTGGTAGCCTTGTATAGTGCTAGGTCATACTGTCAAGTGGGTAGTGGATGGCTGATGTAGGAGAGAATTTCAGTGATAAATTAGGTGACCTCGTAGGAGGATTTGGAGACATTAAATCTATAAAATTCTTCCACCTGAATTTTAGTTGTAAAAATTACTATTGTATTCTTAATTCTCTAATTATCAAACTGAACATAACATAAAGTTTTATGGCCATTTAATCCTTCAGGGACTGCACACTGTCTTTTTCCCCTTGTCATCCCTGTGGTGTTTTAGGGTGATTGTACAGTGCATGGTGAAGGAACAGAAACCAAAACTGACATCCATATAGGCATTTCTTTTCTCTTCTCTGCAATGGCAATTCAAATCTATAAACTGTTATTAAAAACAAGTCCTGTTACTTTTCCCTTCCTTCAAAATGAGGGAGGAGAAGAAATAATGACAGTTGGTGACAAATTATGTCAGTGACTGTTTCTCAAATCAATATTTTTCCTGTCATGTTAGAAAACATGGAAAACAACCTCACTTCAGAGGTCAGTTTAATTTTTTATTAAATTGTTCATTTGTTTGGCAGATATAATTTAACCTGGAGTGCTAGTTTTATAACATTGGCATAAAAAGGTACTACTGTCATTATTTTTATTTTTAAACACTTCATTAGTATAGTATTATTTATTTATTTCTACTAGTAGTTTTGCTGAGTTCTGTTTTATATAGAGAGAATGTAAGTCCTAGTTAGCATTACCTTTCTCTTCAGTTAGATTTGTTTTACTTGGAAATTTACAAATTGACCACTGACAATATTGAAATACATTCACTTCAATTTCAGTTTCTTGATCATTGAAAATAGAACCTGAATTATAGGTGATATCGACAACCCTGAGTCAAAGTTGGATGTAAATGTTTGGAAACTTTCTTTGTACCCTTTTCATTTAACCGTCTGCCAAAGCTTTTGAATGGTACCTTAAAAAAATCCAGGTGCCAGAAAGAGAAAATTCAGTTATCTTCCTAAACATATAATTTGTTAGACTATGATTAAAAACAAGTTATAAAGTAGGGAAAAGTTCAATATTAATAATCTGTGGCTTTAAGTAAAGTTCCCACCTCTTGAGACTGGAGCTGTGGCTCAGTAGTAGAGCACTTGCCTGGCGTGTGTGAGACCCTGGGTTCGACCCTCAGCACCACATATAAATCAATAAATAAAATATCCTTTGGCAACTAAAAAATATCCAAAAACAAAAATTTCCCACCTCTTATATCCACTAATCTTGTAACTTGATTCCAAACATTCACAGTTTATTATGAAAAGCAAGTTTCTTTTAACAGAAAGCTGTGTGTGTGTGCGCGTGTGTGCATCTCTGAGGTACAGAATGCTAGAATTATTTTTAGATAACAATTAGGAAATGAAACAAAGGATTTTATGATATGAAGTCCTAGGAAATCTAAAGAATAGTGTGATATCCTGAATACCATGATATCCTGGAATAGAAAAAGAACATTAATGGAAAAATTGGTAAAATCCAAATAAAGTCCATGCTTTATAGTTCTGTACTAATGTTAATTCCCATTTTAATAGATGTACCATGATTATAAGGAATATTAACTTTAAAGGAGGCTGGTGTAAGTAACTCTATTATCCTTATAACTCTTCTGTTTAAATTATTTCAGAATAAATAGTTAAAATAGCATGCATCTGTACAAGTAGCAATACTATGAAGAAAAAAGAAATGAATACCTCCAAAATCATTTTGATAATCACACCTGAGTAGAGAAGGAATGGGATTGTGATTGGGGAGGGGCACATGACATCTTCTGAGGTGTTGACAGCTTCTTGGGAGATGATTACATGGGTGTTCATCTGATATGTACTCATTAAACCATACATATATTTCATGCACTCTTTAGAATGGATATTTCACAGTTCAAGAAAATTAAAAAATAATATGTATCATTTCCACTTAATAAGATTGAAGATCTGTAGAGGGAAACATTTGTTCCTAACAATCTGTGTTCTTTAATTAATTTAGAACTTGTAAAGAATATTTTCTTGAGAGTGACAGTAAAGTCTCAGCTATGAAATGTTACATCTCTTAGTCATGGATTTGTGTAATTTGTTTAGGTAGAAACATTGAAGCACAATGATCCTTTTGCTCCTGGTGGGACAATTGTTATTGCAGCAAGTGACTCAGGTAAAGAAATAATTAATCAAATTTACTGAATGTTACACATTACCCTTTACTTTAAGATTTTTGTCTCTTTGTATTTTTGTCCAATTATGGCTTTAAAATTATTGTACAATTCTAATTATAACCTACCAATTAATAATAGTGACGATCATTTGTGTATCACATTCTCCTTGTATTGTTCATTATCTCTTTTATTTTTAAGGTTGAAGATCTTTCTAAAATATATACTATATCCAACATTCGTAAAACCAATAATAATTTTTTGCTTTATAGAAGATAGTGTTGCTTGGCAGCTTTAAAGTCAACATTGACTCTTATAGATGTTGGTCTAAGTCAATAGATTATAGTGACTTCAAACAGAGAATGAAGATTGTTTTACAAATGTGAAGAGGTTCTATTAATAATACAGAGAAAAGCTAAGTGTTATTTTAGCATCCAGTCTCCAGACTTCATTTGTAGTATCTAATTTTTCATTTATTTTTTAATGACCTTTTAATTAATATTCCCACTTTAAGCATCTGGAAACTGAGAACCAGAAACATTAAGTAACTTGGGGTCAAGATTATACAGTTCAACAGATTTGATCCAGGTAGACCATTTTACTAGATTCAAACCTAGCTCTGATGGAGTTTAAAGCTTTTTTTTACCTAAGTAACTCTGCTTCCTCCCCACTGTTTATTTAATAATAAAATAGATAAGCAAGCCAGCTACTGTGTAGGAGAATAGGAAATTACAGGAAAATAAGCAAACATGTTAATACTTTTACGTCGTGCTGAAAGTAGGATGCTTTGTTTTTCTATGTTACTAAGCGTAACAGATTAAGAATATGAGCATAGATTAGTAGAAATGCCTTAAGAACTTGGATTTCTTATACTGAATAAATTACAATAAGATGAGATTTAGCACAGTGTGTTATTTGTTTCAAGGTTGGAAATTAACTCTCAATAGGAGTAGCAAGAGTGAGGAACATAAAAGGCAGATGTAGAAAGCAAGATGTAATGTAATGCCAGTTATTGATTTAAACAATTTAGAACAAGAGCAAATGAGAATTCCAAAGACTTGTAGTAATAGTGGTTAAATTATACCTTTTTAAAATATATGTGCTTATTTAGAGACCCTCATTAAACTGATGAATTAATATATTGCTAGGGATATTATGTAATTAGAAAAGATAACCTAAGAGAATAAAATGAAAGATGAATATAATTAACTCTTGATTGCCTGCACTAAGGAAGTGGTAAGTGCCGTGAGAGTTGATTAAAACTTTAAAGATTTAAAATAAGGAGGTCACATTAAGGGTAAATTGTGAGTGATTTCAAAGCCAAAGATTTGCTTTGAAAGAGTGGGCTAGAATTTTAGCAAGTATAGCAAGTAGATATGGAAAGAGAGATTATATGACCCAGAGAGCAACCTGACCCAGGATGGGAAACAGGAAATACAGGGTATGTTCAAAAATCAGCAAATAGACATTTTGGCAAGAGCTGCTTAGTAAAGAAGTAGTTAAATTACATTAAGGCTGAAGTGGCATATTTTAGTTGTTCTGTACAAGCTTTCTTATGCCTTTCTTGGTATTCTCTTAACATTCCAGTTTCTGGTTCATTTTCTATAAAGTAATAGAGTAAATGACATAGACTAGGAGGGGACTGAGATTTATGGTTTTTTTGGGTTTTTTTGGGGGGTGCTGGGGATCGAACCCAGGGCCTTGTGCTTACAAGGCAAGCACTCTACTAACTGAGCTATCACCCCAGCCTCTTGTTTTTAATCATAATAATAACTACCGTTTATTGAGCACTTAAAGAGTTCCAACACTCCACATGCTAATCATTTTCCTATACTTAATTCTCAGATGAGATAATGGGTATTATGTTTATTATAAACAAACAAACAAAAAAAAAGAACAAGGAAAATCAAGGCATGGAGAGATAAAGTAGTTTTCAGAAGGTTAAAGAAATAGTAGTAGTAGATGGACTCACATTCAAATGAGGTCCTGGTTTTCCACCTGTCTCTTTTGTCGCTCTTCTTCGGTTTCCTTTGCTGAGTTTCCCAATTTTCCCAACATTTTAATGTTGTGTTGTCCCAGGTCTTAGTCCCTGACCTCTTTTCTTCTCTGTTATACTCCTTGGGAGAACTCATCTGGTTTCATAGCTTCAAATACTTTGTACATGCTGATTTATGTCTTTAGCCACATCTCTTTCCAGAACTCTAGACTCATTTGTCCAACTACCTATTTGACATTTCTACTTGAATATCTGATAGGTACATCTAACACAGTATGTCTAACATCAAATACCTAGTCTTTTATAAACCTGCTTCTCTTGGTGCCCTCCCTGTCTTTGATCATAACAACTTCATTTTTAATGTTTTCCACATCTAAACATCTGACCAAATGATGATCTCTGTTATCTCTAATAAATCTTGACTCTGACAGTACTTTTTCATTGAAACTTTCTTTTGCCTCCCTTTCTAACATTTACAAGTACACTATCCATCTCAGCACTTGCACATTACCATTCTCTACTGTTTCCACTTTCATTATGACATACTACTTTCCAGCATATCATATACATTGTTTTCTGTTCCCTCCTACTAATAGAATTTAAGCCCCATAAAGAGCTAGAATCTTTGTTTTCATTGATACTTTTCAAGAACTTGAAAATATGCATGGGCATATAATATTATTGAATAAATGGTTGAGTCAGCTATTATACTCAGAGCATGTAGTAAGAACCCAGTGAATGGGAATTTTGGTGGGGTAGTGACAGATATTACTTATTTTGTTCTTCTAAGTGGATTTTTAAAAATTGTGGTAAAACACAAAATACCACACCATATGTGTTGCATTAAATGAATTTTTCTTAAAAGTGGTTTCCAATTGCATTAGCATATTTACAGTGCTAATTTTAGCATGAGTTCACTATCCACGCTTTCTAAGAAAAGAAATAGTATCATAGGCAAGGCTAATGATATATTTGTAAAATAAATTCACTTGTGAATACATGGATTAACCACAATAAATGTTCCTGTAAGAAAAAAAAAATTGTGGTAAAACAGCTTACCTTTTTTTGATACCAGGGATTGAACCCAGGGGCACTTAACCACTGAGCCACATCCCAGCCCTTTTTTGTATTTTATTTAGAGACTGGGTTTCGCTAAGTTGCTGAGGACCTCGCTAAGTTGCCGAGGCTGGTTTTGAACTTGCAATCCTCCTGCCACAGCCTCCCAAGCCATTGGGATTATAGGCATGCACCACCATGCCCAGCTCAAGTTTACCATTTTTAAATGTACAGTTAATTAACATTGGGTATGTTCACATTATTGTGAAACCACTACCATCATCCATCTCCTAACATTTTTATGTTCTAAAACTCATATTCCATACCCGTTGGACAATAACTTCCCATCCTCACTCTAACAAACCCTAACAATTATTCTGTCTCTATAATATTGACTTCCCTGTGTACTTCATATAAATAGATTCATAAAGTATTTGTCCTTTTGTGATTCACCTATTTCACTTAATATAATGTCCTAAAGGTTCATCCATGTTGTGGCATGCTACAACAGAATTTCCTACCTTTTTAAGGCTAAATAATATTGTATTGTACATAGATACTACATTTTGCTTATTTATCTGTTAATGAACACTTGAGTTGCCTCCACATTTTATCTGTATGAATAATGCTACTATGGACATGATTGCACAAATAACTGAGTGTCTGCTTTCATTTCTATTCAAGAAATAGAATGTTTGAATTAAATGGTAATTCTGTTTTTTATTATTTGAGAAACTGGCATACTGTTTCTACAGTAGCTGTACCATTTTACATTCCTTCTAACAGTGTACAGGGGTTCCAATTTTTCTCTACACTCTTGCCATTACTTCTTATTTTCTGTTTATTTTTTAATAACTCTTGCCATTACTTATTATTTTCTGTTTATTTTTTAATAAGTGTTGAGCATCTTTTCATGTACTTATTGGTCTTTTGTATGCGTTCTATGGAGAAATGTCTGTTCAAGCCCTTGGCCCTATTTTAAGTTGTGTCATTTGGTTTTCTGTTGTTGAATTATAAGAGTTCTTTATATATTCTGCATATTAACCCCATATCAGATACATGATTTGCAAATACTTTCTCTTTCTCATTCCATTCCACAGGTTGCCTTTTCATTCTGTTAATACTGTTCATTGATGTACAGAAGTTTTAAATTTTGATGTAGTCATTCTTACCTGTTTTTTCTTTTGTTGCCTTGCTTTTAGTGTTATAACCAAGAGAGTATTGCTAAATCAAAAGATGTCTTTTGTAAACTTCATGGTAACCACAAAGCAAAAATACATTATAGGGCTGTGGTTGTAGCTCAGTAGCAGAGTGCTTGCCTGGCACGTGTGAGGTACTGGGTTTGATCCAGCACCATATAAAAATAAATAAATAAAATAAAAGTATTGTGTCCATCTATAACTACAACAAATATTTTTTAAAAACATAATAAACAAGCCAAAAATAGTAAAAAAAAGAAATGAAAACACATACCAGGTACAGTGACTCATGCCTGTAATCTCACCAATTTGGAGGCTGATGCAGGAGGATCACAAGTTGGAGGCCAGGCTCAGAAATTTTAGTGAGACCCTGTCTCAAAATTTAGAAAATAAATAACCATACTTATGTCAGATGAAATAGACTTTAAATCAGAAGCAATTAAGATTGACAAGAAAGGTCATTATATGATAATATGATCTGGACATGGTGGCACCACACCTGTAATCCCAGCAACTTGAGAGTTTGAGGCAGGATGTTCATAAGTTCAAGAGGAACCTGGGCAATTTAATGAGACCTGTCTCAAAATAAAAAGGTCTGGGAATAGCTCCATGGTACAGTTCAATCCTTAGCCAAAACACACACACACACACACACACACACACACAACACACAAAAGATAAAGGGGTCAATTCACAAAAGGAAACAACAATTGTAAATACATATGCACCCACATATATGAAGCAAATATTGATTGACCTAAAGACATAGAGAGAGAGACTCCAATATAATAATAGCTGGGGACTTTAACCCCACACTTTCTGCAGTGGACACATTATCCAGACAGAAAATAAATAAACAGCAGAATTAAATTGCATTCTACACTAATACCAAAGTGCCCAAATCCTCTATTTCCTTATTATTCACAGTTGAAAGTGAGATATTGAAGTCTCCAACTGTAACTGTTTCTCTAATTCTGTCAAGGTTTACTTCATATATTTAGGAGCTCTGCAATTTGGTATATTTATAAATGTTACATCATTTGGTTAATTTCTCCTTTCGTCATTATATAGTATCCTTCTTAAATCAGACTTAATGTCTCTTTATTCTGATACTTGTATTTCCCCTCTATTCTCTTGGTTATCCATCTGCATGAAAAATCTTTTTCTATATTTTCCCTTTCAGCTTATGTACATCTTTAGATCTAAACTGAAAATCTATGCCTTGAATATAGTGGGGTCCTTTTTTTTTTTTTCCATTTTGCCAATCTATGTCTTTTGACTGTAGCATTTAATCCATTTACATTTAAAGTAATTACTAGCTGGGGGCAGTGGCGCAGGCCTATAATCCCAGGCTGAGGTAGGAGAAGGATTGCAGGTCCAAAGCCAGACTCAGCAAAATTTAGCAAGGCCTAAAGCAACTTAGACCCTGTACCAAAATAAAAAATGGAAAGGGCTGGGGATGTGGCTCAGTAGTGGTTAAGTACCCCTAGGTTCAATCCCTGGTACCAAAAAATAAATAAATAATAATAATTAATAATAAAGAATGTATTGTTTCCATTTTAATGTTTGTTTCCTGTATTTTGGTTGCTTTTGTTCCTTTGTTCCTTCCTTACTGAATTTCTTTGCTTAGTTGATTTTTTATTGATGTACATTTGCTTCTCTTCTGATTGTGATAAGTAAGCATTATAAATTTAAATTTAAAATGAATTTTAAGTTAACAAGAAAATTCCACTTGATTCACCTATTGGGATTCCATGTAAAGTTTCAATCATCATTTGGTCTGTTTTCTTAATATTATGGCAGGGAAACTGAGTCCCAGGGTCACATATCAGTTTGTTTCCAAATTCATGTCCACTGATCTTTCCACAGTCTTATCCTGTCTGTTCGTCCACCTTACTACTATGTAGATGATAAAATTAATAAATCTTTGGAACCCAAAATTTGAGGAAGGGCAAGAATACTGAGTATATAGGAGATTTAAGTAAAGAGATGAAAGTGCTTTAGTAGGAAACTTAAAAATGATCCATGGACAGACTCTTTGGAGGTAAGAGAGAGAACTCTAGACTTCACCTTTACTGGACTTTTATTCCAACAGCAACAGAAATAATTAGTAAAGAAGGAAGTTGTTTGAAATACCTTACGCAATGACTTTGGAAATCATCAAGTACAGTAGCTTTTTGGTCCCCTTCATGCTTTGAAAAATTACTGAGGACCCATAAAGAGCTTTTGTTTGTATGGGTAATATCTATCAGAATTTACCATATTAGAAATTAAAACAGTTTTTTAAATGTGTAATTCAGCCGTGTGTAGTGGTACATGCCTGTAATCCCAGTGACTCAGGAGGCTGGGGCAAGAGATTGCAAATTCAAAACCAGCCTCAGCAAACTTGGGCTCTAAGCAACTTTTGAGACCCTGTCCTCCCCTGTAAGTTATAAACTCCCCCTATGAGTTTATAATAGTGAAAAACACAGAGACTCCCAATCAGTACAATATGGTGTACCAGCAGTTCATAATCATTTGTTTTATGACCTTGGTGCAGATACCAACATGGTAGAAAGGTAAATAACATTTTAATATTCTAGAAATAGCTTTGATCTTGAGGACCACCACTTCCTGTGGATTACACTGTTTCAACATATTCTAATAGATTTTCCTGGGGCTCAGTGGTAGAGCACTCACCTAGCACGCATAAGTCCCTGGGTTCAATCCTCAGAGATAAAGATAAATATAAAATAAAGATATTATGTTCACCTACAACCAAAAAAAATTTTTAAATATTTTCCTGTTGCTCTGTGTTATGCTGGTCTATTCCCTTAGGACTGCTTGTTCTCAGAAGGCATGTGGAAAAGATGTTCTGTTTTATTTTAATTAGGAACCAGAGAATGATCTGAATGTACTGAAGAAATTGTTGAAGAGTAGGACTATCTCTAGTCGTGAATTTAGCCTGGTGCTTCTGTCCTCATGTACCTTCTGCCATGGTAGAGTCAGTTCTGTGCCTTCACAGCCTGCTTCCTGAAGACTGCTGGACCTAGTCCTCTAGTCTAGAATGCTCTCCTGAGTTGCAGTACTATTTCAAGTTACCTGCTGCAAATTTCTCCCCATATGTCCTAAAGGCACTTCAGGCTCACAATGCTCAAAATTGAAAAAAATCATCTCTTCCAATTAGTCTTGCCGCAAAAAGAGAATAACACAAATGAAGGCAAAAGGCAAATCTATACTTAATCCTATAATCATTCTACAATAATAACACTACAATTGGCCTTCAACAAGCCTTCATAGACTGACTCAGTAAACTACAGAGTTTTGTTGTTTCATCCTCAAAGTGGAATCTGATTATCTTTTCCTCCTCGAGCTCGTTTTGTTTGCAGCCTCATTCCCCCCCCCCCACAGGGTTCTGCTAAGTTGATTAGGGCCTTGCTACATTACTGAAGCTGACCTTGAACTTGTGTCCTCCTGCCTCAGCCTCCCAAGTCACTGGGATTAGAGGCATGTGTCACCAAACCCAGCCCTCATCATGTTTTACCTAGACTATTATATTAACTTGCTTCAGTCTCTTTACCTGCCAATATATCACTGACAGAATTACCTTTCTGGTCATTAATTAAATTACCACAAATCTAAATCACTAGCCCTGTGTTCCAGATTTATCTTTTACTTAATGTCACAGATATATATCTGAAATTAAATTGTCCACTCTGTGAAATATAAAACACTGAACGTTCCTCCAGATATGCTATCGTTGTTAACCCAGTAGTCCCAGGTTTTCCATTCTATGAATATTTCAATGAAATCAACACATTTATTAAAATAGATTAGTTTACATACATTAACTGTTAATACTAATAATTGTTATTATATAATTATACTATGTACTACATTTAGGTTGTTTTTGTAGGTATTTCACATCTGTGGCAGTGGGACAAAAATGTGTTAGTATTACCATCTGTTCAGTTACCCAAGCAGAACCCTGGGTGGGAGTCATCCTAGGCTGTATCTATATTCTTCCTACCCTAGAATCTCTGGTGAGTAGTAGAACTTTACCAATTGGCCTAATATATACTTTTATCATTCACACCTTCCCAAAGAGGCATGTCAGCATAGCATGATCTCAAGTTTAAGACTTCAAGTTTAAGACTGCTGAAGATATGAATAAGTAATTTGTCTCAGACCTGCTACATTGTTGTAAGATTTTTAATTGAGAAAGACCAGCTTTCTTTTCTGGAAAGATTATTTCTTCTAATTAAGTTAATCTGCGTTTTCCCCCTTATGTATATAGATTTGTTTTTAGTAACAACAAAATAAGTCTTTCCCCTACATCATTTTCTTGAATTTCAGTACACTTGACATAAGAGCTTTCAATTACGGGAATATGGAAAATTTGAATGAGTTATAAGTAACCATCCCTAAATATCTATTATTTTTATGAAAAAAAAATGTAGATAGTTTTTTGTTTGTTTTGGTACTGGAGATTGTGCTTTACCACTGAGCTACATCCCCAGCCTTTTTAATTTTTTTATTTTGAGACAGGGTTTTGCTGAAGTGCTAAGGACTTTGCTGAGTTGCCAAGGCGGACCTCAAACTTGTGATCCTCCTGCCTTAGTCTCCCAAGTTAAAGTTATAAATAGATAACTTCTGTCCTCTTTTTCTTTCAATACTCTCAGCAAATAATGGGTAACTTCTATTTGCCAGACCTTGTGCTAGGTAGGCCTTAAGGATACTATAGTGAACAAAACAGTTCCTATTATCATAGAGCTTATATGGGCGGTACAAGCACTAAGCAAATATATGTCTAGTATTAATAAATGCTGAGATTAAATCAGAGTACAGGATAAAAAGTGACCTACCTAAGCTCAGTGGTAAGAGTGCTTGCCTAGCATGTGTGAGTCACTGGGTTCAATTCTCAGCACCACATAAAAATAAATGAATAAAATAAAGATCTATCAACATCTAAAAAATTATTTTAAAAAATAAGGTATTGTGTTCATCTACAACTAAAAAAATAGTTAAAAAAAAAAGCAGACTACCTAATATATACTTTTATCATTCACACCTTCCCAAAGAGGCATGTCAGCATAGCATGATCTCAAGTTTAAGAAAAAAAATGCAAAGAAGTATGCTAAAATACTCGCAAGAGTTATTTCTGATAATGACATTATGGATTTTTCAATTATGCTTTTATATGTTTTTCCAGAATATATTGCTTTCATTTTTGGAACAGAAGAGGGTACTAACGAAGTACTGTTTGCATTTGAAGGCTGGCCTTGCTGGCCCAAAGCCTTTGATGTACAAATCAATAGGAAGAAAGCCACCTGCATGCTTCCTCTCCTAGTGTTTCTGGGCCTCCCTTCCAAGGCATCTCTCATGTGATGTTGTGGATCCTTGGACTTTCTGAGAAGGCCTCTGCTTCACTTCCAGCATGATCAATATCTGAAGGTTCTTGCCAAATTCTTAAAAACCTCCAATTCAGGCAAAAACATTTTGTCATTCTTCTATGATACATTTTCTCAGTGTTTGAATCAGTGCTAAATAATTTTTGTGGAAGGTGTAGAAAATCTTTCAAGTATGTAACCTTCATATGGCAGTATCTTCTTTTTAAATTAATTTCATGATGTATGAAATTACATTCTTGACAACATTTTAATCTAACTTGATCTTAACTCGGTTCTGTTGCAATATGTGTTGTGAATTCTTGCAAAGATTGTCAGGCAAGGGAAGAAAAAAGGCATGAAGCAAATTTAAGTCCCTCTGGTGAAACAAGCACAATTGCTTTTTCCATCACTACCCTTCTGCCAGTCAGGAGAGTGTCTGTACCTTGCTCAGGCTGTATCTCAGCTGCTTCAACATCAAGAATAACAGAAAAGGAGAAAAGAAGGAAAAACTTGTAAACAGTACCCATGATGAGATTGGGTCCCAGGGCTGTGGGATTCAGCAGATATGTATTAATGAAAAAGCTTTTTTTATTGCTAAAGTTGTAAGAATTCCTGTAACTCTAGATTTCTCAACATCTTAAAAGATCAGAGTTGCTGATGAATTCCTAAAGGACTGAATTTCCTATGTGTTTGTGTGTGTGCCCATCCCCTTTACCCATTCTGCTGCCTTATCACTGACTTAGTAACAAAGCCAGCAAAATAATATCCCTTGTTTCCCTTCTGTTTATATCTGTAGTTATCTGTTTATATACTTATTTTTAGAGATGTAGGCACACTTCGCACTTTTAAAGTCGATGGGTGGGCACACTTTTGTTCTAAGTAATTTTGATGTAGAAATGAAAAATTGAGGAAGAACAAGGAAAATTTTTTTTTTTACCTCTTTGTCTTTTCTTTAGAAGTCTCTTTCCTCTCCTTCTTTTCCTTCCAACCCCTTCCTTTGTTTCTACCTTCTTAGATCAGGCAGCATTTACTATATAAACATTTGATATTATTCTGTGGCCCTTCTGTCCGAATAGGTGAAGTCTACTTTCAAAGTAAACTATAATGAGAGAGATGACTTCTTGTACCTCTGGAGCATTGGTTAAATAATGCTTTTGCAGTTAACTGTTCTTTCTGCCTGGTAGTCTGCTTTCTTTCCTTCACTTCCTTCTATTTGGCAAATCTCATTCCTTATTTAGAAGACCTCATTCAAAAGCTCAAATGTAATGGCTACTATTTTACTTTTCCTGATTCTCTCAGGCAATTAGTGACCCCCAACTACAGGTTTGTCATATCTAATAGGCTGTAGAATACTGTTTTATTATTATTTATGTCTCTCATCATACTATGAACTTTTCAAGGGTAGGAACTGTATCTTATGTTCTTGGCATGTTGGATAGCCTTTATTCCTTGATGATTTTCAATCGGATAATCATGGAACAAATCAGAACGCAGTTATTGTCACAGAGAATGAAGAAACCATCTTGTTGTGGGAATTAACTACACCTAGGTTTCTCCAGGCTTTGTGGGTGAAGTAATTTTCAACTGGGCCTTGAAGGATGGGTATGAAAATGTAGAATTAATGGTATCTAACTTTTTAACTTGGTGTTTACATTAGAAGTCATTTAAGTTCATAGGTGCTGCACTGTTTGACATGTATTCCAGAGCCTTAAGTACTTTAGCTGAAAGTAGTTCACCTGTTTTTGATCTTGAAGCATTCAGCTAATTTACACAAATGAATACATCTTATGGAGTTATTCCAGTGCATTCTGCCTCTGGGTATCAGTCATAAATTAAGAATTATATAATTAGAATTAATATATTAGATTAGATACTTTTTATCTGAATTTTACCAACTAAAAGAGAACATGAAATTTGATATCTTTCTGTTCTATCCCATTGATTTTCTTTATTCATTTTAGCCACAGACCCCTTTGCTTCTGTTTTTGGAAATGAATCATTTGAGGATGGATTTGCTGACTTCAGCACATTGTCAAAGGTAATCTGTAATAATTAGTGGGGGAAGGAAGTATATGTGTTTCCATCAAACAAGCAGTTCCTCCTTTGTATTACAGACTCCTCTCACAGACAGTGCAACTTGATTGCAATAAGTCATAGCAAATATTGATTCCAGATAGAAATGAAAGATAACTGTAAACTATTTTTCTTTAATGATGAATAGTTTATTAGTTTCAAATTATTTGACAAGGACATTTATATCAGGGTCTACAGGTTATTGCTTAAATTTAATATTGCTTTCAGGTTTATTTTCCTACACTTATTTTCCAAATTAACATTTTTTCTTAAATTAGGTACACAATCAAAATGAGAACATGAAAAAATACCTCAGTCTATCAAGACTCAAACAAAACTCTCAGTTTTTTTTCCTTGATAATAGGTACTATCAGACTGTGTAAAAGAAATAAAATAGTTATAGACCTACAGACTTTCATAAGAAAGAATATTACAGGTAAAACTAAAATATAAGCTATTATGGGTCCACAGATTGATTAAGAGATTCTATCAGATAGTTATAAATTAACAAAGAGTATTTCAACCATTCTAACATTTATACACAGTAGGATTACAGATGATCTATAGTAGTGTATCTCAATATGTGTTCCCTGGAATGTTCTTTTACAAAAAATATATATATACATATAGTCAAATAAACTTGGATAATTCTACATATGATGTCTCCCTTTTAAAGAATCACAATGTGCATCAATGTATTAAAGGTTTGAAAAGTTATGCTGTAAATAAGCCAATTAATCATAACATATGAGGCTCAATTTTATTAGACTTAGAAACTTCTTATAAGGTAGTTATTCCTAAAGAATACACTTGAGAAATGTTTGTCTATATATTCTGATTACAAAAGCAGAGTTTTTCCCTAGGAATAAAAATCAAAGTTATTTTTACCACTGGTACTCTGCTATGAAGTAATGACCATTTTGTTGCCGTATATGGGAGTAAAAAGTCAGGAAGATTCAGTATCAGTAAGAATTGAGTATAAACTCCTAAGATCCTTTCTAAAATGGAAATGGAGAACTCTTACAACTTTCCTGTTTGTACTTTCACAGGCCCAACAACAAAAAGAATATGTTATCTTAAAAATAAATTGCATGTTGATTTCTATCTAAAATATGAATATAGGTCAAACTTAAAATATTTTTATGATAGAGCTTACCTATGAACAACCTAGTAAATTACAAAAAAGTATGCATGTGGGTCTTTCTGTGTGAATACAGGGGGAAAATACTTTTTTAAAAAATCTGACCCCCAATGAGGATATTAAAAAAAACTGTTAAAAATATGTTTTCAGAAATAAAAAGCCTATAATAAAATTAAACCATATTCATTGCCAGTTTTTTAGTCTCTAAATTTTAAATATATGTCAAGAAAATGTTTTCATACAAAATGTAGTACAAGAAATATAGCTACTGGTTGGTGAGTAAAATTACTTTATTATAATACTGCTAGTAGAATAAAATCAACACACATAACTTGTACATGCAGGGGAGATACAACTTAATAGAAACAGGTCTTAATACATTCCTTTACAAGAATGTGGTCATCTGCCACTACATACACAAGCTCATGCATAAGATCAAGACATTACATACAGCTGAGATCACAGCATCATGCATATAACAACAGCGTGCTAGATAGTCGTACCACAAATTGTGCAGATGTTCTCTCCCACCCCATGAGCAGCAGTTGTGGAGTTTGGTTACCCATATTGGTGACATGAACGATGTCCTTTGGAGATTCTTGTTCCCTGTGGCTCATCTGGGTTGGCATTGAAGGTAAGGCTACCTTCATCTAGCTGCATATACAGTTTTCTAAAAGAAAATCCTAGAGGTGGGTTCTTATTGTAAATGAAACAGTGACCCCAAGTGGATTTGCACAACCCTTGCCAGAGAAGTTCATCATTAGCAAGGTCCTGCCAAACACATGAAGCCAAGCAGAGGTCAGTTGCATTCACATAGGACAAGATGGTATAGCTTAGCTCAGGAGGCAACATTTCCAAGTTAATGAATCCTTCTTATTCTTTAGATTCCTTGCCTTTAAAATATGATATATCAATGCCTCCTTGGACTTGTTTACGATGACTAGTGTTAGAAATGTTGCTCACAGCCATTCTCCTGTTCTGCTCTCTGGTGAGGTAGCCTTACTCACTATAGCCTTCCTGTTGTAGCTGCTGGTTTCTGGCCACTCTCCTCAGCCCTTGACCCATCTGAAAAAGCAACACTTGGGTTTGAAGAAAGTAACCCTTGTTGTTTCTTGGTTTTATTTTGGAATGACACTAGGTGACCATCTCTGTAACTGTTTCTATACATAAAAAGACTGGTGATTGATGCAGACAATTATGATAGTTTTTGCTGAACAACATTATATTTAGTCTTATGTCTGTTTAAACATGTCTCTTCCAATAGAACCTTGTTTCCCTGTGTACTCTCTATATCAATAACTGTAAAATTCATTCTGTCTATACTGACTACTTGATTTTATGCTCTGAAGTTGTTAGAGTGAGTACTAAAATGATTAATAAACCAAAGTCCAGTGCTAAATTTTCACTGCCTGTTTTCCAGCATAACTCCATTAATTCAGGCTAAGAGAGAAGGATTTGAGTATATGTCAGATTGACCCCCAAGGAACATTTAGCAATGACTAGACACATTTTTTGTATAAGATGCTGTTTACGTTTAATGGATAGAGTCTAGGGGTGCTTTTAAAAAATCCTACTATGCACTGCCCAGCCCCCCTCAACAGAATTATGTCCAACCCAAATGTCAGCAGTGCCACTAATAAGAAATACTGGGCTAAAGAATTCTGAAATCATAAAGTCTTAAGTCATTATTTTAAAAAATGAATCTTTCATTACTCCACATATTTGAAAGGAAATCTTCAAACCAAATTTAGACTTTTTCCATGAGAAAATTTTGCTTTAAAAAATTGACTTTGAGTTTGGTTTTATAGTTTGTCTAGATACTATTTTGTTTGTGTTAATATTAAATCCTTTAAGTGCATTGGTAAGTGAGAAATCAGTAATTTTTTTTTTTCATTCTCATCTGGCTCAGATACTCACTTGAGGAAAGGAATGTAGTCTCAGATGGTTTTGTAGTGAGTATTTCCTGAAGTTTAATAAGCCTTCCATCCAGAGTTGTCTTGTATTGGTGTGATCTGTTGCTTTTATAAGTAGTGATGTTATATTACTACTTATATAGAACAACTAAAGAATAATCCCACTTGTCCTTGAATGCATAGGTTAAATGTCATGCTCTTAGAATTGAAATGAATAAAGCCACATAATACTTAGGGCTTTCTTCAAAATGCTATGTGACTATGCACGGTTTTCTGGAGATAGAGAGGTAGATCTTATTTATATATATTATGTATATGCATGTATATAAAATCATGTATGAACATTCCTTTTCAAACAAAGGTGAACAATGAAGATCCTTTTAGTTCAGCCACATCAAGCTCTGTCAGCAGTGTGGTCACTCCAAAAAATGTGTTTGATGAAACATCCATCAAGAGTGAAGATGTACCCCCAGCACTGCCACCCAAGACAGGAACTCCAACAAGACCTGGCCCACCACCACCTGGTAGGAGAGTTGGTGCCTTTCCTAAATCAACTCAATGCCTTTTTTCCTGCAAGCTTTACTTACATACATAAAAGGCAATGAACAAAACAAGTCAAACACAGCAGAAGCTTACTTCTGCTATCTTTTCTAACCTTAGTACAGAATTATAGATGTGTGCCTAAGAGGCCAGTCTATATAACTGATATGAGCTTTCTGACAAGAGCTCTTTTTTCTCCCACCGTAATCATTTCTGAGAGATAATAAAGGGGGAAAGGAAGTATAGATGGAATCTCTTTTTAGAAGCTCATTCATTACCATTTGAATAGCATATACTTTGGTGTTTTAATTTCTATAAGAGAAAAAAAATTTTTCCTGCAAAATGTAAAGTCTTTCTTAAATCCTTTAATGTAAGAAAATATGGCTGCTGGTATCCAGAATACAGCATTATAGTGATTTTCAAAAAAAGTATTGTCTTTCTTGAAGGAAAATATTATTTTCAGCTCACTTTAAAGACTTTATAATAGTGATTGGTGGGGTGAGGTCCAGGAACAAAACAGAGAAAAAGGTTTTGTTTTTAGTACAGATAATAAAGTTCATAAAAAGTGACTGTAAGGCAACCCCCTTGTTGTGCTTCTAGGCTATTCTCTGAGAAGATTTCAACCTCCATAGTTATAGATTATTATTCTTGACTTTCCTAATAACAGCTCCAGGATATTTCTTGGATGAATTATTTTTTCTTTTTTGATTTAAATAACTGAATTAAATTTTAAATTATTTGTTGAAAAATCAGGTAAATGATTTAGTGGTTTCTATCTTTTAAGGAAAGTAGCCTTTATCAAATTGCTAGAAGTAAGATCAGAATATATGAAGAAATAATGTCAGTTTACTCATTTAAGCTTTTAAACCTGTATGAAGCCAGTGATAAAGGTTATTTTGAAATCCTAAGTCAAGTAATATACTAGTACCTTAAGTAAAATTAAGAATATAATCTTTTGAGTATACATCATTGTAGGAAGACCCAAGGGAAAAAAAGGTGGTTTGTTGGAAGGAATATTGATTGGGAGATGAAACACCTGGGTTCTAATTCTGACTATTCCCTGACTTGCTCTGTAATTTTTTTCCCCTGGTACTGGGATCAAACTCAGAACCTCATGCACTCTGGATAACTGCTCTACCACTGAGCTATATCCCCACCCTCACTCTGTGATCTTAAGTGTATAATTTCATATGTCTAAGCCTCAGCTGCCTCAGTCATTAGATGATAGCAGTAATTCTAATTTCGCCTACTTCCATAGGATTGTCGGAAGGATCCATTGAGATTGGGAATTAAACATCTTTTGTAAGACACAGTATTGATGGAAATAATCTATTATGATTGCTTAATTAACCAGCTTAATGCATGTTAAGAAAAAGTATATTTGAAGATATTTTTAACACCTACTCTTATTATCTTTTCTTCAAGAAGTATTAAGTTTAAGTAAGACTTTAAAATTAGAGAACTTTCCAGACGCAGTGGTGCATGTGTGTAATCCCAGCAACTCAGGAGCTGAGGCAGGAGAATCACAAATTTGAGGCCAGTCAGCAACTTAGCAAGAGACTGTCTCAAAATAAAAAGGGCTGGGGATATAGCTCAGTGGTAAAGCATCCCTGGGTTAATCCCCAGTACCAAGAAATAAAAAATTAAAATCGGAGAACTGTTGGAAAGTGATAATGAATTAATGAGTGATTAACAGAATATCATACTGTTGTTTAATCAAAGATTAGTTTGTCAGCAACACAAAGATACAGGCATTGATCTTTGAAACATTGTTTATTTTTAAGTTTGAAATATTGTAGATGTCAAAAAGTAGGCAGGGTTTTACCAAGATAATCTTTAGTTTTATGTTCTTTGGTATTATGTAGAGAGATGCAGAGAAAAATCAGAGGAATTTTGCCATTTGCTCTTATTGTCACTAGTGGGTGACTATATAAGTATCAGGCTAAGGTTATAGCAACAGAGGCCATTGCCATCTTTATTCTTTATCATTTTCCTCCTATTTTGTGCTTTCCTACCTCTCTTCTTGGGAACATGTTCTTTTGAGGAAATATGATTCCTGGCCCATTCCCCTCTTTCCTGTTTTTTCATTAAGCCGTACCTAGTTCGAGTATATTTGAGAGATCATGTGTGAAAATTTTGAGGACAAATTGTTGGTATGGCACTTAAGTCAATATTAAGAATATGCTTTAAGTTCTCACCTCCATCCTCCCCCCTTAGTTCTTTAATGTTCCCTGTGTACATGTTCTTGTGTGCTTTGTTTGCCATATTTACTGGTTGAGTAACTGTAATGATTTTGATCCAGGGAAAAGACCCATCAACAAATTGGATTCTTCTGATCCCTTTAAAGTGAATGATCCATTTCAGCCTTTCCCAGGCAATGATAGCCCCAAAGAAAAAGATCCTGATATGTTTTGTGATCCATTCACTTCTTCTACTACTACCACTACCAATAAAGAGGCTGACCCAAGCAATTTTGCTAACTTCAGTGCTGTAAGTACTGTGAATGGGCTGTTTGGGGGAAAATCTTTCCATTTACAATTTGAAAAGTTTTCCAAGAACGCTTTGGAGTCTGCCAAATTTGTATTGTTTCAACTAAATTTGCCAAAATACTAAAATGATCTTCCATTCTTCCCCAAGCAAAACCTCTAATTCTGTTTTAATGGTTCTAAAACTTCTTCTTTGCACAAATGATTTTAGTAGTCTTAGTTCTTGTGATATATACAAGTTGTTTTATAAACTTTCCTCTTGGTTCTTGGTAACAAATCTTGACAGATACCATTTTGCAGATGGTTATGGATGATGGTGATTTAAAGGGCTATTGGAGAATAATTTACTATTTGCCCACTGGATGAACAATGCCAGTGGTGAGCTTGTGTATTTGTAACTGTATTGTATGTGTGTTTGTATATAAAGTTTTAATGATTTTTTGGAGCCCACTCAGCAATTATTACTTGAGAGGATAGATGCAGGAATTTTTTTTGTGGGGGTGATGATGGGCAGTGCTGAGGATCGAATTCAGGGCCTCGTGTATTCTAGTCAAGCATTTTTCTACTGAACTGCACTCTTCCACTGAACTACATCTCCAGGAATTTTTTGAATTGCACACCCTCAGCCCCATGGTTATCTTTTTTTAAATGTTAATGTCTCCTGGATATGGTGGTACATACCTATAGTTCCAGCTATGTCTTTCACCACATAATTGTCACTACCACATTAGGATTAATTAATTAATGTGTATTCACAAATATTCCACATATCCTATTCTTTCTCCAAAACAGTGTAGTAATAAATGAGTTTTAAGTCATACCAGCACAATTTTTAAAAATAAACTTTCACATAATGGTCACACTTCACTTTTTTGCAAAAAAAAAAAAAAAATTGGCATGAAATCTATGGTAAATAGGGTACTTGAGAGACTGAGGTAGGAGGATCACTTCAGCCCTGGAGTTCAAGACCAACCTGAGCAACATAGCAAGACCCTGTCCCTCCACCCCCCAAAAAAAGTTTATGAAATAAGTTATTGTCAGGATCTAAACAATTTTAATTATTTGGAGGACTCTAATTCACTAGCCTCCATACTTAAACTGTGCATTCTCTGAGAGCTAATGAAAAGACTTTTAGAAACCATAGAAAGGTGCTGTGATGGGCTAAGGATGTAGCTCAGTAGTAGAGTGGTTGCCTGGCATGCTTGAGACCCTGGGTTAGATCCCCAGACCTGCAAAAAAGAAAAGTGCTATGATAATGGCATAGGCAGGGCCTGTAAGAGAATTAGAAATTGGGCAACCAACCACAGAGGCAGCAAAAAGCAGTATCATAATATTCTATCATTATTCAGATAAACCAAGTCTTTTGCTTTTTAATATAATTCTTAGAATAGCTAGCCAAAGGGCTTTTTTTTTTTCCCTCAGGCTAAATGACCTCATTATCACTGCCTATCTTTATCAGGAATTTTTCTTTATCTATCACCTTATTCCCTTGATTTTGGAAATAGAAGTTGTAATGGCCAGCCTGGCTACAATCTAAAGTTTCCTTCCTTATTATAGCAGCAAGTCACTTAACTAGTTGCTTTATTGCTGCTTTTATTTGTAGTTAGAAAGTAGGGGGACAGACAAGCACAATGGCAACTTAGGAGGCCAAGGCAGGAGGATCACAAGTTCAGAGCCAGCCTCATTAGTTTAGCAAACCATATCTCCAAATAAAAAATAAAAAGACTCAGGAGTTGAGCACCCCTGGGTTCAATCCCTAGTACCAAAAAAAAAAAAAAAAAAAAAAAAGCAAGCAGGTGGACAAGAATCAGTGTGCAGCTAAGGCAGTTACACCATCCAACTTTTCAAACTGTACTTTTAAGTTCCACCGGCTTCTACTGAAGGTGAAGGAGCAGAATAGAAATCAATATTGTAAATATTGCAAAATAGTGTCAGAATTATCCTGGCCTTTTATTTCAAATGGAATTTAGTTATTTCAAGCAGAGAATCAAGAATTGGTTTGCTTAGAAGATTGTATTTCTCTTAGTATAAAACAACCCTCTGGCAATTTGTGGTATTTAATATCTTAAATACCATTTTAGAAGACAAGTCAAAACCTGGTTGGAATGACTCTCAAACAATAACTGAGGTATTTTATTTACTTTATACTCAAATCTCAGCATAGTATAAATAGCTTGTAGCTTATAATAAAAACATCCTTTTTTGTTTTGAAAGATTTATTAAGTATTATAAATTCCATAGGTACTCTTAATTCCCCCAGGAAAGAAATTACCATTTTCAAAAAGTCTGACTGTTTCTTTCATTTCATCTTTTTTTAAGCCTTCTCTGTATGACAAGACTTGAAACCAAGTAGAATTTTATTATTTAGTTTCTGCTGTAGTTACTGTTGTGGTTTAATAAAAAATATTTTCCCAATTGAATAATCATTAGTAGTAAGGACTTTTTAAAACTGAGTCCAAGGGCTGGGGAGATAGCTCAGTGGTAGAGTGCTCGCCTTGCAAGTACAAGGCCCTGGGTTCGATCCCTAGCACCGTGGGGGGGGGGGGGGGGGACTGAGTCCAAAAGTTCTCAAAGCCTGCCAAAATCTTCAAAATACTTTTTTTTAAAAAAAAGTGTTTTGGTTCTTATCTTGCTTAGTATAACCAATACTCATTATTGTGTATAGCAAATCAGCCTATTTTTTTCATTCATATATTTTCTGTACCTGAAAGTCTAGGATAAGGTGGAAAATCATCAATGGGGCTTAAGTTAAAAATTACTTATCATGTGAGGATGCTCATGAAAGTTTAATAGTAAATATTTTACATTAGATCAAAAGGCTAGCCTCTTCCATTTTTGAATCTACTTATCTACTTTTAAGTGTTTCTAAATGATATCTTTAATGTTTACTTTCATAGACTTTCTCTCCATAGATGGAATTTAAAAAAAAAAATTAACCACAGTTATGTAACTGATTAAAACTAAACTTGTTGCTGAGCATGGAAGCACACACCTCTAATCCCAGTGACTGGGGAGGCTGACATAGAAGGATCACAAATTTGAGGCCAGCCTCAGCAATTTAGCAAGGCCCTAAGCAACTTGGTGAGAACCTGTCTCAAAATAAAAAGGACTGAGGATGTGGCTTAGTGGTGAAGTGCCTGTGGGTTCAATTCCCAGTACCAAAACAAAACAAAACAAAACAAACAAACAAACAAAAAAAACTAAACTTTGTTTCCTTGGGGGTGCAGGGGACAAGTGACAAGATTATATTACCAGGGTCCTTCAGGTGAAACATGCAATTTTATTATATTTTATTTATTTGAAACAGTTTTATAAAAAACTATTTTTCTTCTTTTTATTATTTTACTCGCTCATTTAATCATTTGTTCATTCATTTGATCTTTTAAATGGCAGTATCCCTCTGAAGAAGATATGATTGAATGGGTGAAGAGGGAAAGTGAGAGAGAGGAGGAGCAAAGGCTTGCCCGACTGAATCAGCAAGAACAAGAAGACCTAGAACTGGCTATTGCACTCAGCAAATCTGAGATATCAGAAGCATGAAGAATTCTCTTGTCCTTTGTCCAAAATACAATACTCTTCTTAAATATTGAAGATATTTACCATGTGTATCAAAACTACCTTTGAGCATGGGAATACAAAAGGTTTGAGATTCCTATAAATGTGACAAAAGTCTAGGTTTTTTCTTTTGTATTCAGATTTGACTTTATTTTATTATTTCCTCTAAAAGCAGTAACCTAATCAGACAGCTTTACCTAGGTCCCTGTTCTAGTATGCTTTTACTGTGAGCTTCAGCCTGCCTGTGCTACTTTTACTTGTAAAAGCTAGAGCACCCAAGCTTCTGCCTTCTGGAATGTAGAGAAATCGTTTCACCCCTTGCTACCCTTGTTCTGTGGTTATTCTGATTAGAGTTAGTGGGGTTTATAAAGTTTGAAGTATTCTCCCTTGGTTTGAATGATTGAAGGAGGGGGAAGGGAACAAACACCCCATTTCTTTTATGATTGGTGTAAATTGGCTAGTATAAAGTACATTTTTGTATTTCCTTGGAGTACAAATACCATTTAATTTGTTTTTTATAGAAAAGGAAAAATATTTTGCATCAATCTACTCCACTATTGAAAAAAGGATGCTTTAGATTGAACCATTATAACTTCAGACTCAAATTTTTCCTGAATAAAAAACATTAAAACCTCATGTGGAAATACATTTTTTTTAAACAATTTTCTCTGGATTTAAGGAATTTGAGGTCAACAGATACTGCTCCATAAATTTGCTAATTAACAAAATCAGTTTCTTACATATAAAGTTTGTAAGAAAATGTCCATTTTAAGTGCCAGGGAGTGGAGAAAATTTATCACTTAAAATGTACCCATCAGTATAAGGTAAGCACAAATAAATCTTAACATGCAGCTCTTTGGCCTTTGCGGTGGCACTGTCCTCTTTAGTTCACAATAGGTTTATTTTATACTTTTGCAGAAGAAACTTTAGCAAGCTAGAACTGGAAGGTACTTTAATTTTTCTTTTCTTTTTTATTTTCTTTAATGAAGGCTTAACTACTTGAAATGTAAAATCTTTCACTGAATACCAATAGGAAAGGTGACATGTATTATACCATATTGTTTTTTGTTCATCTTTGTAGTTTAAATTAGTTGATTTACTCTCTTCATGTTTTTCACCTATGAAATGGGCAACCTAGCCTTTTTTTTTTTTTTAATTGGAAGGGAAAAGATCTGCCAAATTTTCAAGACTCCTTACATTTTAAAATCTTGTCTTTAAAACTGACCTAGTAGACAAGCTGAATTTGAAGTAGACTATGAAGTAGTCTGTATATTGTAATCTTTTTTTAAAATATGAGTTACTGACTTAGATAATGTATTGAATAACAGACAAAGAGAAATGCACCTAAAACCTAATTGAAATTCTCTGGGATTAGCAAGTCAAAGTGGTATTGATCTGGGTAACCAGAGTAACTTATTGCTTAGAAGATAAGTAATTCCAAAATATCTAATTTATATCATATTGAAATGGTGCTTTTCTTTCCACACACAATTGGATGACTGGAGTTTAAAATAAACCACTTCCTTGCACTGCTAACTTTTTTCTACTTTTTGTATATAGAAACATTTCAACATAAGAGTCATACATATGAAGCAAGGGCTGAATCATAATCACAAGGCTTTAATTTTGATAAACTAATCCAGTGACCTAAGGATTTAGGCAAGTTAGCAAAAGTTGTTTGAGAAGGTAGCATTGGAAATTGCTGGTAGGTGGTGTTTTCTGGGTTTTTTTTTTTTTTTTTTTTTTCCTTCCCCTTTCTCTTTGAGAAAAAGGTAAGTTGACTTGAACAACCTTCTTTTGCACTGGGAAAATGAACAAATGTTTGAAATGCTTTTAAAATATTTTTTTTAATTAATAAAAAACACTCTGGAAAATATTAAATATCTGTAACTTATGAACACCAACTTTCAATGTAATAAATGTACCCTAATCTTATGTATGTTTAACTGGATTATATAGATTCTTATCTTTTGTTAAAATATATATACTCAGTGGACCAATATAATATTAAAATATGTATATATTATATAAATATATATCTATATCCATGCTTGCTTATGTAGGTTGAATGTCCTCTGGTAATTTGTGATATTTTATGTTGTTGACCCCGGCTTCAGGTCTTATGCTTAAAAAAGGACAGATAAGTATTGCTAAGAGTTAAGAGGCACAACTTAGAAAGTTTTAACTATCTTCTACATACTGGTTCAGCTTTATTTGGGCTCTCTTTCTAAAATTTTCTCTTGCATTTGAAACTTCTAAATTGTAGCCTGTAATTATGAGAATAATATACTTTAAGTAATAATAAAGCATACTATCCACATGTTCAGTTTACATTGGAGTTTTGCTTTGATGTCAATTTTAGTTATTTTGTCCTATTTTTTTAAAAGTTAGGAAATGTGTATGCATAGAGAAAGATATATACACAAAGATATATATAAATATTTGTGGCTTTGTATATATTTGTTAATGGATTCTTGGAAGGCACTGTGATCTAATAAATTGATACAATTCTGGGCTTGAATCCCCATTCTGCCATTTTTGAGAAAGTAATGTAAAGATGACTTTGAGAGCCAGGCATGGTAGTGCATACCTGTTATCCCAACAACTTGGGCATAAGGCCTGCGCCTATAATCCTAGTTTCTTGGAAGGCTGAGGCAGGAGGACCCCAAAATTGAGACCATCCTGAGCAATAGTGAGACTCTATGTCAGAATAAGAAAGGGTTAGGGATGTAACTCAGTAGTTGTTTTAGGCAGCTTTTTTGATGCTGTGACTAAAAGACCTGACCAGAACAATTGTAGAGGAGGAAAAGTTTATTTGGGGGCTCACGGTTTCAGAGGTCTCATTCCATAGATAGCAGGCTTCATTCCTTTGGACTTGAGATGAGGCAGAATATCATGGCAGAAGACGGGATGGAGGGAAGTGGTTCATATGATGATCAGGAAGCAGAGAGAGACTTCACTCACTCGCCAGGTACAAAATTTATACTCCAAAGGCATGCCCCCAGTGACCCACCACATTAGCCACGCCTTGCCCACCTTCAGTTTCCACTCAGTCCCATCAGGGAGTTCATTCATTGATTGGGTTAAGACTCCCATAACCCAATCATTTCTCCTGTAGACTTTGCATTTTCTTAACATGAACTTGTGGGGGACACCTAATATCTAAACCTTAACAGGGGTAGAACACCCCTGAGTTGTGTCCCCAGTCCCAAAAATAATTTTTTAAGAAAGTTATTTAGCCTTTCTGAACCTCATTTTCCTCATCTAACAAATATCCTAACACTTAATTTATAGAGTTGTCCTAAAGGATTTTTTTTTTTTTTCAGATGGAATCTTGCTATATTGCCATGGCTTACTTCAAACTCAAAATCTTTCTATCTCAGTCTCCTAAGAAATTGGGATTACAGACACATGTCACCATGCTTATTCTGATAGTGTGTTAATATTTCTTTTTAAATATTTTTTAAGTTGTAAATGGACCTTTATTTTATTTATTTATATGTGGTGCTGAGGATCGAACCTAGGGCTTCACACAAGCCACACAAGTGCTATTCCACTGAGCTACAACCACAGCTCAATATTTCTTTCAAGTAGACAAATTGAGGCACTTTTTTTTTTCTCTTTTTTTTTCAGAACTGGGGATTAAACCTAGGGCCTCACACATGATAGGTTCTACCACTGACCTACACCCTCAGCCTCACTTTCTTCTTACTCATTTTTTAAAAATTATTATTTATTGAAGGTTTTTTTCCCCATCCCCACCACCCCACCCCTCCACATACTCCCTTCTGCATAATCCAAAGTTCCTTCATCCTCCCTGCCCACCCCCCAGTTATGGATCAGCATCCGCTTATCAGAGAAAACATTTGGACTTTGGTTTTTTGGTATTGGCTTATTTCACTTAGCATGATATTCTCCAGTTCCAATCATTTACCTGCAAATGACATATTTTCATTCTTCTTTAAGGTGGAGAAACATTCCATTGTATATATGTACATTTTCTTTATCCATTCGTCTGTTGAAAGACATCTAGGTTGGTTCCATAATTTAGTTATTGTGAATTGAGCTGCTATAAACATTGATGTGGCTGTGTCACTGCAGTATGCTGATTTTAAGTCCTTTGAGTGTAAACCAAGGAGTGGGATAGCTGGGACAAAATGGTGGTTCTATTCCAAGTTGTCTGAGGAATCTCCATACTGCTTTCCATGGTGGTTGCACCATCTGCAGTCCCACCAGCAATGTATGAGTGTACCTTTTTCTCCACATCCTCGACAACACTTATTGTTGCTTGTATTCTTGACTGGAGTGAGATGATATCTTAGAGTAATTTTGATTTACATTTCTCTACCTGCAAGAGATGATGAGCATTTTTTCATATGTTTCTTGATTGATTGTATTTTTAATTCTGTGAAGTGTCTGGTCATTTCCTTAGCCCATTTATTGATTGGGTTATTTGGGTTTTTGTTCAGTTTTTTTGAGTTCTTTATATATCCTAGAGATTAGTGCTCTGTCTGAGGTACGTGTGGTAAGGATTTTCTCCCAATCTGTAGGCTGTCTCTTCACGTTATTATTTCCTTTACTGTGAAGAAGCTTAAAATAGTTTGATTCCATCTCATTTATTGATTCTTAATTTTACTTCTTGCACTTTAGGAGTCGTTAAGGTAGTCAGTTCCTAAGCCAACATGATGAAGATTTGGGCCTCCTTTGTCTTCGATTAGTCGCAGTTTCTGTCCTAGTGCCTAAGTCTTTGATCCACTTTGAGTTGATTTTTGTGCAGGGTGAGAGAGAGAGTTTTAATTTCCTTTTGTTACATATGGATTTCCAGTTTTCCCAGCACCATTTGTTGAATAGGCTATCTTTTCTCCAATGTATACTTTTGGCACCTTTGTCTAATATGAGATAACCATATTTATGCAGGTTGGTCTCTGTGTCTTCTATTTTGTATCATTGATGTACATGTCTATTTTGGTGCCAGTGCCATGCCATTTTTGTTACTATGGCTCTGTAGTATAGTTTAAATTCTGGCATTATGATACCTCCTGCTTTATTCTTCTTGTTAAGAATTGCTTTGGCTATTCTGGGTCTCTTATTTCTCCAAATGAATTTCATGATTACTTTTTTCTAGTTCCATGAAGAATGTCATTGGGATTTTAATAGGAATTGCATTGAATCTGTATATCACTTTTGGTAGTATGGCTATTTTGACAATATTAATTCTGCCTATCCAGGAATAAGGGAGATCTTTCCATCTTCTAAGGTCTTTAATTTATTTCTTTAGTGTTCTGTAGTTTTCACTGTAGAGGTCTTTCACCTCTTTTGTTAGATTGATTCCCAAGCATTTTATTTTTTTTTTTTTGAGGCTCTTGTGAATGGGTAGTTTCGCTAATTTCTCTTGCCATAGATTCATCACTATGTATATGAATGTAGTTGATTTGTGGGTATTAATTTATATCCTGCTACTTTTCTGAATTCATTTATGAGTTCTAGAAGTTCTTTGGTGGAATTTTTTGAATCTTGTAAATATAGAATCATGTCATCAACAAATAGTGATAGTGTTCTTCTTTACCTATTTGTATCCCTTTATTTCTTTCTTTTGCCTAATTGCTCTGGCTAGAGTTCAAGGATGATGTTGAATAGAAGTGTGAAAGAGGACATTCCTGTCTTGTTCCAGTTTTTAGAGGGAATGCTTTCAGTTTTTTCTTCCTTTAGAATGAAGTCGACCTTGGGCTTAGCATAGATAGCTTTTACAATGTTGAGGTATGTTCCTACCATACCTAGTTTTTCTTGTGTATTGAACATGAATAGGTGCCGTATTCTGTCAAATGCTTTTTCTGCGTCTATTGAGATGATCATATGATTCTTGTCTTTAAGTCTATTGATGTGATAAACTACATTTATTGATTTCTGTATGTTGAACCAACCTTGCATCCCTGGGTTGAACCCCTCTTGTTCATGGTGCACTATCTTTTTAATATGTTTTTGAATGTGTTTTGCCAGAATTTTGAGAATTTTGCATCTGTGTTCATCAGGGATATTAGTCTGAAGTTTTCTTTCCTTGATGTGTCTGTCTGGTTTTGGTATCAGGATGATACTAGCCTCATAGAATGAGTTTGGAAGGGTTCCCTCCTTTTCTCATTCATGGAATAATTTGAAGAGTATTGATATTAATTCTTTGAAGGTCTTGTAGAACTTGGCTGAGAATCCATCTGATCCTGGGCTTTTCTTGGTTGGTAGGCTTTTCATGGTGTCTTCTATTTCATTGCTTGAAATTGATGTGTTTAAATTGTGTATGTCCTCCTGCTTCAGTTTGGATAGGTCGTATGTCTTTAGAAATTTGTTGATATCTTCCAGAGCTTCTATTTATTTGAGTACAAATTTTCAAAATAGTTTCTAATTATCCTTCTGTATTTTAGTGTCCATCGTGATATTTCCTTTTTCACAAATTTTAGTAATTTGAGTTTTTTCTCTCTCTTTTTGTTAGTGTGGCTAAGGGTTATCCATTTGGTTTATTTTTTTCCAAAGGACCAACTTTTTGTTTTGTCAATTTTTTCAATTTCACTTATTTCTGCTCTGATTTTAATTATTTCCTGTCATCTCCTGCTTTTGGTGCTGATTTTTTCTTCTTTTTCTAGGATTTTGAGATGTAATGTTTTGTCGTTTATTGATTGTCTTTTTATTCTCTTAATCTATGAGCTCAATGCAATGAACTTTCCTCTTAGCACTGCCTTCATAGTGTCCCAGAGATTTTAATGTGTTGTATTGGTGTTCTCATTTACCTCTTAAGTATTTTTTTTATTTCCTCCCTAATTTCTTTTTTTTAATCCATTCATCATTCAATAGCATATTATTTAGTCTCCAATTGTTGGAGTAGCTTCTGTTCTATTTTTTATTTTATCATTAATTTCTAGTTTCATTCCATTATGATCTGATAGAATAGTATTTCTATTTTTTTGTGTTTTCTGAGAGTTGCTTTGTGGCATAACATATGGTCTATTTTAGAGAAGGATCCATGCGCTGCTGAGAAGAAAGTGTATTCACTCACGATGGATGACATACTCTATATCTGTCCATTAAGTCTAAATCATTGATTGTATCATTTAATTCTATAGTTTCTTTGTTTAGTTTTTGTTTGGAAAATCTATCCAGTGGTGAGAGAGGTGTCTTAAAGTCACCCAGTATTTTTGTGTTGTGGTCTATTTGATTCTTGAAATTGAGAAGGATTTGTTTGATGTACATAGATGCTCCGTGGTTTGGGGCACATGTATTTATGATTGTTATGTCTTGTTGGTGTATGACTCCCTTAAGCAGTATGAAATGTCCTTTTTGACTCTTCTGACTAACTTTGGTTTGAAGTCCACTTTGTCTGATATGAGGATGGAAACCCCTGCTTGTTTACTCAGTCTGTGTGAGTGATATTTTTTTTGCAACCTTTCACCTTCAGTCCACGGATGTCAATATGCTGTCTTGGAGACAGCATATTGGTGGGTCTTTTTTGTTGTTGGTTTAATCCATTCTGCCAGTCTCTGTATTTTGATTAAAGAGTTTTTAGGCCCTTAACACTCAGGGTTTTCATTGAGATATGATTTGTATTCCCAGTTTATTTTTGGTTTTAACTTGACTTAGTTTAGTGTAGTTTCTTCCTTTGCTGTTTTTCATTGTTTTTGGTTTTTTGTTTTGTTTTGGTTTTGGTTTTTGTTTTTCTGTTTTTTGTTTTTTCCATTTCCTCCTCGTGGAATATTTTGCTGAGAATATTCTGTAGTGTGGGCTTTCTAGTTGTGAATTCTTTTAACTTTTGTTTATCATGGGAGGTTTTTATTTCATCTTCAAATCTGAAGCTTAATTTTCCTGTATATGAAATTCTGGGTTGTCATCCATCTTCTTTCAGAGCTTGTTACTCCAGTACCTCCTGGCATTGGGGTCCTGGTTGAGAAATCTACTGAGATCCTAATTGGTTTCCCCCATATATAATTTGATTTTTTTTTTCTCTCACACCTTTTAAATTTCTATCCTTATTGTGTATGTTAGGTACTTTCATTATAATGTGTCTTGGTGTGGGTCTGCTGTAATTTTGTACATTTGGGGTCCTGTAAGCCTCTGGCAGTTGATTTTCCATTTCATTCTTTAGATGTGGGAAGTTTTCTGATATTATTTCATTGAATAGATCATGCATTCCTTTGGTTTGTATCCATCCCTTCATCTATTCCAGTAATCTTAAATTTGGTCTTTTCATGTTATCCCATATTTCTTGGAAGATCTGTTCATAGTTTCTTACCACCTTCTCTGTAAGGTCAACTTTATTTTCAAGAATATATATTTTGTCTTCATTGTCTGAGGTTCTGTCTTCCAAGCGGTCTTGTCTGTTGGTAATACCTGCCATTGATTTTTTTTAATTTGGTTTGTTGTTTCCTTCATTTTGAGGATTTCTGCTTGATTCCTTTTTATAATCTCTGCCTCTTTATTGAAGCGATCTTTCACTTCCTATATTTTCTCTCCCATACCATCCTTTATTTCAAAGATCAGTCTATGTATTTTCTAAACTCCTTCTCTGACATTTCTTCTGTGTTGCCTATGGATTCTATTGTTGGAAATTCTTGGTTTGTTTGAGGCACTTTGTTTCCTTATTTTTTCATGTTGTTTGTGTGTCTTCTCATCTATTGGTATGGAGCTGAGGCAGTACAGATTCTACCCTGTAGTCTTATAGGTTTCCTCAGGGCTTCCAGTACCTCACCTTTAAGAGGGAGAACAAATTTAACAGCCCCCAATGCAAATAATTGATCACCTTAAACCAAATGACTCCTATTAAGGTGTTTACAGTTTTATTGCATAAACAGAAGTGATCAATTATTGTCTACAATATAAACAGTAAGTTTGCTGAAAGGGTTTACCATTTCAAATGATGGACAGTGAGGGAACAGATTCGTGTAAGATGTGATGTTTATGAGGGAGAAGGAGAGAAGATAGAGGTAAAAATTCATAGAAAGAGTAAGGGAGGAATTAATAAAGGTCGGCTGTTAGTATGAGAGAAGTGAGAAAGCGAATCCAGGGAGACAGGTAGTTGAGAGAAAATATTTACAGAGATTTTTTAGAAAAAGTAAAAAAAAAAAAAGACACAACAAAACTGTAATATACTATTCAGACACTCCATTCTTTAGTAAATTGATGCATGAAAAATATTTGGATTCAAAGATGGTAGAAATGTGAGAGGGACAAAAAGGGGGGAGGGGAAAGTCTCAATGGAAAATTGAATGATTGCTTCTGTTGGCTTTCACAAATTTTCTCAGCTTCCCTTCTCTGCCAATAGGTGGGATGTCTGAAGTTTGATGCTAGCTGCAGTCCAGAGGGTGCCGAAACAGTTGGGTGGATTAGCCGATAGCAAGAAGCCCTCACACCTTCTTCCAACCTTCCCACCCGTTGTAGCTGGCCCCTTCCAACCCTGCACACTTCATGACTCACTGTGCTGGAGGAAGCCCAGTTTTCTCCACTTTCTCCAACCTCTGCTCGCCCAAGGAACTGCCCCTAGTCTCTGGCTTTCCCCAAGCTTGCGAGACCCAGACTGACCCAGGCAAACCCAGGTGAAATCTGATGGACCTGGGCTTCAGCTTCCCCAGGGTCTGTCTTGCTGCAGTCCCAAGATCTCAATGCCCTTTCAACTTGCCGAGAGACCATCAGGGATGCACTCACACAAAGGAGTGACCCCACAGAGAGGCAGCCAGATGGCAGCCACTGTCACACTGAGTAGAAAGACCTTAGTTGCAACCAGACCTGCGGGTACCCCAATATATCTCCAGGCCCTGACCTGTGTCACCAGACTGATGTGGCCATGCCCTGAGATGGCAGCAGTGGCTGTGGCACTCCAGCTAGAGGCTGTGGCAGTCCAAGCCCTGGTCTGTGTCCCAACATGACAGTGGCCGCATGTAACCAAACCTGTGAGTACTGTGACAGTGGACTTCCAGAGAACGGTGGGCACAGGTGGTCCAGTGGCAGTCTGCGGGTGGTCTGCAGGGTAGGACGATTGGCAGGTGGACCTTGGGCAGTAGGCAATGGGTAGGCAAGAGTCAGGCAAATGGGGGATGATAGGTGGTGGTCAGCGAGCAATCAGCACTCAGAAGGCAGGCGATGTGCTGGCAGAGGGCGGACAATCACAGCAACTAATGGGTGCTAAACTGCAGGGGATCGGTGGGCAGAGAGAACTGCCTCACAGAGGAACAGTATTTCCTCTGATTGATTCCCAAGTCTCAGAAGGACAAGGAATGCAGCTTCCCCTCTAGCCCCCCCTCACATATTCTTAATAGTGGAAAAGGTGTTTGTTATTGAACGAACATAACATGTGAAGCCCTTTCCTAAGCATTTTGTGTGTATATTCTAGTTTCTTGCCTAGTCTCCACAATAGACCTAAGTAGCAGGTACTGTTGTTATCCCCTATTTTAAACAAACACTGTATTTATGTATGATCTGTCAAAATGTATGAGTGCATTCTGTCATGTACAGCTAATTAGAACAAAATTTTTTTAAAAATGGACTGAGGCTCACTAAAGTTAAATAATGTCCTCTGACCATACAGCCAAGAAGTAGATGAGCCAGGAATTGAACACTGGTCTCTCTGATTCTAAACATGATACTTTGTTTTATTTTAGGTACAAAAAAATGTTTGTTTGTAGGAAATGGTAGGAACAGGATATAATAAATAATAACATTTTAAAACTCCAAGCATGATCCTGAGTGTTCTGCTTATATTAATTCATTTAGTCCTCACAACAGTAACCCTGAAAGGTGTAGATTTTATTATTGTCTCCATTTTGCAGAGGTGCCCAAACTTGGCCACAGTTAATGCAGCTAGTAAGTTGCAGAGCTGGAATTTGAACCAAGGAGACTAGTTCCAGACTTTTAACCATCACTTTCTATTGCAGGTAAAGATAAGCCAGAGTAGAAATATCACAAATAAAATAATTCATGTAATCTCACTCTTAAGGATGAATGGAATAAACCTATATTGCATGTGGCTAAAGCTTGTGTAATATTCTATTTGACACTCATGACTTGCCAACATATGAAACTACTCAGTAATTTTTTATAAAACTATTACCCCACATGTACATGGTAGTAAGGGCATTTTAAAACGATATGGCTGAAAACAAAAACAATGCTGGCAAAAATGAAAAGTAATTTATCAGTGATCTCAAGCTCTGGAATGAAGACATAAAAAGGGAGACAAAGTAACTTTGAAAGAGTTGAAAGTAGCTCACTGTGACTAGAGTTTATGGGCAAAAGAGTGAGTTGTTCAGTTCTGTGTAAGATCACCTTAGTGGTGATTTGGGGCACTGCTCTAAGAGAAAACCAGGTAAAACAGGGGAAAGGCTGTTGCAGCCATCCAGAAGTGGAAAGACCTAAAACATGGTTGTGGCTGAAGCCTAAGAGAAGGTGAGTGATTTGAGAACAATTTGGAATTACCAGATCTTAGGGTTGAGATGTCGGTAGTGGAAGAGAAGTTCTCCAAATTTAGCAATCATCAAGATCACCTGGAGGGCTTATTAAACTACATATTGCTGGATCCCACCCGAGTTTCTGATTCAGCACATCTAAAGGGAACCCAAGAATTTGCATTTCTAACAAATTCCCAGGTGTTGCTCACCCAGGGACCTCCCTTTGAGGACCACTGGAATAAAAGTACTTCTAAATCACAGTTCTCTGATTTTGTTAAATATACTCATTTAATCTGCAGTTCTGTTAATAACCTTGTCATTCTATACTTATGGATTCTGCTGCTTAGTGTGAAACACCTCCAGTCTTTTTGTAGATAGATTTTTAAAATAATTGAAAACTAACATTTAGATGGCACTTACAATGTGCCCCACACTACTTGAAGCACTTTATATATACTGATTCATTTAATCTCCCTAACAGTCCTTTAAATTAGGTATTGCTATTCCCAGTTTACAGCTAAGAAGTCTGAGGTACAAAGAGGTTAAATTATTTGCCCAAGATCACAGAGCTAAAAAGTTCCAGAGCTAGAATTCAAATCCAGGCAGTCTGGCTCCAGAATCCATATTCAATTCTGGCCTGCTGAAAAAATTACTTTTTTTGCATTCCTGCATCTATAGTATACCTCTTACTGTCAGGAAGCTTCATATTGGGTGAGTTTTGAAAATGCTCAGTGAGAAAGTCATTGTCATTTCATTGTCCTTTTTTTTTTTTTGGTAGTTGTACATGCACAGCATGCCCTAATTTGCATATTTTTGTACATTGTGCTAAGAATCGAACCCAGGGCCTCACTCGTGCTAGGCAAGCGCTCTGCCACTCGGCCCCAGCCCCAGCCCCTCCACTGACCTTTGAAGACTCATATGAGGATCCTGCCATTTGTGGTGTAGTAGGGGAAATATATCTTCTTACACTTTGTTTTGCAACATTGTATACTGAAGATTACCGTGGGTGTTGGTGTAACCAAAAGCTCCATCCTTGTCCCTGATGCCAATTCAACAATGAGGACATGATTTTGAGAAAAAGGAAAAAGTTTTATTGCTTTGTTGCAAAGGAGAAACACAGAGGCTGTGATTCCCCCATCAGGAGGAACGGGGATTTTAAAAGAGCTCTTCAAAGGCCACATTCCAGGTGTACCCTGACAGTGTCCTGGGGTCCCCTGATGGTGTGATAACATTCACTTATTAATTTGGGAGATACTTCCTAGAGCCTCTGGCAGATATCTCCTTCCTCTGGAGCACAGATAACTCAAGGTAATCTTGTTCCCCACCCCCAGGTTAGGGAGAGGAAGAGGGAGAAGAGGAAAAAGAAAACATGTCCCTTTTATAAATAAGCCTCAGAGCTATATTCAAAAGGTGCAGTGAACCAGCATTACACTGGGACACCTAGAGGAGGGAGAGAATAGTTCTGAAAGGACTGGAGAAGGCTCTCTAGAGGAGGTATTCCCAGGACACAGTGTTCTGTTCCTTTGTTCCTAGCTTTAATAAAAGAATATATATATGGTCACTTAAATTTTTTTATTTTTTGAAGGTCAGCTCTCACAAGGTCGCACTGTTTGATATCAGGCCTGGAAAAGGCCAGTATCCCAGGCCTCATTTATGTGGCATTTATTACTTTAGTAAATTCAACCAGTAAAACAGAGAGAGCCCCTATTAAGCAAGTTCACAGGGACTGATGTAGAGACTGGGATGTCACTTTACAGTAAAAACAAAGTTAGCACAGGGCTTTGAATGTCCCTAGTTGAATGCTACTCCCTCTCCCTTGCTGGTGCTTGGCTGCCTCCTGCCTCAGGCTCCTCTTAATCTCAGCCTGGGCCATGGACACATTGTTTTAGATTCATATGCTTAATCAGGTTACAGTCTGGTTTAACTGGTTGGGTAACTCTATTTGTGGTGACTTTGCATATCTTTGCTTTCATCCATTGTATATACATTTTTCAGTATGTTAAAGAGCATCATTTTTTAAATCATGAAATTTATCATTGGATATGTACTGGGTCAAAAGTCATAATGTTTGAAAGTCACTGATTTTTTAAAAGAACTTTTCAATTTAAAAATGTAGGTCCTAAAACCAATGGACGAATGATATCGCTAATAAGTGGATGATGACACATAATGGGGGTGGGAGGGGTTAGTGTTAGGGTTAGAGTTAGGGTTAAGGAGGGGGGCAAGAATGGTGGAAGGAAGGACTGTATAGAGGGAAAAGAGGAGTGGGAGGGGTGGGGGGAAGGGAAAAAATAACAGAATGAATCAAACAACATTACCCTATGTAAATTTATGATTACACAAATGGTATGCCTTTACGCCATGTACAAACAGAGAAACAACATGTATCCCATTTGTTTACAATAAAAAAAAAAATGTAGGTCCTAATATTATATAACCAGGTAAATGATATGAAAGATTATCTCCAGCAGGCATGGTAGTACATGCCTATAGTCCCAGCCACATGGGAGGTTGAGACATGAGGAACATTTGAGTCCAGGAGTTCCGGGCCTACCTGGGCACCATAACATACAGCAAGATGCCATCTCAAAAAAACAGATTCTGTCCTCCCCATTTCCTTCACGGTGACTTAGGGTAAGTCTCTAAACCTCTATGAACCTCCAGGGGGATAATAATTCCCTCGCAGAATTGTTATGAGAGGGAAATACAGAACAGGGTAGGCAGCCAGGAAAGATGGCAAGCAAGGAAGTCAGGGCAGGGCCAGAACGAAGAAGCATGAAGAGGGTCTTCTGATGAGGTCAACTCCCTGCTCTACAAAAGTGCTTATGGACACAAGCGGGGGACCCAATCAGACAGACAGTTGGTACTCGGTGTTCCTGAGTGGGGATCCAGTAGAAAAACTAAAACAGACATATGGACAGAGGGGGCACCAATAATAGGAGAGAGTGGACAGGGGAGGAAATAAAGGTGGAAATTCCCGAGACCATAAAAAGAACAGGCCAAAACTTCCTCACCGGCTTCCCAGCTCTGGTGCCCCTTCAGAGAAGTCTATCTCTGTCACTTGGAATAAACCTGCTGTTTCCTTGCTGTCTCTGTGTCCTTCAATTTTTTGCTGAATGGAGACAATGAACCCAGCACCCGTAGATGGTAAGATGAGAATTAAAGATGATGGATTTAGCTGGGTATGGTGGTGCATACCTATAATCCCAGCAACTCAGGAGGCTGAGGTGGGAGGATTGCAGTTTGAGGACAGTCTCAGTAACAGTGAGGTCCTAAGCTTAGACCCTGTCTCGAAACAAAACAAAAAAGACTGAGGATGTAGTTGTAAAGCACCCCTGGTTCAATCCCCAATACAACAAAAGATGGATATAATGTCTAGGTTCCTGTTATATGGCAGATACTTAGAACTGTCATGCCCCTTTTTAAGGAGCTAGAAAAGGAACCAGGCATGGTGGCACACACCTGTGATCACAGTGACTTGAGGATAAGGCATGGAGGATTACAAGTTTGAGGCCAGCCTCAGCAACTTAGGTAGACCCTAGGCAACTTAGTGAGATCTTGTCTCAAAAAATAAAAGGGGAGGGGGGTGTAGCTCAATGGTAAAGCACCCCTGGGTTCAATCCCCAGTATTAAAAAAAAAAATTAAAAGGAAAGGTAATAACACATTTTAGGAAAAGGTTGAGCTATGATTAAAGGACATAAAATTCAGTTATCTTGAAAGTTGTTTTTATAGTATATTTAATTTCTGTCTAATTCCGGATAAAATTTACCACTGAAGGAAGTGCATGTAACACTATGCCTGGCACTGTTCTCTTTTGTTTGCATTAACTCATATAATTCTTACAATAACCTTGTAATAGATACTATTTTTGTCCTCATTTTCCTGATGAGAAAATGGGCACAATGAAGTAAATTGCCTGAAATCACACATAGCTAGCAAGTGAGGGACCAAGGTTCTAACTGAGGCAGAATGACAGAGCCATGGAGGATAGGAAGGATAAAACTACACTGTTACTGAGGCTGTCCTCAAACTGCAATCCTCCTGCCTTAGCTTCCTGAGTTGCTGGGATTACAACCTTGAAGTTGTTAGGAGATGCAAAATAAGAGAAACTTGGGAAAATGGCTCATAAGTGCTTTGTGCATTCTAAGCTTCTATGGCAGGCAGATTGGGGCTGGGGTTAAGATAAGAGTCTGCCTGTTCACTTGAGTCCCAGCCCTGCCATTTAACTTGTGTGATTTTGAACAAATTACTTAATCCCTCTCTGCCTTACTTTCTCAACTATTAAGATTGGACATACATGGAAGAGAATGTAAAAGGACATACATGAAGCCAGGTGTGGTTGCACATGATTGTAATCCCAGTGACTCAGGAAGCTGAAGCAAGAGAATCTCAAGTTCAAAACCAGTCTTGGCAACTTAGCGAGGCCCTAGGCACTTAGCAAGACCCTTTCTTAAAAAAAATTTTTTTAAAGGTTGCAGACATGGCTCAGTGGTTAAGTGCCCCTGTGTTCAATCCCAGATACAAAAAGAACCCAAAAAAACCAACCATACGTGATATAGTTGATGTTTCTGGGATTAAATGAGTTGGTACATTGAAGATTAGAATAATGCCTAATATAGTTCTAAACAGATAATTAATAAGAAACAAGCCTTGAAGTTCAAGAATCTTGAGGTTGAATCTCAACTTCTGAGTTGGCTTTGAAGAGCATTTCTAAACACCTGAGTTAAATATTCTTAAAACACAATTGTCTGGGTCAGAGGTAGTGTATGTAATTACCCTCTGTCTAGTGCTTGCCACTGAGTAGCAACTTGCTAGATATCAGTTCCTTCATTTACTCAGCACTGAGTGCTAAGATATGTAGCATTGCTAGGCTCCATGGAAGACACAGATAAGTTAGTTAACCTCTCTGAACTTCAGATAGAAAGCTGAAGAGTGAAACTGATGTTGTAGATAACTAATGCAAAGATTTAAAAAAATGTAGGGCGAAGTACTGTGCAAGAAACAAAAATGTACCCTCTGAAGAGATCCCCCTCAATGGGAAAATCTAGAGGGCTTCCTAGAGGAAGTGACATTGGCTGTTGGCTTAGAGGCTGTGTGGGTCTTTAATCCTCTTTCTGTAGACTGGGCTCTGGAGCTGTGGAAGACTAGGCTTCTGAGGCCTTATCTGTGAGCCAAGAGAATACTAGCTGTCTGCAGTGCCCAGCGTTGCCCAGTTGGACAAGTTTCTGTGAACTGAGGGGTTTGGGCTTGTAGGTACACTGCAAGTGGAATTTCCAGATCTGGAAGCTCTAGTTTTGTGAGCAGACAGGCAGCATTCTCAGGCCCTTGTTGATCTGCCAAGATCATCACATGAGTGCTCAGAAAAAGGGGGAAAATCACAGCTCTGCCTACCAGAGAAGAGTGGGAGACTGCCCTGATGGCCCTTGGGGTGTTGACCCTCCTGGCAGCTTTGCCTAGAGCCTCCCACAGTGTGCCCAGCCCACCCATGGATCACAGGCAGGCAGGAAGAAAGACAGGCCTGGGTTTAAGACCTGATTCCACAACTTGGTCTCAGGGAAGTTAGTTAACCTCTCTGAACTTCAGTTTCATTAACGGTAAAGTGGGAATATTTAATAAGATGAAGATAAGTGAGAATTTGTGCAAAATGCCTGACTCAGGACTTGGATGTTATAGAATTCTATAACATGTCAGAATCAGTCACCATTTGTTTGACACAAGATTTGTCTTTCACAAGCACCTAGGATATAAGACACAGCCCAAAATGAGTTACCTTGCCCCCGCTGTGTGCAATCCTCAACCTCTCATAAAAGAAGCCTCCAGGGGCCCTTGAATCTATTCTTCCTGTGGGATCTGGAGAAGTTCTCTTCTAATACCTGTGTTCCTTTGTCCCCTGTCCTTAGCTGAGCTGTTAGGACTGCACCCTTGTTGATTATAATTTTAAATAAAAACCAAAAGTGCACATGACCCAAGAAGAAATACATGACTTTAAAGAAAGTTTGTACTGAAGACAGACTGCGGCTTATTCTCCTCTGTCCCTGACCTCCACTGGGAGTCTGGGATCAGAAATCCATTTACTGGTTGTGTTTCATGCCTGCTCTGTCCTGGCCTGGTTTGATCTGCAGCCTGCACCCTTTAGGATCAGGCAACTACTTCCTATCTCCTGTCTCCCTGTCAGCACCTGCCACTCCTGCTCTGTGCCCTGCATTAACCCAGTCCCAAGCATTTGACCCAATTCAGGCACAGGCAGGCCTGGAGAAGGCAGGTTCTGTAGAAGGCGGGAGGGAGAGGGGTTGGTGGAACCACTTTGTCATGCAGAGACCCTGGTTGGGCCATCAGGCCACTCATCAACCTGGAAGCCTGACTCTAGGCGGGGTGAAGAGGACAGCAACTGGCCCAGTGTGTTATCTAGGACAAACTCAGTTTCTCCCGTGCCCAGTGATGGGTCTCGACATGTTCGAGGTCCTCTCTGGTTCTGGATGGGAGTGTGCCTGTCCGGGACCCCAGGCCCGCTCCCGGGGTACCGACGCCCTCGCCGAGCTGGGAGGTGCCGGCCCGGTCTGGGAGGAGCTGCGGGGCCCGCCCCGCGCGCCGGGTCCAGGAGCTGCCGCCCGAGCCCCGGCTGCTGTAGACAACACCGCCGCCTGGAGGGGCCGCCCGCGCCCTCCTCTGAGCCTGGCCCGCGCCGATGGCCTTTCTGACCGCCTGGAGGGGGCCGGCCTACGGGAAAAGAGACCGCAGGTACCGGGAGAGGGCGGGGACTCGGCTGGAGGCGCGGATGGGACCGACGGGTCCCTAGGGGACACCGCTGACGGGAGGGACAGCCGAGGGGGCACAGATGGAGACGACAGCGCGCGGGCTGCTGGGCGCGGGGTTAAGGGCACCTCCCCCAACTCCACGCGCTCCCAGCTCAGCACAGCGGGACTGGCCCCAGGCCAAGGGATTCAGTGCTGCCCCGCCGCCCACTGCAGTCTCACCTAAGCCCTGCTGCCAGTGCCACAACCTGGGGTCCTGCTGCGAGGGCTGGACCTCCGGCAGTGCTGACGGTCCAGTTTGGGCAGCCACTCTGCTCAGCCCTCCACCCACTCGCATAGTTCTCCCCAGCTTGACCTCCAGCTGAGAAGAGGAACATTATCCTCCTGAGGGGCTGTCTACATCAGAGGGCAGCAGTGTTAGGTGGTGACTGTCTGCTGCGTCTCGGTCCCTATGCGAAATCATGTGCGCCACGGCTTCTCCAAGTTCAGCCCTTTGACGTTGTGTCATTGCCCTCTTCTGATTGTCACCTCTCCAGCTAACCCCAAATCCTGAATGAGTTGCTACCTTCAGATGTGCTCCCATGAGAGGATAGCAGCCCTGATCCCTCTTCTGAGCTTTGACCCTCCCACAAGTCCTTCATATTCACATATTTAAAGTTAACCCTGTTATCCTTGAAAGGGCAATGCACCTGTCCTCCATGACTGTGCTAGGGGCACCTCAGATTTGGCAACTCCCAAACCAAACTCAACATCTTCACTCCCAAACCTGTTCCTCCTCCTGTGTCCCCATCCCAGCCAATGGTATAGTTGTCTACCCAGTTGCCCAAGCCTGAAACCTGGGAGTCATCTCTTGATACCTCCCTCCCTTACTCCCACCCCAGTTTCCAATCCTGCTGATTTTACCTCCTGGATGTTTCTGAAAGCTGTTCATTCCCCTTAGACCCTCACAACAGCCCCTAGCTTTCCCATTTCCTCCAATCTCTCACTCTCCAAACTTTCTTTCTACAGTACAAACCAGACTGCCATTTTTCTGCTTTAAAATGCTTCCATGACTCTCCATCAACTAGAGGTTGAAGTTCAAGGCCCTTGAGGGGAAGGATTGGGACATGCTCAGGCCCATCAATCATTGGTCACTCATTGATAACTCACTGTCCTAGCCATACCAACTGGCCTTGCACTCTCAGGACTGTTGCTCAGAGCTTCCTGGAATGTCATCTCTCCACCCTAAACACTCCATAAAATTCAACTTCAGGTGACCTCCTTTGGAGAGTCTTCAGACCCCATCCCTGAGTCTGAGCCATGGTCTCCAGAGCCCTGGCATCTTGGCTTCTCTTTCCTGGCTCTCAGTCTTTTAACACACTTCATCGCATTTGTAACCCAGGACCTATGCACTTACCATGTTCCAGGTCTTGTACTAGGCCCTGCAGATACAGTGTCACTTCACACATACAAGCCTGGGTTCTTGGAGACCATATTCCAGTGTAAGACACAGATGTAAACAAGTAGACCAGGAAATAAGTAAATATCAGAAATAAATGCTGGGTAAGACTTAGAGTAATGTGACATGATGCACAGTAAAATCTACTATGCCCAGATCATAGTAAAGATCAGTGCTGATTGGATCTAGGATCCAGGAGGCAGGCTGACCAGAACAAACAGGAAAAGTGGTTTCACTGGGTGTTGGAAAGCACTAGAAGGCTTTAGGCAGGACATTTACATATTTACATATTTTAAGATAATCATGCTACCCTACCTAGAAAAGATTCTGGTGACAGAACATTTCAACTCTGCTCCTTTTTCTGTTTCCCCATTATGCCTGGGGAAGAGAGAGAATTCATCTGCCCCACATCCCCAGAGCCCAGCATGGAGTACGGCTCAGAGGGTGTTCAGTTTTGATGAGTACGTGAGGGCTTTCTGAGGAGGGAAGATGCCTGGTTGGGATGGTAAGGACTGGTGGTGTCCAGATGGATTTCTTAAACTCCCAGGATCTCTTAAACACCTATGAGAATCCAGTTGTGTTCTGTCTGTGGGTATGGGAGCCTCCTCTCCAATATTCTGTATGTGTATATTGCTGCACAGTGTGGAGAGAAACTGGAGACACAATGACCCAGGAAAGAGAGACTGGGATGTAGATGAGGAGAATGGAGGGGATGATGGACAGAAGCTAAGCAGCAAGAACTGGGCCCTGGTGAAGGGACAAGCTGGGAGGCAAGACTCAGAACCACAAGGAGGAGAGGGAGGTGAGAGGCAGGGAGGAGAAGTGGGAGAAGGGGCCCCTGGCCAAGCAGAGCCTGTGTGAGGCAAAGCATGCCTAGCCAGCATGCGTGCATTCTTTATACTTCACCTGGCACTCGCTGGACACAGACACCAGAGAATTCTTTACTCTCAGTTGCTCCCACAAAGTGTCACACCTGAGGCTTAAAGTCTCCATTCTCCCAGCGTGGGACTGTGTCCTCTCCACCCTCACTCCTGCCCTTCACGCTACCAGTCTCCCACAGCATGGCCAAAGCGGGAGGGCTTGGGATGTTACTCACCTCCTGCTCTGCCCCTTACTGGCTCTGCGACCTTGATTCAGTTACTTGATCTGAGAGAGCCTCGGCTCACTTGGCCATAAAATAGCAGCTATTTCCTGAGAAGAGGGAAAGACCAGCTGAGGTCACATTTGGAAAGGACCCTGGGCTTGTCCAGTGTTGAGTAAATGCGAGTTCACTTCCTTGGTGCTGGTAGGAGGAAATCTGCTTTCTAGGGCATTAGCATTGGACAGAGGGCATTCTGAATGGTTCAGAAGTAGAACTCCAGGCACCAGGAATGGGAAGAAGTGGGACTGGCCCAGCACCTGTGCCTGTTAGAGTGGGGACCAGCCTACAAATAGGGCTCTTTCCAGCCACACCACAGCCCATTTGTGGTGGGGCACAGCACCAGAAGCCCAGGGGAAATGCAGGCAGGCAGGTTTGCCCAAGTGGCTGAGAGGCCTCCACCTGCTGGGCTGCAGCAGACAGAATTCCTGCTCTTGTTTGTGTAGTATGAGCTAGAGGAGCCCTCAACTGCCTCCAGGTTAGGTGTGTCTCATCTGGTGGTTGGAATCCTTGGGTAGCTGTGGAGTCCCTTCCTTGAAAATGGATCTGGATTCAAGATCAGTGGTGAGGTTTCACCTCTGTGATTCTGAGATCCAACAGGTGGAGGTGTTTATGATTCTGGACTTGTGATTTAAAAATTCTAAATTTCTGCCAGGTGCAGTGACACAGCCTATAATCCTAGCAACTCAGGAGTTTGAGGGAGGAGGATCACAAGTTCAAGCCAGCCTTAGCAATTTAGTGAGGACCTGTCTCAAAATAAAAAATAAAAAGGGCTGTGGATATAGCTCAGTGGTAAAGTCCCTGGGTTTAATTCCCAGTACCAAAACAAACAAGCACAACAAATTCTAAGCTTCTATGAAGTTGAAGCTTCTAATCCCAGGATTCTGGTCAGTTCCCTGTTGCCAAGGGCAGCTATACAGGGCAGGAGGGGAGAGTTCTGGTGTAAGAAGCACATTGTGACCTCTCAGATTCTCAATCCCTTGTGAAATATGAAAAATCTCCAAATAACCTACATCCCACCTTATGAGTTATGGAGGGTTTCTGATTTGGAATCCTTTTTAAAGTCAGTGAGAAATAGATTATCGGGGTTGCAACTTCAGTTCTGCCAGCATGCCACATTTCCTGAAATACCTTCCAATCCATGACTCTAGTTGCTTTGTCCTTTCCTAGAAAGTTTTGCCTCTCCATTGAGTTTCTCTCAGTGGCCAGCTTCACTCCAATGCTTCTCCATGCAGTGTGAGGTGTGGCCGCCAGCAGCTTTCCGGCTCAAGCCGTGGACAGTGCAACAAAGCAGTAAAAAGTGGTCTGGGTTCACGGAGGTTGGTTTTGAACCCTGACTCAGAGACTTCTCCACAGTATGATTGGGGACCCATTGTTTAACCTCTGAGTTTCCTCATCTGTCAAATGAGGATTGTGAGGATTCTAAGAATGTGTTTACGCACAGCCCTGGGAACAGTGCCTGACACAGTGCTGTAGGGAGCTTCTGATTATAAGAGGAAGGGCCTTCTCCATCAACTCTAGGACACTGGGGACTATTCTGAAAAAGCACAGGGGACTATTCTAATTGGGTCTTCCTTCAACCAATCACTTTGCTGTGAGAAGCAGGGTCAAGTAAGAGGGTGCTCCTCCAGCTAAACTGCTTCTCGAAGAACAAGGGTATGGGGGACTTATAGTACAGATGTGGCCACTGAACAGCCATAAAACAAAGCTATAGCAGTACAAAGTACCCAAATTACAATGCATTTGGAGCACTCCTGTCCAGTCCTCTGAGACCCCCCAGCTGTTTGTGATATCCTAAGAAAATGAAAATTGGAAAATCCTTTGTGGCTCCCTCTGGGGGCCTGTGCTACTCACTACCCTCCTGCAGTTATGGCTTCTCCAGACCTAGCCATTCTCTCCCAGACTGTGACCACCACCCTGACCTGGCAGCAGAGTAGCCCCTGAGGCTCTTTACTGCAGCACCTGTCAACTTTGTTCCCATAGAGGCTGCTCTAACTAATACCATAAGCCAGGTGGCTTCCAAACAACAGACCTGGAGGCTGGGAAGCCAAGATCAAGGCAGATTCAGCTTTCTGGTTCACAAATGGGACCTTCCTGTTATGTCCTCACATGATGCAGTGGTGAGGAATATTTTATAATAGCCCTAATCCTATCCATGTGGGCTCCACCTCATGACCTGATCACTTCCCAAAGACTCCACCTCTAAATAACATCACCTTGGGGTGAAGATTTCAACATGTGAATTTTGGGGGACACACTCAGTCTCTAGTAATTGCTTTATCCCAAGGGTGAGTCACACCTAATTCCCCACCAGATTGAAAGGGACACTTTAGCAAGTAGAAGTAATGAGAGGGTTTTTTTGTTTGTTTGTTTGTTTGTTGTTTTTTTGTACTAGGGATTGAACTCAGGGGTTATTTACCATTGAACTACCTCCCCAGTCCTTTTTATTTATTTATTTATTTTACTTTGAGTCAGGGTCTTGCTAAATTGCTTAGGGTCTTGCTAAGTTGCTAAAGTTGGCCTCAAACTTTCAATCCTCTTGCCTCAGTCTCCCAAATTGCTGGGATCACAAGTGTGTGCCACCACACCCAGCATAACAGATTTTGATGATACTATGGCCATGCTCCAAGCTCCTGAGCATCCTGGAATGAGCCTCCTCTGGGAGAGAGCTATGCATGTCTTCTAGCATCTTCTTTTCTAAGAGACAGGAGACATTCTCCCTCCTCACCAGCCTCACCCGCTGCCCCCCCCTCTCTCTCTCTCTTAGAAGGTATCTCTATGTTGCCCAGGCTTGTCTCAAATTCCTGGGCTCAAGTGATCCTCCTGCTTCGGTCTCCCAAGTACCTGAGATGATAGGCATGAGCCACCACACACAGTTCCACATTTTCTCTCTTACCCCAACTCTTCAGCCTTCCTTTCCCATTTCAAGATCAGCCTTTCCCAAGTGAACAGCAATGCAGAAATCTACCACTTTCAAGTAAAATCTTTCCCTCACCCTACAAATGGTTGTTTTTTGCTGCCCCACCCCTGGCAAGACTAGAAGGGACATAAGGTGCCCCATCCAGGTGGAACTCAGCCAAGCAACTCCATTCCTTTGGATCCCTTTTCTTCTCATGGGAGTAAATTTCTTCCCTGCTTTTTGCCTCCTGCGAAATGTATTCCCCCTTGGGGCCGGGGTTGTAGCTCAGAGAGCTTACCTAGCACCTGTGAGGCACTGGGTTTGATCCTCAGCACCACATTAAATAAAATAAATAAATAAATAAATAAGGAAGGAAGGAAAGAAAGAAAGAAAGAAAGATAGGTATTGTGTCCACCTATAACTAATTTTTTTTTTTTAGTGCTGGGGATTGAACCCCGGGCCTGTGCTCGACAGGCAAGCACACTATGAACTGAGCTATATCACCAACCCCTAATTTTTTTTTTAAATGTATTCCCCCTAATCCCTTGCGGTCGGCTCTGACTAGTACCCACAGCCTGCAAGAAGCAGTAGCATAGCCCCTCTGTTCATTTCCAGCAAAGAAACACCCTCCACTAGGTACAAAAGCAAAGTCTCAAGTTGAAGGTACTTTGTTTTCTTTCTGAGCAAATGAATGGGTGGGCACTTGCTTTATAAAGCATCTGGGTGACAAAAGGGCACACCCAAGGACTGTCCCTGAACACAGATCAGGCTAGTCAAAGATTAATGGCTCCACTGAACAGTATTGCCCTCAGAAGGTCCCCCTTCTCCTCCTTCACTTGCCACGCTTGCTCTAAGCCCCAGCTTCTCCCCCAAGACACCTTCTGAACCACCAGTCCTCTGCCTTCAGAACTCTCCCCTCCCCTGCCTTCAGGATCCATAGGCCTTTGCCTATGCTTCACCAGGTAGCACTTGACAGGTATCATCTATTCTCCACACAACTCTGACCACAGAGGCCTCGACGGCCCTGGGTGTACATCTTGGGAGAAATCCTTTTTATTTTTTTCTGAACAACCTTGTGTGGTTCAAAGTCCCTTTCAATCCATTTGCGCTTTTTTTTTTTAATGCTCACAGAAATCCTGTTATCCCTGCTTTTTTGGATGAGAAGAGTAAAACTGAAAGATAATAATAATGCTCTGGTCCAAGAGTTTTCCATGGCCGAGCCAGGTAGTGCACTTCCGTAATCCCAGCAGCTGGGGAGGCTGAGGCAGGAGGATTGTTCAAAGCCAGCCTCAGCATCTTAGCAATACCCTAAACAATCTAGTGAGACCCTGTCTCTAAATAAAAATTTTTAAATTTTTTTATATTTATAGTTGTTGATAGACCTTTTATTTTATTCATTTATTTATATGCAGTGCTGAGAATCAAACCCAGTGACTCACACATGCTAGGCAAGTGTTCTACCACTGAGCCACAACCCCAGCCTTCTAAATAAAATATTTTTTAAAAGGTCTGGGGATGTGGTTTAGTGGTTAAGTGCCCCTGGGTCAATTCCTGGTACCAAAAAAAGTTTTCTGGGTATTACCTCATTTAATACTTGAAACAACCCGCCATCATCCCCATCCCAGATATGAAGTCGCTGACCAGGTTTCAGAGCTGGGTACAATCCTGGCTTTCAAGTTGTTGCCTGAGCCATTCCCTACTGTACCTCAAGCTAATCAGATGACTTGCCTAAGATTACCTAGTTGGGACACTGTGGGACCAGGAGTCCATCCAAATGTTCCTAGCTCTGCAGCCCAAGTTCTGAACCCCAACGCCATAACGCTCAATAGCAGAAATCCTTCCTTAGAGCTGTGACCTTTGATGTATCAGTTATAACTGTTCTTGGTCCCCTGTGCCTGCCCCAGGCTCTTTCCTTAGGCCTACCCTTGGCAGCTTCTGTAGACCAGACAGTACAGGACCCTGATTCTCCATATGATACATCAGAGCAGGCAAGGCCCTTTAGCTACCTACCCAGCCTTCCTTCCCCTCTGTATTTGGAGGAAAGAGGGAAACTAAGGGCCAGAGTAGGGCAGTAATGTGTGCCCAAGGTCACACAGCTAGTGGGGGCACAGTGCACGTGAAGAAGGGGATCTGTCCAAGGATTAGGCCTAGGTACCCCAAAGGCATCATCACTACCAGAAAATATTTAAGAGCTATGATTGTCACAGTCTTCTCAAGGGTCCATATTGATGGGTCTGTTCATTTGTGAATTATTAATAAGCCCAGTTCTGTATCCTGCTGGGTAGGGTTCACTCTCTTCAAGAAAACCCATTTTATAATCACCAACACAGCCCCACTGGGAGGGCTCTGGAGTCAGTGGTGGATCTGGGCTGGCACAGACCACAGAGATTGGGAGGGACACTTCATGCCAGGAAAGGCCTGGGGGAAGGGACTAAAATGGGGATGGGAACAAGGGGTCACCCAAGTAATGCTCAGTTATCATCACAGCATCCCTGAGAGTCACGGAAGGAGGAAAGGAAGAAAGCAGGTCTGGCATCACCTGCCAGGAAACAAGCGCCCTGACAGTGCAGGAAGGGACTCAGGAGACTGTCAGCTCAAGGTCATGGGTGGGTAGATGATCAGAGTAGAGTTACCTGTGTTGCGAGGCAGAAACAAGAACGGTGACTCACAGGCTCCCCTGGGCTGGGACTGGGCCAGCTCCTAGGAGGCGGGGAACAGCTAGGTGAAGCCTTTCTGAGGGTGGGCCAGTTGACTGGTGAGCTCTGACTCACCAGGTGAGTGGGCATCACATGTTACTGGGTTGGCTCCAGTATCGCTGCCACCATAGTGGTGTGAGGAGTGTTCCAGTTCTAACAGCAGCCAGGCTACTTACCTTGCAGAAGTAGGTTTTCATCTGTAAAATGGGGAGAAAAACAATATCCAGCACACTACCACAATCATCACCAGGTACTTATGTAGCATTATGCTACCTGCCACATCCTATTCTGGGCATTGTCCCTATGTAAATTCTTAATTCTTATAATGGCCCTTCGATGTAGAAAGTGTTATTATTTCTATTTTATTGGTGAGGAAACTGAGGCTCTACCTAGTTAGAAATGAAAATTAAATGAGATAATTCATGTTACATATTTAACACCTATGGCACTTAAGAAGCTTAAGTGCATCAGTCATTGTTGCAACAATTACCTTAGAGGTAATTATTTCCCCAGGGAAACCATAAAGTTCTGGACCCAGTGTTCATGTCTGGTGATTAGTCAGACACCAACTGTCAGGCGCTGAAACACACAGATGAATCTGACCAGGCCCTGCCCTCAAGAGTCAGCCAGTACCATGGCAGAACAAGTCACATATAGCTTCTCTTCTTGTCCCCTCATCCCCCCCACCCCAATGTCCCCAGCACACACTACATAAAGACAGCAACAGCCCAAGGGGATTAGGATAGGTCAGAGGGGGTTAGGGCAGTGGGTGCCCAGGATTCCCAGCCCAGCCTGAGAGGGAAAGTTTTTTGGAAGAGGCAGTGTCTGAACAGAAACCTTGTAGGGTGAGGAAGAGTTCTGGCATTAGCAGGTACTTACTACATGTTGGTCAAATACAGTAAAGATCTGCCTTGGAGTTAATGTAGCTTAAAGCTTCAGGATCTCTTCCCTCACCTGCCTGGCCTCTTCCAAGGCTCCAGGAAGACCCTGGCAATTTTCTATCAGTAAGTTTGTATGATTTTTTGAAAAGAGGCTTCTCAATGGTAAGCTCACTGGACCACCCCTGGTTACTTGAATGGATAATAAGTGATAAGGAAGGGACATGTGTTCTAGGGAGAGGAAACAGCGTGGGCAACAAATACCTGGAGATTTGAAAGTGCATGGCGTGTGACAGCCTCCCAGCCTTATCACCTGGGACTTGTCTTTACAACATATTATTGGTCTTCTCACCAGCCTCACAAACTCCAGCTGTCACCACTGTGCCCTTGCCACCTCTGTGCCTTCATGCATGTTTTTCCCCCACCTGGTACACTTGCTCCACAACTTCATTAAAAAACTTCATGACTCAGTTCTGACCCTACCTCATCCCAAAGCCCCCTGACTCTCCCTCATCTGGATTTCTTATAGTTTCTTGTGGATGTCATTATAGCCTGCTGCTTATAGTTAGTTTCTTTTTCATGCCTATATATGAAACTCCAGAGGTGGGATGATCTTGGAAGTAAGCATCTGGCCTCTGCTTACACATGGGCTGGAGGGGAACTCACTGCCTTCCCAGGAAGCATGTTTGATGTAAGCAGTAATCCCACAAACCTCTCCCATCTACAACCAAGCCCAACCTGCCTTGCTCCCCTGGGATCTGGTCCAAGTCCTCTTCCCACCCTGGCTGCTTCTGCAGGCTGCCCCCTCCTGTTTCCTTTTCTGACATCCAGGATCTTAGGTCTGATCTAGGGGAACTGAAGTCCCTCCTTCTCCTTCTGTCCCCTGCCTTTGTGAAGGGACAGCGCTAATGGCAGCCACGTGCTGTGATGAGTCATGGTTAAGAGCATCTGGGGCCCAGAGGTGGTGGCTGTTTAACTCCTCATGGACCAGAACTCCCTCTGCCAGGAGACCAGGTCAATTCAACCCTGGGCTTACACACCCACCTGAGGCCTAGGAGGCCTAGGTGCACAGTGGGCATCTGGAGAGTGACCCCAACACAAGCATTGAAAATCAGAGGACCGGTGGGGTGGAGAACTGGCACGTGAGCTCTGGAGTCAGGAGGGCTGAGTTCCGGTCCCAGCTTGTCACATATTACGTGCGTGCTCCTGAGCCAATTACATGAACCCTATGCCTCAGTTTCCACATCTGTAAAGCGGCAATTATGGAAACTGAGAAGACGGGTGTGAGCTGCTTACTAGCAAGTGAGTGCTAAAACCGCGTTATTTCCCGCCTTCTTGTCTCCTACAAACATACTCAGTGGACATGTGTTTGGGATTAAAATTCAAGTCTGACTCTGAAGGCTGCCTTTCTCTGCATGAATGCTCCCATTAATGTTGTAGGACATCACAGGCTCCGGTGGGAGCCGCTGCGGGGCGGGAGCTGTTGGGGACGGCGGGTGACAGGCAGGTGAACCTCAGGTCCAGAACTTCCTAACTCAGGTGGGGGCGTCTCCGGAAGGAGAGAGCTGGGAGCTGGGCGGGGTCTGCGCACAGGCGCTGTGGCCCCGGGCCTCACCTGTCCGGGCTGGGGGTGGGGACCCTGGCGCGGGCGCGGCGCAGGCAGGCCCCGCCCCAGCCCTGCCCCAGCTCCGCGCCGCGGCGGGCGGCCGTGGCCCCACTGCGCGGGTGGGCAGACCGAGGCCCGGCCCGGCCCCGCCGCCTTCCCCGCCCCCGGCGCGCCCCTCCCCGGCTCGGCTGCACCGCGCGGGGCTCCGGGATCCGGCGGCAACACCTGGGCCGTGGCTGGCGTCCGGCTGGGGCAGCGCCACTCGCTCCCCTCGGCGATGACCACGGCCGGCGCCCCAGGCGCCCTGCCCGCGGGGTAAGTGCGCGGCGGGCGGCCCCGGGGGCGCGGGCCCGGGCGGGGACGTGCGGGGGGCCGCGCCGAGCCTCCCCGCCGCGCCCGCGGCCCGCACTGCGGCTGTCGCCCCTGCCGGCTGCGCAGCCCCTCGCCGCGCTGCCCCTGGGGCCGCCGGCGCCGGGAGCCGAGAGGGGGCTGCGGAAACTGCCCCAGGGGACCCTGGGCCGGCCACTCCCCTTCTGGGTCCCAACTTTCTCAGGAAGGTGTAGTCACAGCCATGTTTGCAGGAGCCTGCCTCACCAGCTGCATGGCGTTTGTCTGTGGGGTGGGCCCGTTACCATCAGTTTGCTAAGATGAGCAAACTGAGGCATAGCTCTTTCTGTGACTTGTCTTCAGTCCTTCAGGAGGTAAGAGTTGGGACCGGGATTTGAAACCTGTTCTGTTCGATGTCAGAGCTCCCACCCACATCATCTTCGGTGATATTTGGGGGACTTAAAGGGCTGTTTGGTCCAACCCGGCCCAGGGGATTAACAGGGTTGTAAAAGGTGGGCGTTGGCACTACCAACAAGGCTCTCTTGTCCAGCTCTACCCCCACCCACTGAGGAATCCTGTGGGACCCACCACATTGCCCCTGTAGCAGTGACAGCTGCTTGCTGCCCAGAGACGACCTGCAGCTCTGCCTTTCTCCTTGGCCCTAGGGGGTAGGGGCAGCTGCTGGGATTTCTGTCTGCTGGCAGGTTGCTGGGCAGAGATCGAACCCCATGTGAGCTGGAACCGGTGACCGCCCTGCTTAGAGCCTCACCACCAGTGACAATATTTGCCAAGGGCCTGAGGCCTAACAAATGAACATTGAGGTGAGGAACCTGGTGCCATCCGGCAACTGGATGCTCCCATAGGACCGGTGGGGGAGTCTCAGGGCTTGGAAGCTGGGTTGCTGGGGAGGGCTGCCTGGTAAGTTTTGCCTTGATCATTTTTGCTATATGACTTAGGCCAAGTCTTTTATCCTTCCTAAACTTTTGGACCCACCTTTGGAAAACATGAGGAGGCTGGGCTAGCTGCTCCCTTCCTGCTGAGGGCTGAAGTTCTTGTATATCTGGAGCTAGTTTAGGTCTCCTTCTGCCCATCTCTGACTGAGCACCACCCCACTCTGGTCTAGGAAAGTGACTTCCAGGAGAGTATGCAGACGTGGAGCAAGGCTTCCATTAAAAAATCCTAGACTTTGGAACTGAAATCCACGTTCATCCCTCTTCTTTATACCTCCACATCCATGCCGGAGTCCCCTCTACAAGCTCCAGGATTCTCTGGGCTCCTCTGGGCTCCTCTGGGCCTGCTATTGGCCTCCAGGGCAGCAAGCTGGCTTTTCCAGCACTGGCAGGCCTTCCTCATACTGAACCACACCAGCCTCCCTGCAGGCTTGTGGGGCCTACTGTTCTTTGAGGCCACATAGGTCTATCTGCCTCTGCCCTGGTAGGATCTGAGCAGTTGAGACCTAAAGCAGGACTATCCCCACCTTCACTATAGACATTTATTCAGTCACTCAACAAACAACTAGACCTGTTTTGGGCCCAACCCTGAGCAGGATGGTCAGTGGTGAACAAAGCAAGCCTCAAATCTCTACCACTTTAAAAATTATGAAATATTTTTAAGCCTTTGGAAAAATATAGCAAATAATAAAATGAACTCCCATGTTCTTGTCTCCCAGCTTTGTCAGATATTAACACTGTGACCCATTTAGAATATGAATTCTTTTTAAGAAATAAACTATAGAAGCCTCCTTGAAAACTCCTTCCCTCCTTCCCTCTCCAGAGATAATTGCCATCCTGAATCTGAATTTTGGTTTTGTCATTTCCCTGTTTTCATTCTTTTGCTGAATATATGAAATGCTAAATGGTAGGTAGATGTTCTTTAAAAATTTACAGAAGTAGAGTCATAGTATGTGTTATCCTGCAGCTTTTTCCTCACTCATTGTCAGGTTTCTAAGGTTTAGCCTTCTTGATCATGCGACTCTGGTTGTCCTTGCCCTGATATATGGCACACCACCCTGTGTAAAGACTCGCATTTATTTACTTACCTTTCTTGTTGGACATTGAGGTGGGTCTCCGTGTGTTGCTGTTCAAATACTGAATATTCTTGCACAGGTGTCCTTTGCACATGTGTTTCTCTGGAGTGCCTCTTAGTAGTATAATTGCCAAGTTATAGGTATGTACTCAATCTTTTAAAGTTACTTAGTTTTATTATAAAATCAGCATTGCTCAGTAAAAGAAACGATGTCAATGTATGTTAGAAAAAAGTTATAATTGCTGACATTTTCTGAGTACTTCCTATTTTGCTTTGCATGATCTTAATCATTATTATTTTTTTTTATTGGTGGATGGGGGGGTACCAGGGATTGAACTCGGGGACACTCAATCACTGAGCCACATCCCCAGCCCTGTTTTTGTATTTTATTTAGAGACAGGGTCTCATTGAGTTACTTAGAGCCTCACCAAGTTGCTTATGGCCTTGCTAAGTTGCTGAGACTGTCTTTGAACTCACAGTCCTCCTGTCTCAGCCTCCAAGCAGCTGGGATTACAGGCCTGTGCCACCAGCAACCAGTTCAGTAATTTTTTATAACACTGGGGGGTAGATACTGTCATTCCCATTCATTGAAGAAGAAACTGAGGCTCATAGAGGTTAAAGAACTTTCTCAGGTTTATCCAGAAAGCAAGTTATTGCTGAAGTGCAACTTGAGTCCAGGGTTGTATGCTTTCAAAATTCTTGTAGACTCCCCTGCAGTGGGTCATGCCACAGGGCACTTGCTTTGTGTGCATCCAAGAGGGACTCTGGAAGGAGAGTCTCAGTCATATTTGCAATTTAGAAAGGTCACTTTGGAAGTGGACCTGTTACTTCACTCTTGGAGCCAAAGTCCCCCACTCCCAGGATGGAGCAGGGTTAAAAAGTCAGTTCTGGCTCCAGTTTTCTCCTTGAGTAACTTTACTTCCCTGTCCCACACCCACCTAACCCTGACTGAGTTTGGGATGGGAGCTTTTTCAGCTGGGACTGAGGATCGTCTAGCTACCCCATTCTGACTCTGCCTATGAAGCACCAAGGTAGCAGTCCAGGTGACAACAGATGGGATGTGGGAGGCAAGAGGAGAGTGAGGCTGTGGCTCCAGGGTACCTGATGCTTGCTTCCACTCTGTCCTGTTCCTATTTCATGTGGGTCTTAAGTGGATGGAATCTGAATGGGAAAGTCCTACCACCACAATGCTAAAGTTCCTGGAGTTGGTCACTAGCCCTGTTCCATTCTCCACCCATCCCAGTGCCTCCCTTGCCCACCTTCCCATCCCTGTCTCAGTGTTCCCAAGGAGATGGCTCCTCACCACAAACCCATCACTTGCTTACCTGAGGGTTCCCTAAAGGAGAACCACCTTGAAGACACAGCCTGTGGAGGAGCAGGGGCAAGATTTGGAACACTGAGTATGCAGAAAGCTTTTGTCTTCTCCCAAGCTGCTGGGAGGGGCCACACTTGGTTCCCTCTTCACTGCCTTCACTCCCTTATCTGTCAAATGCAGATAAGAGTGCTTGCTAGCAGGAGGATTAGTGAGATAATGCAGTCACCAATTTAGATAAAACTGGAATGATATTCTCTTGGTGGTGAGGGGATGGTTTTAATGCTATTTTTAAGTCAAGTGGGGCCCATGTCCCCCTTTCCTGAGCTCCCCAGCCAGCCCCCACCTCACCTCTCCATCTAGCAACCTTTTTGGAGCCTCTGTCTCCCAGCCCTTCGAGACTACCTATGCCTCCAACTGCTGTACAGGTGTGGTGCGTCTAGCCCCTTGCACAGTTTCCCCTTCTTGCACTTCTTACTCCATCTTATCTGCATTGAAAGAGAGAGAGAGAGAGAGAGAGAGAGAGAGAGAGAGAGAGAGAGAGAGAGAGAGAGTGTGTTGGGTAATAATCCCATTGCATAGGGCATTTTAAGAGTTCAAGGAGAGCTATTGAACACCCAGGGTGGTAGGTGCTCACTCCCTCCCCTTTTTGATTCATTCGTCCAACAGAGCTGAATGGATTGAGCATTAGTTGCTAGGCTGGGCTCTGGGCACGAAGGAAGACAGACACATCCAGGCCTTGTGAGGAAAGGGCTGGGGCAACTTAGGTTGGGACTTTTTAGACGATGAAAAAGAACCGAGTCTTTGCCCTGCAAGGAATGGGGAGCCAGTGAAGGATTTGAAGTCCTGGAGTGACATGGTCAGATCTGGTTTTTAAATAGACATTTGGTTATAAAAAAGGGATGGATTAGAGGGAATAATGTTTCCAACATTCTGCCTCCAAAAAAACCATTGGGTGGATAAATGGGATACACCAAGCATCCTTTATGACACATTTCATACTCCCCCAGAAGTAGCAAATCCTCTCAAGCCAAGAATGAAGAGGGAGCTGGAGTCAGGCTGATAATGAGATGAAGCCACAGCAACCTTAGGGTACTTGCAGGTTCAGAAACCTAGACCCTTCAATACCGACAGCCACATAAGGGATGGGAGATGAGGTCTTGGGTCTGAGCAGGTACAGTAGTATGAAGAATTAGCACATAGTCCTCTTCCCCCTCATAAATGTGGGACTTGAAGGCCTCCAGCCTCAGTGACTAGGAGAATTGGCCAGAGAAATGATCATCCACCAACAAAGGGAGACAACAGTTCTGGTGGGGAAAAAAAGGCTCTCTAGAAAGTTCTAAATATTGATCTGCCCTGACACAATGCTGGGTTTGAATGCGCACCACTTTTGTGGTCCTAGAATTCATAAACAAGAAAAGCGACTTAAGTGGTCTCAGTGTGTCAGTGTCTCAGGGAACTTGGCTGGAGTAAATGAAAGTCTTTTTTGGAGGGATGCACCCTTGTCCCAAGGTCCCTCTGACAATGATGAATTCATGATTAAATTATAAAACATGAGGAAACAAGCCATTATGATCAGCATGCACTAGGAACATGTAGCAGTTTATCTGAGAGTCTTAAATGCTAGAATTAGCAGATACAGAATATAAATAATTGTGCTTAAGAATTGTGGATACATTGAAACAGGCATGGTGATGCATACCTATGATCCCAGCAATTCAGGAGGCCGAAGCAAGAGAATCTCAAGTTTGAGACCAGTCTCAGCAACTTAGTGAGACCCTGTCTCAAAAATAAAAAGGACCGGGGATGTAGCTCAGTGTAAAGTACCACTGGGTTCTATTCCCAGTACCAAAAAAAGAAAAAAAAAAAAAAAAAAAGAGGGAGAAATTGAAGAACTTGAAACAATAAGCAGGTAACAAAATACTATCTAAAATACCCAAAACATACTTGAAAAAGAACCAAGTAGAATTTCTGGAAAGGAAAAATATAATAATCAACATGAGAAACTCAGATAGTAAAGAAACAAGTTGAGAGACATGAAATAGGGAATAAAATTGTCTAGCAGAGAAGAGAGAAGGGGTAGGAGGTGACCAGAGTGGAAGGAGAGTATTTCAACAGACTTGGGTAAAGATGATAGAGATTTGGGCCACTGGGCGTGGAAAGGGGTAAATTTTTTTTTTTTTTTTTTTTTTTTAGTGGTGGTGGGGTACTAGGGACTTAACCCAGGGGCACTTTATCACTGAGCTACATCCAAGCTCATTTTATTTTTTATTTTGAGACAGGATCTCCCTAAGTTGCTTAGGGCCTTGCTAAGTTGCTGAGGCTGCCCTCGAGCTCATAATCTCCCTGCCTCAACTGCCCAGGTCTCTGGTATTACAGGGGTGGGGCACCATGCTGGGCAAGAGGGTGGTTTTGAGACATTTAGGTAGTACAATTGATAGTACTTGGTGATGTAGTGGATGACGAAGGCCTGTGAGAGGGGTATGTCAAGGATAACTGTCAGAACTGGGGTTGAGGCTCAGTGGTAGAGTGCTTGCCTAGCATGTGTGAGGCACTGGGTTCAATCCTCAGCACCACATAAAAATAAGTAAATCAAATAAAGGTATTGTGTCCATCTACAACTAAAAAATTATTTAAAAAAGGATAACTATCAGATTTCTGGCTTGAGAAACTGGGGAGAGATGTGTCACTAATTAAAATGGCAGAACTGAGAGAGAACACATTTGGGAGAATGAATAGGAGTTTAAACAGGACACATCTCACTTTGCCTGGGAAAAGCTGCTGATGAATTGCAGAGGAAGCACTAGAGTTGGGCCTCAAGGTATGTGTAGTTTACCTAGTGGAGAAGAAGAGTTCTCTTATTTTTTGGGGAACAGGATTTCCCTTCAATTATATCACTAAGCTCCTTCCTGGAACCTTCCTTCACTCACAAGAGATCCCTTGAGAAGGATCATTCTCTGTCAAATAGACCTCTGGGATCTTCCTCATTTCACATCTAATTTTTTAGATGGGAGTGCTGAAGCCCAGAAAAGTTAGGGACTTGTTTTCCTGGTTTCGACTCCTGTTTTTTCAGTTATTCATTCACCTCACATATATGTTAAAAGCCAATTTTGTGTCAGATCCTAGGTGATGGAGATACAGCAGTGATCAAAACTAAGGTTCCTCTCTTTTAGGTGCTTATATTTTAGTGGAGAGAGAGACAGACAGACAGACAAACCATAAACACAAAAATATATCACATGTCAAAGAATGATAAGAACCTCAGAGAACTGTAGGGACTGGGGGTGCAGGTGTGCGAGAGGTGTGACTGGGAAGGTGAGACCTGAGTATGGAATGCCTGGGCTGTTCCTACAGGTCTGCTGCCCCTCATGGCCCATTATGACAGTGTTCGGGGTTCTAGAGTGCAGGCCTGAGAGGCAGGAGGAATCCCGGAGAAGGAGGGAGAGAGGGACAGAGAGGGACTTTGTGGGTGGGCTGCACCCCCCTGGGGGGGGCAGCAGAACCCAATGGGTCAAAAAGGTCACAAGGACTACCATTGCCCTCGTGCAGGGTAAGATACGTTTATTCCTGAGGCTTTCTTATCTTACCCCCTATTCTCAGCCCCTCCCCCAGATCTCAGATGGTACCCCCTTCTGCTCCTCTTCTCACCACTGGGGACATTGAGAGGTGGGTCCAAATTGTCCCTGCATCCCAGTACTGAGTGGGCAGCCTGGAAGGGCTTGGGAAAGGAATCCAAGGCTAACCAGAGAGGTGGAGTGGTCAGGAGGGTCTGAGGCTCCAGGGTCAGGCTCATGTCTCTCCCCTCAGGACTCCTGTGAGCAACCTCCATGAGGCCCTGGACCAGTGCATGACGGCCCTGGACCTGTTCCTCACCAACCAGTTCTCAGAAGCACTCAGCTACCTCAAGCCCAGGTGAGCTTAAGCCCCAGTAGGGTGGGGGGGCAGAGCTGCGCATGCACATGTGTGTGCAAATATATGTGTACAGATGGGGCATGTTGGTCATGGAGAACCAGAGGCTTTGTGTGACAAGAACCTCATTTAACTCAATGCCTTCAACTTTCTGGGTCACCGTGACCACTGAGAAGTCCCATGAAATGGCCCAGGCTCCCTGTCCCACAGCCTGTGAGCCTCTAAGGCCTTCTCCAAGGTCTCTGTGACTTTATTTGCCTCTTCCCATTTCTTTTCTTGTTCCTGCTGAGTCTGTTGGGGCTTCTCCCCATCAGCTATCACAGTCGCTTTGCTCACTTTCCCTGGTGCACTTGGGTTGCCTACCTCCTGAGCATCACGGTAATAATGAGCACTGCTCCTTTAATCAATTCCTCCAGTGTTTGCTGTCTTATTCTTGATAATATGCATATACTGCTTTTTCTTATCATTTTTCTTTGTTTTTAAAATTGAGATGTACTTCTTATTCCATGAAAGTCATCTTTTTTTTTTTTTTTTACTTTTTATCTCATACTTCAATTACATTTTAAAAAAAAATTCTTTTGGTCATCAATGGATCTTTATTTGATTTATTTATATGTGGTGCTGAGAATCGAACCCAGTGCCTCACATATGCTAGGCAAGCTCTCCACCACTGAACTACAACCCCAGCCCTGCTTACATTCTTTATTTGCTGTTTCTCTCTTTTTAAAAATTGGCTCTTTTTAGTTATACACAACAGTAGAATCCATTTTGACATAATTATACAAGCATGGAATATCTTATGAAAGCCACCTTTTTTTACTTAACACTTTTAAACCTCATCTCTTGGTAGACAGAATTTAGCTTTCTTACACATTTGCCCCACTCTTCCCCTCATCCTTCTCATATCATTTTATCACAAATATTGACAAAATCAATAATCAATATTTACATTATTATATTTTTGTATTTTTTTTGTTGCAGAGATAGGTTGTGTAATAGTTCGATGTTTCCTTGCCTAATTTGCTACACATTTAATCTTAACTCTTTATAATCACTCCACCAGCTGATCCTATTTTGAGTTTTTTTTTTTTTTTTTTTTTTTGCGGTGCTGGGGATCGAACCCAGGGCCTTGTGCTTGCAAGGCAAGCACTCTACCAACTGAGCTATCTCCCCAGCCCTCCTATTATGAGTTTTTCCCTAAATGTCCAACATGCCAAGTGAGCTCTCAGTCCCTGTTTTTCCTGGAAACCTGGGTGGAGGCGTCTCCAGGCCACCTCCCATCTGCCCCTCAAGCTCTTGTTGCCTCTCTGCTGTTTCTTTGAGCCCAGGTCTTCCTCCCACATCTTCTACCTCATTTTGTCAGAACATGTCCTCTAGAAATTTCCTAACAGAGTTGCAGGAGTTTGAAGGCATCGGCCCTGCTTTCTAGCATCTTCTGTCTCTGTGTCTAATTCTACTTTTCATGTGATCTTTTTTCCTTCTCTAGAAATATTTAGGATCTTCTCTTTTATTCTTGAAAATCTGGGGTTTCACAGTGATGTGCTGAAACAAAAGTCATATTTTATCCCATTTTATTTTCGGCGGGGAGAGACTCAGTTCTAGGAAATCCCTTCATATTCTGTTTCTCTTTCCTGGCTTTCTTTAGATCAGTCCTTTTCTAAGACTCTTATCTCCCCTTCCCCTTTTTGATCCTTTATCTTTTTCTTCCTCCAATTTTTGGGAATTCCCTTTACCTTATCTTTAAGTCCTTGTATTGACTGCTCTACAATTATGTGATAATTTTTGAGTATTCTGCATTGTTCTCTAGCTCTTCTTTTTTCCTATAACATCTTATTCTTGATTTATGGGTGTATCATATTTTTTATAGTTACATTTGGAATGTGAGGTCCTGTACAACAGAACCTGACATAGTAAGTTTTCTAATTTATCATGGTTGTTGTTATTATCACCACAGCTTATTATCCCTTTCTAAAACCCTCTGTTCTTTTCCCATGATCTTTATTCTTTTCATATGATCTTGGCTTCTCCAGTTTACTGAATTCTGTCTAATGGTGGGAACCCTCCTCTCATGGGGTTTTTTTCTCAGATACCTGATGATTCCTGGTCATAGTTAATAGTTAAAGGTCAAAGTTAATGGTCAAAGGCCAGCTGGAAAGCCTGTGCCAAGTAGCCTTGTGATTGGTGAGATTGATTCTTGGATGCTCTGGCAGAGAGCTACTGTCCCCCAGATGTCAGCGTCTCGTGTGTTCCAGCTTCCTGAGAAGAATCCTCCATTTCTAAGCCTAGACAGAGAACCCAGGGCTGCCTGAGTCCTGAGGTGCTAGGAGGAGGCTGGGATCCAATCATGTCACCTGTCTATTTTCCTTTAACCTCCCTCTCTTCAGTGGTAGGATAGCCTCTATATTGCTATACCCAAATCCCAAATAGTGCTATTTCCCAATAGCAATGCCCAGGTAGGGTTACTGGTTTCTACAAGTCCCAGATCAGGCTGTTCACTTTCTCTAGAGTTGACTGGCCCATCATTCTGTTGTCTGGGCTCAGGACCCAGCCTCTGGGGTGTGGTGATCAGAATGAGTCTTTCTGGAGCTATCCTACACCTCATTCCCACCCTCTGAGGGAAACCCGGTGAACCAGGCAGGCCGGGCCCCATCCTGCTCCATCAATAATGTCCAGGCTTCCTTCCCAATAGTTGTTCATTTTTTGTTTTGTGGTACTGGGGGTTGAACCTAGGGATGCTCCGTATTGAGCTACACCCCTAGCCTTTTTTCTTACTTTTTATTTTGAGACAAGGTCTTACTAAGTTGCTGAGGCTGGCCTTGAACTTCGCAATCCTTCTTCCTTAGCCTCCTGAATCTCTGGAATTGTATCATGTGCCACTGTACCTGGCCCCTTCCCAATAGTTTTGGAAGACTTCTTGCTCCCACTTCCATCATGGTCATTTCCTGACTCTCATTGTCCTGGAACCCAGAACATAGCCACCTCCTGCACTGGAAACTGGCTATCCCAGGACTATACCACCATGCCTTAAGCACTCACACTGGCCTTTCTCCTTATGCCCTGAGGCCCATTGAAGACCCCGTCACACCTTGGTTTAACTCTAGACTGTCCTGCAGACTTAGGGCCAACAGAAGAAAATGAGAGCATAGAGAAAAAATATACCAAAACCCCCACTAAAAGCACACGGCATATTATACCCAGGCCCTTAATCTGAACCTTCCAAAAGGTCCCCAGGAGGGATTTCCCTCCTCCCCTCCCTCACCGCAGGGGAGCACTCCAAAGACAAACCCTCACCCTAAAGGAGGTACCCTGAAAAACCAGTCTTCCCAGGGGTCCCCTCTTACCTCGCATGTAGAGCAGGGTAGCCTCAGTGCAGCCCTGAGTCTGAGTGCTTTCCCACAGGTGGTAGCGTCAATAGCACACTCTCCCTACCTTGCCTTGGACAACCAAGAATGCCTCCAAAATTGCCAAAAGTCCCGAGGGGAGCAAAATTATGTCCCACCTTGTGATAGTCAAAACATGTTTCTAAAGTTGCCAGATGTCCTTGAGGGGCATGTTGTGGGACAAAAAAAAAAAATACCTTGCCACCTCCACTGAGAACCACTGGTTTAGGGAAAATGATTCTTGCTAAAAAATGTTCCCCAGTCCCCATTTGTAGCTTCTGAAGCTTCAAGAGAGGTTGGGATTCAATTTCATTCACTGTCACATGTTGTCTTGTTTAATTGTTCATCTTAGCTGTGGGGGATGTTAACCCACTCTTACTCCCTGGGGAAGGCACTAGGTTTACCAAGTTCCCTTCCTTATGTCTGTGCTGCTAACTTAGCTCTGTATCTGTCTAGAAGTACTGTCTCTGGAACATGGAGGCTACCCTGATAATTTTCTCAGTGAATCAATGATCATGGTTCATAAGTGGCAGAGCCGGGATTCAAATCAGGGCCACCTGGCCCACAGCCCCTCTCTGACCCCTGTGCTCTCTTGGGTCTTGGCAGGGTGGAGGCGGTCACCTTGCATAGGAGGGCCTCTCCACTGGGAGTGAAGAGGTAGGAGAGAGTGTGCATAGACCTGCATGTGCCTGGGCGCAGGAAGCTCAGGGTGTGTCCATATGGATGTCCTGGAATTTCTCTGAGGGTTAGGTCACCTGATGAGACTGAGGGGTCAGGCAGTGAGGGGTGGGACACAGGGAGAGAAAAAGTTGTTTCTGAGTGGTGTGACAGGCCCGGCTGGGCCCCTAGCCTGGGGTGTGCCTGTCTGCCAGGTGACTCTCTCGAAGTGCTCAGTGGCAGTGTGAAAGCAGGGGGCAGTCCTGCAGTCCCTGGACTGGGGTTCCTAACTGGGGGCATCAGAAGGTCAGAGGACTTAGCCCTGAGTATTCTGACTAGAGAAGGGCTGGTATGAGGAAGGTAGGCTGAGGGGTCCAGAAAAGGAGACGGGTTAGAGGTAGGGGACAGGGTAGTGGGAGTGAGGAGCAAAGACAGGAAGCTAGGGAAACTGTGGTTGGGAGGGTGCTGGCATCCTTTAAAGCTCCAGAAGCAGAGCCATTCTGCATGATGAAGATGAGGTCAAGGTGCCATCCAGGGGAAGGGAGTGTAGGAGGGAACAATACCTCATGAATTCCCCCATGAGGTGTCCTGGGGCTCTAGTACAGTGCAAGACATGGGCTGTTGTCAGGTCCCTGCAGGGGAACAGTGAAAATATGATAAGCCTTGCTGAGAGCTACACAGGGACCCTAACTCATGTGGGGTCAGGAAGGCTTTGGTGCCCACTGCATAATTTTTTTTTTCTTTTTTTGTTTGTTTCGTTTAGTGTGTGTGTGTGTGTATGTGTGCACGCATACGCGTGCGAGTGCATGTGCCCTCATGTGCACACCTGTATGCTAGGAATTGAATCCAGGGACACTTTACCACTGAGCCACATCCCTAGCCCTTTTTTATTTTTTTATTTTGAGACCAGGTCTTGCTAAGTTGCTTAGAGCATCACTAAGTTGCTGAAGCTGGCCTGGAACTTGAAATTCTCCTGCCTCAGCCTCCTGAGTTGCTGGGGTTACAGATGTATGCCACTGTCCTGGCTTTTATTTTTTATGTTGAGATAGGGTCTTGCTAAATAGCCTTGAACTTGGAATCTTCCTGCTTCAGTCTCTTCAGTCTCTTGAGTTGCTGGGATCATGCTTAGCAAGACACATAATTTTTAGACCCCATCACAAAACGAAAATGTGGGGTCATTTGTTCCCATATTATTAAGAATTTTGAACTGGGTACAGTGGCACATACCTGTAATCCCAGCAACTCCAGAGGCTAAAGCAGGAGGATCACAAGTTCAGAGCCAGCCTCAGCAATTTAGTAAGACCCTAAGCAACTCAGTGAGACCCTGTCTCTGAATAAAATACAAAAAGGACTGAGGACATGGCTCAGTGGTTAAGTGCCCCTGAGTTCAATCCCTGGTACCAAAAGGGAAAAAAAAAAAAAAAGAATTTTGAGGCAATGACAACAGAGAATCAAACCAAACACGGGATCTCTTTATTTATTTAGTTGTAGATTAACACAATACCTTTATTTTATTTTATTTTTTATGTGGTGCTGAGAATTGAACCCAGTGCCTCACATATGTGTGGCAAGCACTCTACCACTGAGCCACAATCACAGCCCCAAATGTGGGACCTTTTTAGGTGCAACGCTCTGTGCAGCAGAACAGATCAAATACCTATGAAACTGACCTTGAAAGGCTTCCTGGAAAAAGTGACATTTACACTGAGATGGGCTGGATGAGAAGTAGGCTGTATGGTGAGGGAGTTTGCAGGCAGAAGGAACAGTCTGTCCATGAGCCTGGCAGTGAATGAGGCTCTGGTGCATTTGAGGATGGAGACCCTCAACCTGGCCAGAGTCCCAGCAGGGGAGGGTTCCAGCAGGAAGGTGAATGGGATGTGTAGTCCCCTGGAAACAGCTTGTCTTCAGAGGGCAGTGAGGTGAGGGCTGAGAGGACCAGGATGAGGGACCAGGAAGTGGGAGCTCTGATGAGGAAGGAGTAGAGACAAGGTGAAGCAGAGGGCTGTGTCTGCCTCTAGACATACTTGGGAAGTGAGGCCCCAGGCTGGAGTTGGGGGTCCAGGAAGGAGCAGTGCGAGTTGGGTCAGGATGAGGAGGCCCAGATGATGGAGGCAAGGGCAGGCAGGATGGCTGATAATGCCTAACCCCTGGTGCTAGACAGGAAGGAAGAACTTGAGGCCACCTCAAGTGGCCAAGGGGTCCCCAGTCCCATCACCGTGCTCTGTTGATGGCTATTCCAGCACCCTCCCCATCTTGATCACTACTCTGGGTCCTGGAAGATGGGACCCCAGAGAACATTGTTTGGTAGAGCTGATTCAGCACAGGGGTATGGGGCCTGGATGCTTTGTGTGCAAATAAAAATGTGGGGTGCACACTACACTTGCTGTATCTGAGGTTTGGGGTTTGTCTTACCTCTGTACCCCAGTTTTCAGTCCTGATAAAAGGGGCCTTCCAGGTGGTAGGCTGGGACATGGGGCCAGGATTCTTAGCCACAGATGCATGTTGGGGCCTGGGAACTCAGACTAGAAATTCTACTTTGTCTGCCAGCTGCACAGGTGGGGCTGTTCCTCCTTCTGGGCCCAGCACCAGACTGGGCTCAGCAGGGAAGCTGGACAGGTGGGGATGATTTCTGGGGCTCAGACCTGTGGAGGAAGAGGAAGAGAGAGGCTAGGTCTTGGGAGTTGGAGAGGCCTGAGGAACGGGTTGGGGGGTACCAGGGGGATGAATGTCTGTGCTGCTAGAGAAGCCCCTCATTAAGGAGAGGACTGGGAAGAGACCTTGGCCCTGGCAGGGCATGGAGGAACTCAATTTACCGAGCATAGATAATGTGTCCCCTGACCTGGGTGTCACTCAAAAAGCCCTAGGACAGAAGGGTTATTGTATTCATTTTACAGAGGAAAAGCTTGAGGCTCAGAGATATTGTGAGGTTTACCAGAGTTACACAGCTTGTGACTGGCAAAGCTGAGACTCCAATCTGTGTCTGAGGGACTCTGAAGTCCAAGTTTGACCCCCACTTCAGGCAGCCACCTTTCCACAAACTTCTGTCCCCAGAGGAAGCATTGCTAGCACAAGTCTGATGAGGTGTCCTGAGGACGGGCTGGCATTGAGAGGGGTCCTCCCGCTTTTTGTTTCCTTCAGAAAACTTTGGCTCTCAAGGGGCCTAACACCTAAGTCAGTCATTCAGAAATTAAAAAAAGCAATTCAATTTACAGGTGTTCATGGATAAGAAAGGAAGACGGTTAGAGTCACATGATTTTATGATAAAACTCTATAAACCTTAGTCATCTCTCTTTCCTGTGAAGTTCCCAGCATAAGCTTGGCACTGAGGAGTTTTGTAAATAATTGACAAGGGCACGTGGGGAGACTATGCCAGGCAAGCTGCTCCCTCCTGTCAGTCCCAGGGGCCCAGGGCCCAGGCCAGTCAGCATCATCGCCCCTTCTTGCAGAAGCAGCCACCAAGGCCCAAACTGGCATGGTTCCTGTGCCTCCTTGCCCTCTGCCCTCTGTATATATTAGGCTGAATGCTGCCCCCTTCCTGCCCAAGTACACTTCCACAGAGAAGCCCCTGGTTGTAGAGGAGCAGGGAGGCAGGAGGTAAAGGCTGAGGACAGAGGTGAGTCACACCCAAGCTCTGTCCTGGAAGTGCCCACAGTCTTTGGAGACAGCTGAGCCTGTGCCAATGACACTTCAGTGTGACCTCTGCCTGGGCACAGGCACACAGTCCCTGAGGACGAGCCCTGGATTCCCAGGATGTGTAGGCAGGGGAAAGGCATCTCAGGGTGCAGGAACCACAAGGGAAAGACCCAGAGGAGAGCATGGGGTTTTCTTTGGGACGATCTATGTGGTTACTTGAGGCCAGCGGTACAATATTCAGTGTAACCAGACCATGGAGGGGTGGAGCTTGTATCCAGTGGAACTGGGAATGTCGAACCAGGGGCTTATGGTCAGCTGATGGGACAAACAGAGAGAGCACAGGTGGTCCAGGCAGTTGGGGATGAGAGCCAGCCCATGGGTGGGACTTGGGGATAGAAGGGATCTTGGGAACAGACAGGACCGGGGATTGCCTGCTGGGGGTGAGGGCAGAAGCAAGAGGCAGGCCCTGGTTTGGGGAAGGGCAACCTCAGCCACACTTCTCCAGACCCTTAGTCCTCAAGCTCCCTTGATGCTACCACCTCTCCCAGCAAGAGGAGAAACTGAGGCTCAAATTTGGAAGGTCATTTAAGGCCTCTCAGCAGGAAGAAGATCTGGGAACAGCATCCGAGGTCTTTTGAGTGGCAGTGAAAGGGTCAGATTGGACCTGCTTCCCTTACACAAAGCTGGGAGGGGATGGCAGGTGATCCCTTGGCCAGTCACCTCTGGAGCTTGAGGAGTGGTGCCCTCAACGTCCCCTCTCTCTGGCAGAACCAAGGAGAGCATGTACCACTCACTGACATATGCCACCATTCTGGAGATGCAGGCCATGATGACCTTCGACCCCCAGGACATCCTGCTTGCTGGCAACATGATGAAGGAAGCGCAGTTGCTGTGTCAGAGGTCAAGACTATGGGGGGGGGGCAGGGACCGGGGTTGTGAGGCCCACCTGTCACTCTGGCCTATCCTAGTGCCTAGCATGCCACTATTAGTGCTGCTGCTTTTGGCTAAGAAGTTTTGTCCTCAAGTGCTGAGAGCTGTACCTGCCAACTCTGTATTAGGGCTTTGATATCTGAGCTAATTACTGAACAGCTTCTGGGGACCAATCTTGATTGGGAGAAAAATCTGGCTCTGTCACTTCATAACTCTGATCTTGGCAGGTCCTCTCTGGACTTGACTTTCCTCATCTGTAAAATGGGTGTGGTGATTATGCATGATGGGTTGTTCTAGATATTGCATGAAGACATGGATCACAGGACCTGATGCATAACTAAATGTGTTTAGTCCATATTTGCTGCATGCATGAATGGACCAACACACCCAAACGCTTGGGTCAGACCTGGAAACCTAGATCATCAAACCAGGACAGTTTTCATGCCTGTACCACCAGGCAGGGACGTGGACCCAGAGAATGAAAACCCAGCATGATTCCAGGGGCTCATGGGGTTTTGAGTGTCAGGCCCAAGAAGTGGGAAAGACTCCTGGAGGAGGTAACACCTGAGTAGGGCCCTGGAGTGTGACCAGGTGCTGGTCACGACAGAGGGAATGAGGACAGGGCTCCAGGCAGAGACAACAGCAGGAACAAAGAGGGAAGAAAGTTCTTAATTTGGGGGAGCTGCCAGGAGCTCAGTATCTGGAGAATCCTATGGGAGGGGCCTGTTCACCTTGGAATTTTCTGGAGTATAGCAAAGAGAGGCAAACAGTATGACCTGGGCTGGTCCTCTCTCTTGTCCCCACTTAATGACCTGAGGCCTCCCTCTTCTTCCTCTTCAGGCACAGGAGGAAGTCTTCTGTGACAGACTCCTTCAGCAGCCTGGTGCACCGCCCCACCATGGACCAATTCACAGAAGGTGTGGCATCTGGGAAGTCCTCCCAACCATGCCGAGCCCAGATGGCCCAGCTCCAGGCCTGGGGAGTGAGGGGGAGGGGCAGTTATTTTCCCAGTTGTTACCATGGGCGCAGGGCCCTGGCCTACACATGGGGACATGGATGTCAGGCCTGGGACCTTTTCAGGAGTGGCCCTCTGGTGAGGGTGTGGGGAAACCAGCCCACCCAACAGAATTCCTGGCTGAGAACCTGGACTGAGGAAAGGGAAACTGTCATAATGACCAAGGGGACCAAGGGGTGCTAGAATGGAGTTAGATGCACTGATGGACTTGCCTTAGTCAGATTGTGAGCCCCAAGGGGAAAGTGGTCTTAGGAACTGACATGCCAGGCCTAGACTGATGGCAGCCCCAGAAGAAATGGTCTAGGCTCCTGTAGACTATGTGGTGTCTTTTTGCCATGACCTATGTGCAGTAGCCAACCATGAGTTTGGCGCATTTCAGCACAGGGACAAATGATCTCACCCACCTGAGAGCCCTGGGAGACTTTAGTATCCATCAGTGCAGCAGTGGGCTGGGTGCAGGTGCCTGCAGTGATGCTTGGGGAAGGAGAGTGCGCAGTGCCCATATTTTGGGTGTTGAGGCTGGGAGCCAGTCCAGACTCTAGGGGGACAGATCTGAGCTCGCTTGGGACAAGGTGACTGGGCAGAAGTAGGGGAGGTGCTGACACAGCCTCCCTTTGTTTTGGGGAAAGAGGGAGCTGGAAGACTGGGCTCCCGTCTCCTGCCTGCAGGACTTTTTTTTTTTTTTTTCTGCAGAGGAAATCCACGCTGAGGTCTGCTATGCAGAGTGCCTGCTGCAGAGAGCGGCCCTGACGTTCCTGCAGGTAGGGACCCCTCCTTTTGCTGGGGGGCTGGGAATTTCAGATCACTTACCATGTCCGTGCAGATGGGCACATAGCAACAGGGACCCTCCCCTTGTGATCCTCTGCTCCTGGCCCTGGCCGTGGCCAGTCTCCCTGTGGAGGAGTGGACTCTCCCTCTCCCACCTAGCACAGGTGCTCCCACCCAGTCCCAGGGTGTTGCTTCCACCTTTTCACTGCTGCTGCTCCTGTTTATAGCCACGTGGGACAACAGGCATTTTCACAAAGCCTGTTTTACACTTGCTTCTGTCTGTCAACACTGGTAGTACCTGCAGTGCCCCCGGCTTTTGCACGCAGCCCAGGTATCTCCTTTTTCCACATCTCACACACATTAGTTTGTCTTTACATAGGTTTACATTATTATTTACATTATTATTTAATCTTCACCTCAGAAGCCAGTGAAAAGGCAATTTAAAGGAGTCATTTTTCCAAGGTCATGTGGTTAGCAAATGGCCTCCTTACCACACAGTAGGATTTATGAGAGCTACACTGCATGATTTTACCAGAAAGCCTGGGTTGTCATTATAACATATCATCAGCATATTTGGAGGGAAAGGGACACACGTAGGTGCTGGTTGTTATTCTTAGCTCTTTTTTTAAAATTATCTTTTTGGACCTCTAGTGATTAGAATTAGATTAATCCTAAGATTTGGTTTAGGACTCGCTATAATAATTGCACCATGAATGACTTGTTTGTTCAAACATACTGGGGAATGAACCCAGGGGTACTTAACTACTTAGTCACATCCTAAGCCCTTTTTATTTATTTTTTATTTTGAGATAGAGTCTCACTAAATTGCTGAGATTGGCCTTAAGCTTGTGATTTTCCTGCTTTAACCTTCAGAGTTGCTGGGATTGCTGGCACATGCCACCACTCTTAGCTTATTCTATTTATTATATAATTACAAATAAGAAACACCTTCAACCCCCCCAAGAACAGCACTGGTGGAAACTCTCCTGGCCCTTTGGGATCCTGCCACTATCCTGGCCTCCCTCCACAGGGAAGCCACTATCTTCAGATTCCTCCATCCCCCACCTATTGTTAAAAACAGATTATCAAACAGCAGGAGGAGGTGTTATGGACATGACTGTATAGTGAACAGGAAATGAATAAGCTATAAAATGCAGTGTTAAATTCCGGGTACTACTTAAAACAATCAAATAGCCATTCAACTCCTGTCCTACTGATCAATCACCACAAGTAATATTTTAATCACACATCAGTACCTTCAACAGTTGCTGGGTTCTTTTCCATATTTTTATTGTTGCATTATAATTATACATAATATTGTTACATAACATAGTTACGTGTTCCTACATGCACACAATATGACAACATACAATTTGTTCATTATTGTTCCCCAGTATCTCTCCTTTTCCTTCCCTCCTGTCTCCCTGGTTCCTTTTCTCTACTCTACTGTTCTCCCCTTATTTTCATGAGATACCCACCTCCTATTTTTCCCTCCTTTTTCTCTTTAGTGTCCACATAAAAGAGAAAATGTACAACCCTAAGATAAAACAAACTATGTGTTTGGTTTAATTTCACTTAACATAATGCTCTCAAATTTCATCCATTTTCCTGTATATGACATAATTTCATTCTTATTTATGAATGAATAAAACTATTGTGTATATATATATCACATTTTCTTTATCCATTCATCTGTTGATGGAAGCTAGGCTGGTTCCATAATTTGGTTATTGTGAATTGTGCTGCTATAAACATGGTTATTCATCTGTTGCTACAGTATGCTGACTTCATTTTTTAGGATAAATACCAAGGAGGTGGTATAGCTGGGTCATATGGTAGCTATTTTTTGTTTGTTTTACCATTCCAAAATTTCTAAGGGTTTGAGACATTAGTTACTTTCCAAACAATAAAATCATTTTTATAAAAAGCAAACAAACAAAAAACAGGTTATCAGCTTCCTATTTGTATCTGAACAACACATTGTTATGCTTTCATGTTTTTGAACTTCTCAAGGGCTCAGGCTATGTGTTGCTTTCTTCACTTGTCTTCACGTGCCTGCATGATATTGTCTTCCATAAACATACCCCAGTGTGTTTACCCACACTTCTGTTGGGTTGTTTTTGGTTCTCAAGCCTGGGCTGGCTCTCAGCATCTCTCCCTCCTGCAGGATGAGAACATGGTGAGCTTCATCAAGGGCGGCATCAAAGTTCGAAACAGCTACCAGACCTACAAGTGAGTGAGGCTCGCCAGCAAGAGAGCTGGGAGGCCTGGGGCCATGGCATCCACTACCTCAGGCTGCTTTGTGGGAGGCAGAGTATTGGCTGGAGGCTGGAAGCCTAGAGTGCTGAGCTCAGGCAGATTTCTGCAGCCCCAGTGTCTCAGTGTTCTGAAGTAATATTCCCCAGGTTTTCTGACTGTGTCTGTTTCTTTGGTCTCCTGAGTGCCTTCTCTGTGGCTGAGCCTCCGTTAGGGAAAAATTAGACCCAGGTTTCACACAAATAGCTTGGTCTAGTGGAGGCAGAGAGACAGACCCAAGAACAGTCATTCAAGGAACAGCAGAACTGCTACACGTCCATGAGTGCCCAGTCCAAACTCTGCTTTCCCCAAGCTTTCTCAACTCCTCCAGCAGACAGAGATTGTATACACATACACACACCCCACCTCTGAGGGCCAGAATCATTTCCATACCTTCTGGGTCCCTGACTTTTAGCCCTGGACTAGCCACAGGTTGTGTTTATGAATGAAAGATTGAATGAATGAAAGGAAGAATGGTACAATCCAGGGCACTTTTACCCAGTATGACTCGTCAATTCCATTATCTTATCTTATAATCCTTATCTTATTATAATCCAGCATCAAATAAAGCTCTCAAAACTCAAGTTTCCCCTCTAAATTTTACATTAAAACTTATTTCCCATAAAAACTTGAGACTACTTGTCATCTTCACCTTCTCCATGTAGTGTGACTGTTTCCCTGCAGACAGGTGTTTCTCATCAATGTGACAAATGTGGCTGGGATGTCACAGACCATGCAGTTCCATGTTCCCTTGGAGACCCTGGTTGGAATTGTCCAAGGTCAGCCAGACAAGTGCTCTGACCCCTCAGCCTCCCTGTTAGCTGTCAGAATGATGTCTCCAAAACACACCTGGTCAGGTCACCTCTTGCCAACTCCTGAGGCTCCTCCTGCTCTGAGAAAAGACTCTTCATCACTATCCAGCCATTCCTGAGAGCTCTTCCCTGCATTCCATGCCACATCCCCTCCTTTTACTCAGCCTCAGACCTTGAGCTTTTCTCCAGTTCTTCAAGTACACCCAGCTGAGTCCTGCCTCAGGGACTTTGGATATGATGTTTGGTCAGGAACACTCTGTACCAGGCTAGCTGCAACTCACCCTTAAGTTTTCTGCTCAAATGTCACCTCTCCAGAAATGTGTGAATCTACCACCAGGGAGTTGTTAGATCAGGCTAAGGTGCAGTTGACCTTGGGCCCCAGCTCCTGCCCCCAGCATGTGGCTGAAACAGAGCTTTGCCTTTTCCCACAGGGAGCTGGACAGCCTTGTCCAGTCCTCACAGTACTGCAAGGGAGCGAGCCATAGGCACTTTGAAGGAGGAGTGAAACTTGGTGTAGGAGCCTTCAACCTGGTGAGTGGGAATTCCCTCTCCCCATTTCCACCGTGTCCGGGTTCCAGATAAGTCTCACCTGCATGTTTCTGCTACATGTGGTCACTACTGAATGCCACCATCCTGGCTTTGTGCCAGGTACCAGGACCCAGAGATAAACCTGGTATATTTCCAACCTTCAGAGGCTCACAGATGGGGTGTGGGTGGAGGGTGCTGGAGCCTTCTCCAGGGACTCCATCTGTGCATCTGTGTGTCAAGTTGGTGGCTCAAAATTTACAGTGGGGGAAAATCATTATAGCACTAGAACTTGACAAACCAGATACATCAGGGCTTTAATGGCAGGGAAAGCAACAGGCCTGGAAACAGCTGGTGACCCAGAGGACAGAGAGCCTAGTCCTTTTCCAGGGGAACTGGGGAAGTTTTTCTGGGCGGAGAATAAACATCTGAGCAGTATCTTAGAGGATCCACAGGAGTTTGCAGATAGGGAAGGATATTCCAGGCAGAGGGGACAGTGTATGCTCAGTCAGGGAGACTTGGAAGCACTGTGCCTGTTCTAGGGAGGAGAAGCTGCTCAGGTCCCTGCCACATAGGGCTAGGGACCTTTCCAAAGGCCTATGTGGCCAGGGAGGTCATGGATTTGCTCTCCAGGTGAAGCCTATCCAAAGAGCAGGCCTTGGGGTGGGGCACCCTACCCAACTGGGGTGCCCTCACTGTACCCAGCTGTCTATTCCTGCAGACGCTGTCCATGCTTCCCACTAGGATCCTGCGGCTACTGGAGTTTGTGGGGTTTTCAGGAAATAAGGTAAACGCCTGCCTTTTAGTGCCCTTGGTTTGCTCAGCCTGAGGACCTGGGTGCCAGTCCAGGCGCGTCGCCCCTCAGTGTGTAACCCTGGACAAAGCCCAAATCTTTGAGTCTGCCTTTACTCCAGTCTGGTCATGTGGGGCTACGCCTTCCCTCACCTCTCATGAGGAGGAGAGGCTCTTGGGTAAGGGTGGATGTGAAGGGCAACCCTGAGGGATCTGGAGTTCTTTTTCCCTCTGATACTTTCTCACTTCAAAACTTTGAGCAAGTCCTTCCCTCCAGGACGATTTTCTGGTGTTCCCACCTCATCTGGGGGATACCCAAAGGAGCCCTCCTGTGCATCAGAACTTGAGGAGGAACCAGAGAACTAGAGCACCCAGAGGCTTTACTTAGAGCAGGAACTTGAGTACCTACCAGCCCCCATTGGAGATAGCGGATCAGGGAGGGCTCCCTGGTGGAGGAGGTTGGTGGTGTGGAAGGAGCACTGGCTTGGAAGTCAGGAACCTCATCCCCTTCTTCCTGCAAGCCTGAGCAAGCCCCTCCCTCCCCTGAGTTGCCTCTCAGTAAAACAAGGAATTCATACGGGCTGGATGAGTGTTGCTCAGATGTGCACTGTCTCTGGCCTTTCCTGACATCTGCCATGCCCATGGACCTCTACATTATTATTTACGTATTATTTTTCTAAAAAGTCACTCAATTTTCACTTTATTTTATGAAACCATATTATGCGAAATGTGTATTATTTGGCATAACAACATTATAAAAAATATGAGGACTGAACAATCTTATGAAGTGGGGACCCCATAACTCAACCCCAGACTGCTTCTCTTTGTGAGATGTGAGCTTAGGGCAAGAGTTTGGACACAGGCCAGCACAGGCCTGGGGCTTTCCTCTGGATAACATCAAGACAGAGAAAGCCAAGGCGGGAGACTGTCACCTGAGACATGGTACTTATTAATGCTTGTCCTTGGGCCCTCAAAATTTTGGTTGCCAGCTGGGTGCGGTGGTATAATCCCAGCAACTTGGGAGGATTGTAAGTTTGAGACCAACCTCAGCAATTTAGTAAGGCCCTAAGGACTTAGCAACGCCTTGTCTCAAAATGAAAACAAAAGACAGGGCTGGGGATGTGGCTCAGTGGTTAAACAACCCTAGATTCAATTCCAGGTACCCAAAAAAAAAAAAAAAAAATTTTTTTTTGGATGCCGTCTGTGGTCTGTGACTGGAGGCCTCAAAGGTCCCATCCTGTGAGTTTTGCTTTCTAAAGCATGCCTTTGGTGGCAGGTAGGGTCGCAGGGTGCAGATGAAAGAAGAGTATGAGAAAGGCCCCGCATGGGATAGGTATTCCTAACCTGCAGCATCCAGCTTAGGCTTTGTCCCAAAGGCAGGGCAGCCATAGAGGGTTTGAGGTAGGCAGGTTTGGGGAAGGACAGGAATGCTGCAGAGTACACTGAGGGGCAAGGGACTACGGAGGCAAACAGGTGGAGTCTGGCCCTGCTCCTCCCCATACTAGGTTCTTCCCCAAGGAAGCCTTCCCAGACCCCTGACCCCACCTGTGCCCAGACCCTGTGCTTAGGATCTTCCTTTCACAACTCCTCCTCCCAACCCAACAGAGGCTCGGCCCTCAGAACCCACTGCAAGACTGAGAGTAGGTGCACACGGGGTTGAAGGGGAAGGGACTGTGGGAGGGGAGGGTGACATCCAAGACCCAGGCAACCCTTTCCTGGCCTCAGCAGCAGTGTCCCCTTCCCCCCAGGCTCTGGGAGTACAGCCCCTTGCTCAGGGTCACAAGCCTGGGGGCAGCTACTGTGGTCTCCAGGATTTCAGACTCTAAGCCTGGTGCTCTCTCACTCCTGCTTCAGCAGCAGGGACTCCCAGGCACTGCCCCTCTCTGGGAACCTCAGCCTGTTCTCCTTTCCCCCAGGACTATGGGCTACTGCAGCTGGAGGAGGGCGCATCGGGGCACAGCTTCCGTGCTGTGCTCTGTGTCATGCTGCTGCTGTGCTACCACACCTTCCTCACCTTCGTGCTCGGTAGGAGCCCTAATAGGACCCTGGGTCTGATGGTCACCAAGGACCAGGGGCTGCAAACTCTGCCCAGGACCGTGGGACAGCGGGTGGGTTACTGAAACCAGAAATAACAGAGCTATATCAATTATCCTGGGGCCTAGCCTGCTGGCCACTCACTTCCTTACAGTGTAACAAGGTTCCAGCCACAGTTTCCTCATCTGTGAAACGGGGATGATTGTGCCTACCTTGCAGGGAGTGAAGATGCTGTCCTGTGTTTCTGGGCACAGACTTGGCAGATTTTTGGATCCTGATTATTGAGCCTTGTGATGTGCCAGGGTGATATCTGCATTATCTTATTTAATTCTTACATCACCTTGGAGATGTAAGAAGGAAGAATTATCATCCCCATTTCACAGAGTGGTAGGTAGAAGGCCCTGGTAGGCTGCTGGGAAGAACACAGGAGCTGGCGATGGTAATGTTTAATGCTCCCCTGGCTACCTCCTCCAGGTACTGGGAATGTCAACATTGAGGAAGCAGAGAAGCTGTTGAAGCCCTACCTGAATCGATACCCCAAGGTGAACCCATATTCTGCCAAGCACCCCCAAGCCCATGAGCACACCATGAACCCACACATACCTTATGTATGTCGCTGCAGGGCGCCATCTTCCTGTTCTTTGCTGGGCGGATTGAAGCCATCAAAGGCAATATTGACGCAGTGAGTATTGAGGGGTCTCTTGGGATCTCTTCGGTCTCCAGCCCAGCAGGAAGTCAGACATACAGAGGCATACTTAGTGATAGGGCAGACTGGAAGTGGGACCCCAAAAGAAGACCCACACAAGAACAGGGATAGGAGAGTCACTTCTAACTAAGGCAGTCTGGGAAGGGGAAGGAAGACATGGCATCTGTACTGTAGGATTTCTTTTCTTTCCACATTTTTTATTGATGTGTAACAGTTGTACATCATGATTTATTGTGCTGTATGATATTCCAGGTGAGGGAGATGCTTGAGGGAGGTGGAGAGTCAGAAAGGCCATTTGTTCAGGGCATGGCGAGGTCATACCCCGGTGAGTAGAGTGGTAGTGCCAGGGGCTGAGGGAGCTAGGAAGAGTTAGAGTTGGGAAGGGTCACAGTACTGGTGGAGACTCCAGCACTAAGCCAAGGCCCACAACAGACTCTACAGTGTGGAGTGCTAGGGTTTCTGGCTGGCCCTGCCAGGACTAACATCCCAGGCCCAGGTAACCTCATGGAGGCTACTGGTAGACATCATTATATCACTGTCAGATTAACTCCTCCACTGCCTGTTATCGCCTCCAGTGTAGCTCTGTCCTACCCTTTCATTTTGTGACTAGAAATTTAGAGTACCAAAGAGAGGCAGTAATGGGCCAAGGACATATAAGACTTAGGTGGGTAGAACCAGGACAGAAAGATCTGGCCCCATCCAAGCCTGGCACAGGAGGAGGTCTGGTCTGCTGTGGGACTGGAGGTCACAAAGGGTGCAGAGGGTGGAGCAAGGCACACCAAGCTGATGCATAGGTGTCTGCAGGCCATCCGGCGGTTTGAGGAGTGCTGTGAAGCCCAGCAGCACTGGAAGCAGTTTCACCACATGTGCTACTGGGAACTGATGTGGTGCTTCACCTACAAGGGCCAGTGGAAAATGGCCTATTTCTATGCCGACCTGCTCAGCAAGGAGAACTCCTGGTCCAAGGTGGGTTGACTCCACATGTCAGGGTACTGGGACACTGGGGCTGATGCAGACTAGCCATGAATCCCTAGACAAAGGGCCAAACCCTTGGCTGAACACAGATATGCCAGATGGAATCTAAATAGGACCATATATTCTGGTAGAACTCAGGGTTGAAAGGAACTAAAACCATGAGGAGCAGAGAAATTTGGTTTTTGTTTGGTGCTGGAAATTGAACCCAGAGCTTCACGCATGCCAAGTTTGCATTCTACCACTGAGCTACAGTCCCAGAATTAGGTCAGTCGAGATGTTTGGTCACAGTGAATAGAAACATGGCTCACATCTAGCCAATTGCTGTCCAGCAGAACTACCTGGCTCCCACCATTTCCTTCACATCACACCCAGTGAAGTTGCCATCTCCATTGAGCACATGCTAGACTCTGAGGCTTAAAAGGGTATGTGACTTTCCTGGCCCACATAGCTTTTGGTGACAAACCTTGGATTTGAGATCAGTTCTCTGAGACTCATCAGCCTCTGCTTTTCCCTTGCTGCTCTAGTCCTCCCAGAAGACTGGCTTGCCCTGAGACCACCCTGTTGTTGGGGCTTGCTCAGGCCCCTGTGTGCCCACACCCGTGCCTCACCTCCCACTCCCATTGAGAACAAAGCCTTGGGGAAGCTTTTTGAACTAAAAGTAGAAGCCTTCCTGTGCAGTGAGGTGGCAGCTGGGCTCACCCAGTCAGGGAAGAAGGGGATCTGGGGCATCCACACAGCTGCTGTGAGCAGTAACAGGAGAACCAGTCCTCTCAGGTATCAGGACATCTCTGGCTGTGACAACCAGCTCAGTCCCCAGCTCCCTGAGTGTCTTTGGGTCTGTAAGTCCCTCTCTATCTGCAACACTCTGAGAGGGGTTTCCTATGGAAAATGGGGGTTGTAACAGCCTGAATTCTGGGGCCTCATTCTAGCTGGCCCTGCCAGGACTAATATCCTAATCTCTAGCATGTGGCCACCACAGTGTTAATCACTGTCCAGCTCTAAGGATGTGGCCTGTGGCCACTGTCATATGTGTCACCCCCTCTATTCAGATTCCTCTCTGCTTGGACCTTTCAAAGGCAACCCTGTGAAGATCTTTGAGTTTCCCAGTGCTTAGCCTAGGGATTGAGATGGCAGAAATTTGGTGGTGACATCTGCACACTTAGTAATATAAAGGGGGAATGACAGCAGCTCTGAGGCAATCCTGGGAGATCCCGTCGAGAGTACTAGGAAGGCTTCAGGAAGGGGAGCTCTCAGAGCTGAGCTTGGGAGGAGGAGCTAGTGTGGTAGAGTGGAGGAAGTGAGAGAATGCCCAGAGCCAGGGACAGCAAGAGCAAAGGCTTGGGCCAAGAGGTTCTGTGTCACCGGGAGGGGCCACTGGAGGAGACTGTAGGGTGGGAGTACAGGGACACTAGGGAGTCCTCCCTCCTCTGAGCCTCTTGCTGAAAGCGTCTTCATGGCAATTACTCTCTGCTTGGCATAGACTCTATACTGTAACCCAGCAAGGTAAATGTGGAATCTGAGGGTAACCCTGGGGAGACAGGACTCACAACAGGGAGGCAGCTGCCTTGTTCCACGACATCCTGGATAATTTGAATGTGCACAACTCCAGGTCATCAAATCCATCCTAACCCCTGGTGGCATAGTGAGGGTGAGCTGTCTGGGGTGAGTAGAGAAGGCTCTTAGGGGAATGAGCCTGACAGAAGAGAGTGACATACTGGGCAGAGGAACAGTGCAGGCAAAGGCCTGGGTGGGGCCTACAGAGTAATGGAGAAGAAATGGTGCAGATGAGCCAGAAAAGGAGTTTGGGGAAGGTGTGAGGGGCTCCAGTGACTTTTGGGGCTTTTTGCTAACATCAGGGGTGAGGGCAGCCGTTGAATGAGTGAGTGTGTGAGTGGTTTAGATTTGTGCTTCCTGGGCATCCCAAGTACCAAGTCCTGTTCTAGGCCAGGAATACAAGAGTGAACAAAGCAAAGACCCTGCTAACATCTTAATTGAGAGATAGGAAACACACAAATAGATGTACAATATACCATAACATTGGTCCCCTTCTGAAATATGGGTGGTCAGAGATGCTTGTCAGGGAAGACACCAGAATGTGCTGAAGGGGCAGGCCTCACTGCCTTCAGACAGAGGAGCTGTGCACACCTGTAATCGCAGCAGCTCGGGAGGCTGAGACAGAGGAGCTCAGCAAGAGCAAGGTGCTAAGCAACTCAGTGAGACCCTGTCTTTAATAAAATACAAAATAGGGCTGGGAATGTGGCTAGTGGTTGGTTGTCCCAGGGTCCAATCCGTGGTACCTGCCCCCTCAAAAAAAAAAAAAAGAAAAAGAAAGAAAGAAAGAAAGAAAGGACCTTCAGACACAGGGAGCTGTGGATGCAGAGGGCTGCAGCGGAGGGCTGCAGCGGAGGCCTGGGCAGGAGTACAGGGAAACACTATTCTGGGAAGAGCTCAAGGCCAGTGTGACCTCAGTGTGTGAGTGAGGGGGAGAAGATAGTAGGAGACTGGGGGAAACAGCCTCATAGTCAATCGTGTGGGTAATGGTTTGCAGGGGGTGGAAATGAGGGTGTAGAAATGGGAGCAGGGAGTGCAGGAGACCATGTGAACTAGGAGAGGTGGTGTGGGGGCTGGTGTAATAACTGAGGGGAGCTGTAAGACCAGGGCCTGTGGGATTCAAGGCTGGATGGGAGGTAAAGTCGCCGCATAGTGGGCAGGGCAGAGGGAGCGGGCTGGGTAACAGGTCTCCACAAGGGGAGAATTCCCATCAGCTTTTCCTGACGTTGTGAAGGGCGGAGTGAGGCGCGGGCTCCAGCGTGGCTGCCAGATGGAAGGCTGCTTTCTGCCTCCTCCGGAGACCAGACTTCAGGATGTCCTGCTCCTATTTCTTTCTTGGCTACTGGCAGGTATTTTCCTTGGCAGCAGCCCCAGAAGTCAGGAGCCGTGGTTCAAGGATCGGCCACTTGAGGGCAGCACGGAGCCGGGCGCCTCTCCCATAGGACTTCCGGGGGAGGGCGTGCGCAGGCGCGCAGGGATCATGTTCCGGACTGGGCTGCACCTGCCTGTACAGCACACGTCCTACCTCCCGTGCTTGCTCGGGCCACTGTTTTGGCTGGAAAGCCCCCTCCTGGGCCTCTGTAAATCTTCTCATTGTCCCTCAAGAGCCCATTCTGCAGTTGTTGCTTTTCAGAAGCCCTAATGCTCCCGCTGTCTTTGTCTACATCCCAGCCTCTTCTAGTTGCTTGGGCCTCTCCACTGCTTCAGGTTGGAGGGGATGGCTGCTTTGACATAGGATCCTCCAGGATTTAAATCCCAGCTCAACTCCGCAAGTTGCTTCAGCTGCCTGCCACTTTCTTCCTAGAGGCTTAGGGACAGTGTCAGCCACTATGCTGGGCCACAGTGAGGAATGAGGAATTTGCGCCATTCTGGGGCAGTGACTGGCAGGAGGGTTTCTCACATCTGTCTCTTACTGTCTCACACAGGCCACCTACATCTACATGAAGGCTGCCTACCTCAGCATGTTTGGGAAGGAGGACTACAAGCCGTTTGGGGATGATGAAGTGGAGCTATTTAGGTAGGCCCCGCCATCCCACTGTGGACAAACCAACCAGGCTCCTCCCATAGCGGCCTGAGCTGGGGGCAGCAGAAAGGGACCCTGGTGAGGTGGCATCTCCCCCAGCTCTGGACTCCCTGTTCAGGGAGCATTCACAGCCTGTCATCCCCTACACTGCTGCTGCTGCTGGTCAGAACCCTTTGAATCTGCACAGGTTTCCTTTCAAAAGTGGTTTTGTAGATATTCTCTACTACTCAGCCTCTTCCATCTGCTCAGTAAGACAGGTGGACACTGAGACCTACAGAGGGGCAGGTCCTCCTTCAGTTGAGGTAGCCTGATGCACTCCAGAAACACAATAGAGAGCCCACCCCACAAATGAGGACCAAACCAACAGGATTAAATCCAGCCTGTGACTTTTCTTTTTTTTTTTTCCTTGTGGTACTGTGGATTGAACTCTGGAGTACTCTACTACTGAGCTACATCCCTACCCCTCTTTATTTTTTGAAACAGGATCTAAAGTTCCCCAGGCTAGCCTCAAACTTTCAATTCTCCTGCCTTAGCCTCCTAAGTGGCTGGTATTATAGGTGTGTGCCTAGCTCAGCCTGTCCCATTTCTTAGCAGTGTCACCTTGGACAATTTCAGCATCATAAAGTGGGAATAGCACTCTCTATCTTGCAGGGTTATTGTCTGACAATTAGATGTATATTTAAAGTGCCTGGCATAGGACCTGAAACCTAGTGAGCTGACTGCCAAGTGGTGCTATTTTCATTCTTATCTGTACCATCTGTTTGCCTCCTAGGACAGATCAAAAAGGTTGTTAAGGGAAGGCTCCTTTAGCTGTGGCAGGTTAAAGAGGGAGTTTAGATCCTTCCTAGGATCATGGGGAGGTTGGCTGAACCCAATTTGCAGACCTGGGAGTGGGTGTAATATGATCTTCCAGGACTACTGCTGTCACAATAATAGGGTATGCATCACTTATGGAGTGCCTGCTACTCTAGCAAACTCCATATCCCTGTCCTGTAGAACTCTCCTAGAAAGTCTATGAGGGCAGGCATCATTAATACTACAGAGACGAGAAAACTGAGGCCCAGAGAGTTTCCTTCCAGCATGCAAGGAATTTGGGGTGGCCTAACCCCTGAGGTCCAGCTGCTTCTTGAACCTAAATGGCTCAGGCCTGAGGTCAAGTCCACACCAAATGACTATGGCAGAAATGGGACGGTGGGAGAGCTGGTGGGTGAAGCTCTAGATGTGGTGTGCCTAGATGCATACTGCGTATTATTGTGCCCTTGGAAACACCTAAGGAGGAAAGCTCAAGAGACTAGAATTAATTAAGGATTTGAGCTATTTGGTCTGGGTAGGTCTCACCCTTCCTCTGGGTGTTGGTCTCCCCTGTGAAACTGGGATTAGTCTTCCATTAGGTCCTCCCAGGAAATAGAGCCTGGGAGTGGAGGAGCAATAACTAGGATACAGGGCAAGCCTAGTAGCATTTAGGTATATTCTCACTTCTGCTAGCCACAAACCCCTTGTCTATCTAGCCAAAGGAAGGGGGGGTAGGTTGTAAGGTAGGGTCTGTGAAATCAGACTGTAGCCAGAGGCTGTTTCAGACCTGGAAGGCTCTTACAGTCATACAGATGGGGAAACAGGTCCAGAGAAGGGCCAAGCAGAGGCTCGGTAGCCTGGGGACCCTCACTCCTCTTGCTTTTTCTCACATCCTCCCCACCTTCCTTGTCTCTTTCCCAGAGCTGTACCAGGCCTCAAGCTCAAGATTGCTGGGAAATCTCTACCCACGGAGAAGTTTGCCATCCGGAAGTCCAGGCGCTACCTCTCCCCCAACCCTATCTCATTGCCAATCCCTGCTTTGGTGGGTAGGAAGGTTTGACCTGTCCTGCCCTTGGGTTTGGGTTTGTGAGGATTAGATAAGAGCCACTGCCTGTGGGAAGTTGATGAGGAAACTTTCATGTCTCTGAGCCTGGAGAGAATTTCACAATTCACCTGGGACTGAGGGTAGGAACACAAATGAGCTGATCCAGGTCCTGCACCTGAAAAAGTGCTAGTACTTGCAGGGTGGAGCTGGGGAGACGGGCCAGCAGGCTGCAGATACCTCAGGGCAAAAAGAGCAGCTCTTTCAGGCCATACCCTGGTCCCCAGGCAGAGGTATCAACCTGACACTGTCTTCTGTTCCCAGACCATTCCAGTGGTCACATGATGATAATAATTGTTGCTTGTGCTGTCCCCTTCACTAAACCCATCTGTTTTGAGGGCTGGAGTCTCAGCCCATGTCATTCAACTCTGAACAAAAACTGTGGCAGGGGTATTAAGGCCTAAAAGATGAAGTAACCTGTCCAGTTTGCACAGCTAGTGAGTTGGGAGTCAGAATTTGAACTGGGCAGCCTGGCTTCAGAGCTTGTATTCTGAGCCACTGTTATAATGCTAATTCCATAGCAGGCATCAGATAAACTTCCCCTTAGCTAAGAGTCCTATTGTTATTCAACTAGTAAGGCAATTAGAAAAATAGGAACTCTAATTCAGAGACCTGAACTTGTCCCACTATTCGCTAGTGTGTACTTTAGGTGGAATTCCTCTTCTCAATATAAACTAAGCTTAGTAATATGTGCCTTGCCCATTTCAGACTAGATACAAGTACTCACTGATAAAATGGTGTTAAACATTTTGTAACTTGAAAAGCTCAATATTTATATAGAATTTCATTTAGAGCTTATAGCCTGAATATTTCTAAACAAGTATAAAAATATTTTACAAATATAAATATATAGGGGCTGGGGTTGTAGCTCAGTGGTAGAGCACTTGCCTAGCATGTGTGAGGCACTGGGTTTGATCCTCAGCACCACATAAAAATAAATAAAATAAAGGTATTGTGTCTATCTACAACTAAAAAATATTAAAATATGTATTTTAATATTTTAAATGTCTTAACATTAAAAATATATGTATTTTAATATATTTTCATACACACACACACTATATATAGTAAAGCGTTTACTATCAAATGGGGAAAAGGAGTATTGTAGGAAGGGCAGGGTATGCAACTTTATTAAAAAGGGAAGAATTTTCCCAAACTGTAATCTTCAAAACACTATTTAGGCAGAACATGGTTTCAGTGATTAAATACATTGGGAAAGTGAGCCTAAACAAAATATATATGCTGTAGACTTTCTTGGAGATTTTATATGCTGATCTACGTGATGAGTTTCCCAGAAGCAGCTTAAGGATATGATTTTTTCCTAAATTATTTAGGCACAAACCCCTGTCTTTTTTAATGGAATATGTACTAACTTGGAACTACAGAACAGTTTGAGAAATACTAGTCTAAATTAAAATTCCCTTTCTGGAACCTAACAAGAACCACAACAATAATGTCTTTCTAGAACTTTATACAAATTACATTCCATTACTTGGTTTGTTTAGGAAGTGCTGATCTAAGCTAACATTTACTTGAACACAAATTTAATATCCTGAGCTTCTTGGAAGTCAAGGCAAAACAACAAACAACAACAAAATGGAATCAGGATATGTTTTATAGTTTTCATGATGGTAACTCAACTCAATTCAAAAGGAAATGGAATGTGATTTGCCATTATTGGGCTCATTGCTTTGGGGAGGATAGGCAAGAAGGTGACCGTCTTAAGTTCTATTTCCCCAAAGTACTTAAGGAAATTATGGCATCAATATGAGAAGGCCCTGCCAGCTTGAGAAGGGAGGATTTCTTATAGTGTGGGGCATGGTCTTATCTTCAAAAATGGCAAATTTGGACAGAGGTTGGAAGAAGACCTAATAGTACCCAGAGAAGATACAGAAAAGTAGCTGAAATATACTGGTAGTTATGGGCAGAAGAGTGAGAATATTGGGTCCCCTGCCCCACTGCCAGTGCTGGGGCCTCTTGCATGTTAGGCAAGTGCTCTACCACTGAACTGCGCCCCCTGCCCCAACATTGGACCATCTTAAATTCCTGACTGGGTTAAAGTGAGATCTCAATAGTAAACGATAAAATTCTCTCTATACCGCTCTCAAGCCCACAGCTTCACAGGCTGGGTTGAGACTTAGTTGAGATTAAATTAGAAGGAACTGTGAAATCCTCTGATCTGTCATTTTATAGACAGAAATACTAAATCCCCATTAGGGCAGAAATGTAGGACTGACTTGCCCTACCCCCTGCCCTCAGGAAATGATGTACATCTGGAATGGCTATGCTGTGATTGGGAAGCAGCCAGAACTCACGGATGGGATGCTTGAGATTATCACCAAGGCTGAAGAAATGCTGGCAAAGGGCCCAGGTGACTACTCTCAGGCCCTTGAACCTGCCAGGCTAGGGCAGGTCTTTACAGTTGAAGATTCCCTCAGCCAAAAATGCTTTTCCTCGCTTCTCTACTCTGGTAACTGTCCTTTTTCTTTCTAGACTGACCTTCAATGTCAGCTCCTCCAAGCAGCTATCCCTTGTCCCCTTTTCAAGGCCTCTCCACCAGGCTCCCCAGCCCCTGGGCTTCCTTCTGTCATTCCCAATTCTCTATATTGTCATTGTCTCCAGTGTCCGTCTTTCCTTCTCAGATATGAATCCCCCTCCCCCGCAGGACAGGGACCGTATCCGATTCGCTTTTGTCCTCGGCCCTACAGAGTAGGAGCTCCCTGAGTAATGGAGCAGAAATGACTAAGTTGATCTTCTTCCCTCCAACCCCTGTTCTCAGAGAATGAGTACTCAGCAGATGATCAGTGTTTGGTGAAACTGTTGAAAGGCCTGTGTCTGAAATACCTGGGCCGTGTCCAGGAGGCCGAGGAGAATTTCAGGAGCATCTCTGCCAAGTAAGTGCCTTGGCTGCTCCTGCTGGGCCTGGGTCTCCTGGGAAGAATTTGGGGGGGCTTCTCCATCCTCATGTGGCTGACAGCAGCCAACCCTATTCACCTATGTGTACTAGTGTCCACTGTACTGGACACAGGAAACTCAGACCTAGACCTCCAGGTTCGTGAAATTCTCCAGCCATGTTTCCAGTGAACAGTGCCCTGGCAGAGTCTGTAATTCAGCAACACAGGGAGCAACACGTTAGAGATGGATATCTACGGGTAGCTCAGCGAGGGCTGTGCTGGAGGGAAGCAGAGGGTGCCTGGAGGATGGACCTAAACCTAATTGGAAATGCCAGAAAAGATTTTCCCGGGCTGACATTTAAATTGGGAAGCTTACCAAGCAGAGAAAATAAGGGAGAAAGTAGGTACAGCATGTACAAAAGCCTGGACACAGGACAGACATCTGAGATTGGGGCGACAGTGGTGGGGGGCCTTTGCTGCCTGAGTGAAGCTGTAGAGAGAAAGGGTTTAACATGAAGTACAGAGGGCTAACCTGAGAAGGGCCTGGATGTTGTTTTTCATAAGGCTAAACCTATTCTGCAGAGGAGAGCCAGGAAGGATACTGGACAGGGCAGATTTGCATTTTAAAAGTCTGACTCTGGGGCAGCATAGAACACAGGTCAGGGCCAGGAGACTTCCCAGTTTAATAAACCATTCAGCCTGGAGTACACAGTTGGCACTGAAGTAGGGGGCAGACTAAGGATGACAGGAGACGTAGGTTGTCAGGAGCCTTAGGGTACAGAACTGGAAGGCTTCGCTGTGGACCTCAGCCTTTCTAAGGTTAGGTGGTGGGAATTTTCCCAAATTGGAATTCAGGTCAGGAAATCCTCATAAGAAGTTCTTGGGAAGCTACAGAGGAGAACCTTAAAGGACACCTCAAGGGCAAAAATCTGTGAGCCATACCCTCCTCTGTTCTGTAGTGAAAAGAAGATTAAATATGACCACTACTTGATCCCAAATGCCCTATTGGAGCTGGCCCTGCTGTTTATGGAGCAAGGCAGAAATGAAGAGGCCGTCAAACTCCTGGAGTCAGCCAAGTAAGGCTTATGTAACCTTAATCTGTCATTTGTTCTTCTCTCTGAGCTCAGGAGCTGGGCAGGGGGAAAGGAACCCCCAGACAGCAGTGAGGGAGGCTTCTTGGGGAGGGCAGGCCGTCCAGAGGCCATCATGTATCCCTGGGAACCCAGCTCTGCCTCTACCATGGAAAGCTACTTCCTCACCCTACAAAATGAGTAATTGGAATCCCAGAGGCAGGAAGTGGGCTGCCAAGGGCTGGTGTGAGGACCCAGGTCTCCTGCTTTCCAGTCCAGGAATCTATCTCCTGAAACCACCCCTTCAAGCATAGGGACAGAACAGAACCAAGAACTGTTCCGAAGGGCATGATACCAGGGTGAGAGGCCACATACCCTCTGGGTATTCCTTCCCTTGGCTAGGGCTCCACTCTCTCTTTGGATGAGGTAGGGATCTGAGTCCCTAAAAACCTCCCATAGCTAGGGAGAAGCACATCTAGCTCAAACAGAAAAAGAAAAAGACCTCCCAGAGCAAGCAGCTTCACGTGTCTAATTTTCTCCTCACTTCCAGGCAAAACTACAAGAATTATTCCATGGAGTCAAGGACGCATTTTCGAATCCAGGCAGCCACACTCCAAGCCAAGTCTTCCCTAGAGAATGGCAGCAGATCCATAGTCTCATCAGTGTCCTTGTAGCTTTGTGTAGTACTCCTGGGCTGCAAGATGAACAGAGACAGCTGGACAGAGCTGCTGGAAACATTTCAAAAGATCCCCTCCCCTGCCCTGCCCTGCCCTGCCTTTGGGGTCCACCGGTGCTCCAGTGGAGTGGCACAGCAAGACTATCCATGCAGAAGCAAAGCCGGCATTTTCACCAGTGTGGCCATAGGCCTCTGCCAAGGGCAGAGCAGGTGGAGCCCTCTGCCTGCCCTATCACATATACGGGTACTTGTTTTTCACTGTGATGTTTAAAGAGAATGTATGAACAGTTTACATTTTCCTTAGAAAAACATTGATGGGATTGTGGTTGGCTTTAAAAAACAAAATCAAAAAACAAACCACCTGTAAATCTTTGTTTTCACCCACACTGATGTGGAGGTAAATCTCTTTAAAAGATGCCAAAGGCCAAACTGCTTTTTAAGCCTCAGCAAGGACCTTCCTTTCAGAGGACCTAAAAGAATATCCAGAATATCTGAATTTGAGGTTCCTGGAGGTGTGGCACAAACATCACACAGACACCTACTACCATCTCCTACTTCATTTCACTTCCTTAGTGACTGTCCAACTTAAAAATCAAGCAGGTGTTTTGGGGGAGATGAAATTTGAGCTCATCTGTAGAAAAATCATTCCCAGTAGGGAATGGGGATGCCAAGGCCCAACAGAGGCGCTATGTGACCCTTCGTGTGCCAAAACCAGGAAGTTTATGGGAAGTGAGGGAGATGGTTTACAGAACTAGCCTGCATCCTTGCTATATGCCAAACTGAAACCACTGGGAATAATTTATGAAACAAAAATCTTCTGTAGTTCACTGCAAGGTACATTTATTCACAGCATTTTTCTTAGATTATTCTTGGCCTGCTGTATTATGTTCTAGATTTTTCAGTGAGAAGAGAGATTTAAGTAATAAAATTTATACATTTAAAGAGGTCATGCAACATCTATTTCAATAAAATATGTGTTGCTTAGATTTTGGAGCAGGGCAGAAAGTTTTGATTAGAAGCAACATGGCTCATGTCTTTTATTTAGTCCACATTTTTAAGATAAGTTACCAACATTTAAAAAGGAGATTTCACAAATGAATCTGGATTCTGGCCTCAACATTTGAGCCTCAATTTCCAAAAGACACAACAATCAGCTGAAGTTAAGTAGAGACTACTTTAAACACCATTTCTACCTTTCTGGTACTTGAATTTGTAAGCTCTGGGATCTTTAAAGAGAATGCAAGTTCAGTTGCCAACAATTTTACCACTCACATTCTAATGCCAATACATTTCAACATAACTATTTTTCTGAAAGGGAAATTATGTAAATAGTTCATTTGTAAAAATGTGACTCTCCAGATGCATGAATGCAATTTCTATAAGAACACAGTCATCTTTACCAACCTTCTAGAACTGCTGTGTTTAACAAATACCTGAGCATCTATCTGCCTAGGGTTGGGTTAATACTAATATACAATCAAACAGTCTGCTACGACCAATGCTGAAAGGAATCATTGCTTTTAGGTAAAGCATATTCTTACCAGGAAAAAAATAAAACAAACCCTTCATCCAAGATCATCTTTTGCACTGTCAAAAGTGCTGTCACAGTAGGATGCTGTGAAAAAATTTCTCATTGTCACTAGACAAAAAATGTGCTCTCCAAGAGTCCTTTGCAAGCTCTTTCATTCCCAAAGCTGGATACTGGAAGACCAACCTGTTTCTAGGCTGTGAGGCAAGATAGAGTGAGAGGGTGACTGCTGGATGAGGGTGAGTGGGCTTTCGTGGTTTCCCCACACATTAGAAGGCTGCCTACTGCTACACCAAAGCAGCATTGGTCACAGGATCACTGACTGATATATTTGCAAAATTGCAGTTTGAAACAAAATAGGGCTGGGAGGTGTAGCTCAGTGAAAGAGCACTTGCCTAGCATGAGTGAAACCCTGGGTTTGATCCCCAGCATGACAAAAAAGAAAAAAAAAATTCAAAAATAGAAATCTCTCCCTGAATTTAGATAGTAATAGGAATTTATAAAACAAACACAACTTTATTTCAGTATTCCTTTCAGCTGCATTTGCTTTACATTTTTATGTGAGGATTGTTTCCTTACCAACATTCGTTGCTACCCATTTCCCACTGGGCTTCATTAATTAGCCTATTGTCACTTTTACCTGTTACCCTGGTTGCAAGCTGACTGATAATCAGAAGGATTTTACCTCCTTTTTCCCACCTGTAGCTTCTGAGCTAGTCTATCTAAAAACATTTATGTGAAATAGAATGAAAACATTGGGTTTCTAGCAACATATCTAAGGTCTCTGAAAATCCTGTCATGGGCTTCTTGGTGTTTTTTTTTTTTTTTTTTTTTGTCATTACTTCTCTAATACTTCAAATCTTTCCAGCATATCTGCCCTGCAGAGGCAACTAATTAGGTGGAAAGTTGTGGCCTGGAAATTAGAAGATCTGACTTCTGGTAGCTTTGCTACTGATTTTTTTAAGTGACCTTGGAAAGGCCACAGACCCATTCAAAAAAAAAAAAAGCAATTTATATTAGATTAATAAGGCTCTGATTCCAACTTGGGGTCAAGTTGTTTCTTAGTTTTCTTCTGCAAATGAGGGAATAGATACACCTCCCTGTTTTTCAGCTTGGTTCACAAGCAGTTCAACCAGAAACAAAAGACTCCCTTAAACTTGAGTGGGATGGAGGAGGAGGAGCTCCACAGTAGCCAGGCTGCCCAGAGAACAAGTAATCTTCATGTTGAGAAGGTCTAAATCCTGTGCCACACAGATGAACTGTTTTCAGGAAAGTAGCAACTGTGTAACAGGATCTGAACAGGCCCTTGAAAACAGAGTCTACCCTGGCCTCTCACTGGTCACACAGGGCCTTACCCTGGCAGGGTGGCTTGGCAGTGTGCGGGTCTCTATCAGCTCTCCCACGTGTTGGCAGGTTTCCCTATTTTCTTATCTCGAGTCAAAATGGGAGTGTTTCCAAGACAGTTATCGTCATTCACAGCAAAAAGCTACAACCTGACATCACAGCAAGGCCTCTAAAAGGCCAGCATCAACCCGAGACTTGGCTGAGGTCCAAGTGGGAGATTCCAGCCTGAGAAGAGAACCAGGTTTTCAGAAAGCAACAGCCTGCTTTGTTAATTGTTAGACAATTTAACAAAGAAATCCACTTTTCTCTGGAATTACTCCCAAGTTCATTTAAGATGATAGGGAGAGGCAATAATCTTCACCTTGTTGCTTTCAAGTATACCAGTTGCTAAATATTTTGTATTTATATAATCTTTATAACTACCCTGTGAAGTAGGGACTATTGTTTCCATCATACAGAATGAGAAAACTGAGACATAGGTTAAACAACTTGCCTTAAGATCATGTAGCAGAGAAGATTCAAAGTCAGATAGCTTAACTGGAGAGCCCATACTTTGCTAAACTGCTGGTCAAGTTGTAAAATTCATTTTAAAGTTGGTTTCCCAATGTACACTGAATCTTGGGCTACTGCTAAGGTTGGAAGAAATATTGGCTAATAACCAATGGAAATCCTTTGCTGGAATACAAGAAATATTTGTGTCACATGATTCCCCTAGGCAAATGGCATCATGAGGTAGGAAGGTGAATAACCAGAACAAAACCAAAAGGAACAAACAAAAAAAGTAATATTTGCTCATTAAATCACTGAGGGATGATGGAGAAAAAAGCATGATTCAGTTCCCATTTGGATAGGTAGAGTTCAGTCAGAAACTCCAGAGATGGGAAATGAAGCCTGCAAAGATGCAGTCTCAGAGGCCTGAGCGGAGGCTTAAGGGGCAGCAAACTATACTCAAGAGGACTATCAGAGACTATTAGAAATTGGAACATCAAGATAGTGGGAGGTACACAATGCTAAAGACAATCACAAACTTTAAACAAATGAGTGCTTGGTTGGTCAAGTCCATTACATCTGTGGGTCTAAGTGATTCATGGGCCAGATTTTTAATTTTCTTTCTTTTCAGTGCTGAGGATTTAAACCAGGGTCCAAATGCTCTATTACTGAGCAACACCCCCAGCCCCATGAAGCAGAATGTTGTCACTCTTGGGTTAAAGTTGATTTATTGCAGTTATCTCTGGAAAAGGTTGTAAGCAGATTCACACTAGAGAAAAGGTTGACCTACTAAAAATACTCAACGTTTAGACTAAATTCTAAGAAGCAGTGCATAAAAGCAGACTGGATTGAAACTTACTTGAATTTCCTTACCCCATGGAGAATCAGTTTACTTTTATGTAAAATAGGGTTTTAATGTCAACTGCTTCATAAGGTTGCAGAAGATAAAAATTCATGTAAATAAACCTAGCATTAAAAGGCCCCTAATAAGTTAACTATACTGGCCTACACATGCTATGGTGGGTCTGGTCTGTGGGGTGACCAAATTAGGGGCTCTAGTGCTACCAACTAAGGCTTTTCCAGCTCTTGGCTTTGCTCCCATTAGGTTTATTCTCTTGGTTTCTTTGAATGGCAGAGGTACATGGCAGTTCAAAGGGCTTCTTTTCCTAACTCCATCATAAAAAATGCCAGGTAAGGACAATTAGTGTGGCCTGGTTCAAATGTCCATCATTTGGGCAAGTAACTCTTAAGGTGCTATCCCCCAAACCCAGCAGTATTAGCATCATCTGGGGTCTTGTTAGAAATAAATTCTCAAGCTGGGGCTGGCAGTACATACCTCTAATCCCAGAGACTCAAGAGACTAAGGCAGAAGGATTGTGAGTTCAAGGCCAGCCTCAGCAACTTAGCAAGGCCTTAAGAAACTCAGTGAGACCCTATCTCTAAATAAAATATTAAAAATGGCTTGGAATGTGGCTCAATGGTTTAAAAAAAAATTCTCAGACCCCAACAGGCTTCTGAACTGTAGGGTTCAGATTGGTACTTTGAGTTTTAATAAGCCCTCCAGATGAATCTCATGCACATTTAAGTTCCTGAACCAAACTGAAAATGAGAGGGAGTACCATGATTGGCCTATCTTGGTCATATGCTCAGTGGAGGTTATTACTAAAAGGGAATAAGACACTAAACAAAAACACCAATATCCACTCTTATGTCCCTTTTTTCACAAGTTGATATATAGGAACTATGATCTGCCACATTCCCATGTAAAGGAGGAGGATGAGGCTGGTAAGTAAAGTTTGAAGTACTGGTTAGAGATGAGGCATATCAGAAAGCTGGTGGGGCTGGGGAGATAGCTCAGTCGGTAGAGTGCTTGCCTTGCAAGCACAAGGCCCTGGGTTTGATCCCCAGCACCACAAAAAAAAAAAAAAACCCAAAAAACAAAGTAACCGCTCTCTTAAGAAAGCTGCCTGTGTAAAGACAGAATTGCCTTTGATTTTCTCCTTGCCACAAAAATACAGCATCTTCCCTTCACCAGTTACTAGAATCAGGAGGAGGAAAAAGGGAATGCTTTCAACATGCCAAGCAATCATCACTTTCGTGAGTTGGTATTTCATGTTCTTAGCTCTTCCCAGGAAATCAGAAGCCCAGTTTATCAAAAGCCATAACCATGAACATCATTTCTTACTTCACCAGCATATTCAGTCATTAACTCAAGGTTTAAGAGAGAGTCCTGAGAGTTGGACTGGCAGTGACAGCCCATCTGAAAATGTCTTGCTAGAGTAGCACCTATCTCACAATCAGAAAGAATGCCTGTGAATTATTTTCCTTCATGTCACTACAGATAATCAGTGTGAGCAGGGGTTATGAGGACCAACTGTAATACTGTACTTTATAATCTGTTTGCTGAGTTTAGCTACTCTGGTGGATAGAGGAACATTATTTGGCACTGTTTCAAAACTGAAGGATTGGCTCTATTTGTGGAATTAGCAGAATGTAGCCTGTTCCTGCACCTCTTGTGAAGACAGTACTAAAAACCAACCTCCGTGTCTTTCTGACAGCATGGTCAGAGTTCCCAGTTCACATGATAGTTTTGAGTCCTAAGTGACTGGATCAGCTACTATATGGTGGGTTTTATTTATTTTAGACATGGCCAACCAAACCTTCTCACAGGAATCCATTACTATGTCCAGATTTTTAGGGTAAGTCCTTAATTAACTTAAATTGACTTATTTACCTCAATGCCAAGAAATCTGCAGCCCATAAGCATGGTTACAAAAGGGGTTCAAAGCACATGGTGCTGCTCCTCCAGCGATGCATTTTAAATGCCTAAAATGTGATCCCTTCTCCCATTCATACTAAGAAAAAAAACAAAACCTTCTGTGGAAGGCATCCCAAAATAACTAAATATCCCAGTAAGCAACAGGAATTTTTCTCAAGAGACAGATTTAATGAAAGATTCCTTCCCAAGCCTCCTTTAAAAACCTTATGTGAGGAAATGGTACATTTTAGTCAATAAATAACTAATCAGATACATCACGTTATTGCCCTGAGTCAGTGCCTATTATTCAGTGCAATAAAGCAAACGAGAATGAAGTACACTATTAAACCTTTTTGTAAAATTTCAATCAGAAAATCAGCTGTAAACAGGCTCATCCAGATTTTCTGCATCTATACCAAAGAGCAAGTAAACAGTCAAAGGACAAAGGGAAAGGCAAAATGTCTAACCTTGCCTAGACCTTTGATTTCCAGTACTACTATTACTATGAATTTTAAATTTAGATATTTTTTTTTTAGGAAACAAAAGTGCCAAACTTTATCTCACACTTGCTTGGGAAGGGATCATCTACCAATAATTCCAAAACTTGCTAGCACATTAGAATGTCTTGGAGACCCTGAGAGTTTTGTTTCTCCTTTGCCACTGATGGGATGGGTATCTCCATTACTAACAAACATCCAGACCTACAGAATGATCAGTTGTCCTGCCTTTTGAGAACCAGGGATCCACCAATCCCCTCACTGATTGGAAAACTATGGCCAAGAGACACAAAATGATTTGGGATTAAAGAGAAACCAAACCCTGACTCCTAATTCAGTGTTATTTCCTCTAAGATTCTCTTCAGACTTCTGACAACACAAAACTCTGTAAAAATTCTTTCAGAGAACATTTGATACCTTTCAGGAAAAAAAAAAAAACTAAAAAACAAAGTCATACATAGGTTAATCAGTAATTATATTCAATGCAATGACAAAATTTGTAGTTTGGACATTTTTACTCTATACTTTAACAAGCATTTATTAAGCATGTAGATTCAGTGTACATATTCAAGAGATAAATGGATGGTTCCAATCTTTTAATAGGCAGGCTAGCCTATAATAACGATTCATTCCTGAGGGGAAAGGAGTGTTGAGCCACCTCTTATGACTAGGAGAAACATGAAACTAATGGAAAAGTAGCCCCAAAAGCAATAGCTTAAAACTGGGACTAATATGTGAGGGAAGATAGTACAGGAATTAATGTTAACCTCCCTAACAATTAATAGAATGCAGTCAGTTGAAGACTTGAGACTGAGGAAGGACTAATGAATGACTCTTACACTAGTGCCACCATGATGGAAGCATCCTGAATCCAAGCCTACTTATTTTTTAGATGAAACTTTTCAGGCTGTTAACAAGTCACATTTCAAAGTTCTTCATATTTATCAGAAGATTTAATAACTGAATATGTGGTGTGGGGGGGCAAGTTTCAGGACACTAGATGATGAGCAAATAACTATCTACATTTCTAAATTCTAATTTAAGAAACTTTCCTTCCTGTTTTACTGCTTTTGCTCTCAGAACCACACGTAACTCTGCTGTTGACTACTATATCAAGTATTATACCTTTTAAAAAATGCCTGCTTTCCTTATGAAGGAGCTCTTTATGCAGAGAAGCTGGTACTCACTATTCTGTACAATCATACTGTTTTATATCATAGAGTACACACTGATATTAGGGGGTAAGTCTTCTAATACTATAAAGAACATTCATAGAATTTTAAAAAGTTTGTGTAAACTAAACTACCAAATATCTGAAGTATTGTAACCTGTTGGGTTTTGCATTTAAAAGGATAAGGTTCTTCTTTTTTCCTGGTTAGGCTCTTCATACCATTTCAGATTGACTTTGGCAGGGGCAGACTGAACTCAGATACTTCACCACTGAGCTGTATATCCCCAGCCCATTTCTTAAATTTTAAGTCAGGGTCTCACTAAGTTGCTGAGACTGGGCTTGAACTTGCCATCTTTATGCCTCAGTGTCCTAAGTCACTGGGATTATAGGTATGCACCACCACACATGACTTAAATCCCCACATCTAAACAAGTTCCCATATTGGGCTTTAGAAACGTTAATGCTATAACGCTTCAAAGTATGTGATTGATTAAATAATATTAAATGCCAAGTGATAAATACTTCCTAAAGGTATATATACCTAGAGATTAAAAGTGAGCAAATTTATACAGGACCCCCCCCCCCTTTTTTTTTAAAGGATTAGGTATCTTGGGAAATATTCTCATGTAATCAACTCTAACTGTAGCCCTTCACAGCTGTATCAAACTTTATTTAACAACTCAGAAAGAGCCAAAATTGATGGATCGTAACATGGTATGTGGAGAACAAAGTCAAAGAATACAAGGTGCCCCCAAAATCATTCTGTTCAATACTGGTTCTTTCAATAACATCTGTGAAAGAAGCTTTATAAAGAAAGACTAACTTCAATATGGAAACTGATTTAAAAAAAAAATTCATTTAGCAATTTTGACAATCTAGAAAAAAAGTTTTGACTAGATAACAGACATCATGATTAAGTAGAAAACACAATAAAAAGTAATTATCACTGAAAATATTGCACACTTCAGCTGTTTCCTCCAAATTTGCTTTATATAATTGGATGAATATAAATTAACAAACAGAAATTTAAGCAAGATACATTAACATTGTAACAAAACCCAATAATCTAATTTCTTTCAATTTTTCTCAAATTCATTTGAGTGTTTCCATCATGGTGCTCATAAGGAAATTAAACAACATATGGCTACTACAGTTGAATGTCAAATTAAGTACTTATGACATACTAAATTCTTCTATAATACAATTATGAAGAATCTTTAAGGAACTTTTGTATGTAGAAAAGTGTTAAGAGTCAAACATTCAACTCAATAAAAACAAGAAACATTTCTGATTCCTTTGTTAGGTGGAGACTGCTTCTCCTTTTGCTAATGAATGTTTTTTAGCTGTAATATCACTGAGCTGAACAGATAAATCACCTTGAGTACATAAGGAAAAATAAACACATGCTAAATGGATAAACATTACTATTACATCTTTACTAGACCATCTCTACCTCTAACACTTCAGAAGCTTAGAGATTTAGAGTATTCTTACATTAACTGCAAGAAAAATTAAAGGAGAAATTCCTTTTTTGAAATCACAACTATGAAGTCATGTGGTTATACAAATTCTGCATTTGTGTGCAAAACATGAAGCACATTTACCTTTATTCTCCCTACTTAGTCTTATCACCTAGCAGGACTTAACAGATACCTTTCCAAGAAATAGAGACTGAGATGTATTTATATAATTTCAATTACCTCATCACTACAGTAATGAGAGATGCAGTATCCTTTTGCTATGGTTCAAGACAAAAGGGAAGGAGATTACAAGAAAGAGAAATAAAAATTATTACAACTGAGAAACTACTTCTCATTAAGTTTCACCGGGGTGCCACCTTCATTTTTACATAAGCATGGTGGCATAATTCAAGCTCAATAAATCAGAAATCTTAATATTTAAAATTTACCTTGACTTTCATTTATCACATTAACAACCAAAAGAATTAGATAAAACCCATAGGAAAGGGTAATATTAAACCCACTCTGCTGAGTTGATTTATTGACACATTTAACTCAATTTTTATAGAAAAGGGATAGTGCATCTCAGTTTGCTTACAAGCTAGGAGATCACTTAAAATTCTGCATTTCCTAACTGCAAACAGAATATAGCACTTACAACAGGTTATAAATAAACTGGTTTTCAAGCATAGAGCCAGCCCCAACGATAATACACTATTTAAAAAGACCTAAGGCAATGAATTCCATTTCCAATGGAAAAAAAGAACTGTGCAAACAAGCTTAAAACTACTTTTTTTTTGTGCCAGTGTTATAAAATGTAGCTTTTAATAAAACCTTGACCCAAATGCCAGTAACTTCAGAAAAGAATTTGGTGGAGAGAAGAAAGTTATTTCATTTAGGAAAAATAACCACTATCTTTTTCCTAATCTTCAACACACACAATTTAAACATATACAGCTGCTTTAACACTTTACACAATTCCTATGTACTGGAGCAATAACAAGATCTAAATACAATTATATTTTTAAACACTGGGTCAAGGCTTTACATAAAAATACCATCCTACTTTTTCCCCCCTAAGTTTCTAAAATATCACATACTTTCCTCAACATCTGCAGCCATCCAGGAATTTTTAGGAAACTTTTGTGCATGATCTTAATTCCTAATCCCTGGTTCTTTGGGCTCAGTGACGAAAGATCAAAACCACCAAAAATGATGGTTCACTTGAAGTCAGACGAGAGACCCTGGCTCAATTAGTCTCATAGGATGAAAGCAGTGCTGCATCAACTGGCTCCATGCAGGAGGGGCACGTGAAGGATCTCATCAACCAGTCATCTATACAGTCCAGGTGATAGATGTGCATGCACGGCAGAAATCGAATTGGGTCCCCATAAACAAAGTCCATCATACAGATCACACACCTGTGGATGTGAGAGAGAGAAATCACTTTTTAGGTAAGTGCCTATTCAGAACACTCTTTAAAATTCCATGACAAAGACAATTTTAGTCCAAACAACACATTAGAATGGTTTGCCTGTTACCTAATCATTACCAAAGCATGCAAACTGAATTTTTCCCCTAAGTGTTGATACATCCATATACTCTTATTTTAATCTCCTGGGAATTTGATGGGCTTCACCACAAGCAGCAGAGCAAAGAGAAATGGTCACACACATTAAGAATCAAGTTCATTTCTGTCCTTGTAAAAGAGCTTCATATTACAAGATACACTTGTAAGAGAATGTGACACTAAGAAGGAAAGCAGTCAGATCAACTGTTTTCTTGCACTGAGTTTTTGGTATAATCCTGGAGTAATATAATTTGCATTTTTAATAACTACATGTAAAAACAGAACAATTGATTTCATTCTACTTACTGGGCTGGTGTTGTAAACCCTCATTAACCCGGTTGTGAATTCACTGCACTTCTCTGAGGGTTCAAGAGAATAAGCCAATTCTACGGCAATTTAGAAGTTAGTTTCTCAACAGACTATATTCTAAGTACTAGAACTAAATGATGCTATAGCTCAGTCAAACATTAACACAGTAAATTAGATTATGTCTGTGTTGGTGAGTTTTAAAAGGAGAATGAATGTCCTCATTAAAAGATTCTCAAAGATAATGATGAGCCCTGGGGCTAAAAATTCCCAATAAGCAAAACTTTAGCTACAACTCATCAGGCAAAACGAATTATTTCACAAGACATACATTTCTCTCATATCACTAAAAAGCCTCAACAATTTCAATGACTTCATAGCCTATTGATGCATTCCTGTATTTCAATTTACTTAAATATACCTCTACTCTTGAACAAACAGGCAGTTTTTTATTTTTGTTCCCCCTACATAAGACTGCAGTGAATACTTGCATAAAGTCTGGCATGGGGTGAATGAGGTACACATTTTGGGACAGATTCTAGGAATACTGTCTCAAAGGGTGGATAACAGAGGTAACAGTCCTTGAAATACAGCCAAACTACTTTCCAAAAACCAGTTGAGAGGCCACCAGCAATGTCAGTCCTAGTTCATTTTCATATAGGTGAATGGTTTTAAGTACCATCAATTGTCATTAAAATAGACATATATAATGGTCAGAATCCACACCTCATCTCTTAGCTATTTATATACAAAAATTCTTCCTTATTGTTACTTAGAAACATTTTCCTGCACAAACTGAGGTGTTCTAAAATAATAAATATCACAAACTTCCAAAGTAAATGAGAAAAAGCAAATTTTCCAAAAGTTAATCTCTGAAAATAGACCTCTGAAATGTATTTAATAATTAAAACTTACTCCCGGATCTTTTTTTCTGATCCATCTCTTCCAGGGTCATAAACTCCTTTAGGCAGATGCTGTATAAGGCCTATTCTCTGAGCTATCCTAATTTGTTCCTCTTCAGTCAGCTGAGTTGCTAGCCGAGTCTGGCTAGGTGTTGGATGATAAACTGGAACTGGAACTTGTTCCTAAATATTAAAAATGGAATTAAACAAGGATTAAAGACCATTTTTTCTGACAGTTGGTTCTGTTTTGTTTTTGTTTGCTCTGATGGGGGTGGGGACCCAGAGAAGTGAAATCTGGTAAATGTGTAGAATATGATTGCATTTCACTCTGCCTTAACTTTTAGCTTCTAGACTAAAACATATCAAAAAATTCAAAAAATTTCAAAAAATTAGATATCAGACCTAGTTTTAAATGATACAAACATAAGCCTCACTGAAAAACTAGCATGAAATTAAGTATTTCCCCATAAAGATGATTATATCCAGATATATTCATTTCTGATATACCAATAGATAATATAAATATAGACCTGCCATGTAATCAAGCAGTGGAACTGTACTCAGTTAAATTCACATTCTGTAGGCTGCAATGAAGTTGTGGTCTTAGTGTAACGACATGTATATCAGAATTGGCCATCATACACTTACTTTTTTTTTTCCTTTCCACAGAGAAAATAATGTTAAAATGCATCTACTATTTCAAAGACTGTGTATTATTGCAATAAAATCTATAAAATTCACTGTGCTTTTGGACAGTCTGTACAATCAAAAAGAGTAACATGAACCTTGTCAGACCAGAGGAGTTCTTAGAAAGGGGGACCTCAATTCACGACAAGTGGGGTCCTTGTCATAAGTGACTGAAAAGAATTGCAGTACACACCAGACAGAGACACATATTCAGGAAAGTAGAGAAACATTTAAGGGCAAACATGGGCTCTCTCAAGAGAGAGATCTTTTAGAATAAGGTAATATGCATTCAAGGGAGACTGCTGGTCATTTGAAAAGTCAAAGGAGAATATAAACCATCTTGAGTGAGAAGCTTTTGGAGTAAAGCAAGGAACATACATTCAAGGAAAAATGAGGGCCACCTCCAGAAGGAAAACAGCAGTTCTTTGATGTGGTATTTTAATATTTACAGAGGATCAGGTGCTAGGGGCTGGATTAGTGGTGCAGTCAGCTAGGAATTACATAATTTCTTACCAGTTTTCCTTGCACTCATATGTTGCCTGCTTCACGTTACTGTGTGTGTGTGTGTGTGTGTGTGTGTGTGTGTTTGTTACTGGGGATTAAACCCAGGGGTGCTTCTACTACTGAGCTATATCCCCAGAACTATTGTTTATTTTGAGACAGTAACTTGCTCAGGTGGCCTCAAGCTTGCAATGCTCCTTCCTCAGTTGATGGGATTACTGGCTTGCACTGTCACACCCACTTGCATCATGCTATTTTTGTAGGCAAGGGCATGGGCTAAGGATGTACCTCAGTAGCGGTTGCTCATGGAATGTATGTTTTACTTTTATTGTTTCATGATCATTTCCTGCATTCCAGAGTTTTGTGGGCATTTTTCTCAAGGAAAAAAAAAAAAGCTTTCTTCTGTCTTCCCATTTCTTACCTCACCTTTAGATATTAATCATCATAAATATGGTGTGGGTCACCTTTCTCTTAATTACCTCTTCAAAGTTTTATACTTAGTAGGCAAACTATTGATGCAGAAAAATTCCATGGTGTAGAGTCAAAGATTGTCTCTATTCTGTCACTTATGTGTTATATAACTAAGTTATTTAATGTCTATAAAACTCAAGTTTCTCCATCCTTAAAATATTAGGATCACTATAAGAATCCAATGATGTGGTGTTGTTTTGCTTTGGTACTGGGAATTCAATCCAGAATTACTTTACCACTGAGCTACGTTTCCTGTGTTTACTAGTTTATTTTGAGACAGGGTCTTGGTAAATTGGTAAGGCTGACCTCACACTTGTGATCCTCCTGCCTCAGCCTCCTGAGTCACTAGGATTATAGGTGTATACTGCCATACCTGTGACAAATACATAAAAGTTCAGTCAATAAATATTAGCTGCTATTATTACAGCTCTGCTGTGAGCATAGAGCATTTTAAGACTGTCTTTTGCTCTGCACTAGAGGGAAAGTAAAACTATTAAAGGGGGTTTTAAAAATTATCTAAGACCAACTCTCTCACTTCATACGCCCAAGTTTGCCTACAATCAATTACCAATAACGCTGAGTCAGAATTCAACTTTCCGTGTGAGTTGTAATTTCTTTTATAACATACTTGATTTTGTCCATTTACATAACTTTGAAAAAATACACTGAAGCCAGGTGTGGAGGTACACACATGTAACCCCAGCTACCAAGGAGGCTGAGGCCAGCTGGGTCAAATTAAATGAGACCTCATCTCAAAATAAAAAAAAAAAAAAAAAAAAAAAAAAAAGTATTGGGGATGCTCTAGCCTACCATATGTGAGGCGCTGGGGTCAATCCTCATTAGCTCAAAAAATAAAGATTTGGATTGGAGGGATGGTTCTCATCATTCCATAGCTGATGGTTCACTGGGTCTGAATTCTTTATGTAAGCTATGATTTATGCTGAAAACCTCCTTTACTTCTAAGTCTGGAATTTGGTATGTGCTAGTCATAGGTGTGTATTTTAATTCACTGGGTATGAGCCACCAATGAGCTTCCATAGTAGACAACCCTTCATAAGTGCTGTCACATGTTGGAGGAATTTAAGTGTTCTGTGTGACTCCAGTAGGGAGGACTTTGGGAGCTATGCTTGGTTTCCTTTGGTCTTCGCCCCCTACACACCTTTCCTCTTTACTGATTTTGCTTTGTATTCTTTTGCTATCATAAAGCTGTGAGTATAATTAGATGCTGAGTATTAATTCTTATCATCAAGCCTGAACGTTGTCTTAAGGACTTCCAATGCCAATGGTTATGGTTTGCTCCTACTTCATTTCCACTGCTACTGTTATTTCACTGACAGGTAAAAACAAAGAAAAAAATTAAAACTTTTGATTAGAATATGCTCTAGTGCCTAAGTATAGAGCTGATGATAAAAATAATGTTTAGAGTGATGGCAATGGTGCCTGCACTGATGCCCATGTTCTTCAAATTTCATAGTATTAGAAATACTCCCTTGAAAACAAACAAAATCTCAGTATGCTTTGAATTCTTTTTTTTTTTGCAGTGCTGGGGCTCGAACATATTAGGCAAGCGCGCTATCACTGAGCTACATCCCGAGCTCCCTTATCCTTTGAATTTGATAATAGTGGTGATCCAGCATCAACTTTTCTCAAAGTTCATTTAAAAGGACTAATATTTTGAACATTTATTATTTAGTGTAAGGAAAAAGCACTTTCAAGAAGAGATAGCTAATGGATTAACCATCAGCCTATCTTGAAGGGGTGGGAGTGTTAAATAAGATCATGTGTATTTTTTTTTTCCACTTGTCATATTCTTCACCTAACACTATGGCCTTGTTGACAGTTGAAATTAAATAGGTATAATTCATAAATTTACCTTTCTAATCTAGATCTCCTTTTAAACTCTAGGTTCTACTTGACAGTTCCAATGTATCTCAAAAGTATATCAAATTCAAACATATCCATAATCAAATTCCCCTTCAAAACTCTGTTCCTCTTTTAGGTTTCTCTATCTCAGTGAATGGCATGACCCTATCTTTCTAAATCTATGAGATAAAGACATCCTTGACACTTCCTCCTTCTCCCTCACCCTCTCATATTCAATATATCATCAAGTTGGGGTCAATTTATTTTCTACACAAAAGGACAATGTCTATTTCAACACCCGACTCTAAGCTCTCATTTCTTCCCTAGTGTGCAGTATTAGTTAGCAAAACCTCAATTTGTTCTCTATCCACATGTTAGAGCAATTTTTTAATCATGCATTCAAAACATTGCTTTTTAGTCCCACTGGCCTTCTCCAAGATCCTTTAAAGAACCACAGTCTCGTCAGAATGGCAATCATCAAGAATATAAGCAACAAAAAATGCTGGTGAGGATGTGGGGGAAAAGGTACACTTATACACTGCTGGTAGGACTGTAAATTGGTGGAACCAATATGGAAAGCAGTATGCAGATTCCTCAGAAAATACAGAATGGAGCCACCATTTGATCCAGTCATCCCATTCCTATGTTTATACCCAAGGACTTAAAATCAGCACACTACAGTGACAAAGCCACATCAATGTTTATAGCAGCCCAATTCACAATAGCTAAACTATGGAACCAACCCAGATGCCCTTCAATAGATGAATAGATAAAGAAACTGTGGTATATATGCATGATGGAATATTACTCAGCTTTAAAGAAGCACAAAATTATGGCATTTGCAGGTAAATGGATGGAACTGGAGAATATTATGCTAAGTGAAATAAATCAAACCCAAGGAACCAAAGGCTGAATGTTTTTTGATATTCAGATGCTAATTCACAATAGGCAAGTGTGGGCTGGGGTGGGCTGGGGTGAGGTATTTTAGACTAGAAAGGGAGAGGAGGGGCACTCTATACCACTGAGTTACATACCCTGTTCTGACTGCCACTGATAATCAATCATTAAGACAGGATCTTGTTAAATTGCTGAGATTGGCCTCAAATTTGGTGATCCTATGTGCTACCTTGCCCACCTCTGTCTGTGTCTGCTTATCAATGCACAGTACCTGGCACACAGTTGGCTAAAACATTACTGGATAGCTGAATGATCTATATCAAATCACTTGTGTCAGCTATGTCATGTCATCATAACTTTAAAAAAAACTGCCATGAAATGATATGAAAAATTAATAATTTGAATTAAGCCACAATGAAACAAAATAGGAAACTTGATATGAATTACAACATGGCTTCTCTAAGTGACAACACCTGGCTTGCTGTATCTTTCAAATTTCTACCTCTCTATCCCACAAGAACTTCAATACATTCAAAACCAAACTACACCTCTCTATACTTCCACATCCTTCTTAAACTCAAAATTTCTATACTATCTATCTACGATAATAGCAGAGAAGAGCTTTGGAAATAAAGACATTTCATGCAATTTCAACACTGGCATGTTAACAAGTATGCAACTTCAGGCATGAACCAGGTGCAGTGGTATAACCCTGATATCCCAGTGACTCAGGAGGTGAGGCAGAAGAATTGTGAGTTTGTGGCCATCCTCAGTAACTCAGCCAGACCCTAAGCAACTTGGTATGATGCTGTCTCGAAATTAAAAAAAAAAAAAAAAAGAAAAACGGGATGGGGTAGGGTTTGGGGATGTAGGTCAGTCGTAAAGAGCCCCTGGGTTCAATCCTAGTGCAAAAATAAAACAAATCTCTTTACCTTAAGGTTCTTCATCAGCAAAACAAGATCTATTTTTAAAGAATACTATAAGTAAGTAAAGCACTTACTTACCATATGATAGGGGTTCTTCGTTTGGGCTGTCCTATAATGATATCCCTAATCATCCAAAGTAGATACCTCATTCTTCCTGATTCCTCTGACTTCCTTCCCTTTATCCATCATCTACTAAAGTATCTTATAGTCTTAACTATCATGTCCTCAGTGATAGGATACATATAAATGCTTGCCCTTGGAGTCTAAATCTTGAGACAGGTGGAATTCAGTTGGAAAAGCAAATATATTTCCAATAAATTTAAACAATATTCTCCTTAATGCTTTCTTTAGTTCTCCACATAAGCCTACATGTAAAAAATAAAAAATTAAAATTCCAAGTGAATTCAAAAAACACATTTACCTTACAGAAAAGGAATAACTTGGGCTGGGGTTCTGGCTCAGTGGTAAAGCACTTGCCTGACATGTGTGAGGCCAGGGGTTCAATCCTCAGCACCGCATATAAATAAAATAAAAGATCCACTGATAACTAAACATATTATATATATATATATAATAAAAGGAATAATGTGCACTAAGGAAAAATGCAGCAACATGAAGAGGACAGAATATAAATGAAGACACAAGAAGACAAAGGGAAAGGACAGGTTCAGACACACGAGGATACAAAATAACAAAATAACAAAATAACAAAGCAGGTTCTACCCTATGAGAAACATCTCTGAAGCATTCTAGTTGTTTGTTAATATATAATGTATCATTTACAAAATGAAGAGTGTTCTCAAGGACATACTGGGCCCCAATCTTAAGACAAAAACAGATGAAAAGTAAACGTGTGTCCATCTGAAAAGCACTCCATTAAATGTTGGATTCAACTTAGGGAATATGATACAATTCCAGAAAAAAAAACAATGCAGTGGGGAATTGCCTAAATAATGTGCTGAGACTGGAAATAGTACAAGTCTGGTTTGTGGTGAAGGAAAAATAAAGTCACTGCTAAGGAATGCAGCTTGTCACCAAAAGCTGTATCTTTTCATCCAGCAAGAAATAAGAGCCAGCCCTTATGATTTTTCTCCTTACAGCCTGACAAACTGCTGCTAACACCAACCCCTACCCAGCTGCAGTCTCCTGCTAGGCATATTTTCCCTGAATTTTGCCAAACTTACACTTCTGATCATAAAAAAGAAAGAAAGATTTGGAATAGTTGGTCACAATGTGTATTTTAGTCCTGAAGTTCTATTAATCTTGCTCATAACAGCAAGAAAAACCCCAAAGAGTAGCATTTATCTATAGTTTTTGTACATACAGTATCTATCTAGATACTGAAAAAAATGATATCATTTTATATTTATTAACAAAGTTTACAAAGTAGAGTGGCCTGCATGTTTGAAAAAGAGTTCTGCTTTCAGGGCTGGGGTTTGTTTTCTAAATGAAATTTACTAGTTGTTTCTTTTGATTACATAAAAACTGAGTACTTCATATACAGAACTGCATAAAGTATCGTATTTGGAAGAGAAACGGCAGGCATTATCACTAAAGGTTGTGGAAATGCCAATTAAAAGGCAGGTATAATCAAGATTATGGAGAAACTGAATAAAGACAGATTAGAAATGCAGAACTATGCAAATATGAGGAGATACCACCAACAAAAAACCCTAAGACCTTGGGTAAAAGACACAGTAGAGTGAGTACCCTGCTTTCCTGGTAGCTTTCTGATTTTAATTCATGTGTATCATTAAAATAAACCACCCTTCTTAGGTATTTTTAGCTAAAATTAAGTCTCCAAAGCCCCACCCCTACTTTCTTCCTTAAATTCAACTACCTTTTATATCCCACCAAACAAACTGGTTTTGAGGGGAAATCACATCTCTTTACGGATTTAAATGTATAAGGTCACTGGTTTGAACTGGGCCTGCACTAGGCCCGAACAAACTGAAACAAAATGCAGTCACTCTTGATGAAATTTTATGCCATCAAGGCAAAACCAAGTTGTTTATCTGACCTTCCCAGAGAGTTAATAGCCAAATTCCCAAGCAAGCAAGTTTTAGAAAGCATAACATGCAAGTCCCCTCCTGCTTTAACCCTTATAAAAAAGAAACTTGAAGTTACAAGAGGCTAATCATTTTTATCTGTTGTTTCTTTGTTCCCACCTTACAAACCCACTGTTCTGCTACTGCCTAGTTGGGAGCTCTTATTCTATTTTGTAGAATGGGATCTGCCCCAATCTAAATTTGCTAATAAAAGCCAATCTGATCTATAAATAAAATGGTAAAATAGCCATAATTTTGTCTTTTGGCAAAGAACTGTTTGCCATTGGTGCAGATCTCCAGAGTATTTGCAGGCCAAGAGTTGGTTTTTTGACTTAGCACATGAGTTTTTATTGGAACTACTTCATAACAGTCTCATAATTCTGAAAATTTTTCTTTCTTTTTTTTTTTTTTTGCTTATTGCAATGCTGGAGTCTGAACTCCAGGGCCTCTTGCATAATAAGCATAAGATTTACCCCTGGGTCAAGGCAACATTTTTTAAAGACTAAGGCTAACATCACCAATAAAAATCATTTATTTGACACAATGTTGAACTGTCATGTTTAGAGTGTTGCAAAATAATTCTTTAGGAGGTATATTTCTTGGATTCTAAAAGTTTTTGAAGGTGAATAGGAAGTTAGCTCATTCAATGTACATATCAATTTAAATACTTTTTTATTTAAAGAATGAAAAGTTTTAAAAAGTGTATTCCATTAAGGAAATACAGAATCACTACAAAGCAAAAGGCCTACCATTTAATGTAACACCTCTGATATATGACTCATATAATTAACCCAATTAAAATTCACAATTCAGAGTTTTGGTATGTTCAAAGAATTATACAATCATTACCAGTTAATTTTAGTAATTTCAACTCCCCACTCCCAAAAGAAATCCTGTACCCATAGCTACTACTCATTTACACTTAAGCATCCACTAAACTGCCTAATATCTTTAAAGATTTGCCTATTCTGAACATTTCATAAAAATACAATGATACTTTAGAAGGTGGACTTTCACTTAGCATGTTTTCAAAGTTCAGTCATGCTCCAGTATGTATCAAAACCATATTCTTTTTATTGTTAACTATTCTATCATATGGAAATACTACATTTTATGTAGTCATTGATAGACATTTGAGTTTTTTTTTTTTTTTTTGGGGGGGGGGGATGGGGCGGGGGGCACCAGGGATTGAACATAGGAGTGTGCACTAGCCACATCCCCAGCAGTTCCTTTTATTTTTTATTTTGATAAAGGGTCTTGCCACATTACTGAGGTTGGCTTTGAATTTACCATCCTCCTGCTCATCTTACAAATTGCTGGGATTACAGGCATGAACCACCATACTTAGCTTGTTTCTACTTTTTGGCAAGTAATACTCTTAAGAAAATTCACTTACACATTTTTGTATGAACTTATATTTTTCTTGGGTATACATGATTAGAACTCTGTTCAACCTCTTGAAGAACTGTTGACCCATTTCTCAAAGCATCTGTACCCATTTTACATTCTCACATAGCATGTTTAGGGTTTCAATCTCTCCACATCATCGCCAAAATTTAAGTTAAACTTTAGTCATCCCAAGGATCTAAAGTGGTACTAACTGTGTATCTTTTTGTGTTTGTTTTTCCCTGGTACTGGGAATTAAAAACAAGGCAATCTACCACTAAGCTACATCCATGGTGCTTTATTTTTGAGACAGGGTTTCACTAAATTGCCCAGGCTGGCCTCAAACACAATCTTCATGCTTCAGCCTTATTAGTAGCTCAGATTACAGGTTTTGGCCACCTTGCCCAGATTCACTTTGGTTTTGATTTCTATTTCACTGACAGCAAATAATGTTCAGCATCTTTCGATGTGTTTATCCTTTGTTAAAATTATTTTTGTTCTGAATTTTTATACTCCAAACACCAGAGAAATTATTTGCAAATACTTGTCTTGCCTTCTACTGCTTATTCTTTCGCTTTTTGGTTAATGTCCTTTGAAGCATACTTTTTCTTCTTTTTTTCCCTGAGGTGCTAGGGAACAAACCCAGTGCTCAACCACTAAGCAACATCCCCAGTACTGCAGCACTCATTTTTAATTTTGATAATGTCTGACTTATGTTGTACTTTCTGTATCATATCAAAGATTTTGTCTAACCCAAGTTCATAAGAAGCTACTCCTATGTAAGATTTTAGAGCTTTATCCCACTCCTCGGTTTATACCCAAGGACTTAAAATCAACATACTACAGTGATGCAGCCACGTCAATGTTCACAGCAGCTCAATTCACAATAGCTAGATTGTGGAACCAACCTGGATGTCCTTCAACTTTGAATGGATAAAGAAACTGTGGTATATATACACAATGGAATATTACTCAGCCATAAAGAAAAGAATAAAATTATGGCATTTGCTGGTAAATGGATGAAGTTGGAAAATATGCTAAGTGAAACAGGCCAAGCCCAAAAAACCAAAGGCCATATGTTTTCTCTGGTAAGTGTGGGGGTGGGGAGGTGGGGGGGTGGTGGTGATGGGAAGAGAAGAATGAAAGAACTTTGGATGGTGTAGAGGAAAAAGGGGTGGGAGGGGGTGGGGATGGAAAAACAGTAGAATAAAACAGACAGTATTACCCTATATATATGTATGACTACATGAACGGTGTGAATCTACAATGTACAACCATAGAAATGAAAAGTTGTACCCCATTTGTGTACAATGAATCAAAATGTGTCTGTAAAATTAAAGATTTTAATAAGAAACAAAGACTTTACACCTTTAACTTTTACATTTCGGTCTATGAGCCACTGAATCGATTTTTTATTTAGTTAGTTAGCTAGATGGACAATAACTATCTTATTTTTATGTGGTGCTGAGGATTGAATCCAGTGCCTCATACATGCTAGGCACGTACTCTATCACTGACCCACAATCCTAGCCCTGAATCAATTTTTGTATGTGGTAATGAAAGGAATCCAGATTCACTGTCTATGTGATTTGCAGTTGTCCCAGTGCTGTTTGTTGAAAACTTTATGAAAAAAATTTACCAAAATTTTAATGAGTATTTCCTAGAAGCCCAATGAAGTATTTTAGGCACAGATTAAAGAAGCAGGAATGTCAGAAGAGTGCTCATCTGAAGTACACCTGCTTCTTGAAGACACTTAAAATTAGCTCCACAAAGTAGGTTTTTTGACACCCTTTAGGCAGATCCACTGCTGCATCCTTCTATACAGGTGGATTCCTATTTTCCAATGTGCTATTGAAGACATCAATAATGCACTGGATCTCTATATTTTTTACTGTAATATTCAGATTATACCAAGTATCGCACCTATAAATCTAGAGGTAGATAACTGGATTAAGTCTTGCTGTATGATTTTTCTACAGGGGACTGAGAGCTCAGAGGTAGAGTAAGCATTTGTCTAGCATGCTGAAGAATATGCAGGAAAATAAGATTTTTCCTCAAGATTAATTATTCTTTGATAGTGTAATGAAAGAACAGCTTCTAAATATGATCACAAAACCCTTATAACAAATAAAAATTATTAGGGCATTGTTAATTTTAGAACTCGAATGTAAAACTGTTCTAAGCAAGGATGCCCATCAGTCATGATTTTTAAACCAAGAAATTTACTTTGAAATAAAGAAATAACCTAAATGTGCAAGAGAATAGTATTAATGAAACAGAATGTTAAATGACTGTTAAAAATTATACCCTTCTTTGGGAAAAAATTAGTAGTCCTACACTGAGGCAACAAGAGAAACTTATTTTAATCCCAGCAACTTGGGAGGGTAAGGGAGGAGAATCATTAAGTTCAAAGACAGCTTCAGCAACTTACTGAGGCCCTAGCTATCTTAGGAGGACCCTGTCTCAAAAAAAAAAAAAAAAAAAAAAAAAAAAAAAAAAAATCCAATTTACAAACTGAACAAAAAAATGAAAACATCAATCATCACGGCATTTTGTTGGGGGGGGGCAGAGAGTACTGAGAATTGAAATCAGGGGCACTCAGTCACTGCACCCGGTGTCACAGCGAATTTTTAATTCTGCCGAGAACATGACTTTTACAGCTGAGTCCATTTTTTTTAAATGAAGTGACTGACATAAAATAAAATTAACACTTTAAAGTGAACAATCTAGCGGCATTTAGTACATTCACAATGCTGTGAAACCAACACCTCTACTTTCAAAACCTTTTCGTCACTCTTGCCAGATGCAGTAGAGCACACCTGCAATCCCAACAGCTCAGGAGGCTGAGGCAGGAGGATCATAAGTTCAAAGCCAGTCTCGGCAACTTGGAGAAGCCTGAGCAACTTAGTGAGACCCTGTCTCAAGGAAAACAACATCAACATAAACAGGGCTGGGGAAGCAGCTCAGTGGTAAAGCACCCCTGAATAGCTCAGTGGTACAGTGCCTCTGAAGTCCATCCCTAGTACCGAAAAACATAACAAAACAACAACAACAAAAAACCGATTAAGGGTTAGGATCACTGACATGAAAGTAGAAGGTTGCCACAGAAAGATAAAAATAATTTGATGAGTAAAATTCATAGCATTTGGAGATGACTAAAATCAAGGGAATAGACTTAACAGATCTTAATTTTTCTGATACATGTTTTTTGATATACCCAGGCTATCAAAAAAACCTTAATGATTCTAATCAAAAGTTCTCCCAACTCAGTCCAGCGTAGTTGCCCAACGCTATACTACCAGCCCCCTAGAAGGCTAAAACAGGAGGATGAAGAGTTTAAAACCAGCTGAGTGTGATGACAGCCTGTAATCACAACTCAGGAGTTGGGAACTCAGGAGGCTGAGGCAGGAGATGGCAAGCTCCAAGTCAGTCTCTGTAACTTATCCAGGCTCCAAACAACTCGCAAGACCCTGTCTCAAAATAAAAACTAAAATGGGCTGGGGATGTGGCTTAATAGTTATGTGCCCTGGGTTCAATCCCAGGTACCAAAAACAAAAAGTTTGAAGCCAGACTGGGCAATTTAGTGAGACACTGCTTTAAAAAAAATAAAATACAGGGGCTGGGGTTGTGGCTAGTGGTAGAGCACTCGCCTCACATGTGTAAGGCACTGGGTTCAATTCTCAGCACCACATATAAATAAATGAATAAAACAAAGGCCCATCACCAATTAAAAATATTTTTAAAAATATGTGTGTAAAAATAAAAATTACAATGATAAAAAGGGTTGAGAATGCAGCTGAGTCAGAAGAATGCTCCTGAGTTCAATCCCCAGTACCATACACACACACACACACAAACAAAAAAAAAAAACCTACAAAAAAACCCTCACAGTTTTTGAACCTTGGAGCTCATTTTCTCATCAGGTTTCAGAAAGCAATTTAAAAATGGTCCCATTTCATACTACTTATCTTAATACATAGCTAATGGTGCTGCAACAGTATTTAACTAATTTAATAGTGTTGCAACAGCAAAATTCAACTGAATCCCTAATACCACATACGTATTAAAACTCTATGGCTCAAACTCCAAAAGACTTTGAGGCTTCTAGCAACAGTGATAAAATTAGCTCATGACCTGCAACGCAGAAACCGCTCCTCAGGGACTCTTAACCTTTTCTGTACTATGGAAATCTTTGGCACTCTGATGAAAGTTAAGGACTCCTTCTTATACAGGGTTTTTGAATGAATAAAGTAAAATACATGAGATTGCTAACAAGATCTGTTATACTGAATGCAGTTCTATCTCTGATCCTGCAAGGATCTGTAGACTGATTTTAGTACTCCTCAATCTAAAGTATACATTGAGTTAAAAACTTAAAGAGTTCTTTAAGGGAGTTATTTAAATCACATTTTAAAGGATAAGTCTTGAGAAACAAAATCTAGGGAAGGGAAAAAAAATTCCAGATAATGAAATACAGTGGAAGAGGTAAGGAAACATTGACAAGCACACCTCAATACTGAAGGGTCTATTCTCCATTTTCACATGCATGTGAATTTCTTGGCAAAACTGACTTAAGCAAATTTGCACTTAAATTTATTTTTTAGCTTAAAATATAAGATGCTCATGTTATCAACCCCAAAATATTTATTCACAAATGAGAATGTTACTTTACTTACAGTCATTGCCTCTGGGAGCTATCAGCAGTTGCTAGGAAATATGATAAGCTTGATCATCTGATTTTTCAAATGGAAATTGAAGTAAGAGGTGGTGCACTTAGCAACTCAGGAGGTTAAGCCAGGAGGACTGGGAGTTCAAAGCCAGCCTCAGAAACTAAGCAAGGCCCTATGCAACTTAACAAGACTCTGTCTCAGAATAAAACAAAACATAAAAAGGGCTAGGGATTGGCTCAGTGGTAAGGTACCCCTGGGTTAAATCTCTGGTATCAAAAAAGAGGTGATGCAAAGGCAGACACATTAATAGCAGATAAATACTGATAGTAAGCAAAATAAAAAGCAGGTGCAAGAATTCAAAAAGCAGAATAGACTTCCATTAATTCAAACTGTCATACACATAATTACCTCCAGAATATAATAAATTTCTTTCCAATAATAATACTGAATCACTAAAGATGAAAACCTGCTCAAAAAACAAGTTTCTGTGATTTCTGGAGGATGGAGTGAGGAAAAAAAGGTGAAAATTTGAAGGAAGTCCTAGCTGACAGTCTTAGAATCAAAATCTGAAATTGAATCTTAGTACATTTCTAAAATGCACCCTAAAAATACAAGTTAGCTAGACATGAGTTCATTTAGAAAATCCTAAAAACTATTCAAAATCTCCTACAAGGAGTTTAGAAAGGCTGCAGAGTATTTTTAAATATCAGCAATGAACTGGAAAACAAATTTGCAAAATATCAAAACGATTACATAAAGTATAAATTTAATGTTACAGAATATATCAAAAACTAATTCTCAAAAAGATAACATTATTAATTGGCCTCAGCCAATTTACAAAATTTATACTCAATTCATAGTACCTAATACATCCTTGCAAATAGTGGCACACCATAAAAATCTAAATCCACAAATTTTTCCACTATAGTTTACTGGTTATTGTCAATAATATCATTTCTACTTTTTTAAAAGAATATTTTTAGTTGTAGATGGACACAGTATATTTTTATGAGGTGCTGAGGACCAAAACCCAGTGACTCAGAAGTGCTAGGCAAGCACTCTAACCACTGCAATACAACCTCAGTCCCATTATTTCTGCTTTTTGAGAACTGTAAGACTACAGCATGTGATTAAAGGAGTCTCATTACTTTGGGTATCATTAAAAATAACTTAATTCCAATGTCCTTTTCCTCTGCTGCACTCACTCTACTGGAAACAAACTCCAGAGTTTGAGCCAAATCTATCCTATCTATTTCCATTTTACTACTACCCTTCTGTCAAACTATAGCTATCACTACTGTCTAACCTCAACTCTACCAGCTGACCTGCTCTACTGCTAAGCCTATTTCTTCATCTTTAAGATAAAGTGGACCTATTCACATTCACAGATTATGAAAATTTAAGAATTCATGGTTTCCAGATGGCATTTAACGAATTTAGGAATTTTGTCTGACAAAAAGCTAAACTAAAGTTGATGAATCAACAAGTCTTCTTAATCTGTCAAAAGTGAGGTCATACTGGGTGTGGTGGCACATGCTTATAATTCCAGAGGCCCAGGAGGCTGAAGAAGGAGGATCTCAGATTTGAAGCCAGCCTCAGCAACTCAGCAAGGCTGTAAGCAACCCAGTAAGATGCTATTCCCCCCCCCCACCCCCTGCACACACACATACACACACACACAAAGGACTGAGGATGTGGCCCAGTAAAGTGACCTTGGGCTCAATCCCTAGTACAAAAAATAGTGAGATCACAGGATGAACATTTGCTTCTACAATTAGAGAGATGGGTGAATATATGGAATCACACTTACTGGACCACAAACTCCAGAGACTTAGTACCAAGGTATGAAAACTGAATTGTGTTTGATGAATTGTTTGAGTTCAAGTCTTTGGGGAACAACTGTACTTTTGTGAATTTTACCTCCAAGACCTCTACAATTCCTTGCAGTGAAAAAAATCTCATGAATCCAGTAAGTAAAAAAGGAATGATTTTGAAATATGTGAAAGCATTCTGTTTTTTAAAGATGGGGGTCTTGCTATGTTGCCCACATTTACCTCAAACTCCCAGACTTAAGCAATCCTCCTGCCTCAGTCTCCCAAGTAGTGGACTATAAGTACCCAGGGCATTCTTTTCTTAAAAAAAACTTACCCTAAGGAAGAAACACTTTTGTCCGAACTTAAGGCACCTCGGAAAAGGGAACTACCAAAATTCAGCCCTTTCTGACTGTCCCACTTGGAAGGTGGGGGATGAAAAATTCTGAGAACCGCAAACAAAACAAAACCAACCAAAAAACTCCACCATATGGTAAAAATCCAAAACACTGGAAAGATGGAGAAGAATAGGAACTCATACTGCTGGTGGTAATATAAAACAGTACAGCCACTTTGGACCACTATTAGTTTCCAACCAAAAACCTTCACACAAATACCATGCTAAGAGAAATAGGCCAAGCTGGAAAAAACCAAAGGCCGAATGTTTTGTCTGATAAGTGGATGATGATACATAATGAGGGGGGGGTGGTGGTAGAGGGAGAAGAATGAAGGAACTTTGGATGGTGTAGAGGAAAATGAGGTGGGAGGAGGTGGGAGAAGGGAAGAGAGTAGAATGAAACAGACGGTATTACCCTAAGTATATGTATAAATACATGAATGGTGTGAATCTACATTGCGTACAACCACAGAAAAAATTGTACCCCATTTGTGTATGATGAATTAAAATGCAGTCTGTAGGGGCTGGGGAGATAGCTCAGTCGGTAGAGTGCTTGCCTTGTAAGCACAAGGCCCTGGGTTCGATCCCCAGCACCCCCCCAAAAAAAAAAAAAATGCAGTCTGTAAAAAAAAAAAATATATATATATATATAAATTAAAAAAAATAAAATTAACAATAAAAACAAAAACAAAACCTTCACACAAATGTTTAAGCAGGTTACCCCCCCATCCCCACCCCCACCTCCGCTGAGGATTGAACCCAAGACTTAGTGCATGCTAAGCAAGCATTCTACCACTGAGCTATGCCCCCACTTCCAGATCTTTAATATGGGAAAAGAGACGGGCATGGTGGAACACACCTGTGGTGTTACTACTCCAGAAGCTGAGGCAGAACTTCTTGAGCCCAAGAGTTACAGACAACCTTAGAAACATAGTTAAGAACACTTCTTAAAAAAGAGTGGGGATAGCAGGGTGTGGTGGCACAGGCCTGTAATCCCAGCAGTTCCAAAGGTTAAATCAGGATTGCAAATTCAAAGACAGCCTCAGCAATTTAGCGAGGGCCTAAGCAATTCAGTGAGACCCTGTCTCTAAATAAAAATACAAAAAAGGACCGAGGATGTAGCTCATTGGTTAAGTGTCCCTGGGTTTAATCCCCAGAGCAAAAAAAAAAAAAAAGAGTGGGGCTGTAGTTCAGTGGTTGAGCACATACTTGGCGTGCACACGGCACTGGATTCAATTCTCAAGCACACACTCATACAAAAAAAGACTTGAATAGACTAGACATTTCTCAAAGGAAATATACAAAGGTCCAATAAGCACCTGAAAATGTTTAATGTAATTAGCCTTTAGGGAAATGCTAATCAAAACCACAATGAAAAAGATATCACTTGGGGGCTGGGGCGATAGCTCAGTGGCAGAGTACCTGCCTAGTACATGTGAGGCACTGGGTTCGATCCTCAGCATCACATAAAAACAAATAAAATAAAGGCATGATGTCCATTTACAACTACAAAAAAAAAAAAGATATCACTTGGGCTGGAGTGCTCATTGGTAGAATGTTTGCCTAACATGTGTGAGGCCCTGGGTTTGATCCCAAGCACCACCAGAAGAAAAAAGGAGGGAAAGAAGCTAATTAAGGTAACATTTGACTGCCATTTGCCAAAATGACAGATAATAAGTTTTAACAAGTATATGAAGATATCAAAGCCCTCTACATTGCTGTGGTAGATGTATATGGTGCAAGAATTTTAGAAAACAATTGGCAATTAAGTGTAGAATTATAGGGTACAGCAACTTCACAGGTGTATATCGAAGAAATGAAAATACGTAACTGCAAAAATACTTGAATGCAGCTGTTCGCAGCAACATTTGTAATAGCCAAAAACATAAATAACCCAAATAGCAACCAATGAAATGATAAAGTGGTATATCTACAAAATGGAGTATTTAACAAAATTTCCTGGGCTCGTGAAATAATTTGTAGTAGTGGGCTTGCCTATTATATACGAGGCCCTTGGGTTCCAATCCCAGCACCACACACTTACAACATTCAAAGTCCTACTACATTATGAAACGTGTATAAACTTTTTAAAAACATTATGCTTAGTCAAAGAGCCAGCCACAAATGACCACATGTTAGGAGTTGATTTATGTGAAATGTCCAAGACAGACAAATCTATAAAGAAGTAAATTGGTGGTTGCCTCTGGCTTTGAGGTATAGGTAGGGAATTGGGGGTGGCAATGAGGTGATCCTAAGTTTGACTGGTGATGGTTACATAACTCCATACAAAAACCCACTGAATTATATACTCTAAATTGGTGGATTATATGGTAAGTACCTCAATAATATTGTTAAAAAATTAAATGTGGTCCCTATGTATATGTATGATTACATGAATGGTATCAATCTGCATTGTGTACAACTGTAGAAATGAAAAGCTATACCCCATTTGTGTAAAATGAATCAAAATTCAGTCTGTGAAAATAAAAAAATTAAGTGTAACAAACATATGCAAATTAAGTTGCTAGGCCTCTGGAAGCCTCAGCTATAAATATATTGCATGATATATAAATGGTACATAAATATATACATATTAAATAAGTACTAATTCAAAGACACTACAATGAAAACTAGAGATATGCTTACTCCCAAAGTATATAGTAAGAGTCAACATATATTGATGCAATATTCATCTGAAAAATGAACTAATCCAAAGAACTCAGCAAGGGATATCCAACTCTAATCAGAATGGATCCATTCTGTGACTTAAAAGAAAAGCCATAACTCAATCAACAGAATTAACCAATATACCTACACAACAGGTGTTGAAGTTTAGAGGGAGGGAATAAAAAAGATCCAGCTCTGCCACTTTTGTGGACAGTTTCCATGGTTTCAATTTTTAAGGTTGTGCAAATGATTTATATCATCATATATCTTAAAATTCCTCACATCTTTGATCCAGCAGTAAGAAAATTTATGCTATAAAATATTCTAAAACAAATGTCTGATATATTAAGAACTCACAAAATCATTTAAAATAGCAAAAGGACCAGGTGTGGTAGCATATGTCTGTGTTCCCAGTGAATCAAGAGGCTGAGGGGCAGGAATATCACAAGTTGGAGACTGACAGTGGCAACTTAGAGACCCCATCTGAAAATGAAAATTTAAAAAGGGACTGGGGGGATGTGGCTCAGTGGTAGCATTATAGGCCCTGTGTTCAATCTCCAGCAAAACACAGACACAGACACACACACACACACACACACACACACACACACACACACATACACACAGAGATAGGACTGGGAATGTAGTTCAGTGAAGTGGTCTTGGGTTCAAACCTGTCAAAAACAAATATATCAATTTATTAAAATGGGGCTGGGAAATGGAGATTGAGCCCGTGGGCTTTACTACTGAGCCACAACCCCAGCCCTTTTTATTTTTTCAGACAGGATCTCACTAAGTTGCTTAGGGCCTTGCTGAGTTGCTGAGGCTGGCCTCAAACTTGTGATTCTTCTATCTCAGCCTCCTGAGTCACTGGAATTACAGTCATGCACCAACACACCCAGTACTATTTAATTAATTATCAAAAACAGCAAAAGAGCATGGAGCGGTGGCACAAGCCTGTAATCCCAGCAACTCAGTCAGAAGGCTGAGGCAGGAGGATAGCAAGTTCAAGGCCAGCTACAGTAACTTGAGAGATCCTGTCTCAAAATTTAAAAATTGAAAAAAAGGGAGGGGTGGAGCTAGTGATGTACCTCAGTGGAAAAGTGCCCTAGGTTCAATCCACCACACCAAAAACAACAAAAAACACAAAATGGTGAAATAACTTTAAGAGCAAAGCATATGTGCAAGGCAGTAACACAATCTCAGGTTTTCTTTCCCTTTTTCCTAAATGTTACAGGGAGAAAGAACACTTACTATTGTTTTTTGTTAGTAAAATAATGTATTTTTAACTCCTACAGATTCATTGGGATAGACAATGCAATTAAGAACTGGGCAAGACTAAATAAAACATGATATCCAAAAGGTCAAGCATATGAAAAGGTTCACAATCCTAGTATTCACTAGAGAAGTGCAAGATAAAACCACAAGGTCATACATTTTCATCTATCATAATGTCTAAAATAAAAGACAATACTGAAGATCTACGGTATAGCATGGTGACTATAGTTTACAATAATGTACTATGTGTAGCTGAAAATTACTACAAGAGTAGATCTTAATTGTTCCCAACATAAAGCAAATGATCACCAAAGTTGTGTATCTGTTAATTAGCTTAGTTATAGCAATCATTTCACATGTATAGATATCAATATTGTATACTATACATATATAATTTTATTTGTCAAATATACCTCAATAAAGCTGGGGAAAAATTTAAAAGACAACACCAGATGTCAGTCTCTCATATATTTGGTAGGAGCAGTAAACATGTGAAACCACTTTGGAAAACTGTTTGGCAACTTTTGAAATGCATCAAAAAATACAAAGAATTGAGAGACAGAAGTGTACTGATATGTGTTAGAGCAAATATGGTAAATGTTAACTGCAGAATATATGGTGGGAACATGACTATTCTAACAATTCTGCCAACTTTTACTGTTGAAGGGTTCTCTAATAAAATGAGGGGAAAACTAAATATATATCATCTCTATTACCCAAAAATTCTGTTCCTGTATATACGCCCAAAATAGGTGCTTATGTATAATTTGCACAACTTTATAGAGCCAAAAACCAAATACACATCATTAGTAAAATAGATGAATAAAATATGGTCAATTTACACAAGTGAATACTGCACAGAAATGTAAAAGAACATGAATTACTGTCATTATGTAACACTGATTTCACAAACAAAGCTGAGAAGAATTCCTTTTAATTTGTTGAAAGTCTGAAACTGAAGGGTGATAAATTAGGATAATGGTTACCTTGGGGAAAGGGTACTGACTGTTGGAAGGGCCATGAGTGAGCCTTTTGGGGGGCTGAAATTAGGCTATGTCACAGGTACGTAACTGCCAATAGTCTAAGTTCAATGGATTATATAGTTTAAAAAAACTTATTCTGTTAAAGATATATACAGTGGGGCACAGTGGTGTATGTCTATAATCCCAGTGACTCAGGAAGCTGAGGAATGAGGATCAAAATGTTGAGGTTAGTCTCAGCAGTTCAGTGATGCCCTAAGCAACTTAGGAAGACCCTGTCTCAATAAATTTTTAAAAAGTGCTAGGGAAGTAGCTCAGTGGTAAAGTACCCCTGGGCTCAATAACCAGTGCAAAAAAAAAAAAAAATATATATATATATATATACACACACATATAAATACACACATACACATATATATTCCAGCTCCCAAACCCTGGTATAGGAATTGAGCCAGGGTGCTTTCCTGAGACAGGGGCTTACTAAATTGCCGAGGCTGGCCTGAAAATTAAAATCAATCTTCCTGCCTTAGCCTTCAGAGTTGCTAGGATTATAGGCCTGTACAACTTCAATGGGGCAAAGATACACTTTTTTACTATTTATAAATTACATTTTAATTTAAGTTAATATCCACATATATACTGCACTTTTACTACAAAAGACTATACAACTCTGGACTCTTAATCTTAGCCCACCACCTACCTACTAGTCTTTCAACTCCAAACTCTCCTGTTCATAATTCAATCAGGATAGCTCTATATTTTTATCCACTTTTTACACTGAGGTTTCATGTAAAATTTCATTTGAAGGCTTCAAAACCTAAACAGTAAATCTGACTCACTGCTCTATCACAAATTTATCCCAATTTTGAAAGACTATACCAAACAACTTAATATTTGTTTAAGTACTGTTTCACACTGGGTTAATAATTATTTCATGCATATATAGACACACACATATATATATATATATATATATACATTTTGTGCACCTAAAATGTCAGTTCCTTGAGAGCAAGGGACTCATCGTTTCTCCTCTTCCCTTTGGTGACTAATACATACCTGCTGTCTGACAGAAGACACAGATATTAGATGTCCTGGATTTGTATGAGTAGTCACAAAATTTTAATTAGACATAAATTTGAAGGAATGCTTTCTTCATTCCCACATTTTCAGATCCCTTAGTTACTTTAATATATACTCTCTGGATTAAGAAACAAGATAATTCTCATCTGGCCCCTGGGAGCACACCCCACATTGGCTATTGAAAAGATATAAATGGCAATTTAACTTGAAATATTCTTAGTCAAAATAAGGAACTCTTAACGGTAAGTCAGACTTCAAAGACAATATACCATATAGTCAAACTGACTATAAAAATAAATGTTTAATAGATTTACTAAGAGAAAAAATTTATTCCTTACCATTTTACTTTTCAATTCATGTAGTAATATATTCTGCCCTTAAAAACCACACTTTGGGGCTGGGGTTGTGGCTCAGTGGTAATGCGCCCCCCGAGCATGTGTGAGGCACTGGGATCGATCCTCAAGCACCACATAAAAACAAATAAAATAAAGGCATTGTGTCCATCTACAACTTAAAAAAAAAAAAAAAAAAAAAAAACCCACACACTTTGGCTATCCCTAATTCTTCTTCTCTTTATCATTTAATTAGAGGATTGAAATTATAATTATGCATAGTAGTTGGGTTCATTTTAACAAAGTCATACATGCATGGAATTTTATCTACTCCATTTCAGTTCCCAGTTTTCTCCTTTCCCTTCCTTTTCCCCCTCCCCCTTTTTCTCCCTCCTTTATTCTACTTATTCTACTGATCTTCCTATCACTTGTTTTTTCATTATTAATATTTGTTCAGCTATATTAAATGTCACAAGGAATCAACTTCTAGACTTTTTACAGTCTATTTTTACCCATTTTTGTTTTAAAATGCACATTTTTCTTTTAAAATTTACCACCTTAGCCATGTAGTATATAGTTCAATGATAATAAACACATTCATATGTTATACAACCATCACCGCCATCCATCTCCACAGTTTTTCCTCTTTTAGAACTGAAACTGTATACCCTCTAAATAATAGCTCTCCATTTTAGTCTACTTTTAATCTACTGAATATAGAACAGAAATATATTATCCCTGAGTTAGGCACAGTAGCCACTGCCTATAATCCCAGCAACTTGGGAGGTTGAGGCAGGAGGATTGCTAGAGTAACTCAGCAAAACCCTGTCTTCAAAATAAAATGTGCTGGAATGTTGCTCAGTGGTAAACTGCACCTGGGTTAAATCCCCAGTGGCCCCCCTCAAAAATTAAAGAATAAATTAAGCCCTTAAAAAAGAATCCCATCATACCTCGATTGTTTATCTTTAAAAAATTGTATTATATGAAAAATTATAAATATCTAAAATCAATTAGAGGTTTCTACTGTTAACTAAGAATTGTTTTAAGAAAATCAAGTTCTCAGATCTTAAGTACCAAGTAACTCACTGCCCCATCTTCTCATGTTACCCTATAATTAGCTCTAGAATTAAATTTGTTGACACACAGTATTCTTAAAGGTGCATACATTCTTAATGACAATTAAGCAATTTTAATTAAAGGACTCAGTGGGAAATCAGACATAAACAACAAAAAACCCTGCGACAATGGTCACACATACAATAAATAACTTTGCTCATGTATAAAAAGACAACTAAGCAAACTGAACTTCACAGACACAAAACCAAATTCAAACAAATAAAACCGTAGCCAGGCACAGTGACGCACACCTATAATCCCAGCAACTCAGGAAGCTGAAGCAGAAGGATGGTACATTCAAGGCCAGTCTGGGCAATTTACCAAGACCTTGCCTCAAAATAAAAAATAAAAAGAATTAAGGATGTAGGGCAGTGGTAAAGTGCACCTGGGTTCAATCCCTGGTAGTGAAGAGTCTGAAGAAGGGCACACAAAGAAGTAAACCAATTCAGAACGAGAAAAATTACAAGCCTTTCTCAGACACACCCTGTAATGCCAGCTACTCAGAAGGCTGAGGCAGGAGGATTGCAAGTTCCAGGACAGCCTAGGCAATTTACTGAGGCCTTAATTAACTGTTGGTCTTAATAATATTTGTTTTTCCACTTAAATTTCCTTTAAAAAAGAATGATATATTGAACTTCTAAAAATTTCTCAGTGGCATGTATGATTACAGGAATGTGAGACACTGTCTCAAAGTTAAAAATAAAAAGAGGTGGGGCTGTAGCTCAGTGATAAAAGAACCCTGGGTTAAATCCCCAGTACCTAAATAGATAAAATAAAAAAGGGCTTGGGGTGTACCTCAGTAATATCAGTGCTTGCCTGGTATGGTGAAGGCCCTGGGTTTGATTCCCATCCACAAAACAAGAAAGAAATTTATGATGCAAGTTAGAATTCATGGACTTGACATTTGAGTTGGACTTCTGAACACTGGAGTTTAGACTGGGAAGTATTAAAGAGCATACTGAGTTAAGAGAAGACAAAGAGCAGAGGTGAAGTCAGGAAAGGAGAAGGCACATATAGCAAACTGTTTAGGTTTGACTGGAGTAAATAGGTTATATAAAGTACAGGGTTACAAAGAACTGGAAAGGTATACAGACTCAGATCATACCTTTGAATGCCTAGACAGAGATCTTCAGCAGTCAGTCATAAAGAATCATTCAGGATTAAGAAACAAGTGATCTGAGATTTATCGAGCATCATGAAATAGAATGAGGAAATGTCAATTAAGTTATTGTTGTAGGAACTGACAAAGTTCTCAGTTATGGCATAGTTCTAAGCTAGTCAATCATCAAATATTCAGTGGGTGTCTCAATCCACTGAGGAATTTTTTATTTATTGTTTTTATTTTTACAGACTGCATTTTGATTCATTGTACATAAACGGGGTACAACTTTTCATTTCTATGGTTGTACACAATGTAGAGTCACATCATTCCTATAATCATACATGCCACTGAGAAATTTTTAAAAGTTCATTATATCATTCTTTTTTAAAGGAAATTTAAGTGGAAAAACAAATATCATTAAGACCAACAGTTAATTAACAAGAAAGTAAATGTAAAGATAAATGTTACAAACAAAAAACAAAATTGTACTTGACAAATCAAGGGTGAGAAGAACAAAATGGTTAGGGAAGGTTTTATTAACAAAGTTGGAGTTGATCTGTACCTCAATGAGAAAGTAGAAGGGAAGGATAAAACTTCACACAGGGGAAATTTTTTCTGGCAGTGCTAGAGTTTGAACCCAGGGACTCAAGCATATTCAGAAAGCTCTGTAACACTGAGCTACACCCCAGTCCTAAAGACAACTTCTAAAAAGTTAAATAATTTGTTTAATAAGACTAAAGTTAGAGGTAACTTCCACAAAAAAGAAACACAATGCTGATACATTGAAAAACAAAAAAACCCTTCAATTACCTGAATTTAACTTCTTCATGAGCTATCAGAAAAACGAGGCATTCATATGTCAATTCCAAATACTTTTAAAAATAAATACTATATCCTAAGACTTTCAAGGGAGGTTACTTTTCAATGAGTTCTACATGACAGAATAAGCTATTTAACAACAAAAAAATGCCTTGAAGAAAGCTTTATTCAGTGATATTTTGAAATATTCAAAACATTACATTTTCTTGCTTGTGAAGGAAGTTCCTTAAGATATAATCTGATAAACTCTCCTTCCTTTTTCCTATTTTATAAGTAAGTGGCCAAGCAATTTGAATCAAGGTCTAGCTAATTCTAAAACCAGAGATATTCTTGTATTCACTGCTCTATTAATAGCTTATTTTTCTTTTCTGACTTTAAACTTCCAAATGTATTTATCAGGGCTGGGGATATAACTCAATTGGTAGAGTGCTTGCCTCAAAAGCCCAAGGCCCTGGGTTTAATCCCCAGCACCACAAAAACAACAACAACAACAACAACAACAACAACAACAACAACAAAACGTACAAAATGTATTTATCAAAGAGTATAGGGTAGGGGCTGGAGTTGTGGCTCAGTGATAGAGTCTGCCTGGCTTGTGTGAGGCCCTTGGTTTGATAGTCAGCACCACATATAAATAAAAGATCCACTGAAAACTAAAAAAAAAAAAAAAAAAAGTTTAGGGTAAGCCAGGTGAGGTGGCACATGCATATAATCCCAGCTACTCAGGAGGTTGAGGGAGGAAGACAGAAGTTCAGGGCTGGAATGGACAACTTAGTAAGACACTGTCTCAAAATAAAACAAAAATAAGATCAGACAGGGTACATGCCTATAATCTCAGTGGTTCAGGAGTCTGAGGCAAGAGGATTGCAAGTTCAAAGTCATCCTCAATTTAGTGAGGCCCTGTCTCAAAAAAAAGGAGCAGGGGAGCTGGTAGATAATGCTTAGTGGTAAAGCAGCCTTGGGTTCAATGCCCAGTGTTGGGGAGGGAGTGGGGGTATATAGGGCAGGGAAAAGACTGGTAAATTGCAAACTATAACTGCCCTCAATTTATAATGGGATTAATCCCAATAAACCCACTGTAAATTGAAAATATTTCAAGTAGAAAATGCATTTAATATATCTAACCTACCAAACCTATACCCCACAGAGTATTGGTTATTTATCCTTGCTTGCCTGGCTGATTAGGTGCTGAGGCTTGCCACCTACTACCTAGCATCAGAAGACAGAATCATAATCATGCATTACTAGTCCAGGAAAAAAAAAATGCAAAATCCAACAACTTCTACTGAGTGTATACTGTCTTTGCACCACAATAAAGATGAAAATTTACCAGGCATGGTGATACACAACTGTAACCCCAGCTACTCAGTAGGCTGAGGCAGTAGGATTTAAGTTCAAGGCCAGCCTGGGCAAATAAGTGAGACCCTGTCTCAAAAAAAAAAAAAAAAAAAAAAAAAGTCAAAAAACTTAAGTCAGGGAAACTGACTTAACTGAGGGAAAGTCTACACACAATTCTCGTAAAACATCAGGATGCCAATATTTATATGCTCAGAAAAACTGTAAAGTGATTTGTTGTTCAATAACAACTTCTTTTAGCAGAATGCTACTGTCAAACCAGCACATGACAACAGGGTTCTTGAATGACAGTGGTATCTCTAGCTGTTACAGGTTGCCTACTTGATCCCCTTCCTGTTGAACCTTCATTCCCCAGCATTTCATGACTTATCTTCCCTCTTACTACCATTCCAAGATCTCCTTAGATGTTTAAATTTCTTCTGTATTATTTCTAACCATTCAGGAAGAAAAAAGTTGGATAAAAAGATGTGCCAAATTTCTTTAATTCTTCCAATTCAAGAAATTCCTCAGTCACCCCCCCATACTTCAAAGACAAGTATTCAGTTACTTTCCCATAAAACAAATAACTAGAGGTAATATATATGCAAGTTAAAAAAATCTTAAGTTGGGCTGGGGTTATAGCTCAGTGGTAGAACACTTGCCTAGCATATATGAGGCACTGGGTTCGATTCTCAGCACCACATATAAATAAAGGTCCACTGACAACTAAAAAATATTTTAAAAAATTTTAAATTATTTTATCAGCAAATTATTTTAAATCAATTCCTACATTTCATGTTATTGACATGTGACTTTTTAGGACTGACTAGGAACTGCATTTCCTCTAAAACATTCAACTTGCACCCATTTCATAATATATTCATCTATTTAAAATAAATCCACATATTCCTTCAACCAAATTATTGAGTGCCTAATGTGTCAAGCACTACTTAGCAAACATCAATTTTTCAAAAATCTCCTGGCAACAGAAGATGGATAAACATAGTGTATGCTTGAGAATGATAAATTCAAGCCTGTGAAGGTGGAGTATACTTGAAGTCTCAGCTAGTCAAGAGGCTGAAGCAGGAAGATAGCAAGTTCAAGGCCAGTCTGAGCAATTTATCAAGACCCTGTCTCAAAATAAAAAGGGCTGGCAATGGAGCTCAAAGGTAGAGCACTTGCCTTGTATGCAGGAAGCCCTTGATTCAGTCCCAGCACCTCTCGCAGCATAGTAAAAACAAAAAACACCAAAGGAATAAATGCATGAAGGAAAAGAAGTCAACCAACCATGGTGATACCTGGGGAGCACTCCAGGCTCAGGAGAAAGCAGAGCAAAGGTTCTGAATATTATAAGAACAAGGAGACCAGTGAAACTAGATGGAAGGCAACAACTGGGGAAGAGTAGAAGATGTCATGAGAAGTATGTGTGGAGATGGGGAATAAATTGTGTAGGGTTTATGGGACAGTGTAAGAAATTGTTTCATTAGCCAGGTGTGGTGACGCACGCCTGTAATCCTAGCAGCTCGGAGGCTGAGACAGGAGGATCAAGAGTTCAAAGCCAGCCTCAGCAACTTAGGGAGGCACTAAGCAACTCAGTGAGACCCTGTCTCTAAATAGGGCTGGGGATGTGGTTCAGTGGTCAAGTGCCCCTGAGTTCAATATCCCTGGTACCAAAAGAAAATAAATAAAAATAAAGTTTCATTAAACAGGAATCCATGTAGGTTGAATCTCATGATTTGTTTTATCACCATCACTGGCTACTGTGCTTAGAACAAGTTATAAGGAGAGCAAGGGTGAGAGTAGGAAGACCAGCTGAGATACTACTAAAGGCACACAGGAAAATATGTACTTCCTATAAATGTTGATCAGGGATTACTTTTTAAACTTTTCATTGTTCTGTTAGGTGCTGATTGAACGCTGGGCATCACACATGATAAGTACCGATATGTACCCACTCTACTACTAAACTACACCTTCAGCCCAGGATTCATTTTTAAGCAGAAATTTTAAAAACAAAACAAAAAACTATCAGATCCTGCTAATAGGAAATAACTGGAATTTTGCTTTATCAAGTTCTTGGTGTATATTGTACAACATAAACACAAAAGTCATCTTAATTATAACTCACCACAGAAAAAAACACGTTCCCCTACCTTTATGATCAGCTATTCCCTGTTCAAAGTCCTACTGTAGCTGAGCCTGTTTTTTAAAGAAATAAGGGCTGGGAACGTAGCTCAGTGGTAGAATGCTTGCCTAGCATGTGTGGATTCAATCCTTAGTACCATGAAAGAAAAGAAATATGCCAATATTACTGTAGTTCTGTTAATTATTTACTATTTCTTGAAAAAAGTTACTCATGTCAACTGAAAATATTATAAATTACCATGAATTGGTGCTTTTCAAATTATCTAAAATAAGTATTCCTAAAATCTTGTTTCTTTCTAAATATTTCCTTTTATGTTCCATCTTTTAATATAACTCTTTTCATACAAAACTTACATCAGTATCTAGATCATTCACTTCAGGAAAGGACAACCACAAAAAATTCCCACTTTCAAAAATAACACATGGGGCTGGGGAGATAGCTCAGTCGGTAGAGTGCTTGCCTTGTAAGCACAAGGCCCTGGGTTCGATCTCCAGCACCAAAAAAAAAAAAAAAAAAAAAAAAACACACATAACAAAAAAGTGTTCATGATCACAAGAAACCCTCATCATCTAGTACTTTGGAAAAGGCAAATATGGTCCCCATATAGTTCTAAAGTTATCCTTAATATAACAATTAAAGGACAAGAGAAAGAGCAACAAGTCAAAGACATTGAATTGCCTAGAAAGGGGCTATGGAACATAAATTTTGTCATAAAACTTCATAATTCTAAAAAAATTTTGCTCATTAAATTTAAGCACATTTGCTGTATAGTATATATGCAGGAGTGGGAGGTGGAAGTGAACTGAAATTTTAAAAGTTCACTTGCTTCATGCAAAGGTATTTTGAAAGACATCCAGGTTCTGCTTGGAAGTAGAGATTACCCCGTGACAAGTTTCATATCCCAGGTGTGTAAACACAGTAAGTATAATATTGAATGCAAGCTAATTCATTCAACATTTAGGTGTTTTAATGTGCCAGAAATTGCTTGAAACACAGAGATTAGCCATTGAGAACAGGGCTTCTATTCTTCATTCAACCCAGTTACTGAGTACCTATGAAACAAAGGGTACCTGGAAATACAGGGTTCCTAGCCTCACAAAGCTTACACTGGGGACGAGGGAAACAAGGATGAGAGACTATCAAACTAAAGAAACAGGTAACACTAAAATGTTATAGGTACTGCTTATGTAAGTGTAGAGGATTCATGGGAGACACATCCGGGATTTCAGGGTGGAAGGGAGGGTAATGTCAGGACTTCAGATATAAGAGCTGAGTCCTTAAAGAGGATTAGATGTTCACCTGGCCAACCTTGGGGGGAAGGGCTCCCAGCAGAGAGCAACTGGAGCAAAGGCAGATGTGTGAACAGCCTGATGTACTTGGTAGACTAGTTAATACAAAAAGTGAAAAGAGAAGTCATGGAGGCTTCTACATACCACAATTAACTAGACCTGACTGGTATATATGAAAGAACACTGAAGGGTTTTATTCAGAAAACCAGCATATGTGATCTGGTTTTTCTGGTGTGCTGAGACACTGGGTTACACAGGAATGAGAAAAGAAAACACTAATGATGTCACCACATGAAACAACAAAGGAGACTGCCCAGTTAGAAAACTAAACTCCCTTCAGGAAAAAATTAAGGACTACTATTCAAGCCCTTCTGGAAAGTTTTTATTCAGTATCATTTAAAATGGAAAAAGCAGAGGAAAGGTTTTTAATCTATATCATGGTTTATAACATCTGCATATCTATTTTGAGTTGCCAAGAGCTCTAGTTCTTATTAATTCCTACACATCTGGGGTTAGTGATTATTGTACAAAGAGCAATGAAATCTGTTCAGGAGAATCTGATAAAAAGGGAGAACCACGAGTAACTGAGGGCATTTCCAGTCAGTATGAAAGGTTTTCAAAGTTCAAGATAATCAAGTTTTAATAAGTCGGTTCGTTTAAAAGGTGTGTCACAGGGGTGGAGCAAGAGAACGACTTAAAATTAATATACACATAAACAACTCTTGATATTGCTGTGACTAAAATCACCACTTGGAGATCCGTCTCCAAAGCAGAGGGAGAAATGAACACCTACCAGATCCAATTAACAAAGCCGGGTGGGGGTGGGGAGAATCGTATATGAAAATATAAACGGGGGTGACCACCTATCCAGTTGGCGGTGCGACAAGGAAATCATACGATTCGGACATAAAGGCAGGAAAACAATGTCACACCCAAACTCCACATGTTAACCAGCAGACATTGGCCAAAGGGATATGATCACATACTCTGATCCCTGAACTCAAGGACAGAGTACCAGCCCCATACGCTGCCTTAGGGGAGGTGAAGAACCACCCCTGTTTTGGGACTGCGAGCAGACACCCTAAGACCCAGCCTTAATGGGGTCAACACCCCCCAGGCTAGGCCTCGCCAAGGCCAGACATCCCGAAGCCCCCTCCATCTCCGCCAGCGCTGCCTCTCCTCTCACCCACCCACAACACACACCCTCCCCTACCTGATATGGCGGCGGCGGCTCCTGATCCGGCTCCGTCCCCTCGCCAAAGCTAGCCCGGTCGGACTGAGACTCGTGAAGCAGGGAGATGTCATCCGAGGTGGGGGATTTGAGGCAGTTCCCCATCTTCCGGGGCTGGGGCGTGTGATCTGGGGGGGGGAGGAAGAAAGCAGTGACGGGGTCGTTCGCACGCTCCGCGGTCAGCCTCCGTCGGCGAGGTGGGGTCGACGGCAGGCCAGGGCTCAGGCGGCGGCTCCCCCGCCCCCCGGCGCCGCCGAGGGGCCGCTCATGCCAGCCCCCGGGGGTGGGGACTCAAGGCTGGGCCGCGGGCTCCGCTGGGGTCGCGGCTGTTGCCTCCTTCGAGGCGGCTCTGGGGGGGGGGGCGGGGAGACGAAGAACTTCCCCACCCCGCCCCCCCGCGGGGCGGCGGCGGCCACGGAGCTGCTGGGCCTAATCCAGGTCAGGAGGTGGGGGCGCGGCCGTCACGGCTGCCTCAGCTGCTGCCTCAGCTGCTGCTGCCCCCGCCGACGCCGGAGCCGGAGCCGCGGGCCTCATCCTACTCCGCCTCAGCGCGGCGGCGGCAGCCAGAACGAGGCCGGCTAGGGCCCTGCGTCACCCCGCCGTGCGTGCGCTGGCTCCGCCCCCGGCGCCAGGAGCCGAGGGAAACTCTGGAGGCGCGGCGCGGCCCCTCCCCCCTCCTGCAGCTGCTGGGGACCAGGAGCCCGCTGGATGCTTGTGGGCTTCTTGTAATCTCCCTGACCATTTGGCTGGAGTACCTGACTCTGAAACCTCTGGCCAGTCTCCCACACATCCACTGCTCCAACCTGGCTTAAGTCTCCCCTCTTACCTTTGCACTGTTCTGACAGTCTTCTCACCACCCTCTGCCAAGGGATGTATTTATAAACCCATATCTGAATGGATCAGTCCCACGGTTAAAATGTTAAATAGCTTTTCCTTTATCCCTTCAGAATAAAGTCCAAACTCTTTAATGAACTCTCCCTATCTCATCAATCACTTCTTTCTTACCCTCCTACATCACAGCCAGAGATTTTTCCTGTTGTATATCTCAAATTATTCCATTTCCTTCCATTCCCACTACCGTAGTCCCAAATTATTGTCATATCTTAACCAGACTTCTACAATACACTCCGTTAATCTCTGTGCATTCGTCATTGTTCTCATCCAATCTATCTCCACAGTTGACAGACTTATCTTTTTTAAATGTAAATCCAGTCACATACATCTTCTCTGTTAAAAACTTTCAATGTATTCCCAATACTGTTCTTAAAACAATCTTTAAATGGTTTACAGACCTGACTACCTCTCAAATTTCAAATTTCATTTGCAAAATTGTCTGCGCCTTCACGAATTCTAAACTCTAGGCAATTCAAAGTGCTTTTAGTTACCTCAAGGACTGTTCCCTTTGGTTCGGGCCTTTGCCCATATTGTTTCTCTAACAGAAACCCACTTCTTCCCTGTCCTCACCTTCTACCTCTCCTCAGTCTAATCATTACTCCCACTTGTTCCTCCTGGATTCAATTTCATTTTCCTTGGGAAGCCTTTCCTGACCCTCCAGCCTGGATTAATCATCTCTTCTATGCTCTCAGACCCTGAGCTTTTCTCTTTCACAGCCTGATCAAGCTGAATCATCTGTCCCTCCTCTGCGCAAGGTTTGGCACAGTGCCTAAGGTAGAGCAGGCTCACTCCTTGGTTGAATGAACAAATAGCTCAAACAGAATATGCAAAGGAAACAAGAAAGATGAGAGTACTCCTAATATTCATTCAATATGAAGACAAGAAATGGACCTTGACTCCCTTTTTTATATTCACATTTGTGTGTATGTGTGTGTGTGTGTGTGTCCCTATAGGAGGCACTAGTGAAACTGATTACCCCGCCTGGTTTGTTCTTGGTGGAGCCTAGAGTCCAGTTAGGAAGACAAATAAACAGAGGAACCCTTCTGAGCCTCTCCCCAACCCCCGAAGTTTTAGAGAACTGAGAAGAGACTGATTAGTTCATTTGAGGATCAGAAAAAATTCTTAAGAGTTAATACTGTCTTAAACAATATGGCCCTGAGCACCCTTACTTTGGAGTCCCTAATTCTACAAAATCACTATCTTAGATTTTGAAATTGTTGAGTTTCCAGGAAGTCATATAATTTATGATTAGCTAAATCTTCCAGAAATCAGAGGTACTCCAGAATTTTTGCAAAGTGAGAAAATTTAGCTTACGAATTATTTTCATGTCTGATGACACTTTCATAAATAACAAATTTAACATAACGTTTACACAGTACTAGTATTTGTAGATACTTTTTTTTTTATTTTTGTTTTTCATTCTCTTCTTCCCATGTGTGTAACACTGTCATAAGGCCTTAAAACATTCTATAGTGCCTTATGATGTTACTGAGACTAAAACTACATTGGTTGTTTGCCAGAAGATAAGGAGCATTTGAGGACCTGTAATGGACATGGTCCTTGACTTCAAATAGCTCAGTGTCTAATAAGGTAGACAAACAGGTAAAGAGATAATTAGCAGGTCTAGAGTTCAGACCTTTATTCTACTTTTTTCCTTAATTTTGCACTCTCTCTTTCTCCCTTTCTGTCTCTCCTCTCCTCTCTCTCTCTCTCTCTCTCTCTCTCTCACACACACACACACACACACACACACATGCACATTACCACCTCACAAAGGTAACAAAGGTACAACTTTAGACCTCTGTGTCTGGTGAAAACAACTGTTGCATGTTCCTGAACCCAGTACTACTGCCTAATTTGGGTACGAATATTGAAATATCAGTTCCACTCTCATTCAACAGAAATTCAAGTCAGTTGTACGTTTTTGTTGTTGTTGTTGTTGTTGTTTGTTTGGTACTCAGACTTTAACCCAGGAGTACTTTATCACTGAGCTACATCTCCATCCCTTTTTTATTTTGAGACAGGTTCTCTCTAAGTTGCTGAGGCTGGCCTCTAATTTGCAATCCCTCTGCCTCAGCCTCCTGAGCTGTTGGGATTACAGACGTGTGCCACTACACCTGGCTGTAAATTGTTTTTTTTTTAAGTAGCCATAGAAAGTATGATTTTATAATAGCACCTACAGGGACATAAGTCATACATATGAAGAAGAGGTATAGAAATTATATTTTAGAAAAGGTGGGTCGTTATTGATCATTATTTCCTTAGAAAGAGACTCCCCCTCCCCCTCTCTCTCCCTCCTCCCTGTGGTGCTAAGAATTAAGCTCAGAGCTTCATACATGTTAGGCAAATGCTCTACTACTGAGCTACATCCCCTAGCCCCAGTATTATTCCCTTAGGGATGGATAAAATACCAGCTACAATTCTAACATAGTTTTAAAAAATGATACAAATGGTCTTGATGAGAATAGTAATGTATAAGATACTGTATAATAATAGTCATGCACCACATAACAACGTTTCGTTTGACAAACTATATATATTATGATGACCCATAAGAATATTGGAGCTGAAAAATTCCTATCACCTAGTGATGTCTAGTCATTATAACATCATAGCACAATATATTACCCAAGTATTTGTGGTGATGCTGGTATAAACAAACCTACTATATGATGAATCATGTTAAAATACAGCACATACAATTATGTACACTACATAATACTTGATATAAGTATATATAATAAGCAACTATGTTGTTGGTTTATGTATTTACTATATTATCCTTTTTATAGTTATTTTAGAGTATATACCTTTACTTATAAGAAAAAAGTTTGCTGTGTTACACCAGCAGCAACCTCATACATCTTGTTTCCCACATCTCTTAATTGCATCATTTTCTCCTGTGCTTAACTTATTCTCATGTTGTTGTGTTCATTATGGCTCCTAATCATGCAAAATCCATTGCAAGTGTTGCTAGTAAGAGGCCACATCAAGTGAGTGACCTGAAAGCCAAATTAAAAGTGACTAAGAAACTGGGTGTGGTGCTGCACACCTGTAGTCCCAGCAACTGGGAGGCAGAGAAAGGAGAATCACTTGAGTTTGTGGCCAGTCTGGACAAAACAACAAGACCCTGTATCAAAAAAAAAAAAAAAAAAAAAAAAAAAAAAAAAAAAAAAAAAAAAAGACTACAAAGGTGGAAAATCAATGATTATTATTATTGCTCAGACATGTCCCATTACACCATAACTCGGATTTTGAAGAACAAGAACAAAGTGACAGAGGCTGTTTCTTTGAAGGCAATGAACTAAGAAAATTTTGAGAAGGGCCTATATCAGATATGGAAAAACTTCCAACGACATGGATGAACACCAGACACAGAAGCTTATCCCTCTCAACATCAAGATTATTACAACCAAAGCAAAACATTTGTTTGCCATGTGAAAAGAAAAGGCTGGACTTGACTACCTATGATTTTAACTTTACTGCTTCTCTGAGTGGTTTAAAAGATTCAAAAATCATTATTCTGGGACTGGGGACAGAGCTGATAGAGCATAAGGTCCTGGGTTAGAGCGGGGGAAATATCATTGTTCTGGCTATGGATGTAGCTTGGTGGAGGAACAGCACTTGCTTTTTTGATCCCAGTTTTGATCCCCAGCACTATAAATTAAATAAATAAATAAATAAATAAATAAAAGATTTGTTATTTAAGCTGGACGTGGTGGCTGGCCTCTATTGCCATAACAACTTGGGAGTCTGAAAGGGAGGATCATTGAGCCCAGAAGTTTGAGGCCTGTCTAGGCAACATTGTAAGACCCTGTCTCAAAAAACAAAAAACAAAAGAGCAGGGGGAGAGTCATCAAGTGCTAATGTGAAGATAGCTTGAGAATTTTTGGAGCTGGCATGATATCGCACACCTATAATCCCAGTGGCTCTGGAGGCTAAGACAGGAAGATCACAAGTTCAAAGCTGGGTTTAGCACTTAGCACGACCCTAAGCAACTTAGCAAGACCCGGTCTCAAAAAGGACTAGGGATGTACCTCGTGTAAAGTGCCCCTGGATTCAATCCCCAGTAGGAATTTTTGGAAACTCTAGATAAGCTGATTTTGGAAGAAAATCACTTGCCTGAGCAAAGCTTCAATATGGATGAAACATTCTTACTCTGGAAACAGACCCCTGACAGGACTTCCATTCGTAAGGAGGCCAAGCTCAGTGCTCAGTATCAAGGGTTTTAAGGACACACCAACAATCTTGCTATGAGACAATGTTTCAGGATACACATTGAAACCTTCTGTGATCTGGCACAGTGAGAACTCCAAGGTCCTCAAGCATATCAGTGAGCACACACTGCCAGTGTATTATAGGAGAAATAAGAAGTCATGACCCAGTTCCTCTTCCAAGATGCCCTCCTGCATCACTGTGCCAGCAAAATGGAGAAGTGCTATTTAGAGAATAACACACCTTTCAAGATTTTGCCTATTACTGGTAATGCTCTCATGCATCCTCCTTTTATTGGTGAGTTTTATCCCAATATCAAACTGATATTTTCCCCACCAAAACCAAGCTCTTTGATCCAACAAATGGATCAAGAATTTATAACAGCTTTTAAGACCTACTACCTGAGGAGAACCTTTGCACAAGTTATTGCTGCAGAAAAACACCAGGAAGACACTGATGCAATTCTGGAAGAATTATAAAGTACATCAAGAACCTCACTTGGGCTTGGGCTGATGTCACCAATGTAGAAGAAGATACTCAAGAGATTTATTCATGACTTCATGGGACTTCTTGCCAAGGATGAGGAAGTTGCAAAAACAATAAGACTATGGAGATGCAAGCAACTTTAACCTGGATGTGGATGAGGATGACACTGAGAAGCATCTAGAGGTGGTTCCTGAGGAATTGACTAATGAGGAGTTGTTGGAAATGGAACAGGAACACTTAGTTGAAGAAGAGGCAAAAGAAAAGTGAAATGCAGAAGAAGAAAAAGAAGAATCCTTAAGAAAATTCACTATTCAGCAGAAGAATTTGGCAGAAGGTTTTGTTTTTGTTTTTGTGTGTTTGTTTGTTTAGCAGAAGTTTTTGAAAGTTTCAACAAGCTCCTGAAAAGTTTAAAAATATGCTCCCCAACACTGAAAGATTGTCATTAGCAGAGAGGAATGTTCATGGTTCATTATCTCCTTATAAGCAAACTAATGATGAAACAAGAAACCAACCAAACCACCACGGGCATATTTCTGAAAAGAGTTCAATTCTCACAAGAGTTTCAGGAAAGTTCTTCCTGAAGGCATTCCAGAAGAAGGCATTATTATCACAGAAGATGACAGCTGCTTGCATGTTATAGTCCCTCAAGAACCTCCAGTGGCATAAATGTGAAGTTAGAAGACAATGATACCGATAATTCTAACCCTGTATAGGCCTAGGCTAATATATTTATTTTAAAACAAAGAAGTTTGAGCTGGGCACATTAGCACACACCTGTAATACCAACAACTCAAGAGAATGAGGCAGGATCACAAATTCAAGATCATCCTAGGCAAGTTAGCAAGACTGTCTCAAAATTTTTAAAAAAAGGGCTGGGAATGTAGCTCAGTGGTAAAGTGTCCCTGGGATCAGTCCCCAGCACCCCCCAAAATAAATAAAAAGAAAAAATAAAATATATTGATGCTAGCACACAACAAATTTCATATTGTTATTTTTTTAAATTTATTTTTATTGTAAACAAATGGGATACGTGTTTCTGTTGTACATGGAGTAACAGCATACCATTTGCATATTCATACATTTACGCAGAGTAATGATGTTTGATTCATTCTGTTATTTTTTCCTTCCCCCCACCCCTCCCACCTCTCTTTTCCCTCTATACAGTCCCTCCTTCCTCCATTCTTGCCCCCCTCCCACCCCCCATTACGTGTCATCATCCGCTTATCAGTGAGATCACTCATCTTTTGGATTTTTGAGATTGGCTTATCTCACTTAGCATGATATTCTCCAATTTCATCCATTTGCCTGCAAATGCCATAATTTTATTATTCTTTATAGCTGAGTAATATTCCATTGTATATATATACCACAGTTTCTTTATCCATTCATCAATTGAAGGGCATCTAGGTTGGTTCCACAGTCTGGCTATTGTGAATTGAGCAGCAATGAACATTGATGTGGCTGTATCTCTGTAGTATGCTGATTTTAAGTCCTTTGGGTATAGGCCGAGGAGTGGGATAGCTGGGTCAAATGGTGAGTCCATTCCAAGTTTTCTAAGGAATCTCCACACTGCTTTCCAGAGTGGCTGCACTAATTTGCAGCCCCATCAGCAATGTATGAGTGTACCTTTTTCCCCACATCCTCTCCAACACCTATTGTTGCTTGTTTTCTTGATAATCGCCATTCTAATTGGGGTGAGATGGAATCTTAGGGTGGTTTTGATTTGCATTTCTCTTATTACTAGAGATGTTGAACATTTTTTCATATATCTGTTGATTGCTTGTACATCTTCTTCTGTGAAGTGTCTGTTCATATCCTTAGCCCATTTGTTGATTGGGTTATTTGTATTCTTCGTGTAGAGTTTTTTGAGTTCTTTATATATTCTGGAAATTAGTGCTCTATCTGAAGTATGAGTGGCAAAGATTTTCTCCCACTCTGTAGGCTCTCTCTTCTCATTGCTGATAGTTTCCTTTGCTGAGAGAAAGCTATTTAGTTTGAATCTATCCCAATCATTGATTCTTGCTTTTATTTCTTGTGCTATGGGAGTCCTGTTGAGGAAGTCTGATCCTAAGCCAACAATGTGAAGATTTGGACCTACTTTTTCTTCTATAAGATGCAGGGTCTCTGGTCTGATTCTGAGGTCCTTGATCCATTGTGAGTTGAGTTTTGTGCATGGTGAGAGATATGGGTTTATTTTCATTCTGTTGCATATGGATTTCCAGTTTTCCCAGCACCATTTGTTGAAGAGGCTATCTTTTCTCCATTGCATATTTTGACCTCTTTGTCTAGTATGAGAAAATTGTATTTATTTGGGTTTGTGTCCATGTCCTCTATTCTGTACCATTGATCTACCTGTCTATTTTGGTGCCAATACCATGCTGTTTTTGTTACTGTTGCTTTGTAGTATAGTTGAAGTTCTGGTATTGCGATACCCCATGTTTCATTCTTTCTGCTAAGGATTGCTTTAGCTATTCTGGGTTTCTTATTCTTCCAGATGAATTTCACGATTGCTTGCTCTATTTCTGTAAGGTACGTCATTGGGATTTTAATTGGAATTGTATTGAATCTGTATAGCACTTTTGGTAGTATGGCCATTTTGACAATATTAATTCTGCCTATCCAAGAACATGGGAGATATTTCCATCTTCTAAGGTCTTCCTTAATTTCTTTCTTCAATGTTTTGTAGTTTTCATTGTAGAGATCTTTTACCTCTTTGGTTAGATTGATGCCCAAGTATTTTATTTTTTTTGAGACTATTGCAAATGGAGTTGTTTTCCTCATTTCCCTTTCAGCTGTTTCGTCGCTTGCGTATAAAAATGCTTTAGATTTATGCGTGTTGATTTTATATCCTGCTATTTTGCTGAATTCATTGATGAGGTCTAGAAGTTTTCTGGAGGATGTTTTTGGATCCTCTAAATATAGAATCATGTCATCCGCAAATAGTGACAGCTTAAGTTCCTCTTTTCCTATTCGTATCCCTTTAATTTCTTTAGTCTGCCTAATTGCTCTGGCTAGAGTTTCGAGGACAATGTTGAATAGAAGTGGTGAAAGAGGACATCCCTGTCTTGTTCCCATTTTTAAAGGGAATAGTTTCAGTTTTTATCCATTAAGAATGATGTTGGCCATGGGCTTAGCATAAATAGCCTTTACAATGTTCAGGTATGTTCCTACTATCCCTATTTTTTCTAGTGTTTTGAGCATGAAGGGGTGTTGTATTTTGTCAAATGCTTTTTCTGCATCAATTGAAATAACCATACGATTCTTATCCTTAAGTCTATTGACGTGATGGATTACGTTTATTGATTTACGAATGTTGAACCATCCTTGCATTCCAGGAATGAACCCCACTTGATCGTGGTGCACAATTTTCTTAATATGTTTTTGGATACGGTTTGCCAATATTTTGTTAAAGATCTTTGCATCTATATTCATCAAGGATATTGGTCTAAAATTTTCTTTCCTTGATGTGTCTTTTCCTGATTTGGGTATGAGGGTGATATTAGCTTCATAGAATGAGTTCGGTAGGGTACCCTCCTTTTCTATTTCCTGGAATACTTTGAGAAGTCTTGGAATGAGTTCTTCTTTGAAGGTCTTATAGAACTCAGCTGAGAATCCGTCTGGTCCTGGGCTTTTCTTGGATGGTAGATTTTTAATGGCTTCTTCTATTTCATTGCTTGATATTGATCTGTTTAAATCGTGTATGTCCTCCTGGTTCAGTTTGGGAGGAGCATATGTCTCTAGAAATTTGTCAATGTCTTTGGTAGTTTCTATTTTGTTGGAATACAGATTTTCAAAGTAGCTTCTCATTATGTTCTGTATCTCAGTGGTGTCTGTCGTGATATTTCCTTTTGCATCATGTATTTTAGTAATTTGAGTCTTCTCTCTCCTTCTCTTTGTTAGTGTGGCTAAGGGTTTGTCTATTTTGTTTACTTTCTCAAAGAACCAACTTTTTGTTTTGTCAATTTTTTGAATAGTTTCTTTTGTTTCAATTTCATCGATTTCAGCTCTGATTTTAATTCTTTCCTGTCTTCTACTACTTTTGCTGTTATTCTGTTCTTCTTTTTCTAGGTTTGAGCTGTAATGTTAGGTCATTTAGTTGTTGACTTTTCATTCGTTTCTGGAATGCGCTCCATGCAATGAATTTTCCTCTTAGTACCACTTTCATAGTGTCCCAGAGATTTTGATATGTTGTATTATCGTTCTCATTGACCTCTAAGAATTTTTTTATCTCCTCCTTGATGTTTTTTGTTATCCATGTTTCATTCAATAGCATATTATTTAGTCTCCAAGTGTTGGAGTAATTTCCCTTTTTTATTTTGTCATTGATTTCTACTCTCAGTCCATTATGATCTGATAGAACACAAGGCAGTATCTCTACTTTTTTGCATTTCCTAAGGGCTGCTTTGTGGCATAACACATGGTCTATTTTTGAGAAGGTTCCATGTGCTGCTGAGAAGAAAGTGTATCCGCTCATTGATGGATAGAATATTCTATATATGTCTATTAAGTCTAGGTTATTGATTGTGTTATTGAGTTCTATGGTTTCTTTGGTTGGATTTTGTTTGGAAGATCTATCTAGTGGTGACAGCGGTGCGTTAAAGTCGCCCAGAATTATTGTGTTGTGGTCTATGTGATTCTTGAAATTGAGAAGGATTTATTTGATGTACAGGGATGCACCATTGTTTGGGGCATAAATATTTACTATCGTTATGTCTTACTGATTTATGGTTCCCTTAAGCAGTATGAAATGTCCTTCTTTATCCCTTCTGACTAACTTTGGCTTGAAGTCCACTTTATCTGATATAAGGATGGAAACCCCCACTTTTTTACTGAGTCCATGTGCATGGTAGGTTTTTTCCCATCCTTTCACCTTTAGTCTGTGGATGTCTTTTTCTATGAGATGAGTCTCTTGCAGGCAGCATATTGTTGGGTCTTTCTTTTTAATCCATCCTGCCAGTCTGTCTTTTGATTGATGAGTTTAGGCCATTAACATTTAGGTTATTATTGAGAAATAATTTGTATTCCCAGTCATTTGGCTTATTTTTGGTTTTTAAGTTGGCTTGGTTTCTCCTTTGAGTGGTTTTTCTCTAAGGTAGTTCCTCCCTTTGCTGACCTACATTGTTGTTTCTCATTTCCTCCTCATGGAATATTTTGTTGAGAACATTCTGTAGCGTAGGCTTTCTATTTGTAAACTCTTTTAGCTTTTGTTTATCATGGAAGGATTTTATTTCATCTTCAAATCTGAAGGTTAGTTTTGCTGGGTATAGGATTCTTGGTTGGCAACAATGTTCTTTCAGAGCTTGAAATATGTTGGTCCAGGCCCTTCTAGCTTTTAGAGTCTGGGTTGAGAAGTCGGCTGCTATCTGTATTGGTCTCCCCCTGTATGTAATCTGATATTTTTCTCTCGCGGCCTTCAAAATCCTATCTTTATTTTGAATGTTAGGCATTTTCATTATAATGTGCCTTGGTGTGGATCTGTTGTGATTCTGTGCATTTGGTGTTCTGTAAGCCTCTTGTATTTGATTTTCCATTTCATTCTTCAGGTTTGGGAAATTTTCTGATATTATTTCACTGAATAGGTTGTTCATTCCTTTGGTTTGTATCTCTGTGCCTTCCTCAATCCTGATAATTCTTAAATTTGGTCTTTTCATGATGTCCCATAGTTCTTGGAGATTCTGTTCATGATTTCTTACCATCTTCTCTATTTGGGCGACTTTATTTTCAAGATTAAATATTTTGTCTTCATTGTCTGAGGTTCTGTCTTCTAAGTGGTCTAGTATGTTGGTGATGCTTTCCATTGAGTTTTTTTTTTTTGGGTTTATTGTCTCCTTCATTTCAAGGATTTCCGTTTGGTTTTTTTTGAGAATCTCTATCTCTTTGTTGAAATGATCTTTTGCTTCCTGCATTTGCTCTTTCAGCTTATTGGTATTATCATTCATTGCCTGCATTTGCTCTCTTATCTCATCCTTTGCTTCGCAAATCATCTTAATCATGTATAATATGAAGTCCTTTTCTGACATTTCTTCTAACATACTGTCATTGGATTCTATTAATATGAATCTAGATTTGTTTGGATCATTTTCTTCCCTTGTTTTTTCATGTTGTTCATGTATCTTCCCCTCTAGCAGTGCAGATCTGGGGTATTGCAGACTTCCCCCTATAGGCTTATAGTGGCCCTATAGGTTTCCAAAACCCTTTCTTTAAGGGGAGATCAATATTAGCAGTGCCCAAATCAGACACTATGCAATCCTAGACCAAATAGCCCCTATGGGGACAATAACAAAATTGTCATAATAAACAAAATGAGTTCAAATGTTATCTTCGGTAAAACAAACAAGTTTGCAAGAAGGTCTGCTCATATTGTTATTTTTAAACAAATAAATATACTTATGATATTTCTCAACATTAATTTCTAATATGATAATTATTGATAGACATAGTTCATATAAACCAAAGCTTGCTGGAGCCCTCAATCTTAAGATTAAAAATCTGAAGCCAAGCATGGTGGCTCATGCCTATAATCCCGACAGCTCCAGAGGCTAAGACAGGAGGATTGTGAGTTCAAATCCAGCCACTAAAAAATTCAGTGAGATCCTATCTCTAAATAAAATACATAAAAGGGCTAGGGATGTGGCTCGGTGATTGAGCACTCCTGAGTTCAATCCCCTGTACCAAAAAAAAAAAAAAAAAAAAAAAAAAAAAAAAAAAATCTGAGAATCTTTGTCCTAAGGCCTTCTTGCTCAACATGTGGTCCATGATTCAGCACTATCAGAATCACTGGGGAGTTGATTAGAAATGCAAAATCTTAGCCAGTTATGGTGGCTCACACCTATAATCTCAGTGACTGAGGAGGCTGAAGCAGGAGGATTGCAATTTCCAGGCTAGCCTCAGCAACTTAGCAAGGGCCTAAACAATTTAGCAAAACCTGTTTGCTAGGCATGATGGCACATGCTGGTAATCCCAGTAGCTCCTGAGGCTGAGGCATGAGGATTATGAGTCCAAAGCCAACTTCAGCAATTTAGCAAGGCCCTAAGCAATTTAGCAAGACCCTGTCTCTAAATAAAATATAAAAAGGGATGGGAATATGACTCAGTTATTAAGCGTCCCTGTGTTCAATCTCTGGTTTAAGAAAAAAACAAACTACAAAATCTTTGACTAGATCTGAGATTGACTAAATGAGAATGTACCTTTTACCATGATCCTCAGGTGATTTATATGGATATTTAAGTTTGAGAAACATTGATCTATGGGGTTAAAAATTCTTGGAAGAGGTGACAGTTGGATTTTATATGATGGCTAGGAATATCCAGGGAGGACTGCAGATAGGTGATTTGGAGAGCTTAGATGAAGGTACAGTAGAAAGAAATGTCATGACATTCTGTGACACTGCACTAAAACATATATAGATTCTTCACAACATTTAGTCCTCTTAAAAAAAATGAATTGTGGTAATTATAAGAGTTCAACAATAAAAATCAGGAGTTAGGCAGGTGTGGTGCCACATGCCTGTAATCTCAGCTACTCAGGAGGCTGAGGCAGAAAGATTCCAAGGCCAGCCTGGGCAACTTAATGAGACTGTGTGTCAAAATAAAGTAAAAAGAATTGGGAATGTAACTCAGTGGTAGAGTACCCTTGGGTTCAATATAATTCCCAAAATTAGTTGCTAAAACTGCCTATAGTCCTCTTTCTGAAACTTTATTCTGAAGGAAATTTTTTAAAATAAAAGTTTATAAAGGAGCTGGGCATGGTGGTGTAAGCCTGTAAGTCTAGCAACTTGGGAGGCAGGATGATGTCACATTCGAGGCCAGCCTCAGCAAGTTAGTGAGACCCTGTCTCAAAATTTTAAAGAAAGACTGGGGATGTACCTCAGTGGTAAAGTGTCCCTGAGTTAAATGCCCATTCTCAAAAAAAAAAAAAAAAAAAAAAAGTTTATGTAGATGTAGGCTCCCCATGATGCCACCCATGAGGTCCTCACTCAAGCTGGCAACATAATTGGAATGCCAGACTCCCAATCTGCTCCGGTTTTTTCACAAGTCCTCATTTAACCACAGCCTACGCAGAGAAGACATCATACATTTTTTAATCTTTCTAATGAATATTGGAAACCTCCTAATCCCATGAGATTGCCAAGCCAGGGCAACAACAACGCAGCTCCTCTCCAGATGAATATTTATGATTCTCCTTTGGCCCAGTTCATGTATAACCACCAAGCAGTTAGCGGCAAACAATTGCAGAAAGTTACTGTGGTTTCAGGGAAACTCACAAAGGACTTTTACCTGTGTTCTCTCTCTCTCTCTCTCTCTCTCTCTCTCTCTCTCTCTCTCTCTCTCTCACTCTCTCTCACTCTCTCCCTCTCTCTCTTCTTAAATTAATTACTATATCATTTTTGTTTTAGAGATGAGATCTTTCTATGTTGCTCAGAGTGGCCCTGAGCTCCTGGGCTCAAGTGATCCTCCTGCCTCAACATCCCAGGAAGCTGAGGTTACAGAAATGCATGACCATGCCTGGCTGGTTACCCAAGTTTTCTAAAATAAGATAATTTATGCCTGGTGCGGTGGTGCATGCTTGGAATCCCAGTGACTCAGGAGGCTGAGGCAGGAGGATCACAAGTTCAAAACCAGCCTCAGCAACAGCGAAGAGCTGAGCAACTCTGTGAGACCCTGTCTCTAAATAAAATACAAAATAGGGCTGGGGATGTGTCTCAGTGGTTGAGTGCCCCTGAGTTCAATCCCTGGTAGCCCCCCCCCAAAAAAAAAATAAAATAATACGAATAATGCCTGAGGATGTGGCTCAGTGGTAAAGAGCCCTTGAGTTCGATCCTCAGTACCAAAAAACAAAAACAATATAGCATATTGTAGGAACAGTAGATATATTTTAGACATACATATGAATGAAACTTAATCTTCAGTATAATATTTAGTAAAAAATACAGAAAATGAAATGAAACATTCTCTCATTAAAACAGTGAAAGAAATGACATGTGTATATTGATAGAGACTAGAATTTAGTAATTTGGAGACAATAATCACCGGGACAATGTGGAAAAACAAAAATGGCTTATTTGATGGGGGACAGAATTGCTAGCAATGTTCTGTCCTTACCCCAGTATTATTGTTTCAAAATGTTTTGTAAAATGTAAGAATTTTGTGGGGGAGTGGGAAGTACTGCAGAATTGAACCCAGAGCCCCACACTTGCTAGGCAAGTGCTCTAACCCTGAGTTACATTCCCAGTCAGAAATTTTTTTTTCCAAATCAGAGTGAGCCAGGTGTGGTGACGCACACCTGTAATCCCAGTGATTTAGGAGGATAAGGTACAATGATCACAAGTTCAAGACCCGCCTTGGCAATTTAGTGAGACCCTGTCTTTTTTTTTTTTTTTTTTTTAATGCTGGGTATTGAACCCAGGGACACATTGCCACTGAGCAACATCCCCAGCCTTTTTTTATTTTTATTTTTATGTGATGCTGAGGATCAAACCCAGTGCCTCACACATGCTATTCAAACACTCTATCACTGAGCCACAACCCAGCCCCTTATTTTTTAATTTTGAGATTGGGTCTCTCTAAGTTGCTTTGGGCCTTGCTAAATTGCAGAGGCTGGCCTCAAACTTGCAATCCTTCTTTCTCAGCTTCCTGAGCAGCTGGGATAACAATCATGTGCCCCTATGCCTGATGAGAACCTGTCTTAAAAAATAAAAAGGGATAGGGACGTAACTCAATGGTAGAGTGCCCCTGGGCTCAATCCCCAATGCCATAAAGGTGGATAAAAAATCAGAGAGTAAAGGTACGGATAGAATATTATGCTTGCCAAACTTATTTCTTAAAAATGGGGCTCTATATTTCAAGGTGGGAAAGGACAGTTCTTACTTAGTGCTTTTGGAGAGAGAAAAATAAGCACAGAGAAGTAGGATGATTCTTAGTTTTCGAACAGTAAATAACAACACATTAGAATTGGAGAATGTGGAGAAAAGGAAATGGAAAATAGCCTCTCTGATCTGTGCCCACAGGCTCTGTTCTGAATTTTATAATGGAACACTAACCATCAGGCAAGGGCAGAACAGAGCTCAGCACAGTCTGTACATGTTGCAAAGGTGCCCAACTCCGGAAGCAAGTGGCTGCTAAAATTCAGACCTTACTCTCTAAGCTACTAAAATTCGTCATAGGATGGTATTTGTCCATATGGTGTGCCTTGTTCTAATTTTCACAAAGGCATCAAAGAATATGGCTGAGGCTTTATCATGGATAGTGAAGTGGGTCATTGATTTAATGCGTTGGAATCTAATGCAAGTGAAATAACCTCTTAGTTGCAACATGTCAATCTCCAGCAGTACTAGGTCAAGTTCAACATGTAGCCTTCATAGAACATATGAAAACAGTGATTGATATTTATCACACAGCATGCATTACCTGGAATTGCACACATTGTTGAAAGACAGAAGTTTATATACTAGATGTAAAAATAGAACACTAAAGGACCTTATCTTCCTCTAATCCTACTGCCATAATTTAATGAAGAAAAAGGACAGAGGGTGGTGGTTGTAAGTGTGGCAAATGGGGAGCATGGAAAGGAAAGTGTTGGAGTCACAACTCTTGGCATTATCAGTAGGAAAAACAGTATGTTGTGCTCATTTCAGCAGCACATATACTAAAATTGGAACGATACAGAGAAGATTAGCATGGTCTCTGCACAAGGATGACATGCAAATTCGTAACGTGTTCCAAATTTTTAGAATGGTGAGATATACTCTCTCTCTCTCTCTCTCTCTCTCTCTCTCTCACACACACACACACACACACACACACATGCACACACACAGTGGAGTTCTACTCAGTCATTAAAAAGAATGGAATTATGATATTTGCTGGTAAATGGATGGAAATGGAGAATATCATGCTAAGTGAAATCAGTCAAACTCAGAAACTAGAAGATCGAATGTTTTCTCTCATATGTGGAAGCTAGAGTGAAATAAAGGAAAGGGGGAGGGAAGGTTAAGATTACTTGAAGAACCAATGAAATACAAATTAATAGACAAGCAAAAGGAAATCTAGTAGACAAGAGGAGAGGGAAGGGAGAATGGGAGGGAAGAGGGTTATCATACATCTATTTTTTTCATGTATAAATAAGTTTGTCAGGATGAACCCAACTACTATGTGTAACCATAAAGCTCTAATAATAATAAAATAAAACAAAATAAGAACAAATCTTTTGAAGTACCCACTTTCTCTCTATCCCTCTCATTGACTCAGGAAAAAACAACAAAATAATTTCTGAGCAGTTTGTACTCCTCATACCCACTATATCAATCACATGAACTCCTCAGTGTGTCACAAACATACGAGGCACACTCTCTTATGCCTCCTCTCCTTGGTTCATGCCTGGAAAGTCTTTCATTCTTTCTTTTTAAATATGTTACTTTTTAGTTGTAGATGTACACAATACCTTTATTTATTCATTTTATGTGCTGCTGAGGATCGAACCTGGTGCCTTTCCACATGCAAGGCAAGCGCGCTACCACTGAGCCACAATCCCAGCCCTCTTTAGTTCTTTTCTTTCTTTCTTTTTTAAATTGGTACTGGGGATAAAACTGGAGATGGTGGGTGGTGGGGAGGTTTACCACTGAGCTACATTCACAGCCCTTTTTATTTTATTTTTGCAGCGTGTTGCTGGGGGTCGAATTCAGGGCCTGTACCACTGATCCACATCCCCAGCCGCTCTTTCATTCTTTTCCATTAGCAAATTTTCTTCATCTTTTAAAACTCAACTCTATGAGCACTTCTCTAAGAAGCCCACGCTGATACTGCCTTTTACTGAACACCCTATTAATATCTAGTATAATCTGTGGACCTACCTACTGACCTTATTAGTTTGTAGGTTATACGAGCTAGCCTTTCCCCTTGAATCCAAGCAGACTCTGTGACTGCTTTCACTAACAAAAACCGGCAGAAATGGCACTGCCCATTTCAAAGCTGTACCTTAAAAGATTGGAAGCTTCTACTTGCTATTTCTTGGAACACTACCTCTTGGAGTCCCTAGGTGTCATGTAAGATATATGACACCACTCTGGAGAGACCCCATGGAGTCTTCAAGACTAAATGCAGAGGAAAAGGGTCTGAGCCTAGCCTTCCAGTTTTTCTTAACTATGTGTCAGTCATGTGAAAAAAGCTATCTTGGATCCTCCAGACCATACTTGGTTGATACCCTGTGAAGCATTCAAGCTTTACCCTGAATATTGACTCACAAAATGGAGAGAAATAATGAATTTTTTTGAGTAACTAAACTTTGGATAGTTTGCTACATCATTAACTGATAAACATAACAGAATTTTATGCCTGCCTATAGGATGCTTCTATAGCCAAAAAACAAAACAAACAAACAAACAAAAACCCAAAACATGTGCCACTGACTTTGGGACTGTGCAATGGGTCTCCATCTTAAAGAGTCTTGAGGAGTCTGTCAGTGAAAGCTGCAAAGGCCTGGAGGACATGGTTGGTGAGCATTTGCCACCAAGGAATTGCTATGGGAAACTGGAGGCAAGTTTGACAACACTGTTGATTGTGGTAACGTGGAAAATAGAAAGATATTTAACGACCTCGTGGATATGGCTGGGGAATTTCCACACAGAAGGTGCAGAGTGTCAACTGACTTTTTCTAGCTGTCTATCAAAAAATACAATAGAAGTATCCAGGATAGTATTTCTAGTCTTCATAAAATCTCGAAGGAAGAAATGGTAAATATCAAATCCATAGGGTTGCCAGTAAAATGAGATCACAGGGTAAAGACAAGTCAAGGGTGTGACTGCAAAACCTTTTATCCCAGAAATATTTAAGACATTTTCATAGACACTTTCAAAATCATTTCTAAGGGAAAAAATTCTAAGGATCTTAATTATACACCTCACAGCCCCTCCCTGCTCTACCACAGGGATTTTGAACCTTATGGGTGTGGTTTCACATCAGCTGCATATGGGGCCCATCTGCAAGTTTATCAGAAAGGGTGTGGTTTTTCCTAATGGAGTGGAGTATAATTTGAGACACAGGAAACACCCTAAATTTTATTTTATTTTATTTTTGTTTTGTTTTTTATTTTACTCTCCAACATTTAAAAGGTTACATTAGCTTGGCTAATTCACAGAGACAGTACAAAGCAATAAAAGTCTCTGTATCCCCACCTACTAAGGGCAGAAAGCAGACTAAGGAAAGTAGTCAGCTTTAAGCCAAGTACAGTGGTAAGCACCTGTGGTCTAGGCACTGGGAGATCTAGGCACTGGGGAGGTAAAGGCGGGAGGATTGCTTGAGCCCAGGAATTGGAGACCAGCCTTGGCAACATAATAAGCCTTTGTCTTGGAAGGAAGGGAAGAGGGGAAAGGAGAGGAAAGGGAAGGGAAGGGAAGAAGAGGATTGATTTTGGGCTAGGGGTGTGGTTCAGTGGGAGAACACTAAGGCCCTGGGTTCAATCCTCAGCACTGTATAAAAAAGAAAAAAAAAAAAAAAAACAACACTCAGTTTACAAAAATGGGATGTTTCCTATGGAAAAGAAAAGGCTGATGGGGTAGAGAATCATTTCTAGGGAGCAGAACCAATCTTAATTAAGGAACTGGCAAATAGCTAGGTTCAGAATTTTGTTATTGTTGTGTATTTGTGTTTTTGTTTTTTGGTTGTGAGGCTTGAACCCAGGGGCAATTTACTGCTGAGCTACATCTCCAGCCCTTTTAATTTTGATATAGGGTCTTTCTAAGCAGCCAAGGCTAGAGTGGAATTTGCAATCCCCCACCTCATCTTCCTGAATAGCTAGGATTACAGGCATGTGACACTATGCCTTGTTCCACCACCATCCTCTCAAAAAAGTGTCTGTTGCAGTTATCTTATACCTATCTCACCATTTGTAGTTGTGTGTGTAACTTATTTTTTTAGTTCACAGGTATTTAGGCTGAATGGATACTCAAAAACTACACTCTGGGAGCTGTTTGAAGCCCACATCCACACCTAGCACTTGAAGAGATCACAGACTTTGATCCTCAGCCTGATGTAATAAGCTGAGTTTTGCTGTGTCCTTTGAAGATGTAAGCATACTTTGCATGGTGAGAGGAATGTAAATAATTTGTGACTAGAGGGTAGACTGTGATAGATTAAAGATGGCTGTAAATGCTTTGATAATCCTGGTAGGGTCTGTTTCCTTCTCTCTTTTTCTTTTCTTTATCCCACATTTTTTTTTTTTTTTTGGTGCATTATAGTTGTATATACTGATGGGATTCGTTGTCATATATTCATACATGCATACAATATGCAATATAATAATATAACTTGATCAATAGCACCCCTTCTTTTATTGACAGGCTTATTTAGGAAAGTAGTTACACATTCATGGAGAAAGTGGGGGTCAAACTCAAAAGGGAAATGCCTTTTAGAATACGCATTCAAGGGAGAATTAGGGGCATCAGTAGAGGGGGAGAAAGCCTGTTTTCTCCTCTTGAATCTGGGTGGGCTCTGTGAGTGCTTCGACTAATAGAATATTGCAGAAATGAAACCTGTGCTAGTTTCCAAGCCCAAATAATTCAAAGACTGGTAACATTTACTACCTGTCTCTAGGGAACAGTGTCTGTAGACCTCTGAGCAACCAATGTACTCTGCTGGAGAGATTGATCACATTGAAACAATTAGGGAAAACGTGTCTCCAAAGAAGGGTCTGAGGAATTTCCAGAGAGAATGGGGGAACTTGACTTGGAACCAATGGGGTTCTCGGCATACTTGACAGAAAAGAATTTCAGCATGTGCCAGTTAAAGGCATAGATAGAGATTTATTTAGAAAAGTAGACACATATTCAAGGGAGAATGGGGGCAATCTCAAGAGAGAGGTGCCTTTGAAGCTAGGCGCGGTGGCATATGCCTATAATCCAAGTGACTTGGGAGGCAGGACTACTGCAAGTTCAAAACCAGATTTAATGACTTAGCAAGACCCTCAGCAACTTGGTGAGACCCTGTCTCCAAATTTAAAAAAAAAAAAAAAAAAAAAAAGGAAGAAAAGGGCTGGGGATGTAGTTCAGTGGTAAAGTGTCCCTGAGTTCAATCCCCAGTATAGAGAGAGAGAGGAAAGGAGAGGAGAAGACTTTGGGATAAAATGATAAAATATCCATTCAAGGGAGAATTTGAGCTGTCTGCAGAGGGGGAAAGACAGCAACCAGTTGGAATAGGGTGTTATTATTTATAGAGGAAGGGTTACTAGGGGCTGGGCCAAAGTCGGATCCTGGGTAGAGCTACACAATTTTGAACCAGTTTTCTATGCACTTGCACATTGCCCTTATGTTACAAGGGCATGGGCTAGGGCATGTCACTTATTAATGGGTTCTTTCTTTTCGTGTGTGTGTGTGTGTGTGTGTGTGTGTGTGTGTGTGTGTATGTTGCTAGGGATGGAACCCAGGGGCTAGAACAGAACATGGTAGGCAAGCACTGTAACATTGAGCTACATCCCTAGCTCTGCCTTCTTCTGCCTTTCAAAGGTTTATGGGGTTTCCTGCATTTCAGTGGTTCACTGGCACTTCCTTTGAGACTCAGTATTTCTCCTTTTATTCCCAAACACATATCTCAAAACTACATGGAGTCTCTCTCAGGTCCTCGTTTCCAAGATGACTAGAAAAAGAGGGGGCTGGAGTTGTGGCTCAGTGATAGAGCACTTGCCTGACGTGTGAGGCTCTGGGTTCCATACTCGGCAGCGAATATAAATAAATAAAAGATCCATTGACAACTAAAAAATATTAAAAAAAAAAATCTTTAAAAAGGAAAAAGGAATAATGGTTGTGCCAAAGAGGGCCATGTGAATCCTATTCATTGCTCAAACTATACCTGATGAGTGTCCAAGGACAAGGCTGTTAGGAAGTTTTTTTTTATTTGAAACTGTTGCCAAAAGCTGGGTCCTTGTCCCTGATGCCAATCCAATAACGAGGACACAGCTTTGAGAAAAAGGAAAAGGAAAGTTTATTGCTTTGCTAGCAAAAGAGAAACAAAGGGAACTCCTGTCCCAGAGGCTGTTATTCTGCCCATCAGCAGGAACAGGGGACTTTTATTCAAAGACTACATTCTACAGGTTCTCTTTTTCAGTTGTAATTCGCTTGTTAATTTGGGAGATAGTCATTTCTGAGATCTTCTGAAACCATCCCCAAAGTCTGGATTACGGTGGGTGTGTATTCAAGGACAGATAAATCTGCCTAAAATGGGAAAGAAAGGTAATCCTGTTTCCCCTGAGATTAGGGAGGAGCAGGGAGAGAGGAAGATAAAGAAAACATGTCCGTTTTAAAAGTAAGTTGCAGGGTTGAGGTTGTGGTTCAGTGGTGGAGCACTTGCCTCCCATGCTTGGGGCACTGGGTTCAATCCTCAGCACTACATAAATAAATAAAGACATTGTGCCCATCTCCAACTAAAAAAATGAGAAAAAATACTAACGAGTTGCCATGGCAGAGCAGCAAGGGCTATATTCAAAGCATAAAGTGGACCATTGTTGCTTTACTGTGTGACTTGTGCCATTCACAGTAAGGTGGTCAGGAAATAGCTGAAGAAGCCCAGAAGGGTAGTACATCCCCACCCCTGTGTAGACCTCCTGCTGCTGCCCCACAACCTCCACCAGTGTAGCATGGAGCTAGGTACTTAAGGACCCTCCAGGAAAAACAAAACAAAGTAGGAATTATAATTCAAAGAAAACAACAACAACAAACTACATGGAGAAGGAGAGGGGTCCAGTTGAAGCCATTCCTCCTAAGACTCGAGGCATCAGAGGTGAAGCCAAATGAATACCACCGAGTGAACCCAGATGACCTCAGGCCGGGCCAAAGTGACTTACCTAGCTCTGATGAAAGCCTGTCCCACAAATTTCTGAGAAATAATAAAATAGTTATTAGTGTAAGCCACAAAGTTTTGGAGTGCTTATTACTCTGCAGGAAATAGACTCCACAACCTCCAGTCATTCATCTAGAACCATTTTCCTAGCTCCGGCACTGATAGGCAAGGTTAAGCGAACTCTAGGGGCCTCTATAGCTCTTTTCCCCACTTTTTTTGGAAGTTGGTATTGAGGATTGGACTCAAGAGTGCTTTACCACCCAGCCCTTTTTATTTTTTATTTTGAGACGGAGTCTTGCTAAGCTGCCTATGCTAGCCTTGAACTTTGTGATTCTCCTGCCTCTGCCTTCTGAGTAGCTGGAATAACAGGTGTGCACCACTGTGTCCACAAATCTTTATAATTTAGATTTTTAGCTCCAATGTGAACTGTTGTTGAAGGAGGTTGGACTACTTCATATGGCATCCGGGCATTTGCTGAATGACAAAAGGAATATAAAATATATGTAATCAAGACCTAGCATGCAATAAATATTTTAGTGAGTTTTGCTTTTTTTTTTTTTTGTACTAGGGATTGAACCCCATGGGCACTTAACCACTGAGCACATCCCCAGCCCTTTTTAGCTTTTATTTTGAGACAGGGTCTTGCTAAATTGCTTAGGGCCTTGCTAAATTGCTGAGCCTGTCCTCTAATTTGCATTAATCCTACCTCACTCTCCCAAGTTGCTTGGATTACAGATGTGTGCCACCACACCCGGCTATTTTAGTGAATTTTGAAAAATGAGTAAAAGCTGAGTAAGCAGAAGTAAGGGGAAGAACACTTCAGAAAGAATAAACAGTATGTGTCAAGACTGAAAAGCCTGGAGAGTTTAGGAAATTTCATTTCAGAATTATTGAAGTAGCAAGTCAAGAGAAAATGGGGGAGATGAAACTAGAAAGGTAGACATAGGCCAGGTTCTGGAAAGATTCATGTGGCTGCCCAAGTGTCCATCCATAGACTATGAAGATACTGAGTGTAAAATTATCCAGTCTATTCTCAATCAGGTAAGTGATATTATTCCTCTTTTTGTATAGATGGAAAATGAGGCTCCAGACAGGTTTTGCCTGTCCAAGAATACATCATTAGTAGGTGGCTGATAAAGGATTTGAATTCTTGTCCAATAACTATGAAACTATATTTTAAAAGACTTCAAGGGTAAATATGACTTCATTTTTTTCCTTCCACATTTGTTATTGGTGCATTATTGTTGTACTTAATGGTAAGATTTTTTTGTTACATATTCATATACACAAAACATAATAATATATTTTGGCCAATATTACTCCCCAGCACATATCTCCTCCTTCCCCTCCTCCCACCCCTTGGTTCCCTTCGTCTGCTGATCTCCCTTTGATTTTCATGAGCTCCCTGATGACTTCATTTTTTAAAGTAATTTTTGAACACATTCTATCTGCCAGAAATTATGTAAAGTGAAGAGATGTGAAAGTGAATGTCATAAGTAATATAACATTATGAATGTGTTGTGCTAAAAGTGATTAATTTTTTTTAGTGGAATTAGAAAAAAGCTTCTCAGAAAACAGATGTTTTACTTATTTCTTCATTATTCATCTTTTATTATTTAAAACCAGAGCTAACATTTATTGAGCTCTAATCTCATCTAAAGATGCCTCACATTGTACTAAATGTTTTACATGTATTTTTTTGTCTCAACAACCCTATGAAGTAGCCACTATTATTTTCTACATTTTACAAATGAGGAAACTAAAGCAAAGAGTTTAGGTAACTTGTTCAAGATTGTACATTTAGTAAACCTGGATTGGATCCAGTTGGACAAGATGTCATGATTTTAAGCAATAATAAGGATATTTAAGTTGGTTCTTAAAGAAGAAGACTATGGACCAAAAGGCATTTAAGACACACACACACACACACACATACACACACACACAGAAACACAAGTAAGCTGGGAGTAGTGGCCAGCTTGTAATACCAGCTACTCTGTAGGCTGACACGAGAGGATCACAAGTTCAAGGCTGTGGGAAGCCATCCTTATTTAGAAGAATCAGACTAGGTTGAGCCATGGGACACAGAGGCCTGGCTTCTAGGAACTGCCGGGAAGCATGTGGAGCTGCATGGGAGTGATACCTTGTCTCCTTCTGGAATTTTTCCCCCTAAGAGAATGCCTTCCCTAACTCCACCCAATCTTCCATGTCCTTTCCTCTGTTATGGGGCGCAACTTAAGAACAGACGATCACCACTGAGAAGTCCAAATTTGAGAGTCTTTATTAAGCCGGCCAGCTGACTGTCTCACACAATGCTCCCCAAATGGCTATTGGGTGAACAGCCCCGACCATAAGGTTGTAGGGGTTCTTATACCAAAAATCACATCAATCATAAATATCTGTTGCTATGATTCGAAATTACAAACTAACATCATGAGATCATCAACAGAGGGGGAAGTGGGTCAAAATGACCCTTACCTAGGTACAAACTAAAGAATGGTTACTAACATCCACACAATCACCGTTCACATGGTACATTGTTTAGGAGCAACAGGAATCAAAAGAGAGCAATTTTTCATTACATAAGAATTGTCATTTTGTATTGCTAAACATGTCACACTAAGTAACCATGTGCTGCTCTGAGTTGCATGAAGAAATTTTTTAGTGGTATATCTGGGACATGAATTGTCCCTTTGTCCATCATACCTATGTTAGATACACTACCCATAAGTCATTTAATAGCCATCTGGGTTATTAGATTGGCTGTCACATTATTGCAGTGTTTGCAAGAGTAGTGATACTGGCAATTCAGATACATCAAAATAGAAGCCTTAAAGTGCTTTCTTTAAGTGAAAAGGTGAAAGTTCTTAACATCATAAGGAAAGAAAAAAATGTGTACTGAAGTTGCTAAGATCTATAGTGTAATAAGATTTTTTTATTAGAGCATTATAGTTATACATAGTTATTTTAGTTAGCTTTTTCACTGCTGTGACTAAAAGACCTGACCAGAACAATTTTAGGGGAGGAAAAGTTTATTTGGGGGCTCATGGTTTTATTGGTCTCCATACATGGATAACATGTCTCCATTCCTCAGGACTCAAGGTGAGACTGAACAACATGGCGGAAGAGTGTGGCATAGGGAGGCAGCTCATATGATGATCAGAAAGGAGAGAGAGAAGTCTCCACTTGCCATACAAATACATACCCCAAAGCCATACCCCCAATTCGCACATCCTCCAACCACACTCTACCACTTTGGATACCACTCAGTTAATCCCTATTAGGGGATTAATTCATCAATTGGGTTAAGACCCATACAACCCAAAAACTTTGAACTTTCTTGCATTTTCTCAGACATGAGCTTTTGGGGGACACCCCACATCCAAACCATAACAATAGTAGTTGGGTTCATCCTGACAAAATCCTTCATGCAATGAATTTTATGTCATTCCCCATTCCTCCTCCCTTTTCTTCCCTCCTCTCTTCCCCTATTCTCCTTCCACTACTGATCTTCTTTTTATCCTTTATTTATTATTTTCATTATTATTATTATTTTTGGTACTGGGGGGTTGAACCCAGAAGGGCTTTAACACAGCCATATCCCCAGCCCATTTTATTTTTTATTTTGAGACAGGTCTCATTAAGTTGTTGAGGTTGGCCTCGAACTTATGATCCTTTTGTCTCAGCCTTACAAGTTACTGTGGTTACAGGCATGTGCCCCCACACCCAATTATTTATTTATTTATTTATTTATTTATTTATTTATATTTTTATTTTTTGGTACTGGGGATTTAACCCAGGGGTGCTTAACCACTGAGTCACAGTCTCAACCCTTTTAAAATATTTTATTAGATACAGAGTCTCACTGAGTTGCTAAGTGCCTTGCTAAGTTGCTGAGACTGGCTCTGAACTCTTGATCCTCCTGCCTCAGACTCCCGAAGCATTGGGACTATTTATTTTCGTATTTTTATGTTGGAAAAATACATTTAGAATTAGCCAGGATATTTATTTTTGATTGGTATCTTCTACATATACATAAAGGTGAAATTCCCTTTGGTACATTTATATATACATACAATATGATTTTGTTAAATTCATTCTATACTTCCTCCCTTTTCCCTTTCTTCCTCCCTCCAATTCTCCTTCTTCTACTCCACCCATCTTCCCTATATATTTATGATATCAGATACCCACCCCCACTGCCTTCTTTCCCTTGTTTTGCTCTAGTTTCCTCATGTAAGAGAAAATACTCGACCCTTGATTTTTTTGAGTCTGGCTTATTTCATGCAGCATGATGTTCTCCAGTTCCTTCCATTGACTGGCAAATGTCATTATTTCATTCTTCTTTATGGTTGAGTAAAACTCTGTTGTAGATATATACCACATTTTGTTGATCCATTCATCTATCGACTGGCATCTGGACTGATTCCATAATTTGGCTATTGTGAATTGTGCTGCTATAAACATTGAAGTAGCTGTATCTAAAGTAGGCTAGTTTTAGCTCTTTTGGATAAATATTGAGGTGTGAGATAGCTGGGTCATACAGTGGTTCCATTTCTAGTTTTTGAGGAATCTCCCCACTACTTTTCAGAGCGATTGTACTGTATTGCAGTCCCACCAATGTATGAGTATACCTTTTCCCCCACCTCCTTGCCGGCATTGATTATTATTTGTGTTCCTGATAGTTGCCATTCTGACTGGAGTGAGATTAAATCTTAGTGTACTTTTGATTTCTATATCCCTGATTTCTAGAGATGTTGAACTTTTTTTTGTATATTTATTGGTCATTCATATTTCTTCTTTTGGGAAATTTCTGTTTGGTTCTTTTACCCATTTATTGATTTTTTTTTTTTGCATTGAGATTTTTGAGTTCTTTGTATATTCTGGATATTAATCTCTTTGTCAGAGGAATAGTAGGCAAAGAATTTTTTTCCCATTCTGTAGTTCTGGATTCATGCTCTTAGTCATTTGCTCTGTTGTACAGAAGCTTTTTAATTTTATGGCATCCCACTTATTGATTATTGGTTTTATTTCTTGAGCTTTAGGGGTCTTGTGGAGGAAGTCAGTGCCTGCACCAGTGTCAGTGCACATGATGCAGTGTTGACCCTATGCTTTCTTCTAGCAGTTGCAAGGTTTTTGGTCTAATTCCTAAGTCTCTGACCCATTTTTATTTGACTTTAGTAGGATGAGAGATAGGGATATACTTTCATTTTTATACATAGAAATATCCAGTTTCCCCAGCACCGTTTATTGAAAAGGCAATCTTTTCTCCAACTTATATTTTTGGTAACTTTGTCAAGATCAGATGGTTATTAGTGTGTGGGGTCTGTCTTTTATTCAAGGTGTGCATGCAGGGCTTTGGAGGTAACTCAGTGGTAGAGTGCTTGCTTAGCATGTTTGAGGCCCTGGTGGTTCAATCCCTAGTACATAAAATCAAGGAGCAAGAAAACACTCTATTCTCAAAACAGCTAAGAACCTGTATTCCTACTTTAAATGAAGGAAACTCTTAACTGGAAAAAGTCACCACAGTAAATGATTTTATTGCAATTTGCTTAAGCTAAATTACTCATATAAAATACTATCATCAGAAAAACTTTTCATCTCAAAACAACAGAGGGCTGGAGGCACAGCTCAGTTGTAGAGCATGTGCATCTAGCCAGGGCAAGGTCCTGGCCCAGCGCCAAAAAACAAACAAAAATAAACACATCATGATCACACACACACACACACACACACACACACACACACAACTGTCACCTCTCAAGTGGGGGTTGTCTTTTAGTCTTCTATTCTATGCCATTGGTCTTCATGTCTATAAGATCTTTTTTTTCTTTTTCTTTTTCTTTTTCCTTTTTTGGCATTGAAATTGAACCCAGGGATTTAGCCACTGATCCACATCCCCAGCCCTTTTATATTTTCTATTTTGAGACAGGACCTTGTTAAGTTGCTTAGGCTGGCCTCGAACTTGCGTTCCTCTTGCCTCAGTCTCCCAAGTTGAGATTACAGTCATGTACCTTAAAATATTTTGCGAGAGATTACATTCACATAATTTTTATTTCAGCAAATGGTTATAATTATTTTATTTTATTACATTATCTCTTACTGTGCTTAATTTATAAATTAAATTTTATCCAAGGTGTTTATGGGTAGGAAAAATACCATACGTAGAATTTGGTATCAAATAACCACTGCGGTCTTAGAACACATGTATTCCACCTGGGTAAGGGGAGACTACTGTATGTTTATTCTTTTTGATTTGTCAATTTTAGAAATTATTTTGGAATTCCCATTATGAAAGATAAGGATTTAGCTCTCTTTCATCACTGTAGGCTCCTATTTTCCCTCCCTAATATGGTTAAAATAGAAATTTTTACTAAATCGAAATTTATTGAGTTTAAATATTGTTTACTGCTAAGCTAAGTGCTGCACTATATTTCCTTTCACACATTTTTTTTCTTACTGGAGATAATGACAAATTTTTTCTTTTCTTTCTTTTTTTGGTACTGGGGATTGAACCCAAAGGAGCTTAATCCCTGAGTACATCCCAGCCCTTTTATTTTTTGTTTTGATAAAGGAGTTTGCTAAATTGCTTAGGGACTTGCTAAGTTGATGAGGTTGGCCTCAAACTTGCAATCTTCCTGCCTCCGCCTCCCGAGTCACTGGGATTACAGGAGTGTGCCACAACACACTGCACTGATAACTTTTTTCATTTACTTAATTCTCTGTCACCATTTTCTACATGATCAAATGTATTAGATAACTTTTGTTCTATTTGTTTTCCTAAAGATATAACTCCTAAGCCTCTATTCTACTGTTTAGACTTCGTACATGCTGAACAGTTGTCATTCTAACATTCCCCTTTATCATCATTCTGGGGAGTCTCTGCTTCTTTTCTGTGTTGTATTTCCCGTTTTACACATTCCATGCCTTTTGGTTTTTTAGTTTACTGTTTAATTTTAGTGACACATGCTTTTTATTAGTTTTCCAATTAAGAGTATGGAAAGTAATTTTTTGGAAACTTTCCAAGTCTTAGTATGCCTTAATTTTCCTTTCATGCTCCATTAGTGTTCTCTGGATATATAATTCTAAGTTGAAAAAAAATTTACACAGAACTTTTAAGGCATTGATACTTTGTGTTCCAATTTCTAGTGTTTGCTGTTGAGTCATTTAGTGTCATTTCCTTTTTCTATCTGTTGTATGATACCATTATCATGGTATCCTATTTTCTATATCTCCTAGTGTTCATATTGATGTGTGCATGTGAGTGTGTATTTTTCAATTCTTAGTACCAAAATAATTAAATCTATTGTGGAAACTCATACATTGTGGATACTCGTACAAGCTAGTAAAACTTTTTTGGAATACAGAAATCTATAACTGAGTCATAAAAATGTTTTGATTTTTTAAAAAAAAAATTTTGTAGTTGTAGATGAACAGAATGCCTTTATTTGTTTATTTTTAATGTGGTGCTAAGGTTCAAACCCAGTTCCTTACACATTCTAGGCAAGCACACTGCCACTGAGCTACAGCCCCAGCCCATGTTTTGACTTTTAACTGGCTTTTAGAAGGAAAAAAAATCTATAAATAAAAAAGGTTCGTGTGTTTCTTTGTTTTGGTATCAGGGATTGAACCCAGGGGTGCTTTAACATTTAGTTATATCACCAGCCTTTTTTATTTTTTATTTTGAGATAGGGTCTCACTAAGTTGCTGAAGCTGGCCTCAAACTTGTGATCCTCCTGCTTCAGTCTCCCAAATTGCTGGGATAATAGGGATGTGCCACCACACCTGGCCTGAAGGTTATTCATTAGAATGAAAAATTGGAGGCACAAAAATTTCCAAATTCCCAGAATGTTAAAATTCTTTATATTTTAGCATATCCAGTTGATAGTATTATAAAGTAATTAGTTAAACTAATAATTATGTTAATAAGTGCAAAGGAAAGGACAGAGCATGTATTCACTGTGGGTTAGAAATGTAAACTTTTTACGACTATAAAGGCAATACACAAAAATAAACCTTCTTGTTTTATAGAGATAGAATTGGGAAACTTTTTTTTCTCATTAAAAAAAAAATCTTATATGTTGTCACAAAAATGTTTTTATAATTAAAAACATAAACCTCGAGTCTAAAGCTGACAAAAATCATAGCTATTATGTCTCACAGCCCCCTTAGATGAAGATGAAAACTAAACTGTTCAGTCACACATCTGAAAGTTTCAGAACAGACAGGTCTTTGATGTCAGGTAGACTAAACAACTAGATGTTTGACTGAAGTTTTCTGTTTCCATCTGAAAGGCTGACGAATGTGAACTACAGCCTGAATGTATACCTGAAGTTAGTTACCATAAGGTTCAATGACTTGCTAACGTGGCCCCATGCAGCCCTCCTGGCCGTCTTCATTTGTTGCTCAAAACTATCTTTGATTGCTTCTTAACTTTAGGTGTTACACAACTCTTAGATTATTCTTCATTATCTAAAGATAATGGCTAAACTCAACCCTTTATCATGTGATTCCAGCTGACTTCACCAGCCCCATCTCTCATTTTTCTCTCTTACAAAGTCCATATTTTTAAATACTAGAGATATAGTCCCTGACCCTCCTGGTCATATCATTATCATTACTGATGTTATTTGGGAAATATCGTTGTTATCATTCATTTTACTAGTATGTGCTAGAGTTCTGGGGCTTTGTATACTTTATTGAATTTGATTTTCACCATCAACTGTGGAATTATGATTTCCATTTTTACAGTGAAAAAAAGGTTCAGAGAAGTTAAATATCTTGCCCAAAGTCATAACCAGTAAGTTGCATACTAATAAGTTTACTCTGGCATGTTGGTGGTTATAGTGGAAGTATGGAGAGAATGAGAACTATAAAATTATAGGAAACTGGTAGCAGTAGACAAAGGTTTAGTCCAAAAACCATTTATGGAGTGCCTAGTATATTCTGTGTCCTATGCCAAGCACCTGGGACATGGTAAAGTCAAATATCATCTCTTCCTTGAAAGAGAAATTTGTCTGATAAGGATGTCCAGCACCTAAAATTAGGTGGAAAGCTCAGGTGTCCCAGCCAACAGAAGTAAAGGTAACATAAATGAGCAGGGTTTAGCTGGGGTACAAGTCTTACTCTCATAGTTTCAGGAAAAAGTGACAGGGATTCAGACAAATCCCAGGTATTGAGTGACTTAGAAATAAGTGTCCCAGGAAGACCTCTGTCCTCCCACAGGAATAATTGAGAGATGAGGAAAGAGGTGAAACTGGTATCCTGAGTATCAAGAAAGCACTGAAGCCAGATACAGTGTTGCATACCATAATCCCAGCACCTCTGGAGGCTGAGGTTAGGAGGGTAAGTTCAAGGTTAGCCTCCACAACTTAGCAAGACACTATATCAAAACAAAAAAATAAGAAGGAGTTGGGATATAGCTTAAGACTCATTAAGAGTAGAGTAAGGCCAGGCATGGTGTCACATACCTGTAATCCCAGCGGTTCCGGAGGCTGAGGCAGAAGGAGCGTGAGTTCAAAGCCAGCCTCAGTAATAGCAAGGTGCTAAGCAGCTCAGTGAGACCCTGTCTCTAAATAAAATGCAAAATAGGGTTGGGGATGTGGTTCAGTGGTTGAGTGCCCCTGAGTTCAATCCCTGGCACCTCCCTGCATGAAAAAAAAAAAAAAAAAGGTAGAGTAAGGGGCCGTTGTAGTGGCACATGCCTATAATTCCAGTGACTTCGAAGGTTAAGGCAGGAGGTTTATAAGTTTGAGATCAGCCTGAGTAACTTAGTGAGACCCTGTCTCAAAATTTAAAAAATAAAAAGAGCTGGGGAATGTAGGTCAATGGTTGAGTATCCCTGAGTTCAATTCCCAGTATCATAAAAAAAAATTGACATCATTGTATATTTTCTCCAGTCATATTCAGGGATTTTGTTGCCGGTACAGAATGAGCAGAGTGTTGGATATGGGAAGGGTTTTTAGTCTTTCTTTCTTTGTTTCTTTCTTTCTTTTTCTTTTTTTTTTTTCTTTTTTGGTGGTGGTGTTGTTTTTGCTGGGAGTAGAACCCAGAGGTGTTTACCACGTAGCCACGTCCCCAACCCTTTTTATTTTTTATTTTGAGACAGAATTTCACTAAGTTGCTTAGGACCTTGCTAGGTTGTTGAGACTGGCTTCAAACTTGTGATACTCCTGCCTCAGCCTCCTGGGTTGCTGGGATTACAGGGGTGCACCACTGCCCTGGCAGAGAGTTCTAGTCTTATCAGGAGAATACCATGAAGTAAAGGGGAGCAAGGAGTTGACGTATATGCAAAGGAGTGATTATAATGATTAACCATAATATTTAAGCAGAGTAGGGAGGGAAGAAAGGATAGAAACAAAGCGAAGAATAGAGAAAAGGCAAGAGGCAGGATCATCAGTGGAATATAAATCCCTGTTAGATCTAAAGATTGTTGGAGTTGGTATTTAAGAAAGTGAAGTAGAAAACATCATTACCCTATGTAAATGTATGATTACACAAATGGTAGGCTGTTACTCCATGTACAAACAGAAACAACATGTATTCCATTTGTTTACAATAAAAATAAATTTAAAAAAAAAGTGAAGTAGAAATATAGGTGGTCAGAGAGTGTGAAGCTTACAATTAAAATTATAGAGGGTACATTTATTGGTAAGGACAAGGTCTAGGATATTGCTACCATGGTAGTGAGTTTCAGGATGGGTGGTGGATGGGGTCACAAAGACAGATGAGCACAGACATAGAGTATCAGAGTCCAGAGAGTGAGGAGTGACAGCAAGACCTTATTGAAGAAACCAACATAGAAAGTAGTTAATTTCTACTGTGCCTTGGATAAAATCAGCCTAAACTCTTTGTGGTTATATTATCCCCTTGCTAGTGTTGAATTTAGGGATTTTCAAGTAGATGAAGAAAGTCTGCTGAGAAGCTTCTGGAAAATGCTCCCTTATTCTAAAGAAGTAGGAAGTTCCTCTTCTTCCTCTAGATTATGTGGTGCCAGAATACAGGTGTCCTTTTATGGACCTGAGTATGAAACTAACTGGTTCATTCCTTTTTGTGTGTGTGTGGTGCTAGAGATTGAAACCAGGGGTGCTCTACCACTGAGTTACACTCACTTCCCTTTTTATTTTATGTTGAGACAGAGTCTCACTAAATTGCAGAGGCTGGCCTCAAACTTGCAATCCTCCTCCTCAGCCTCCCAGGTAGCTAGAATTACAGGCATGTGCCACCACACCTGTTAAGTCTGGCACTTTTATTCATTGGTTTTGAGAAATAATGCTCTCTCCTCCTACATTTATAAAGAAAGTATATGAATTTATTTTCTGACAGAGGCTAATTTGTGCCCATGGGAGAAGCCAATCCAAGGATATGGTCAATATATATAGGAGGTTAGAGATGAAACCACTGAGGAACAATTGAGGATAAGGCCTAATTGAATTGCCCTGAAGTCTGCATTATTGTTTAACTTTCAGTTATATTTGCCAAAAAGTCCTTTCCCTAATTAGGCAATTTGAAATTATTTTCTACTACTGCAACTGAATGGATCCCAATTTGAAACACCTATGCATATGATCTGTATGCTTTAACTCGTATTTTCAAGTGGATGGGTAATGGTTCACTTTATGCTTTGACTCCATCTCTGTTGCTCTAAAACTGACATGTTTATTTTCTTTTCCCCAATCTTCTTCTTCCTGACCATCTCCTCCCTGATCTTCTTTCCCTGATCTTCTCTTCTCTTATCTTCTCCTCCCAAATCTTGGGATTTCTCCAAATCACCTCTTTAAAAACCTGCTATTGCCCATGATGGGGAGAATCACAGCCTCTGGGAAAGGAGTCCCCTGTGATTCTCCTTTGCTGGAAAAGCAATAAAACTTTTTTCTTTTTTCTTATAACAGTGTCCTTGTTATTGAATTGACATCAAGGACAAGGATGGAACTTTTGGTAACTGGTGGTATATGAGTAATTCACATGTAATATGATATTTTATATTTTTAAAATTCCTTGGGCAGTTAGATGAAATACAGAATGTCCATTTTCACATCAGATTTTTGTCAGCTCTAATGGCTTGTGTTTGGGATACATGGATGTGACTCTGGAGGTCGAAAAGAACAGTATTTTATCCTAAAAAAGAATGGAATGCCAAGGGAAAGGTTTAGGCAATTTATTTATTTATTTATTTATTTATTTATTTATTTTATTGTAAACAAATAGGATACATGTTGTTTCTCTATTTGTACATGGAGTCAAGGCATACCATTTGTGTAATCATAAATTTACATAAGGCAATGTTGTTTGATTCATTCTGTTATTTTTTTTCCCTTCCCCCCACCCCTCCCACCCCTCTCACTCCTCTATACAGTCCTTCCTTCCTCCATTCTTACCACCCTCCTTATCCCTAACCCTAAACCTAACCCTAACCCTAACACTAACCCCTCCCACCCCCCATTATATATCCTCATCCGCTTATCAGTGAGATCATTCGTCCTTTAGTTTTTTGACATTGGCTTATCTCACTTAGCATGATATTCTCCAATTTCATCCATTTGCCTGCAAATGCCATAGTTTTATCATTCTTCATGGCAGAGTAATATTCCATTGTATATATATGCCACAGTTTCTTTATGCATTCATCAACTGAAGGGCATCTAGGTTGGTTCCACAAACTGGCTATGGTGAACTGAGCAGCAATGAACCTTGATGTGGCTGTATCTCTGTAGTATGCTGATTTTGAGTTCTTTGAGTATAGGCCAAGGAGTGGGATAGCTGGGTCAAATGGTGGTTCCATTCCAAACTTTCTGAGGAATCTCCACACTGCTTTCCAGAGTGGCTGCACTAATTTGCAGCCCCACCAGCAATGTATGAGTGTACCTTTCTCCCCACATCCTCACCAACACCTATTGTTGCTTGTGTTCTTGATAATCGCCATTCTAATTGGGGTGAGATGGAATCTTAGGGTGGTTTTGATTTGCATTTCTCTTATTACTAGAGATGTTGAATATTTTTTCATATATCTGTTGATTGCTTGTAGATCTTCTTCTGTGAAGTGTCTGTTCATTTCCTTAGCCCATTTGTTGATTGGATTATTTGTATTCTTCGTGTAGAGTTTTTTGAGTTCTTTATATATTCTGGAAATTAGCGCTCTATCTGAAATCTGAGTGGCAAAGATTTCTCCCACTCTGTGGGCTCTTTCTTCACATTGCTGATAGTTTCCTTTGCTGAGAGAAAGCTTTTTAGTTTGAATCTATCCCAGTTATTGATTCTTCTTTTATTTCTTGTGCTATGGGGGTCCTGTTAAGGAAGTCTGATCCAAAGCCTACAAGGTGAAGATTTGGACCTACTTTTTCTTCTATAAGATGCAGGGTCTCTGGTCTGATTCCGAAATCCTTGATCCATTTTGAGTTGAGTTTCGTGTAGGGTGAGAGATAGGGGTTTAATTTCATTCTGTTGCATATGGTTTTCCAGTTTTCCCAGCACCATTTGTTGAAGAGGCTATCTTTTCTCCATTGCATATTTTTGTCCTCTTTGTCTAGTATGAGAAAGTTGTATTTATTTGGGTTTGTGTCCATGTCCTTTATTCTGTACCATTGATCTACCTGTCTATTTTGGTACCAATACCATGCCGTTTTTGTTACTATTGCTTTGTAATAGAGTTGAAGTTCTGGTATTGCGATACCCCCTGCTTTGCTCTTTCTACTGAGGATTGCTTTAGCTATTCTGGGTTTTTTATTCTTCCAGATGAATTTCATAATTGCTTGCTCTATTTCTGTAAGTTACATAATTGGGATTTTAATTGGAATTGCATTGAATCTGTATAGCACTTTAGGTAGTATGGCCATTTTGACAATATTAATTCTGCCTATCCAAGAACATGGGAGATCTTTCCATCTTCTAAGGTTTTCTTTAATTTCTTTCTTTAGTGTTCTGTAGTTCTCATTGTAGAGGTCTTTCACCTCTTTTGTGAGATTGATTCTCAAGTATTTTATTTTTTTCGATGCTATTGTGAATGGGGTAGTTTTCCTAATTTCTCTTTCTGAAGATTCATTACTTATGTATAAAAATGCATTAGATTTATGTGCATTGATCTTGTAACCTACTACTTTACTGAATTCACTTATGAGTTCTAAAAGTTTTCTGGTGGAATTTCCTGGTTCCTCTAAATATATAATCATGTCATCAGCGAACAGGGATAGTTTGAGTTCTTCTTTTATTAAATGCGCTCCATGAAAAAAATCTTCCTCTAAGTACTGCTTTCATAGTGTCCCAGAGATTTTGATATGATGTTTCTTTGTTCTCGTTTACCTCTAAGAATAGGGATAGTTTGCGTTCTTCTTTTCCTATTCATATTCCTTTAATTTCTTTGGTCTATCTAATTGTTCTGGCTAGAGTTTCAAGGACGATATTGAATAGAAATGGTGAAAGAGGGCATCCCTGCCTTGTTCCCATTTTTAGGGGGAATGCTTTCAGTTTTTCACCATTTAGAATGATATTAGCCATGGGCTTAGCATAGATGGCCTTTACAATGTTAAGGAATGTTCCCACTATCCCTATTTTTTCTAGTGTTTTGAGCATGAAGGGGTGCTGTATTTTATCAAATGCTTTTTCTGCATCTATCGAAATAATCATGTGATTCTTAACTTTAAGTCTATTGATATGGTGAATTACATTTATTGATTTCCTGATGAACCAACCTTGCATCCCTGGGATAAAACCCACTTGATCATGGTGCACTACCTTTTTAATATGCTTTTGTATGTGATTTGCTAAAATTTTGTTGAGAATTTTTGCGTCGATGTTCATTAAGGATATTGGTCTGAAATTTTCTTTCCTCGATGTGTCTCTGTCTGGTTTAGGTATCAGGGTAATATTGGCTTCATAGAATGAGTTTGGGAGGGTTCCCTCCTCTTCTATTTTATGGAATACTTTGAGAAGTATTGGAATGAGCTCTTCTTTAAAGGTTTTGTAGAACTCGGCTGAGAACCCATCAGATCCTGGACTTTTCTTTGTTGGTAGGCTTTTGATGACTTCTTCTATTTCATTGCTTGAAATTGGTCTATTTAAATTGTGTATGTCTTCCTCATTCAGTTTAGGTAATTCATATGTCTCTAGAAACTTGTTGATGTCTTTGAAATTTTCTATTTTATTGGAGTATAGATTTTCAAAATAGCTTCTAATTATGTTTTGTATTTCACTCGTGTCTGTTGTGATATTTCCTTGTTCATTCCGAATTTTAGTGATTTGGGTTTTCTCTCGTCTTCTCTTTGTTAGTGTGGCTAAAGGTTTATCGATTTTGTTTATTTTTTCGAAGAACCAACTATTTATTTTGTCAATTTTTTGTATTGTTTCTTTTGTTTCAATTTCGTTGATTTCAGCTCTGAGTTTAACTATTTCCTGTCTTCTACTACTTTTGATGTTGGTCTGTTCTTCTTTTTCTAGGGCTTTGAGCTGTAGTGTTAGGTCGTTTATTTGTTGAATTTTACTTCTTTCATTAAATGCGCTCCATGAATTAAATTTTCCTCTAAGTACTGCTTTCATAGTGTTCCAGAGATTTTTGTTCTCATTTACCTGTAAGTATTTTTTAATTTCCTTCCTAATATCTTCTGTTTTCCATTCATCATACAATAGCATATTGTTTAATCTCCAGGTGTTGAAGTAGTTTCTGTTTTTTACTCTTTCATTTATTTCTAACTTCAATCCATTATGATCTGATAGAATACAAGGTAGTGTCTCTATCTTCTTGTATTTGCTAACATTAGCTTTGTGGCATAATGTATGGTCTATTTTAGATAAGGATCCATGTGCTGCTGAGAAGAAAGTGTATTTGCTCTTGGTTGGATGGTATATTCTATAAATGTCTGTTAAGTCTAAATTATTGATTGTGTTATTGAGATCTATGGTTTCTTTGTTCAATTTTTGTATGGAAGATCTATCTAGTGGTGAAAGAGGCGTGTTAAAATCACCTAGTATTATTGTGTTATGGTCTATTTGGTTTCTAAAATTGAGAAGGATTTGTTTGACATACATGAATGAGCCACTGTTTGGGGCATAGATGTTTATGATTGTTATATCTTGCTGATTTATGCTTCCCTTAAGCATTATGAAATGTCCTTCTTTATCCCTTCTGATTAACTTTGGCTTGAAGTCCACATTTTCTGAAATGTGGATGGATACTCCAGCTTTTTTGCTGAGTCCATGTGCATGGTATGTTTTTCCCCATTCTTTCACCTTTAGTCTATGGGTATCTCTTTCTATGAGGTGAGTCTCTTGCAGGCAACATATTGTTGGATCTTTCTTTTTAATCCAATGTGCCAGTCTATGTCTTTTGATTGATGAATTCAGGCCATTAACATTCAGGGTTATTATTGAGATATGATTTGTATTCCCAGTCATTTGGTTCATTTTTTAAATTTTATTTATTTATTTATTTTTTTGACACGACTTCGTTCCTCCTTTATTTGACAGTTCCTTTAGGATAATTCCTCCCTTTCCTGATATGCTTCTTTGTTTTTTGTCTCTTCCTCATGGAATATTTTGCTGATAATGTTCTGTAGTGCCAGATTTCTTTTTGTAAATTCTTTTAGCTTTTGTTTATCATGGAATGATTTTATTTCATCATCAAATTTGAAGGTAAGTTTTGCTGGGTATAAAATTCTTGGTTGGCATCCATTTTCTTTCAGAGCTTGAAAAATGTTGTTCCAGGCCCTTCTAGCTTTTAGGGTCTGGATTGAAAAATCTGCTGATATCCGTATTGGTTTTCCCCTGAATGTAATTTGGTTCTTTTCTCTCACAGCCTTTAAAATTCTGTCTTTATTTTGTATGTTAGGTATTTTCATTATAATGTGCCTTGGTGTGGGTCTGTTGTAATTTTGTGTATTTGGAGTCCTATAAGCCTCTTGTACTTGGTTTTCCATTTCATTCTTCAGATCTGGGAAATTTTCTGATATTATTTCACTGAATAAATTGTTCATTCCTTTGGTTTGTTTCTCTAAGCCTTCCTCAATCCCAATAATTCTTAAATTTGGCCTTTTCATGATATCCCATAATTCTTGGAGATTCTGTTCATGATTTCTTACCATCTTCTCTGTTTGGTCAACTTTGTTTTCAAGGTTAAATATTTTGTCTTCAATATCTGAGGTTCTGTCTTCCAGAACCTATCCTATTGGTGTTCTATCCTATTGGTTGTGCTTTCTATGGAGTTCTTAATTTGGTTTATTGTTTCCTTCATTTCAAGGATTTCTGTTTGGTTTTTTTTCAATATCTCTAACTCTTTATTGAAATGGTCTTTTGCTTCCTGTATTTGCTCTTTTAACTGTCGATTGGTGTGATCGTTCAATGCCTGCATTTGCTCTTTCATCTCATCGTTTGCTTCCCTGATCATTTTAATTATGTACATTCTGAACTCCCTTTCTGTCATTTCTTCTGCCATGCTGTCGTTGGATTTTATTGATGTAACATCTAGATTTGTTTGGGGCATTTTATTCCCTTGTTTTCTCATATTGTTCAGGTATCAGTGGACCGCTAAGATATTGCAGATTTCCTCTACTGACTTATAATGTCCCTGAAGATTGCGAGTATATCCCCTCTTATCCTTCAGTAGCCTGAAGTCTTGGAGGAAGTTGATAATGCAGTGCTCTACAAGGAAGCTGCCTCTCTAGGGGTTTTGACCTTCAGGTGGGGTATATTCCCTGCTAGTGGGCAGAGGTGCCTTCACTTGTTGACCAATGGTCATCCAAAGGGAAACTAGGCTGAGGGCTGAGGCAAGGCTTGTTTGTGCCTGTGTCTCTGTTTTATCTTCCTTGTGGGAAAACCTCACCTGGTGGGGAAGACTCACCTGTTGGAGAGGTCTCACTGGTCAGTTCCCCTCCTAGAGGTTCCCCTCAATCTACAACTACCACCTGGACTGGGCTGCCTTCCTCTGCAACGTTCCCAGGGTCCCGGAACTACCTCCTGGGCCTGGGAGCCTCACCCTTTGCAGGCGAGTCTCCTTAGGCTGCCTCTCCTCAGAGAATCTGCCCGCAGTCCTGGAACCTTCGCTCTGCCCTAAGCGTGTCTCTGTGCGGGTCTTCCACCAAGAATCCGCCTAGGTCCTGGGACCCTGCTCTGCACCTAATCACCTGGCTATGTGGCCCCTCCTTTGAGCAGCAACCTGGAGCCCCGTACAGTCGCTCAGAGTCCCAGCGACCTGCCACACGCCTCTTCCTCCAGACAGCCGCCTGGTGTTCCCACGCGGTCACTAGGAGTCCAAGCAACTCACTTCGTGTCTCCTCCTCCCGCCAACCGCCTGTAGCCCTAGGCAGTCACTCCGAGTTCAAGTGACCCGCCCTGTTCCTCCTCCTCCTCAGGGTAGCCCCCTGGGTGTTTAGAAGCGATCGCTCCGAGACCAAGTGACCCACTGTGCTCTTCCTCTTCCTCCGGGCAGGCCCCCAGTGTTCAGGAGCAGTCGCTTTGAGTCCAAACAACTCACCACTCGCCTGCTCCTCTGAGCAGCTACCCGGAGGTCTGATGCAGTCACTCCTAGACCAAGCGACCCGCCGCGCTCCTCCTCTTCTTCCGGGAAGCCCCCTGCTGTTCAGAAGCAGTCGCTCTGAGGCCAAACAGCTCCTCCTCTAGGCAGCCGCCCGGAGCCCCAGTGGTTGCTCCGAGTCCAAGCGCTGTGCTGAGCTGCCTCCTCTACGATGATCACAGTTGTCCGTGTTTACCGCTCCAGTGGTGGGAGGGGCGTCTCGCCGAGCAACTCTACTTCACAAAGTTCCCTGCGTTCCAGGACTACCGCCCCATCCGGGACGCCTCCCCAATGGGAGAGACTCACCCAGCGGCTTTGAGTTGGTCCCAAGTCTCTCACTATCTCCTCTTTTGAATCCTGAGTCCTGGAGCACAATGAAATGCAGCCACCCTCTAGTCTGCCATCTTGAAAATCCACCTCCCCAAGAATAAAATTTTTCAAAAGGGAAATTCTTTTTCCCTGACTTTTTCTGATAGTAAAATTTTTATTCCTTTCAAAAGTTCACTCATTCATGTAGTGAATATTATTAAGCCCTTACTATGTGCCAGTCATGGTTGTAGGAACTTAGGATATAGCAGTGAATGAAACAGACAAAAATTCCTACCAGAGTAGATCTTACATCCTACTCAAGTGAAATAGTGTTTTCCCCAAGATGTCTTCCTGAATTCTCTCAATCATATTTAATAATTCTTTCAGCTTTTGTGGCGTGGTATGCCACAGTAAGTACATTTATCATAGTCTACATCAAGTTAAAGGCATTGCTTCAGCTGTTAAGGATCTCCTTTAGAACTTTGGATGGTGTAGAGGAAAATGGGGTGGGAGGGGAGGGAGAAGGAAAGATAGTAGAATGAAACAGACAGTATTACCCTATGTATATTTATGATTACACGAATGGTATGAATCTACATTGTGTACAACCATAGAAATGAAAAGTTGTACCCCATCTGTGTACAATGAATCAAAATGCAGTCTGTAAAAATAGAATTTTAATTAAAAAAATTTAAAAAAAGAGTCTCCTTCATAAAACCAAAGCATTCTTGGGATTAGGATCCATGTTATTAATGTGCCTCCCAAGCACAGAGCTGGTTTGGAGGAAGTGCTACTGGGTGTTGAATGAGCCAAGGATCTTCTCTACTGTCCTACAGACCACTCCTACAAGTTAGAGATTAGATCTTTCACTGGAGCCTCTGCTATGCATCTAGTTGGAGCAATTGGGAGCCAACCTGAGGGTGTGGCAATTTGGGAGCTGTATAGAAATGACATTCCTTTTTATTTAATATTTTTTTGTATCTGGGATTGAACCCAGGAGTACTTTACCATTGAGCCACATCCTTAGCCCTTTTTAAATTTTTTAAATTTTGAAAGAGGGCCTTCTGCCTTAGCCTCTAGTCACCAGGATTACAGGTGTACGCCACCCATGCCCAGCTAGAAATGGCATTCCTAATGACTGATTATTACTGATAAACAATAACAAAATTCATTTGTATGACCATTGGGATAATAGGAAATGAAGATCTGAATAATTCTATTATGGAATTCAAATAGCTCTCCAAGCTAGGTGTGGTGAAGCACACCTATAATCTCAGCCACTGGTAAGGCTGAGATAGATAGATTGCAAATTTGGGGCCACCCTCAACAAGTAAACGAGACCCTAAGCAACTTAATAAGACTATGTCTCAAAATAAAAGATAAAAAGGGCTGGGCATGTGACTCAGTGCTTAAGTGCCCCTCGATTCAATCCTTTGTACCAAAATAAATAAATAAATAAATAAACAAATAAATAAATAGTTGTCTAATTTAAAGACTCTAAATGTCTCTTTGGTAAAGAGATAGAATGATGCCCATGAAACTAATAACTGCAAGTATAAAATATTTCTTTGGTTTACATATAAAAGATTTAATAACTGGGTTTTTTATTCATTTGAATACACTCATTGTAATTTAGGGGCAAGGGTTCTGATTTTCTTTTTTCCCCCCACATTTTTAAATTGGTGATTTATAGTTGTACATACCAATGGGGTTTGTTGGTACATATTTGTATGGGCACACAGTACACAATATAAAAACATAATTTTGCCAAGAACTCTGATTTTCTTAAAAGCAAAAAAGAGGGGCTGGGGTTTGTTGCTCGTGATAGAGCATTGCCTAGCACGTGTGAGGCACTGGTTTCAATCCTCAGCACCACATCAAAAAAAATAAAATAACGGTATTGTGTCTATCTACAACTTTAAAAGAATATGTTTATAAAAAAGCAAAAAAGGGTCATGGTAAGGATCCAAAGAAATGAATAGATTATCAAATGATCACTGTGAGGTTGCTACACAGCCAACAGAGGGAGCCCTTGTCACAAAACCTAATAACTTTCCTACACATTAATAGCCAAAAGATGAATAGAAAAAAATAAGAAGAATAAAATAGTTCAGGTATTAGACAATTCTGTTTTAAATATGTTGGGAATCTAGAATCCCTTTTTCGAAACAGAGCTTAGGGGATGATGTTAAATTACAGGTATTTCAAAATAGCATATATGTATTGGATTTTTATTTCTTAATTTACTTACTTTTTTGATACTGGGAGTTGAACCCAAGGTATTTACCACTGAACTACATTCATACTCCATTTATTTATTTATTTATATATATATATATATATATATTTGAGACAGGGTCTCACTTAGTTGCCAAGCCTGGTCTTGAACTTGTGATCCTCCTGCCTCAGCCTCCCAAGTTGCCGGGACTTCAGGTATGTGTCACTGCACCTGGCAATATTAGATTTTTAAAAAGCTCTTTACTTACTGCCATAGTGTTCCTATGTCTATATATTTGTGGTGTTAAAGATCAAATGATTTATCTTTAAAGTACATAATATGATAGTCTTCTGCTTGAAACTCTCCAATGGCATCTTCATTACTCGTGCAACAAATCTAACCTTAATGGGGTGTGAAAATTATAGCGTAAGGCTGGTCTCACAGTTAAATTCTTAGTAAATTCTTAGTTATTATTTTTCCCTACTGTGTCCTTATTGTACTGATCCTTGGTCCTTCAAACAGGAATGCTTTTTGAACTGCCCCATTTCTACTCTAGCCTTCATTTGCTTACTCCCCTTTTTGTCCTGTAGTTTTCAGAATCCCAGAAGTCTTGCCTCCCTCATAGTGTAGGTGCTTTTCTGGTACTTAATACACCATATTGTAATGAATTGTTTACAAAGGTGTCTCTACTACTTGAGAGAAGAAGTCAGGTTTTGTTATCTGTTCTGTCGGAAGTGCCTAACAATAGAATGACTAACTGTTCAGGTTTGTCTGGGACTGTTCCAGTTTTAGCACTAACATTGCACATACCTGGTAACCTTCAGTACCAGGCAAAGTGTGGCAGTTGGTCACCCTACCTCAGGTCCTCACACATAATTAATAGTGCAATCAGTAAACTTGCTTACTAAGCAAATTATCTTTGATCAGTTACTTCTGCTTTCTGCATTTAAATTTCTCCTACTGTAACTAAAAAGTAAACAAGATAATGGCTAAACCCCTTTTGATTCTGATATTTTAGAATTGGATGTTACTGCCTTCAGTCATCATCTTATTTTATTTTAAATCTTAAATTGACTGGATGGTGGGGCATGCCTGTAATCCCAGTGGTTTGGGAAGCAAAGGCAGGAGATTGCAAGTTCAAAGTCAGCCTCAGCAACTTAGTGAGACCCTGTCTCAAAATAAAATATATAAAAAAGGGCTGGGGATGTTGCTCAGTGGTTAAGTTCCCCTGGGTTCAATCCCTGATACAAAAATGAATGAATAAATAAATAAATAAGTAAAATCTTAAATTGTCACCACCACTCCATCTAATTTTTAAAGCAAGTGCCACTGAAAATAATCATGATAAACTAAGTGAAAAGTCTAAGATCTAAATCCCATATATATGTTATAATTTCAGTTTTATGAAACATGCCTATTTTCATATTTTATAGAAGAAAGGGAATGCTTTTATGAATACATTTTTTATTATGGATAGTCTTTCTCACTTTCTAGGATTTCAAAAATCTCTAGAATGATTGTATGATTTTTATAGTCAGGCCATAAAGATATACAAAACACCAACATTTGTGCTGATGTAGCAGTGAGTGCACTTAAAGTAATTATTTTTTAGAAAATTATTACCTTTGCATGAAATTGTTAACAAAAGTTAAGTAACTGATTATATGTTTCCTTTAGAGAAGTACTACTCAAACTTTAATATAGGTCTGGGATGGGCCTGAGATTTTCCATTTCTAATCTTCCAGCTAATGCCAGTGCTTCTGGTCTGCAGACCACATACACTAAAGCAGGCTTTAGTAGATATGAATTTGAATCCACATTTGACTACTAATTACAAAAATTTTAACTATTCTATGCCTTTGGGAGTACTTCCAAACTGACACATTGGAGTAAACATAGGCAACTGCTTATAATTCAACTTTCTGAGAACTGAGGGGATCAATGCCTTGAAAAACTCATGCAGTCTTTGAGGTATAGAGTGAGATCCATTGTGCTATTGAGAACTCCTGCCTCACAGACAATTATCTTTTGTAAACAGAAAGTCAGATACATCAAAACCTATCAGGAGGGCTGGGGTTGTGGCTTAGGGTGGAATGCTTGTTTAGCATGTGTGAGGCCCTGGGTTTAATTCTTAGTACCGCATATAAATAAATAAATTAAATAAAGGTCCATTGGCAACTAAAAATAATATTTTAAAAAATCCAAAAAACAAAACTTACCAGGATAATCAAAACACTAGGTTGACAGATGCTACGTTACTCAAAATAGATTGACTGCCCCTTCCTCTATGCCCCTCACTCACCTGCTAGAGTTGTGCTCCACAGGTAGTATTTGAATGAAGGAATGAGTTTAAGTATAATACTAACATCTGAATGTAGTCTCCTATAGGTTTAGATCACTAGTTCTCAAAGTTTCAATGTATGTGAGGCTTATCTGGGGAACTGGCCAAAATGTAGACTCTTGGACTGTTCTCCCCAAAAATCAGAGTCTGGGCAGTGAAGTTAAAGAACCTGATTTTCTGCCTTCTTTTTCTTTCTTTCTTTCTTTCTTTCTTTCTTTCTTTCTTTCTTTCTTTCTTTCTTTCTTTCTTTCTTTCTTTCTTTCTTTATTGTGGTACTAGGGATTAAATTCAGGGATATGCTATCACTGAGTTACAGCCTCTAGACCTTTTTATTTTATTTTGAGTCAGGGTCTCACTAAGTTGTCCAGGGTGGCCTCCGACTTGTGATCTTTCTGCCTCAGGCTTCTGGCAAGGTAGATAATGTTGCTCAAAATAAAGCCTACATGTGTTTTTAATTCTAAGTGAAAATCAAACAATCTTTCAAACCCACAGAATTCATGGAGTGGGACACTAGGGATGAATTTTTCTAGCAATAAGGTGTTAATATTCATTGAACACTTACTATGTTCCAGGCATTTTGGGAAGCATTTTATATCATTTATCTCACTTAATCCTCACATCAATGCTGCAAGAAAAACACTCTTAATTTCATTTTTCTTACTTGGAAACTTAACCCTGGGAGAAGATTAAATAATGTGCCCAATGTTCCAGTTAAGCAGCAGAAGTACTATTTGAATTCCAAATTCCTGAACTTAAATGACCCTACTGTCCCTACCTCACTGTCACACAAACTCCTGATCATTCAGCTGTGGTCAAAAAGATGCTCTACCTAGTACCATCATGACCACCTAACACCTACAGAAAGAGCTATAGCTGGGAGGTGATTTCAAAAAAGGGGACAAGGACTGGGGTCATGCAGAAATATATTCGCTATACCTATATATTCCTCCTCATTTGAGAAAGGAGGTTTTCTATATGTATATATATATACACATATACCAACTGAGCTATCTCCCCAGCCCTCCAGCCCACTCTTTAAATACATAGCAGAGATATTCCTGGAAGTTCTCACTTGAAACAATGGAGAATTCCAAACGGAATTCCAGACTATCCTTTAGTCTTTGTGACTGAATACAGTGACAGACTCTCTAGGCCAATAAAGATCTTGGGCACCACAATGGTAGCTGATTCCTCTCTGTTTGTGACCTTCACTCTAGTTCTGTCTTCTCTGGGTTCCAGCAGCAGGTTTTTGCTTTAGACTCTGAAAACTTGACATTGTTTATTATATAATTCGAACTTTCCATCTAAGTCATTATTTTAAACCTGTTGAAAATTAAAAATTACAAAATTTTTCTGTAATAAATAAAGAAAAAAAGCATCATTGGCCTTCTTAAAAAGTATTCAAAATAGAAAATGTAGCAGTTCTTTAACACATGTCCCTTTATTAATGTAGACATATACCTCTTATTAAGAGCAGCAGGGAATGTTTTTTCAACTATGCCAAGAAACATAAGACCAAAAATGTCAAAAGGTTGTAAAAACATAGGAATTTAAAAATGCTTAAATCCTTTTTGGACAAATCAAAGAATTCTTTCATCTAACTCCTTTGTTTTCTTCCCACACTAGGAAGATAGACAGTGTTTTTGATTAAAAGAACATTTTAAAGTTTTTTTTTTTTTGAACAATTTTACATGGGATGCAATGGCGCATACCTGCAGTTCCAGCTACTGGAGAGGCTGAGGCATAAAGATCACAGATTAGAGGCTGGCCTGAGTAACATAGTGAGACCCCCATCTAAAACCAAAAGCAAAACCAAAATTCTTTTGGAACGTTTGGAATATACTGAATGCATTTTGAAATGTGAGAAGGACATGAATTTGGGGAAGATAAAGGTGGAACGCTATACAGACTATGTTTATGACCTCCAAAATTTAAGTTGAAATCTTAACCTTCAGTGTGATGCTGTTAGTAGGTGGGGCCTTTAGTAGGTCATTAGGTCCTGAGGGTTTTGCTCTCATGAATGAGATTACTGTCCCAATAAAAAAAGACCCTGGAGGACTGGGAATGCAGCTCCATCGTAGAACACTTGCCTCGCATGCCTCAAGGCCTTAGGTTCATCCTCAGGAACTGCCACTCCCCCCACCACAACACACACACAGGAAAAAATGCCCGGAGAACTCATGCCTCTTCTGCCATGTGCAGATACTTTAAGAAGATGACTTTCTTTTAACCCCCCCCCCCCCATCTCTCTCTCTGTCTGTCTCTCTCTCTCTGCTGGACATTGAACCTAGGTCCTCATGCACACTAAGCACATACTTTACTATCGAACTAAACTCCCAGCCTGAAAAGACAGCTTTCTACAAACCAGGAAGTGTGCCCTCACCAGACACGTAATCTTTCAAGTGCCTTGATATTGGACTTCCAGCTTCCAGAACTGTTAGAAATAAATTTCTGTTGTTTATAAGCCATCAGTCTATGTTATTCTGTTATAGCAACCTGAATGGATTTAAAAAGTTGTCTGTATTGCTAGGTGTGGTGCCACATGCCTGCAATTCCAGTTACTCTGGGAGTCTGAGGCTGGAGGATTGCAGAGGCCAGCCTCTAAAACTTAGTGAGTTCCTGTCTCAAAAAAAAAAAAAAAAAAAAAATTAGAAAGGGCTGGGAATGTAGCTTAGTGGTAGAGAATGTTCCTAGATTCGATCCCCAGTACTTTCCTTCCTTGAAAAGTTATCAGCATAACCCATGACTTCTTTTTAATCGGTTTTATTACATCATATATAATAAATATGATCATTACTCATTTTTATTTCAAATTGCAGAGGCCAGCCTCTAAAACTTAGTGAGTTCCTGTCTCAAAAAAAAAAAAAAAAAAAAAAATTAGAAAGGGCTGGGAATGTAGCTTAGTGGTAGAGAATGTTCCTAGATTCGATCCCCAGTACTTTCCTTCCTTGAAAAGTTATCAGCATAACCCATGACTTCTTTTTAATCGGTTTTATTACATCATATATAATAAATATGATCATTACTCATTTTTATTTCAAATTTTCTCTAATTTGAATAGGAGAGTTCCTTGAAACTACTTCAGGTGTTCCCTGAGCATATTTCCATCCATCTATTTATTTATTTATTTATTTATTTATTTATTTATCAGTTCTGGGGATTGAACCCATGAGTACTCTACCATTGAGTTACATCTGCTGCCCTTTTTTAAATTTTGAGAGAGAGTATTAATAAGTTGCCCAGGCTGGTCTTGAACTTGTGATCTTCCTGAGTCATTTGTAAGTACTACTTTACTTTAGCCACAGGAAAATGTTCCAGGATCACTTTGTACTTTCTTTGACCTAACCATACTTCAAGGAATGTTTTTTATTTGAGTATAGTTTTTGGACCAAGGATCTGAATGTTAGCTGTTGTCATTGTCACTAAAATGGGTTATCAATATGAACAAATGTAGTATGAATACATAATGTTAGAAGTATCAGTGTAAATAAATTCGTAAGCACACATCCATACAATACACATCCATATTCTAAGTAATATCTCTAGTTCCAGTACCATTTCACAGGTTTCCTTTTTTTTTTTTTTTTCCTTCTGGGATTCTACTTTATATGAATGTCAGCAAAAGCCTCTCTAAGGAACTGATATTTGAGATGAAAGTGAAATAATATTTAAGAGCCAGTCATGAAAATATCTAGAAACAGAGCTTTACAGTCAAAAGGAACAGAAAGTACATAGGCCTAAGGCAGAAATAAATGTGGTATGTTTGAGAAACAGACCAGCCAGTGTGGTTGAATTGAACCAAGTGACTGGGGAGGATGGTTTGAAATAAAGCCAATGAGACAGGAAGAAGTTGCATATAAAACTGTATAGGATATAATAAAGGAATTTGAAATATTTTAGTAAAATAGGAAGACATTGAAAGATTTTGAGTGGGAGATTATGGTAAATCTGCTTTATGCTTTAAAAGGTAATTTGGACATTGCAGAGATAATTAATTATTACAGGAACACCAAGGAGAGAGATAATTACGATACTTGCAGTAATTTTGGCAGGAGAAAACAAATGACTTGGATGAAGGTAGTAGCAAATGACATAGAAAGAAGATAATCAATTTAAGGTATATTCTGAAGGTAGACATGGTTGGACAAATTCTGAATTCTTAAAATAATCCTGAAAATCCAAGTGAATTTTTTTTTTTTTTGCGGTGCTGGGGATTGAACCCAGGGCCTTGTGCTTGCAAGGCGAGCACTCTACCAACTGAGCTATCTCCCCAGTCCCCAAGTGAATTCTGAATTTATACATCTGCTGTTTGTTGTGCATTGTGCAAGGTCCTGGGGATAGAAAAAATTTTAAAAAGGAACTCATAAAATAATGAGGGGATAGAACTTGCAAATAATTTTAATTATAGTGTAATGAACATATAATAATCAGGTTAAAAATAATAACAATAATAGAGTTAAATACAAGTTAAAATACAGAGCCAAAGAGGAAGGAATTGACTGTACATGAATACAGTGAGTGGTTACAGTCAACTTCAGAAAGGACACAGAAAATTAGGTTTTTTTTTTTTTTTCTTTCTTTCTTTCTTTCTTCCTCTTTTCATGTATTGGGGATTGTACTCAGAGCCTTCCACATTTCAGGTAAGTAACTCTACCAGTGAACTATATCCCCTGCCTTTTTAAAAATTTTATATTGAAACAGGGTTTCACTAAATTGCCCAGGCTGACCTCAGACTTATGATTCTCCTGCCTCAGCCTCTGAAGTAACTGGAATTACAGGTGTGTGCCACCATGTCTACCCCAGAAAGATATTATTTATTTATTTATTTATATAAATGGATTTAATCCAGGAGCACTTAATAACTGAGCTACATCTCCGGCCCTTTTTGTTTTTCATTTTAAGACAGAATCTCGATAAGTTGCCTAGGGCATTGCTAAATTGCTGAGGTTGGCCTCAAACTTGCAATCCTCCTGCTTCAGCCTCCAGAATCACTGGGCTACAGGTATGCACCACTAGACCCAACGGAAAGCTCTCTTTTAAAAGACAAAATTAGGACTGGGGTTGTGGCTCAGTGGTGAGGCACTGGGTTCGATTCTCAACACCACATAAAACTAAATAAACAAAATAAAGGGTAAAATTAGTGGGGAAGAAAATAGGCATAGTACATGAAATAGTCTGGTGAATCACAGAGTCTTTCACGAAGAATGAAACCTGAAGTTTAAGATAAAGAGTTTAGGGTCAGGAGGAAGCAAATGAGAACTTTTGTGTTGTTTTTGTTTTGTGGTATTAGGGATCAAACCCAGGGCCTTGCACACACCAGTCTTGTGCTCTACCATTGAGTTACACCTCTGGTTTTCCCCCAATCCCTTTTGAGATGGGGCCTTACTATGTATCCCAGGTTGGTCTTGAACTTAGATCAAGCAATCCTCTGGGACTTAATGCACATTCCACCACACTGGCTCAAATATAGGAGTTTGGAGAGGCTAAGCCAGAAATAATTGGTAGAAAAAGTATTAGAGAGAAGGGAAGTACACAGAGTGAGCTTTGGAGATCCATGGAAGGTGCTCCCTGGATCTTCACTAAGTATTGATCTGTGCATGCTTATAAGGAAACTACTTGAAGTTAAATATTAGAAATCAGTAGGTAAAACAATTCTCATACCTCACTCAGGGCTCGGAATATCTTGTGCAAAGCTAGAGTGGGAAGACATCATAATACAGAGGGCATCAGATAGAGTTCTCAGACTAAGTAATAGAGCTAAATTTGGCATAGACCAAAGGCTAATCTTGAACCCATCTATTAAATCTTAAAAGAAAACCTCAAAAGGATCAAACTGATTATACATTACTTAAATGTATGACAAAGTCCAACATTATGTAAAGACTTTTAAAAGGCCACCAGTAGTGTGTGTGTTTTTGTTGTTGACTGCAAAAAAAATCCAATAATGTAAAAACCATGATGTCTAGTGTCAAATTAGAATTAGTACCAGGCAAGTGAAGGAGCAGGAAAATATAACCTATAATCAGGAGAAAAATGTTAATCAAAATAAACAGACACAGAAATGACTGAGATGATGGTATTAGTGGACAAGGATTTTAGTGCAGTTATTACAAATATAACTCATGTTCAAAGAGGTAGAAGAAAACATGAGTACAATAAGGAGAGAAATGGAAGGTAAAAAAATTACCTAGGCATGGTGGTGCGTACTGTAATATCAGTTATTTGGGAGGCTGAAGCAGGAAGATCACAAGTTTGAAGTCAGCTGAGCTACTGAGACACTATCTCAAAATAAAAATAAGGGGCTGGGTTGTAGTTCAGTGGCAAAGCTCTTGTCTAGCACATGTGAGCCACCGGGATCAATCCTCAGTACTGCATAAAAATGAAAAAAGTATGTGTCCATCTACAACTAAAAACAAATTAAGTAAAAAAACAAAAGATCTGGGGATGTAGCTAAGTGGCAGAGCTCTTACTCACATGCACATGTCCTGGGTTTGAACCCCAGTACTGTGCATAATAACGTGTATGTGCGTGCACACACACACACACACACACACACACACACACACAATCTATATCTATGTATTGATTAAGATTATTCTGCATATAATGCACTATAGAACAAAAAGATCGGTGAACTTGAAGACAGAGCAATAGAAACTATTCAAGGGGAATAGCACATTGGAAAAATAACAACAGAAACCCCAGATGAACAGAGCATCAATTACTTGTAGAATAAAATAAAACATTCTAACATATGTGAAATTGGGAGTATAAGTAGGAAAAAATAGCTGGGTGGAGTGATGCATAACATCAATAATACCAGCTATTCAGGAGACTGAGGGCAGGAGGATCAAAAGTTTGAGACCAACTGGAGCAACTTAGGAAGACTCTGCCTCAAGTAAAATTTTAAACGGTTGGGGCTGGGGCTGGGGTTGTAGCTCAGTGGTAGAGCACTTGCCTAGTGTGTATGAGACACTGGGTTCAATTCTCAGCACCACATTAAAATAAGTAAATAAATAAATGGTATTGTGTCCATCTACAAGTTAAAAAAAAAAAGAAGCTGGGGCTGTAGCTCAGTGGTAGAGTGCCCTTGATTTCAATCCCAGGTACCAAAAAATAAACAAGTAACTAAATAAAAATGTTTAATAATATAAAAAGATGTTTATAACATCGCTATGGTGATATAATCTTATGCTGCCATATATGAAGACAATTGTTGATTGAAACATTGTTATACAGCTCTTTTAAGAGCAAAAAGGGGTGCCAAAAATATGCAATGGAGAAAAGATAGCCTCTTCAACAAATGGTGCTGGGAAAATTGGAAATCCATATGCAACAGAATGAAACTAAACCCATATCTCTCACCATGCACGAAACTAAACTCAAAATGGATTAAGGACCTCGGAATCAGACCAGAGACCTTGCATCTTATAGAAGAAAAAGTAGGTCCAGAGCTTCAACATGTCGGCTTAGGACCAGACTTCCTCAACAGGAATCCCATAGCACAAGAAATAAAAGCAAGAATCAACAACTGGGATAGATTCAAACTAAAAAGCTTTCTCTCAGCAAAGGAAACTATCAGCAATGTGAAGAGAGAGCCTACAGAGTGGGAGAAAATCTTTGCCACTCATACTTCAGATAGAGCACTAATCTCCAGAATATATAAAGAACTCAAAAAACTCTACACCAAGAATACAAATAATCCAATCAACAAATGGGTTAAGGAAATGAACAGACACTTCACAGAAGATCTACAAGCAATCAACAAACATATGAAAAAATGTTCACCATCTCTAGTAATAAGAGAAATGCAAATCAAAACCACCCTAAGATTCCATCTCACCCCAATTAGAATGGCAATTATCAAGAATACAAGCAACAACAGGTATTGGCGAGGATGTGGGGAGAAAGGTACACTCATACATTGCTGGTGGGGCTGCAAATTAGTGCAGCCACTCTGGAAAGCAGTGTGGAGATTCCTCAGAAAACTTGGAATGGAACCACCATTTGACCCAGCTATTCTACTCCTTGGCCTATACCCAAAGGACTTAAAATCAGCATACTTCAGAGATACAGCCACATCAATGTTCATAGCTGCTCAGTTCACAATAGCCAGATTGTGGAACCAACCTAGATGCCCTTCAATTGATGAATGGATAAAGAAACTGTAATATATATATGAATATTACTCAGCCATAAAGAATGATAAAATTATGGCATTTGCAGGCAAATGGATGAAATTGGAGAATATCATGCTAAGTGAGATAAGCCAATCTCAAAAAACCAAAGGACAAATGATCTCGCTGATAAGTGGATGATGACACATAATGGGGGGTGGGAGGGGTTAGTGTTAGGGATAGAGTTAGGGTTAGGGAGGGGGCAATAATGGAGGAAGGCAGAACTGTATAGAGGGAAAAGAGGGGTGGGAGGGGTGGGGGGAAGGGAAAAAATAACAGAATGAATCAAATAACATTACCCTATGTAAATTTATGATTACACAAATGGTACGCCTTTACTCCATGTACAAACAGAGAAACAACATGTATCCTATTTGTTTACAATAAAAAAAAGATAAAAAAAAAAGAGCAACAAGGGGGGAAAAAGAGGCGTATCATGGACAGAGTATTGAAGATAAGAAAGAGTATATACTTCTAATCAGGAACTATGCAAACCAGAAGTCAATGGAATGTCTCTAAAGCACTGGTAGAAAAAACTTTACCAATATAAAATTGTACACCCAATGAAAATATCTTCAAAAATTGAATGAAAAAATAACAATTATTTTCAGACTAACAAAAACTAAGATAATTCATCACTATAAAATAAAGGAATTCTTCAAACAAAAGGAAAATAATACAAGATGGAAATTAGTATCAACTTGAACAAGTTTAATATACTTGATATTATAAATATATGGGTAAACAAAAAAGACCAATTTTTCTTTTTTATTCTCTTTAAAAATAATTTACTATTTAATAAAAAAACCCAGCCCAGTGCAGTGGTGTACACCTATAATCCCAATGACTTGGGAAGCTGAGGCATGGACAGCCGGGAGGACTCAGTGAGACCCTGTCTCAAAATAAAATAAAAAGAACTGGTGGTATAGATCAGTGGATAGTGCCACTGGTTTCAATTCCCAGTATTACAGAAACATAAAAAAGTTTAAAATTAATAATAAAGTAAAATTAATAATGATGCATTATGGTGTCCAAAACAAAAGTAAAGGTAAAATACCTGACAACAAAATCACAAAGAATGGTAGTAGAAAATGAAGTATGCTATTGTAAGATTCTTACAATCTATACTAATGCACTACATCTACATGCTGTATACAAATACACTCTAGTAGTATCTGAAGGTGAAACTATAATAAGTTAGACATATATTAAAATACAATAACAGTAATAGATTGCACTTTTCAATCATTTATTTCTTGGTTTTCATATCCCTGTGAGGTCAATCAAAGTTTCAATAAATAAGAACAGGCATTATAGACTTTAAAAATTTGAATTTGCTTGTTGATGGATGGAATATTCTATGTATGTCTGTTAAGTCTATGTTATTGATTGTGTTATTGAGTTCTGTAGTTTCTTTGTTTAGTTTTTGTTTGGAAGATCTATCCAGTGGTGTCAGCGGTGTGTTAAAGTCACCCAGAATTATTGTGTTGTGGTCTATTTGATTCCTGAAATTGAGAAGGATTTGTTTGATGTACATGGATGCACTGTTGTTTAGGGCATAAATATTTATGATCATTATGTTTTCCTGATTTATGGTTCCCTTAAGCAGTATGAAATGCCCTTCTTTATCCCTTCTGACTAACTTTGACTTGAAGACCACTTTATCTGAAATAAGGATGGAGACCCCTGCTTTTTTACTGAGTCCTTGTGCATGGTAGGTTTTTTTCCCATCCTTTCACCTTTAGTCTGTGGATGTTTTTTTCTATGAGATGAGTCTTGCAGGCAGCATATTGTTGGATCTTTCTTTTTAATCCATTCTGCCAGTCTATGTCTTTTGATTGATGAGTTTAGGCCACTAACATTCAGGGTCATTATTGAGATATGATTTGTATTCCCAGTCATTTGGCTTATTTTTGGTTTTTAACTTGGCTTGGTTTCTCCTTTGAATGGATTTTCCTTTAAGGTAGTTCCTCCCTTTGCTGACCTACATCGTTGTTTTTCATTTCCTCCTCATGGAATATTTAGCGAGAATATTCTGTAGTGCAAGCTATTTGTAAATTCTTTTAACTTGTTTATCATGGAAGGATTTTATTTCATCTTCAAATCTGAAGGTTAGTCTTGATGAGTATAGGATTCTTGATTGGCAACCATGTTCTTTCAGAGCTTGAAATATGTTGTTCCAGTCCTTTCTAGCTGAGAAATCTGCTGATATCTGTATTGGTCTCCCCCTATATGCAATCTGATGCTTTTCTCTTGCGGCCTTCAAAATCCTATCTTTATTTTGAATGTTAGGCATTTTCATTATAATGTGCCTTGATGTAGATCTGTTGTGATCTTGTGCATTTGGTATTCTGTAAGCCTCTTGTATTTGATTTTCCATTTCATTCTTCAGGTTTGGGAAATTTTCTGATATTATTTCATTGAATAGATTGTTCATTCCTTTGGTTTGTTTCTCTAAGCCTTCCTCAATCCTGATAATTCTTAAATTTGGTCTTTTCATGATGTCCCATAGTTCTTGGAGATTCTGTTCATGATTTCTTACCATCTTCTCTGTTTGGACAACTTTATTTTCAAGATTAAATATTTTGTCTTCATTGTCTAGGTTCTGTCTTCCTAGAGGTCTAGTATGTTGGTGATGCTTTCCATTGAGTTTTTTATTTGGTTTATTGTTTCCTTCATTTCAAAGATTTCCGTTTGGTTTTGGTTTTTTTTTTTTTTTTTTTTTGAGAATCTCTATCTCTTTGTTGAAATTATCTTTTGCTTCCTGCACTTGTTCTTTCAACTGCTTATTGGTATGATCATTCATTGCCTGCATTTGCTCTCTTATCTTATCCTTTGCTTCACAAATCATCTTAATCATGTATAATCTGAAATCCTTTTCTGACATTTCTTCTACCATACTGTCACTGGATTCTATTAATATAGAATCTAGATTTGTTTGTTTTCTTCCCTTGTTTTTTCATGTTGTTCATGTATCTTCCCCTTTAGCAGTGCAGATCTGGGGTATTGCAGTTTCCCCCCTATAGGCTTATAGTGACCCTATATGTTTCCAAAACCTTTTTTTTAAGGGGGAGATCAATATTAGCAGTGTCCAGTTCAGACTGTATGCAACCCTAGACCAAATAGCCCCTATGAGGTCATTAATAATATTGTTAGAATAAACAGAATGAGTTCAATTATTATCTTCAGTATAACAAATAGATTTGCAGTAAGGTCTGCAGTTTCTAATGGAGAACAAAGAGGATGTGAACGGGTGTAGGATGTAGCTGTTAATGGGATAAGAAAAGAATATATAGAAGTTCTAGATAATAGAAAGAGTGAGAGTGTAATCAAAAGAAGTTGGTTGTTAGCATGCGAAAAGGGAGTAAGAGACTCTGAGGGAACAGGTAAACAAAAGGAAAAGAGAGCCAGAAAAGTAAAGAAATACAAACTTAAATTTTTTTAATAAGGAGAAAAAAGAAAATATACATTATAACAGTCATATAATATTCAAATTGCCCAGTCTTCAGTAGCCTGATGCATGAGAGGTACCTGACAATGAACTTCCAGTCTCCAGCAGGATTCTGAGGGTGAGTTTTGCCCCACCTAAATATCGGAGCTAGTGCTTCCAGGACTATCCAAGATGGCCTCTCTTGCTTCCAAATGTGTTGGCATATGGGGAGCTGCAGCTCAGGGTGTGGATCTGGTCAGCTGGAGGTCCTGGAGTGGGGTGTGTGGTCAGTCTGGTTACAGGATCCTGGAGGCAGGGTGCAATCAGTTGGTCTTGGGGTCCTGGTGGCAGGGAGCAGTCAATGTGAGGGCCCCGGAGGCAGGGAGTGATTGGCTGAGGCATCCTGGAAACTGGGCTCAGTCATTCTGGCCAGGGGTCCTATAGGGCCTGGCTGTTGTCTCAAAATGGCGGCAGCCACATGTAACCAAACCTGCAGGTACTGTTACAGTGAACTTCCAGGCAACAGCAGGTAGCTAGTGCTCCACTGGTGGTCTGAGGTAAGTTTTCTGACTGCTCTCAGATGATTGGGAGGTGAACCTCGGGCGGTGGGTGATAGATAGGTGAAAAGCAACCGATGGACAGGCAAGAGGCAATAAAATGGCAGATGATAGGCACCTGACAGTGAGCAATCTGCACTCAAAAAGATGTTGATATGCTGGCTGACTGCAGGTGATCACAGTAGACAAATGGTGTAAATAGCAGGGGACCGATAAGCAGCAAAAACTGCCTCACCAAGAAACAGGTATCTTCTGCTTGAAACCCGAGTTATGGAGCGGCAAGGAACGAAGCATCCCTCTAGTCCACCATCTTGGATCTCTACCTTGATTGGTTTTTGGATAGTTTAATGTTAGTGTATAAATTTTTTTGTTTGTTTTTTAATCCTGCAACTTTACTGAATTCATTTATTAGTCATAACAAATATTTTGTATGTGTGTGTGTGTGTGTGTGTGTGTGTGTGTAGTCTTTGGGATTTTCTATATATAAGATAATGTCATCTGCAAATACAGACAGCTTAATATATTCCTTTCCAATCTGGATGCCTTTCATTTCTCTGTCTTGAAATGGGGTCTCGCTGTATTCCTTAGGCTGAACATGAATTCATGGGTTCAGTTGATCCTCCTTTCCTCAATCTCCCAAGTAGATTGGACTACAGGTATGTGCCATCATGCCCAGCTGGATGCCTTTTATTTCTTTCTCTTGCCTAATTACCCTGACAATGGCTTAGACTACTATATTGAATGGAAATTTTAACAGTGGATAAGTTTGTTTCTGGTCTTACTGGAAAAGCGTTCAGCTTTTCACCATTCAGCATGATGTCAGCTATACTTGTCTTACATGACCTTTATTGTGTCCTGATACATTCCTTGTAAATCTAATTTGTTAAGAATTTTTATCATAGGAAGATGATGAAATTAGTTAAATTCTTTTTCAGAAACCATTTAGATTATCATGTTTCTTTGTTTATTCTGTTAACATGGCTTATCACATCAATTAATTTTTATATGTTGAACCATCCTTGCATTCCAGGAATAAATCCTACATGACCACAGAGAATGATGCTTTGTGTTTTTAAACTCTGCTGGCTAATATTTTGTTGAGAATTTTTTTCATCTTTGTTCACCAAGGATATTGGTATGTAATTTTCTTTTCTTGTAATGTCTTTATCTGGATTGGTATCAGGCTTGCTGTCAGTTATTACATAAGTATTTGGTAAAATTTAGCTATGAAGATATCAGGTTTTGGGGTTTTTCTTTGGTGAGAGACTTTTGATTGCTGATTCAGTTTTTTACTAGTTATTGTCCTGTTAGGATTTATTATTTCTTTATAAGTTCGTACTGGTAGGTTGCATGTTTCTATAATTTATCCATTTCTTCTCTTATGCAATATGTTGGCATATAATTGCTGATAATAATCATTTTTTTCAGTATTAGGGTTGAACTCAGGGATGCTCTGCCACTGACCCATACCCTAGGTGCTTATTTTTTATTTTAAGACAGGGTCTTGTTAAGTTTCTGAAACTGGCCTCAAACTTACTATTATCCTGCCTCAAACTCCTGAGTAGCTGGGATTATAGGTGTGTTCAGCTATGCCTGACTCATAGTAGTCTTTTATAATCCTTGTATTTCTTTGGTATGAATTGTGATGACTTTCTTCTCTTTGATTTCTAATTGCATTGATTTGAGTCTTTTTTCTTAGCTTGGCTAAAATTTTATCAATTTTATCTATCTCTTCAAAAGCCAGTCTTCAGTTTTATTGATCTTTTCTATTATTTTTCTAGCCTCTAGTTCATATATTTTGAACTGATCTTTGTTAGTTCCTTCTTTTTACTAATTTTAGGCTCAATTTCTTCTCTTCCCCCTCATTCTCCCCTACTGGGAAATGAATCCAGGGGCACTCTACCATTGAGCTTTGTCCTCAATCCTTTTTGAGACAGGATCTCAGCAAATTGCTGAAGCTGGCTTCAAACTTGTAATATTACTACATCAGCCTTCTGAGTCACTGGGATTATAGGTATGTACCATCAGGTCTGGTGTGGATTATCAACTCATTGTTGAAATTTCCCTTTCATTGTATTGCTATCTCTCCCTTCAGGTCTGTAATTTGCTCTATGTATTTAGGTGTTCTTATATTGCAGACATATATTTATATATGTACATATATATGTTTATAATTATTATGTCCTCTTGATGAATTGACTCATCTCAGGGTCTTAGAAAAGTAACAACAAATTAAACCCAAAATCAGTGGAAGGAAAGAAATCATAAAAATAAGAAAAGAGAACCAGGCATGGTATAGGCCTATAGTTCCAGCTACTTGGGAGGCTGAACAGGAGGATCACTTGAGCTCATGAGTTCAAGATCAACTTGAGCAATATAGTGAGAACCTGTCTCAGTTACCAAAAACCAAACCAAAACAAAAATACTGTAACAAAAATAAACAAATAAAAAACAAAACAAAACAAGAAAGATCAGAATGGGATTAAAAAAAAAAGAAATAGAGACTACAAAATGAAGAAATAGTTCTCTGAAAATAATAACAAAATTGACAAACCCTTAGCCAAAATAACCCAAAGAAAGAGAAGACCCTTCAAATAAATAAGAGACAAAAATGTAAATTACAACAGATATCACTGAAATTCATAGAATCATTGAGAATATTTTGAAAAATTATATCCTAATAAGTTGAAAATCTAGAACAAGTAGATACATTTCCAGATGCATGTGAACTACCAAAATTGAACCAATAAGATATAACAAAGCATAAATAGATTGATAACAAGAAATGACATTGAAGCCATAATAAAAAATCTCCCAACAATGAAAAACCCAGGACTAGATGGATTCACTGCTGAATTTTACCATATTTTTTAAAGAAGAACTAACACAAATTCTCCTCAAAATATTCCATAAAATAGAAAGAAAAAAATATTCCAAACTCCTACAAAGTCAGTATTACCCTGCTACCCAAATCTGATGAAATAAATAAATAGCTATAGGCTAATGACCTTGATAAGCAAAGCAAAAATTCTCAGAAGTAACTTAGAAGTAGAATGGAACAACACATTAAAAAATCATACACTGTGATCAAGGTTTTGGGGGGTTTCCATATTCCGTGTGGATGAGGGGAGTTTCTGTCAGAGGATGAAAGTGCTGGCAATAAATCAATTAATTACTAATAAATTTATCTAATCAATAAACACAGAGTCAATAATCTTTTCAATTGGAAGGGTGTGTGGCAGATCCAGTCATACCAGATCTGGCCTCCAACAACATGATGGAGAACCCCACCTTCACCTTTATGTATAGTTGCATAGGTAAAGGGGCCCTGACTGGGAGGGGCTTCTTCTGTAAGGAACAGGAGTTAGGAAAGCCATTTCATACTGAATAGGAAAAAATTGAAAGCATTTCCTCTAAAATCAGGAACAAAGTTATCCACTTTCACCACTGTTTTACAGTACAGTACTTGACACTTTAGCCAGAGTAATCAGGCAAGAGAAAGAAATAAAAGGGCTATAGATAGGAAAGAAGAAAGTCAAATTATTCCTGTTTGAAGATGATATGATCCTATACTTAGAAAACCCTAAAGTCTGCACCAACGACTCTTAGAACTGATAAACAAATTCAGCAAAGTAGCAGGATACAAAAATCAGTAGCCTTTCTATATGATAATAATTAACTGAGAAAGAAATTAGGAAAGCAGTCCTATTCACAGTAGCTTCCAAAGTCTAAGCTGCACAACCACCACCACCAAACCCCTAGAAATAAACCTAACAAAGAAGGTTAAAGACCTCCACAATGAAAAGTATAGAAAGGAAGAAATTGAAGAAGACCCTGGAAGATGGAAAGATTTCCCATCCTCATGGTTGGGAAAATTAATATTATTAAAATGGTCATACTAGGCTGAGGTTGTGGCTCAGTGGTAGAGTCCTTATCTAGTATGCATGAGGCACTGGGTTTGATCCCCAGCACCACATAAAATAACCAAATAAACAAAATAAAGGTGTTGGGTCCATCTTCAACTAAAAATATTAAAAATAAAATAAAATAAAATGGCCATACTAGTGTGTAATTCCAGAGACTCAGGAGGCTGAGGCAGGAGGAGCACTAGTCTGGAGCTAGCCTCAGCATAGCAACTTAGCAAAAGCCCTCAGCAACTTAGTGAGACCCTGCCTCAAAATAATAAATAAGGATAAAGGATGTAGCTCAATGATAAAGCACCTCTGGGTTCAATCCCCAGTATCAAAAGAAATAAAACAAAATGTTATGCTACTAAAAGTAATCTATAGATTCAATGAAATCCCCATAAAAATACCAATGACATTCTTTACAGAACTAGAAAAAACAGTACTAAAATTTATATGGAAGCACAAAAGCTTCAAAGAGTCAAAGCAATCCTGATTTCAAAGTATACTATAGAGCCATAGTAACCAAAACAGCATGGAACAGGCATAAAAAGACACATGAACCAATGGAATAAAATAGAGGACCAGAAGTAAATGTATGCATCTACTGCCAACTGATTCTCAATGAAGGTGCCAGAGACATGTATTAGGGAAAAGACAATCTCTTCAATAAATGGTGCTGGGAAAACTGAATATTCACATGTAGCATATTCAAGTCAGATCTCTATCTCTCACCCTGCACAAAATTCTATTCAAAATATATCAAAGACCTGAAACTTACAAACTGCTGGAGGAAAACATAGGGGAAACACTTCAACATACTGGCATAGGCAATTATTTCCTGAATAGGACTCCAATATCTCAGAAAATAAAATCGAGAATTGACAAAATGTGATTACTTCAAATTAAAAATTTCTTCACAGCAAAGCAAACAATGGAGTGATAAAAAGAAAAAAGACAGCCTATAGAATGGGAGAAGATTTTCGCTTGCTATTATTATTCAAAATATATAAAGTACTTGAAAAATTTAGCAACAAAAGAACTCAGTCTATTCAATAAATGGGCAAATGATCTAAACAGATACTTCTCAAAAGAACTAGTACAAGACCAATAATTACATGAAAAAATATTCAACATCTTTAGCCTTCCAGGAAATGCAAATCAAAATTACACTGAGAGGGCAACCCCTACAATGATCCCCTCTTGCCCCTGCAAGAGTTCTGTTTCTATTCTTCACACTGAATAAATCCTACTCCTTTCACTCTTGCAAAAAAAAAAAATTACTTTGAGATTCCATCTCACCACAGCCAGATTGTATATTATAAAAAAAAATAAGCAAACTCACCATTGGTGGGAATGTAAATTAGTGTAACCACTATGGAAGAGTATGGAGGTTCCTCCAAAAACTAAAACTAGAGCTATCATATCATATCATATGACCCAACAATACCACTCTTGGGTATATACCGAAGGAAATGAAGTCAGCATACAAAAGAGATACCTGCATATCCATATTTATTCTAGCAGTATTCACAATAGAAGATATGAAATTAGTTTAGTTTTCCATGAACAGATTAATGGATTTTTTAAAATATGGAATTTATGCATGATGGAGTACTATTCAGTCATAAAGAATGAAATAATGTCATTTAAAGTGGATAAAATTGGAGGACACCATGTAAATTGAAATAAGTCAAAGACAAGTATCACACATTTTCTGTCATATGTGAAGACTTAAAAATGACTTATTATTAAGGAATGGGAAGGGACCAGAGAAGGGTAGAGAGGGGAGGGCAAGAAAGGATATAGTAGGGAAGGTGGATATGATCAAAGCATGATATATGCATTTATGGAAAGGACTGAAGTCCATTAATTTGTATAATTAGTACACATTATTAATTACTTAAAAAATTAGTGATTTACACACCTTTACAGTATTCTGAATTTTACTGTATGGCTTTACCATTGAGCTTTTTACTTTCGTATGTTTTCATGTTGCTAATCAGCATTCTTCATATTAACTCAAAGAACTTCAGATAGCAATTTTTATAAAGCCAGGTCTAGTGGTGATGAACTCCTTCAACTTTTGTTGCTGAGAAAATTCTTTAGGTCTCTTTCATTTATAAAGGATGACTTTGCAAGATATAGTTTTCTTGGTTAGCAGTTTTTTCTTTCAGCACTTTGAATGTATCAACTTCCTCCCTTATGGCTTTACAAATTTCTGTTGGGAAGTCTGCTGTGAGACCTCTGGGGGAATCTCTTGTGTAAGTCTTGTCTCTCGACACTTTCAAGATGCTTTCTTTGTCTCTGACTTTTGACAATTTGACTATAATGTGACTAGTAGTATTCTTTGAGTTGTCTTGCTTATGAACTTTAGAATGTGTTTGTAACTTCCTCCCAAGACTTTGGAAATTTTCCTTAAGTAAGCTTTTTTTCCCTTTCTGTTCTTCTTCTTCTTGGCTTCCCATAATTCACATATATTCATATTTTTTATGGTGTCCTCTAGGTTCCTTATGCTTTCTTTACTCCTTTTTGTTTGTATTCCTTCCATTGGTTTATCTTAAATGACTTTTTTTAAATTTAAATTTTATTTTATTGTGCAGTACTGGGGATTGAACCCAGGAGTGCTTTACCACTGAGCTATGTCCCCAGACCTTTTTATTTTTTGTGTCAAGGTCTCACTAAATTGTTCCACTTGTCCTCAAACTTGTGATCCTCCTTACTCAGCCTTCTGAATAGCTGGTATTACAGGTGTGCATCACCACACCTTGCTTGAATGACCTTTGAATTTGCTAATCCTGTTTTCTGCATGATTGAGTTGGCTATTGAAACGCTACTGAATTTTTCAGATATATCATTGCATTATTTAGTTTTAGAATCTATGCTTTTTTTTTCTAATGAATTCTATTTTGGGGGGGCACTGGGGGTTGAAACCAGGGGTGCTCTACTACTGAACTATACCCCCAGTCCTTTTATTTTATTCTTTATTTTGAGACAGTATCTTGCTAAGTAGCTGAGGCTGGCCTCAAACTTGTGATTCTCCTGCCTCAGCCCCCAGAATCATTGGGATTATAGGTGTGTGCCACTGTGTCTGTCAGATTTTATTTTATTAACCTTTTTGTTTTGTTCATGTATTTTCCCCCAATTTCACTTGATTACCTATACATTTTCTTTTTAATTTTTTCTACTTGTATATGGACACAATACCTTTATTTTTATTCGGTACCAAGGATTGAACACAGGGCTTCCCGTGTGCGAGGCAAGCATTCAACCACTGAGCCACAACCCCACCCAGCCCCTGTATACATTTTCTTGCATCTCATTGAGTTTCTCTAATATGACTGTTCTGAATTCTCTTTCAGGCAATTCAGAGATCTCCATTTCTTTGGGTTCAGTCTTTGGAGCTTAATTACTATTCTTGTTGCTGTCATATTTGTCTGATCCTTCATCGTCTGTGTAGGTTGTGTTTGAAGGAGGAAGAACCACTTCCAGTCTTTACAGATTGTTTTCAGCAGATTAAGGACATTCCTTGTTAGGTTTCTGAATTGAAGGACTACTTCTGGTACCATAGCTGATTGGGGTTGGGTTGGAGCTGGGTTACATAGTCTCTGCTGCATCTGTAATGGAGTCTGTAGTTGGCAGCCCTGTTACCAGGGGCTTTAGTGAGAATGGATCCTGTCTGATCCTTGAGTAGACTGTGCTCTCTCAGAGCCTTGGTCCATTGGGCTGGTGCTGGGACACAGGCCAGTGTTAAGGTCTTCAGACAGTGAGCCTTTTATTAGGTGTGCATCCAGGTGTGGCTTCCTCTGGAAAATCTCCTGCTTAGTCACTGGGTATGTTGCCAGGTAAACGGTATTGCCCTGGTCAATGGCTGAGAAGGGATGAACCCAAGTCACAGCCCTGTTTCAGGGACCACAGCTAGAAATGAGGCCAGTAAGCCTGCTATAGAGATTCAGGCAGGTGTGTCTCCCTCTGGGTCCCTGAGCTGGTAATGGGACTAATGTCTGACTAGTGCTGAGAGGAGCTTAAACCAAGTCTCAGAGGTTTTTTAGTGTCTACTATGAAATTAAGATCATAAAGGCTTTCCTGGTGTTTCAAGTGGGCATCTTTTTGTTTGAGATCCTTTGCCACTGGTAGAACTGTTCTCTGACTGCTGCTGAATGGGGCTAGAGTCAAGTTTCCGAAGTTTCAGAGTCATCTGTAAGTACACTGCCAGGATCAACATTAGCAGGTCTGTCACCTCAAGGCACAAGTGGATGTGACTCCTTCTGGGTCTGTGGGTAAATGGTTCTGGAATAGGACCAAAGCCAAACAGGGCTGTATTTCCAATTTTGGTGTCAGGTCCATGGTTGGCAAGTCTGCCATCTAGGTGCAGGACTGCCCTCCTTGGTCTTGGACTGTACCAGGATTTTACGACCTCCTACCTGAATCCCACTAAGTCACTTTTATCCACAGAGGACTGAAAATTTATTGTTTCTGGGGGCGGGAGGATATGACAGAGAGATCCCTTCTGCTACCTTGCTGATATCATTCTGCTATTGTTTATTTGGAAGTTTTAAATATTGCCAAAATATAAATGAATGCCCAATTGATGACAGGTGGAATGTGGTAGTTTGTACTGTGTCAACTTGGTTAAACTAGACTTATGTTTCCCATAATCCTTTCCCCCACATGGCCCAAAGAAAACTTTGTACAATATCTGGAAGGCATAATTTAAGCAGAAGCCATTACCTCGTGAACACTGTCACGCTTAGATATGGTAACGAACTGCAGAGAGGCCAGTGGGTTCCAGGTTTTCCTCACTCCTCTTCCCTGTTCCAAGTTCTTCCAGTTGCTGACCATGTTGGCAAACAAAGGCCCTGGGTCCACCACCAGATGCTTGGAAGTACACTTTTAAAGGCAGTTGCTTCCTGCGGACATTCTTAGAGGGACAGTTTCCCACCAATATTCCTACTAGCCTTTCCTTCCCCATCTTATTGTGGCAGTTGGACAAAGTGGCTTCTCAGATTAACTCAGTGGAGACTTTTTCTCTGATTCTCCAGTTTCTTTCCTTAACTTTCACGTCGCTGTTCTTCTGCATCTATACAAGATATATTAATTCTTATAATAAGTCCCTCCTCCTGTACTGATAGTGGTTCTTCTCTCATGGAACCTTGACTAATTCAAATAGGAAATGTCCTGAGGGCATGTGAGCCTTTTGTAGCTTTTTCAATATTTATTTATTTGTAGTACTTGGAATTGAATCCAGGGATGCTTTATCACTGAGCTACATCCCAAGTTCTTTTTATTTTTTATTTTGAGACAGGGTCTCACTGAGTTGCTAAGGCTGACCTTGAATTTGTGATCCTCCTGCCTCAGTCTCCCAAGTTGCTAAGATTACAGATATTGTGCTTCCTGTCAACATTATGCTTCCTACATTGAGTTGTTCAATCATTATTTGGATTCTGTTTATGAAACAAAATACTTTTTTCCCCCTAAGCTAACCTATTTAAGGTTTCAGGTATTCTTATTCTTATTATTCTTATTATTGGTACTAGGGATTGAACTCAGGGATGCTTAACCACTGAGCCACATCCCCAGCCCTTATATGCCATTTAGGGACAGGGTCTTGTTGAGTTGCTTAGGGTCTTGCTGAGTTGCTTAGGTCCTTTCTAAATTGCTGAGGCTGACGTTGAACTCACCATTCTCCTGCCTTAGCCTCTTGAGCCGTTGGAATTTCAGGCATGAGTCACCAGGTATTATTTGCAATCAAAAGAACTGTAACTAACGCCCTATTAGAATGTAATTATAGGTTTGTTTCTTTTATTTCTGTGAGTCTATAAGCAGACACACAGACTCCCTATGTTCTGTGTAGGCATTATCTGGTCCGCCTCACATTACCTTATGGGAACTGGAACTCGAGAAACAATGTCAAAATGATGACCTTGGAATCAGACCAGAGACCTTGCATCTTATAGAAGAAAAAGTAGGTCCAGAGCTTCAACATGTCGGCTTAGGACCAGACTTCCTCAACAGGACTCCCATAGCACAAGAAATAAAAGCAAGAATTAATAACTGGGATAGATTCAAACTAAAAAGCTTTCTCTCAGCAAAGGAAACTATCAGCAATGCGAAGAAAGAGCCTACAGAGTGGGAGAAAATCTTTGCCAATCATACTTCAGATAGAGCGCTAATCTCCAGAATCTATAAAGAACTCAAAAAACTCTACACCAAGAATGCAAATAATCCAATTGACAAATGGGCTAAAGAAATGAATAGACACTTCACAGAAGAAGATCTACAAGCAATCAACAAACATATGAAAAAATGTTCACCATCTCTAGTAATAAGAGAAATGCAAATCAAAACCACCCTAAGATTCCATCTCACCCCAATTAGAATGGCGATTATCAAGAATACAAGCAACAACAGGTGTTGGCGAGGATGTGGGGAGAAAGGTACACTCTTACATTGCTGGTGGGGCTGCAAATTAGTGCAGCCACTCTGGAAAGCAGTATGGAGACTCCTTAGAAAACTTGGAATGGAACCACCATTTGACCCAGCTATCCCACTCCTTGGCCTATACTCAAAGAACTCAAAATCAGCATATTACAGAGATATAGCCACATCAATGTTCATAGCTGCTCAGTTCACAATAGCCAGATTGTGGAACCAACCTAGATGTCCTTCAATTGATGAATGGATAAAGAAAATGTGGTATATATATATACAATGGAATATTACTCAGCCATAAAGAACGATAAAATTATGGCATTTGCAGGCAAATGGATGAAACTGGAGAATATCATGCTAAGTGAGATAAGCCAATCTCAAAAAACCAAAGGAAGAATGATATCGCTAATAAGTGGATGATGACACATAATGGGGGGTGGGAAGGGTTAGTGTTGGGGTTGGAGTTGGGTTTAGGGAGGGGAGCAGGAATGGAGGAAGGAAGGACTGTATGGATGGAGGGGAGGGGTGGGAGGGGTGGGGGGGAAGGGAAAAAATGGCAGAATGAATCAAACAACATTACCCTATGTAAATTTATGATTACACAAATGGTATGCCTTTACGCCATGTACAGACAGAGAAACAACATGTATCCCATTTGTTTACAATAAAAAAAATAAATAAAAAATAAAATAAAGTTAGAAAAAAAATGATGATATTCTTGCTACTTCTGTTACTATGAATAATAATCTGTCCTTTATGTCTGACCCAAGAAACATAAAACTGTTTCAGGCTAACTTGTCAGATTATATAGAAGGTGAAATCTCAGAGCCCTCACAGTTCTTGAAAATAAGATCATCTTTGACTGGTGTAGTTTATACTTACAAGTATTGTTCTGTGGGCTTTTCAAAGAGAAAAATGTATATGCATTTGATATGGAGTGACTTTTTAATGAACAAGTAAAATATGTTAGGTTTTAAGAAATTATATCACTATAGTATAACAATTACTTTATGTATATATATGAATATCTTTGCTCCCCATTTGTAATATAGAAAAGAATTGAGTTAGGATGCTTTGGTCGTAATAATAGAAACAAACTTCTTTTTTAGTTTATGCAAAAAGGAGAATTTATTACAAAATTACAAAATTAAGAAAGCCAAAAACAATAGTTAAATCCAGGCCTCAGGGATGATAGCCAGTAATAGAAATAAAATCTTGCTAGCTTAAGCAAAAAAGGGGAGTTTACAATTAGAACATAGGGATACTTTACCAAAACCAAGGGTAAAGATTATAACCGTACTCCATGAAAGGTTAGCACAGGGAACAGAGCACTGTTAGCCTGGAATCATACTCTCTTGATCTCTCCCATCTCTGCTTTTCAATTTGCAAATGTGTCTTTGTACTCTTAATACAGAGTTGCTACTTTCCCTGCCTAAGCTACATGGTAGGATACAGCAACCCGCAGCTCTCCTGTTTATATTTCCTCTATTCTATAAATTAGTCAGATCAGGAATAGAATCTCTTATCTCCCACTCTAAATTCCTAGGGAAGCTTTAGGACCTTGCCAAATTTAAAGATAACTTCTTTCTCGGGGATAGGCAGTAAGTCAGAAATTTCAGGAAAACAAGAATAGAGGCCAATGGAATTTTTTGTTTTTGTTGCTTCTTATAGACCTGGAACTGAAATAGTTTACTTAGATTTAGGGGTGGATAGGAGAGATATGCTCAGAATCCACAGCATAGTGTGTGGAAATGACCAGGTCTTCAAAAGAGAAGGATATTGTAACTCTTTTTAATATTTCCTGGGTCAGAGATGAGAGACCTGGATGTTATCTTATTTGAGACAAATTTCTTTGTATTTATTGATAGGTAGAATTTATCTCATGGAAAGTTATGAAGAGGTCTTGATATAAGTTATTTAAGCATAAATGGTAATATTATTCTCTGTTAATCATTTTTTCCAAGAGGAAGAAAAAGTGGTTAATTATATAGTAAGCATTTAGAAAAAAGAAAAAAGAAAAGATTATGTGGCAGATGTCAGAAATCCCTCAGAACCATAAATAAAAATTTGACCAAAGGTATCTCAGATGAGAGAGGAACTCTGACTCATATATTTGAGTCAGTTGCTTATGAACTATTTTTATCATAGTAGGGCAAGGGGTGAGGGGACATTCAAGAAACATAGGAGATGGGAAAGAAAGCTATTTTCTTGATTCTTTGCAGTGTATCAGGCCTCCCTGTAAGAGCAAATTTATATTGCTTACTGCTATGGTTTGAATATGAGGTGTCCTCCAAAAACTCATACGTGAGACAATGCAAGAAAGTTTATGGTGAATGATTGGATTATGAGAGATTAACCCAATCAGTACATTAATCTACTGATGGGGATTAACTAGGTGATAACTGTAGGCAGGTAGTGTGTGGCTGGAGGAGGTGGGTCATGGGGGCATGCCTTTGGGGGTTTATATTTTGTCCTTGTTTTGCAGAGTGCTCTCTGTTTCCTGACTATCATGTTCCAAGCTGCCTTCCTCTGCCACCCACTTCTGCCATGGTGTTCTGCCTCACCTTGGGCACAGAGCAATGGAGTTGGCCCTATATGAACTGAAAACTCTGAAACCATGAGACCCAAATAAAATTTTCTTCTTCTGAAATCGTTCTTGTCAGATCTTTTGGTTGCACCAATGAAAAAGCTGACTAAAACACTTACCAAATGCATGATGTGATAATATTTGAAAGATAGGTGATTTTGTATTTTAAATTCAGAAAAGCTGATGGAGGTATTCCACCCAGCCCTATTCACACTGAAATAAAACTGAAAATGTTCAAAGTATAAGGAAATGTTGTGGATGTTTTATTACAAATATATTCATGCTGAAGATTTCTTAAAGTATTTCTCTTGTGTGTTGAAAACACATTCCTGTATTTGTTGTATCTTTTGATGAGATATAGGGAGTTAAACTTAATGTTCATGATACTACTGTAGTTCTTCCCATAGTTTTGTTTCTAGAAATAAGAATCAGCAAGGAAAGTAGGACCACTCTATGATAACTAAGAAGAAAAGCAATATTAATGTGAACATGTTAAGAGACTTAGAAACTGGTAATTCAGTTTTAACTTTACCTGATTTCAGTATATACAAGGTTTCAAAAGAAAAAAAGTCATTCAGTATTATGTTGAAGGTTTTGTATTTCGACTTCTGTGTTTCTTCGTGTAAATATTTCCTTAATGTTGTCATCTTTTTCATCATCATAAAGTGCCATATTCTTTACATTTCCAGTACATTCTTCTAATGAAATTGTTGACAGATATGAAAATACTTTTTCCATTAGAGGTTCCTTGAGAAAAGGCTTTGTAGAATTCTTTTCTGCTAGAGAACCATCAGAAAACCAGTCTTCAGCTGCTTCTATGCTTTGGCTGTAATAAGCCTCAGACGGTAATGTTGATAAGCTTAGTGGAACGCTGCTGCCATTTGTTGCCGAGCTAGTCTCTGGAGAATCACAGATGACCTTTTTTGTTGCAAGGTGGAATTCATTTTTAGAGTGATCTTTAATTGCTGTTAAAAAAATTATACTTATTATGAATATCACATATTCATGAGCCAAATCTTAATTTATAAGGATCTTTCTTTTTAAAATTCAGACTCTTTTCAGGGCTATAATGGACAAGATAATGCTCTTTAAGAACATTCTGAGTTGCTATCATCATCTGTACAATGGTTAAATACATAATTGGGAATTAGCAATATTTTCATGAAAATCAAGAGTAGAAAAGCCTATTGTAAATAAAACCTACCTGTTTTTACGGAAAAAGATTCTAAGTGGAATAGAAACCTCAGTTTTGGAATGTTCCTTAAAGAAGACAGATTCTTAAAGATTTATAGCTAAATATTGCCCTATTTTAAATATATAAGCTTCCTTGAGCAGGAGGATTACAAAATGGAAAGGGCCAATGGGTTGTCCCTATACCAATAATAGTAACAATATTACTACAGAGCTTTATGATTTGCAAAGTGTTTTGACATAATTATCTTAATACTTCTTCAAAGCAGTTATTATTAGCACCACTTCACCAGAGAAAAAACCAAGACTTAGGGAAATGACCCACACAAATTAGATACAAAATGGATTTCAATCTAGATATTTCTTACTTTAAGTCTAATGCTTTTGAATTATTTAGGCTGCACATTGGTCATTTCAAAGTGCTACGTTTTAGAAAATATCATATACTATCTTAAATGCTTTTTATAATATTTTTAAATGTTTTATATTTTGCTAACTTTTGATATTTTGCACATTAATTTTTAAAGTTCTTTTAAGTATTTTATCTTATATTTAGCATTTCTAAAGTTATCTAGGAGACAATCATTTGAAGTTCTAAGACATATATATATATATATATATATATATATATATTTTTTTTTTTTTTTGGCTCTGCTTCTTTCCCTATTCAATTTATTTTGATCCTCAAGCATGAGGACATGGCACTGACTATGATATATTTGGGCTCTGGTCGTACACAACTTAAAACTTATAATTTAAGATCTGACATTGCAATTTTTGTTTTTCTAAAATTCATGTGCCCATTCACATACAAATACATTAGCATTTCTCTTCAATATTCATGGTATTTAAAATAGTTAATATTAAGCATAGCTTCTTGATTCTTTAAGATGTAATTATTATATATTAAGATTGTTTCTAAGAATCTATTGGAGAAAACATACCTTTCATACGTGCTGCTTCCTTTTTTCTTTGCTCCTCCTACATAAAAATGTATTTGTATTTTAAAAATGAAATCACTTTTATATAATTTCTTACTATGTTTGATCTATATGCTTATATAAGAGTAATACATTTTTAGCACTTATGATTACAGGTTTATTACAAAGACTACAAATCAGGAAGAGTAAGAAATTTTAACATTTATTTGCATTTCAAACAAGCTCCCCAAAATAATGCTGATATACTGGTCTGGGAACCAGAGTATGGCTCTAGAATGATTAAAATTCTACCCAATTAAATGAATGAAAAAGTGGGCATTCTTATACTGCTGCACCTAAATAGGTAGAAATATTTTTGAGAGAAATTTAACAAATCTACTTGGAATACATTATGCCACGCATATAATTTTGTTTTCATGTCAATATTCAGTTACCAGAATGTTCATCCAGTACATGTAGTGTTTAAAAAAAACCTTATAATTTATAAGTTCAAGATTAAAGAAATAGTTAAATGCATTACTATACATAGATATACAAAGGATATTTTTCTCTCTGTTGTTGTTTTTTTTTTTTTTTGTACTTATGGGTTGAACCCAGGGGTGCATTACCACTGACCTGCATCCCAGTTATTTTTATTTTTTATTTTGAGACAGGATCTTGCTAAGTCACTGACAGTCTTCCACAATTACTGGGGCTGGTCTCAAACTTGGGATCCTCCTGTCTCAGCCTCTTGAGTTGCTGGGATTACAGGCATGTGCTATGCACCCAGTTTATATTCTTTCAATTATAAAAAATGATGCTATTTATCAGTAAGTAATTTCTAAAAGTAAAAAAAAAAAACTATGGAAACATTGTAAAGACAGAGGAACAATTTTGAAGGGTATCTACAGATTAAATTCAGGCATCAAAATAATAAAGGCAATGATTATAATGTGCTGAGTACAACAGAAATTCATGAATCCATACTTAAATGGGAATGACATAGCAAGGCATTATCTTATGCGTTCAAACTAAAATAATTAAGGACAAACATTGTAATTAAGGAAAAACATTGTATGCCTTTTGATATGGTAAACTGAATCTGATCACAAGGAAAAACTAAACCAAAGAACAGTTTATTATTCATAAATTAACTGCCTTATATTTTTGAAAATGCCAAAATCTTTTTTAGACTTTATTAAAATTTAATATTTCTACTCTTGAAGAGAGATAATTAAAAGACAAACCACAGAGTAGTACAAAGTATGTTCTATCATGTACCTTATAAAGGACTAATAGCCAGAGTATATAAAGAACTTTCAAACCTCAATAACAGAAGAAATAATTCAATAAAAATGGGGAAAACCTTTGAACGAAGATGACATACAGATGGTAAATATATACATCAAAAGATGTTCAACATCAATATTTTTTAGGAAAAGACAAAGTCACAATGAAATACCACTACATACTTAGAAAACAAAAACAAAAAACTCTGGCAATTTCAAGTTTCTAGAACTCTCTCTACATATGGGTACTGGAGGTGTATAATGGAGCAATCAATTTGAAATCAGTTTGGCATTTTCTTATAAAGTTAGAAACCACATAATCCAGTAATCCCAGTGGTGACTATGCTGACTCTTGGTGGACATGGGGTGGGAGACTCTCTGGGACTTGGTGGGCTGACCCATGGCTGAGGGAGCCACAGTGCTGCTGCCAGGAGGATGACAAGCAGTGATCCCAGATTGACACCATCCCTTCCTGTGGCAGAGGAACTTTAAGAAGGGTTTGCACGGTAGCCCAAGGATTAGGGAATCCTGACGCAAGTGTGTGGGCCATGTCTTGCACATTCTGATAGCACAGTTCTCACCTCCCAGTATGGATCCTGATTCCTGGGACCTCCAGGCACCATGTCATGGATGACTTAGCCCCATGGCCTGGGACCCTCCTGGCTTGGGTTTCCCCTCCAGAGAGTGGAGGGGGCCCAAGCCAGAAGCCTGGCACCCAGCATCATGGCAGTTTGGCAGTTCCCTGGCAGGGCCTGCAAGACCATCCTGGTCTTTTTGTTGTTGTTCTAATTAGTTACACATGACGGAAGAATGAAATGCCAATATCTTGAGAGATGAAAGACTGAGCATTTAGAAAGACTGAAGAGATGGCAGAATTAAATCAAATATAATTTGGACAAGATCCTTAACTAGAGGGAAAAAATTCTATAAAGGACATTATGGAATAATTGATAAAAGTGGAAAAAAGAATATAGACTATAGATTATATGTATATATTGAATCAATATTAAATTTTTGAATTAGAAAAATGTATTGTAGTAACAGAAGTGAATAACCTCATTCATAGGTTGTACACTTAAGTATTAGGGACTAAAGGAGGATAACATGCAACCAATGCCAATTCTTCTCAAACGATTACAAAGTATCAAAAGGGAAAGAATACGTCCAAACACTACATAGCACTACCCAGATAACAAAACCAGACAAGAACATAACAAAAATTAAACCTACAAACCAATATTCCTGATGAACATACATGCAAAAATTTTCAACAGTCGTGGTGGCACATGCATCCCAGCAACTTGGGACGTTGAGGTAGGAGGATCATGAGGTTGAAGCCAACCACAACAACTTAGTGAGGCCCTAAGCAAATTAGCATGACCCCGTCTCAAAAAAAATGAAAAATAAATAGGGATATGGATGTGGCTCAGTGGTTAAGTGCCCTTGGGTTCAGTTTCTGATACAAAAAAAAAAAAAATCTTAATAAAATACTAGCAAACTGAATCTAGTACATCAAAAAGATTGTACACCAGAACCAAGTGGGATTGATCCCAGGGGTGCAAGAATATTTCAACATGTAAACCAATAAATATAACATATTACATCAACAGAGTGAAAGATAAAAAAATATATAGTCAACTAAATAGATGCAGGAAAAGTAATTTTAAAAAAGTATTAGAGAAAATTCAATATCCCTTCGTGATAAAAATTCTCAAAAATATTAGGTATATGAGGAAGATATCTCAACACAATAAGGACTACATATGACAAATCCCACAGCTTACATCATACTGAATGGGGGAAAGGATGAAATTGTTTCCTTTAAGGTCATGAACAAGACAAGGTTATCCACTTCCAACACTCTTTTTTTTTAAATGTTTTTTTAGTTGTCAATGGATCTTTTATTTATAGGTAGTGCTGAGTATCAAACCCAGGGCCTTGCACATGCCTGGCAAGCACTCTACCACTGAGCCACAACTCCAGCCTCCCAACACTCTTATTCTTAGCCAGAGAAATAAGATAAGAGAAAGAAATGAAGGGTATACAAATAGGAAAGGAGGTCAAATTATTCCATTTGTTAGCAAACAAAATGATTTTTTTTAATTTTTGTTTTTTAGACAGACACAATACCTTCATCTTATTCATTTATTTTTATGTGGTGTTGAGGATTGAACCCAGTGCTTCACATGTGCTAGGCAAACATTCCACCACTGAGCTACAACTCCAGGCCCCAAAATGATTTTTTTATATGGAAAAACCTAAAGACTTCAAAGAGTTGATAAATTCAATCAGATCAAAAGATGTAAAATCAGTATGTAAAAATCAGATTTTATATATATCCATAAAGAAATTGTTGAGAAACAAATAAGCAATCCCATTCACAATAGCTACCTAAAAATTTTAAATATCTAGGGAATAAATTTTCCAAGGGAATAAAAGATCTCTACAATGAAAACTACAAAACAATGATGAAAGAAATGGCAGAGAACACACACACACACAAATGGAAAGACATTCCATGTTAAGACATTCCACTATTAATTGGAAAAATTAATATTGTTAAAATGTTCATACTATGCAAAATGAACTACTCAATGCAAGGCTTATCAAAATACCAATACATTTTTCAAAGAAATAGATAAAACACCCCTAAAATTTTTATGGAACCACAAAGACACTGAATTGCTGAAGTAAAAAAGCAAAAAGAATAAAGCTGGAGGCATTACAACAGCTGACCTCAAAACATATTACAAAATGATAGCAACCAAGACATCATGTCACTGTCATGAAAGTAGACATGTAGCATTAGAATAAAGAAATGTGAAATCAATCCACATACTTTCAGCAATTGATTTTTTTTTTTTTTTTGGTACTAGAGAGCTGCATTCTACAACCTTTTTTAAAAGTTTTTAAAAAAATTTATTTTTTTTAAGTTATACATGACAGCAGAATCCATTTTGATATAATTATACAAGCACAGAATATATCTTATTCTAGTAAGAATTCCATGTACATGATGGTGGGATTCACTATGATATTTTCATGTGTGTACATGGGAAAGTTATGCTGGATTCATTCCATTGTCTTTACCTTCTTTATCCTTCTCCCTTCCCTCCATTCCCCATTGTCTAATGTACAGCACTTCTATTCTTCCCCTTACCTCTTCCCTTATTGTGGGTTAGCTTCCACAAATCAGAGAAAATATTTGGCCTTTGGTTTTTTGGGATTGGCTTACTTCAGTTAGCATAATAGCCTCAAGATCCATCCTTTTGCTGGCAAATATCACAAAGTCATTCTTCTTCATGACTGAGTAATATTCCATTGTGTGTATATACCACATTTTCTTTATCCATTCATCTCATTTTTTTTCTTTTTCTTTCTTTTTTTTTTTTTTTTTTTTGTTCTAAGTGCCCCATTCAGTCATCTCTTGAAGGGCACCTAGGTTGATTCCATAGCTTAACTATTGTGACTTGAGCTGCTATAAACATTGATGTAGCTGCGTCATTATAGTATGCTGACTTAAAACCCTTTGGGTATATACCGAGGAGTGGGATACCTGGGTCAAATGGTGGTTCCATTCCTTGTTTTCTGAAGAATCGCCATACTACTTTCCAGAGTGGTTGCATCAATTTGCAGTCCCACCAGCAATGTATGAGTGTGCCTTTTCTCCCACATCCTTGTCAACACTTACTGTTACTTGTACTCTTGATAACTGCCATTCTGACTAGAGAGAGATGGAATCTCAGTGTAGTTTTAATTTGCATTTCTTGAATTGCTAGAGATGTTGAACATTTTTCATATATTTGTTGACCATTCATATTTCTTCTGTGAAGTATCTGTTCAGTGCCTTTGCCCATTTATTGATTTGTGTGTGTGTGTGTGTGTGTGTGTGTGTGTGTGTGTTGAGTTCTTTATATATCATAGAAACTAATGTTCTATCTGAGGTGCAGGTGGCAAAGATTTTCTCCCTTTTTGCAGGCTGTCTGGTCATGCTCTTTATTGTTTCCTTTGCTGTGAAGAAGCTTTTTAGTTTGATGCCATCCCATTTATTGATAATTTTGATCTTACTTCTTGCATTTTAGGGCTCTTATTAAGGAAGTCAGTTCCTGAGTTGATGTGTTGGAGTGTTGGGCCTACCTTTTCTTCTAGTATGTGCAGGGTTTATGGTCTAATACCTAGGTCCTTCAACCACTTTGAGCTGAGTTTTGTGTGCAGGGTGAGAGATAGGGGTTAAGTTTCATTCTAGTACATATGAATTTCCAGTTTTCCCTACACCATTTGTTGAAGAGTCTATCTTTTCTCCAATGTATGATTTTGGTGCCTACACTGGCAAATTGAATACAAAAACACACTAAAAAGACAGTGCACCATGATTAAATGGGTTCATCCCATGGATGCAAGGTTGGTTCATATGGAAATCAATAAATATAATTTAAAACACATCAATAGACTTAAAGATAAGAATCACATGATTATCTCAATAGAGGCAGAAAAAGCATTTGATAAAATACAGCATCCATTCATGATTAAAACACTAGAAAAAATAGGGATAAAAGGATCATACCTAAACATTGTAAAAGCTCTATGTGACAAACCCAAGGCCAACATCATTCTAAATGGAGAAAAACTGAAAAAATTCCCTCTGAAAACGGGAACGAGACAGGGATGCCCACTGTCATCACTTCTGTTCAACAGTCCTCAAATCCCTAGCCAGAGCAATTCGGCAAATGATGAAAGAAAAGGGATACAAATAGGAAAAGAAGAGCCAAAACTAGCTCTGCTTGCCAATGACATGATTCTAAATTTACAAGGCCCAAAATACTCCACCAGAAAACTTCTAGAGTTCACAAATGAATTCAGCAAAGTAGCAGGATACAAAATTAACACTCATAAATCGACTGAAATTCTGTACTCTAATGACAAATCAGCTGAAAGGGAAATTAGGAAAATCATCCCATTCACAATAGCCCTAAAAACAAACAAACAAACAAAAAAACTTTGTAATCAATCTAACAAAAGTGGTGAAAGAGCTCTACAATGAAAATTACAAGACTACTAAAGAAAGAAATTGAGGAAGACCTTAGAATATGGAAAGATCTCCCATGTTCTTAGAGATAGGCCAAATTAATATTGTCAAAATGGCCATACTACCAAAAGCAATTCCCATCAAAATTCCAACTATATTCTTATGGAAATAGAAAAAACAGTCATGAAATTCATTTGGAAAAATAAGAGAATAGCCAAAGCAATCCTTAGTGAGAAAAATGAAGCAGGAGGCATCACAATACAAGACCTAAAATTATTCTATAGAGTTCTAGTAACAAAACAAAATGATAGTGGCACCAAAATAGGTAAGAAGACCAACGAAACAGAATAGAAGAAACAGAGACAAACCCACAAAATACAGTTATTTCCCACCCTTTTTATTTTGTATTGGGCTGGGGTTGTGGCTCAGTGGTAGAGCACTTGCCCGGCATGTGTGAGGCACTGGGTTCAATTCTCAGCACAACATATAAATAAATAAATAAATATTCATTGAAAACTAAAAAATATATATATATATATGTAAAGAAAGGTACCTTTTAAAAAAATAACTAATATTAATTAAAAAAGAGTATACCTTTATTTCTTATCATATACAGAAATTAACTCAAAATGTCCCAAAGACTTAAGTTTAAGACCTGAAAGTACTAGAAGAAAATATAGGAGGTGTTTCAGGACACTGGTCTGGATTGTTGGATATGACCACAAACGTATAGGCAACAAAAGCAAAAATTGACTAATGGGATTACATCAAACTGAAAAAGTTCTATACGGCAAAGGAAATAGTCAAATGACAACCTACAGAAATGGAGAAAATATTTTTAAACTCTTCATCTGACCAGGGATTGATTTCCAGAATATAAAAGCAACTCAAAAACTCAACAGAAAAAAAATTGAGTGACCTAAATAGACCTTTCTCAAAGAAAGATATATATACAAATGGCCAACAAGTTCAACATCAATAATCATCAGGGAAATGCAAACCAAAAACCCCAGTGAGATATTATCTCACTCCAGTTTAAATGGTTATTATAAAAAAGACAAAAAATTAAAAATCTGGAGAAAGAGGACTCTCATATACGGTTGATGGGAAAGTATATTAGTACAACCATTTTGAAAAACAGTGTGGAGGAACCTAAGAAAAACTAGAAGTAGAACTGTCATATGATACAGCAGTCCACACAGAGTATATATGCGAAAGAATTGAAGACAAAGGAAACATCTGCAACATCTGCACTTGTATATTTTTGGACATTCTATTCACAATATTCATAGGTATACAATGATGAACAAATGGATAAAGAAAATGTGAGTTATATACACACACATGTATATGAACAAAATGAAATATTATTCAGCCATAAAAAGAATGAAATCATGTCATTTGCAGTACCATGGATAGAACTGGAAGATATGTTAAGTGAAATGTCAGGCACAGAAAGACAAATACTGCATGTTCTCACTTATTTGTGGAAAATAAAAAGCTGATCTCAATGGAGGATAGAATAGTGATTAACTGAGCCTTGGAAGAGTGTAGGGGAGGGTGGGGTAGACAGAGAATGGTTAATGTGTTCATATGTGTTAATAAGTTAGATAGAAAGAATGACTTTTAATGTCCTGTTGCATGGTAGGATAACTATGGTTGACTAAAATTACTTAAATATTTCAAACCAGCTAGTAGAGAGGATTTTGAATGTTTAGAACACAAAGAAATGATATATGTCTAAGGTGATAGAAATGCCAATTAGCTTAATCTAATCACTTACATTGTATACAAGTATCAAAATGTCATGGAGTTCCCCATAAATATGTATAACTATAGTGTGTCAATTAAATATAAAATATATTTTAAAATGAAATTCTTTAGCAAGAGAAGCAGAGGCACTTCCCAATCATTTTGTGACCAGAATAATTGTGATGTCAAAATATAATAAAGATATTATAAGGAAATTATAGAACAATATTCCTCAGGAACATCAATGCAAAGATCCTTTAAAAGATACTAGTTAATTAAATCCAGTGAGGTTTATTCCAGAACTACAAAGTTGGTTTAACATTTGAAATTCAGTGTAATTCACATAGAAAATAAAAAACCCATACAAACATTTCAATGGATGCCAAAAATGCACCTGGCAAAATTCATCACCCTTTCATGATTTAAGAAAAACGAAATGACAAAAACCAGGGCCAGAGGGGAATTTCTTCAATCTGACAATATGCGTCTACAAAAATCCTCAAGTTAACTCCCGATTTTAGTGGTGAAAAGCTGAAAGTATTCTCTTTAAGATCATAATATAACAAGGTCATCTTTTATTATCACATTTATTCACCATTATTCTGGAGGTCCCAGCCAACACAATAAAACAAACAAATAAAAAAAAATAAATATTGGAAAATAAGTAAAACTAATGTTTTTTTTTCATATGTGATATGATTGTGTATGAAGAAAACCTTATAGAACCCACAAAAGAACTACTTGAAGTGATAAATTATTTATGAAGGTCACAAAACACAGGTCACTATAAGCACCAGTCATAGTAATGTTGGCAAAGCTCTCTAAATTTATAAATTAAATGTAATTTACATTAAAACTTCAAGAAGATTTTTTTTTGTACCTGGAGTTAAATTTATCTTAAATTTTATGTGTACTAAGAAAAGAACAAGAAACAGTAAAAACAATATTGAAAAAGAAGAATAAAATTGGAGAAGGCATATTATTTAGTTTTAAGATTTATTATATCACTACAATGTGTTATTGGCAGAGGGATAGATACACAAATCAATGGAACTAAGAGAGATCCTAGAAACACATTCATACACATAAGCCTAACATATTTTAAAAAGGTGCAAAAGCAGTTCATTGGAGGAAGGATAATCCTTTGAACAAACAGGACTTAGACAAGTAGGCATTAGTTATTCAAAAAATCAATCTTGACTGATCTTGGTATCAAAATTTACCACAAAGCTACAGTAATCAAGACGGTGTGGTACTGCCGTAGAAATAGACATATTAGACCAATGGAACATAACTGAGAGTTTAGAAATAAGTACATTTACAGTCAAATGATTTTTAACAAGAATATCAATAAGATTCAATGGGGGGGCTGGGGAGATAGCTCAGTCGGTAGAGTGCTTGCCTTGTAAGCACAAGGCCCTAGGTTCGATCCCCAGCACCCCCCCAAAAAAAGAGCAAAAACTGTTATACTCTTAGAAGAAAACATGCATAAATTTCTGTGACCTTAGATTAGGCAAAAAAAAAAAAATTTTTAAGATACTGAAAGTTGAACCCGGGGCGCTCTATCACTGAACTTCAGTCCCAGTGCTTTTTACTTTTTATTTTGAGACAGGGTCTCTTGAAGTTGCAGAGGCTGACCTCAAACTTGCAATCCTCTTGCCTCAGCTTCCTGAGTAGCTGGGACTACAAGTATGTACCAATATGCCTGGCATTTTCTGCCTTTTTCTTTTTTTATATATATGACACCAAAAGTGTAAACAACAAAATAAAAAAAAGTGGACTCATGAAAATTAAAAACTTTTGACTGGGGTGGTGGCTCATTGATAGAGCGTTTGCCTAGCACATGTGAGGCCCTGGGTTCAATCCTCAGTACCACATAAAAATAAATAAAATAGAAAAAAAACTTTTGTTCTTCAAAGAACATCATTAGAAAATGAAAGGATAATAAATAAAAGGCGTTGGGAATGTAGCTCAGTGGTAAAAAAAAACTAAAATGAAAATAACCCAAGAAATGAGAGAAAATTTTTACAAATAGTATATTTAACAGAGGACTTATATCTAGAAGATAGAGGGAACTCTTATAATTTAGTAATGAAATGACAACTCAAGTTTAAAAGGATGAAGAATCTGAACAGACATTAATCCAAAGACATTAATAAGCAGATGAAATGTTGCTCGGTGTTATTATCCTTTAAGGAAATGCAAATCAGAGCCATGGCAAGATACTCCAGACACCCACTAGGATGCTTATTATTTAAAAAGTCCAATAATAATAAATGTTAAATGGTGGAAGACTGAGACCCTCATACTCAGCCAGTGGGCATATAAATGGTTCAGGTGCTTTAGAAGGCAGTCTGGTAGTTCTTTAGCAGTTAAAGATAGTTACCATATGACCTAGAATTTCATTTCCTAAGTATATGCACAAGAAAGTTAAAACACATGTCCACACAAAAATTTACACATGAATTTTCATAACAAGATTATTCACACAGCCAAAACATGGAAATAACCCAAATGTCCAATGGGCAAAAAATGGATAAACAAAATGTCCTAAATCTATATGATGAAATATTATTCAGTCATAAAAGAATGAAGTACTAGTGTATGCTATAACATGAATGAACTTTGAGAACATGCTATGTGAAAGAAGCCAGACACAACAGACTGTATATCGTATGACTTTATTTATAATAGATGTCCAGAAAAGGCAAATATATAGATATAGAAAGTGGATTGGTGGTTGTTTAAGCCTGTGATGCATGGGAGGTAATGAGGAAGGGTTGATTTCTAAGAGCATGTTTGTTTCAAATTATGTTTTGCTTCTTTATTTTTGTTGTGCTGGAAATTGAACCCAGAGCCTCACACATACTAGGCAAATGCTCTACCACTGAGCTACACTCACAGCCCTTGAAATATACATATATATATATATATATATATATATATATATATATATGTATATATTTATTTATTTATTTATTTTTATTTTTTTTGTACCAGGGATTGAACTCAGGGGCACTTGGCCACTGAGTCACATACCCAACCCTATTTTGTATTTTATTTAGAGACAGGGTCTCACTGAGTTGCTTAGTGCCTCACTCAGCCTCAGCATCCTGAGCTGCTGTGATTACAGGTATGTGCCACTGTGCCTATCTTAGTCTAATTTCTGTGGCTGTAACAAAATAACCGAGTCTGGGTACTTTATAAAGTAGAGAAGTGTATTTGGCTCATGATTCTGATGGTCGTAAAGTTCAAACAGTGTGGTGCCACCATGTGGCTGTGTTGCAAAATGGTGGAGAAGTGGAAAGGAAATCAGTTATGTGCAGAAGGGACACATGTATTAGCAAAAAAGCAAGAGTGGGAAGGGGCCAGGCTCATTCTTTTTTAATAATGCTTTCTTGTGGGAACTAATCCACTTCCATGAGACCTGACCCACTCCTTTGAGACAGCATTAATCTATTCTTGAGGGTAGAACTTCCATAGCCTAATTACTTTCTATTAAGTCAAACTATTAAAGGTTCTGCCAACTCAACACTCCCACATTGGGAACCAAGTTAAAACCAAGTCACAGAAATACGGGAATTATATCTCAATAAAGCTATTGTATATGGCAATTTAAAAATGAAACTTAACAGAGAACATAGAAGCATATCCTTGTGACCTGGTGGTAGGCTATGAGTTTATAAACTTGACACCAAAAGCATTATCCAAGAAGTGAAAATGGATAAATTAGACTTAGTCAATATTGAAAATGTTTTGTTGTATGAAATCCTCTGTTAAGAGAATGAAAACCCAAGTCACCAAAAGAAAGAAGAAAATTGAAAATCATATATCTGACAAAGAACTTTTACCTATAATATAGAAGGAACCCAATTAAATGGTAAGAAACAATCCAATTAGAAAATAAAAAAAGATTTAAACAGACACGAAAGAAAGTATATGGATGAAAAATAAAACATGAAAAGATATGCAAAATTACTATGCATTAGGGAAAAGCAAGTTAAAATCACTACACATATTTCAGATTGACGAAAATAAAAAATATTCCAGGATGCCCCTCTTGCCCTGATATTTATGGTCGTTGAATGATCAGGACAGTGGTTGCTGAAGGCTGGGATAATTATGTCCATTTCTTAAGATAAGAGAGTGACGGATTGAGCATGTAGCTCAGTGGTAGAGCACTTTCCTAGCATGTGTGAGGCCCTAGGTTGAATCCCCAGCCACTCACACACATGCACACACACAGATACACACGTGCGTGCACTGTCATCTGTCACATTGATCAATTCTTCCCTTCATGAAAGATTTCTCTGTGGCACATGATGCTTGTTTAGTATCATTTTACTCACAGTAAAACTTTTTCTAAAATCCAAGTCAATCCTCTCAAATCCTATTGCTACTTTGTCAACTAAGTTTATGTAATATTATAAATAATTTGTTGTTATTTCAACAATTTTCACAGCATCTTCACCAGGACTGATAGATTCTGTCTCAAGAAACCACTTTCTTTGCTCATATACTAGCAGCAACTACTCATCCCCAAACTTAGTGTCTTTTCTTGTGATTACAGCACTTCAGGGACATCTTTAGGCTCCATGTCTAATTCTAGTTCTCTTGCTATTTCTACCACATCTACAGTCACTTTCTCCACTGAAGACTTGAGCCCCTCGAAGTCATCCGTAAGGGTTGGAATCAACTTGTTCCATCTCTTGTTAATGCTAATATTTTGAGCTCCTTCCATGCATCAGGAATGTTCTTAATGGCATTTTGAATGGTGAACACTTTCAAGAAGGTTTTCTATTTTCTTTGCCTAGATTCTCCAGAGGAATTGCTATTCATAACAGTTATGACGTTAGGAGATATATTTCTTAAATAATAAGACTTGAAAGGTGAACTTACTCTTTCATTCATGGACTGCAGAACTTATGTTGTATTAGGCATGAAAACAATATTAATTTTGTACGTCTCCATCAGAGCTCTTGGGTGACCAGGTTTATGGCCAATAAGCAGTAACATTCTGAAAGAAATCTTTCTTTTTGAGCAGTAGGTTTCAAATGTAGTCTTCAAATATTCAGTACACCATGTTGTAAATAGATGTCATCCATTTATAGAGCACAGGCAAAGTAGACTTAGTGTAATTTTATTCATTAAAACACACCATAAAATAATGCAAAGAAAAACTACAAAATGGATGAAGATATTAAAATTAGTTTCTGGAGGTTTAGTTTCTAGAATGAATGACTCTTTCAAAGTTTTATAGTAAAAAGACAAACAATTTATTAGGAAAAAAGTAAAAGATAGATGGCATTTTATATAAGAGGAAATAATAGTAGCCAATGAACTTTGGAAAAGACAGTTACTCCATTTGTTAGCAGAAAAATAAAAATTAAAACTACAGTGAGATAACAAGAGAGTGAGCAGATAAGTCACAGCCTGGGGAAAAATATCTGCAAAAAAATATCATCTGATAAGAACTGTTATCCAAAATATACAAAAAACATTTTAGAATTCAATAATAAGGAAATGAATAACTTGATTAAAAAATAAGCAAAAGACCTGAACAGACACATTACTAAAGAAAATATACAGGGGCGATCCAAGATGGCGGACTAGAGGGTGACTGCATCTCCAGTCGCTCCAGAACCCAGGACTCAAGAAGGGGAGACATTGAGAGACTGGGACTAAAATAGAGCCACGGGGTGAGTCTCCCCCACCGGGTGAAGCTCAGCCTGGGCGGCAGGCACGGATAGGGGTGGCTTATCAGAGCAGGGCAGGGCAGCTAGAGTCTCCCCCAGGTACCCTTGCACACTCCGGCAGTGGGCTACTCCCACACGGCCAGCTGCACGTTGCAGGCCCCCCAGTGAGAGCCTTTCTGCACAGAGCCAGCTCCAAGCCCTGGAACCAGTAGCAGGCTAGGGGCAGCTTTCTTTGGAAGCACTGCATTATCAAGTTCCTCCAAGACTTCAGGCTACTGAAGGCTGGGAGGTGATACACTGGAAATCTATAGGGACACTATAAGCCAATAGAGGAAATCTGCAATATCTCAGGGTCCCACTGACATCTGACCAATATGAGAAAACAAGGGAAGAAAATGTCCCAAACAAACCTAGATACTATATCAATAAAACCCAATGACAGCACAGCAGAAGAAATGTCAGAAAGGGAGTTCAGAATGTACATAATTAAAACAATCAGGGAAGCAAATGAGGAGATGAAAGAGCAAATGCAGGCATTGAAGGAGGAAATGAAAGAGCAAATGCAGGCATTAAATGATCGCACCAATCAGATTCTCTGAGGAGAGGCAGCCTAAGGAGACTCGTCTGCGAAGGGCAAGGCTCCCAGGCCCAGGAGGTAGGTCCGGGCCCCTGGGAACATAGCAGAGGAAGACTGCCCAGCCCAGGCGGCAAGACACCTCTCCCCCCGCTGGAGCAGTGAACACGGAAAACTGGGAGCTTTGTACAGGAGGCCACTCAGCACAACGCTTGGTTTCAGAGCAACCCGCCGGGGCTCCGTCAGCTGCCCAGAGGAAGAGCTGCGCAGCGAGCTGTTTGGACCCAGAGCAACCTCCTGAACAATGGGGGTGGGGGCTGCCCTGAGGAGGAGGAGGTGCGCAGTGAGTTGCTTGGTCTCCAAGCAACCACACAGAACACCGGGTGGCTGCCTGGAGGAAGAGATGTGCGGCGGGTTGCTGGAGCTTGGAGCATCTGTATGGGACTCCAGGTGGCGGCTCAGAGGAGGGGCTACATAGTCAGGCGATTAGGTGCAAAGCACGGTCCGGGGACCTAGGCGGCTTCTCGGTGGAAGAGCTGCACAGAGATAAGCTGAGGGGCGGAGCAAAGGTTCCAGGACTGCGGCCAGTTTCTCTGAGGAGGGGCAGCCAAAGGAGACTCGTCTGCGAAGGGTGAGGCTCCCAGGCCAGGAGGTAGGTCTGGGCCCCTGGGAACGTTGCCTGGGAAGGCTGCCCTGCCCAGGCGGTAGTTGTGGATTGAGGGGAACCTCCAGGAGGGGAAGTGACCAGCGAGACCTCCCCACCGGGTGAGTCTTCCCCACCAGGTGAGGTTTTCCCACAAGGACGATAAAAACAGAGACACAGGCACAAACAGGCCTTGCCTCAGCCCGCAGCCTAGTTCCCCTTTGGTTGACCATTGGTCAACAAGTGGAGGCACCTCTGCCCACTAGCAGGGAATATACCCCACCTGAAGGCCACCACCCCTAGAGAGGGCAGCTTCCTTGAGGAGCACCGCATTATCAACTTCCTCCAAGACTTCAGGCTACTGAAGGATAAGAGGGGATATACTAGAAATCTTCAGGGACATTATAAGTCAATAGAGGAAATCTGCAACATCTCAGCAGTCCACTGATACCTGAACAATATGAGAAAACAAGGGAAGAAAATACCTCAAACAAACCTAGATGTTACATCAATAAAATCCAATGACAGCATGGCAGAAGAAATGACAGAAAGGGAGTTCAGAATGTACATAATTAACATGATAAGGGAAGCAAACGATGAAATGAAACAGCAAATGCAGGCATTGAATGATGGCACCAATCGACAGTTAAAAGAACAAATACAGGAAGCAAAAGATCATTTCAATAAAGAGTTAGAGATGTTGAAAAAAACCAAACAGAAATTCTTGAAATGAAGGAAACAATAAACCAAATTAAGAACTCCATAGAAAGCACAACCAATAGGATAGAACACCTGGAAGACAGAACCTCAGATATTGAAGAAAAAATATTTAACCTTGAAAACAAAGTTGACCAAACAGAGAAGATGGTAAGAAATCATGAACAGAATCTCCAAGAATTATGGGATATCATGAAAAGGCCAAATTTAAGAATTATTGGGATTGAGGAAGGCTTAGAGAAACAAACCAAAGGAATGAACAATTTATTCAGTGAAATAATATCAGAAAATTTCCCAGATCTGAAGAATGAAATGGAAAACCAAGTACAAGAGGCTTATAGGACTCCAAATACACAAAATTACAACAGACCCACACCAAGGCACATTATGATGAAAATACCTAACATACAAAATAAAGACAGACTTTTAAAGGCTGTGAGAGAAAAGAACCAAATTACATTCAGGGGGAAACCAATACGGATATCAGCAGATTTTTCAATCTAGACCCTAAAAGCTAGAAGGGCCTGGAAAAACATTTTTCAAGCCCTGAAAGAAAACGGATGCCAACCAAGAATCTTATACCCAGCAAAACCTACCTTCAGATTTGACGATGAAATAAAATCCTTCCATGATAAACAAAAGCTAAAAGAATTTACAAAAAGAAATCTGGCACTACAGAACATTATCAGCAAAATATTCCATGATGAAGAGATGAAAAACAAAGAAGCAAATCAGCAAAGGGAGGAATTATCCTAAAGGAACTGTCAAATAAAGGAGGAACCAAGTCGTGTCAAAAATAAATAAATAAATAAATAAAATGAGTCAAATGACCAGGAATACAAATCATATCTCAATAATAACCCTGAATATTAATGGCCTGAATTCATCAATCAAAAGACATAGACTGGCAGATTGGATTAAAAAGAAAGATCCAACAATATACTGCCTACAAGAGACTCATCTCTTAGAAAGAGATACCCATAGACTAAAGGTGAAAGGATGGGGAAAAACATACCATGCACATGGACTCAGCAAAAAAGCAGGGGTATCCATCCTCATTTCAGATAATGTGGACTTCAAGCCAAAGTTAGAAGGGATAAAGAAGGACATTTCATAAGGCTTAAGGGAAGCATAAATCAGCAAGACATAACAATCATAAACATCTATGCCCCAAACAGTGGCTCATCCATGTATGTCAAACAAATCCTTCTCAATTTCAGAAACCAAATAGACCATAACAATAATATTAGATGATTTTAACATGCCTCTCTCACCACTGGATAGATCTTCCAAACAAAAATTGAACAAAGAAACCATAGATCTCAATAACACAATCAATAATTTGGACTTAACAGACATTTATAGAATATACCATCCAACCAAGAGCAAATACACTTTCTTCTCAGCAGCACATGGATCCTTCTCTAAAATAGACCATATATTATGCCACAAAGCTAATGTTAGCAAATACAAGAAGAGACACTACCTTGTATTCTATCAGATCATAATGGATTGAAGTTAGAAATAAATGAAAGAGTAAAAAACAGAAATTACTCCAACACCTGGAGATTAAACAATATGCTATTATATGATGAATGGAAAACAGAAGATATTAGGAAGGAAATTAAAAAATTCTTAGAGGTAAATGAAAACAAAGAAACATCATATCAAAATCTCTGGGACACTATGAAAGCAGTACTTAGAGGAAAATTTATTTCATGGAGCGCATTCCATAAAAGAAGTAAAACTCAACAAATAAACGACCTAACACTACAACTCAAAGCCCTAGAAAAAGAACAGACCAACACCTAAAGTAGTAGAAGACAGGAAATAGTTAAAATCACAGCTGAAATCAACGAAATTGAAACGAAAGAAACAATACAAAAAATTGACAAAATAAATAGTTGGTTCTTCGAAAAAATAAACAAAATTGATAAACCCTTGACCACATTAACAAAGAGAAGACGAGAGAAAACCCAAATCACTAAAATTCGGAATGAACAAGGAAATATCACAACAGACACGAGTGATATACAAAACATAATTAGAAGCTATTTTGAAAATCTATACTCTAACAAAATAGAAAATTTCGAAGACATCAACAGGTTTCTAGAGATATATGAATTGCCTAAGCTAAATGAGGAGGACATACACAATTTAAATAGACCAATTTCAAGTAATGAAACAGAAGAAGTCATCAAAAACCTACCAACAAAGAAAAGTCCAGGATCTGATGGGTTCTCAGCCGAGTTCTACAAAACCTTTAAAGAAGAGCTCATTCCAATACTTCTTAAAGTATTCCATAAAATAGAAGAGGAGGGAACCCTCCCAAACTCATTCCATGAAGCCAATATCACCCTGATACCTAAATCAGACAGAGACACATCGAGGAAAGAAAATTTCAGACCAATACCCTTAATGAACATCGACGCAAAAATTCTCAACAAAATTTTAGCAAATCGCATACAAAAACATGTTAAAAAGATAGTGCACGATGATCAAGTGGGTTTCATCCCAGGGATGCAAGGTTGGTTCAACATCAGGAAATCAATAAATGTAATTCACCATATCAATAGACTTAAAGTCAAGAATCACATGATTATTTCGATAGATGCAGAAAAAGCATTTGATAAAATACAGCACCCCTTCATGCTCAAAACACTAGAAAAAATAGGGATAGTGGGAACATTCCTTAACATTGTAAAGGCCATCTATGCTAAGCCCATGGCTAATATCATTCTAAATGGTGAAAAACTGAAAGCATTCCCCCTAAAATCTGGAACAAGGCAGGGATGCCCTCTTTCACCACTTCTATTCAATATCGTCCTTGAGACTCTAGCCAGAGCAATTAGAGAGAACAAAGAAATTAAAGGGATACGAATAGGAAAAGAAGAACTCAAACTATCCCTATTTGCTGATGATATGATTGTATACTTAGAGGAACCAGGAAATTCCACCAGAAAACTTTTAGAACTCATAAGTGAATTCAGTAAAGTAGCAGGTTACAAGATCAATGCTCATAAATCCAATGCATTTTTATACATAAGTGATGAATCTTTGGAAAGAATAATTAGGAAAACTACCCCATTCACAATAGCATCGAAAAAAATAAAATACTTGTGAATCAATCTCACAAAAGAGGTGAAAGACCTCTACAATGAGAACTACAGAACACTAAAGAAAGAAATTAAAGAATACCTTAGAAGATGGAAAGATCTCCCATGTTCTTGCATAGGCAGAATTAATATTGTCCAAATGGCCATACTACCTAAAGTGCTATACAGATTCAATGCAATTCCAATTAAAATCCCAATGACGTACCTTACAGAAATAGAACAATCAATCATGAAATTCATCTGGAAGAATAAGAAACCCAGAATAGCTAAAGCAATCCTTCGCAGGAAAAATGAAGTTGGGGTTATTGCAATACCAGAACTTCAACTCTACTACAAAGCAATAGTAACAAAAACGGCATGGTATTGGTACCAAAATAGACAGGTAGATCAATGGTACAGAATAGAGGATATGGACAAAACCCAAATAAATACAATTTTCTCATACTAGACAAAGGTGCCAAAAATATGCATTGGAGAAAAGATAACCTCTTCAACAAATGGTGCTGGGAGAATTGGAAATCCATATGCAACAGAATGAAAATAAACCCATATCTCTCACCGTGCACAAAACTAAACTCAAAATGGATTAAGGACCTCGGAATCAGACCAGAGACCCTGCATCTTATAGAAGAAAAAGTAGGTCCAGATCTTCAACATGTTGGCTTAGGACCAGACTTCCTCAACAGGACTCCCATAGCACAAGAAATAAAAGCAAGAATCAACAACTGGGGTAGATTCAAACTAAAAAACTTTCTCTAGCAAAGGAAACTATCAGCAATGCGAAGAAAGAGCCTACAGAGTGGTAGAATATCTTTGCCAATCATACTTCAGATAGAGCACTAATCTCCAGAATCTATAAAGAACTCAAAAAACTCAACACCAAGAATACAAATAACCCAATCAACATTTGGGCTAAGGAAATGAACAGACACTTCACAGAATAAGATATACAAGCAATCAACAAACGTATGGGAAAATATTCAACATCTCTAGTAATAAGAGAAATGCAAATCAAAACCACCCTAAGATTCCATCTCACCCCAATTAGAATGACGATTATCAAGAATACAAGCTACAACAGGTGTTGGCGAGGATGTGGGGAAAAAGGTACACTCATACATTGCTGGTGGAGCCGCAAATTAGTGCAGCCACTCTGGAAAGCAGTATGGAGATTCCTTAGAAAACTTGGAATGGAACCACCATTTGACCCAGCTATCCCACTCCTTGGCCTATACCCAAAGGACTTAAAATCAGCATACTACACAGATACAGCCACAACAATGTTCATAGCTGCTCAATTCACCATAGCCAGATTGTGGAACCAACCTAGATGTCCTTCAATTGATGAATGGATGAAGAAACTGTGGCATATATATACAATGGAATATTACTCCGCAATGAAGAATGATAAAATTATGCCATTGGCAGGCAAATGGATAAAATTGGAGAATATCATGCTAAGTGAGATAAGCCAATCTCAAAAAACTAAAGGACGAATGATCTCGCTGATAAGCAGATGAGGACATATAATGGGAGGTGGGAGGGGTTAGTGTTAGGGTTAGGTTTAGGTTTAGGGTTAGGGATAAGTAGGGTGGTAAGAATGGAGGAAAGAAGGACTGTATAGAGGGAAAAGAGGGGTTGGAGGGGTGGGGGGGAAGGGAAAAATAATGAATCAAACATCATTGCCCTATGTAAATTTATGATTACACAAATGGTATGTACTCCATGTACAAACAGAGAAACAACATGTATCCCATTTGTTTACAATAATAAAAAAAATAAAAAATAGAAAAAAAAGAAAATATACAGCTGACAAATAAGCACACAAAAATGGTCATTAGGGAATTGTAACTTAAAATGAGATACCACTAGACATCTTTTACAAATAAGGGAATATTCAAAATATTTATGACACCAATTGCTGACAAGGATATGCAGCAACAATTGCTCTCATGCATTGCTGGTGGGAATGCAAACTAATACAGCCACGTTGAAAGATGGTATGGCAGTTTTTACAAAACTATACACATTTGCAATGATGCAGCAATTGTGTTCTTTGGTAGTTTCCCAAATGAGTTGAAAACTTATGTTCACACAAAAACCTTCACACAGGTGTTCTTAGCAGCTTAATTCACAATTACCAAAACTTTAAAGCAACTAAGATGCCCTTCTGTAGGTCAATGGATAAATTGTGGTATATCCAAACAATGGAATATTATGCAGTGCTGAAAAGAAATGATCTAGCAAGCCATGAAAAGATAAGGAAGAAAGAAACTTAAAGACACATTCCTAAGTGAAAGAAGTCATTCTGAAAAGACCACATACCATATGATTCCAACTATATGACATTCTAGAAAAGGCAGAAACTATGGAAACAATAGAGCGATTAGTGGCTGTGGGGGTGAAAAGGGAAGAAATGGATCAGAGGAGCATAAAAGATATTTAGGGTAGTAAAACTATTGTGTATGATAACATAATGGTAGATACATGTCATTACACATTTGTTAAACCCAAAGAACACATAATACCAAAAGTGAACCTTAAATGTAAACTATGGATTTTAGATTATGATCTGTTGATGTGGGTTTACAAATAGTAATGAATGTACCATTGGTGCAAGGTATTGACAGTCAGAGAGGCTGTGCATGTGGAGTCAAGGGATATATGGGAACTTTGTATTTTCTGCTCAGTTTTGTTGTGAACCTAAAATAGCTACTAATAGTAACAATAACAATAATAATAAATTAATAATAATGTCTACTTAAAGAAAAAAACAAAACTAAGCTGGGTGCAGTGGCAAGAGAATCACTTGAGCCCAGGAGTTTGAGACTAACCTGGAAAATATAGCAAGACCCTGTCTCCAAAACAACAACAACAACAAAAACACATTTAAAAAAAAACCTAAAACAAAGTGCTATAGTGAGATATTATTACCAATTCATTAGATTGTCAGAAAATTGCCAGCCTTAAAATATTAATATTTGTTGAAGATATGAAGTGATTTTTGCTCTTATACATGTATACTGATAAAACTACTTTGGAAAACAAAGAATTATATAATAATGTTGAGCATGCACATAATCCTTGATTCGGCAATTCTAGTTTTTTATTTTTTATTTTTCATTGTAGAATTGAAACCAGGTACACTTAAACATTGAGCCACATCCCTAGCCCCCCCTTTTTTTTTTTTTATTTTGAGACAGAGTCTTGCTAAGTTGCTTAGGGACTTGCTAAGTTGCCGAGACTGACTTTGAACTTGTGATCCTCCTACCTCAGCCTTCCAGGACACTGGGATTACAGGTGTGCACCACTGTGCCAGCTAGTTTTAAGTATAGTCTCTATAGAAGTTTCCTAGAGAAACAATTGAAAATAACCCAAATATCTACCACATCAAACTTGTTAGAGTCACACAACAGAATATTGAATAGTAAAAATAATGAACTGTGACTATATGCATCAACTTGGATGAATCTTATTTATTTATTTATTTATTTATTTTTTTTTTGCAGTACTGGGTATCGAACTCAGGGCCTTGTGCTTGCGAGGCAAGAACTCTAGCAGCTGAGCTATCTCCCCAGCCCATGGATGAATCTTATAAATGTAATACTAGACACAAAAGGAAACATTAGATATGGAGTCCAAAAAGTATATATTGTTCAGGAATCCATAACATTAATAGTAAAACTATAAAGGAAAAAAATGGTTAACTGGGTTAACTGCATTTATGGGATAGCAGTTCCTACAGTGGAGGACAAGAAATAAGTTGTGAGAGATTTGAGACTCAGGATATCTCAAAGGAGTTGATAATGTTCTATTTCTTATTCTGGATAGCATGTATTAGAAATCTCATTCATAGCCAGGTGTGGTGGTGTGTACCTGTAGATCCAGCTTCTTGGGAGACTGAGACAGAAGGATCTGAAGTTCAAGGCCAGCCTGGGTAACATAGTGAGGTTCTCCCTATTTTTAAAAAAATCCATCTATTATTCTTTAAATCATGTGTGTGCATACTTTTCTGTATGTGATTTTTAAAAAAATCAGGCCCTAGATCTTTATTATATGAAGCCATATTTTTGTTATACTTTTCATCCTCCTGCCAGACAAAGCAGTCTATCCCTAGTAGGAGAGGAGTCTAATACAGAGGCAGAAATTGAGACAGGAAGAAAAGAGACTCTTTGAAAGAGTTTTTTTAATACTGAAATTGCTTTATGACTGAGGTCAGCATTTCTTTTTTTTTTTTTTTTGTACTATTTATTCTTTCTTATTACCATTTAAATGGTGTTCCTATCCCTGGCAATCAAGAATCCTGGTCTTAAAAATGCCTTAAAAAGAAAAACCCTGTCATTTGTGACAACATGGATGAATCTGGAAGACATTGTACTAAGTGAAATAAGTAAGGCACAAAAAGGCAAATAACACAAGACCTCACTCATACACGGGATCTAAAAATGTTGAATTCATAAATAAGAGAGTAGAATGGTGTTTACCAGGAGCTGGGGTAGTAGTGTGGGGGTTATAGGGATGTGGGTGAAAGGATAGAAAAGTTCAGTTAAAAAGGAGGAATAAGTCCAAGAGATCTATTGTATTACATGGTGACTGTTACCAACAATGTAGTATATTCTTTAAAACTGTTGAGAGTATATTTAAGTGTTCTCACCACAAAAAAAAGTATGTAAAGTAACACAGATATTAATTAATTCAATTTAGCTATTGTACAGTGTAACTACTTCAAAACGTGTTATATAATAAATGATAAAATATTTATCAATTAAAAATAATTTTTAAAAGATTCCTGAATATTTTATGTCTACTCGTACTTTGAATCTCTCCCACTACACCACGAACTTCATGAACGCAGGGACTGTAGTCTGACTTGTTTACCACCAAATTCCCAGTTGCCTAAAACAATGCCTAGTATAAAATGCTTACCACATATTTGTTGAATGAATAATAAACTACTTAACATTGCGCTTATGACACTTGTAATTTTCTATTTGGTGTATCCCCCGTTAAATATGATGGTATCATCATATGACGAGTCCCTAGCCAAATGCCTCGCAAAATGCTCAATAGATGAAATAAATGTCAAATATGCACACAGAAACAATATCTTTCTCTGCAATGTAACCTTTACTTCAAACACCTTTATTTGAAAGTCAGAGCTAATAACCTTCAAAATCAATTTGATCTTTATATTCATCTGCTTAAAACCTTGCAGTAGACAATTCCTTCTCCTTTCTCTCTCCTCCAGCCGCCCAAGATGTCCAAAGGAAAGAAAACCAAGGGGAAGAAGCTGGCCCAGGCCCCCGCCGCATTCAAGAAGCAGGGAGCCAAGAAGGTGGTGAACCCGCTGTTCGAGAAGAGGCCGAAGAACTTCAGCATCGGACAGGACATGCAGCCCAACAGGGACCTTACCCGCTTTGTAAAGTGGCCCCGCTACATCGGGCTGCAGCGGCAAAGGGGCTATTCTCTTCAGGCGGCTGAAAGTGCCTCCTGCGATTACCCAGTTCGCCCAGGCCTTGGAGCGCCAGCCACCCAGCTGCGCAAGCTTGCCCACAAGTACAGACCAGAACAGCAGGAGAAGAAGCAGAGGCTGTTGGCGCGGGATGAGAAGAGGCTGCTGGCAAAGGGGATGTCACCATGAAGAGACCGCGGGTCCTTGGAGCAGGGGTCAATACTGACAACCACCTTGGTGAATAAGAAGGCCCAGCGACTTGGATCTCATCAAGCTGGTTGTCTTCCTGCCCACCCTGTGTCGCAAGATGGGAGTCCCTTACTGCATCAACAAGGGGAAGGCCAGGCTGGGACGTTTGGTTTACAGGAAGACATGCATCACTGTTGCTTTCACGCAGGTTAATTCGGAAGACACAGGAGCTCTGGCTAAGTTGGTGGAAGCTACCAGAACCAACTACAATGACAGATATGATGAGATCCACCGCCACTGGGAAGGCAACATCCTGGGTCCAAAATCCATTGCTTGCATTGCCAAGTTGGAAAAGGCAAAAGCTAAAAGAACTTGCCACTAAACTGGGATAAATGTACGCTGTTGTGTTTCTGTACATAAAAATAATAAATTGTCCTTCATCCAGTGAGAAAAAAGAACCCCAAAGCCTCGCAGTAATAGTAATAGTGTACTCCTGTGGTGCTCACTGTTCTGAATCTTTCCACATGCTAATTCATTTACTCCCACAACAATTCAATGGAGGTGGAATTATTCTCACTTTTCAAAAGAGGGAAGCAGACACAGAGAAGTTAAATAACTTGCCTAAGGTTACTGCACAGTTAGTAGTGGTAGAGCCAGATTTTACACCTATGGAATTTGGCTTTACAATGTATACTCTTGACCATAATCCTCTACCCTTTCAGTGGATTTGTATAGACAATGGAGCAAAACCCAAAATTCTTAGGAGGCCCATTTAAATATTATGTCCAAAGTCATTTCCTTTCTCTCCCTTCTATGAACCCTAGACTCCAAATGGTAACATTTACTTTTGAACAAAAAATTTCCTTTATTCCCTTTCCTCCTGACAAACTTCTATTCATTTCTCAAAATCCAGTTCAAGAGTTCTTCTCTTGAAGCCCTCCTCAATTCAGCCTTCCACGTTTGTACTCTTAAAACTTTGTGAGTTCTTATCACATTGTCATAATTATTAGTTTGTATGGTTTTCTTCTCTGTAAGGCTAGGCTCATATCTTATTCATTTATAAATAGGCTCGGTGGCAAAATTAGTGCTGCCATATATAAGGCACTAAAATGCTTATTAAATGAACCAACACTGAATTCAACTTGAGTTCAGTAGTCAAGATGTAGATTGAAACTTTGGCATTCTATCAGTTTGTCACTAATATTGCTATATGACCATTAATTATATTAATACATAGTTTGTCATTATCTATTGATGCTATATAACCATTTGTTTTGCTTAGCTATATCATAGTTTCAAATTCTACTAGTCTTTGTCTTGTTCTACTTTGTCCATATATATAACATTGTTTTGACACTTCTCATATAGTACAAAGTAAATTATGGTCTTCCTCACTTATACTACATAAGCCCCTTGAAGGGGCTTACCATCCCCAATAGAGGGACCCAGGGGTTGGGATATAATAAACGACTAATAGCTCTTTGACAAACTGAATTCAATTTCAGTTGGTTTGATTGTGTTATCTGGTTATTCAAGTAACTCTTATCTTCATTTCTTTTCCTCTGACTGCTCTGATAATTTTGTTTTCAGTTTTTCATATGCCATGATTTTCATCCCTATAACAATTCCAATATAGGGAATGTAGGTTCTTGGGCTAAAATCACAGAAAAGCAACTTTAGATAGAAAATATTTTCATTTAACTTCTCAGTTTTCCTGTAATATAAACTCTAACTAGCGTGGGTAAGTTAACCTTGGCTTCATACTATTGTCCCTCGAATTAAAAAACAACAGTGGATATCTTCTCCTTCAAATTTAAAGACAGTAATGCTAATGACATGACACCAAAAAAATTGAAAAGATTACTATAAAAAATTACACCATACCTGTAATTGGAATCTTCCAGTATGAAAATTTCGAGAAATAAAAACACACTGAGAATGAGATTTAATCTTTGCCTTTGATGGTTTTTGCCTGAATCTCTCACTGGTTGCTTTAAATTTGGAATTTTGAAATATTTCTCTGAAAGATAGTTTATAGAGAATATTATTAAACATGAAATAGATTATAAACCAAATAAAATAATTATTTCTAATATTTATACATGAGGGTTTAAATATCAGAATAAATATATTGCAGCATATTTATTTTTAAAAGCACACATCAAGTTATATACTTTCTTACATGTTAGATTTTATTATATCTATCTTATTCATAGAATATAAATTAAGCTAATTATAAAGGGTTAATATTTCTAGTTTGAATATTAACCAGGAGTCACTGGTATACTTTTTTTCTGACTGTGAGATAATTAGTTGACTTTAATGTTAATTAGCCTTTTAAAAAATTTGTCTTTCATAGCAAAGGAAATAAAATGAATTTCACTGGTCACTTTTGGTATTTAATAATATCTCTGGAAAAAAGTAAGAAGAAGGAAACTGAATTGAAATTAATGACTTACAAAGGAAGAGTACCTGTGATTTTTTATTATTCATGCAACTACAAGCAAATGAGGAAGGATTAAAAATAATGAAGTGGCAAGTAAAAATTCAGCTGATCAAAGGCAGATAATTAAGTACAAAGGAATGTGGTTTCAAACAGTTATTATAAACTTAAGGATTTAAGAAATAATGCTTCCAGACGAGGGAATAATATTCAGAGCTAAAAAGAAAAGAACTATCAAGTCATGAAAAGACATGGAAATTTAAATGCACATTTTAAAACAAAAGAGGCAAATCTGAAAAGGTTACATACTACATGACATTCTGGAAAAGGCAAAACTGTTGTAGAGACAGTAAAAAAGTCTTTGGTTGCTTGGGGGAGGGAATAGATGAAGCACAGAGAGTTCTTAGAACAAAGAAAATGCTCTGTGATACTGTAAAGATGTGAATATGTCATTATACATTTGTGCAAATCCACAGAGTGCACAGCACCACGAGTAAACCTTAACATAACATACAGATGGTGAATGATGAAGTACTGATATAAGTTTCTCAATTGTTACCCTCCCCAATTAATAATAATAATAGTGCTGATTGGCCATTTCTTCTTTCAGAGGTACTAGGAAAATTCTAAATTAAATCAAGATATCATATTATGTTAAGGAGGTATTAACAATTAGAATTCATTCATTATTTAATTCAATTCACTTAACAAATATTTGAGTACTTATATGCCAGATGTGCTAGATGTTATATATTTAGTGATGGGGGAAAAAAAGCCACAATCACTACCCTCATGGAATTTGCGTTGCTGTCATGGAACGTTAAATACTAGTAGAGAAGACAGACAACTAAATAATCACTAAATTTTTCACAATGAAAAATTACAACTGTGAAAAGTGCTATTGAGGAAAGCTACCTGGTGCTGTTATGTAACACAGGGAATTCTCCTGCATACAGTGGTTGAGAAAGGCTTTCCTGAGGAGGGGATGATTGAACAGAGCATCTGAAAAAGTAATATTAACTAGGAAGAGTTTGGTAGAAGAGGGAAGATGTGAAAGTAAAAATATTCTGGACAAAGAGAACATCAGGTACAACCATCTAGCATCTAGATTAAGAGAAACACAGAAAGCAAGAGGGAAATAGAACATGAATTTGGGGACTGTGTGTGGATGGACCATGCAGGGTCTTAAAAGTCATGTTTTGTGGTTATTCTAAAAGCAATAGAAAGTTCTTTAAAATATAATGGGGCTGGAAAAAAAGGATATGGTGACTTGACCAAATTTGTATTTGGAAAAAGTCTGGCTGAAGTGTGGAGATTAAATGAAGATAATATTGAAGGTATGGGGTTTTGTAACCTCTATTATAGTAGTCTATATTGTCTATACAGGAGATAATGAAAAACTGGATGAGTCACGGTGGAGGTAATCGAGAGAAATGAATAGGTGTGAGCAATTTTTGAGATAAAATATAACTTGGTGATAGTTCACATTTAGTGTGAATGGGGCAGAGAAGGGGAGCTTTTTAGAAGGAAAAAAATCTTTGGCTCTACATATTCCTCCAGCTACTAACCATTCACCAACTCCTCCTCACAAAAATAACTTCTTGAAAGAGATGTCTATGTCTCAATTTTCTTACCTCCTGCTTTCTCTTCCAAGGGGAGTTTCTAAACCCATCTCTCCCCCAAAACTTCATCAAGGTGACCAATGACCTCTATATTGTCAAATCTGAAAATCTATTTCTCCTTATCTTTCTCAAGTACCTTCAACATAGCTGGTTGACATCTCCCTCTTGTAACATTTTTTTGGTTTTGACTTTGTTGACACCACACCTTTTTTTTTGACAGATGTTGTTGACTTTTTTTACTCTTATACTAGATTTCTTCATGGTAGCAAGAAGTGCATAGTACTATGTCTCTCTTTTGACAATCACTCCCTGGTTGGTCTTATCAAGTTCTAGACTTTAGATACTCTCTGTATATCAAATCTTCAACCCTGGATTCTGTCCTGAAGTTTATGTGTGTATTCAACTGCCTATGTGACATTTCCACTTTAATGTCTAATAGACTTCCTAATAGTCTTTTAAGCTTACATCCAAAACTGAACTCCTAGCTTATCACCACTCCCCAAAATTGATCCCCTTTATGATAATTTCCTCATCAAAGAAAATGGCACAACCAATTACTCAGTTCGACACAAAAACCTACACATCAGCATTAACTCCATCACTTCATTTATCAACAAATCCTGATTCTACCTGCAAAACACATTCCAGATCGAGCCCCTTCTTTTCATCTCCTTTATGTTAATATTAGTTCAAGACATCATCACCTTTCACATGGAACTAAATAACCTCCTAAGTTCTCTATCTGCTTTCATTCTTGCTCTATTAAAATTCAGTCTTCAAAGAGAAATAAGAAACATCTTTAAAAAATACAAACCAGAACTCTCATACATTGATGTTGGGAATATATACTCATTTTGGAAAACTATTCAGCAGTTTCTTATAAAGTTAATCATATTATCTAACAATTCTACTTTTAGGTATTTACCTAAGAGAATTGAAAATGTGTGTACAAAAGATTTACTCAAGAATGTCTATGGCAACCATCTTCCTGAAAGCTAAAACCTGGAAATGACTCCAATATCCACTAATAGAAGAATCAAAAAAACAGGGTATATTCATTCACACAATGGTACTACTCATTATTAAAAACAACAGACTATGGATAAATGTAACAAATATATCTCAAAAATATTATGGTGAGTGAAAAAAGCAGTCATAAAGAAGTCCATATGATTCCACTTAAGTCCAAGAATAGGCAAAAGTAAACTGTGACAATAGAAAACAGAATCATGGTTGCCTCTAAGGTAGAACATAGGAATTGAAGCCTGGAAAGGAACATGTTGGAACTTTTCAGGGGATGAAAGAGTTCCATAATTTGACTGGAGTGGTTACATAAGAATTTGTTTATTGAAATTTATCTCTGTGCATTTAAAACCTGTGCATTTCATTGTATGTTAATTATATCTCAATTTTAAAATGTTAATATGTGAATCAGCCATGAGAGACATTGTAGAGTCCAAATGGAAAAACTTTTAAAGCACTTAGAACAGTTCCTAGCATGTAGTCAACACTCAATGTTGGGTACTATGATAATGCCTTTGCCCTTTTTAAAATCTTCCAGTGCTACACAAATAATAAATCCAGACTCTGTATTCCACTCTACAAATCTGGTCCTTAGACCTGCCTCTTCAATCTCATAATTTCCCACTTTTACTACAGATTATTCACACTGGCCTTATGTTAACTGACAATTGCAAGGTCATTCTCACATTGGAGTCTTTGCATTTACTGTGCTTTCAGTTTGGAAAACACTGATACAAGATGTTCATATATCTGGTTCCCTCTTTTAAACTCAGTTCTCAAATTAAATATCAACTACTTGTACAGGCATTCCCTGACCACTTTATCTACTTGTTCATTATCTGTCTCCTGCCAGTGGTACTGCAAGTCAATGAAAGAGAAACTTTGTCTAACTTGTGCACAGTTGTAACCTCAATTCCTAGAACAATGGCAGACATCCAATAAATATTTGTTGGAAGAGTGAGTAAATCAATAATTTCTTGGTTTCTGATTTGTACATGCGGATACCACTTAGTCATTTGCTGAGACAGGGGATACAATAAGAATATGTGGGAAAATCATGTTGCAATTTACAGTTTTTAAACATAAGATGATGCAAATACTGATATGATTAAATAATTAGATGCACCAGATTTTAGAATTGAAAGGAATGAGGGTGTCAGTTTTTTTTTTTTTTTTTTTTTTTTTCTGTTTCTGGCAAGGCACTACTTTTAGGCCATACCGGAGCATTCTGTCATTTCTTTTCTTAGATGTCTCCTAAAGAGTGTATTTCCCTCTCAGCAATGTTTTAAATCTCAAATTGGAAGTTGAAATTTTTAAAATTTCTAGCTTTGTATTTCAACCAGACCCATGACTTATTGAAAATAAAATAATATTTATTATTCCTCAAAATTTTAATGCATGAAGATTGCTATTATATTACTCTAGTTCTTTGAGCTATTTAAAACACATAAACCCTTTCCTCCCCAACCAAAGGATCTACAACCAAATTGCAGATTACAAAATCAATACTATTATAGTTACTATAATAAGTTCAATACTATTTGAAAAAGTCTTTGAATTTTTAAAAGAAAAAAGTATTCTAATAAAACTTACCTTCGTTTACAAATCAGGAACCACAAAGCAGATGCCAAAGCAAAGAAACCAATTCCCAAACTAACAGCACCAGCAGCCAGAAAATAGGTTAAGTGGTTAAAAAAACCTATACAAATAAATTATGAAAGATTATTACATGTATGTATCTTCATTCTCTAGGTAAAGTTAAATTACATAATATTCCAAATGATATAACATAGTATAGTATGAAAACTCCAGGACATTGGGAGACCTGAATAGTCCTGTGCTATTATAATAATTTGAAAACTCCAAGAAATAAAGTGGCACAGTCTCTCCTGCAGATTAGGTCCTAAGGCACATTTCTTTGACCCTGCCAGGATTTGAAACCTAGATTTTGTTTTTATACAGCTGTCACCTCCTTCTTTTCTTTTTTAGTTTTTTCCCTTTGCAGTTCAACTGTGATTTTTTTTGTTGTTGTTATTTCTCTGGTATCAATACTGATAGACCTCTGACACAAGAAAGTTTTCATTTTTAAATTCATATTATATCTAGGGATGGTGGTGAATGCCTGTAATCTCAGAGACTCCGGAGGCTGAGGTAGGAGGAGCACAAGTCTGAGGCCAGCCTCAATATCTTTTAAATTTTAAAAAAATTAAAGAATTTTAAAAGAACTGGGAATATAGCTCAGGGATGAAGTGTCCCTAGCTTCAATCCCCAGTATTATACACATATTCATGTTATCAATCACTATAAGGAGGCAAATGAAGCAAATAAAGGAACAGATATGGGGAATTTGTTTTGTTTTGTTTTTAAATCTAAGTTGCCTTTTATTCATTCACCATATACTATTGATTTTAAGAATGTCATGTAAGTGCTTGGCTTTTTTTTTTAAGATTTAAGAAACCTTTAAAAAATTTCTTTCCATTTTAAGGAACTGCAAAAGATCATGGTCAAAAACTAAATGAAAGCAATAGAAAATAATAGCTTATCACAAATTTTATAATTGTGAAAATCTATAGGAATTACAGTTTTACTCCTTTACAGTTGGTAAACTGAGGCCCATGTAAGAGAAGTAATTGAACTAAGATTGTGCAGCAAATTAATACCAGTATTTTGTTTTTTTTCTATAATTTCAGCTACCAAACATCTTAATTCTGGTTTATTAAAAATAATAAAGAATAAAACTAGGCATGGTGGTGCACACCTGTAATCCTAGAGACTCGGGAGGCTGAGGCAGGAGGAGCGCAAGTTCAACGCCAGCCTCAGCAACTTAGCAAGGCTCTAAGTCACTTAGTGAGATTTTGTCTCAAAAAATAAAAAGGAGTGAGGATGTGGCTCAGTGGGTAAGCACCCTGGATTCAATTCAATTAAATAAATAATTCAGTAAATAAATAAATAATGAGTAAAGAAAGTAAGTAATTATAGACAGTTTGGTTAAGTCTTCCTTAAGGTTCTGCAACCTATTACCTAAGCAAAAAACAAACAACAGAAAGCTTTCACAGAAGGCAATATAGAATCTAACTGAGGAATAGATTACTTGGGAAGAAGAGTTAAGAAGTAAAAAACTACTTGAAGATCTTTTTATGAGAACATATTATCAAGTTTCACTAAGGATATTACATGATGAATACTCTTGTTTCCATATTTTTGTTGTTTCCTAAGTAATTTCTAGCTTCAAGATAGTATCTCTCAAACCTTGGTTTTCTTTGAATTCAGAAAGGTCTACATTCAGGAATTAACATGAAAAAAAAGTACACAGGGTCATTTATCAGAGTGACACATTTAGAACAAAATACTCTAAATAGCTCAAATTAGGAAGTCAAGTATGTTGTGATGATGCTATATATGAAAAATACAGTATTCTTCAATTGTTTTGTATAGCAATGTCAATACTATTGATCTCTTTGGCTAGATAATTCTTTGTTGTGGGGGATTGTTCTGTGCATTGTACCAAATACATCCCTGTAGATTATCAAATATACACTGAGGGGCAAAATTGTCCCCTGCTCTGAACCACTGATATAGTGGTATAACAACATGTATCCCATTTGTTTACAATAAAAAAAAAAGGAAAAAAAAAAAAAAGAGAGAGAATACCAGTTATTATTAATGATGAAATAATAATAAATAAAATCTGTATTTTAAAAAGATACAGTTGTATTCAAATATTAGGATCTCAATAGATGAAAAAAGAAAAGCAATACAGATAAGGAAGGGCTAAAACCATGGACATGCTGGGCTCTGAAATCTGCAAACAGGAATTAGCCCAAAGAAACAGACAAAACCTACTCCAGACTATCCTCTGGCATAGTGAATGAATCCATATGACCAATAACTCTGAGAGAAGGAAACTGAGTCTTCAACAAAAGACCAATTTGAAACAGGACCAATGATGAATCTTAGAAATGAAAATTTCAAAACTGTAAAATGGAATAAACCCTTCTCTGAACACAAAGAAAGAATAAATGAAATAAAATATAATACTGAGAAATTCATCCAATTACACAAAGAAATGAAAAATATGATAAAGAAATTATGAGACATGGAAAAGCTTAAGAATATGTAACATAAAACCAAAAGGATGCCAGGTGTGGTGATGCACACCTAAAATTCCTACGACTCCAAAGGTTGAGGAAGGAGTATTGCAAGTTTGAGGCCAGCCTCAGCAGTTCAGTGAAATCCTGCCTCAAAAAAAAAAAAAAAAAAAAAAAAAAAAAAAAAAGGAACTGGGATGTAACTCAGTGGTAGAGCACCCCTGGGTTTAATTCCCAGTACTGCAAAAACAAAAACCAGGAGTTCCACTATTATTTTTTGTGGTGCTGGGAATCAAACCTAGGATGTTGCACATATTAAGTACTCTGTCACTGAGTTACACCTCCTGTCCAAAAGGAGTTCCAAAAGAGATTACAGACTAGAAAAGCAGTACACTGAAGTAAAACCCAAGGTTTTTTATGTTAACATTTTACACATAGTAAAACACACAAGTGTGCAATTATATACATCTTGACAAATACAAAGTGTTTAATCACCCCACAAGCAAGTTACAAAGTACCTCCATTACTTCTTTCCAAATTTCTTCATTCTGTCTCTTGTATCCCTCACTGACTGCTAGCAACCAGAATATTTTCTATAATTTTGTGTTTTCCAGAATTTCACATAAATGGTATGGAAAGGCATTTTGAGTCTGCTTTTCACGCAGCATAGTACATGTAAATTCCATCCATGTTGTTGTATATGTCAATAGTTTGTTTCTTTGTATTGCTGAGTAGTATTCTATCTTATTGATGTACCATGGTTTGCTTTTTCCCTAGATGAAGGATATTTGGGTTGTTTCCAGTTTGGGGAGTTAGGAATAAAGTTATTACACACTTGCATATAGGTCTTTGTTTGAACATGAGTTTTTATTTCACTGGGTTCATGAAGCATGTATTTATTAAAATTTATAAGAAATTGTCTGGGGATATATCTCAGTTGGTAAAGTGCGTGCCTTGCATGCACAAGGCCCTGGGTTCAATCCCCAGCACCACACACACAAAAAGAATTATAAGAAATTGCCAAACAACTTTCTACAGGGGCTGTGCCACCTTTACTTTCTCACCAGCAATATACAGTCATTCTAAGTGACCTGTATAACCACCACCAGCCCTTGATACTATCAGTTTCATTTTGGTCACTTTAATAGATGTGTAGTGATATTTCTTTGTAGTTTAATTTGCATTTCCTTAGTAAATAATGATGTTGAACATCTTTTCATGTGCATATTTGCCATTCACATATCTTCTTCATTGATGCATCTATTCAAATCTTTGCTGAGCATTGAGAATTCTTTATATATTCTAGTTACAAGTCCTTAGTAAGATACATGATTTAGAAACATTTCTTCCAGGCTATGACTTGCCTTTTCAATTCTCTTAAGAGTGTCAATACAGATCAAAACATTTTTCATTTTGGAGATGTCCAGTTTCTCAACTTTGTTATTTTATGGATTATACTTATGGGTCTTATCTAAGAACTTTTTGCCTAACCCAGGTCACAAAGATTTTCTCCTACATTTTCCCTTAAATGTTTTATAGTTTTATGTTTAACATTTAATTTATTTTGAATTAATTTTTGCATAAGGTGCCAGGTATTGATCAGGTTATTTTTCTTCTTTTCCTTGTATGTGGACATACAAAGTTTTCATTGTTATTTGTTGAAAAAACTTTTTTTAATGACTTGCCTTTACACCTTTGCCAAAAATCAATTAGCTATATTTGTGCCAATCTTTTTCTGTAATCTTAATTCTGTTTATTTGATCTATATTATCTATTTTTCCAGCAATAACAATAACGTTTTACATTTAAATAGCAAATACTATATATCAGGGATTGTTCAAAGTGCTTTACATATATTAACTTGATTATTTATCACAAAAACCCAATGAATTAAATACTATCGTTTCTTCACTGCAATGAGAAAAACAGATGTCAAAGGCATACAAATGCCAAGTGGGGGACCAGTATTAACTTAAACTGCTAAGGTCCTTCCTTGTCTAGATTGAGTAAAGACTAGAGGCAGTGATTATCTTTAGACTTTATTAGAAAAACAGTTTAAGGATGTTGAAAGTTTAAGCGTGTCATAGAAGAGGATAGCTAAGTAGCCAAAACATAGGAAAACTGTGTTGCTTATCAAGGAGGTGCAAATTAAACCACAGTGTGGTACTATGACCACTATATATAATGCCCAAAATGAAAAAGACAAAATATATCAAGACTTGACAAGGGAAGAGTAAACTGAACTTTCATTGGCTGCTGCTAACAGTGTAATTTGGTACAATACTTTGGAAAACTGTTTGACACTCTCATTAAAGTTGAATGTATGTATACCCTATGATCCAGAAATTCAACTTTTAGGCATATACTGGACTAAAGAGCACACATATTTTCACAAAAACATGTTTATAGCAGCACTATATTTGAGAAAACCACAAATTGGAAACTGCCCAAATTTCATGAGCAGTTGAATGAATTGACTAAAGAAAAAAAAAAATATCCCACAGTAATGGGAAAGAATGGACTATAGCCATGCATGACAAAGTGGATAAATTTCAATAGACAGAAGGTTGGGCAAAAGAAGTCAGACACAAAGTTCAAACACAGATATTAAGGGTAGTTTTTTGAGTGCTGGGATATATGTGCATATATATGTGTGTGTGTGTATTTGTTCAGTGAAACTTAATCAAGCTTAATACTGGGGCTAGTGTGTGGCTCAGTGGTAGAGCACTTGCTCAGCATGCGTGAGGCACTGGGTTCAATTATCAGCTCCATATATAAATAAACAAATAAATAAAATAGAGGTCTATCAACATCTTAAAAAAAGTTTAACACAACTTATAAATAAAATAAATCCGTATGTATAGCATGAGTTGAACTGAAACACTTAACATTCAGTTAAAAAGGTAAGTTCCATAAATTTAAGTTCAATAATTCCAGCTGATACTGATTTAATTTATGAACTTGAAAGAAATGAAAAATAATATATTTTTATAATTAAATATAATAGAAGTATTAAAATACATCAAATTCATGATGTTAGTTGATTCTGGGGAGAAATGAGGGAAGTGGGACTATGGATGAATTACAGACTTTGTAATGTTTTATACCTTAAAAAAAAAAAATCAAAGCTTTAGCACTCATATGACCCCCTCCACCAAAAAATGCTCATTTAGGACATCCATGGGTGTCTGTTGTCCTTTTTTCCTTTTCCTTTTTCTAATTTTCTCAAATATCTAAAAAATGTAAAAGAATATAATCTCAATTTTGGAAGAAGAGTAAGAAGAACAGGAAGAAGGAGAAAAAGAAAAAGAAACATTGGCATAAGAAAAACAATCAACACTGACTATTCCTGTAGTACAGGCTTATAGGTAAAATTTTCACTCCAGACTTTTCTGTATATTCAAAATTTCTGTCATGAATATCTTAGAAAAATCAGAGTAAAAATTGAAACCTAATATGTAATTCCTAACTACTTAGTTGCAACAAGTCTCCTTGTAGCACCTTCTCTTAATTTTTATCACTGTAGCCCACTGGACTTTCATCTCCTGAAGATCTCTTTTTCCCTCTTAAAAATTCTTCAGTAGGGCAGAAAAATATGTATGATGAATACACCCTCTAGTCCTTGGTTTAAATGTATCACTGACTTATTTACATCTCAAGGAAATTTCAATGAGATCTAAAGATTGCATTGATAAATTATGTATTTGTTAACACCTTCAAAAATATAATAAAATATAAGATGAGAAGGCTTAACTCAGTGATCACCCAAGTTCTTCTCCCATTCTGAAGGTGTAGTAAATATATTTAATTTAGCAACATTATATACAAAGTTACTATTTTTACTTTCTTGACTCTGCCCTTAAATATTCTATCCAAAGTAATGATTCCTCACTTTCAACAGTTACTTTAACATGTCAATGTTTCTTTGTCTTTAATAATTATTATCATAGTCTTCTTTACTTCTTGGCTTATTGTCTGTCCTTTTCCATTGGAAGATGTTTCTTTCACCATGGTATTCTCAGAATGTAGAATACTGACTGGTTACTCAAGAAATGGTTGAAGTCAATGAATGAAAGATAGGAACTAGATGGTAGTATTAAGGAAATGAATAATACAAGGTTGTTTCCCTCAAGAAGTACATTGCTTAGTAGGAACAACATACATGTAAAAACAAGTTTTAAAGTATTATAGATATTCTAATGGAAGAAATAAGTATAACATAAAGACACAGTAAAATCTGTAAAGGAGAAAGTGTAAAGAAAAAAAAAGGCTCCCTAGTTAAACGTCACCTGAGAATGTTCTATTATTAAATTCTTGTCAAGAACTGGTGATTCAATAGTAAGTGATACATGATCATGAGACTTAAAATCTGGAAGGTGACATTTAAATACATGTATTCCCTAAAATATTCCAAGTGCTATGATAGTGCTCTGTTCATAGTACTACGACAGAAGTAGTCTGACCTAATGTAGGAACAGTTTTCTAGAGATGACACCTGAGCTGAATCTGACATAATTTAAGAAATAGCTAGCCAAAGGGATTCAGTCTGAAACCTGGTTATGACTTTTTCATCTCAAAATAGACAAAACTCACCCTCTACATAATAATTGATCTTTTTCTTATTTATGGCCAAAATTCTTTTTCAAAAAAACATATTTTCCCACAACTTTTATTTCCAAGGTGATTAATAACTTCATTAACACTAAATTGCAAGGTAACTATTGACATTTCTCTCTTTGTGTATGTAATTTAAATTCATATGGTTTTTTCTCTTATTTTTGTTTATGCCTTTACTGCCTTTGTAGGTTCCTCTTCCCAAGTCTATCTATTATATATCTATCTGTTACATATTTATAGGTTATGTATCCATCTACTAAGCCAGAATTACTAGGCATTGTACTAGTATTTCAGATAATTTTTTGCAATGTTTCCAGAATGGTAAGCACTGCTTTATTTTTTAAGTAATCACAAACAACCTCTTATTTTTAATTACAAACTACCTATTTTATTCTTTTGGAGTTTTGCCAGATTTCAGTCTCAGGCTTATATTATTTACAAATGGTTTACTCCAATTTAACAAATAGCTGTAGAATACCAGTAGTTCACTGTGGATGACATTGTGTAGAACACCAAAGGAATAGAAAATAGGAAGTTAAAAAAATCTATTTAAATAAGAATCCTCACCCTAAGGTTTAAAATTCTATAATAATATATAAACAGAGTTGTTACACAAGCAGTAATAAAGGAGTCCATACTTATTTTTTTTTATATTGTGTATCTGCTTTGATTGGATATAAACCTAACTGGACCTGTGAACTTGAAATTTTTACCTCTTATGTTGATCAAATTTTAATGTTCTCCCTTGAATAATGGGAATCATATAATCTCAAAAAATTACAGTAGGAAAGAAGAATGTTGCAATAAATTAATAATAATAGTAATAATAAATAGAAAGGTATTTCAGGGCTGGGGTTGTAGTTCAGAGGTAGAGTGCTTGTCTCACATGCATGAGGCACTGAGTTTAATCCTCAGTACCACATAAATAAATAAAATAAAGGTATTGTGTCCCTCTACAACTAAAAACAACAACAAAAAAAAAATCAAAAAAAAAAAAAAAAAAAAGAAAGGCATTTCAAACCTAAAATGAATACACCAGGTCGTAAAGCAAATTTTATAAAATCATTATTATATAGATCACATTCTCTGACAATAAAATTTATTTCTAAATTAACAATCTGAAATATAGCCTAAGAAAAGTTTCCATACTTCTGTAAATTTAAAATCACACTGAAAATAGCTCATATTAAATAATAAATCTATAGAAATTAGAAAACATATAAAACTAGTTGATAATGAAAGTACTATGTATAAGTATTTGCAAACAGTACACCTATAGCAAAATCTAAGGGATGTGTATAGCCCTAAATATATTAGAAAAGAAGGTTGAAAAACAATGAGTTTAGCATCCAAATTGCGAGTTGAAAAAGAACCCAAAAAATAAACCCAAAGAATGTAGAGGAAGGAAAAAATAAAAAACAGAAATTAATGAAATAAAAATTATGATTCTGTTAAAGACTACTGAAATTGATAATCTAATCTGGTCAAATTAACCAAATTAAAAATTCTGAAGGTATAAGTTAATACTAAAAATGAAGAAAAGCATAATTACAAATAACAGACATTTAGAAAATACTTTAAATGAATTTATGCTAATATATTTTAAAACTTATATAAAATGATGTATACCTAAAAAATGACTTACGAAAAATGACTCAAGAGGTAATAGAAACCTAAATGAATATGTATCCATTAAATTGAATTAGCAGTTACTAACTTTCCCCCAAAGAAAACAGCAGGGACTAGTAGCTTTACAATTTCTATTGTATACCCATTTTCAAGTATTTCTTATCTTATACAAGCTCTTCCAGAGAACAAAAAGAGATTTCTAGCTGTTTGTCCAAATACATTTTCCTCTTCTTCCCAGGCAAAAAGCTAGACTACATGTTCCAGCTTCCCCTACCATTAGGTGAAGCCATTGACTGAGTTCTAACCAATGGAATTTGAATGGAAGTGATGTCACAAAAACCTCTCAAATACTTTTCTCCACGTTCTTTTCCCTGACTGAAATGGAGATGATCCCCAGGAAACCTTGTAAGCCATGATATCACCACCATCAATCAACTGGATATAATTGACACTAGAAAAAGCAATCCAACCACAGAAGAATGCATATTCTTTTCAAGTGCATGTGGTACATTCTCTAATAGAAATAGTTGAAAATCATTAAGACTTCTAAATAATACATTTCTAAATAATCCATGGGTGAAAAAAGGAAGACTCAAATTAAAATACGAAATATTTTCAACAAATAAAATGAAAACACCATACATCAAGATTTATGGGATGCTACTTACTAAAGCAGCACTTAAGAGGTATAATCTATTATTTTTTCATAAACGGGGCAATCCCTTAGCTTTGTAAAATTATAGAACCAGTATTATACTACATATTTAATGAAAAAGGCATTGCACTTTTACTCTCAATGAATTATCGACCTAGATTTTGTAATCTAATGGTTCATATGATAGTGAAAGAGGTTTTAGAAATAATTATTTCTGATGACTTTTTTACTTATTTTTAAAGTAAATTAAATCCAATGAATTATACAGATATTTAATCAACTCTTTTTCCAGTTCTTCACTGAAGATATTCTAAACTTTCTCCTTTTTGTTCAAGGTTGAGGCAGGAGGATCACAGGTTCAAGGATAGCCTTAGCAAACTAGTAAGACCCTATCTCAAAATAAAAAATAAAAAGGGATGGATGTAGCTCTCGGATAAAGCAACCCTAAGTTCAGTACACAGTACCAAAAAGAAAAGAAAACACTAAGCTCAGAGCTGGCACATCCAGAGAAAGCCATGCCTGACCTTGTGCAGTCATTACAAGGACAAATTCATAATGTCAGACTCTATGAAGCTGATCATTTAGATTTGAGCACTCAGCTGGGTATGGTGGTGCATGCCTGTAGACCCAGCTACATGGGAAGATGAGGGAGGAGAATTACTTGAGCCCAAGAATGTGAGACCAGCCTGGTCAACATAGCCAGACCCTGTCTTTTAAAAAAGATAAATAAACAAGTAAAATAAAAACTAGATGGCCAGAAGATATAGGCAACTCCTTTATAATAGATGCCAAACTATAACAATAATTCTTCACCCCCCCAAAAAAAAGTTCAGCCAAAATAACCTGTACCATGTTCAATAACAAGACAGCAACTATAATAAATAAATAAATACTCCTCTGGTACAAAAGAAAAGTAGTTATCATTGCAGATACTCCTGGGACTCATCTTGATTTTTGAAGACAGGCTAGAATTAGTGAAAAGGCACCAGATTTTCAAGGTAGAAGTTCTGAGTTGAATTCTGATTTTACCTCTTGACATCTACCTCAAGGAGTTGTTAGTGAGATTATGAGCTAATTAATAAAAAATTAAAAGCTGGAAATAGTTATAAAATATATTAGTCATCTGATGAGATTAATGATGAATAATAATTCATAAAATAGGTCATCTACTTTATTTTCTACATACCTACCATATAAAATACACTGATTTTCCTTTAAGAAATAATAAACTATTTTGTATCCTTGTCTGATAGATATCTTGAACTTATTTCTATCTAGCTCCTTGAAGTCAGTGCAGACAAATGAAATTTGAAATAGTTAAGATATAAGAAGCAGGGCTGGGATTGTGGCTCAGTGATAGAGTGCTTGCCTAGCATGCATGAGGCCCTGGGTTTGATCTTCAGCACCACAAAAAAAATAAAATAAAGATATTGTGTCCACCTACAACAACTAAAGCAAAATATATATAAAAAAAGATATAAGAAGCACATGTTACTTGTATTAAGTAACCCTACTAGAAAGTATATCTAAGTGATATTAGTATTTCTAAAGAAATGCCTTTAATAAATTATACTTCAATATTATCTGTTCCTAAGTGAGGATCTAATAAAGAAGTGATTATATAGGGAGTAATTATCTAAACATTAACTATTTTATCCACTACATAATCCTGTGTCCCTTACATAAGAATCCTGTGACAAATTTCTTCTAGAATTTAATATCAAGAAACATTCTTGTTAAACTGTCAACTGTGTTCATTTGTCAGATAACAAGACTGTAAACCCAAAGTTTCTTTGTTGTGCATACCAGAAAGTTTAAATATAAAATTCCTGCTTGATTATGGAAATTCATTTAACTCAAATTTTAAAATGACGACTTTTCCATTTCTCCTTCCAGTTTTCATCTTTTACATAATTTGTTCTATTATATATGACTTTTACTGAAAGCTATTTTAAACTGTAAAAGTAGTCAAGATAAACAAACACAGTAGACAAGTTTCAGCGAATTTTAGTTTGCCATAAATTGTTAGTACTTCAAAGGAAAGGGTCTGATATTATTTACTTTTGTGTCTCTTGACACTTTAAAATGTATTCATAAATAAATTTATTTTCTGCCTGGTACACAATAGAGGTTTAATTGTGAAGATTTATACTCCCATTTGAAAAATCACTACACAATGGAAGTGGAATTCGTTCATTCAACAAATATTTACTGAACACCTACTATGTACCAGTACTGATCTAGAAGCCAATAATGTGGTGGTAAGTAAGACAAGTGTCCAAGGTCTCGTATTTTAATACAAAGGGATGAGTAAATAAAAACAGAAGCAAATAAGATACTTTTAGAAATTGATAAAGGTCTTGAAGAAATTATCTAATGACCAGGAGGGAGTTGCAAAGGATGGTGTAAGAGAATATATATTCTCATATTATCACTCACTGAAAGATCTGAAGTCCATTTGAGAGGGACTCTGCCTGTATTTGTCACTGATTCAATCATTGGGGGAATTTTTTTTTTTTTTATTGTAAACAAATGGGATACATGTTGTTTCTCTGTTTGTACATGGCATAAAGGCATACCATTTGTGTAATCATAAATTTACATAGGGTAATGCTGTTTGATTCATTCTGTTATTTTTTCCCTTCCCCCCCACCCCTTCCACCCCGGAATTTTTTTTTAATAGTGCTAGAGAGCCCTGTTTAAGTATGTAGAAGTGAATGTTGAACAAGATACCACTGGAGAGCAGAAGTCTGTTGGCCTTCACCAAAGTAGTCTTTAATTTTATCTCTCAAGTTTTCCCTGAATTTACCTCTGTTCTCTTCACTGCAACCTGTCTTCCAAAAGGTGTGGGTCATAGACCCAAAAGATAGATACATATCACTGTCTAGCATAAATACTTAAGTAATAGTTTCCCTGACTTGAGTTAGGAAGACGTTGAGGTCATTGTTGGCTTTTTTCCGTGCAGTTGTAGCATCCTCTGGTGGGCATTAATTTATTGTATACCTTCTGAGAAAAGCTTTTATAGCTTTTGGAACAAGAATAAAATATACAGTGCTTTATCTTTTTTTTTCTTTTGATTAATAAAATAAAGCATCATATTTGTGTTTATTGTCAAATTTAAACAAATCTCTGATAAAAATATAGTAAACATAAATAATATTGTTACTACTAATAAAAAGGGAATATGTTATTCTGAAAAAATTCCATTCAAATTTTAAAAGGAAAACAAAATTTTCGCAATTTAAATCCTCTAATTGTGAATATTCTTTTTATTTGTCATATTCACATTTATTATATATTCATAAAGTTAAAAAGTTCCAGGCACGGTTGCCCATGCCTGTAATCCCAGCAGTTCTGGAGGCTGAGGCAGGGGCATCACAGGTTTAAAGCTAGCCTCAGCAACTTAGTGAGACCCTGTCTCAAAATAAAATATAAAAAGGATTGGGGATATGGCTCAGTGGCTAAGTGTCCTTCGGTTCAATCCCTAGTACAAAAAATGTTTTTAAATGTACATTTGGGAAAAGGTAACATAAGATATTTAAGTATAATTTTTTATTCAAGAGAAATTATTTAAATAATTTGCTTCTTGTGAATAACACAAAATTGGTGAAATAAAATATTGTTTCTTATAAAACAAGTAACAAAGATTCTTAGTTCTTTTTTCTAATTTTTTTACTTGATCTTTTTAGATACACATGTCGGTAGAATGTATTTTGACATATTAAGCATACATGGAGTGTAACTTCCCATTCTTGTGGCTGTACATGAGTTGGAGTTATACTGGTCATGTTATTCATATTGTACGAACATTGGAAAGTTATGTCCAATTCATTATACTGTCTTTCCTTTTCCCATCTCCCCTCCCTCCCCTTAGTCTAATCCAATGAACTTCTATTTTCCACCCCCCTTACTGTGTGTTTAGCATCTGAATATCAGAGAGAACATTTGGCTTTTGGTTTTTTGGGATTTGGCAGATCCTTAATTCTTACAGGATGCTTTATAGCCCAATCAATAAAGCCACTGATGTATAACAGGTCATAAAATAAAAAGTTGGAGATTAGTACCATTTTACTTTTGAAATATTTTCCCCTTCTAGTATATTGTTACTACCCAAGAATTGTAATAAGTGAAAGGATCTCAAGGGACCAATAAAGTCAAAGCCATGACTATGGATTAATTGGCAATCTCAAAGTCCTCAAATTTCAATGTCAGAGATAGGACTTATTTGCTAGGAAAGTAAATTATATGTTGCTGTCCATCAAAGATATTTATTATATCAAAGACCTGATGAAGAGGTGGGACTTATGCAAATCTTAATTAATGCACAGAAAAATAGAAAGGAGAAAACCAAATGCTTATGGACCACGAAGAGGACTCTAAAGTTACCCAGTTTCTACTAGAGGTGCAATTACAGCTGTTATCTGGGCAGAGAATAAAATTTCAAGCATAAGATGTTTAGTTAGATTATAAGAAACCAGAGCATTCTTATTCTACTTTAACATCTTCTGAATGGCTGCTACTAGGATTTAACCCAGGGGTCTTTTACCACTGAGTCACATCCCCAGTCCTTTTTATTTTTGAGTTTGGGTCTTGCTAAATTGCCACTGTTGATCTCGAATTTACAATCCTCCAGCCTCAGCTCTCGAGTTGCTGGTATTATAGGCACGGCTGGCCTTGCCATGACTATCTACTTTTTTTTTTTGGCGCGGGTGAGGTAGTAGGGTGGGGGATGGGGAGGGTCTAAAGATTTAACCCAGAGTTGCTTTGGATGCCTCTGGGTTAAAGGGCTACACCTGCAGCCTTTACTTATCTATTTATTGATTTTATTTTTTTATTTTATTTTGAGACAGGGTCTCCCTAAATTGCTTCCCGCCTTGTTAAATTGGCGAGGCTGGCCTTGAGTTTGTGATTCTCCCGTCTCAGTCCCTTTAGTCACTGGGATTATGGGCATGCATCACCATACCCAGCATGGATTGTCCACTTTAATGAAGGACAGTTTTTGCAGTGAACTGTTACAATTTGACTGAGCTCCAACTTCCACAACACTGTGAAATATTATCTTTGTAACTACCGATTTTTTCCCCTCCATTCCTCTGCAATCCTATTAAGAGTCTCTGAATTGAAGTAAGCAGTTTTGTTATTTAAGCTCATTGCACATTCTGAAATGATCAAATATATGACTAGAAGTTATTTTAACCCCCTAAAAGCCAGTAAGAGATCAAGAAGGAAAAAAAATAATTTATTCCACAACAAACTGAAACTTCCACATTTTATAGACTCAGATAAATCCAACTAGTAAGACTAGTTAGTATATGCAACCTCACAGACATGTCTGTATGCATTAAAAATGTTATATATAATTCCATTCATTTAATACTACACATATAAAAGCAAAAGATTTCCTTATATTTAGTTTTTTAATAAATGCTGTCTTGACCTTGTTTTGAGGTCCTGGCTTGAGAATGGTCAATTCCCTTTCTGGAGCAACCTGTAAAGTTCTTACCCTCAAACTCCTCCTTTACTGGGAATCCCACACTCTGGGTCACTACACTGCCAAGCCTAATTATCCCAGGGTCTGATACCAGACAACCATGGGATATACAACCTCCGAATGAGATTCCTTTATTCTCTGCTTACTTAAGATCTTATTTAAAGGAGTCCCTACTATATGCAGTACAATCACACATAACTGATAGGAGTTTTGGGCAGAGAGAAACGTGCTTTAATTTTTCATTTCTCACTCAAGATAAATATGAAAGTCTCAGGTGTTCATATTTATTATGAAAGATATTTTATATTAAGAATAGGAAAATAATTGTCTTTAGAAACTTTCTCTAGCAACCTAGAATATACTTCAGTGCAATGATATTAGCCTAAATAACAAAATCCTAGAACCACTTGTCAAATGTATAACCTATGAAATTTTTGTGCAAATATATAGCTCATAGATTACTTTCTCATATCTTTGAGATTTAAGAAATAACTACTGGAGATGTAGTTCAGTGGGAGGGTGCTTGTCTAACATCCATGGGTTCAATACCAGCAATGAACTGCAAATGAATACATACTAATAATGTGTACTCACACAGAGGAAAATAATGGGATCAAATTTATCTACAGTTACTGGGACAGTCTTATTATCCTTATTTATTACCTTTTTCTTCCTCTTTTTTTAAGGACTCGAAAAAACAGCCTTGTGATTTAATTTTGATAATTAGTGATCCATCTCATTAAGGAGTATGTAAAATTCTGAAAAAAATATATATATACACACTTGCCTAGCAAGTGCAAGCCCCTGGGTTTGATCCCTAGAAATGCCCCCTCAAAAACAAAGATAATTCATTTTAGTTTTAAATAATATATTCAACTTGTTAGGAAACTGTTTTGAATTTTCAAATAAATGCAATGACTACATTTTTAAACATTTGCATTATTTGAATCTGATTTAATAATTCAAATGTGATATTGACTATAGATCACATTTATACACGTTCACCTTACTTCTTTTTCAAAATTTATTATTATTTTTTTACTTCAGGTACCTCTTTTGGTAATTCATTTCAACCCCTTATCAATTTAAACTTCTGTAGATGACTTCTGATTCTTTTGTGACATCTTGGCTTTAGCAACTTGTTATTTTGGAGGTTTGGGTGAAATTCCTTCAAATTGTTCTGAAGATCCTATCATATGACTATATTAAAATCTCACATTCTTTTTGCCAATTGAGTGTCAATTTAAATGAACATCAGACTTTTTAGTTTTTCTTGAATAAATTCTGAAACTGCTTTCCTTTGCTTTTTAAAATTGAATAACTGGACTGGGGTTGTAGCTCAGTAGTAGGTGCTTGCCTAGCATGTGTGAGGCACTGGGTTCTGTCCTCAGCACCACATTAAAAAACAAATAAAGATATTTTGCCCATCTACAACTAAAACAATTTTTTAAAAAATCTTTAAAAAATTAAAAACTAAAATTGAATAACTGTTCCAATCTGTTATTCATTTTATTCCAAAGGTTTATTGAGTTACCATGAATAATCTTGTCCTACTGACAAACAAATCTACATTCTCTATAAATTGATTCTTCTGAATTTTGATTGGTTTTTTTTTTCAACAGAGGTTAAGAAGACTGAAGAAATTTTATTGTCCTTTTTTTGGGAAACTTTGGTAAATGATTTTTCTATCATTTATTAAAATATTTAAAGGGCTAGGAGTGTAGCTTAGAGCACTCGCCTACTATGTGGGAGGCACTGGGTTCAATCCCCATTATCACAAAAAAATAAATAAATAATATAATATAATCCTTCATGCTTTATATAAAACATTATGGGATTTCTTCCCACTTTATTTTCTTGTTTAACACATAAAATAGTTTTGAATGAAGTGATTGAAATAATTCATGTTTTTCCTGTTCTGAAATTAAAGTTATCAAGAAATGTTAGCAATCTACTAACAACACAGTATCTGTTTTTCACTTTTAGTTTGAAATGATTTTGTTTTTGTCATCCTGAAGAGAGTTGGTTAAATTTAATTCTGAGATGTTCACAGCTGAGTGTGGTGGTGCATGCCTGTAACCTGTAATTCCAGCTATTCAGGAGGCTGAAGCAGGGAGGATAACAAGTTTGAGGTTAGTCTCAACAATCTATAGAGACCCTGTCTCAAATTAAGAACAAGAAACAAAAACAAAAAAAGACCGAGGGTATAGCTTGGGGGTAAAACACCTCTGGATTCAATCCCGAGTACCCTCCCTCACCTAAATACATACATACATACATACATACATACATACATACATACATAAATAAATACATAAATACTGAGATGCTTACTCAGTGCTTTTTATTCTCATGAGCCTTTCTCAATGCATATACCAACCACATGTCAGATCACATATTAAAATTCATTAAAGTATGCTAGGTTGATATTCTTTTCAATTGCTTTCATTTTTCTTTTTTGGTACAGGGGATTGAACCCAGGGGTACTTAACCACTGAGCCATACCACAGTCTTTTTTGTTTTTTATTTTGAGACAGGGTGTTGCTAAATTGCTTAGGGCCTCGGTAAATTGACTTAAAATCCCTTTATAACACATGATCTGATATCTTTGTGTTTCTTCACTCTTCTTATAATTCCCAACAATACTGTTTTTTCTGTTAAAGTGAACTGCCTTTCTTATTTCTTGTTTCTCTTCTGTACATAGATATTTTATTTCACTGACTTTTTTTTTTCCTTTTTGCTTTATAAAATGATCTTTTAAATATTTCTAAGTAGCTGGGCATGGTAGCGCACACCTGTAATTCCAGTGGCTGGAGGTGGGACCAAGGTAGAAGGATCTCAAGTTCAAAGCCAGCCTCAGGTACTTAGTGAAGCCCTAAGCAATTTAGTGAGACCTCCTTCTCAAAATAAAAAATAAAAAAATAAATGAATGAGGGTGGGGATGTGACTTAGTGGTTAAGCGCCCCCTGGGTTCAATCCCTGGTACAAAAAAAATTTTTTTTTCTAAGTAAAAGTTTTTGTTGCCAATTCTTTGTTTCATATTTTGTGTAGAATTTCTGAAAACTTTAATAATTTAAATTTATAAATTTAATACTTCAATAATTTAAATTTTGAAGCATAGCCTACTTTGAAAGTAGTTCAGTTTAGCACTGATACTGATGCCCTTTTATTTGCTCCGAAAAATATTAAACATACAAACAGAATATTATAAAGCAGAATTTCGGAATAGGTACTAGAGATTGAATCCAAGGGTGTTTAACCACTGAGCCATATCCCCAGGTCTTTTTATTTATTTATTTGTTTTTTTTTTTAATTTTGAGACAAGTTATCACTAAGTTGCTTAGGGTCTCACTAAGTTGCTGAGGCTGGCCTCAAATTTTTGATCCTCCTACTTCAGCCTCAGGAGTGCCTGGGATTACAGGTATGCGCCACCAAGTCCAGCTAAAACAGATGTTTTAAATCACTTTGTTATTCAATATTAAATCATTGATTATTATGATTATCATTTTGCAGAATTCTAATGGTAAAGAGTAAAACTGAAAAAATTATAAACAATGTAGTAAGGAGATTAATTAAAAAATGAAGCTGCCTTATAAAACTCTGATTATATTAGCTTAATTTGGGAAAACAATCCAAATCACCTCATCTAGAAAATGGAAGTTAAGATAATACTTATTTGCCTAAGGATTGTGAGAATTAAATGAGATACTGCCTATAAAATGCTCAGTAGAGTATTCATCACTCTAAAACCATAAATGATACCTATCATCACTCTTTCCCTACTTTTTAGGTCTTGCCTCACTCCCAAACCACCTCAGATCCAAACTATGCCAACTCTGAAAGCATAACTCCTGTGTTATGGTTTATATAAGGTGTCCCCCAAAACCTCATGTGTGAGACAATGCAAGAAAGTTTAGAGATTAAATGATTGGATTATAAGAGGTTAACCTAATCAGCCCATTAATTCCCTGATAGGGATTAATTTGGTGGTAACTGTAGCCAGGTAGAAGGTGGGTCCCTGGGGGATGTGCCTTTGGGGTTTATATTTTGTCCTTGTTGAGCAGAGCTCTCTTGCTCTGCTTCCTGGTGTGATGTTCTGAACTGCTTTCTTCTGATGCTACACCCTTCTGCCATGATATTCTTCCTCACCTCCAGCCTCTGCGGAATGGAGTTAGCCATCTATGATCTGAGACCTCTGAAACTGTGAGCCCAAAATAAACTTTTCCTTCTTAAAATTGTTCTTGTCAGATCTTTTGTTCACAATAACAAAAAAGTTGACTGAAATATTCTTGTATTCTTTTTTTTCTTACTTTTATTTATTTTTTAGTTGTAAATGGACATAGTAACTTTATTTTTACATGGAGCTGAGGATCAAACCCAGTGCCTCATGTATTCTAGGTGATCACTCTACCACTGAGCCACAACCCCAGCCCACATTCTTATATTCTTTTAACCAAAATATGCTTTCTTATCCTTATTTCAGTTTTTACTTCCTTAATCCTACTATAACTTTTTATCATTGATATTCCAACCCTTGACTTTCTCCTCTTTTCCCCAATTTATTTATTTTCACTCTCTGACTTTACTTCCATGTGTACTTTTCCCCCTATTCAACATAAGGCCTGATTGTACAAATATAATAGCACATCTTTGGGTTTCGCTAAACCTTAAAGGCATATCAGTCATAGGATCTGAAGCCAAAAACTCAGGGTTCAAATTCTGGCTCATCAGTTATCAGTTGTGAGACCTGAACAAGATATTAGTCACCTCTTGATGTATTTATAACAATGATTGATACAATAATGTATACAAAGTATTCACCACAGAAACCTGGTATATATTACTTTCAAGCTATTTTCCTCTTAATTACACAAGCACATTATGATTACATGTTCTTTAGAAAATATTTACACAACACAAAAAAATACATATAATAAAAAGTTAACTGTTCATCTTGACCAAACTCTCCCCCCGCTACACACTTGCACTTCCCAATTCCTTTTTCACAGATACCTATTATTAACAGTCTGATCACATTCTTGTGGACTAAATTCTACTTATTCATCAATCACTTCCTCCTGCAGCTTTCCCCAACTCATGGTCAGGGTCAGTTTACTCCTTCTATTTACTTCTACAACAACTTGAGCTTATACTTTTCAGAGTATCAAAATACATTTTAATTGTTAAATTTTGATTTATACCCAACCTGAATTGTAAATATCCTATCTTTAAATTCCTGTTTGTCCTGGTGCTTCATACATTTTTGTTGAAAGATAATTACACTGTCTTTGTTCTTACTAAGGTCTAGTAGAGACAGGGTGTCACTATATTGCCCTGACTGACCTCCAACTTGCAATCCTCCTACCTTAACCTCCCAAGTTGCATGAACCACCATGCTCAGTTTTTAGTATTTTTAAAATGGATCAGAGACTTAACATTACTCTACAGGATGGCAATTAATATTTCCAGTTTACAAAGACAGAAACTAAGATTCAATGACTGAATATATCAGATATTGTCAGTGCCCTGCCTATATCCCCTTGGTCCACCATTCAGGCCATTTGCAGCAATTCCCATACATTCCACGCCAGTGGCTTCAGATCTCAACCATTTTTCTTTCTGCCCAAGGATTTTTTCCTAGCAATAGGAGGATTCTGTTCTAAGGAAGACTGCCAAAGGAAGTACCAGGAAGTTAACACTCCCAGAAGTAACCCTTGATCACTGAGGGCAGGAATTTGGTGGATAAATATCCCAATTTTCTTGTTCCTCAGTTGAATAATTGAGTTCTGTTCTATATAGTCTCTCAGAGTTTCCAATGGAATTGAGGTACATTTGCCCTAAGTGGTAACCTGTTTATTAAAACACTTTCTACTTACTTTCCTCCCTTCCCTGTTTCATTTTCTCAGCAGGTTTCCTAAATAAAATTCTCCACATCCCAATTATTTATCTTAAAGTCTTAGTTGTGGGAGAACCTAATTTAAGATAAATAGATCACTTCTGGGTTTAATGACACATGCCTGTACCAGCTACTCCAGAGGCTTAGGCATGAGAATAGTAAATTTGAGGCCAGACCAAGCAATTCAGTGGGACACTGTCTCAAAAATAATAAAAGATCTGGGAGTATAATCAGAGATAGGGTCTAGCATGTGCTAAGCCCCTGGGTTCACTTCTCAGTACAAGGTGGGGAGGGTTGCTTAAACTCATGCATAACTAAAATATTTACACTTAATTACCACTGCAGACCCTGCAAAAGTAAGGTCACATATGAAGGTGACTCCTGATGTTCACCTTAATTAACAAGTGGTAGATTTCTTTTCAGAAAGTGTTCAGATGTAAGGAAGAGGAAAGAGGGCTATCTTAATCTTTCTAAAGACCATACTGGAAGGGTCAGATTAAGGCAACAATTTTAGTTTTAGAGTGAGCATTTTCTTCTTCCTTTTAAGAGGATTCAAACCTTTCTCTTACAAACAGGATGAGGAGCTCATCTTTGCAAAGCAAAGCAGAGGTGTCAACTAGGGCATAAGCTCTTCCAGAAAATCTAGGTGAGAAAGGGAAGTTACTGACCCCAAAACCCCAAAGCCCAGTGGATGTCAAAGAAATGGAAAAAGAGAAAATATGAGCACATATGGGTGGTTGCCTTGTGGCTCAGACTTGATAAAAGGAGACCTCACAGAGGTCACCATTTGCCATAGGCTCAAAGGGAAGGGGATATTCTTTTCATTGCGTTTTTAAGTTTGCTGGTCCACGTGGCAAAACTAGAGAGAAAGGACCCCGCTGGTGGGCGGACTGGGAAAACAAACCAGGTCTACCAGAGAGCCTAGAGATGAGGCACCTGCTTGGCGCTTTCACTCCGCGCCTGGCCAGAAGCCAAAGCCTCGTACCGGAAGTGGAACTTGAAACAGGAAGTTGGAGTCTCTAAGCGGAAATGCTGGGGTCAGCAGGCCTTCTGATGCCAGGCCTTGAGGGCAGGAAGCTTGGGGTTTGTATGTTGGAAGGCCTCATCTCTCTCAGACCGTTGCCACCAATACCGTGGGCTGATGTAACCTAATGGAACGGGACCAGGATTCCTCCGATTCCATTTTCACAGTCCGGGCTCTGGGCGGTTTCTTCTGAGGTAACCAGCTCCCTCGTGGTGGTGTGTCAAGCCCTTCCAAGTCCCTGCCCCGGGAACTGTGTTTTGCCCCTTCCTAGGTAATGGCCAGGGTGGTGAGACTTAAGCTTTGCCTCCCCAGAGCACATGCTGTGTTTTAGTTACTATCTGCTTTTAGTTAAGTTGCATGTAATAGTTAAGTTGCATGTAATAGATTCACTTGTGCCTCCAAGTCCTGAAAGAAATTAAATGTTGGATTTACCAACTTTGACATATTAATCTCAGTAATTTTTTTTTTTTCTTTTTTGGTACTAGAGATTTAACCTAGGGGCACTTTACCAATTAGCTACATCCCAAGGTCTTTCTTTTTATTTTATTTTGAGAGAGGCTCTGAGTTGCTGAGGGTCTCACTAAGTTGCTGAGACTGGTCTCCACCTTGCCATCCTCTTGCCTCAACCTCCCAAAGTTGCTGGGATTATAAATGGGCACTACCTTGCCCAGTTCAGTAATTTTTTTTCTTAATCAGTACATAGCACTAATGTCTTTGTTCCAAATCTTGAGGAAGTAAAACATGGTTCTTGCTCTCAGAGAGCACCCAAGTTAGGTAGAAATGCTCAAAACGTATCAGTATGTCTTCATATGTATTAAATTCAGTGAGAATTTATTAAACAACTATCATATAGTAAACTCTGTGCTAGGTGTTGGGTGTAGAAAATTGAATCAATCTTATGATCTGAGCCCACAGCTTTGTACAGAGCAGAAAAAATTACCTTTCAAGGACAGCATAAATGCTGGAAAATGCTACTACCCAGATTCAGGACAAGTGGGAATACAGGAAGCAGAGCACTGAGTTATATGTTTAGAGGGAATTTTAATGACTTGGTAGAGAAGGTAACATGTAAAGTAGGCCCTAGAAAGAGAGGTTATGTTTGCAAGTAGAGTTTTGGCTTAAGTTTTGTACTTTCTAACAGATATCACTTGAGGGCTTTGGTCCATTTATTTTCTCTTGCTGTCTAGTCCCTTTGCCTTTTACATACCCACTCAGCCCTTGCCCTCGGTCTCTTTTCTTGAAACTAGTGTAGGCCAAGGTATATTACTTACAAATGATTTTACTTAATTATCTTTTATTTAAAAACTTATTTCTGTAAGGATAGTACTTGTAAGAATTTTCATTTTTAGAATTTATTTTAGCCAAGTCAACAAAGCACAGTTCCTGTGGCCCATCTGTTAGAACACAAAAATAACTTCACTATGTAGAAACAGATGTTTAAAGTGGTATTCATTAAAATGAGATTCCACCTGTAATAGAAAACAGAAAGCGAATGAAAAAGGAATGTTGTAAGCTGGGAAGTTCTTGCTATTGTCTTTTATTCCCTTAGGAATCCATATTTGTGAGTAAAATATTGCTAATAGGAATATACTTCCGATTTTGGTGTCTAGTGATAGAGATTAGTAATAATATTGAAATGGTGACCTTAGGTTGCTTAGGAAGGTGGAAGTCTTAGGGAAGAAAACCCTCAAATTAGCAATAAATGAAGTTATCTTGAGAAGAAAATTCATGAATACCTTATATTAGTGGTAGAAATTAACTTTTTGTGTGAGGTGCTTTATTAGTGCACATTTTTACAAGAGTCCTATAAAGGAGATATCCTCATTTTATAGGTGAGGAAATTGAGACTGAGCAATATATTAAATAGCTTGCCCAGAATCACAGCTAGATTGGAATCTAAGAATCAGATTTCTAAGTGAATGTGTTCTTTCTCGTTTCACACTGTCTTTACAACGATGAAAGCACATAGTAGTTAAATAACTTATACTATCAAATGGAATATCTGGAATGTAAATCCAGGTCTGTCTGATTCCAAAGTCTGTGTCCATGTCCCTCATATATTTTTGGCCTTTGTCTCCAAGCTCATTTAGCTCCATTTATGGCTTGAAAGGAAAGCAGGAAACATCTAGTGGAATAGAGTTCTAAATTATAATTAGCTAGTCCAGGTTAGCATTAATAACCATAAGCAATTCTGAAAAAACATTATGTAATAAACTCATGAAAAAAGATGAGCCTCTTCGGATGAATATAAAAGGTACATCAACTTTAATAATTTTTAACCACATTATTTTATTCATCAATTCAACAAGTATTTGTTGATTTCTTACTTTGTGTGAAGCATAAGATCAAACAGATAAAAGTCCCTGTCATCCAAGCCAGGCATGGTGGTGCACACCTATAGTCCCAGAGACTCCCAAGGCTGAGGCAGGAGGATCACAAGTTCAAAACCAACTTCAGGGGAGTTTCAAGATGGCAGACTAGAGGGTGGCTGCATTTCATGTTGCTCCAGGACTCAGGATTCAAAAGAGGAGATATTGAGAGACTTGGGACCAACTCAAGGCCACCGGGTGAGTCTCTCCCATTGGAGAGGCGTCCTGGATGGGGAAGTAGTCCTGGAATGCAGGGAACTTTGTGAAGTAGAGCTGCCCAACAGGACACCCTTCCCCCCCACTGGAGCAGTGAACATGGACAACTGGGAGCATCGTAGAGGAGGCCGCTCAGCACAGCGCTTGAACTCGGAGCAACCACTGGGGCTCCGGGTGGCTGCCCAGAGGAGGAGCTGTGTAGCGAGCTGTTTGGACTCAGAGCAACCACTCCTGAACACCGGGGCCTGCCCGGAGGAGGAGGAGGAGCGCAGCAGGTCGCTTGGACTCGGAGTGACTGCATCAGAGCTCCGGGTGGCTGCTCAGAGGAGGAGGTGAGTGGTGAGTTGTTTGGACTCAAAGTGACCGCTCCAGAACACCGGGGGGCTGCCTGGAGGAGGAACACGATGGGTCACTTGGTCTCGGAGTGGCCGCACCAGAGCTCTGGGCTGCACGGAGCAGGCGTGTGGCGGGTCGCTTGGACTCAGAGTGACTGCTCCTGAACACCTGGGGGGCTGCCCGCAGGAGGAGGAGGAACAGGGCGGGTCACTTGGACTCAGAGTGACTGCCCAGGGCTACGGGCTGTTGGTGGGAGGAAGAGGCATGCAGTGAGTTGCCTGGACTCCTAGTGACCGCACTGGAACACCGGGTGGCTATCCGGAGGAAGAGGGGTGCGGCAGGTCCTAGGACTCGGAGCGACTATACGGGGCTCCAGGTGGCTGCTCAGAGGACGGGCCACATAGCCAGGTGACTAGGTACAGAGCAGGGTCCCAGGACCTAGCAGGCTTCTTGGTGGAAGAGCTGCACAGAGACACACTTAGTGCGGAGTGAAGGTTCCAGGACTGCGGGCAGATTCTCTGAGGAGAGGCAGCCTAAGGAGACTCATCTGCGAAGGGTGAGGCTCCCAGACCCAAGAGGTAGGTCCGGGCCCCTGGGAACGTTGCAGAGGAAGACAGCCCAGCCCAGGTGGTAGTTGTAGATTGAGGGGAACCTCTGGAAGGGAACTGAACAGCGAGACCTCCCCACCAGTGAGTCTTCCCTGCCAAGAGGGTTTCCCACAAGGACGGTAAAATCACAGACACAGGCCCAAACAGGCCTTGCCTCAGTCTGTAGCCTACTTCCCCTTTGGATGACCATTGGTCAACAAGTGAAGACACCTCTGCCCACTAGCAGGGAATATACCCCACCTGAAGGCCACCATCCCTACAGAGGCAGCTTCCTTGTGGAACACTGCATTATCAACTTCCTCCAAGACTTCAGGCTACTGAAGGATAAGAGGGGATATACTAGCAATCTTCAGGGACATTATAAGTCAATAGAGGAAATCTGCAATATCTTAGCGGTTCACTGATACCTGAAAAATATGAGAAAACAAGGGAAGAAAATGCCCCAAACAAATCTAGATGTTACATCAATAAAATCCAATGACAACATGCCAGAAAAAATGACAGAAAGGGATTTCAGAATGTACATAATTAAAATGATCAGGGAAGCAAATGACGAGATGAAAGAACAAATGCAGGCACTGAATGATAGCACCAATCGACAGTTAAAAGAGTAAATATGGGAAGCAAAAGATCATTTCAATAAAGAGTTAAAGATATTGAAAAAAAACCAAACAGAAATTCTTGAAATGAAGGAAACAATAAACCAAATTAAGAACTCCATAGAAAGCATAACCAATAGGATAGAACACCTGGAAGACAGAACCTCAGATATTGAAGAAAAAATATTTAACCTTGAAAACAAAGTTGACCAAACAGAAGAGATGGTAAGAAATCATGAACAGAATCTCCAAGAACTATGGGATATCATGAAAAGGCCAAATTTGATAATTATTGGGATTGAGGAAGGCTTAGAGAAACAATCCAAAGGAATGAACAATCTATTCAATGAAATAATATCAGAAAATTTCCCAAATCTGAAGAATGAAATGGAAAAGCAAGTACAAGAGGCCTATAGGACTCCAAATACACAAAATTACAACAGACCCACACCAAGGCACATTATAATGAAAATACCTAACATACAAAATAAAGACAGAATTTTAAAGGCCACGAGAGAAAAGAATCAAATTACATTCAGGGGGAAACCAATAAGAAGATCAGCAGATTTTTCAATCCAGACCCTAAAAGCTAGAAGGGCCTGGAACAACATTTACCAAGCCCTGAAAGAAAACGGATGCCAACCAAGAATCTTATACCCAGCAAAACTTACCTTCAGATTTGACAATGAAATAAAATCCTTCCATGATAAACAAAAGCTAAAAGAATTTACAAAAAGAAAGCCAGCATTACAGAACATTCTCAGCAAAATATTCCATGATGAAGAGATGAAAAACAAAGAAGAAAATCAGCAAAGGGAGGAGCTATCCTAAAGGAATTGTCAAATAAAGGAGGAACCAACTCGTGTCAAAAGAAAAATAAATAAATAAAATAAAATAAATGAACCAAGTGACCGGGAATACAAATCATATCTCAATAATGACCCTGAATGTTAATGACCTGAATTAATCAATCAAAAGACATAGACTGGCACATTGGATTAAAAAGAAAGATCCAACAATATGTTGCCTGCAAGAGACTCACCTCAAGAAAAAGATACCCACAGGCTAAAGGTGAAAGGATGGGGAAAAACATACCATGCATATGGACTCAACAAAAAAGTGGGGGTATCCATCCTCATTTCAGATAATATGGACTTCAAACCAAAGTTAGAAGGGATAAAGAAGGACATTTCATAAGGCTTAAGGGAAGCATAAATCAGCAAGACATAACAATCATAAACATCTATGCCCCAAACAGTGGCTCATCCATGTATGTCAAACAAATCCTTCTCATTCCAGAAACCAAATAGACCATAACACAATAATACTAGGTGATTTTAACACGCCTCTCTCACCACTAGATAGATCTTCCAAACAAAAATTGAACAAAGAAACCATAGATCTCAATAACACAATCAATAATTTAGACTTAACAGACATTTATAGAATATACCATCCAACCAAGAGCGAATACACTTTCTTCTCAGCAGTACATGGATCTTTCTCTAAAATAGACCATATATTATGCCACAAAGCTAATGTTAGCAAATACATGAAGATAGAGACACTACCTTGTATTCTATCAGATCATAATGGATTGAAGTTAGAAATAAATGAAAGAGTAAAAAACAGAAACTACTCCAACATCTGGAGATTAAACAATATGCTATTATATGATGAATGGATAACAGAAAATATTAGGAAGGAAATTTAAAAATTCTTAGAGGTAAACGAGAACAAAGAAACATCATATCAAAATCTCTGGGACACTATGAAAGCAGTACATAGAGGAAGATTTATTTCATGGAGCGCATTTAATAAAAGAAGTAAAACTCAAAAAATAAATGACCTAACACTACAGCTCAAAGCCCTAGAAAAAGAACAACAGACACCAAAAGTAGTAGAAGACAGGAAATAGTCAAACTCAGAGCTGAAATCAACGAAATTGAAACAAAAGAAACAATACAAAAAACTGACAAAATAAATAGTTTGTTCTTCGAAAAAATAAACAAAATTGATAAACCTTTAGCCACACTAACAAAGAGAAGACGAGAGAAAACCCAAATCACTAAAATTCGGAATGAACAAGGAAATATCACAACAGATGTGAGTGAAATACAAAACATAATTAGAAGCTATTTTGAAAATCTATACTCCAACAAAATGGAAAATTTCGAAGACGTCAACAGGTTTCTAGAGACTTATTAATTGCCTAAACTGAACGAGGAGGATATACACAATTTAAATAGACCAATTTCAAGCAATGAAATAGAAGAAGTCATCAATAGCCTACCAACAAAGAAAAGTCCAGGACCAGATGGGTTCTCAGCCGAGTTCTACAAAACCTTTAAAGAAGAGCTCATTCCAATACTCCTCAAAGTATTCCTTGAAATAGAAGAGGAGGGAACCCTCCCAAACTCGTTCTATGAAGCCAATATTACCCTGATACCTAAACCGGACAGAGACACATCGAGGAAAGAAAATTTCAGACCAATATCCTTAATGAACATCGACGCAAAAGCTCTCAACAAAATTTTAGCAAATCGCATACAAAAACATATTAAAAAGATAGTGCACCATGATCAAGTGGGTTTCATCCCAGGAATGCAAGGTTGGTTCAACATCAGGAAATCAATAAATGTAATTCACCATATCAACAAGTCAAGAATCACATGATTAAGTTCCTGCGAAGCTGGAGAGATGGCTCCTCTTGGAGAGCGCTCACCTAGCATAAGCAAGGACCACAGTTCGAGTCCCTCCCTGGTCCGTCACACGGAAAGACTTTGGAATATGATGAAGAATCACATGATTATTTCAATAGATGCAGAAAACGCATTTGATAAAATATAGCATCCCTTCATGCTCAAAACATTAGAAAAAATTGGGATAGTGGGAACATTCCTTAACATTGTAATGGCCCTATGCTAAGCCCATGGCTAATATCATTCTAAATGGTGAAAAACTGAAAGCATTCAGGGATGCCCTCTTTCACCACTTCTATTCAATATCGTCCTTGAAACTCTAGTCAGAGCAATTAGACAGAACAAAGAAATTAAAGGGATATGAATAGGAAAAGAAGAACTCAAACTATCCCTATTTGCTGATGACATGGTTATACACTTAGAGGAACCAGGAAATTCCACCAGAAAACTTTTAGAACTCATAAGTGAATTCAGTAAAGTAGCAGGATATAAGATCAATGCACATAAATCTAATACATTTTTATACATAAGTGATGAATCTTTGGAAAGAATAATTAGGAAAACTACCCCCTTCACAATAGCCTCAAAAACAAAAATTAAAATAAAAAACAAAATACTTGGGAATCAATCTCACAAAAGAGGTGAAAGACCTCTACAATGAGAACTACAGAACACTAAAGAAAGAAATGAAAGAAAACTTCAGAAGATGGAAAGATCTCCCATGTTCTTGGATAGGCAGAATTAATATTGTCAAAATGGCCATACTACCTAAAGTGCTATACAGATTCAATGCAATTCCAATTAAAATCCCAATGATGTACCTTACAGAAATAGAGCAAGCAATTATGAAATTCACCTGGAAGAATAAAAAACCCAGAATAGCTAAAGCAATCCTTAGCAGAAAGAGTGAAGCAGGGGGTATCGCAATATCAGATCTTCAACTCTATTACAAAGCAATAGTAACAAAAACAGCATGGTATTGGTACCAAAATAGAAAGGTAAATCATGGTACAGAATAGAGGACACGGACACAAACCCAAATAAATACAATTTTCTCATACTAGACAAAGGGGCCAAAAATATGCAATGGAGGAAAGAGAGCCTCTTCAATAAACAGTGCTGGGAGAATTGGAAATCCATATGCAGCAGAATGAAACTAAACCCATATCTCTCACCATGCACAAAACTAAACTCAAAATGGATTAAGGACCTTGGAATCAGACCAGAGACCCTGCAGATTATAGAAGAAAAAGTAGGTCCAGATCTTCAACATGTCGGCTTAGGACCAGACTTCCTCAACAGGACTCCCATAGCACAAGAAATAAAAGCAAGAATCAATAACTGGGATAGATTCAAACTAAAAAGCTTTCTCTCAGCAAAGGAAACTATCAGCAATGCAAAGAAAGAGCCTACAGAGTGGGAGAAAATCTTTGCCAATCATACTTCAGATAGAGCACTAATCTCCAGAATCTATAAAGAACTTAAAAAACTCTATACCAAGAATACAAATAATCCAATCGACAAATGGGCTAAGGAAATGAATAGACTCTTCACAGAAAAAGATCTACAAGCAATCAACAAACATATGGAAAAATGTTCAACATCTCTAGTAATAAGAGAAATGCAAATCAAAACCACCCTAAGATTCCATCTCACCCCAATTAGAATGGCAATTATCAAGAATACAAGCAACAACAGGTGTTGGCGAGGATGTGGGGAGAAAGGTACACTCATACATTGCTGGTGGGGCTGCAAATTAGTGCAGCCACTCTGGAAAGCAGTGTGGAGATTCCTTAGAAAACTTGGAATAGAACCACCATTTGACCCAGCTATCCCACTCCTCGGCCTATACCCAAAGGACTTAAAATCAGCATACTTCAGAGATACAGTCACATCAATGTTCATAGCTGCTCAGTTCACAATAGCCAGATTGTGGAACCAACCTAGGTGTTCTTCAATTGATGAATGATAAAGCAACTGTGGTATATATATACAATGGAATATTACTCAGCCATAAAGAATGATAAAATTATGGCATTTGCAGGCAAATGGATGAAATTGGAGAATATCATGCTAAGTGAGATAAGCCAATCTCAAAAAACCAAAGGACGAATGATATCACTAATAAGTGGATGATGACACATAATGGGGGGTGATGGGTTAGTGTTAGGGTTAGAGTTAGGGTTAGGGAGGGGGGCAAGAATGGAGGAAGGAAGGACTGTATAGAGGGAAAAGAGGGGTGGGAGGGGTTGGGGGAAGGGAAAAAATAACAGAATGAATCAAACATTACCCTATGTAAATTTATGATTACACAAATGGTATGCTTTTACCCATGTACAGACAAACAACATGTATCCCATTTGTTTATAATAAAAAAAAGAGAAATGCAAATCAAAACTACCCTAAGTTTCCATCTCACCCCAATAGAATGGCGATTATCAAGAATACAAGCAACCATAGGTGTTGGTGAGGATGTGGGGAAAAAGTTACACTCATACATTGCTGTTGGATTTGCAAATTAGTGCAGTCAATTTGGAAAGCAGTGTGGAGATTCCTTTGAAATCTTGGAATGGAACCGCCATTTGACCCAGCTATCCCACTCCTTGGCCTATATCCAAAGGACTTAAAAGCAGAACACTACAAAGATGCAGCCACATCAATGTTCATAGCTGCTTAATTCACAATAACCAATTGTGGAACCAACCTAGATGCCCTTCAATTGATGAGTGGATAAAGAAACTGTGGTATATTTATACAGTGGAATATTACTCAGCAATAAAGAATAACAAAATTATGGCATTTGCAGGCCAATGGATGAAATTGGAGAATATCATGCTAAGTGAGATAGGCCAATCTCAAAAAACCAAAGGAAGAATGATCTCGCTGATAAGTGGATGGTGATACATAATGGGGGGAGGGGGCAAGAATGGAGAAAGGAAGGTCTGTATAGAGGGAAAAGAGGGGTGGAAGGGGTGGGGGAAGGGAAAAAATAACAGAATGAATCAAACAACATTACCCTATGTAAATGTATGATTACACAAATGGTATGCCTTTACTCCATGTACAGAGAATCAACATGTATCCCATTTGTTTACAATAAAAATAAATTAAAAAAAAAGAAAAAAAAATAATGCAAATAATCCAATTGACAAATGTCTAAGGAAATGAACAGACACTTCACAGAAGAAGATCTATAAGCAATCAACAAACATATGAAAAAATGTTCACCATCTCTAGTAATAAGAGAATGCAAATCAAAACCACCCTAAGATTCCATCTCACCCCAATTAGAATGGCAATTATCAAGAATACAAGCAACAACAGGTGTTGGCGAGGATGTGGGGAGAAAGGTACACTCATACATTGCTGGTGGGGCTGCAAATTAGTGCAGCCACTCTGGAAAGCAGTGTGGAGATTCCTTAGAAAACTTGGAATAAAACCACCATTTGACCCAACTATCCCACTCCTCGGCCTATACCCAAGGGACTTAAAATCAGCATACTTCAGAGATACAGCCACATCAATGTTCATAGCTGCTCAATTCACAATAGCCAGATTGTGGAACCAACCTAGATGTCCTTCAATTGATGAATGGATAAAGCAACTGTGGTATATATATACAATGGAATATTACTCAGCCATAAAGAATGATAAAATTATGGCATTTGCAGGCAAATGGATGAAATTGGAGAATATCATGCTAAGTGAGATAAGCCAATCTCAAAAAACCAAGGAATGAATGATCTCGCTAATAAGTGGATGATGACACATAAGGGGTGGTGGGAGGGGTTAGTGTTAGGGGTAGAGTTAGGGTTAGGGAGGGGGGCAAGAATGGAGGAAGGAAGGACTGTATAGAGGGAAAAGTGAGGTGGGAGGGGTGGAGGGGAAGGGAAAAATAGCAGAATGAATCAAACAGCATTACCCTATGTAAATTTATGATTACACAAATGGTATGCCTTTATGCCATGTACAAACAGAGAAACAACATGTATCTCATTTGTTTACTATAAAATAAAAAAAAAGAAAATGAAAAAAAAATTTAAAAAAATTAAAAAGCACACACACACACAAAAAAAGTTACTAAATGTGGCAGGTTACCTGACAACATCTTGGATGTCTGGGAGTTTTGGGGCAAATCTAAGCATTGCCAGTACACATGGGACACACAGATGAACTCTAATCTTGGAATATCTGCCACTTGTAAGCTTTGTTTTGATCGGATATTTTTCAGAGCAGCAGCAGAAGAAAGGCCACATTGTCCCCCAAAGTCTGGACCTCCTTGGGTTGGAGAAGCTGGACTGTGGTAGATTTCCTAGTGATCACTGGGGTCTTCTGTGCAACTTAGATGTGATCTTGTGAGATGTTTTCAAATGTGGATGTAAATGTTTTGAGCAGTCTTCTGAATTTTTGCAGGTTCCATTTCCACCTATCTGGAAAGGTAGGTTTCATATAGAGGAATTAACATACTGGAAAATGGTTTCAGGGGGAAAAAAAAGGATTTCATCATATAGATTATGTTCTCAGGATTCCAAGTTAAATATTAATGTCTGTTGAAAGCATGCGTGTGTTCATCTGTGAGGCTGTTTAGGGGAGGGCCCAGATCCTGCCAGCTCTGTCAGGGTTCATAGCTTCAGCTGCATTCCCACCAGGGGCCACTTGGTCCCAGGACTGCTGACCTTTATAGTGCTTTTCAGTCAAGCACCAAAATAGCAATGATTTTAAAAAGTCATCTAAAGAAAAAAAAGTTACTGAGTTTTTGGGTCTGGATCTCTTACCATATTTCACAAATCCAGATAATCTCAAAGGAAAAAGCCATGATCATGTGCTGTTAGGAAGGTGACAGCTGTCCTGCATCAGATTTAATACTACATAATTTGTAAGCTGTAAATGAAACGTTCTGATTTAAAATCCCTTAATTCTTTTCAGATTAGTGGTGTACTTGTATATTGCTAACAAAGGCAAAGTTAGACTTGATAATCATTGAAATCAGTTTTATAGCAGCTTGGGTCTCTTTTCCTAAGAGAAAAATAAATACTTAAAGAGGAATAACCTTTTAGTTTTGCTACTTGTACGATGGAACTATTTTACAAGAAGTGAATAAAAGTACTGTTTTCTTAAAGAGTAGTTTAAAAGTGCTTTAAAGTGTGTGGGGGAGTGGAAAACCCCAAGAGAAATGTACTGTAAATAAAGAATTTTATTTGTTTATAAAAAAAAATTCTTGAAATGAAGGAAACAATAAAGCAAATTAAAAACTCCATAGAAAGCATACATAATCAATAGGATAGAACACCTGGAAGACAGAACATCAGACATTGAAGACAAATTATTTAATCTTGAAAACAAATTTGACCAAACAGAAGATGGTAAGAAATCATGAACAGAATCTCCAAAAATTATGGATATCATGCAAAGACCAAATTTAAGAATTATTGGGATTGAGGAAGGCTTAGAGAAACAAACCAAAGGAATGAACAATCTATTCAATGAAATAATATCAAAAAATTTCCCAAATCTGAAGAATGAAATGGAAAATCAAATATAAGAGGCTTATAGGACACCAAATGTACAAAATTACAACAGCCCCACACCAAGGTACATTATAATGAAAATACCTAACATACAAAATAAAGATAGAATTTTAAAGGCTGCAAGAGAAAAAAATCAAATTACATTCAGGGGAAAACCAATACAGATATGAGCAGATTTCTCAACCCAGATCCTAAAAGCTAGAAGGGCCTGGAAGAGCATTTTTCAAACTCTGAAAGAAAATGGATGCCAGCCAAGAATCTTATACCCAGCAAAACTTACCTTCAGATTTGATGACGAAATGAAACCCTTCCATGATAAACAAAAGCTAAAAGAATTTACAAATAGAAAACCAGCACTACAGAACATTCTTAGCAAAATGTTCCATGGGGAAGAAATGAAAAACAACGATGTAAGTCAGCAAAGAGAGGAACTACCCTAAAGGGTAGCCAAATAAAGTAGAAACCAAGTAAAGTTAAAAACCAAAAATAAGCCAAAATGACCAAGAATAGAAATCATATCTCAATAATAACCCTGAATGTTAATGGCCTGAACTCATCAATCAAAAGACACAGACTGGCAGATTGGATTAAAAAGAAAGACCCAACAATATGCTTCCTTCAAGAGACTCATCTCATATAAAAAGATATCCACAGACTAAAGGTGAAAGGATGGGGAAAAACATACCATGCACATGGACTCAGCAAAAAAGCGGGGGTATCCATCCTCATATCAGATAAAGTGGACTTCAAGCCAAAGTTAGAAGGGATAAAGAAGGACATTTCATACTTCTTAAGGGAAGCACAAATCACCAAGACATAACAATCATAAATATTTATGCCCCAAACAATGGCTCCACCATGTATGTCAAACAAATCCTTCTCAATTCCAGGAACCAAATAGACCACAACACAGTAATACTAGGTGACTTTAACATGCCTCTCTCACCACTGGACAGATCTTCCAAACAAAAAGTGAACAAAGAAACTATAGATCTCAATAACACAATCAATAATTTAGACTTAACAGACATATATAGAATATTCCATCGTCAATGGGTGAATATGCTTTCTTCTCAGCAGCACATGAATCCTTCTCAAAAATAGACCATATGTTATGCCACAAAGCTACTCCTAGCAAATACAAAAAGAGATACTACCTTGTATTCTATCAGATCATAATGGAATGAAATTAGAAATCAATGACAAAATAAAAACCAGAAACTACTCCAACACTTGGAGATTAAATAATATGCTATTGAATGATGAATGGATAACAGAAGACATCAGAGTTTTTTAAAAAAAATTCTTAAAGGTAAACAAGAACAAAGATATAACATATCAAAATCTCTGGGATACTATGAAAGCAGTACTAAGAGGAAAATTCATTTATTTCATCGCGCGCATTTAATAAAAGAAGTAAAAGTTAACAAATAAACGACCTAGCAATACAGCTCAAAGCTCTAGAAAAAGAACAGATCAAAACCAAAAGTAGTAGAAGACAGGAAATAGTTAAAATCAGAGCTGAAATCAATGAAATTGAAACAAAAGAAACAATTGACAATATTGACAAAATTAAAAGTTGGTTCTTTGAAAAAGTAAACAAAAGTGATAAACTCATAGCCACACTATCAAAGAGGAAAGAAAGAACACTCAAATTACTAAAATTTGGGATGAAAAAGGAAATATCATGACAGACACTATTGAAATACAAAACATAATTAGAAGCTATTTTGAAAATCTATACTCCAACAAAATAGAAAATCTCGAAGACATCAACAGGTTTCTAGAGACATATGATCCACTCAAACTGAATCAGGAGGACATACACAATTTAAATAGCACAATTTCAAATTGATCAATGAAATAGAAGAAGTTATCAAAAGCCTACCAACAGATCCAATATGGCAGACTGGAGGGTGATTGCATCTCCTGTTGCTCCAGAACCCAGGATTGAAGAAGGGGAGGCATTGAGAGACTCGAACTAATATAGAGCCATGGAGTGAGTCTCCCCTACCGAGTGAAGCTCAGCCCGGGCAGCAGGCCTGGACAGGGGTGGCTTCTCAGAGCAGGGCAGGGCAGCTAGAGTCTTCCCCAGGCAGCCCTGCTCCCTCCGGCGGTGGGCTCCTTCCACGGCCAGCTTCTCGGAGCAGGCCGCCCAATGAGGGCCTTTCTGCACAGAGCCAGCTCCAAGTCCTGGAACCAGGGATGAGCTCCAGCCCGCAGGCAGCCTCTGGGACCAAGACAGGGCAGCCAGAGACTTCTCCAAGCAGCCCTGCTCCCTCCAGCAGCAGGCTCCTTCCGAGGCCAGCTTTTCAGAGCAGACAGCCCAGTGAGAGCCTTTCCGCACAGAGCCAGCTCCAAGTCCTGGAACCAGTAGCGGTCTAGGGGCAGCTTTCTTTGGAAACACTGCATTATCAACTTCCTCCAAGACTTCAGGCTACTGAAGGTTGGGAGGTGATATACTGGAAATCACAGGGACACTATAAGCCAATAGAGGAAATCTGCAATATCTCAGAGTCCCACTGACATCTGACCAATATGAGAAAACAAGGGAAGAAAATGTCCCAAACAAACCTAGATACTATAGCAATAAAACCCAATGACAGCACAGCAGAAGAAATGTCAGAAAGGGAGTTCAGAATGTACATAATTAAAACAATCAGGGAAGCAAACGAGGAGATGAAAGAGCAAATGCAGGCATTAAATGATCGCACCAATGAACAGTTAAAAGAGCAAATATGGGAAGCAAGAGATCATTTCAATAAAGAGTTAGAGATACTGAAAAAAAAAACAAACAAACAGAAATCCTTGAAATGAAGGAAACAATAATCCAAGTTAAAAACTCCATAGAAAGCATAACCAATAGGATGGAACACTGGGAAGACAGAACCTCAGATATTGAAGAAAAAATATTTCACCTTGAAAACAAAGTTGACCAAACAGAAGAGATGGTAAGAAATCATGAACAGAATCTACAAGAACTATGGGATATCATGAAAAGGCCAAATTTAAGAACTATTGGGATTGAGGAAGGCTTAGAGAAACAAACCAAAGGAATGAACAATCTAATCAATGAAATAATATCAGAAAATTTCCCAAATCTGAAGAATGAAATGGAAAATCAAGTACAAGAGGCCTATAGGACTCCAAATATACAAAATTACAACAGACCCACACCAAGGCACATTATAATGAAAATACCTAACATACAAAATAAAGACAGAATTTTAAAGGCCACGAGAGAAAAGAATCAAATTACATTCAGAGGGAAACCAATAAGAAGATAAGCAGATTTTTCAATCCAGACCCTAAAAGCTAGAAGGGCCTGGAACAACATTTACCAAGCCCTGAAAGAAAACGGATGCCAACCAAGAATCTTATACCCAGCAAAACTTACTTTCAGATTTGACGACGAAATAAGATCCTTCCATGATAAACAAAAGCTAAAGGAATTTACAAAAAGAAAGCTGGCATTACAAAACATTCTCAGCAAAATATTCCATGAGGAAGAGATGAAAAACAACGATGCAAATCAGCAACGGGAAGAACTAGCCTTCGGGAAGAATAGTCAAGTAAAGGAGAAACCAAATCATGTCAAAAAACAAAAATGAGTCAAATGACTGGGAATACAAATCATATCACAATAATAACCCTGAATGTTAATGGCCTGAATTCATCAATCAAAAAACATAAGCTGGCAGATTGGATTAAAAAGAAAAATCCAACAATATGCTGCCTGCAAGAGACTCATCTCATAGAAAGAGATACCTATAGACTAAAGGTGAAAGGATGGGGAAAAACATACCATGCACATGGACACAGCAAAAAAGCTGGAGTATCCATCCTCATTTCAGATAATGTGGACTTCAAACCAAAACTAGTCAGAAGGGATAAAGAAGGACATTACATACTGCTTAAGGGAAGCATAAATCAGCAAGACATAACAATCATAAATATCTATGCCCCGAACAGTGGCTCATCCATGTACGTCAAACAAATCCTTCTCATTCCAGAAATCAAATAGACCACAACACAATAATACTAGGCGATTTTAACACACCTCTCTCACCACTGGATAGATCTTCCAAACAAAAATTGAATAAAGAAACCATAGATCTCAATAACACAATCAACAATTTAGACTTAATGGACATATATACAATATACCATCCAACAAAGAATGAATACACTTTCTTCTCAGCAGCACATGGATCCTTCTCTAAGATAGACCATATTTTATGCCACAAAGCTACTGTTACCAAATACATGAAGATAGAGACACTACCTTGGATTCTATCAGATCGTAATGGATTGAAATTAGAAATAAATGACAGAATAAAAAACAGAAACTTCTCCAATCCTGGAGATTAAATAATACACTATTATATGATGAATGGATAACAGAAGACATGAGGGGGGAAATTAAAAAATTCTTAGAAGTAAACGAGAACAAAGACACATCATATCAAAATCTCTGGGACACTATGAAAGCAGTACTTAGAGGAAGATTTATTTCATGGGGCGCATTCAACAAAAGAAGTAGAGATCAACAAATAAATGACTTAACACTATAGCTCAAAACCCTAGAAAAAGAAGAGCAGACCAACACCAAAAGTAGTAGAAGAGAGGAAATAGTTAAAATCAGAGCCGAAATCAATGAAATTGAAACAAAAGAAACAATCGGAAAAATTAACAAAATAAATAGTTGGTTCTTTGAAAAAATAAACAAAATTGATAAACCCTTAGCCACACTAACAAAGAGAAAGAGGGAGAAAACTCAAATTACTAAAATTCGGAATGAACAAGGAAATATTACAACAGACACGAGTGAAATACAAAACATAATTAGAAGCTATTTTGAAAATCTATATTCCAATAAAACAGAAAACCTCGAAGACATCAACAAGTTTCTAGAGACATATGAATTACCTAAACTGAACGAGGAGGATATACACAACTTAAATAAATCAATTTCAAGCAATGAAATAGAAGAGGTCATCAAAAGCCTACCAACAAAGAAAAGTCCAGGACCAGATGGGTTCTCAGCCGAGTTCTACAAAACCTTTAAAGAAGAGCTCATTCCAATACTCCTCAAAGTATTCCTTGAAATAGAAGAGGAGGGAACCCTCCCAAACTCGTTCTATGAAGCCAATATCATCCTGATACCTAAACCAGACAGAGACACATCGAGGAAAGAAAATTTCAGACCAATATCCTTAATGAACATCGATGCAAAAATTCTCAACAAAATTTTAGCAAATCGCATACAAAAACATATTAAAAAGATAGTGCACAATGATCAAGTGGGTTTCATCCCAGGGATGCAAGGTTGGTTCAACATCAGGAAATCAATAAATGTCATTCACCACATCAATAGACTTAAAGTCAAGAATCACATGATTATTTCAATAGATGCAGAAAAAGCATTTGATAAAATACAGCACCCCTTCATGCTCAAAACACTGGAAAAAATAGGGATAGTGGGAACATTCCTTAACATTGTAAAGGCCATCTACGCTAAGCCCATGGCCAATATCATTCTAAATGGTGAAAAACTGAAAGCATTCCCCTAAAAACTGGAACAAGGCAGGGATGCCCTCTTTCACCACTTCTATTCAATATCGTCCTTGAAACTCTAGCCAGAGCAATTAGACAGACCAAAGAAATTAAAGGGATATGAATAGGAAAAGAAGAACTCAAACTATCCCTGTTCGCTGATGACATGATTATATATTTAGAGGAACCTGGAAATTCCACCAGAAAACTGTTAGATCTCATAAGTGAATTCAGTAAAGTAGCAGGTTACAAGATCAATGCTCAGAAATCCAATGCATTTTTATACATAAGTCATGAATCTTCAGAAAGAGAAGTTAGGGAAACTACCCCATTCACAATAGCATCGAAAAAAATAAAATATTTGGGAATCAATCTCACAAAAGAGGTGAAAGACCTCTACAATGAGAACTACAGAACACTAAAGAAAGAAATTAAAGAACACCTTAGAAGATGGAAAGATCTCCCATGTTCTTGGATAGGAAGAATTAATATTGTCAAAATGGCCATACTACCAAAAGTGCTATACAGATTCAATGCAATTCCAATTAAAATCCCAATTATGTACCTTACAGAAATAGAGCAAGCAATCATGAAATTCATCTGGAAGAATAAGAAACCCAGAACAGCTAAAGCAATCCTTAGCAGGAAGAGTGAAGCAGGGGATATCACAATACCAGAACTTGAACTACACTAAAGAGCAATAACAACAAAATGGCATGGTATTGGCACCAAAATAGACAGGTAGATCAATGGTACAGAATAGAGGACACAGAGACAAACCCAAATAAATAGTTTTCTCATACTACACAAAGGTGCCAAAAATATACAATGGAGAAAAGATAGCCTGTTCAATAAATGGTGCTGGGAAAACTGGAAATCCATATGCAGCAGAATGAAACTAAACCCCTATCTCTCACCCTGCACAAAACTCACCTTAAAATGGATCAAGAACCTTAGAATCAGATCAGAGACCCTGCACCTTATAGAAGAAAATGTAGGTCCAAATCTTCATCATGTGTCTTAGGATCATACTTCCTTAAAATGACTCCCAAAGCATAAGAAATAAAAGCAGGAATCAATAAATGGGATAGATTCAAACCAAAAAGCTTTCTCTCAGCAAAGGAAACTATCAGCATTGTGAAGAGAGAGCCTACAGAGTGGGAGAAAATCTTTGTCATACATACTTCAGATACAGCACTTATCTCCAGAATGTATAAAGAACTCAAAAAAATTTTACACCAAGAACACAAATAACCCAGTCAACAATTTGGCTAAGGAAATATGTAGACTCTTCACAGAAGAAGATATACAAATGATCAACAAATATATGAAAAAGTGCTCATCTTCCCTAGTAATAAGAGAAATGCAAATCAAAACTACCCTAAGATTTCATGTCACCCCAATTAGAATGGCAATTATCAAGAATACAAGCAACAACAGGTGTTGGCGAGGATGTGGGGAAACAGGTACACTCATACATTACTGGTGGGGTTGCAAATTAGCGCAGCCACTCTGGAAAGCAGTGTGGAGATTCCTTGGAAAGCTTGGAATGGAACCACCATTTGACCCAGCCATCCACTTCTTGGCCTATACCCAAAGGACTTAAAATCAGCATACTACAGTGATCCAGCCACATCAATGTTTATAGCTGCTCAATTCACAATAGCTAGATTGTGTAACCAACCTAAGATGCCCTTCAACTGATGAATGGATAAGGAAACTGTGGTATATATACACAATGGAATATTACTCAGCCATAAAGAAGAATAAAATTATGTCATTTGCTGGTAAATGGATGAAGTTGGAGAATATCATCCTAAGTGAGATAAGCCAATCCCAAAAAACCAAAGGCCGAATGATCTCTCTGATAAGTGGATGATGATACAAAATGGGGGGTGGGAGGGAGGCAAGAATGGAGGAAGGATGGATTGTATAGAGGAAAAAGAAGGTGGGAGGAGTGGGGGTAAGGAAAAATAACAGAATGAGATAAACATCATTACCCTATGTACATGTATGATTACACAAATGGTATGACTTCACTTCATGTACAACCAGAGAACAAGTTGTACCCTGTTTGTTTACAATCAATCAAAATAAATAAATTATTTTAAAAAGCCCTGTACAGATTGTTCCCAACTTATGATGGTTTGTATTAGCAAATTTTTGACTCCAAAATGGTGAAAAGAGATTGCACTAAGTAGAACCTGTACCTTGAATTTTTAATTTTAATCTTTTACTAGGCTAATGATATGTCTGTGGTGAGATACTCTTTTGAAATGCTAGGCAGTGGCAGTGAACTACAGCTCCAGTCAACCAGAACTCTACAGAGTATTGTGTCACTAAGTTGTGCTGTTAAAAGGTTAGATGTATTTAATGCATTTTGGACATATTTTCAACCTACCATGGGTTTATTAGCATGTAACCCCATGTAAGCTCAGCATATGTGGTTACTGGCATGAATTTGTGAGATGTCATATATGTGCATATGTTTATGTCTGTATGAATCTTATCTCTGCCCACTAAAAAGGTGTAAAAGAAATGACCAGCCCAGTAATAATGAACAACATTTGCAATCAAATATTGAGATTATGGTCTTGAAATATATTTGTCACTCAAGGAAATCAAGGCTTCTAAGAAAAATGGTTTTCTCTAGGAAATGTACTGGATAAGCTTGGAACATTTTGTCAAACTAGAGAGCAAGGAAGCTATAGAAGATTTCCAGAATTAAAAGAACACAAACCCAAACTTGAAATGACTCCTGCTTGCCAGGTATGGGACAAATTGCACATCAGTAAGGATCACAATTAAAAAAAAAAAAAACCTGAAAACAACCTATCAGTTTATAATGTGACAATAAAAATATTGGTTACATTCAGAAAATGATAGGAAACACATTTGTTGGTTTGAAAAGTGACAAAGAGAAAGGTCAAGAATAATGCTATGACTAATTAATTCTTCCTGTAATACTGATTTGATTAAATAAAATACAAAAAAAGATGTCTTTCCTACACAAACCATATCATTGGGTAACCAAATAATAGTTGAGGAGAAATGCCATTTATTAAATATTTCAACTAATAAAAAGATATTAAAATTAGAATACCATCATTAAGGAAGTCCCAGTGAATTATAAGCATTCAGCAGTAAAAATTGTTAACATCACAACTAGGATGTGATAAAACTCTTAAAGAAACACCACAACACTATGATTTTGCCAAAGTGAATGACTTTCAGTTTGGATCTAGCTGCCAACTTGCAAGAAAGAGTCAGAAGAACACACTGAACTGCATGTGTCTGTGACATAGTTTCAAAGTGTATTTAGTTTCTAATAATTCATTAAGCTATGTACTTATGCACTACTCTTTTTGTGTTTCATTTTGTAATACTGGGGATTAAAAACAGGGTCTTATACATGCTAGACAAGTGCTCTACCACTGACCTATAACCCCAGTCCTTTATATTTATGTTTCTGTTTATTGAAACAGGGTCTTCACTAAATTGCCAGGCTGGCTTTGAACTTGCAATCCTCCAACCTCAGCCTCCCAAGTATTTAGGATTATAGACATTTGCCACCATGTCCACCTGTGTTTTATTTTATATTCGTAAAAAATAAATAAATAAAATCAAGATATATTTTGTGGAATTGCCTATTTTTCCTTGTACTTCTCTTAGTTTTTGCATACACACACACACACACACACACACACACACACACGTACACATACCGAAGTTTGTGTGTGTGTTTGAATAGAAAGGGAGATACAAAATTTATTAGGCATATATAAGTTTAGAATTAAATTTCTTGTAAGTTGCATAGTGACTCTCTTTGTTGTTAGTAATTTTGTGTGTGTGTGGTGCTGGGGATTGAACCCAGGGCCTTGTGCTTGTGAGGCAAGCACTCTGCCAACTGAGCTATATTCCCAGCTGCTGTTAGTAATTTCTAAAAAAAAATATTTTTTTAGTAATTGATGGACCTTTATTTTATTCATTTATAAAAAATGAATAATTTTTTTTATTTTTTTAATAAAAAATAGATATTGTGTCCACCTAAAGATATATATATACATGTATATATATATACATGTGTATATATATGTGTGTGTGTATATATATATATATATATACATATATGTATGCATATATGTATATATATATGTGGTGCTGAGAATCGCACCCAGTCCCTCACACATGCTAGGTAAGGCAAGTGTTCTACCACTGAGCCACAACCCCAACCCCTGTTGTTAATAATTTTTTCCTTTGAAGTATATATTTCATGTTAATGTAATGATACTACCTTTCTTATGGTTAATATTTTCCTGGCATATCTTTGTCCATCCTTTTAATTTTTTTATACCTTTGTTTCATTTATTTATTTTTATGTGGTGCTGAGGATAGAACCCAGTGCCTCATGTATGCTAAGCAAGTATTCTACTACTGAGCTACAACCCCAGATCCATCATGTTAATTTTTAACCTTAGTGTATCTTTTGGTTTTAGACACATCAGATAATTGCTAAAATATCAGATATTGCTAGCATTTGTGCTTTCATCTAACCTATTAATCATTGTCTTTTAATTGGAGCTTTTATATTCATTTATATATGGCAATTATTGATATACTTGGATTTGGTTTTTTTCATCATCTGTTATCTTTTTTTTTCTATTTTCTTTGCGTCTTTTGAATTTTTCATTTCATTTTTAAGAGTATATACTCTAGGGGCTGGGGTTGTGACTCAGTGGTAGAGCACTCACCTAGCACTTATGAGGCCCTGGGTTTGACCCTCAGCACCACACAAAAATAAAAAAATAAAGATATTGTGTCCACCTAAAGATATATATATATATATATACACACGTATATATATATATATATACATGTGTATATATATGTGTGTGGGTATATATATACATATATGTATATATGTATATATGTATATATATTAAATATACATATATTTAAAAAGAATATATACTGTATAGCTAATGTTTAGTTATTACTTTTTATATTTTTATATTATATTACTTTTTATATGTAACCCATCAAAGACTAATATTGACCAATCTGTTTATCCTTTTCCCAAACAACACAGTAATGCTAAAATAATTCAAATCAACACTCCTGAGTTACACCTATTTTTTATGTTTTGATTCTGCTTTTTTAAGCATTTCTCAAGATATTGTTATTATTTTATAGTCACCCATTTAAAATTACTTTTTTAAGCCAGGCACAGTGGCACATGCCTGTAATCCTAGAGGCTCAGGAGACTGAGGCAGGAGGATCGAGAGTTCAAAGCCAGCCTCCGCAACAGCGAGGTGCTAAACAACTCAGTGAGACCCTGCCTCTAAATAAAATACAAAATAGGGCTGGGGATATGGCTCAGTGGCTGGGCGCCCCCGAGTTCAATCCCCAGTACCTGCCCCCCAGCAAAAAAAGATTTGCTTTTTTAAGTAGAAATTATTTATTACTCTTTTAGGTTCAGAATTGGAATTTCTTTGTTTTATTTTTCTTTCTTCTTTCTTTCTTTGTGCCAGAGATTGAACCCAGGGCCTTGCACATGCTAAGCGTGAATTCTACTATTGAGCTATACTCAGAGCCCTAGGTTAAGAATTATTTATCCTTTCTTGCATGTAATTTATCTCATATCTCAGACGTACCATCTTACTTTCTTTGTGCCTGAATTTTCTCATTTAGAATTTCTTCTGGGGAATTTACTCTGGTGGTAACAAACTCTCTCAGTTCTTACATGTTTGGAGTCACTTTTATTTCACATATTTATTTAGTTAGTTTTTTGTCAGAGGATTGAACCCAGTGCCTCTCACATCCTGGACAAGAACTCTACTAATAAGCTACACTCATAAGCCTGAACTTTATTTTGGATTTGTTCTTAACTAATATTTTCACAGAAATGGAAATTTTAGGTTGAAACTTTTTTAAAAATCTTTTCTCTTTCAACTTTTATTGTTACAGTTAAGAGATCACCTGTTAGTCTAATATAGTAGTTGTAGGCAGTATGCTTTTCTCTCCAGAAAGTAGGATTATTTTGTGTGTCTTATGATCTGCAGTTTCACTATAAGATATCTAAGTGAGGTTTTCTATATATCAATCTTGGGATTCCTAAACATACAGATTGAAGTCTTCTGTAAGTTCTCCAAAATTGTTAAGCATTATTTTTTAAAATAATGTTGCTTCTTCATTCCCTCTCTCCTCTCCTTCTGAAACTGATTAGATGCTGGTTCTCAGCGTATCCTTGTGTGACTTAATCTATTAAATTTTTTCATGTGCAAAGTTTCAAATAATTCCTTCCAGTTGATCTTCCCATACTTCACATTGAATATAACATTTTCCATTCCCAGAAATGTGGTTGTTTTCCACATTATGTTTGTTGCTTATAAAACTCTCTTACTCTTCACCCATATTTTCAGTCTCTTTCTTTTAACATACTAATCATGGCCATTTTATATTATGTTTGCAATGATTCTGAATTCTCTGTGGATCTGATTCTGCTACCTGCTTTTATTACTGGTTCTCACTTATCATATTTCGATTCCTTGGTCATTTTATGATTTTTGTTTTTACAATGTGCTTGTTTCTTGGAACTTACCTGTATGGGAATCCTTTGAAGATACTTGCAGGAATTTGCATTTGCTTCTGTGAGGTATGAGGTAATTACCAGATGGGACCATCTTACTTTTTTCTTATTCATTTTATTTTGAAGTAATTAACAATAAATTAATTATTAACTTACAGAGAGGTTGCAAGAATGTGTAAGAGAACTCCTGGAAATACCATTCAGACTTCATTGTCTATCCCAATAAAGTATTTTATAGCAAAAATATTAAGGTATTTAGATTTGTTTTAGTCTTCTTCAGTCTAGAAGAGCTCTTTAGTCCCTTCCTGGCTTTCAAGACCTTTTGAAGATTTTTTAGGGCAGTTATTTTGTAAAATATACATTAACTTGGATTTTTCTGATGTTCCAGATGATTAGACTCAGATAATGTATCATTGGCAGGGAAAAAAGGTATTTTTTTTATTTTTAAAATTACATCCCATTATGTAGCACACAATGCTGATTCTTCCATCATTGGTGATGCTAACTTTAATAATTTGAGCAAAACTTGAGATTTCTTATCATAATGATTAATAAGCAGTTTATTGAGAGGTATTTTGAGCACCTCTCAGCTCCAGATTCACTTCATAGCCTAATCTATAAAATCTATAAAATTTTTCTCTGCAAGCTTCTGTAGGTTACAGCTCCTGCAGTTATGTGGTAGCCAATGGCACACAGCAGCATCTTTCCTTGTTACCCTAGAAGGCAGCTTTCTATACACCATGCATTCTTGGAAAGTCTCTAGTTGCCATACTTTATAGGGCAGATATTACCATGGAAGATGCTACCATTAAGATGGGCTCTCTGATTTTAATGGGGATGATGGAATTCCAAAGTAACAGTGCCACATCACAGCAATTAAACACAATTTGGGTACATTATGTACCGATAATTATAGTACTTTGACTCACAGGGATATTTTACTATGGCTTATTGATCATGTTATCCCTAGGAATAAAGTAGTTGATCAGCCTTCTAGAATATTAGTTGACCTATTTATAGGAAAAAATTTAGGACTGATAGCAAAAGTCTGACTTCATTTGCTGTCATTGATCTTACAACTCTTTACCTAGTACCTAGATCAAAAGCATTTCATAGATCCAGAGCTCCTTAACTGTAAAGAGGACTGGCTTCCCTTGAGTAGGACCTTTTACCATTCTACAAGTTCATGCCTTAATTTTTTCTCTAAGCTTGCCCAAAGGGAACTCGTAGCTATTTTCTAGACTGATAGCATTGGGAAAAAGGAAATACCCAGGGATTTTAGGGATTACTAGACACTGACTCAGAATTGATACTAATTCCTGGTTACTTAAACCACTACTGTGTTCCTTCATTCAAGTTTGGGGGGGTTATATGATTAGATAATAGATGGAGTCTTAGCTCAAGTCTAGGTTATAGTGATTCCAGTTGGTATATGATCTCACCCTGTAGATATGTCCCTACTTCTTGAATAATAGGAATAAATATTCTTGTCAATTAATAGACTTCCTAGATTACCTCTGGCTTATGGCAAAAAGGACATTATGGTAGTAAGATCTACATAGAAGTCCTTGAAACTTTCTTGCTTTTGTATTAAAGTAGTTAACCAGAAGCACACCAAATCCCTGGGGTTATTGCTGAGAGTAATGCCATCATCAAAGAATGAAATGAACTTGAATATAGAACATTCATCAAATAGACATCATTCTAAGTCATAAAACAAAATTCAAGAGATACAAAATAATTGAGATATTTCTTACTACCTTGCAGTTAAATAGAGACAAATAACATATAAATACTTAATAACCCCTTGGTCAAAGAGAAAGTCTTAAGGCAAATGAAAAATATTTAAAATTGAATAAAAATTAAAATATAAGATGCTATCAGTGAAAATGGTGGGACAAGGACCCCAAAATTCTCTCCTCTTCAAAATCTAAGAGAAAAATGGGGGGAAATGCCAAAATCAAATTTTTTCAGAATTCTGGAAATAAACCATAGTTTTGCAGGAATCCAGACAGCATTTGTTCAAGAAAAAATGGCTGATTTTGGTAAGCACTTAAGTTTTGTGGCATTTTTACTTGCCCTATGTCTATCTCCCTTTCCTCAGCTCAGTGGTACCCTTTTAAAATAACAATCACACAAGAATGATCCAAAGTCTCCACTATCAGAGAATTGTCATTATTTAAATTGCCACTTCAGTGTTTATTGAAGCACAGTTTACAATAGCTAAATTATGGAATCAAACCAGATATCCATTGATAGTTGAATGGATCAAGAAAACCTGGTTACACAATGGAGGTTTACTTAGCTATAAAGAATAATGAAGTAATGACATTTGGTGGTAAATGGATGGAAATGGAGAAAATCATGCTAAGTTAAATAAGCCACACTCATAAAATCAAGGGTCTAATGTTTTCTTCATATACAGAAACTAAAGCAAAATAAAGGAAAGAAGGTTGTTGGGGAGGAGATTGGATATCATAAAGATATAAGGAAGATCAGTGGAGTAGAAGAAGGAGAATGAGAGGGAGGGAGGGAAGAAATATGGAATGAATTTAACAAAATCATGTTATGTTCATATATAAAGGTACCAAAGGAAATTTCACCTTTATGTATATATAGAAAGAACCAATAAAAAATAAAGAATAAAGCAGTGAAAGTAAGAGTAGTACAGTTGAGGCAGAATAGGCAGAAGGAGGAGGGGAGGAAAAGGAGGGTGAGGGTATTTGAAATCAAATTCCTTGCATGTACAGTTTTGTCAAAATGAACCCAAATACCATGTATAATTATGTTGCTCCCTGTTGAGCAACAAGGTCTGATGTATCTCCTTAGGGCCTGCCCAAAGGAGAATACAGCCGAGCAGGATGATGAGTGTCGGGGGCTAAGGAACCACACCAGAGCCGGGAGGTCTGTTAGCGCACGTGGCGAAGCAGGAACTCGTTTATTGAGGAGGTTACACAGGTTTTATGTAGGATGGGGGCTAGGTGGGAGCTAATCAACTTAAAAGTTAACAAGGCATGGGGGATTCACGCATGGGAGAGTTCCATAGGACTATATGGCAAACACGAGTTGATCACGTTCGCAGAACTGCTACTAACCAATCCCTGACAGTAGGAGGTGGAGATAAGCAGGCCAACCAGGGAGTTACACATAACTGGTTGCTGGGTAAGAACATACCTCCCAGGTTTCAGGGGAGGGCGGCAGTGCAAGGAGGTCTGAGTAAACTGTTAGTGAGTCAGGCAGTGCCATGTATGAGGAGGGGGTCGCCATGAGAGTGCAGTCACCATTATAGGGTGTGTCCCCTATATAATTATAGTGCTCTAATAAAAATTTTTGCATCATGTCAAAATGGGATTTGTTCCAGTAATGCATGCTCAACATACATTATGACAGAATAAACAAAAACCATGCAGTGATAGATACAATAATAGAACTCTGGAAACTTACCAAAGTTTTATGGCAATCCAGAGAGCTTTTGTTCAAGAAAAACACTTTTAAAAGCACTTGACAAAATCCAACATCCTCAGATTAAAATAAATAAATAAGTAACAACAACTTACGACAAAACAAACAGTACTCATGAAAACAGAGTGGAAGGTCACTTGGGAAGTCAAGGCAGGATGACTGCAAATTCAAGGCCAGCTTGGATAACTTAACAAGATCCTGTCACAAGATACAAAGAGGACTGGGGGTGTAACACAGTGGTAAAGCACTTGGTTCAATTCCCAGTAGTGACAATAAAAGAAAAAAGAAAAAGAAACCTTGCAGGCCAGGAAAAAGTGGAACCATATTTTCAAAGACTGAAAAAAAGAAAAATTGCCAGCAAAAAATACTATCCCTGAAAAAAATTGTTTTTCCCAGATAAACAAAAACTGAGGAGTATGTCCCTACTAGCTTTGGCTTATAGGAAATGTTTAAGGAAGTTAGTTCTTATTGAAATGAAGAAACACTAAATAGCAACTTGAAAACACTTAAATCATAACTATCCTGGGTAAAGATAAATATATAGACAAATATGGATTACAGTAATACTGTAATGGTAGCAACTAAACTGCTTTTTAACCCTGCTGTAAAAGTTAAGAGGTTAAAATATATCCAAGGATGCTCAGTACAAAAGGAAGCAAACTCTGATTATAAGAACACAAAGTATGGTGATGAGTAAAAAGTGTAAGGTTTTTATGTGTGATTAAAGTTAAGTTGCCATCAAATTAAAATAGGTGGTTATAATTACAAAGTGTTTTTTGCAAATCTTCAGCAACCCACAAAGAACAATGCCTATTACAGATAAGAAAACATAAAGAGAAAAGAATCAAAGCAAATTACTATGAAAATTAAATAAAGGAATATACCTTTTTGGAACACAATGGGATGAAAATAGAAATTAATAACAGCAAGTGTTGGGGATATAGTTCAGTTGTTAAAGTGCTTGCTTTGCAAGCATAAGGCCCTGAGTTCGATCCCCAGCACTGAAAAAAAAAAAAAAAAAAAAAACAGCAAGAAAACAGGGAAAAGATCATATGGAGGTTCAAGATGGCGGACTAGAGGGCGGCTGCATTTCATGTTGCTCCAGGACTCAAGATTCAAAAGAGGAGATAGTGACTTGGGACCAACTCAAAGCCGCCAGGGTGAGTTTCTCCCATAGGGGAGGCGTCCCAGATGGGGCAGTAGCCCCGGAACGCAGAGAACTTTGTGAAGTAGAGTGACTCGGCAGGACGCCCCTCCCCCGCCAGAGCGGTAAAAACGGACAGCGAAGCGGAGCGAAAAATGGCGGATTGAAGTTTCCAGGACCGCGGGCAGATTCTCTAACCTAAGGAGACTTGTCTGCGAAGGGTGAGGCTCCCAAGCCCAGGAGGGAGGTCCGGGCCCCTGGGAACGTTGCCTGCGAAGGCTGCCCTGCCCAGGCGGCAAGACACACCTCCCCCGCTGGAGCAGTGAACTCAGAAAGCGGGGAACTTTGCAAAGGAGGTTGTGCGACACACCGCTTGGTTTTGAAGCGATCTGCCAGGGCTCCAGCGGCTGCCAGATAAAGAGTGGGGCGGCGAGTTGTTTGGATCCAGCAACCACCTGAGCAACGGGGAGGGGGCTGCCCAGAGGAGGTGGAGGTGCGCAGTGAGTGGCTTGGTCTCCAAGTGCCCACACAGAACACCGGGTGACTGCCTGGAGGAAGAGACGAGCGACGGGTCACTGGGGCTTGGAACATATGTACGAGGCTCCAAGTGACTGGTCAGAGGGCGGGTCGCATAGCCAGGCGATTAGGTGCATAGCAAGGTCCGGTCCAGGGACCTAGGCACCTTTTCTTGAATGAACTACACAGAGACAAGCTGAGGGGCGAAGTGAAGGTTCCAGGACTTCGGGCGGCTTCTCTAAGAAGGGACAACCTAAGGAGACTTGTCTACAAAGGGTGAGGCTCCCAGGCCCAGGAGATAGGTCTGGGCCCCTGGGAAGGCTGCCCTGCCCAGGCAGCAAGACACACCTACCCCCATTGGAACAGTGAGCTCGGAAAGTGGGGAACCTTGCAGAGGAGGCCGAGCAGCACACCGCTTGGTTTTTTGGTTTTTTGGAGCAATCTGCCAGGGCTCCGGGGGCTGCCAGAGAAAGAGTTGGGTGGCGAACTATTTGGATTCAGCAACCGCCTGAACAACGGGGAGGGGGCTGTCCTGAGGAGGTGGAGGTGCGCAGTGAGTGGCTTGGTCTCCAAGCGCCCACACAGAACACCAGGTGGCTGCCTGGAGGAAGAGACGAGTGACGGGTCACTGGGGCTTGGAGCATATGTACGAGGCTCCAAGTGACTCTTCAGAGGAGGGGTCGCATAGCTAGGCGATTAGGTGCAAAGCACGGTCCGAGCCGGGGATCTAAGCACCTTTTCTTGAAAGAGCTACACAGAGACCAGCTGAGGGGTGGAGCGAAGGTTCCAGGACTGCGGGCAGCTTCTCTGAGGAGGGGCCACCTAAGGAGATTTGTCTGCGAAAGGGCAGGCAAATTTGTCTCCCAAGCCCAGGAGGTAGGTCCAGGTCCCTGGAAACGTGGCTTGGGAAGGCTGCCCTGCCCAGGCGGTACTTGTGGACTGAGGGGAACCTCTAGGAGGGGAACGGACTAGCAAGACCTCCCCACCAGGTGGGTCTTCCCCGCCGAGTAAGGTTTTACCACAAAGACGGTAAAACCAGAGACACAGGCCCAAAGAGGCATTGCCTCAGCCCGCAGTATAGTTCCCCTTTGGATGACCATTGGTCAACAAGTCGAGGCACCTCTGCCCTCTAGCAGGGAATATACCCCACCTGAAGACCACCACTCCTAGAGAGGCAGCTACCTAGGGGAACACCGAAGTATCAACTTCCCCTAAGACTTCAGGCTACTGAAGGATAAGAGGGGATACACTAGCAATCTTCAGGGACATTATAAGTCAATAGAGGAAATCTGCAACATCTCTGCAGTCCACTGATACCTGAACAATATGAGAAAACAAGGTAAGAAAATGCCTCAAACAAATCTGGATGTTACATCAATAAAATCCAATGACAGCATGGCAGAAGAAATGTCAGAAAGGGAGTTCAGAATGTACATAATCAACATGATAAGGGAAGCAAACGATGAAATGAAAGAGCAAATGCAGGCATTGAATGAACGCACCAATAGACAGTTAAAAGAGCAAATACAGGAAGCAAAAGACCATTTCAATAAAGAGTTAGAGATATTGAAAAAAAACCAAACAGAAATCCTTGAAATGAAGGAAACAATAAACCAAATTAAGAACTCCATAGAAAGCACAACCAATAGGATAGAACACCTGGAAGACAGAACCTCAGACATTGAAGACAAAATATTTAACCTCGAAAACAAAGTCGAACAAACAGAGAAGATGGTAAGAAATCATGAACAGAATCTCCAAGAACTATGGGATATCATGAAAAGGCCAAATTTGAGAATTATTGGGATTGAGGAAGGCTTAGAGAAACAAACCAAAGGAATGAACAACCTATTCAATGAGATAATTTCAGAAAATTTCCCAAATCTGAAGAACGAAATGGAAAATCAAGTTCAAGAGGCTTACAGGACTCCAAATACACAAAATTACAACAGATCCACACCAAGGCACATTATAATGAAAATACCTAACATACAAAATAAAGACAGACTTTTAAAGGCTGTGAGAGAAAAGAACCAAATTACATTCAGGGGGAAGCCAATACGGATATCAGCAGATTTTTCAATCCAGACACTAAAAGCTAGAAGGACCTGGAATAACATTTTTCAAGCCCTAAAAGAAAATGGATGCCAACCAAGAATCTTATACCCAGCAAAACTTACCTTCAGATTTGACGACGAAATAAAATCCTTCCATGATAAACAAAAGCTAAAAGAATATACAAAAAGAAAGCCAGCATTACAGAACATTCTCAGCAAAATATTCCATGAAGAAGATATGAAAAACAAAGAAGAAAATCAGCAAAGGGAGGAGATATCCTAAAGGAACTCTCAAATAAAGAGGAACCAAGTCATGTCAAAAATAAGCAAATAAATGAATAAAATGAGTCAAATGACCGGGAATACAAATCATATCTCAATAATAACCCTGAATATTAACGGCCTGAATTCATCAATCAAAAGACATAGACTGGCAGATTGGATAAAAAAGAAAGATCCAACAATATGTTGCCTGCAAGAGACTCATCTCTTAGAAAGAGATACCCATAGACTAAAGGTGAAAGGATGGGAAAAAACTTACCATGCACATGGACCCAGCAAAAAAGCTGGGGTATCCATCCTCATTTCAGATAAAGTGGACTTCAAGCCAAAGTTAATCAGAAGGGATAAAGGAGGACATTTCATAATGCTTAAGGGAACCATAAATCAGCAAGATATAACAATCATAAATATCTATGCCCTAAACAGTGGCTCACCCATGTATGTCAAACAAATCCTTCTCAATCTCAGAAACCAAATAGACCTCAATACAATAATACTAGGTGATTTTAACATGCCTCTCTCACCACTGGACAGATCTTCCAAACAAAAATTGAACAAAGAAACCTTAGATCTCAATAACACAATCAATAATTTAGATTTAACAGACATTTATAGAATATACCATCCAACGAAGAGTGAATACACTTTCTTCTCAGCAGCACATGGATCCTTCTCTAAAATAGACCATATATTATGCCACAAAGCTAATGTTAGCAAATACAAGAAGATAGAGACACTTCCTTGTATTTTATCAGACCATAATGGATTGAAACTAGAAATAAATGAAAGAGCAAAAAACAGAAATTACTCCAACACCTGGAGATTAAACAATATGCTATTATATGATGAATGGATAACAGAAGATATTAGGAAGGAAATTAAAAAATTCTTAGAGGTAAACGAGAACAAAGAAACATCATATCAAAATCTCTGGGACACTATGAAAGCGATACTTAGAGGAAGATTTATTTCATGGAGCGCATTTAATAAAAGAAGTAAAACTCAAAAAATAAATGACCTAACACTACAGCTCAAAGCCCTAGAAAAAGAAGAACAGACCAACACCAAAAGTAGTAGAAGACAGGAAATAGTTAAAATCACAGCTGAAATCAACGAAATTGAAACGAAAGAAACAATACAAAAAATTGACAAAATAAATAGTTGGTTCTTCGAAAAAATAAACAAAATTGATAAACCTTTAGCCACACTAACAAAGAGAAGATGAGAGAAAACCCAAATCACCAAAATTCGGAATGAACAAGGAAATATCACAACAGACACGACTGAAATACAAAACATAATTAGAAGCTATTTTGAAAATCTATATTCCAACAAAGTAGGAAATTTCGAAGATATCAACAAGTTTCTAGAGACCTATGAATTGCCTAAACTAAACGAGAAGGACATACACAATTTAAATAGACCAATTTCAAGTAATGAAATAGAAGAAGTCATCAAAAGCCTACCAACAAAGAAAAGTCCAGGACCTGATGGGTTCTCAGCCAAGTTCTACAAAACCTTTAAAGAAGAGCTCATTCCAATACTTTTCAAAGTATTCCATGAAATAGAAGAGGAGGGAACCCTCCCAAACTCATTCTACGAAGCCAATTATCACCCTGATACCTAAACCAGACAGAGACACATTGAGGAAAGAAAATTTCAGACCAATTTCCTTAATGAACATCGACGCAAAAATTCTCAACAAAATTTTAGCAAATCGCATACAAAAACATATTAAAAAGATAGTGCACCATGATCAAGTGGGTTTCATCCCAGGGATGCAAGGTTGGTTCAACATCAGGAAATCAATAAATGTCATTCACCACATCAACAGACTTAAAGTCAAGAATCACATGATTATTTCAATAGATGCAGAAAAAGCATTTGATAAAATACAGCACCCCTTCATGCTCAAAACACTAGAAAAAATAGGGATAGTGGGAACGTTCCTTAACATTGTAAAGGCCATCTATGCTAAGCCCATGGCTAATATTATTCTTAATGGTGAAAAACTGAAAGCATTCCCCCTAAAATCTGGAACAAGGCAGGGATGCCCTCTCTCACCACTCCTATTCAATATCGTCCTTGAAACTCTAGCCAGAGCAATTAGACAGACCAAAGAAATTAAAGGGATACGAATAGGAAAAGAAGAACTCAAACTATCCCTATTTGCTGATGATATGATTATATACTTAGAGGAACCAGGAAATTCCACCAGAAAACTCTTAGAACTCATAAGTGAATTCAGTAAAGTAGCAGGATACAAGATCAATGCTCATAAATCCAATGCATTTTTATACATAAGTGATGAATCTTCAGAAAGAGAAGTTAGGAAAACTACTCCATTCACAATAGCCTCGAAAAAAATAAAATACTTGGGAATCAATCTCACAAAAGAGGTGAAAGACCTCTACAATGAGAACTACAGAACACTAAAGAAAGAAATTAAAGAATACCTTAGAAGATGGAAAGATCTCCCATGTTTCTGGATAGGCAGAATTAATATTGTCAAAATGGCCATACTACCAAAAGTGCTATACAGATTCAATGCAATTCCAATTAAAATCCCAACGATGTACCTTACAGAAGTAGAACAAGCAATCATGAAATTCATCTGGAAGAATAAGAAACCCAGAATTGCTAAAGCAATCCTTCGCAGGAAAAATGAAGCAGGGGGTATTGCAATACCTGAACTTCAACTGTACTACAAAGCAATAGTAACAAAAACGGCATGGTATTGGTACCAAAATAGACAGGTAGATCAATGGTACAGAATAGAGGACATGGACACAAACCCAAACAAATATAATTTCCTCATACTAGACAAAGGGGCCAAATATATGCAATGGAGAAAAGATAGCCTCTTCAATAAATGGTGCTGGGAAAATTGGAAATCCATATGCAACAAAATGAAAATAAACCCATATCTCTCACCGTGCACAAAACTAAACTCAAAATGGATTAAGGACCTCGGAATCAGACCAGAAACCCTGCATCTTATAGAAGAAAAAGTAGGTCCAGATCTTCAACATGTCGGCTTAGGACCAGACTTTCTCAACAGGACTCCCATAGCACAAGAAATAAAAGCAAGAATCAACAACTGGGATAGATTCAAACTAAAAAGCTTTCTCTCAGCAAAGGAAACTATCAGCAATGTGAAGAAAGAGCCTACAGAGTGGGAGAAAATCTTTGCCAATCATACTTCAGATAGAGCACTAATCTCCAGAATCTATAAAGAACTCAAAAAACTCAACACCAAGACTACAAATAATCCAATCAACAAATGGTCTAAGGAAATGAACAGACACTTCACAGAAGAAGACCTACAAACAATCAACAAACATATGGAAAAATGTTCATCATCTCTAGTAATAAAAGAAATGCAAATCAAAACCACCCTAAGATTCCATCTCACCCCAATCAGAATGGCGATTATCAAGAACACAAGCAACAACAGGTGTTGGCGAGGATGTGGGGAAAAAGGTACACTCATACATTGCTGGTGGGGTTGCAAATTAGTACAACCACTCTGGAAGGCAGTATGGAGATTCCTTAAAAAACTTGGAATGGAACTACCATTTGACCCAGCTATCCCACTCCTTGGCCTATACCCAAAGGACTTAAAATCAGCATACTACAGAGATACAGCCACATCAATGTTCATTGCTGCTCAATTCACCATAGCCAGATTGTGGAACCAACCTAGATGCCCTTCAGTTGATGAATGGATAAAGAAACTGTGGCATATATATACAATGGAATATTACTCAGCCATAAAGAATGATAAAATTATGGCATTCGCAAGCAAATGGACGAAATTGGAGAATATCATGCTAAGTGAGATAAGCCAATCTCAAAAAACCAAAGGAAGAATGATCTCGCTGATAAGTGGATGATGATACATAATGGGGCGTGGGAGGGGTTAGTTTTAGGGTTAGAGTGAGGGTTAGGGAGGGGGGCAAGAATGGGGGAAGGAAGGACTGTATAGAGGGAAAAGAGGGATGGGAGGGGGGGAGGGAAAAAATGGCAGAATGAATCAAACGGCATTACCCTATGTAAATTTATGATTACACAAATGGTATGCCTGTACTCTATGTACAAACAGAGAAAGAACATGTATCCCATTTGTTCACAATAAAAAAAAAAAAAAGATCATATGGAAACTATACAACATACTCTGGAATAACCCTTTAGTCAAATGGATATCAAAAGGGAATTTAAAAGTGTCTTGAGACAAATGAAAGAACAAAACATACGGATGCAGCAAAAGCAGTACTAAGAGGGAGGTTTATACTGATAAGTGTATACATAAAAATAAAATAGATTTCAAATAACATTACAACTTAAGGAACTAGACAAAGAACAAACTAAGTCCAAAGTTAGCATGAGGAAGAAAATAATAAAGACAGAAGCAGAAATGAATCAAGTAGAAAGTTAGAAACAAAATAGAAAAAGTGACAGAACTGAGTTGGTTTTGTAGGAGACAAGAATATGCCTCACCAAAATTTGAAGCTGAATACATTTAAGAGGCAAGAGAACTCTCTTGCTTTCCTTCTGTTTGCCTAAAAGGAGCGTAGAGACTTAAAAAGTCAAAAAAGTCTTTTTGGTCTTCCCCCTCTTTCCCACCTAAAGACAAAATATGAATTCT